>NC_135234.1:281388598-283788598 GCF_051348905.1 Ranitomeya variabilis
GCCTGTTCCGGCCTACTAAAGGTGTCTGCCCCTGCCTGGTGTTGTCCTCAACTGAATAAAGCTGTGCTTCAACCTTCTGTTCCAAATTACGATTTTTACAAATGAAATTGGCTGTTCCGGCCTACTAAAGGTGTCTGCCCCTGCCTGGTGTTGTCCTCAACTGAATAAAGCTGTGCTTCAACCTTCTGTTCCAAATTACGATTTTTAAAAATGAAATTGGCTGTTCCGGCCTACTAAAGGTGTCTGCCCCTGCCTGGTGTTGTCCTCAACTGAATAAAGCTGTGCTTCAACCTTCTGTTCCAAATTACGATTTTTAAAAATGAAATTGGCTGTTCCGGCCTACTAAAGGTGTCTGCCCCTGCCTGGTGTTGTCCTCAACTGAATAAAGCTGAGCTTCTACCTTCTGCCTCTTATTAACTGCTGTTTTTTTTTAAAAATTGGCTGTTCCGGCCTACTAAAGGTGTCTGCCCCTGCCTGGTGTTGTCCTCAACTGAATAAAGCTGAGCTTCTACCTTCTGCCTCTTATTAACTGCTGTTTTTTTAAAAAAATTGGCTGTTCCGGCCTACTAAAGGTGTCTGCCCCTGCCTGGTGTTGTCCTCAACTGAATAAAGCTGAGCTTCTACCTTCTGCCTCTTATTAACTGCTTTTTTTCTAAAAAATTGGCTGTTCCGGCCTACTAAAGGTGTCTGCCCCTGCCTGGTGTTGTCCTCAACTGAATAAAGCTGTGCTTCAACCTTCTGTTCCAAATTACGATTTTTAAAAATGAAATTGGCTGTTCCGGCCTACTAAAGGTGTCTGCCCCTGCCTGGTGTTGTCCTCAACTGAATAAAGCTGTGCTTCAACCTTCTGTTCCAAATTACGATTTTTAAAAATGAAATTGGCTGTTCCGGCCTACTAAAGGTGTCTGCCCCTGCCTGGTGTTGTCCTCAACTGAATAAAGCTGTGCTTCAACCTTCTGTTCCAAATTACGATTTTTAAAAATGAAATTGGCTGTTCCGGCCTACTAAAGGTGTCTGCCCCTGCCTGGTGTTGTCCTCAACTGAATAAAGCTGAGCTTCTACCTTCTGCCTCTTATTAACTGCTGTTTTTTTAAAAAAATTGGCTGTTCCGGCCTACTAAAGGTGTCTGCCCCTGCCTGGTGTTGTCCTCAACTGAATAAAGCTGAGCTTCTACCTTCTGCCTCTTATTAACTGCTTTTTTTCTAAAAAAATTGGCTGTTCCGGCCTACTAAAGGTGTCTGCCCCTGCCTGGTGTTGTCCTCAACTGAATAAAGCTGAGCTTCTACCTTCGGCCTCTTATTAACTGCTGTTTTTTTTTTAAATTGGCTGTTCCGGCCTACTAAAGGTGTCTGCCCCTGCCTGGTGTTGTCCTCAACTGAATAAAGCTGAGCTTCTACCTTCGGCCTCTTATTAACTGCTGTTTTTTTAAAAAATTGGCTGTTCCGGCCTACTAAAGGTGTCTGCCCCTGCCTGGTGTTGTCCTCAACTGAATAAAGCTGTGCTTCAACCTTCTGTTCCAAATTACGATTTTTAAAAATGAAATTGGCTGTTCCGGCCTACTAAAGGTGTCTGCCCCTGCCTGGTGTTGTCCTCAACTGAATAAAGCTGTGCTTCAACCTTCTGTTCCAAATTATGATTTTTAAAAATGAAATTGGCTGTTCCGGCCTACTAAAGGTGTCTGCCCCTGCCTGGTGTTGTCCTCAACTGAATAAAGCTGAGCTTCTACCTTCTGCCTCTTATTAACTGCTGTTTTTTTTTAAATTGGCTGTTCCGGCCTACTAAAGGTGTCTGCCCCTGCCTGGTGTTGTCCTCATCTGAATAAAGCTGAGATTCTACCTTCGGCCTCTTATTAACTGCTGTTTTTTTAAAAAATTGGCTGTTCCGGCCTACTAAAGGTGTCTGCCCCTGCCTGGTGTTGTCCTCAACTGAATAAAGCTGTGCTTCAACCTTCTGTTCCAAATTACGATTTTTAAAAATGAAATTGGCTGTTCCGGCCTACTAAAGGTGTCTGCCCCTGCCTGGTGTTGTCCTCAACTGAATAAAGCTGTGCTTCAACCTTCTGTTCCAAATTACGATTTTTAAAAATGAAATTGGCTGTTCCGGCCTACTAAAGGTGTCTGCCCCTGCCTGGTGTTGTCCTCAACTGAATAAAGCTGTGCTTCAACCTTCTGTTCCAAATTACGATTTTTAAAAATGAAATTGGCTGTTCCGGCCTACTAAAGGTGTCTGCCCCTGCCTGGTGTTGTCCTCAACTGAATAAAGCTGAGCTTCCACCTTCTGCCTCTTATTAACTGCTGTTTTTTTTTTAATTGGCTGTTCCGGCCTAATAAAGGTGTCTGCCCCTGCCTGGTGTTGTCCTCATCTGAATAAAGCTGAGATTCTACCTTCGGCCTCTTATTAACTGCTGTTTTTTTAAAAAATTGGCTGTTCCGGCCTACTAAAGGTGTCTGCCCCTGCCTGGTGTTGTCCTCAACTGAATAAAGCTGAGCTTCTACCTTAGGCCTCTTATTAACTGCTGTTTTTTAAAAAAAATTGGCTGTTCCGGCCTACTAAAGGTGTCTGCCCCTGCCTGGTGTTGTCCTCAACTGAATAAAGCTGTGCTTCAACCTTCTGTTCCAAATTACGATTTTTAAAAATGAAATTGGCTGTTCCGGCCTACTAAAGGTGTCTGCCCCTGCCTGGTGTTGTCCTCAACTGAATAAAGCTGTGCTTCAACCTTCTGTTCCAAATTATGATTTTTAAAAATGAAATTGCCTGTTCCGGCCTACTAAAGGTGTCTGCCCCTGCCTGGTGTTGTCCTCAACTGAATAAAGCTGAGCTTCTACCTTCGGCCTCTTATTAACAGCTGTTTTTTTTAAAAAAATTGGCTGTTCCGGCCTACTAAAGGTGTCTGCCCCTGCCTGGTGTTGTCCTCAACTGAATAAAGCTGAGCTTCTACCTTCGGCCTCTTATTAACTGCTGTTTTTTTAAAAAAATTGGCTGTTCCGGCCTACTAAAGGTGTCTGCCCCTGCCTGGTGTTGTCCTCAACTGAATAAAGCTGTGCTTCAACCTTCTGTTCCAAATTACGATTTTTACAAATGAAATTGGCTGTTCCGGCCTACTAAAGGTGTCTGCCCCTGCCTGGTGTTGTCCTCAACTGAATAAAGCTGTGCTTCAACCTTCTGTTCCAAATTACGATTTCTAAAAATGAAATTGGCTGTTCCGGCCTACTAAAGGTGTCTGCCCCTGCCTGGTGTTGTCCTCAACTGAATAAAGCTGAGCTTCTACCTTCTGCCTCTTATTAACTGCTGTTTTTTTTTAAATTGGCTGTTCCGGCCTACTAAAGGTGTCTGCCCCTGCCTGGTGTTGTCCTCAACTGAATAAAGCTGTGCTTCAACCTTCTGTTCCAAATTACGATTTTTAAAAATGAAATTGGCTGTTCCGGCCTACTAAAGGTGTCTGCCCCTGCCTGGTGTTGTCCTCAACTGAATAAAGCTGTGCTTCAACCTTCTGTTCCAAATTACGATTTTTAAAAATGAAATTGCCTTTTCCGGCCTACTAAAGGTGTCTGCCCCTGCCTGGTGTTGTCCTCAACTGAATAAAGCTGAGCTTCTACCTTCGGCCTCTTATTAACTGCTGTTTTTTTAAAAAAATTGGCTGTTCCGGCCTACTAAAGGTGTCTGCCCCTGCCTGGTGTTGTCCTCAACTGAATAAAGCTGTGCTTCAACCTTCTGTTCCAAATTACGATTTTTAAAAATGAAATTGGCTGTTCCGGCCTACTAAAGGTGTCTGCCCCTGCCTGGTGTTGTCCTCAACTGAATAAAGCTGATATTCTACCTTCTGCCTCTTATTAACTGCTGTTTTTTTTTTAATTGGCTGTTCCGGCCTACTAAAGGTGTCTGCCCCTGCCTGGTGTTGTCCTCAACTGAATAAAGCTGAGCTTCTACCTTCTGCCTCTTATTAACTGCTGTTTTTTTTTTAATTGGCTGTTCCGGCCTACTAAAGGTGTCTGCCCCTGCCTGGTGTTGTCCTCATCTGAATAAAGCTGATATTCTACCTTCAGCCTCTTATTAACTGCTGTTTTTTTAAAAAATTGGCTGTTCCGGCCTACTAAAGGTGTCTGCCCCTGCCTGGTGCTGTCCTCAACTGAATAAAGCTGTGCTTCAACCTTCTGTTCCAAATTACGATTTTTAAAAATGAAATTGGCTGTTCCGGCCTACTAAAGGTGTCTGCCCCTGCCTGGTGTTGTCCTCAACTGAATAAAGCTGTGCTTCAACCTTCTGTTCCAAATTACGATTATTAAAAATGAAATTGCCTTTTCTGGCCTACTAAAGGTGTCTGCCCCTGCCTGGTGTTGTCCTCAACTGAATAAAGCTGAGCTTCTACCTTAGGCCTCTTATTAACTGCTGTTTTTTTTAAAAAATTGGCTGTTCCGGCCTACTAAAGGTGTCTGCCCCTGCCTGGTGTTGTCCTCAACTGAATAAAGCTGAACTTCTATCTTCGGCCTCTTATTAACTGCTGTTTTTTTAAAAATTGGCTGTTCCGGCCTACTAAAGGTGTCTGCCCCTGCCTGGTGTTGTCCTCAACTGAATAAAGCTGTGCTTCAACCTTCTGTTCCAAATTACGATTTTTAAAAATGAAATTGGCTGTTCCGGCCTACTAAAGGTGTCTGCCCCTGCCTGGTGTTGTCCTCAACTGAATAAAGCTGTGCTTCAACCTTCTGTTCCAAATTATGATTTTTAAAAATGAAATTGGCTGTTCCGGCCTACTAAAGGTGTCTTCCCCTGCCTGGTGTTGTCCTCAACTGAATAAAGCTGAGCTTTTACCTTCGGCCTCTTATTAACTGCTGTTTTTTAAAAAAAATTGGCTGTTCCGGCCTACTAAAGGTGTCTGCCCCTGCCTGGTGTTGTCCTCAACTGAATAAAGCTGTGCTTCAACCTTCTGTTCCAAATTACGATTTTTACAAATTAAATTGGCTGTTCCGGACTACTAAAGGTGTCTGCCCCTGCCTGGTGTTGTCCTCAACTGAATAAAGCTGAGCTTCTACATTCTGCCTCTTATTAACTGCTGTTTTTTTTAAAAAATTGGCTGTTCCGGCCAACTAAAGGTGTCTGCCCCTGCCTGGTGTTGTCCTCAACTGAATAAAGCTGAGCTTCTACCTTCGGCCTCTTATTAACTGCTGTTTTTTTAAAAAATTGGCTGTTCCGGCCTACTAAAGGTGTCTGCCCCTGCCTGGTGTTGTCCTCAACTGAATAAAGCTGTGCTTCAACCTTCTGTTCCAAATTACGATTTTTACAAATGAAATTGGCTGTTCCGGCCTACTAAAGGTGTCTGCCCCTGCCTGGTGTTGTCCTCAACTGAATAAAGCTGTGCTTCAACCTTCTGTTCCAAATTACGATTTTTAAAAATGAAATTGGCTGTTCCGGTCTACTAAAGGTGTCTGCCCCTGCCTGGTGTTGTCCTCAACTGAATAAAGCTGTGCTTCAACCTTCTGTTCCAAATTACGATTTTTAAAAATGAAATTGGCTGTTCCGGCCTACTAAAGGTGTCTGCCCCTGCCTGGTGTTGTCCTCATCTGAATAAAGCTGAGCTTCTACCTTCGGCCTCTTATTAACTGCTGTTTTTTTAAAAAATTGGCTGTTCCGGCCTTCTAAAGGTGTCTGCCCCTGCCTGGTGTTGTCCTCAACTGAATAAAGCTGTGCTTCAACCTTCTGTTCCAAATTACGATTTTTAAAAATGAAATTGGCTGTTCCGGCCTACTAAAGGTGTCTGCCCCTGCCTGGTGTTGTCCTCAACTGAATAAAGCTGTGCTTCAACCTTCTGTTCCAAATTACGATTTTTAAAAATGAAATTGCCTGTTCCGGCCTACTAAAGGTGTCTGCCCCTGCCTGGTGTTGTCCTCAACTGAATAAAGCTGAGCTTCTACCTTCGGCCTCTTATTAACAGCTGTTTTTTAAAAAAAAATTGGCTGTTCCGGCCTACTAAAGGTGTCTGCCCCTGCCTGGTGTTGTCCTCAACTGAATAAAGCTGAGCTTCTACCTTCGGCCTCTTATTAACTGCTGTTTTTTAAAAAAAATTGGCTGTTCCGGCCTACTAAAGGTGTCTGCCCCTGCCTGGTGTTGTCCTCAACTGAATAAAGCTGTGCTTCAACCTTCTGTTCCAAATTACGATTTTTACAAATTAAATTGGCTGTTCCGGCCTACTAAAGGTGTCTGCCCCTGCCTGGTGTTGTCCTCAACTGAATAAAGCTGTGCTTCAACCTTCTGTTCCAAATTACGATTTTTAAAAATGAAATTGGCTGTTCTGGCCTACTAAAGGTGTCTGCCCCTGCCTGGTGTTGTCCTCAACTGAATAAAGCTGAGCTTCTACCTTCTGCCTCTTATTAACTGCTGTTTTTTTTTAAATTGGCTGTCCCGGCCTACTAAAGGTGTCTGCCCCTGCCTGGTGTTGTCCTCATCTGAATAAAGCTGAGATTCTACCTTCGGCCTCTTATTAACTGCTGTTTTTTTAAAAAATTGGCTGTTCCGGTCTACTGAAGGTGTCTGCCCCTGCCTGGTGTTGTCCTCAACTGAATAAAGCTGTGCTTCAACCTTCTGTTCCAAATTACGATTTTTAAAAATGAAATTGGCTGTTCCGGCCTACTAAAGGTGTCTGCCCCTGCCTGGTGTTGTCCTCAACTGAATAAAGCTGTGCTTCAACCTTCTGTTCCAAATTACGATTTTTAAAAATCAAATTGGCTGTTCCGGCCTACTAAAGGTGTCTGCCCCTGCCTGGTGTTGTCCTCAACTGAATAAAGCTGAGCTTCTACCTTCTGCCTCTTACTAACTGCTGTTTTTTTTTTAAATTGGCTGTTCCGGCCTACTAAAGGTGTCTGCCCCTGCCTGGTGTTGTCCTCATCTGAATAAAGCTGAGCTTCTACCTTCGGCCTCTTATTAACTGCTGTTTGTTTAAAAAATTGGCTGTTCCAGCCTACTAAAGGTGTCTGCCCCTGCCTGGTGTTGTCCTCAACTGAATAAAGCTGTGCTTCAACCTTCTGTTCCAAATTACGATTTTTAAAAATGAAATTGGCTGTTCCGGCCTACTAAAGGTGTCTGCCCCTGCCTGGTGTTGTCCTCAACTGAATAAAGCTGTGCTTCAACCTTCTGTTCCAAATTACGATTTTTAAAAATGAAATTGGCTGTTCCGGCCTACTAAAGGTGTCTTGTTGTGAATTTGGATTCTGGGCTCCCCCGGTGGCCGCTTGTGGAATTGGACTTGTCATCCTCTTTCCTGTTTCACCTGATTCCATCAGTAGTGGGTGTCGCTATTTAAGCTCATTTCTCTGGTGGTTTCTTGCCGGTCAACAATGTTATCTGATGCCTCTCAGTGCTTGTTCCTGCTTCTGACAACTACTAGATAAGTTGGACTTTTGTCCATGTTTTGTTTTGCCTATTTGTTCCAGTTCACAGCTGAAGTTTTGTTACTGTGTCTGGAAAGCTCTCGTGGATCAGGGATTGCTACTCTGGCGTTATGAGTTAATGCCAGAGTTTAAGGTAATCTCTGGATGGTGTTTTGTTAGTGTTTTTCTGCTGACCATGAAAGTATACTATCTGTCTTCTGCTATCTAGTAAGCGGACCTCAAATTTGCTAAGACTATTTTCCTGCTGCGTTTGTTGTTTCATCTGAACTCACCGTCATTATATGTGGGGGGCTACTGTCTTCTTGGGAATATTTCTCTAGAGGTGAGCCAGGTCTTATATTTCCCTCTGCTAGCTATTTAGGTCTTAGGCCAGAGCTGGGCATCTAGCGATAAATAGGAAATGCTACCTGGCTATTTCTAGTTGCGCGGCAGGCTTAGTTCATGGTCAGTATAGTTCCATCTTCCGAGAGCTTGTCCCTCTATAGGCTTGCTATGATCTCTGCCTGCAGAGATCATGACAGTTTGACCGGCCCATAAAGTGTTAAAGACCCAGGTTGAGAAAGGAGAGTGATAAGAAGTCTGCTGGAATTTTTTTTTTTTTTTTTTTCCTCCAGTCTGCCTTGCTGCAGTCTTTTTTCTCTCCCTCCTCCTAATCTCTGTATGCTCTGTGTGCACCTGACAATAATGGATCTCCAGAGTGTAACTGCGGGTTTGAATAATCTCATCACGAAAGTACAAAATTTACAAGATTTTGTGGTACATGCTCCGGTATCTGAGCCGAGAATTCCTTTGCCGGAGTTCTTCACAGGGAATAGAGCTAGCTTCCAGAATTTCCGAAATAATTGTAAGCTTTATTTGTCCCTGAAGTCTCGTTTAGCTGGAGACCCTGCTCAGCAGGTTAGGATTGTGATTTCCTTGCTCAGGGGTGACCCTCAAGATTGGGCCTTCTCATTGCCAGCAGGGGATCCTGCGTTACGCGATGTGGATGCGTTTTTTCTGGCCTTGGGCTTGCTTTATGAGGAACCTCATTTGGAACTTCAGGCAGAAAAAACTTTGATGGCACTATCTCAGGGGCAAGACGAAGCTGAAGTTTTCTGCCAAAAATTCCGTAAATGGTCTGTGCTTACTCAGTGGAATGAGTGCGCCTTGGCGGCAACTTTCAGAGAAGGTCTCTCTGATGCCGTTAAGGATGTTATGGTGGGGTTCCCTTTGCCTGCAGGTCTGAATGAGTCCATGACAATGGCTATTCAGATTGATAGGCGTCTGCGGGAGCGCAAACCGGTGCACCATCTGGCGGTGTCTATGGAAAAGACGCCAGAAAGTATGCAGTGTGATAGAATTCTGTCCAGGAGCGAGCGACAGAATTTTAGACGGAAGAATGGATTGTGTTTCTATTGTGGGGATTCTACTCATGTTATATCGGCATGCTCTAGGCGTACAAAGAAGCTTGATAAGTCTGTTTCCATTGGCACCATTCAGTCTAAGTTTATTTTGTCTGTAACCCTGATTTGCTCTTTGTCATCCATTGCCACGGACGCCTATGTTGACTCTGGCGCCGCTCTGAGTCTTATGGATTGGTCCTTTGCCAATCGTTGTGGTTTTGATTTAGAGCCTTTGGAGACTCTTATTCCTCTGAAGGGGATTGACTCCACCCCATTGGCTAATAATAAACCACAATACTGGACACAAGTAACCATGCGTATCAATCCGGATCACCAGGAGATTATTCGTTTCCTGGTACTGTATAATTTACATGACGATGTGGTACTGGGATTGCCATGGTTGCAGTCTCACAACCCAGTCTTGGACTGGAGAGCAATGTCTGTGTTGAGCTGGGGATGTAAGGGTATTCATGGGGACGTACCTTTGGTTTCTATTTCGTCGTCCATTCCCTCTGAAGTCCCTGAGTTCCTTTCTGATTATCAAGACGTCTTTGACGAACCCAAGCTTGGGTCGTTACCTCCGCACCGTGAGTGCGATTGTGCCATAGATTTGATACCGGGTTGTAAATATCCAAAGGGTCGTTTGTTTAATTTGTCTGTGCCGGAACATGCTGCTATGCGGGAATATATAAAGGAGTCTTTGGAAAAGGGACATATTCGTCCATCTTCTTCTCCCTTGGGAGCTGGGTTTTTCTTTGTCTCAAAAAAAGACGGCTCTTTGAGACCATGTATTGATTATCGGCTTCTGAATAAGATCACTGTTAAGTATCAATACCCATTGCCATTGCTTACTGATTTGTTTGCTCGTATAGAGGGTGCTAAGTGGTTCTCTAAAATTGATCTTCGTGGGGCGTATAATTTGGTGCGGATCAGGCAGGGGGATGAGTGGAAGACCGCATTTAATACGCCCGAGGGCCACTTTGAGTATTTGGTCATGCCTTTTGGTCTTTCTAATGCCCCTTCAGTTTTCCAGTCTTTTATGCATGATATTTTCCGCGATTTTCTGGATAAATTTATGATAATATATCTGGATGATATTCTGATTTTTTCTGATGACTGGGACTCTCATGTCCAGCAGGTCAGGAGAGTTTTTCAGGTTCTGCGGTCTAATTCTTTATGTGTGAAGGGGTCTAAGTGCGTTTTTGGAGTCCAGAAAATTTCCTTTTTGGGGTATATTTTTTCTCCCTCTTCCATTGAGATGGATCCCGTCAAGGTGCAAGCTATTTGTGACTGGACTCAGCCCTCCTCTCTTAAGGGTCTTCAGAGATTTTTGGGCTTTGCCAACTTTTACCGCCGATTTATTGCTGGTTTTTCGGATGTCGTTAAACCACTGACTGATTTGACCAGACAAGGCGCTGATGTTGCTAATTGGTCCCCTCATGCTGTAGAGGCCTTTCAGGAGCTTAAGCGCCGTTTTGCCTCTGCCCCTGTGTTGCGTCAGCCTGATGTGAATCTGCCTTTTCAGGTTGAGGTTGACGCTTCGGAGATCGGAGCTGGGGCAGTGTTGTCGCAGAAAGGTTCCGACTGCTCCGTCATTAGGCCTTGTGCTTTCTTTTCTCGCAAATTTTCGCCCGCAGAGCGGAATTATGATGTTGGGAATCGGGAGCTTTTGGCCATGAAGTGGGCGTTTGAGGAGTGGCGCCATTGGCTCGAGGGGGCTAGGCATCAGGTGGTGGTATTGACTGACCACAAAAATTTGATTTATCTTGAGACTGCCAGACGCCTGAATCCTAGACAGGCGCGCTGGTCTTTATTTTTTTCTCGCTTTAATTTTGTGGTGTCATACCTACCGGGTTCTAAGAATGTTAAGGCAGATGCCCTTTCTAGGAGTTTTGACCCGGACTCTCCTGGTAATTCTGAACCCACAGGTATCCTTAGGGAGGGAGTAATTTTGTCGGCCGTTTCTCCTGATCTGCGGCGGTCCTTGCAAGAGTTTCAGGCGGATAGACCGGATCGTTGTCCGCCTGATAGACTGTTTGTTCCGGATGATTGGACCAGCAGAGTCATCTCTGAGGTACATTCTTCTGCATTGGCAGGTCATCCCGGAATTTTTGGTACCAGGGATTTGGTGGCAAGATCCTTCTGGTGGCCTTCTCTGTCACGAGATGTGCGAGTCTTTGTGCAGTCATGTGACGTTTGTGCTCGGGCCAAGTCTTGTAGTTCTCGGGCTAGCGGACTGCTGTTGCCCTTGCCTATTCCTAAGAGGCCTTGGACACACATCTCGATGGATTTTATTTCAGATCTGCCTGTTTCCCAGAAGATGTCTGTCATCTGGGTGGTCTGTGACCGTTTCTCTAAAATGGTCCATTTGGTTCCTCTGCCCAAGTTGCCTTCTTCTTCTGAGTTGGTTCCTCTGTTTTTTCAGAATGTTGTCCGATTGCACGGTATTCCTGAGAATATTGTTTCTGACAGAGGTACCCAATTTGTGTCTAGATTTTGGCGGGCATTCTGTGCTAGGATGGGCATAGATTTGTCTTTTTCATCTGCTTTTCACCCTCAGACTAATGGCCAGACCGAGCGGACTAATCAGACCCTTGAGACATATCTGAGGTGTTTTGTCTCTGCTGACCAGGATGATTGGGTTGCTTTTTTGCCATTGGCAGAGTTCGCCCTCAATAATCGGGCCAGTTCTTCCACCTTGGTGTCCCCGTTTTTCTGTAATTCGGGGTTTCATCCTCGATTTTCCTCCGGTCAGGTGGAATCCTCGGATTGTCCTGGAGTGGATGCGGTGGTGGAGAGATTGCATCACATCTGGGGGCAGGTTATGGACAATTTGAAGTTGTCCCAGGAGAAGACTCAGCGTTTTGCCAACCGTCATCGTCGTGTTGGTTCTCGGCTTTGTGTTGGAGATTTAGTGTGGTTGTCTTCTCGTTTTGTCCCTATGAGGGTCTCTTCTCCTAAGTTTAAACCTCGGTTCATCGGCCCTTATAGAATATTGGAGATCCTTAATCCTGTTTCTTTCCGTTTGGACCTCCCTGCGTCCTTTTCCATTCATAACGTTTTTCATCGGTCGTTATTGCGCAGGTATGAGGTACCTGTTGTACCTTCAGTTGAGCCTCCTGCTCCGGTGTTGGTTGAGGGTGAGTTGGAGTACGTTGTGGAGAAAATTTTGGACTCTCGTGTTTCCAGACGGAAACTCCAGTATCTGGTCAACTGGAAGGGTTACGGCCAGGAGGATAATTCTTGGGTCAATGCATCTGATGTTCATGCTTCTGATCTTGTTCGTGCCTTCCATAGGGCTCATCCTGTTCGCCCTGGTGGATCTGGTGAGGGTTCGGTGCCCCCTCCTTGAGGGGGGGGTACTGTTGTGAATTTGGATTCTGGGCTCCCCCGGTGGCCGCTTGTGGAATTGGACTTGTCATCCTCTTTCCTGTTTCACCTGATTCCATCAGTAGTGGGTGTCGCTATTTAAGCTCATTTCTCTGGTGGTTTCTTGCCGGTCAACAATGTTATCTGATGCCTCTCAGTGCTTGTTCCTGCTTCTGACAACTACTAGATAAGTTGGACTTTTGTCCATGTTTTGTTTTGCCTATTTGTTCCAGTTCACAGCTGAAGTTTTGTTACTGTGTCTGGAAAGCTCTCGTGGATCAGGGATTGCTACTCTGGCGTTATGAGTTAATGCCAGAGTTTAAGGTAATCTCTGGATGGTGTTTTGTTAGTGTTTTTCTGCTGACCATGAAAGTATACTATCTGTCTTCTGCTATCTAGTAAGCGGACCTCAAATTTGCTAAGACTATTTTCCTGCTGCGTTTGTTGTTTCATCTGAACTCACCGTCATTATATGTGGGGGGCTACTGTCTTCTTGGGAATATTTCTCTAGAGGTGAGCCAGGTCTTATATTTCCCTCTGCTAGCTATTTAGGTCTTAGGCCAGAGCTGGGCATCTAGCGATAAATAGGAAATGCTACCTGGCTATTTCTAGTTGCGCGGCAGGCTTAGTTCATGGTCAGTATAGTTCCATCTTCCGAGAGCTTGTCCCTCTATAGGCTTGCTATGATCTCTGCCTGCAGAGATCATGACAGTGTCTGCCCCTGCCTGGTGTTGTCCTCAACTGAATAAAGCTGAGCTTCTACCTTCTGCCTCTTATTAACTGCTGTTTTTTTTTAAAATTGGCTGTTCCGGCCTACTAAAGGTGTCTGCCCCTGCCTGGTGTTGTCCTCATCTGAATAAAGCTGAGCTTCTACCTTCGGCCTCTTATTAACTGCTGTTTTTTTAAAAAATTGGCTGTTCCAGCCTACTAAAGGTGTCTGCCCCTGCCTGGTGTTGTCCTCAACTGAATAAAGCTGTGCTTCAACCTTCTGTTCCAAATTACGATTTTTAAAAATGAAATTGGCTGTTCCGGCCTACTAAAGGTGTCTGCCCCTGCCTGGTGTTGTCCTCAACTGAATAAAGCTGTGCTTCAACCTTCTGTTCCAAATTACGATTTTTAAAAATGAAATTGCCTGTTCCGGCCTACTAAAGGTGTCTGCCCCTGCCTGGTGTTGTCCTCAACTGAATAAAGCTGAGCTTCTACCTTCGGCCTCTTATTAACTGCTGTTTTTTTTAAAAAAAATTGGCTGTTCCGGCCTACTAAAGGTGTCTGCCCCAGCCTGGTGTTGTCCTCAACTGAATAAAGCTGTGCTTCAACCTTCTGTTCCAAATTACGATTTTTAAAAATGAAATTGGCTGTTCCGGCCTACTAAAGGTGTCTGCCCCTGCCTGGTGTTGTCCTCAACTGAATAAAGCTGTGCTTCAACCTTCTGTTCCAAATTACGATTTTTAAAAATGAAATTGGCTGTTCCGGCCTACTAAAGGTGTCTGCCCCTGCCTGGTGTTGTCCTCAACTGAATAAAGCTGTGCTTCAACCTTCTGTTCCAAATTACGATTTTTAAAAATGAAATTGGCTGTTCCGGCCTACTAAAGGTGTCTGCCCCTGCCTGGTGTTGTCCTCAACTGAATAAAGCTGAGCTTCTACCTTCGGCCTCTTATTAACTGCTGTTTTTTAAAAAAATTGGCTGTTCCGGCCTACTAAAGGTGTCTGCCCCTGCCTGGTGTTGTCCTCAACTGAATAAAGCTGTGCTTCAACCTTCTGTTCCAAATTACGATTTTTACAAATGAAATTGGCTGTTCCGGCCTACTAAAGGTGTCTGCCCCTGCCTGGTGTTGTCCTCAACTGAATAAAGCTGTGCTTCAACCTTCTGTTCCAAATTACGATTTTTAAAAGTGAAATTGGCTGTTCCGGCCTACTAAAGGTGTCTGCCCCTGCCTGATGTTGTCCTCAACTGAATAAAGCTGAGCTTCTACCTTCGGCCTCTTATTAACTGCTGTTTTTTTAAAAAATTGGCTGTTCCGGCCTACTAAAGGTGTCTGCCCCTGCCTGGTGTTGTCCTCAACTGAATAAAGCTGTGCTTCAACCTTCTGTTCCAAATTACGATTTTTAAAAATGAAATTGGCTGTTCCGGCCTACTAAAGGTGTCTGCCCCTGCCTGGTGTTGTCCTCAACTGAATAAAGCTGTGCTTCAACCTTCTGTTCCAAATTACGATTTTTTAAAATGAAATTGCCTGTTCCGGCCTACTAAAGGTGTCTGCCCCTGCCTGGTGTTGTCCTCAACTGAATAAAGCTGAGCTTCTACCTTCGGCCTCTTATTAACTGCTGTTTTTTTTAAAAAAAATGGCTGTTCCGGCCTACTAAAGGTGTCTGCCCCTGCCTGGTGTTGTCCTCAACTGAATAAAGCTGTGCTTCAAACTTCTGTTCCAAATTACGATTTTTAAAAATGAAATTGGCTGTTCCGGCCTACTAAAGGTGTCTGCCCCTGCCTGGTGTTGTCCTCAACTGAATAAAGCTGTGCTTCAACCTTCTGTTCCAAATTATGATTTTTAAAAATGAAATTGGCTGTTCCGGCCTACTAAAGGTGTCTGCCCCTGCCTGGTGTTGTCCTCAACTGAATAAAGCTGTGCTTCAACCTCCTGTTCCAAATTACGATTTTTAAAAATGAAATTGGCTGTTCCGGCCTACTAAAGGTGTCTGCCCCTGCCTGGTGTTGTCCTCAACTGAATAAAGCTGAGCTTCTACCTTCTGCCTCTTATTAACTGCTGTTTTTTTTTTAAATTGGCTGTTCCGGCCTACTAAAGGTGTATGCCCCTGCCTGGTGTTGTCCTCATCTGAATAAAGCTGAGCTTCTACCTTCTGCCTCTTATTAACTGCTGTTTTTTTTTTAAATTGGCTGTTCCGGCCTACTAAAGGTGTCTGCCCCTGCCTGGTGTTGTCCTCAACTGAATAAAGCTCTGCTTCAACCTTCTGTTCCAAATTACGATTTTTAAAAATGAAATTGCCTTTTCCGGCCTACTAAAGGTGTCTGCCCCTGCCTGGTGTTGTCCTCAACTGAATAAAGCTGAGCTTCTACCTTCGGCCTCTTATTAACTGCTGTTTTTTTAAAAAATTGGCTGTTCCGGCCTACTAAAGGTGTCTGCCCCTGCCTGGTGTTGTCCTCAACTGAATAAAGCTGTGCTTCAACCTTCTGTTCCAAATTACGATTTTTAAAAATGAAATTGGCTGTTCCGGCCTACTAAAGGTGTCTGCCCCTGCCTGGTGTTGTCCTCAACTGAATAAAGCTGAGCTTCTACCTTCGGCCTCTTATTAACTGCTGTTTTTTTTTTAAATTGGCTGTTCCGGCCTACTAAAGGTGTCTGCCCCTGCCTGGTGTTGTCCTCAACTGAATAAAGCTGAGCTTCTACCTTCGGCCTCTTATTAACTGCTGTTTTTTTAAAAAATTGGCTGTTCCGGCCTACTAAAGGTGTCTGCCCCTGCCTGGTGTTGTCCTCAACTGAATAAAGCTGTGCTTCAACCTTCTGTTCCAAATTACGATTTTTAAAAATGAAATTGGCTGTTCCGGCCTACTAAAGGTGTCTGCCCCTGCCTGGTGTTGTCCTCAACTGAATAAAGCTGAGCTTCTACCTTCTGCCTCTTATTAACTGCTGTTTTTTTTTTAAATTGGCTGTTCCGGCCTACTAAAGGTGTCTGCCCCTGCCTGGTGTTGTCCTCATCTGAATAAAGCTGAGCATCTACCTTCTGCCTCTTATTAACTGCTGTTTTTTTTTTAAATTGGCTGTTCCGGCCTACTAAAGGTGTCTGCCCCTGCCTGGTGTTGTCCTCAACTGAATAAAGCTGTGCTTCAACCTTCTGTTCCAAATTACGATTTTTAAAAATGAAATTGCCTTTTCCGGCCTACTAAAGATGTCTGCCCCTGCCTGGTGTTGTCCTCAACTGAATAAAGCTGAGCTTCTACCTTCGGCCTCTTATTAACTGCTGTTTTTTTTAAAAAATTGGCTGTTCCGGCCTACTAAAGGTGTCTGCCCCTGCCTGGTGTTGTCCTCAACTGAATAAAGCTGAGCTTCTACCTTCGGCCTCTTATTAACTGCTGTTTTTAAAAAAAATTGGCTGTTCCGGCCTACTAAAGGTGTCTGCCCCTGCCTGGTGTTGTCCTCAACTGAATAAAGCTGTGCTTCAACCTTCTGTTCCAAATTACGATTTTTAAAAATGAAATTGGCTGTTCCGGCCTACTAAAGGTGTCTGCCCCTGCCTGGTGTTGTCCTCAACTGAATAAAGCTGAGCTTCTACCTTCTGCCTCTTATTATCTGCTGGTTTTTTTAAAAATTGGCTGTTCCGGCCTACTAAAGGTTTCTGCCCCTGCCTGGTGTTGTCCTCAACTGAATAAAGCTGAGCTTCTACCTTCGGCCTCTTATTAACTGCTGTTTTTTTTTTAAATTGGCTGTTCCGGCCTACTAAAGGTGTCTGCCCCTGCCTGGTGTTGTCCTCAACTGAATAAAGCTGAGCTTCTACCTTCGGCCTCTTATTAACTGCTGTTTTTTTAAAAAATTGGCTGTTCCGGCCTACTAAAGGTGTCTGCCCCTGCCTGGTGTTGTCCTCAACTGAATAAAGCTGTGCTTCAACCTTCTGTTCCAAATTACGATTTTTAAAAATGAAATTGGCTGTTCCGGCCTACTAAAGGTGTCTGCCCCTGCCTGGTGTCGTCCTCAACTGAATAAAGCTGTGCTTCAACCTTCTGTTCCAAATTACGATTTTTAAAAATGAAATTGGCTGTTCCGGCCTACTAAAGGTGTCTGCCCCTGCCTGGTGTTGTCCTCAACTGAATAAAGCTGAGCTTCTACCTTCTGCCTCTTATTAACTGCTGTTTTTTTTTTAAATTGGCTGTTCCGGCCTACTTAAGGGTTTTTTCCCATTGCCTGGTGTTGTCCTCATCTGAATAAAGCTGAGCTTCTACCTTCGGCCTCTTATTAACTGCTGTTTTTTTTTTAAATTGGCTGTTCCGGCCTACTAAAGGTGTCTGCCCCTGCCTGGTGTTGTCCTCAACTGAATAAAGCTGTGCTTCAACCTTCTGTTCCAAATTACGATTTTTAAAAATGAAATTGCCTTTTCCGGCCTACTAAAGGTGTCTGCCCCTGCCTGGTGTTGTCCTCAACTGAATAAAGCTGAGCTTCTACCTTCGGCCTCTTATTAACTGCTGTTTTTTTAAAAAAATTGGCTGTTCCGGCCTACTAAAGGTGTCTGCCCCTGCCTGGTGTTGTCCTCAACTGAATAAAGCTGAGCTTCTACCTTCGGCCTATTATTAACTGCTGTTTTTTTAAAAAATTGGCTGTTCCGGCCTACTAAAGGTGTCTGCCCCTGCCTGGTGTTGTCCTCAACTGAATAAAGCTGTGCTTCAACCTTCTGTTCCAAATTACGATTTTTAAAAATGAAATTGGCTGTTCCGGCCCACTAAAGGTGTCTGCCCCTGCCTGGTGTTGTCCTCAACTGAATAAAGCTGAGCTTCTACCTTCTGCCTCTTATTATCTGCTGTTTTTTTAAAAAATTGGCTGTTCCGGCCTACTGAAGGTGTCTGCCCCTGCCTGGTGTTGTCCTCAACTGAATAAAGCTGTGCTTCAACCTTCTGTTCCAAATTACGATTTTTAAAAATGAAATTGGCTGTTCCGGCCCACTAAAGGTGTCTGCCCCTGCCTGGTGTTGTCCTCAACTGAATAAAGCTGAGCTTCTACCTTCTGCCTCTTATTATCTGCTGTTTTTTAAAAAAATTGGCTGTTCCGGCCTACTAAAGGTGTCTGCCCCTGCCTGGTGTTGTCCTCAACTGAATAAAGCTGAGCTTCTACCTTCGGCCTCTTATTAACTGCTGTTTTTTTAAAAAATTGGCTGTTCCGGCCTACTAAAGGTGTCTGCCCCTGCCTGGTGTTGTCCTCAACTGAATAAAGCTGTGCTTCAACCTTCTGTTCCAAATTACGATTTTTAAAAATGAAATTGGCTGTTCCGGCCTACTAAAGGTGTCTGCCCCTGCCTGGTGTTGTCCTCAACTGAATAAAGCTGAGCTTCTACCTTCTGCCTCTTATTAACTGCTGTTTTTTTAAAAAATTGGCTGTTCTGGCCTACTAAAGGTGTCTGCCCCTGCCTGGTGTTGTCCTCAACTGAATAAAGCTGAGCTTCTACCTTCGGCCTCTTATTAACTGCTGTTTTTTTTAAAAAATTGGCTGTTCCGGCCTACTAAAGGTGTCTGCCCCTGCCTGGTGTTGTCCTCTACTGAATAAAGCTGTGCTTCAACCTTCTGTTCCAAATTACGATTTTTAAAAATGAAATTGTCTGTTCCGGCCTACTAAAGGTGTCTGCCCCTGCCTGGTGTTGTCCTCAACTGAATAAAGCTGAGCTTCTACCTTCTGCCTCTTATTAACTGCTGTTTTTTTTTAAAATTGGCTGTTCCGGCCTACTAAAGGTGTCTGCCCCTGCCTGGTGTTGTCCTCAACTGAATAAAGCTGAGCTTCTACCTTCGGCCTCTTATTAACTGCTGTTTTTTTAAAAAATTGGCTGCTCCGGCCTACTAAAGGTGTCTGCCCCTGCCTGGTGTTGTCCTCAACTGAATAAAGCTGTGCTTCAACCTTCTGTTCCAAATTACGATTTTTAAAAATGAAATTGGCTGTTCCGGCCTACTAAAGGTGTCTGCCCCTGCCTGGTGTTGTCCTCAACTGAATAAAGCTGAGCTTCTACCTTCTGCCTCTTATTAACTGCTTTTTTTCTAAAAAATTGGCTGTTCCGGCCTACTAAAGGTGTCTGCCCCTGCCTGGTGTTGTCCTCAACTGAATAAAGCTGAGCTTCTACCTTCGGCCTCTTATTAACTGCTGTTTTTTTTAAAAATTGGCTGTTCCGGCCAACTAAAGGTGTCTGCCCCTGCCTGGTGTTGTCCTCAACTGAATAAAGCTGTGCTTCAACCTTCTGTTCCAAATTACGATTTTTAAAAATGAAATTGGCTGTTCCGGCCTACTAAAGGTGTCTGCCCCTGCCTGGTGTTGTCCTCAACTGAATAAAGCTGTGCTTCAACCTTCTGTTCCAAATTACGATTTTTAAAAATGAAATTGGCTGTTCCGGCCTACTAAAGGTGTCTGCCCCTGCCTGGTGTTGTCCTCAACTGAATAAAGCTGAGCTTCTACCTTCTGCCTCTTATTAACTGCTGTTTTTTAAAAAAATTGGCTGTTCCGGCCTACTAAAGGTGTCTTCCCCTGCCTGGTGTTGTCCTCAACTGAATAAAGCTGTGCTTCAACCTTCTGTTCCAAATTACGATTTTTAAAAATGAAATTGGCTGTTCCGGCCTACTAAAGGTGTCTGCCCCTGCCTGGTGTTGTCCTCAACTGAATAAAGCTGAGCTTCTACCTTCTGCCTCTTATTATCTGCTGTTTTTTTTAAAAATTGGCTGTTCCGGCCTACTAAAGGTGTCTGCCCCTGCCTGGTGTTGTCCTCAACTGAATAAAGCTGAGCTTCTACCTTCGGCCTCTTATTAACTGCTGTTTTTTTTTTAAATTGGCTGTTCCGGCCTACTAAAGGTGTCTGCCCCTGCCTGGTGTTGTCCTCAACTGAATAAAGCTGAGCTTCTACCTTCTGCCTCTTATTATCTGCTGGTTTTTTTAAAAATTGGCTGTTCCGGCCTACTAAAGGTTTCTGCCCCTGCCTGGTGTTGTCCTCAACTGAATAAAGCTGAGCTTCTACCTTCGGCCTCTTATTAACTGCCGTTTTTTTTTTAAATTGGCTGTTCCGGCCTACTAAAGGTGTCTGCCCCTGCCTGGTGTTGTCCTCAACTGAATAAAGCTGAGCTTCTACCTTCGGCCTCTTATTAACTGCTGTTTTTTTAAAAAATTGGCTGTTCCGGCCTACTAAAGGTGTCTGCCCCTGCCTGGTGTTGTCCTCAACTGAATAAAGCTGTGCTTCAACCTTCTGTTCCAAATTACGATTTTTAAAAATGAAATTGGCTGTTCCGGCCTACTAAAGGTGTCTGCCCCTGCCTGGTGTTGTCCTCAACTGAATAAAGCTGTGCTTCAACCTTCTGTTCCAAATTACGATTTTTAAAAATGAAATTGGCTGTTCCGGCCTACTAAAGGTGTCTGCCCCTGCCTGGTGTTGTCCTCAACTGAATAAAGCTGAGCTTCTACCTTCTGCCTCTTATTAACTGCTGTTTTTTTTTTAAATTGGCTGTTCCGGCCTACTTAAGGGTTTTTTCCCATTGCCTGGTGTTGTCCTCATCTGAATAAAGCTGAGCTTCTACCTTCGGCCTCTTATTAACTGCTGTTTTTTTTTTAAATTGGCTGTTCCGGCCTACTAAAGGTGTCTGCCCCTGCCTGGTGTTGTCCTCAACTGAATAAAGCTGTGCTTCAACCTTCTGTTCCAAATTACGATTTTTAAAAATGAAATTGCCTTTTCTGGCCTACTAAAGGTGTCTGCCCCTGCCTGGTGTTGTCCTCAACTGAATAAAGCTGAGCTTCTACCTTCGGCCTCTTATTAACTGCTGTTTTTTTTAAAAAATTGGCTGTTCCGGCCTACTAAAGGTGTCTGCCCCTGCCTGGTGTTGTCCTCAACTGAATAAAGCTGAGCTTCTACCTTCGGCCTCTTATTAACTGCTGTTTTTTTAAAAAATTGGCTGTTCCGGCCTACTAAAGGTGTCTGCCCCTGCCTGGTGTTGTCCTCAACTGAAAAAAGCTGTGCTTCAACCTTCTGTTCCAAATTACGATTTTTAAAAATGAAATTGGCTGTTCCGGCCTACTAAAGGTGTCTGCCCCTGCCTGGTGTTGTCCTCAACTGAATAAAGCTGAGCTTCTACCTTCTGCCTCTTATTATCTGCTGTTTTTTTTAAAAATTGGCTGTTCCGGCCTACTGAAGGTGTCTGCCCCTGCCTGGTGTTGTCCTCAACTGAATAAAGCTGTGCTTCAACCTTCTGTTCCAAATTACGATTTTTAAAAATGAAATTGGCTGTTCCGGCCTACTAAAGGTGTCTGCCCCTGCCTGGTGTTGTCCTCAACTGAATAAAGCTGAGCTTCTACCTTCTGCCTCTTATTATCTGCTGTTTTTTTTAAAAATTGGCTGTTCCGGCCTACTAAAGGTGTCTGCCCCTGCCTGGTGTTGTCCTCAACTGAATAAAGCTGTGCTTCAACCTTCTGTTCCAAATTACGATTTTTAAAAATGAAATTGGCTGTTCCGGCCTACTAAAGGTGTCTGCCCCTGCCTGGTGTTGTCCTCAACTGAATAAAGCTGAGCTTCTACCTTCTGCCTCTTATTAACTGCTGTTTTTTTAAAAAATTGGCTGTTCTGGCCTACTAAAGGTGTCTGCCCCTGCCTGGTGTTGTCCTCAACTGAATAAAGCTGAGCTTCTACCTTCGGCCTCTTATTAACTGCTGTTTTTTTAAAAAATTGGCTGTTCCGGCCTACTAAAGGTGCCTGCCCCTGCCTGGTGTTGTCCTCTACTGAATAAAGCTGTGCTTCAACCTTCTGTTCCAAATTACGATTTTTAAAAATGAAATTGTCTGTTCCGGCCTACTAAAGGTGTCTGCCCCTGCCTGGTGTTGTCCTCAACTGAATAAAGCTGAGCTTCTACCTTCTGCCTCTTATTAACTGCTGTTTTTTTTAAAAATTGGCTGTTCCGGCCTACTAAAGGTGTCTGCCCCTGCCTGGTGTTGTCCTCAACTGAATAAAGCTGAGCTTCTACCTTCGGCCTCTTATTAACTGCTGTTTTTTTTAAAAATTGGCTGTTCCGGCCTACTAAAGGTGTCTGCCCCTACCTGGTGTTGTCCTCAACTGAATAAAGCTGAGCTTCTACCTTCGGCCTCTTATTAACTGCTGTTTTTTTAAAAAATTGGCTGCTCCAGCCTACTAAAGGTGTCTGCCCCTGCCTGGTGTTGTCCTCAACTGAATAAAGCTGTGCTTCAACCTTCTGTTCCAAATTACGATTTTTAAAAATGAAATTGGCTGTTCCGGCCTACTAAAGGTGTCTGCCCCTGCCTGGTGTTGTCCTCAACTGAATAAAGCTGAGCTTCTACCTTCTGCCTCTTATTAACTGCTGTTTTTTTAAAAAAAATTGGCTGTTCCGGCCTACTAAAGGTGTCTGCCCCTGCCTGGTGTTGTCCTCAACTGAATAAAGCTGAGCTTCTACCTTCTGCCTCTTATTAACTGCTTTTTTTCTAAAAAATTGGCTGCTCCGGCCTACTAAAGGTGTCTGCCCCTGCCTGGTGTTGTCATCAACTGAATAAAGCTGAGCTTCTTACCTTCGGCCTCTTATTAACTGCTGTTTTTTTAAAAAATTGGCTGTTCCGGCCTACTAAAGGTGTCTGCCCCTGCCTGGTGTTGTCCTCAACTGAATAAAGCTGAGCTTCTACCTTCGGCCTCTTATTAACTGCTGTTTTTTTAAAAAATTGGCTGCTCCGGCCTACTAAAGGTGTCTGCCCCTGCCTGGTGTTGTCCTCAACTGAATAAAGCTGTGCTTCAACCTTCTGTTCCAAATTACGATTTTTAAAAATGAAATTGGCTGTTCCGGCCTACTAAAGGTGTCTGCCCCTGCCTGGTGTTGTCCTCAACTGAATAAAGCTGAGCTTCTACCTTCTGCCTCTTATTAACTGCTGTTTTTTTTAAAAAAATTGGCTGTTCCGGCCTACTAAAGGTGTCTGCCCCTGCCTGGAGTTGTCCTCAACTGAATAAAGCTGAGCTTCTACCTTCTGCCTCTTATTAACTGCTTTTTTTCTAAAAAATTGGCTGTTCCGGCCTACTAAAGGTGTCTGCCCCTGCCTGGTGTTGTCCTCAACTGAATAAAGCTGAGCTTCTACCTTCGGCCTCTTATTAACTGCTGTTTTTTTAAAAAATTGGCTGTTCCGGCCAACTAAAGGTGTCTGCCCCTGCCAGGTGTTGTCCTCAACTGAATAAAGCTGTGCTTCAACCTTCTGTTCCAAATTACGATTTTTAAAAATGAAATTGGCTGTTCCGGCCTACTAAAGGTGTCTGCCCCTGCCTGGTGTTGTCCTCAACTGAATAAAGCTGTGCTTCAACCTTCTGTTCCAAATTACGATTTTTAAAAATGAAATTGGCTGTTCCGGCCTACTAAAGGTGTCTGCCCCTGCCTGGTGTTGTCCTCAACTGAATAAAGCTGAGCTTCTACCTTCTGCCTCTTATTAACTGCTGTTTTTTTTTTAAATTGGCTGTTCCGGCCTACTAAAGGTGTATGCCCCTGCCTGGTGTTGTCCTCAACTGAATAAAGCTGTGCTTCAACCTTCTGTTCCAAATTACGATTTTTAAAAATGAAATTGCCTTTTCCGGCCTACTAAAGGTGTCTGCCCCTGCCTGGTGTTGTCCTCAACTAAATAAATCTAAGCTTCTACCTTCGGCCTCTTATTAACTGCTGTTTTTTTAAAAAAATTGGCTGTTCCGGCCTACTAAAGGTGTCTGCCCCTGCCTGGTGTTGTCATCAACTGAATAAAGCTGAGCTTCTACCTTCGGCCTCTTATTAACTGCTGTTTTTTAAAAAAATTGGCTGTTCCGGCCTACTAAAGGTGTCTGCCCCTGCCTGGTGTTGTCCTCAACTGAATAAAGCTGTGCTTCAACCTTCTGTTCCAAATTACGATTTTTAAAAATGAAATTGGCTGTTCCGGCCTACTAAAGGTGTCTGCCCCTGCCTGGTGTTGTCCTCAACTGTATAAAGCTGAGATTCTACCTTCTGCCTCTTATTATCTGCTGTTTTTTTAAAAAATTGGCTGTTCCGGCCTACTAAAAGTGTCTGCCCCTGCCTGGTGTTGTCCTCAACTGAATAAAGCTGAGCTTCTACCTTCGGCCTCTTATTAACTGCTGTTTTTTTAAAAAAATTGGCTGTTCCGGCCTACTAAAGGTGTCTGCCTTTGCCTGGTGTTGTCCTCAACTGAATAAAGCTGAGCTTCTACCTTCGGCCTCTTATTAACTGCTGTTTTTTTTAAAAATTGGCTGTTCCGGCCTACTAAAGGTGTCTGCCCCTGCCTGGTGTTGTCCTCAACTGAATAAAGCTGTGCTTCAACCTTCTGTTCCAAATTACGATTTTTAAAAATGAAATTGGCTGTTCCGGCCTACTAAAGGTGTCTGCCCCTGCCTGGTGTTGTCCTCAACTGAATAAAGCTGAGCTTCTACCTTCTGCCTCTTATTATCTGCTGTTTTTTTAAAAAATTGGCTGTTCCGGACTACTGAAGGTGTCTGCCCCTGCCTGGTGTTGTCCTCAACTGAATAAAGCTGTGCTTCAACCTTCTGTTCCAAATTACGATTTTTAAAAATGAAATTGGCTGTTCCGGCCTACTAAAGGTGTCTGCCCCTGCCTGGTGTTGTCCTCAACTGAATAAAGCTGAGCTTCTACCTTCTGCCTCTTATTATCTGCTGTTTTTTTTAAAAATTGGCTGTTCCGGCCTACTAAAGGTGTCTGCCCCTGCCTGGTGTTGTCTTCAACTGAATAAAGCTGAGCTTCTACCTTCGGCCTCTTATTAACTGCTGTTTTTTTTAAAAATTGGCTGTTCCGGCCTACTAAAGGTGTCTGCCCCTGCCTGGTGTTGTCCTCAACTGAATAAAGCTGTGCTTCAACCTTCTGTTCCAAATTACGATTTTTAAAAATGAAATTGGTTGTTCCGGCCTACTAAAGGTGTCTGCCCCTGCCTGGTGTTGTCCTCAACTGAATAAAGCTGAGCTTCTACCTTCTGCCTCTTATTAACTGCTGTTTTTTTAAAAAATTGGCTGTTCTGGCCTACTAAAGGTGTCTGCCCCTGCCTGGTGTTGTCCTCAACTGAATAAAGCTGAGCTTCTACCTTCGGCCTCTTATTAACTGCTGTTTTTTTAAAAAATTGGCTGTTCCGGCCTACTAAAGGTGTCTGCCCCTGCCTGGTGTTGTCCTCTACTGAATAAAGCTGTGCTTCAACCTTCTGTTCCAAATTACGATTTTTAAAAATGAAATTGTCTGCTCCGGCCTACTAAAGGTGTCTGCCCCTGCCTGGTGTTGTCCTCAACTGAATAAAGCTGAGCTTCTACCTTCTGCCTCTTATTAACTGCTGTTTTTTTAAAAAAATTGGCTGTTCCGGCCTACTAAAGGTGTCTGCCCCTGCCTGGTGTTGTCCTCAACTGAATAAAGCTGAGCTTCTACCTTCGGCCTCTTATTAACTGCTGTTTTTTTAAAAAATTGGCTGTTCCGGCCTACTAAAGGTGTCTGCCCCTGCCTGGTGTTGTCCTCAACTGAATAAAGCTGAGCTTCTACCTTCGGCCTCTTATTAACTGCTGTTTTTTTTAAAAATTGGCTGCTCCGGCCTACTAAAGGTGTCTGCCCCTGCCTGGTGTTGTCCTCAACTGAATAAAGCTGTGCTTCAACCTTCTGTTCCAAATTACGATTTTTAAAAATGAAATTGGCTGTTCCGGCCTACTAAAGGTGTCTGCCCCTGCCTGGTGTTGTCCTCAACTGAATAAAGCTGAGCTTCTACCTTCTGCCTCTTATTAACTGCTGTTTTTTTTAAAAAAATTGGCTGTTCCGGCCTACTAAAGGTGTCTGCCCCTGCCTGGTGTTGTCCTCAACTGAATAAAGCTGAGCTTCTACCTTCTGCCTCTTATTAACTGCTTTTTTTCTAAAAAATTGGCTGTTCCGGCCTACTAAAGGTGTCTGCCCCTGCCTGGTGTTGTCCTCAACTGAATAAAGCTGAGCTTCTACCTTCGGCCTCTTATTAACTGCTGTTTTTTTTAAAAATTGGCTGTTCCGGCCTACTAAAGGTGTCTGCCCCTGCCTGGTGTTGTCCTCAACTGAATAAAGCTGAGCTTCTACCTTCGGCCTCTTATTAACTGCTGTTTTTTTTAAAAATTGGCTGTTCCGGCCAACTAAAGGTGTCTGCCCCTGCCTGGTGTTGTCCTCAACTGAATAAAGCTGTGCTTCAACCTTCTGTTCCAAATTACGATTTTTAAAAATGAAATTGGCTGTTCCGGCCTACTAAAGGTGTCTGCCCCTGCCTGGTGTTGTCCTCAACTGAATAAAGCTGTGCTTCAACCTTCTGTTCCAAATTACGATTTTTAAAAATGAAATTGGCTGTTCCGGCCTACTAAAGGTGTCTGCCCCTGCCTGGTGTTGTCCTCAACTGAATAAAGCTGAGCTTCTACCTTCTGCCTCTTATTAACTGCTGTTTTTTTTTTTAAATTGGCTGTTCCGGCCTACTAAAGGTGTCTGCCCCTGCCTGGTGTTGTCCTCAACTGAATAAAGCTGTGCTTCAACCTTCTGTTCCAAATTACGATTTTTAAAAATGAAATTGCCTTTTCCGGCCTACTAAAGGTGTCTGCCCCTGCCTGGTGTTGTCCTCAACTGAATAAAGCTAAGCTTCTACCTTCGGCCTCTTATTAACTGCTGTTTTTTTTAAAAAATTGGCTGTTCCGGCCTACTAAAGGTGTCTGCCCCTGCCTGGTGTTGTACTCAACTGAATAAAGCTGAGCTTCTACCTTCGGCCTCTTATTAACTGCTGTTTTTTAAAAAAATTGGCTGTTCCGGCCTACTAAAGGTGTCTGCCCCTGCCTGGTGTTGTCCTCAACTGAATAAAGCTGTGCTTCAACCTTCTGTTCCAAATTACGATTTTTAAAAATGAAATTGGCTGTTCCGGCCTACTACAGGTGTCTGCCCCTGCCTGGTGTTGTCCTCAACTGAATAAAGCTGAGCTTCTACCTTCTGCCTCTTATTATCTGCTGTTTTTTTAAAAAATTGGCTGTTCCGGCCTACTAAAGGTGTCTGCCCCTGCCTGGTGTTGTCCTCAACTGAATAAAGCTGAGCTTCTACCTTCGGCCTCTTATTAACTGCTGTTTTTTTTAAAAATTGGCTGTTCCGGCCTACTAAAGGTGTCTGCCCCTGCCTGGTGTTGTCCTCAACTGAATAAAGCTGAGCTTCTACCTTCGGCCTCTTATTAACTGCAGTTTTTTTAAAAAATTGGCTGTTCCGGCCTACTAAAGGTGTCTGCCCCTGCCTGGTGTTGTCCTCAACTGAATAAAGCTGTGCTTCAACCTTCTGTTCCAATTTACGATTTTTAAAAATGAAATTGGCTGTTCCGGCCTACTAAAGGTGTCTGCCCCTGCCTGGTGTCGTCCTCAACTGAATAAAGCTGAGCTTCTACCTTCTGCCTCTTATTAACTGCTGTTTTTTTAAAAAATTGGCTGTTCTGGCCTACTAAAGGTGTCTGCCCCTGCCTGGTGTTGTCCTCAACTGAATAAAGCTGAGCTTCTACCTTCGGCCTCTTATTAACTGCTGTTTTTTTAAAAAATTGGCTGTTCCGGCCTACTAAAGGTGTCTGCCCCTGCCTGGTGTTGTCCTCAACTGAATAAAGCTGTGCTTCAACCTTCTGTTCCAAATTACGATTTTTAAAAATGAAATTGGCTGTTCCGGCCTACTAAAGGTGTCTGCCCCTGCCTGGTGTTGTCCTCAACTGAATAAAGCTGAGCTTCTACCTTCTGCCTCTTATTAACTGCTGTTTTTTTTTTTAAATTGGCTGTTCCGGCCTACTAAAGGTGTCTGCCCCTGCCTGGTGTTGTCCTCAACTGAATAAAGCTGTGCTTCAACCTTCTGTTCCAAATTACGATTTTTAAAAAAGAAATTGCCTTTTCCGGCCTACTAAAGGTGTCTGCCCCTGCCTGGTGTTGTCCTCAACTGAATAAAGCTAAGCTTCTACCTTCGGCCTCTTATTAACTGCTGTTTTTTTTTAAAAATTGGCTGTTCCGGCCTACTAAAGGTGTCTGCCCCTGCCTGGTGTTGTACTCAACTGAATAAAGCTGAGCTTCTACCTTCGGCCTCTTATTAACTGCTGTTTTTTAAAAAAATTGGCTGTTCCGGCCTACTAAAGGTGTCTGCCCCTGCCTGGTGTTGTCCTCAACTGAATAAAGCTGTGCTTCAACCTTCTGTTCCAAATTACGATTTTTAAAAATGAAATTGGCTGTTCCGGCCTACTAAAGGTGTCTGCCCCTGCCTGGTGTTGTCCTCAACTGAATAAAGCTGAGCTTCTACCTTCTGCCTCTTATTATCTGCTGTTTTTTTAAAAAATTGGCTGTTCCGGCCTACTAAAGGTGTCTGCCCCTGCCTGGTGTTGTCCTCAACTGAATAAAGCTGAGCTTCTACCTTCGGCCTCTTATTAACTGCTGTTTTTTTAAAAAATTGGCTGTTCCGGCCTACTAAAGGTGTCTGCCCCTGCCTGGTGTTGTCCTCAACTGAATAAAGCTGAGCTTCTACCTTCGGCCTCTTATTAACTGCAGTTTTTTTAAAAAATTGGCTGTTCCGGCCTACTAAAGGTGTCTGCCCCTGCCTGGTGTTGTCCTCAACTGAATAAAGCTGTGCTTCAACCTTCTGTTCCAATTTACGATTTTTAAAAATGAAATTGGCTGTTCCGGCCTACTAAAGGTGTCTGCCCCTGCCTGGTGTTGTCCTCAACTGAATAAAGCTGAGCTTCTACCTTCTGCCTCTTATTAACTGCTGTTTTTTTAAAAAATTGGCTGTTCTGGCCTACTAAAGGTGTCTGCCCCTGCCTGGTGTTGTCCTCAACTGAATAAAGCTGAGCTTCTACCTTCGGCCTCTTATTAACTGCTGTTTTTTTAAAAAATTGGCTGTTCCGGCCTACTAAAGGTGTCTGCCCCTGCCTGGTGTTGTCCTCTACTGACTAAAGCTGTGCTTCAACCTTCTGTTCCAAATTACGATTTTTAAAAATGAAATTGGCTGTTCCGGCCTACTAAATGTGTCTGCCCCTGCCTTGTGTTGTCCTCAACTGAATAAAGCTGAGCTTCTACCTTCGGCCTCTTATTAACTGCTGTTTTTTTAAAAAATTGGCTGTTCCGGCCTACTAAAGGTGTCTGCCCCTGCCTGGTGTTGTCCTCAACTGAATAAAGCTGAGCTTCTACCTTCGGCCTCTTATTAACTGCTGTTTTTTTAAAAAAATTGGCTGCTCCGGCCTACTAAAGGTGTCTGCCCCTGCCTGGTGTTGTCCTCAACTGAATAAAGCTGTGCTTCAACCTTCTGTTCCAAATTACGATTTTTAAAAATGAAATTGGCTGTTCCGGCCTACTAAAGGTGTCTGCCCCTGCCTGGTGTTGTCCTCAACTGAATAAAGCTGAGCTTCTACCTTCGGCCTCTTATTAACTGCTGTTTTTTTTTAAATTGGCTGTTCCGGCCTACTAAAGGTGTCTGCCCCTGCCTGGTGTTGTCCTCAACTGAATAAAGCTGAGCTTCTACCTTCGGCCTCTTATTAACTGCTGTTTTTTTAAAAAATTGGCTGTTCCGGCCAACTAAAGGTGTCTGCCCCTGCCTGGTGTTGTCCTCAACTGAATAAAGCTGTGCTTCAACCTTCTGTTCCAAATTACGATTTTTACAAATGAAATTGGCTGTTCTGGCCTACTAAAGGTGTCTGCCCCTGCCTGGTGTTGTCCTCAACTGAATAAAGCTGTGCTTCAACCTTCTGTTCCAAATTACGATTTTTAAAAATGAAATTGGCTGTTCCGGCCTACTAAAGGTGTCTGCCCCTGCCTGGTGTTGTCCTCAACTGAATAAAGCTGTGCTTCAACCTTCTGTTCCAAATTACGATTTTTAAAAATGAAATTGCCTGTTCCGGCCTACTAAAGGTGTCTGCCCCTGCCTGGTGTTGTCCTCAACTGAATAAAGCTGAGCTTCTACCTTCGGCCTCTTATTAACTGCTGTTTTTTTTTTAAATTGGCTGTTCCGGCCTACTAAAGGTGTCTGCCCCTGCCTGGTGTTGTCCTCAACTGAATAAAGCTGTGCTTCAACCTTCTGTTCCAAATTACGATTTTTAAAAATGAAATTGGCTGTTCCGGCCTACTAAAGGTGTCTGCCCCTGCCTGGTGTTGTCCTCAAGTGAATAAAGCTGTGCTTCAACCTTCTGTTCCAAATTACGATTTTTAAAAATGAAATTGGCTGTTCCGGCCTACTAAAGGTGTCTGCCCCTGCCTGGTGTTGTCCTCATCTGAATAAAGCTGAGCTTCTACCTTCGGCCTCTTATTAACTGCTGTTTTTTTTAAAAATTGGCTGTTCCGGCCTACTAAAGGTGTCTGCCTCTGCCTGGTGTTGTCCTCAACTGAATAAAGCTGTGCTTCAACCTTCTGTTCCAAATTACGATTTTTACAAATGAAATTGGCTGCTCCGGCCTACTAAAGGTGTCTGCCCCTGCCTGGTGTTGTCCTCAACTGAATAAAGCTGTGCTTCAACCTTCTGTTCCAAATTACGATTTTTAAAAATGAAATTGGCTGTTCCGGCCTACTAAAGGTGTCTGCCCCTGCCTGGTGTTGTCCTCAACTGAATAAAGCTGAGCTTCTACCTTCGGCCTCTTATTAACTGCTGTTTTTTTAAAAAATTGGCTGTTCCGGCCTACTAAAGGTGTCTGCCCCTGCCTGGTGTTGTCCTCAACTGAATAAAGCTGAGCTTCTACCTTCTGCCTCTTATTAACTGCTGTTTTTTTAAAAAATTGGCTGTTCCGGCCTACTAAAGGTGTCTGCCCCTGCCTGGTGTTGTCCTCAACTGAATAAAGCTGAGCTTCTACCTTCTGCCTCTTGTTAACTGCTTTTTTTCTAAAAAATTGGCTGTTCCGGCCTACTAAAGGTGTCTGCCCCTGCCTGGTGTTGTCCTCAACTGAATAAAGCTGTGCTTCAACCTTCTGTTCCAAATTACGATTTTTAAAAATGAAATTGGCTGTTCCGGCCTACTAAAGGTGTCTGCCCCTGCCTGGTGTTGTCCTCAACTGAATAAAGCTGTGCTTCAACCTTCTGTTCCAAATTACAATTTTAAAAAATTAAATTGGCTGTTCCGGCCTACTAAAGGTGTCTGCCCCTGCCTGGTGTTGTCCTCAACTGAATAAAGCTGAGCTTCTACCTTCGGCCTCTTATTAACTGCTGTTTTTTTTAAAAATTGGCTGTTCCGGCCTACTAAAGGTGTCTGCCCCTGCCTGGTGTTGTCCTCAACTGAACAAAGCTGAGCTTCCACATTCTGGCTTTCGGCCTATACTATCAGATATTAAACTGCATTTGGCCTACTAGTGTGGTTAGGCCCTTGAATCAGTGTCTGCTGCTCTTGGGTTTGCTACTCCACTGAACAAAGCAATGCCGCCTCTTTAGTCCTGTTACCAATTTTGATCTGCATTTAGCCTACTTTATTCTTTGGCCCTATATCTGTTTCCTCTTCATCCTGCCCATTGCCCAGCCACTGCTAGATGAGTCTGCTGGTACATTGACCTAGACCACTACATTCCCCTTGTACTCTACACAGCCAGAATCTGACCCTGCTGAAAGTAAGGTTCCCCTTCCTGCATGTTATACCACCTTACACAGGGACAAAGAGGAAGGTGCAGATGAAAGTGCAGGTTCCTTCATCAGGTGCGGGGGGCATACTCGTTGGCGACGTCACTGGCACAGGGCCACTCAGAATACGCAAAAGTGTCGCTGCTGGTGGGAGGCGCCCCCGCCATGCAAACACACCGCCGTACTTTGAGGGGCCCTGTGCCAGTGCCAATGCGAACGAGTGGGCCCCCCCTGCTTGCTCAGGATCACAGCACTTGCAACGTTGAAATACTTACCTCTCCCTGCAACACCGCCGTGACGTAGTCCGCATTTCCTGGGCCCACGAAAAACTTGAGCCAGCCCTACTCCCCTCACAACTTTTGCCAAATGACCCCCAATTTCCTATGCCCAACTATTATTATAAAGTTAATTAAGATTGACAAGCTTCAGAAACAAGAATGGATGTTTTTGGCATTAAAAGGGCACTGTAGGTGTTTTCCTGGCCTCCACTCACTGCCGACTATGCTTCCCCATTGACTTGCATTGGGTTTCGTGTTTCGGTCGATCCCCAACTTTTAGCGACAATCGGCCGACTGCACTCGACTCGACTCTGGACAAAATCGGGTTTCCCAAAACCCTACTCGATCTTAAAAAAATGAAAGTCGCTCAACTCTAGCTGGGGCTACCTACTTTGGCTAGTGATTGGAAGAGTGGCATTTTCTAGTATTTCTATTCAATTTTCCCACTAGACTACCCATGTAAACGCATACAGCAAAACTAAATAGAAAATAGAAATTGTTTAATTTCCATTTAGCAATATGTCAGCCTATTAGTATAGAATTAACAGATGTCTCTGCCAACTGTGAGCACACATTTCATAATTCCACATGCTCTCTTCAAATATTGTGAAATACCAATTAATACATTAATGTAACAGCCAACATAATGAGTGGGAAGTGACAATAAATAACATATCAAAGCAGCGCAGATAAAAAACTGCATGGTCATGTCCCAAAATTTGCTAAGGCTGAAGTGACAAGCTTTTATTTGTATATAATTTGTTTGTTTTTCTAAATGCTGCAGTGCTACCAGATATTAAAGTATTTCTATAGAAAAAGTCTTCTTACACATTGTTTGGAAATGTTTGTGATCAGTGGCATTTTTGTCAAAAAGGGCAGCTAATGTACACGTATATATATATATATATATATATACTGTATATATATATATATATATATATATATATATATATATATATATATATATATTGAGGTGAAACTCTACCTGAGTGGGTTGGGGAACACTCGCTTGGCATGGGATTTAAGCACTCAGGCATGATTTCTCTACTTAAATCAGTGTATTTGGTTTATTAAACATCATAAACCACATGACATACTACAGTCTATTTCATTACATCCATGAACTTATCATGACCACCAGTCTGTTCATGCAGCAGATAAACTTTGCTGCTATATATTACAATCCCCTTTGTCCGGGGTTACCTTTCAGGAGCTCCACTCCTCACGCTGACTCCATGTCAGTCGTGGCTTTGCCAGCACAGAAGCCGTCCCAGGCTCTGTAGATACACGGTCTTTCCAAGTGCTTCCAGGAAGACTCCACTCACAGGAGCTTCCAACACAGACCACCAGTTCATGGTCTCACCAGGTGCTTGGAGGGCTCCAGACCATCCCAGGACAATCCAACACCCTGGCCATTCCAGGACTCACATTCTCACCAGGTGCTTGCAGGATTCCAGTCCATCTCAGGACAATCCAACACCCTGAGCATTCAGGTTCACGGTCTCTCAGGTGGTTCGAGGAAACCTCCACTCACAGGAGCTTCCAACACTGACCTTCCAGGACCTTGCACATGGAGTAAACAGATCCATACACTCTGACCATGTGACCAGACCTCAGTCACATTATATGGTTGTAACCACTTCCCTAGATGGGAGTATGTGTGGTTAGCCAGTCCTGCCCAGCTCACCAACTAACCTTAGCCCCCCCTTATAAGTAAACACAACAAACTCTTGTGGAACTATAAGTCCCAGCATAACCATATCATTTTGGGCTTACAGCGCAGAGCACCTCTGTGATGCATACCGGCCATTTACAATCCTGTCGGACTTTGTCTTATCACCATAATTATGCCTCCAAGCACATCCTGAAGCACACACAGCGCCCCCTGGCCATAACATGGGTCATGCACCACAGTATACTGTATATACAGAGATTAGAATACAGACAAGCGGGTCCTGAGCCAAGATGAAAACAATCACCAAGTATAACAAACAATAAAAAATTTACCTGACACTTAAAATAATTTATATTGAAAAGCCAACATCAGACTGCCTGGCACACTGGCTGCTTTAAAGGTGTCTATGAAACCTATTCCTATTCCAACCAATAGGGGGTCAGTTTTAGATTGGTCGGGTGGATCAGTGTTGGGCCCCCACTGATCTGCAGAATGGGAGATTTTTGTCATATGAAAGTGTCAAACCCCTCCACTCATTGTCTATGAGAGTGACAAAACTAGTCAAGCACTGTGTTAGGCTTTCATTGTCACATCCATGGACAATGAAGGGAGCCAATGGGTGCATACACAACCAACGGCTACATCCCACATCTCCTTGTTGTGGTCATGCATGCAGGAAAGAAAGGAATAGAACGTTGTGATGGTCATTGGGGTCTCAAATATAGAACACTCACTGATTTTAAAATGTTCATCTATTGAGTATACAGGTCATCTATACAACATTTGGGGTGACTGTTTTATCTAATATATAATTGCCTAGAATACTACTTCCTGCAATTTGTGCCAACTTCCGTGGCTTTGTCCGGAGCTATTGTCCGGAGCTATTTTCCGGAGCTATTGTCCGGAGCTAATGTCCGGAGCTAATGTCCGGAGCTAATGTCACAGTGGCCCCAGGCAGAGCACAGGGGCCCCAGGCAGAACATGGGGCCCCAGGCAGAGCACAGGGGCCCCAGGCAGAGCACAGGGGCCCCAGGCAGCATATGGGGCCCCAGGCAGAGCACAGGGGCCCCAGGCAGCATATGGGGCCCCAGGCAGAGCACAGTGGCCCCAGGCAGAGCACACACCAAATCGGAGGCCGAGGGGCCCCGCCAACCAAATCAGAGGCCGAGGAGCCCCGCCCACCAAATCGAAGGCTGAGCGGCCCCGCCCACCAAAGCGGAGGCCGAGGGGCCCGGCCCCGCCCACCAAAGCGGAGGCCGAGGGGCCCCGACCACCACATCGGAGGCCGAGGGGCCCCGCCCACCAAATCGGAGGCCGAGGGTCCCCGCCCACCAAATCGGAGGCCGAGGGTCCCCGCCCACCAAATTGGAGGCCGAGGGTCCCCGCCCACCAAATCGGAGGCCGAGGGTCCCCGCCCACCAAATTGGAGGCCGAGGGGCCCCGCCCACCAAATCGGAGGCCGAGGGTCCCCGCCCACCAAATCGGAGGCCGAGGGTCCCCGCCCACCAAATCGGAGGCCGAGGGTCCCCGCCCACCAAATCGGAGGCCGAGGGTCCCCGCCCACCAAATTGGAGGCCGAGGGGCCCCGCCCACCAAATCGGAGGCCGAGGGTCCCCGCCCACCAAATCGGAGGCCGAGGGTCCCCGCCCACCAAATCGGAGGCCGGGGGTCCCCTCCCTCCAAATCCAAATCGGAGGCAGAGGGACCCCGCCCACCAAATCGGAGGCCGAGTGGCCCCGCCCACCAAAGCGGAGGCCGAGGGTCCCCGACCACCAAATCGGAGGCCGAGGGTCCCTGCCCACCAAATCGGAGGCCGAGGGTCCCCGCCCACCAAATCGGAGGCCGAGGGTCCCCGCCCACCAAATCGGAGGCCGAGAGTCTCCGCCCACCAAATCGGAGGCCGAGGGGCCCCGCCAACCAAATTGGAGGCCGAGGGGCTTCGCCAACCAAATCGGAGGCCGAGGAGCCCCGCCCACCAAATCGAAGGCCGAGCGGCCCCGCCCACCAAAGCGGAGGCCGAGGGGCCTGGCCCCGCCCACCAAAGCGGAGGACCAGGGGCCCCGCCAACCACATCGGAGGCCGAGGGGCCCCGCCCACTAAATCGGAGGCCGAGGGTCCCCGCCCACCAAATCGGAGGCCGAGGGTCCCCGCCCACCAAATTGGAGGCCGAGGGTCCCCGCCCACCAAATCGGAGGCCGAGGGTCCCCACCCACCAAATTGGAGGCCGAGGGTCCCCGCCCACCAAATCGGAGGCCGAGGGTCCCCGCCCACCAAATCGGAGGCCGAGGGGCCCCACCAACCAAATCGGAGGCCGAGGGGCCCCGCCCACCAAATCGGAGGCCGAGGGTCCCTGCCCACCAAATCGGAGGCCGAGGGGCCCCGCCAACCAAATCGGAGGCCGAGGGTCCCCACCCACCAAATCGGAGGCCGAGGGGCCCCGCCCACCAAATTGGAGGCCAGGGGTCCCCGCCCACCAAATCGGAGGCCGAGGGGCCCTGCCCACCACATCGGAGGCCGATGGGCCCCGCCCACCAAATCGGAGGCCGAGGGGCCCCGCCCACCAAATAGGAGGCCGAGGGGCCCCGCCCACCAAATCAGAGGCCGAGGGGCCCCGCCCACCAAATCGGAGGATAAGGGGCCCCGCCCACCAAATCGGAGGCCGAGGGGCCCCACCAACCAAATCGGAGGCCGAGGAGCCCCGCCCACCAAATCGAAGGCCGAGCGGCCCCGCCCACCAAAGCGGAGGCAGAGGGACCCCGCCCACCAAATCGGAGGCCGTGGGGCCCCGCCAACCAAAGCGGAGGCCGAGGGTCCCCACCCACCAAATCGGAGGCAGAGGGACCCCGCCCACCAAATCGGAGGCCGAGGGGCCCCGCCCACCAAAGTGGAGGCCGAGGGTCCCCGCCCACCAAATCGGAGGTCGAGGGTCCCCGCCCACCAAATCGGAGGCCGAGGGTCCCCGCCCACCAAATCGGAGGCCGGTCCCCGCCCACCAAATCGGAGGCCGAGGGTCCCCACCCACCAAATCGGAGGACGAGGGGCCCCACCAACCAAATCGGAGGCCGAGGAGCCCCGCCCACCAAAAGTAAGTGCGGCCCCAAAAGTAAGTGCGCCCCCGGGTGCAAAAGTAAGTGCGCCCCCGGGTGCAAAAGTAAGTGCGCCCCCGGGTGCAAAAGTAAGTGCGCCTCCGGGTGCAAAAGTAAGTGCGCCCCCGGCCCCGGGTGCAAAAGTAAGCGCGCCCCCCAGTCCCGTGTGTGAAAAGTGCTGCTGTAAAGCTGGTAGCGCTGTTCAAGCACCATGTATTTCCTTCAGGAAATGCCCATCTAATATATAATTGCCTAGAATACTACTTCCTGCAATTTGTGCCAACTTCCGTGGCTTTGTCCGGAGCTAATGTCCGGAGATAATGTCCGGAGCTAATGGCCGGAGATAAAGTCCGGAGCTAATGTCCGGAGATAAGTGACGTCACCAGTGTCCTACACCCAGGCAGAGCACAGGGGCCCCAGGCAGCATATGGGGCCCCAGGCAGAGCACAGTGGCCCCAGGCAGAGCACAGGGGCCCCAGGCAGCATATGGGGCCCCAGGCAGAGCACAGTGGTCCCAGGCAGAGCACAGGGGCCCCAGGCAGCCTATGGGGCCCCAGGCAGAGCACAGTGGCCCCAGGCAGAGCACAGGGGCCCCAGGCAGCATATGGGGCCCCAGGCAGAGCACAGGGGCCCCAGGCAGCATATGGGGCCCCAGGCAGAGCACAGTGGCCCCAGGCAGAGCACAGGGGCCCCAGGCAGAGCACAGGGGCCCCAGGCAGCATATGGGGCCCCAGGCAGAGCACAGGGGCCCCAGGCAGAGCACAGGGGCCCCAGGCAGCATATGGGGCCCCAGGCAGAGCACAGGGGCCCCAGGCAGCATATGGGGCCCCAGTCAGAGCACAGTGGCCCCAGGCAGAACACAGGGGCCCCAGCCAGAACATGGGGCCCCAGGCAGAGCACAGGGGCCCCAGGCAGCATATGGGGCCCCAGGCAGAGCACAGGGGCCCCAGACAGCATATGTGGCCCCAGGCAGAGCACAGTGGCCCCAGGCAGCATATGGGGCCCCAGGCAGAGCACAGTGGCCCCAGGCAGAGCACAGGGGCCCCAGGCAGCATATGGGGCCCCAGGCAGAGCACAGTGGTCCCAGGCAGAGCACAGGGGCCCCAGGCAGAGCACAGTGGCCCCAGGCAGAACATGGGGCCCCAGGCAGAGCACAGTGGCCCCAGGCAGAGCACAGGGGCCCCAGGCAGAACATGGGGCCCCAGGCAGAGCACAGGGGCCCCAGGCAGAGCACAGGGGCCCCAGGCAGCATATGGGGCCCCAGGCAGAGCACAGTGGCCCCAGGCAGAGCACAGGGGCCCCAGGCAGCATATGGGGCCCCAGGCAGAGCACAGTGGTCCCAGGCAGAGCACAGGGGCCCCAGGCAGCCTATGGGGCCCCAGGCAGAGCACAGTACAATATAAACGTTCAAAGGTAAACACTGATAACATTAAAATCTAATATATAATTGCCTAGAATACTACTTCCGGCAATTTGTGCCAACTTCCGTGGCTTTGTCCGGAGATAATGTCCGGAGATAAGTGACGTCACCAGCGTCCTACACCCGCTCAGGGTGGACAAAGATATATGCCTTCGTGGTGCGCGGCACTTTTCTGATTGGTTGCCGCCTGCCGCGAGCGACCAATCAGAAATGTGCCGTACTGTCAAGAATTGTCAAGAGCTGGTGAGTGCAGCCATTTTTTGTTCTTTCTTACTATTATTTATTAATTGTATTATTCTTACATTTGAATAAATAAAGTATATATGGATTCTAGACTCCCGATTCTTTAGAATCGGGCTGCCATCTAGTACTTTATAAATAGGGATGGGCGAACCCAAACTGTAAAGTTCTGGACTCGTACCGAACACATGGAAACCCGTGCTACAGTTCAGGTCCAGTTCGGGTCCAGGGCCTGTAAAAGCATAAAATTAATAATAAACATTATAATTACACTTACCTGTCCAGCGATGCGTCCTGCCGTACTGCTGTCTCCCGGCTGCATCTGCTTTCGGGGCTGCTCATTAACTTCTGGTGGTATTCACTGCACTCAGCAGCCTTCGGCTTTTTCCGGCAGTGTTTGTGTGGTGATGTCACGGTTCACCCATGAACTCGGGTGAACTCTGAGGCTATGTGCACACGTTGCAGATTTTTATGCATTTCCGCAGCATTTTTGGACATGTGGAATTGCATCAAATCTCAAATCAAATCTATCTATAGATATATCTATCAATCTTTCTATAGATCGATCTATAGATCTATCTATCTATCTATCTATCTATCTATCTATCTATCTATCTACTATATACAGTACAGACCAAAAGTTTGGACACACCTCATTTAAAGATTTTTCTGTATTTTCATGACTATGAAAATTGTAAGTTCACACTGAAGGCATCAAAACTATGAATTAACACATGTGGAATTATATACTTAACAAAAAAGTATGAAACAACTGAAAATATGTCTTATACTCTAGGTTCTTCAAAGTAGCCACCTTTTGCTTTGATGACTGCTTTGCACACTCTTGGCATTCTCTTGATGAGCTTCAAGAGGTAGTCACTGGAAATGGTTTTCACTTCACAGGTGTGCCCTGTCAGGTTTAATAAGTGTGATTTCTTGCCTTATAAATGGGGTTGGGACAATCAGTTGTGTTGTGCAGAAGTCTGGTGGATACACAGCTGATAGTCCTACTGAATAGACTGTTAGAATTTGTATTATGGCAAGAAAAAAGCATCTAAGTAAAGAAAAACGAGTGGCCATCACTACTTTAAGAAAAGAAGGTCAGTCAGTCCGAAAAATTGGGAAAACTTTGAAAGTGTCCCCAAGTAAAGTTGCACAAACCATCAAGCACTACAAAGAAACTTGCTCACATGGGGACCGCCCCAGGAAAGGAAGACCAAGAGTCACCTCTGCTTCTGAGGATAAGGTTATCCGAGTCACCAGCCTCAGAAATTGCAGGTTAACAGCAGCTCAGATTAGAGACCAGGTCAATGCCACACAGAGTTCTAGCAGCAGACACATCTCTACAACAACTGTTAAGAGGAGACTTTGTGCAGCAGGCCTTCATGGTAAAATAGCTGCTAGGAAACCACTGCACTAAATAGCAAAGCCACTAAAGACTCAAGGTCTACAAAAATTTAATTTTCAACAGCAGAAAAAAAAAAGGCAGCAACACTTACCTGCCCAGATCTTGGAACAAATGCACTGCAGGGTGCAGCCAGCCCATAAAGCAAGATGTTAGCAACACAGGTGCACAATACCAGATCAACAGCCACTCACCACATACCCACTCCTGGAGGGGGTGACTGCTCAGTATACAAGTGCACAATAAAGGCCCACATAGGGCATTGTTCACACAATGGTAATGCATAGTGTCTGGTTCACAGCCTATTAGTCACGCCCCTACTTTTCGATTAGGTGGGCTGGCCAGCACACTCTCAATGCATCCTAGTGTGAACACCCCTCATGCGAGACCGAACGTGTTTGGGCTTGGCTGCACCCTGAAAAATATAGTGCAAAAATATACAAAAATAGTGAGGTATTTGTTGATATTTTGGCCAAAATACGGAAGCTCGTAACCCGCGCCAAGGGTCCCCATGCTTACGAGTCCTATCACTAAACTAAATAGCAAAGCCACTAAAGACTCAAGGTCTACAAAAATTCAATTTTCAACAGCAGAAAAAAAAAGGCAGCAACACTTACCTGCCCAGATCTTGGAACAAATGCACTGCAGGGTGCAGCCAGCCCATAAAGCAAGATGTTAGCAACACAGGTGCACAATACCAGATCAACAGCCACTCAACACATACCCACTCCTGGAGGGGGTGACTGCTCAGTATACAAGTGCACAATAAAGGCCCACATAGGGCATTGTTCACACAATGGTAATGCATAGTGTCTGGTTCACAGCCTATTAGTCACACCCCTACTTTTCGATTAGGCGGGCTGGCCAGCACACTCTCAATGCATCCTAGTGTGAACACCCCTCATGCGAGACCGAACGTGTTTGGGCTTGGCTGCACCCTGAAAAATATAGTGCAAAAATATACATAAATAGTGAGGTATTGGTTGATATTTTGGCCAAAATACGGAAGCTCGTAACCCGCGCCAAGGGTCCCCACGCTTACGAGTCCTGTTGTGAATTTACCTTTTGGCTCCCTCTAGTGGCTACTAGTGATTTGACTCTGGGTATGTCATTCATCCCTTGTATGCTCACCTGGGTCGTTAGGTCAGGGGTGTTGCTATATAAGCTCCCTGGACCTTCAGTTCTATGCCTGGCAACGTTGATATCAGAGCTAATCTGTAGTGCTCTTGTCTTCTGATCCTGGTTCCTGTTTGATTAAGCTAAGTCTGCTTTCTTGCTTTTTGCTATTTGTTTTTGTTTGCATTTTTGTCCAGCTTGTATATAATCTGTATCCTGACCTTGCTGGAAGCTCTAGGGTGGCTGGTGTTCTCCCCCCGGGCCGTTAGACGGTTCGGGGGTTCTTGAATCTCCAGCGTGGATTTTTGATAGGGTTTTTGTTGACCATATAAGTTATCTTACTACATTCTGCTATTAGTAAGTGGGCCTCTCTTTGCTAAACCTAGTTCATCTCTGTGTTTGTCATTTCCTCTTACCTCACCGTTATTATTTGTGGGGGGCTTGTATCCTACTTTTGGGGTCCTTTCTCTGGAGGCAAGAGAGGTCTTTGTTTTCCTCTTCTAGGGGTAGTTAGCTCTCCGGCTGGCGCGAGACATCTAGCGACCAACGTAGGCATGTTCCCCGGCTACTTCTAGTGTTGGCGTTAGGAGTAGATATATGGTTAACCCAGTTACCACTGCCCTATGAGCTGGATTTTTGTACCTTGCAGACTGGCTGATATCTCTGAGACCCTCGCCATTGGGGTCATAACAGTTTGCCAGGCCAGTATTAAATGTTAAATGCATTGCAGAAGCGGGATTATAAGAAAGAAAGTTCTGAGTTTTTTTTTTTTTTTCTCTCATTTTTTTTTTCTTTTCCCCTTTACCTCTGAGTGGCTTGTGATTGCTGCAGACATGAATGTCCAGACCTTGATTACAAGTGTGGACCAGCTTGCTGCTCGTGTGCAGGGCATACAAGATTATGTTACCAGAAATCCTATGTCAGAACCTAAGATACCGATTCCTGAACTGTTTTCCGGAGACCGATTTAAGTTTAGAAATTTCAGGAATAATTGTAAATTGTTTTTGTCCCTGAGACCCTGTTCCTCTGGAGACTCCGCTCAGCAAGTGAAAATTGTTATTTCTTTTTTACGGGGCGACCCTCAGGATTGGGCTTTCTCGCTGGCGCCAGGAGATCCGGCATTGGCTGATATTGATGCGTTTTTTCTGGCGCTCGGTTTGCTTTATGAGGAACCCAATCTTGAGATTCAGGCAGAAAAAGCCTTGCTGGCTATGTCTCAGGGCCAGGACGAGGCTGAAGTGTATTGCCAAAAATTTCGGAAATGGTCCGTGCTGACCCAGTGGAACGAGTGTGCATTGGCTGCAAATTTTAGAAATGGCCTTTCTGAAGCCATTAAGAATGTGATGGTGGGTTTTCCCATTCCCACAGGTCTGAATGATTCCATGGCCCTGGCAATTCAAATTGACCGGCGGTTGCGGGAGCGCAAAACCACAAATTCCCTCATGGTGTTATCTGAACAGGCACCTGATTTAATGCAATGTGATAGAATCCTGACTAGAAATGAGCGGAAAATTCATAGACGCCAGAATGGCTTGTGTTACTACTGTGGTGATTCTACACATGTTATCTCAGCATGCTCTAAGCGTCCTACTAAGGTTGTTAATCCTGTCGCCATTGGTAATTTGCAACCTAAGTTTATTCTATCTGTAACTTTGATTTGCTCACTGTCATCGTATCCTGTCATGGCGTTTGTGGATTCAGGTGCTGCCCTGAGTCTTATGGATCTGTCATTTGCCAAGCGCTGCGGTTTTGTTCTTGAGCCATTAGAAAATCCTATCCCTCTTAGGGGTATTGATGCTACGCCATTGGCAGAAAATAAACCGCAGTTTTGGACACAGGTTACCATGTGCATGACTCCTGAACATCGGTAGGTGATACGTTTTCTTGTTCTGCATAAGATGCATGATTTGGTTGTTTTGGGTTTGCCATGGTTACAGACCCATAATCCAGTCTTGGACTGGAAGGCAATGTCAGTGTCAAGTTGGGGCTGTCATGGAATTCATGGAGATTCCCTGCCCGTGTCTATTGCTTCTTCTACGCCTTCGGAAGTTCCGGCGTATTTGTCTGATTATCAGGATGTCTTCAGCGAGTCTAGGTCAAGTGCATTGCCTCCTCATAGGGAATGTGACTGTGCAATAGATTTGATTCCAGGCAGTAAGTTTCCTAAGGGAAGACTGTTTAATCTGTCGGTACCTGAACATACCGCGATGCGTTCATATATCAAGGAGTCTCTGGAGAAGGGGCATATCCGTCCTTCTTCTTCCCCTCTTGGTGCGGGATTCTTTTTTGTGGCCAAAAAGGACGGATCTTTGAGGCCTTGTATTGACTATCGGCTTTTAAATAAGATCACTGTCAAATTTCAGTATCCTTTGCCGCTGTTGTCAGACTTGTTTGCCCGGATTAAAGGTGCCAAGTGGTTCACCAAGATAGACCTTCGTGGTGCGTACAACCTTGTGCGCATTAAGCAAGGAGATGAATGGAAAACCGCATTCAATACGCCCGAAGGTCATTTTGAGTACTTGGTGATGCCATTTGGGCTCTCTAATGCACCTTCAGTTTTTCAGTCCTTTATGCATGACATCTTCCGGAAGTATCTGGATACATTTTTGATCGTTTATCTGGATGATATTCTGGTTTTTTCTGATGATTGGGACTCGCATGTGGAGCAGGTCAGGATGGTTTTCAAGATTTTGCGTGAAAATTCTTTGTTTGTTAAAGGCTCAAAGTGTCTCTTTGGTGTACAGAAGGTTCCCTTTTTAGGGTTCATTTTTTCCCCTTCTGCTGTGGAGATGGACCCAGTCAAGGTCCGAGCTATTCATGATTGGACTCAACCCTCGTCAGTTAAGAGTCTTCAGAAGTTCTTGGGTTTTGCTAACTTCTACCGTCGTTTTATCGCTAATTTTTCTAGCGTTGTTAAACCGTTGACGGATATGACCAAGAAAGGCTCTGATGTGGCTAACTGGGCTCCTGCTGCCGTGGAGGCTTTCCAGGAGTTGAAACGCCGGTTTACTTCGGCGCCTGTTTTGTGCCAGCCTGACATCTCACTTCCCTTTCAGGTTGAGGTGGATGCTTCGGAGATTGGGGCAGGGGCCGTTTTGTCGCAGAGAGGCCCTGGTTGCTCTACTATGAGACCTTGTGCCTTTTTCTCTAGGAAGTTTTCGCCGGCAGAGCGAAATTATGATGTGGGCAATCGGGAGTTGTTGGCCATGAAGTGGGCATTTGAGGAGTGGCGTCATTGGCTCGAGGGTGCAAAGCAACGTGTGGTGGTATTGACTGATCACAAAAATCTGATGTATCTCGAGTCTGCTAAACGCCTGAATCCTAGACAGGCCCGCTGGTCATTGTTTTTCTCCCGTTTTGACTTTGTGGTCTCGTATTTACCAGGTTCTAAGAATGTGAAGGCCGATGCTCTGTCTAGGAGCTTTGTGCCTGATGCTCCTGGAGTCGCTGAACCTGTGGGTATTCTTAAGGAAGGAGTTATCTTGTCAGCTATTTCTCCAGATCTGCGACGTGTGTTGCAGAGATTTCAGGCTGGTAGGCCTGACTCTAGTCCACCTGACAGATTGTTTGTGCCTGCTAAATGGACCAACAGAGTCATTTCCGAGGTTCATTCCTCAGTGTTGGCAGGGCACCCGGGAATTTTTGGCACCAGAGATCTGGTGGCCAGGTCCTTTTGGTGGCCTTCCTTGTCAAGGGATGTGCGGTCATTTGTGCAGTCCTGTGGTACTTGTGCTCGAGCTAAGCCTTGCTGTTCACGTGCCAGCGGGTTGCTCTTGCCCTTGCCTGTCCCGAAGAGACCTTGGACACACATCTCTATGGATTTCATTTCGGATCTTCCGGTGTCTCAGGGCATGTCTGTCATCTGGGTGATATGTGATCGTTTCTCCAAGATGGTCCATCTGGTTCCTTTGCCTAAGCTGCCTTCCTCTTCTGATCTGGTTCCTGTGTTCTTCCAGAACGTGGTTCGTTTGCACGGCATTCCTGAGAATATTGTGTCGGACAGAGGATCCCAGTTTGTTTCCAGGTTCTGGCGATCCTTTTGTGGTAGGATGGGCATTGAATTGTCGTTTTCGTCCGCTTTTCATCCACAGACTAACGGACAAACGGAACGAACTAATCAGACTCTGGAGGCGTATTTGAGGTGTTTTGTCTCTTCTGATCAGGATGATTGGGTGACCTTCTTGCCGTTGGCTGAATTTGCCCTTAATAATCGGGCTAGTTCTGCCACCTTGGTTTCGCCATTTTTCTGCAACTCCGGTTTCCATCCTCGTTTTTCCTCGGGACATGTGGAGCCTTCTGACTGTCCTGGAGTGGATTCTGTGGTGAATAGGTTGCAGCGGATCTGGAATCATGTGGTGGACAACTTGAAGTTGTCACAGGAGAAGGCTCAGCGTTTTGCCAACCGCCGCCGCGGTGTGGGTCCCCGACTTCGTGTTGGGGATTTGGTATGGCTGTCTTCTCGATTTGTTCCTATGAAGGTCTCCTCTCCCAAATTTAAGCCTCGATTCATTGGTCCTTACAAGATATTGGAGATCCTTAATCCTGTATCCTTTCGCCTGGATCTTCCGGTGTCGTTTGCCATTCACAACGTATTTCATAGGTCCTTGTTGCGGCGGTACGTTGTGCCTGTGGTTCCTTCTGCTGAGCCTCCTGCTCCGGTGTTGGTTGAGGGCGAGTTGGAGTACGTGGTGGAGAAGATCTTAGATTCTCGTCTCTCCAGGCGGAGGCTTCAGTACCTGGTCAAGTGGAAGGGCTATGGTCAGGAGGATAATTCCTGGGTGGTCGCCTCTGATGTGCATGCGGCCGATTTAGTTCGTGCCTTTCACGCCGCTCATCCTGATCGCCCTGGTGGTCTTGGTGAGGGTTCGGTGACCCCTCACTAAGGGGGGGGTACTGTTGTGAATTTACCTTTTGGCTCCCTCTAGTGGCTACTAGTGATTTGACTCTGGGTATGTCATTCATCCCTTGTATGCTCACCTGGGTCGTTAGGTCAGGGGTGTTGCTATATAAGCTCCCTGGACCTTCAGTTCTATGCCTGGCAAAGTTGATATCAGAGCTAATCTGTAGTGCTCTTGTCTTCTGATCCTGGTTCCTGTTTGATTAAGCTAAGTCTGCTTTCTTGCTTTTTGCTATTTGTTTTTGTTTGCATTTTTGTCCAGCTTGTATATAATCTGTATCCTGACCTTGCTGGAAGCTCTAGGGTGGCTGGTGTTCTCCCCCCAGGCCGTTAGACGGTTCGGGGGTTCTTGAATCTCCAGCGTGGATTTTTGATAGGGTTTTTGTTGACCATATAAGTTATCTTACTACATTCTGCTATTAGTAAGTGGGCCTCTCTTTGCTAAACCTAGTTCATCTCTGTGTTTGTCATTTCCTCTTACCTCACCGTTATTATTTGTGGGGGGCTTGTATCCTACTTTTGGGGTCCTTTCTCTGGAGGCAAGAGAGGTCTTTGTTTTCCTCTTCTAGGGGTAGTTAGCTCTCCGGCTGGCGCGAGACATCTAGCGACCAACGTAGGCATGTTCCCCGGCTACTTCTAGTGTTGGCGTTAGGAGTAGATATATGGTCAACCCAGTTACCACTGCCCTATGAGCTGGATTTTTGTACCTTGCAGACTGGCTGATATCTCTGAGACCCTCGCCATTGGGGTCATAACAGAGTCCTATCACTAAACTAACATCTTGCTTTATGGGCTGGCTGCACCCTGCAGTGCATTTGTTCCAAGATCTGGGCAGGTAAGTGTTGCTGCCTTTTTTTTCTGCTGTTGAAAATTTAATTTTTGTAGACCTTGAGTCTTTAGTGGCTTTGCTATTTAGTTTAGTGATAGGATTCGTAAGCGTGGGGACCCTTGGCGCGGGTTACGAGCCTCCGTATTTTGGCCAAAATATCAACCAATACCTCACTATTTTTAAGACACAAAAGAGCACAGTGAGGTCAAAAATACTCTGTTGTAAAAAAATCACAGTAATCAGCAAGTGCTAGTCAAAAGATGTAAAGAAAACAGGGTATTTAGTTGATACGTTTTTTTGCAAAAAAATGTATACTAAGCTGCTCCACCAAATCGTCAAGGTATACCCTTATAGAGCAGTCCTAACTAATGTATAGAATCCCTATCTGATGTATTTAAAACCTGATCATCTGTATAGTACCTGTATAAGCAGGGTTCAGAGAAGAACTATCCATGTGGACATGCAGGATGGAACAGCTTAAATGCAAATGACCCACAGGGGAGTGGTGGACTCCCCAGTCTTGTAGAAACAAGAGAACAATTATAGAACCAGAAACACATGGGCCACTTGCACATTGAACAAGTCTGTAGAAACCTGTTCACACCACCAGAAAACTTCAAGACACAAAAGAGCACAGTGAGGTCAAAAATACTCTGTTGTAAAAAAATCACAGTAATCAGCAAGTGCTAGTCAAAAGATGTAAAGAAAACAGGGTATTTAGTTGATACGTTTTTTGCAAAAAAATGTATACTAAGCTGCTCCACCAAATCGTCAAGGTATACCCTTATAGAGCAGTCCTAACTAATGTATAGAATCCCTATCTGATGTATTTAAAACCTGATCATCTGTATAGTACCTGTATAAGCAGGGTTCAGAGAAGAACTATCCATGTGGACATGCAGGATGGAACAGCTTAAATGCAAATGACCCACGGGGGAGTGGTGGACTCCCCAGTCTTGTAGAAACAAGAGAACAATTATAGAACCAGAAACACATGGGCCACTTGCACATTGAACAAGTCTGTAGAAACCTGTTCACACCACCAGAAAACTTCAAGACACAAAAGAGCACAGTGAGGTCAAAAATACTCTGTTGTAAAAAAATCACAGTAATCAGCAAGTGCTAGTCAAAAGATGTAAAGAAAACAGGGTATTTAGTTGATACGTTTTTTTGCAAAAAAATGTATACTAAGCTGCTCCACCAAATCGTCAAGGTATACCCTTATAGAGCAGTCCTAACTAATGTATAGAATCCCTATCTGATGTATTTAAAACCTGATCTTCTGTATAGTACCTGTATAAGCAGGGTTCAGAGAAGAACTATCCATGTGGACATGCAGGATGGAACAGCTTAAATGCAAATGACCCACAGGGGAGTGGTGGACTCCCCAGTCTTGTAGAAACAACAGAACAATTATAGAACCAGAAACACATGGGCCACTTGCACATTGAACAAGTCTGTAGAAACCTGTTCACACCACCAGAAAACTTCAAGACACAAAAGAGCACAGTGAGGTCAAAAATACTCTGTTGTAAAAAAATCACAGTAATCAGCAAGTGCTAGTCAAAAGATGTAAAGAAAACAGGGTATTTAGTTGATACGTTTTTTGCAAAAAAATGTATACTAAGCTGCTCCACCAAATCGTCAAGGTATACCCTTATAGAGCAGTCCTAACTAATGTATAGAATCCCTATCTGATGTATTTAAAACCTGATCATCTGTATAGTACCTGTATAAGCAGGGTTCAGAGAAGAACTATCCATGTGGACATGCAGGATGGAACAGCTTAAATGCAAATGACCCACGGGGGAGTGGTGGACTCCCCAGTCTTGTAGAAACAAGAGAACAATTATAGAACCAGAAACACATGGGCCACTTGCACATTGAACAAGTCTGTAGAAACCTGTTCACACCACCAGAAAACTTCAAGACACAAAAGAGCACAGTGAGGTCAAAAATACTCTGTTGTAAAAAAATCACAGTAATCAGCAAGTGCTAGTCAAAAGATGTAAAGAAAACAGGGTATTTAGTTGATACGTTTTTTTGCAAAAAAATGTATACTAAGCTGCTCCACCAAATCGTCAAGGTATACCCTTATAGAGCAGTCCTAACTAATGTATAGAATCCCTATCTGATGTATTTAAAACCTGATCATCTGTATAGTACCTGTATAAGCAGGGTTCAGAGAAGAACTATCCACGTGGACATGCAGGATGGAACAGCTTAAATGCAAATGACCCACAGGGGAGTGGTGGACTCCCCAGTCTTGTAGAAACAAGAGAACAATTATAGAACCAGAAACACATGGGCCACTTGCACATTGAACAAGTCTGTAGAAACCTGTTCACACCACCAGAAAACTTCAAGACACAAAAGAGCACAGTGAGGTCAAAAATACTCTGTTGTAAAAAAATCACAGTAATCAGCAAGTGCTAGTCAAAAGATGTAAAGAAAACAGGGTATTTAGTTGATACGTTTTTTTGCAAAAAAATGTATACTAAGCTGCTCCACCAAATCGTCAAGGTATACCCTTATAGAGCAGTCCTAACTAATGTATAGAATCCCTATCTGATGTATTTAAAACCTGATCATCTGTATAGTACCTGTATAAGCAGGGTTCAGAGAAGAACTATCCATGTGGACATGCAGGATGGAACAGCTTAAATGCAAATGACCCACGGGGGAGTGGTGGACTCCCCAGTCTTGTAGAAACAAGAGAACAATTATAGAACCAGAAACACATGGGCCACTTGCACATTGAACAAGTCTGTAGAAACCTGTTCACACCACCAGAAAACTTCAAGACACAAAAGAGCACAGTGAGGTCAAAAATACTCTGTTGTAAAAAAATCACAGTAATCAGCAAGTGCTAGTCAAAAGATGTAAAGAAAACAGGGTATTTAGTTGATACGTTTTTTTGCAAAAAAATGTATACTAAGCTGCTCCACCAAATCGTCAAGGTATACCCTTATAGAGCAGTCCTAACTAATGTATAGAATCCCTATCTGATGTATTTAAAACCTGATCATCTGTATAGTACCTGTATAAGCAGGGTTCAGAGAAGAACTATCCATGTGGACATGCAGGATGGAACAGCTTAAATGCAAATGACCCACAGGGGAGTGGTGGACTCCCCAGTCTTGTAGAAACAAGAGAACAATTATAGAACCAGAAACACATGGGCCACTTGCACATTGAACAAGTCTGTAGAAACCTGTTCACACCACCAGAAAACTTCAAGACACAAAAGAGCACAGTGAGATCAAAAATACTCTGTTGTAAAAAAAATCACAGTAATCAGCAAGTGCTAGTCAAAAGATGTAAAGAACACAGGGTATTTAGTTGATACGTTATTTTGCAAAAAAATGTATACTAAGCTGCTCCACCAAATCGTCAAGGTATACCCTCATAGAGCAGTCCTTACTAATGTATAGAATCCCTATCTGATGTATTTAAAACCTGATCATCTGTATAGTACCTGTATAAGCAGGGTTCAGAGAAGAACTATCCATGTGGACATGCAGGATGGAACAGCTTAAATGCAAATGACCCACGGGGGAGTGGTGGACTCCCCAGTCTTGTAGAAACAAGAGAACAATTATAGAACCAGAAACACATGGGCCACTTGCACATTGAACAAGTCTGTAGAAACCTGTTCACACCACCAGAAAACTTCAAGACACAAAAGAGCACAGTGAGGTCAAAAATACTCTGTTGTAAAAAAATCACAGTAATCAGCAAGTGCTAGTCAAAAGATGTAAAGAAAACAGGGTATTTAGTTGATACGTTTTTTTGCAAAAAAATGTATACTAAGCTGCTCCACCAAATCGTCAAGGTATACCCTTATAGAGCAGTCCTAACTAATGTATAGAATCCCTATCTGATGTATTTAAAACCTGATCTTCTGTATAGTACCTGTATAAGCAGGGTTCAGAGAAGAACTATCCATGTGGACATGCAGGATGGAACAGCTTAAATGCAAATGACCCACAGGGGAGTGGTGGACTCCCCAGTCTTGTAGAAACAACAGAACAATTATAGAACCAGAAACACATGGGCCACTTGCACATTGAACAAGTCTGTAGAAACCTGTTCACACCACCAGAAAACTTCAAGACACAAAAGAGCACAGTGAGGTCAAAAATACTCTGTTGTAAAAAAATCACAGTAATCAGCAAGTGCTAGTCAAAAGATGTAAAGAAAACAGGGTATTTAGTTGATACGTTTTTTGCAAAAAAATGTATACTAAGCTGCTCCACCAAATCGTCAAGGTATACCCTTATAGAGCAGTCCTAACTAATGTATAGAATCCCTATCTGATGTATTTAAAACCTGATCATCTGTATAGTACCTGTATAAGCAGGGTTCAGAGAAGAACTATCCATGTGGACATGCAGGATGGAACAGCTTAAATGCAAATGACCCACGGGGGAGTGGTGGACTCCCCAGTCTTGTAGAAACAAGAGAACAATTATAGAACCAGAAACACATGGGCCACTTGCACATTGAACAAGTCTGTAGAAACCTGTTCACACCACCAGAAAACTTCAAGACACAAAAGAGCACAGTGAGGTCAAAAATACTCTGTTGTAAAAAAATCACAGTAATCAGCAAGTGCTAGTCAAAAGATGTAAAGAAAACAGGGTATTTAGTTGATACGTTTTTTTGCAAAAAAATGTATACTAAGCTGCTCCACCAAATCGTCAAGGTATACCCTTATAGAGCAGTCCTAACTAATGTATAGAATCCCTATCTGATGTATTTAAAACCTGATCATCTGTATAGTACCTGTATAAGCAGGGTTCAGAGAAGAACTATCCATGTGGACATGCAGGATGGAACAGCTTAAATGCAAATGACCCACGGGGGAGTGGTGGACTCCCCAGTCTTGTAGAAACAAGAGAACAATTATAGAACCAGAAACACATGGGCCACTTGCACATTGAACAAGTCTGTAGAAACCTGTTCACACCACCAGAAAACTTCAAGACACAAAAGAGCACAGTGAGGTCAAAAATACTCTGTTGTAAAAAAATCACAGTAATCAGCAAGTGCTAGTCAAAAGATGTAAAGAAAACAGGGTATTTAGTTGATACGTTTTTTTGCAAAAAAATGTATACTAAGCTGCTCCACCAAATCGTCAAGGTATACCCTTATAGAGCAGTCCTAACTAATGTATAGAATCCCTATCTGATGTATTTAAAACCTGATCATCTGTATAGTACCTGTATAAGCAGGGTTCAGAGAAGAACTATCCATGTGGACATGCAGGATGGAACAGCTTAAATGCAAATGACCCACAGGGGAGTGGTGGACTCCCCAGTCTTGTAGAAACAAGAGAACAATTATAGAACCAGAAACACATGGGCCACTTGCACATTGAACAAGTCTGTAGAAACCTGTTCACACCACCAGAAAACTTCAAGACACAAAAGAGCACAGTGAGGTCAAAAATACTCTGTTGTAAAAAAAATCACAGTAATCAGCAAGTGCTAGTCAAAAGATGTAAAGAAAACAGGGTATTTAGTTGATACGTTTTTTTGCAAAAAAATGTATACTAAGCTGCTCCACCAAATCGTCAAGGTATACCCTTATAGAGCAGTCCTAACTAACGTATAGAATCCATATCTGATGTATTTAAAACCTGATCATCTGTGTAGTACCTGTATAAGCAGGGTTCAGAGAAGAACTATCCATGTGGACATGCAGGATGGAACAGCTTAAATGCAAATGACCCACAGGGGAGTGGTGGACTCCCCAGTCTTGTAGAAACAAGAGAACAATTATAGAACCAGAAACACATGGGCCACTTGCACATTGAACAAGTCTGTAGAAACCTGTTCACACCACCAGAAAACTTCAAGACACAAAAGAGCACAGTGAGGTCAAAAATACTCTGTTGTAAAAAAATCACAGTAATCAGCAAGTGCTAGTCAAAAGATGTAAAGAAAACAGGGTATTTAGTTGATACGTTTTTTGCAAAAAAATGTATACTAAGCTGCTCCACCAAATCGTCAAGGTATACCCTTATAGAGCAGTCCTAACTAATGTATAGAATCCCTATCTGATGTATTTAAAACCTGATCATCTGTATAGTACCTGTATAAGCATGGTTCAGAGAAGAACTATCCATGTGGACATGCAGGATGGAACAGCTTAAATGCAAATGACCCACAGGGGAGTGGTGGACTCCCCAGTCTTGTAGAAACAAGAGAACAATTATAGAACCAGAAACACATGGGCCACTTGCACATTGAACAAGTCTGTAGAAACCTGTTCACACCACCAGAAAACTTCAAGACACAAAAGAGCACAGTGAGATCAAAAATACTCTGTTGTAAAAAAAATCACAGTAATCAGCAAGTGCTAGTCAAAAGATGTAAAGAAAACAGGGTATTTAGTTGATACGTTTTTTTGCAAAAAAATGTATACTAAGCTGCTCCACCAAATCGTCAAGGTATACCCTTATAGAGCAGTCCTTACTAATGTATAGAATCCCTATCTGATGTATTTAAAACCTGATCATCTGTATAGTACCTGTATAAGCAGGGTTCAGAGAAGAACTATCCATGTGGACATGCAGGATGGAACAGCTTAAATGCAAATGACCCAAAGGGGAGTGGTGGACTCCCCAGTCTTGTAGAAACAAGAGAACAATTATAGAACCAGAAACACATGGGCCACTTGCACATTGAACAAGTCTGTAGAAACCTGTTCACACCACCAGAAAACTTCAAGACACAAAAGAGCACAGTGAGGTCAAAAATACTCTGTTGTAAAAAAATCACAGTAATCAGCAAGTGCTAGTCAAAAGATGTAAAGAAAACAGGGTATTTAGTTGATACGTTTTTTTGCAAAAAAATGTATACTAAGCTGCTCCACCAAATCGTCAAGGTATACCCTTATAGAGCAGTCCTAACTAATGTATAGAATCCCTATCTGATGTATTTAAAACCTGATCATCTGTATAGTACCTGTATAAGCAGGGTTCAGAGAAGAACTATCCATGTGGACATGCAGGATGGAACAGCTTAAATGCAAATGACCCACAGGGGAGTGGTGGACTCCCCAGTCTTGTAGAAACAAGAGAACAATTATAGAACCAGAAACACATGGGCCACTTGCACATTGAACAAGTCTGTAGAAACCTGTTCACACCACCAGAAAACTTCAAGACACAAAAGAGCACAGTGAGGTCAAAAATACTCTGTTGTAAAAAAATCACAGTAATCAGCAAGTGCTAGTCAAAAGATGTAAAGAAAACAGGGTATTTAGTTGATACGTTTTTTTGCAAAAAAATGTATACTAAGCTGCTCCACCAAATCGTCAAGGTATACCCTTATAGAGCAGTCCTAACTAATGTATAGAATCCCTATCTGATGTATTTAAAACCTGATCATCTGTATAGTACCTGTATAAGCAGGGTTCAGAGAAGAACTATCCATGTGGACATGCAGGATGGAACAGCTTAAATGCAAATGACCCACAGGGGAGTGGTGGACTCCCCAGTCTTGTAGAAACAAGAGAACAATTATAGAACCAGAAACACATGGGCCACTTGCACATTGAACAAGTCTGTAGAAACCTGATCACACCACCAGAAAACTTCAAGACACAAAAGAGCACAGTGAGATCAAAAATACTCTGTTGTAAAAAAAATCACAGTAATCAGCAAGTGCTAGTCAAAAGATGTAAAGAAAACAGGGTATTTAGTTGATACGTTTTTTTGCAAAAAAATGTATACTAAGCTGCTCCACCAAATCGTCAAGGTATACCCTTATAGAGCAGTCCTTACTAATGTATAGAATCCCTATCTGATGTATTTAAAACCTGATCATCTGTATAGTACCTGTATAAGCAGGGTTCAGAGAAGAACTATCCATGTGGACATGCAGGATGGAACAGCTTAAATGCAAATGACCCAAAGGGGAGTGGTGGACTCCCCAGTCTTGTAGAAACAAGAGAACAATTATAGAACCAGAAACACATGGGCCACTTGCACATTGAACAAGTCTGTAGAAACCTGTTCACACCACCAGAAAACTTCAAGACACAAAAGAGCACAGTGAGGTCAAAAATACTCTGTTGTAAAAAAATCACAGTAATCAGCAAGTGCTAGTCAAAAGATGTAAAGAAAACAGGGTATTTAGTTGATACTTTTTTTGCAAAAAAATGTATACTAAGCTGCTCCACCAAATCGTCAAGGTATACCCTTATAGAGCAGTCCTAACTAATGTATAGAATCCCTATCTGATGTATTTAAAACCCGATCATCTGTATAGTACCTGTATAAGCAGGGTTCAGAGAAGAACTATCCATGTGGACATGCAGGATGGAACAGCTTAAATGCAAATGACCCACGGGGGAGTGCTGGACTCCCCAGTCTTGTAGAAACAAGAGAACAATTATAGAACCAGAAACACATGGGCCACTTGCACATTGAACAAGTCTGTAGAAACCTGTTCACACCACCAGAAAACTTCAAGACACAAAAGAGCACAGTGAGGTCAAAAATACTCTGTTGTAAAAAAATCACAGTAATCAGCAAGTGCTAGTCAAAAGATGTAAAGAAAACAGGGTATTTAGTTGATACGTTTTTTTGCAAAAAAATGTATACTAAGCTGCTCCACCAAATCGTCAAGGTATACCCTTATAGAGCAGTCCTAACTAATGTATAGAATCCCTATCTGATGTATTTAAAACCTGATCATCTGTATAGTACCTGTATAAGCAGGGTTCAGAGAAGAACTATCCATGTGGACATGCAGGATGGAACAGCTTAAATGCAAATGACCCACAGGGGAGTGGTGGACTCCCCAGTCTTGTAGAAACAAGAGAACAATTATAGAACCAGAAACACATGGGCCACTTGCACATTGAACAAGTCTGTAGAAACCTGTTCACACCACCAGAAAACTTCAAGACACAAAAGAGCACAGTGAGGTCAAAAATACTCTGTTGTAAAAAAATCACAGTAATCAGCAAGTGCTAGTCAAAAGATGTAAAGAAAACAGGGTATTTAGTTGATACGTTTTTTGCAAAAAAATGTATACTAAGCTGCTCCACCAAATCGTCAAGGTATACCCTTATAGAGCAGTCCTAACTAATGTATAGAATCCCTATCTGATGTATTTAAAACCTGATCATCTGTATAGTACCTGTATAAGCAGGGTTCAGAGAAGAACTATCCATGTGGACATGCAGGATGGAACAGCTTAAATGCAAATGACCCACGGGGGAGTGGTGGACTCCCCAGTCTTGTAGAAACAAGAGAACAATTATAGAACCAGAAACACATGGGCCACTTGCACATTGAACAAGTCTGTAGAAACCTGTTCACACCACCAGAAAACTTCAAGACACAAAAGAGCACAGTGAGGTCAAAAATACTCTGTTGTAAAAAAATCACAGTAATCAGCAAGTGCTAGTCAAAAGATGTAAAGAAAACAGGGTATTTAGTTGATACTTTTTTTGCAAAAAAATGTATACTAAGCTGCTCCACCAAATCGTCAAGGTATACCCTTATAGAGCAGTCCTAACTAATGTATAGAATCCCTATCTGATGTATTTAAAACCTGATCATCTGTATAGTACCTGTATAAGCAGGGTTCAGAGAAGAACTATCCATGTGGACATGCAGGATGGAACAGCTTAAATGCAAATGACCCACAGGGGAGTGGTGGACTCCCCAGTCTTGTAGAAACAAGAGAACAATTATAGAACCAGAAACACATGGGCCACTTGCACATTGAACAAGTCTGTAGAAACCTGTTCACACCACCAGAAAACTTCAAGACACAAAAGAGCACAGTGAGGTCAAAAATACTCTGTTGTAAAAAAATCACAGTAATCAGCAAGTGCTAGTCAAAAGATGTAAAGAAAACAGGGTATTTAGTTGATACGTTTTTTTGCAAAAAAATGTATACTAAGCTGCTCCACCAAATCGTCAAGGTATACCCTTATAGAGCAGTCCTAACTAATGTATAGAATCCCTATCTGATGTATTTAAAACCTGATCATCTGTATAGTACCTGTATAAGCATGGTTCAGAGAAGAACTATCCATGTGGACATGCAGGATGGAACAGCTTAAATGCAAATGACCCACAGGGGAGTGGTGGACTCCCCAGTCTTGTAGAAACAAGAGAACAATTATAGAACCAGAAACACATGGGCCACTTGCACATTGAACAAGTCTGTAGAAACCTGTTCACACCACCAGAAAACTTCAAGACACAAAAGAGCACAGTGAGATCAAAAATACTCTGTTGTAAAAAAAATCACAGTAATCAGCAAGTGCTAGTCAAAAGATGTAAAGAAAACAGGGTATTTAGTTGATACGTTTTTTTGCAAAAAAATGTATACTAAGCTGCTCCACCAAATCGTCAAGGTATACCCTTATAGAGCAGTCCTTACTAATGTATAGAATCCCTATCTGATGTATTTAAAACCTGATCATCTGTATAGTACCTGTATAAGCAGGGTTCAGAGAAGAACTATCCATGTGGACATGCAGGATGGAACAGCTTAAATGCAAATGACCCAAAGGGGAGTGGTGGACTCCCCAGTCTTGTAGAAACAAGAGAACAATTATAGAACCAGAAACACATGGGCCACTTGCACATTGAACAAGTCTGTAGAAACCTGTTCACACCACCAGAAAACTTCAAGACACAAAAGAGCACAGTGAGGTCAAAAATACTCTGTTGTAAAAAAATCACAGTAATCAGCAAGTGCTAGTCAAAAGATGTAAAGAAAACAGGGTACTTAGTTGATACTTTTTTTGCAAAAAAATGTATACTAAGCTGCTCCACCAAATCGTCAAGGTATACCCTTATAGAGCAGTCCTAACTAATGTATAGAATCCCTATCTGATGTATTTAAAACCCGATCATCTGTATAGTACCTGTATAAGCAGGGTTCAGAGAAGAACTATCCATGTGGACATGCAGGATGGAACAGCTTAAATGCAAATGACCCACGGGGGAGTGGTGGACTCCCCAGTCTTGTAGAAACAAGAGAACAATTATAGAACCAGAAACACATGGGCCACTTGCACATTGAACAAGTCTGTAGAAACCTGTTCACACCACCAGAAAACTTCAAGACACAAAAGAGCACAGTGAGGTCAAAAATACTCTGTTGTAAAAAAATCACAGTAATCAGCAAGTGCTAGTCAAAAGATGTAAAGAAAACAGGGTATTTAGTTGATACGTTTTTTTGCAAAAAAATGTATACTAAGCTGCTCCACCAAATCGTCAAGGTATACCCTTATAGAGCAGTCCTAACTAATGTATAGAATCCCTATCTGATGTATTTAAAACCTGATCATCTGTATAGTACCTGTATAAGCAGGGTTCAGAGAAGAACTATCCATGTGGACATGCAGGATGGAACAGCTTAAATGCAAATGACCCACAGGGGAGTGGTGGACTCCCCAGTCTTGTAGAAACAAGAGAACAATTATAGAACCAGAAACACATGGGCCACTTGCACATTGAACAAGTCTGTAGAAACCTGTTCACACCACCAGAAAACTTCAAGACACAAAAGAGCACAGTGAGGTCAAAAATACTCTGTTGTAAAAAAATCACAGTAATCAGCAAGTGCTAGTCAAAAGATGTAAAGAAAACAGGGTATTTAGTTGATACGTTTTTTGCAAAAAAATGTATACTAAGCTGCTCCACCAAATCGTCAAGGTATACCCTTATAGAGCAGTCCTAACTAATGTATAGAATCCCTATCTGATGTATTTAAAACCTGATCATCTGTATAGTACCTGTATAAGCAGGGTTCAGAGAAGAACTATCCATGTGGACATGCAGGATGGAACAGCTTAAATGCAAATGACCCACGGGGGAGTGGTGGACTCCCCAGTCTTGTAGAAACAAGAGAACAATTATAGAACCAGAAACACATGGGCCACTTGCACATTGAACAAGTCTGTAGAAACCTGTTCACACCACCAGAAAACTTCAAGACACAAAAGAGCACAGTGAGGTCAAATATACTCTGTTGTAAAAAAATCACAGTAATCAGCAAGTGCTAGTCAAAAGATGTAAAGAAAACAGGGTATTTAGTTGATACTTTTTTTGCAAAAAAATGTATACTAAGCTGCTCCACCAAATCGTCAAGGTATACCCTTATAGAGCAGTCCTAACTAATGTATAGAATCCCTATCTGATGTATTTAAAACCTGATCATCTGTATAGTACCTGTATAAGCAGGGTTCAGAGAAGAACTATCCATGTGGACATGCAGGATGGAACAGCTTAAATGCAAATGACCCACAGGGGAGTGGTGGACTCCCCAGTCTTGTAGAAACAAGAGAACAATTATAGAACCAGAAACACATGGGCCACTTGCACATTGAACAAGTCTGTAGAAACCTGTTCACACCACCAGAAAACTTCAAGACACAAAAGAGCACAGTGAGGTCAAAAATACTCTGTTGTAAAAAAATCACAGTAATCAGCAAGTGCTAGTCAAAAGATGTAAAGAAAACAGGGTATTTAGTTGATACGTTTTTTTTGCAAAAAAATGTATACTAAGCTGCTCCACCAAATCGTCAAGGTATACCCTTATAGAGCAGTCCTAACTAATGTATAGAATCCCTATCTGATGTATTTAAAACCTGATCATCTGTATAGTACCTGTATAAGCAGGGTTCAGAGAAGAACTATCCATGTGGACATGCAGGATGGAACAGCTTAAATGCAAATGACCCACGGGGGAGTGGTGGACTCCCCAGTCTTGTAGAAACAAGAGAACAATTATAGAACCAGAAACACATGGGCCACTTGCACATTGAACAAGTCTGTAGAAACCTGTTCACACCACCAGAAAACTTCAGGACACAAAAGAGCACAGTGAGGTCAAAAATACTCTGTTGTAAAAAAATCACAGTAATCAGCAAGTGCTAGTCAAAAGATGTAAAGAAAACAGGGTATTTAGTTGATACGTTTTTTTGCAAAAAAATGTATACTAAGCTGCTCCACCAAATCGTCAAGGTATACCCTTATAGAGCAGTCCTAACTAATGTATAGAATCCCTATCTGATGTATTTAAAACCTGATCATCTGTATAGTACCTGTATAAGCAGGGTTCAGAGAAGAACTATCCATGTGGACATGCAGGATGGAACAGCTTAAATGCAAATGACCCACGGGGGAGTGGTGGACTCCCCAGTCTTGTAGAAACAAGAGAACAATTATAGAACCAGAAACACATGGGCCACTTGCACATTGATCAAGTCTGTAGAAACCTGTTCACACCACCAGAAAACTTCAGGACACAAAAGAGCACAGTGAGGTCAAAAATACTCTGTTGTAAAAAAATCACAGTAATCAGCAAGTGCTAGTCAAAAGATGTAAAGAAAACAGGGTATTTAGTTGATACGTTTTTTTGCAAAAAAATGTATACTAAGCTGCTCCACGAAATCGTCAAGGTATACCCTTATAGAGCAGTCCTAACTAATGTATAGAATCCCTATCTGATGTATTTAAAACCTGATCATCTGTATAGTACCTGTATAAGCAGGGTTCAGAGAAGAACTATCCATGTGGACATGCAGGATGGAACAGCTTAAATGCAAATGACCCACAGGGGAGTGGTGGACTCCCCAGTCTTGTAGAAACAAGAGAACAATTATAGAACCAGAAACACATGGGCCACTTGCACATTGAACAAGTCTGTAGAAACCTGTTCACACCACCAGAAAACTTCAAGACACAAAAGAGCACAGTGAGGTCAAAAATACTCTGTTGTAAAAAAATCACAGTAATCAGCAAGTGCTAGTCAAAAGATGTAAAGAAAACAGGGTATTTAGTTGATACGTTTTTTTGCAAAAAAATGTATACTAAGCTGCTCCACCAAATCGTCAAGGTATACCCTTATAGAGCAGTCCTAACTAATGTATAGAATCCCTATCTGATGTATTTAAAACCTGATCATCTGTATAGTACCTGTATAAGCAGGGTTCAGAGAAGAACTATCCATGTGGACATGCAGGATGGAACAGCTTAAATGCAAATGACCCACAGGGGAGTGGTGGACTCCCCAGTCTTGTAGAAACAAGAGAACAATTATAGAACCAGAAACACATGGGCCACTTGCACATTGAACAAGTCTGTAGAAACCTGTTCACACCACCAGAAAACTTCAAGACACAAAAGAGCACAGTGAGGTCAAAAATACTCTGTTGTAAAAAAATCACAGTAATCAGCAAGTGCTAGTCAAAAGATGTAAAGAAAACAGGGTATTTAGTTGATACATTTTTTTGCAAAAAAATGTATACTAAGCTGCTCCACCAAATCGTCAAGGTATACCCTTATAGAGCAGTCCTAACTAATGTATAGAATCCCTATCTGATGTATTTAAAACCTGATCATCTGTATAGTACCTGTATAAGCAGGGTTCAGAGAAGAACTATCCATGTGGACATGCAGGATGGAACAGCTTAAATGCAAATGACCCACAGGGGAGTGGTGGACTCCCCAGTCTTGTAGAAACAAGAGAACAATTATAGAACCAGAAACACATGGGCCACTTGCACATTGAACAAGTCTGTAGAAACCTGTTCACACCACCAGAAAACTTCAAGACACAAAGGAGCACAGTGAGATCAAAAATACTCTGTTGTAAAAAAAATCACAGTAATCAGCAAGTGCTAGTCAAAAGATGTAAAGAAAACAGGGTATTTAGTTGATACGTTTTTTTGCAAAAAAATGTATACTAAGCTGCTCCACCAAATCGTCAAGGTATACCCTTATAGAGCAGTCCTTACTAATGTATAGAATCCCTATCTGATGTATTTAAAACCTGATCATCTGTATAGTACCTGTATAAGCAGGGTTCAGAGAAGAACTATCCATGTGGACATGCAGGATGGAACAGCTTAAATGCAAATGACCCAAAGGGGAGTGGTGGACTCCCCAGTCTTGTAGAAACAAGAGAACAATTATAGAACCAGAAACACATGGGCCACTTGCACATTGAACAAGTCTGTAGAAACCTTTTCACACCACCAGAAAACTTCAAGACACAAAAGAGCACAGTGAGGTCAAAAATACTCTGTTGTAAAAAAATCACAGTAATCAGCAAGTGCTAGTCAAAAGATGTAAAGAAAACAGGGTATTTAGTTGATACTTTTTTTGCAAAAAAATGTATACTAAGCTGCTCCACCAAATCGTCAAGGTATACCCTTATAGAGCAGTCCTAACTAATGTATAGAATCCCTATCTGATGTATTTAAAACCCGATCATCTGTATAGTACCTGTATAAGCAGGGTTCAGAGAAGAACTATCCATGTGGACATGCAGGATGGAACAGCTTAAATGCAAATGACCCAAAGGGGAGTGGTGGACTCCCCAGTCTTGTAGAAACAAGAGAACAATTATAGAACCAGAAACACATGGGCCACTTGCACATTGAACAAGTCTGTAGAAACCTTTTCACACCACCAGAAAACTTCAAGACACAAAAGAGCACAGTGAGGTCAAAAATACTCTGTTGTAAAAAAATCTCAGTAATCAGCAAGTGCTAGTCAAAAGATGTAAAGAAAACAGGGTATTTATTTGATACTTTTTTTGCAAAAAAATGTATACTAAGCTGCTCCACCAAATCGTCAAGGTATACCCTTATAGAGCAGTCCTAACTAATGTATAGAATCCCTATCTGATGTATTTAAAACCCGATCATCTGTATAGTACCTGTATAAGCAGGGTTCAGAGAAGAACTATCCATGTGGACATGCAGGATGGAACAGCTTAAATGCAAATGACCTACAGGGGAGTGGTGGACTCCCCAGTCTTGTAGAAACAAGAGAACAATTATAGAACCAGAAACACATGGGCCACTTGCACATTGAACAAGTCTGTAGAAACCTGTTCACACCACCAGAAGACTTCAAGACACAAAAGAGCACAGTGAGGTCAAAAATACTCTGTTGTAAAAAAATCACAGTAATCAGCAAGTGCTAGTCAAAAGATGTAAAGAAAACAGGGTATTTAGTTGATACGTTTTTTTTGCAAAAAAATGTATACTAAGCTGCTCCACCAAATCGTCAAGGTATACCCTTATAGAGCAGTCCTAACTAATGTATAGAATCCCTATCTGATGTATTTAAAACCTGATCATCTGTATAGTACCTGTATAAGCAGGGTTCAGAGAAGAACTATCCATGTGGACATGCAGGATGGAACAGCTTAAATGCAAATGACCCACGGGGGAGTGGTGGACTCCCCAGTCTTGTAGAAACAAGAGAACAATTATAGAACCAGAAACACATGGGCCACTTGCACATTGAACAAGTCTGTAGAAACCTGTTCACACCACCAGAAAACTTCAGGACACAAAAGAGCACAGTGAGGTCAAAAATACTCTGTTGTAAAAAAATCACAGTAATCAGCAAGTGCTAGTCAAAAGATGTAAAGAAAACAGGGTATTTAGTTGATACGTTTTTTTGCAAAAAAATGTATACTAAGCTGCTCCACCAAATCGTCAAGGTATACCCTTATAGAGCAGTCCTAACTAATGTATAGAATCCCTATCTGATGTATTTAAAACCTGATCATCTGTATAGTACCTGTATAAGCAGGGTTCAGAGAAGAACTATCCATGTGGACATGCAGGATGGAACAGCTTAAATGCAAATGACCCACAGGGGAGTGGTGGACTCCCCAGTCTTGTAGAAACAAGAGAACAATTATAGAACCAGAAACACATGGGCCACTTGCACATTGAACAAGTCTGTAGAAACCTGTTCACACCACCAGAAAACTTCAAGACACAAAAGAGCACAGTGAGGTCAAAAATACTCTGTTGTAAAAAAATCACAGTAATCAGCAAGTGCTAGTCAAAAGATGTAAAGAAAACAGGGTATTTAGTTGATACGTTTTTTTGCAAAAAAATGTATACTAAGCTGCTCCACCAAATCGTCAAGGTATACCCTTATAGAGCAGTCCTAACTAATGTATAGAATCCCTATCTGATGTATTTAAAACCTGATCATCTGTATAGTACCTGTATAAGCAGGGTTCAGAGAAGAACTATCCATGTGGACATGCAGGATGGAACAGCTTAAATGCAAATGACCCACAGGGGAGTGGTGGACTCCCCAGTCTTGTAGAAACAAGAGAACAATTATAGAACCAGAAACACATGGGCCACTTGCACATTGAACAAGTCTGTAGAAACCTGTTCACACCACCAGAAAACTTCAAGACACAAAAGAGCACAGTGAGGTCAAAAATACTCTGTTGTAAAAAAATCACAGTAATCAGCAAGTGCTAGTCAAAAGATGTAAAGAAAACAGGGTATTTAGTTGATACATTTTTTTGCAAAAAAATGTATACTAAGCTGCTCCACCAAATCGTCAAGGTATACCCTTATAGAGCAGTCCTAACTAATGTATAGAATCCCTATCTGATGTATTTAAAACCTGATCATCTGTATAGTACCTGTATAAGCAGGGTTCAGAGAAGAACTATCCATGTGGACATGCAGGATGGAACAGCTTAAATGCAAATGACCCACAGGGGAGTGGTGGACTCCCCAGTCTTGTAGAAACAAGAGAACAATTATAGAACCAGAAACACATGGGCCACTTGCACATTGAACAAGTCTGTAGAAACCTGTTCACACCACCAGAAAACTTCAAGACACAAAAGAGCACAGTGAGATCAAAAATACTCTGTTGTAAAAAAAATCACAGTAATCAGCAAGTGCTAGTCAAAAGATGTAAAGAAAACAGGGTATTTAGTTGATACGTTTTTTTGCAAAAAAATGTATACTAAGCTGCTCCACCAAATCGTCAAGGTATACCCTTATAGAGCAGTCCTTACTAATGTATAGAATCCCTATCTGATGTATTTAAAACCTGATCATCTGTATAGTACCTGTATAAGCAGGGTTCAGAGAAGAACTATCCATGTGGACATGCAGGATGGAACAGCTTAAATGCAAATGACCCAAAGGGGAGTGGTGGACTCCCCAGTCTTGTAGAAACAAGAGAACAATTATAGAACCAGAAACACATGGGCCACTTGCACATTGAACAAGTCTGTAGAAACCTTTTCACACCACCAGAAAACTTCAAGACACAAAAGAGCACAGTGAGGTCAAAAATACTCTGTTGTAAAAAAATCACAGTAATCAGCAAGTGCTAGTCAAAAGATGTAAAGAAAACAGGGTATTTAGTTGATACTTTTTTTGCAAAAAAATGTATACTAAGCTGCTCCACCAAATCGTCAAGGTATACCCTTATAGAGCAGTCCTAACTAATGTATAGAATCCCTATCTGATGTATTTAAAACCCGATCATCTGTATAGTACCTGTATAAGCAGGGTTCAGAGAAGAACTATCCATGTGGACATGCAGGATGGAACAGCTTAAATGCAAATGACCCAATGGGGAGTGGTGGACTCCCCAGTCTTGTAGAAACAAGAGAACAATTATAGAACCAGAAACACATGGGCCACTTGCACATTGAACAAGTCTGTAGAAACCTTTTCACACCACCAGAAAACTTCAAGACACAAAAGAGCACAGTGAGGTCAAAAATACTCTGTTGTAAAAAAATCTCAGTAATCAGCAAGTGCTAGTCAAAAGATGTAAAGAAAACAGGGTATTTATTTGATACTTTTTTTGCAAAAAAATGTATACTAAGCTGCTCCACCAAATCGTCAAGGTATACCCTTATAGAGCAGTCCTAACTAATGTATAGAATCCCTATCTGATGTATTTAAAACCCGATCATCTGTATAGTACCTGTATAAGCAGGGTTCAGAGAAGAACTATCCATGTGGACATGCAGGATGGAACAGCTTAAATGCAAATGACCTACAGGGGAGTGGTGGACTCCCCAGTCTTGTAGAAACAAGAGAACAATTATAGAACCAGAAACACATGGGCCACTTGCACATTGAACAAGTCTGTAGAAACCTGTTCACACCACCAGAAGACTTCAAGACACAAAAGAGCACAGTGAGGTCAAAAATACTCTGTTGTAAAAAAATCACAGTAATCAGCAAGTGCTAGTCAAAAGATGTAAAGAAAACAGGGTATTTAGTTGATACGTTTTTTTGCAAAAAAATGTATACTAAGCTGCTCCACCAAATCGTCAAGGTATACCCTTATAGAGCAGTCCTAACTAATGTATAGAATCCCTATCTGATGTATTTAAAACCTGATCATCTGTATAGTACCTGTATAAGCAGGGTTCAGAGAAGAACTATCCATGTGGACATGCAGGATGGAACAGCTTAAATGCAAATGACCCACAGGGGAGTGGTGGACTCCCCAGTCTTGTAGAAACAAGAGAACAATTATAGAACCAGAAACACATGGGCCACTTGCACATTGAACAAGTCTGTAGAAACCTGTTCACACCACCAGAAAACTTCAAGACACAAAAGAGCACAGTGAGGTCAAAAATACTCTGTTGTAAAAAAAATCACAGTAATCAGCAAGTGCTAGTCAAAAGATGTAAAGAAAACAGGGTATTTAGTTGATACTTTTTTTGAAAAAAAATGTATACTAAGCTGCTCCACCAAATCGTTAAGGTATACCCTTATAGAGCAGTCCTAACTAATGTATAGAATCCCTATCTGATGTATTTAAAACCCGATCATCTGTATAGTACCTGTATAAGCAGGGTTCAGAGAAGAACTATCCATGTGGACATGCAGGATGGAACAGCTTAAATGCAAATGACCTACAGGGGAGTGGTGGACTCCCCAGTCTTGTAGAAACAAGAGAACAATTATAGAACCAGAAACACATGGGCCACTTGCACATTGAACAAGTCTGTAGAAACCTGTTCACACCACCAGAAAACTTCAAGACACAAAAGAGCACAGTGAGGTCAAAAATACTCTGTTGTAAAAAAATCACAGTAATCAGCAAGTGCTAGTCAAAAGATGTAAAGAAAACAGGGTATTTAGTTGATACGTTTTTTGCAAAAAAATGTATACTAAGCTGCTCCACCAAATCGTCAAGGTATACCCTTATAGAGCAGTCCTAACTAATGTATAGAATCCCTATCTGATGTATTTAAAACCTGATCATCTGTATAGTACCTGTATAAGCAGGGTTCAGAGAAGAACTATCCATGTGGACATGCAGGATGGAACAGCTTAAATGCAAATGACCCACAGGGGAGTGGTGGACTCCCCAGTCTTGTAGAAACAAGAGAACAATTATAGAACCAGAAACACATGGGCCACTTGCACATTGAACAAGTCTGTAGAAACCTGTTCACACCACCAGAAAACTTCAAGACACAAAAGAGCACAGTGAGGTCAAAAATACTCTGTTGTAAAAAAATCACAGTAATCAGCAAGTGCTAGTCAAAAGATGTAAAGAAAACAGGGTATTTAGTTGATACGTTTTTTTGCAAAAAAATGTATACTAAGCTGCTCCACCAAATCATCAAGGTATACCCTTATAGAGCAGTCCTAACTAATGTATAGAATCCCTATCTGATGTATTTAAAACCTGATCATCTGTATAGTACCTGTATAAGCAGGGTTCAGAGAAGAACTATCCATGTGGACATGCAGGATGGAACAGCTTAAATGCAAATGACCCACAGGGGAGTGGTGGACTCCCCAGTCTTGTAGAAACAAGAGAACAATTATAGAACCAGAAACACATGGGCCACTTGCACATTGAACAAGTCTGTAGAAACCTGTTCACACCACCAGAAAACTTCAAGACACAAAAGAGCACAGTGAGATCAAAAATACTCTGTTGTAAAAAAAATCACAGTAATCAGCAAGTGCTAGTCAAAAGATGTAAAGAAAACAGGGTATTTAGTTGATACGTTTTTTTGCAAAAAAATGTATACTAAGCTGCTCCACCAAATCGTCAAGGTATACCCTTATAGAGCAGTCCTTACTAATGTATAGAATCCCTATCTGATGTATTTAAAACCTGATCATCTGTATAGTACCTGTATAAGCAGGGTTCAGAGAAGAACTATCCATGTGGACATGCAGGATGGAACAGCTTAAATGCAAATGACCCAAAGGGGAGTGGTGGACTCCCCAGTCTTGTAGAAACAAGAGAACAATTATAGAACCAGAAACACATGGGCCACTTGCACATTGAACAAGTCTGTAGAAACCTTTTCACACCACCAGAAAACTTCAAGACACAAAAGAGCACAGTGAGGTCAAAAATACTCTGTTGTAAAAAAATCACAGTAATCAGCAAGTGCTAGTCAAAAGATGTAAAGAAAACAGGGTATTTAGTTGATACTTTTTTTGCAAAAAAATGTATACTAAGCTGCTCCACCAAATCGTCAAGGTATACCCTTATAGAGCAGTCCTAACTAATGTATAGAATCCCTATCTGATGTATTTAAAACCCGATCATCTGTATAGTACCTGTATAAGCAGGGTTCAGAGAAGAACTATCCATGTGGACATGCAGGATGGAACAGCTTAAATGCAAATGACCCAAAGGGGAGTGGTGGACTCCCCAGTCTTGTAGAAACAAGAGAACAATTATAGAACCAGAAACACATGGGCCACTTGCACATTGAACAAGTCTGTAGAAACCTTTTCACACCACCAGAAAACTTCAAGACACAAAAGAGCACAGTGAGGTCAAAAATACTCTGTTGTAAAAAAATCTCAGTAATCAGCAAGTGCTAGTCAAAAGATGTAAAGAAAACAGGGTATTTATTTGATACTTTTTTTGCAAAAAAATGTATACTAAGCTGCTCCACCAAATCGTCAAGGTATACCCTTATAGAGCAGTCCTAACTAATGTATAGAATCCCTATCTGATGTATTTAAAACCCGATCATCTGTATAGTACCTGTATAAGCAGGGTTCAGAGAAGAACTATCCATGTGGACATGCAGGATGGAACAGCTTAAATGAAAATGACCTACAGGGGAGTGGTGGACTCCCCAGTCTTGTAGAAACAAGAGAACAATTATAGAACCAGAAACACATGGGCCACTTGCACATTGAACAAGTCTGTAGAAACCTGTTCACACCACCAGAAGACTTCAAGACACAAAAGAGCACAGTGAGGTCAAAAATACTCTGTTGTAAAAAAATCACAGTAATCAGCAAGTGCTAGTCAAAAGATGTAAAGAAAACAGGGTATTTAGTTGATACGTTTTTTTGCAAAAAAATGTATACTAAGCTGCTCCACCAAATCGTCAAGGTATACCCTTATAGAGCAGTCCTAACTAATGTATAGAATCCCTATCTGATGTATTTAAAACCTGATCATCTGTATAGTACCTGTATAAGCAGGGTTCAGAGAAGAACTATCCATGTGGACATGCAGGATGGAACAGCTTAAATGCAAATGACCCACAGGGGAGTGGTGGACTCCCCAGTCTTGTAGAAACAAGAGAACAATTATAGAACCAGAAACACATGGGCCACTTGCACATTGAACAAGTCTGTAGAAACCTGTTCACACCACCAGAAAACTTCAAGACACAAAAGAGCACAGTGAGGTCAAAAATACTCTGTTGTAAAAAAATCACAGTAATCAGCAAGTGCTAGTCAAAAGATGTAAAGAAAACAGGGTATTTAGTTGATACGTTTTTTTGCAAAAAAATGTATATTAAGCTGCTCCACCAAATCGTCAAGGTATACCCTTATAGAGCAGTCCTAACTAATGTATAGAATCCCTATCTGATGTATTTAAAACCTGATCATCTGTATAGTACCTGTATAAGCAGGGTTCAGAGAAGAACTATCCATGTGGACATGCAGGATGGAACAGCTTAAATGCAAATGACCCACAGGGGAGTGGTGGACTCCCCAGTCTTGTAGAAACAAGAGAACAATTATAGAACCAGAAACACATGGGCCACTTGCACATTGAACAAGTCTGTAGAAACCTGTTCACACCACCAGAAAACTTCAAGACACAAAAGAGCACAGTGAGGTCAAAAATACTCTGTTGTAAAAAAATCACAGTAATCAGCAAGTGCTAGTCAAAAGATGTAAAGAAAACAGGGTATTTAGTTGATACATTTTTTTGCAAAAAAATGTATACTAAGCTGCTCCACCAAATCGTCAAGGTATACCCTTATAGAGCAGTCCTAACTAATGTATAGAATCCCTATCTGATGTATTTAAAACCTGATCATCTGTATAGTACCTGTATAAGCAGGGTTCAGAGAAGAACTATCCATGTGGACATGCAGGATGGAACAGCTTAAATGCAAATGACCCACAGGGGAGTGGTGGACTCCCCAGTCTTGTAGAAACAAGAGAACAATTATAGAACCAGAAACACATGGGCCACTTGCACATTGAACAAGTCTGTAGAAACCTGTTCACACCACCAGAAAACTTCAAGACACAAAAGAGCACAGTGAGATCAAAAATACTCTGTTGTAAAAAAAATCACAGTAATCAGCAAGTGCTAGTCAAAAGATGTAAAGAAAACAGGGTATTTAGTTGATACGTTTTTTTGCAAAAAAATGTATACTAAGCTGCTCCACCAAATCGTCAAGGTATACCCTTATAGAGCAGTCCTTACTAATGTATAGAATCCCTATCTGATGTATTTAAAACCTGATCATCTGTATAGTACCTGTATAAGCAGGGTTCAGAGAAGAACTATCCATGTGGACATGCAGGATGGAACAGCTTAAATGCAAATGACCCAAAGGGGAGTGGTGGACTCCCCAGTCTTGTAGAAACAAGAGAACAATTATAGAACCAGAAACACATGGGCCACTTGCACATTGAACAAGTCTGTAGAAACCTTTTCACACCACCAGAAAACTTCAAGACACAAAAGAGCACAGTGAGGTCAAAAATACTCTGTTGTAAAAAAATCACAGTAATCAGCAAGTGCTAGTCAAAAGATGTAAAGAAAACAGGGTATTTAGTTGATACTTTTTTTGCAAAAAAATGTATACTAAGCTGCTCCACCAAATCGTCAAGGTATACCCTTATAGAGCAGTCCTAACTAATGTATAGAATCCCTATCTGATGTATTTAAAACCCGATCATCTGTATAGTACCTGTATAAGCAGGGTTCAGAGAAGAACTATCCATGTGGACATGCAGGATGGAACAGCTTAAATGCAAATGACCCAAAGGGGAGTGGTGGACTCCCCAGTCTTGTAGAAACAAGAGAACAATTATAGAACCAGAAACACATGGGCCACTTGCACATTGAACAAGTCTGTAGAAACCTTTTCACACCACCAGAAAACTTCAAGACACAAAAGAGCACAGTGAGGTCAAAAATACTCTGTTGTAAAAAAATCTCAGTAATCAGCAAGTGCTAGTCAAAAGATGTAAAGAAAACAGGGTATTTATTTGATACTTTTTTTGCAAAAAAATGTATACTAAGCTGCTCCACCAAATCGTCAAGGTATACCCTTATAGAGCAGTCCTAACTAATGTATAGAATCCCTATCTGATGTATTTAAAACCCGATCATCTGTATAGTACCTGTATAAGCAGGGTTCAGAGAAGAACTATCCATGTGGACATGCAGGATGGAACAGCTTAAATGCAAATGACCTACAGGGGAGTGGTGGACTCCCCAGTCTTGTAGAAACAAGAGAACAATTATAGAACCAGAAACACATGGGCCACTTGCACATTGAACAAGTCTGTAGAAACCTGTTCACACCACCAGAAGACTTCAAGACACAAAAGAGCACAGTGAGGTCAAAAATACTCTGTTGTAAAAAAATCACAGTAATCAGCAAGTGCTAGTCAAAAGATGTAAAGAAAACAGGGTATTTAGTTGATACGTTTTTTTGCAAAAAAATGTATACTAAGCTGCTCCACCAAATCGTCAAGGTATACCCTTATAGAGCAGTCCTAACTAATGTATAGAATCCCTATCTGATGTATTTAAAACCTGATCATCTGTATAGTACCTGTATAAGCAGGGTTCAGAGAAGAACTATCCATGTGGACATGCAGGATGGAACAGCTTAAATGCAAATGACCCACAGGGGAGTGGTGGACTCCCCAGTCTTGTAGAAACAAGAGAACAATTATAGAACCAGAAACACATGGGCCACTTGCACATTGAACAAGTCTGTAGAAACCTGTTCACACCACCAGAAAACTTCAAGACACAAAAGAGCACAGTGAGGTCAAAAATACTCTGTTGTAAAAAAAATCACAGTAATCAGCAAGTGCTAGTCAAAAGATGTAAAGAAAACAGGGTATTTAGTTGATACTTTTTTTGAAAAAAAATGTATACTAAGCTGCTCCACCAAATCGTTAAGGTATACCCTTATAGAGCAGTCCTAACTAATGTATAGAATCCCTATCTGATGTATTTAAAACCCGATCATCTGTATAGTACCTGTATAAGCAGGGTTCAGAGAAGAACTATCCATGTGGACATGCAGGATGGAACAGCTTAAATGCAAATGACCTACAGGGGAGTGGTGGACTCCCCAGTCTTGTAGAAACAAGAGAACAATTATAGAACCAGAAACACATGGGCCACTTGCACATTGAACAAGTCTGTAGAAACCTGTTCACACCACCAGAAAACTTCAAGACACAAAAGAGCACAGTGAGGTCAAAAATACTCTGTTGTAAAAAAATCACAGTAATCAGCAAGTGCTAGTCAAAAGATGTAAAGAAAACAGGGTATTTAGTTGATACGTTTTTTGCAAAAAAATGTATACTAAGCTGCTCCACCAAATCGTCAAGGTATACCCTTATAGAGCAGTCCTAACTAATGTATAGAATCCCTATCTGATGTATTTAAAACCTGATCATCTGTATAGTACCTGTATAAGCAGGGTTCAGAGAAGAACTATCCATGTGGACATGCAGGATGGAACAGCTTAAATGCAAATGACCCACAGGGGAGTGGTGGACTCCCCAGTCTTGTAGAAACAAGAGAACAATTATAGAACCAGAAACACATGGGCCACTTGCACATTGAACAAGTCTGTAGAAACCTGTTCACACCACCAGAAAACTTCAAGACACAAAAGAGCACAGTGAGGTCAAAAATACTCTGTTGTAAAAAAATCACAGTAATCAGCAAGTGCTAGTCAAAAGATGTAAAGAAAACAGGGTATTTAGTTGATACGTTTTTTTGCAAAAAAATGTATACTAAGCTGCTCCACCAAATCGTCAAGGTATACCCTTATAGAGCAGTCCTAACTAATGTATAGAATCCCTATCTGATGTATTTAAAACCTGATCATCTGTATAGTACCTGTATAAGCAGGGTTCAGAGAAGAACTATCCATGTGGACATGCAGGATGGAACAGCTTAAATGCAAATGACCCACAGGGGAGTGGTGGACTCCCCAGTCTTGTAGAAACAAGAGAACAATTATAGAACCAGAAACACATGGGCCACTTGCACATTGAACAAGTCTGTAGAAACCTGTTCACACCACCAGAAAACTTCAAGACACAAAAGAGCACAGTGAGATCAAAAATACTCTGTTGTAAAAAAAATCACAGTAATCAGCAAGTGCTAGTCAAAAGATGTAAAGAAAACAGGGTATTTAGTTGATACGTTTTTTTGCAAAAAAATGTATACTAAGCTGCTCCACCAAATCGTCAAGGTATACCCTTATAGAGCAGTCCTTACTAATGTATAGAATCCCTATCTGATGTATTTAAAACCTGATCATCTGTATAGTACCTGTATAAGCAGGGTTCAGAGAAGAACTATCCATGTGGACATGCAGGATGGAACAGCTTAAATGCAAATGACCCAAAGGGGAGTGGTGGACTCCCCAGTCTTGTAGAAACAAGAGAACAATTATAGAACCAGAAACACATGGGCCACTTGCACATTGAACAAGTCTGTAGAAACCTTTTCACACCACCAGAAAACTTCAAGACACAAAAGAGCACAGTGAGGTCAAAAATACTCTGTTGTAAAAAAATCACAGTAATCAGCAAGTGCTAGTCAAAAGATGTAAAGAAAACAGGGTATTTAGTTGATACTTTTTTTGCAAAAAAATGTATACTAAGCTGCTCCACCAAATCGTCAAGGTATACCCTTATAGAGCAGTCCTAACTAATGTATAGAATCCCTATCTGATGTATTTAAAACCCGATCATCTGTATAGTACCTGTATAAGCAGGGTTCAGAGAAGAACTATCCATGTGGACATGCAGGATGGAACAGCTTAAATGCAAATGACCCAAAGGGGAGTGGTGGACTCCCCAGTCTTGTAGAAACAAGAGAACAATTATAGAACCAGAAACACATGGGCCACTTGCACATTGAACAAGTCTGTAGAAACCTTTTCACACCACCAGAAAACTTCAAGACACAAAAGAGCACAGTGAGGTCAAAAATACTCTGTTGTAAAAAAATCTCAGTAATCAGCAAGTGCTAGTCAAAAGATGTAAAGAAAACAGGGTATTTATTTGATACTTTTTTTGCAAAAAAATGTATACTAAGCTGCTCCACCAAATCGTCAAGGTATACCCTTATAGAGCAGTCCTAACTAATGTATAGAATCCCTATCTGATGTATTTAAAACCCGATCATCTGTATAGTACCTGTATAAGCAGGGTTCAGAGAAGAACTATCCATGTGGACATGCAGGATGGAACAGCTTAAATGCAAATGACCTACAGGGGAGTGGTGGACTCCCCAGTCTTGTAGAAACAAGAGAACAATTATAGAACCAGAAACACATGGGCCACTTGCACATTGAACAAGTCTGTAGAAACCTGTTCACACCACCAGAAGACTTCAAGACACAAAAGAGCACAGTGAGGTCAAAAATACTCTGTTGTAAAAAAATCACAGTAATCAGCAAGTGCTAGTCAAAAGATGTAAAGAAAACAGGGTATTTAGTTGATACGTTTTTTTGCAAAAAAATGTATACTAAGCTGCTCCACCAAATCGTCAAGGTATACCCTTATAGAGCAGTCCTAACTAATGTATAGAATCCCTATCTGATGTATTTAAAACCTGATCATCTGTATAGTACCTGTATAAGCAGGGTTCAGAGAAGAACTATCCATGTGGACATGCAGGATGGAACAGCTTAAATGCAAATGACCCACAGGGGAGTGGTGGACTCCCCAGTCTTGTAGAAACAAGAGAACAATTATAGAACCAGAAACACATGGGCCACTTGCACATTGAACAAGTCTGTAGAAACCTGTTCACACCACCAGAAAACTTCAAGACACAAAAGAGCACAGTGAGGTCAAAAATACTCTGTTGTAAAAAAAATCACAGTAATCAGCAAGTGCTAGTCAAAAGATGTAAAGAAAACAGGGTATTTAGTTGATACTTTTTTTGAAAAAAAATGTATACTAAGCTGCTCCACCAAATCGTTAAGGTATACCCTTATAGAGCAGTCCTAACTAATGTATAGAATCCCTATCTGATGTATTTAAAACCCGATCATCTGTATAGTACCTGTATAAGCAGGGTTCAGAGAAGAACTATCCATGTGGACATGCAGGATGGAACAGCTTAAATGCAAATGACCTACAGGGGAGTGGTGGACTCCCCAGTCTTGTAGAAACAAGAGAACAATTATAGAACCAGAAACACATGGGCCACTTGCACATTGAACAAGTCTGTAGAAACCTGTTCACACCACCAGAAAACTTCAAGACACAAAAGAGCACAGTGAGGTCAAAAATACTCTGTTGTAAAAAAATCACAGTAATCAGCAAGTGCTAGTCAAAAGATGTAAAGAAAACAGGGTATTTAGTTGATACGTTTTTTGCAAAAAAATGTATACTAAGCTGCTCCACCAAATCGTCAAGGTATACCCTTATAGAGCAGTCCTAACTAATGTATAGAATCCCTATCTGATGTATTTAAAACCTGATCATCTGTATAGTACCTGTATAAGCAGGGTTCAGAGAAGAACTATCCATGTGGACATGCAGGATGGAACAGCTTAAATGCAAATGACCCACAGGGGAGTGGTGGACTCCCCAGTCTTGTAGAAACAAGAGAACAATTATAGAACCAGAAACACATGGGCCACTTGCACATTGAACAAGTCTGTAGAAACCTGTTCACACCACCAGAAAACTTCAAGACACAAAAGAGCACAGTGAGGTCAAAAATACTCTGTTGTAAAAAAATCACAGTAATCAGCAAGTGCTAGTCAAAAGATGTAAAGAAAACAGGGTATTTAGTTGATACGTTTTTTTGCAAAAAAATGTATACTAAGCTGCTCCACCAAATCGTCAAGGTATACCCTTATAGAGCAGTCCTAACTAATGTATAGAATCCCTATCTGATGTATTTAAAACCTGATCATCTGTATAGTACCTGTATAAGCAGGGTTCAGAGAAGAACTATCCATGTGGACATGCAGGATGGAACAGCTTAAATGCAAATGACCCACAGGGGAGTGGTGGACTCCCCAGTCTTGTAGAAACAAGAGAACAATTATAGAACCAGAAACACATGGGCCACTTGCACATTGAACAAGTCTGTAGAAACCTGTTCACACCACCAGAAAACTTCAAGACACAAAAGAGCACAGTGAGGTCAAAAATACTCTGTTGTAAAAAAATCACAGTAATCAGCAAGTGCTAGTCAAAAGATGTAAAGAAAACAGGGTATTTAGTTGATACATTTTTTTGCAAAAAAATGTATACTAAGCTGCTCCACCAAATCGTCAAGGTATACCCTTATAGAGCAGTCCTAACTAATGTATAGAATCCCTATCTGATGTATTTAAAACCTGATCATCTGTATAGTACCTGTATAAGCAGGGTTCAGAGAAGAACTATCCATGTGGACATGCAGGATGGAACAGCTTAAATGCAAATGACCCACAGGGGAGTGGTGGACTCCCCAGTCTTGTAGAAACAAGAGAACAATTATAGAACCAGAAACACATGGGCCACTTGCACATTGAACAAGTCTGTAGAAACCTGTTCACACCACCAGAAAACTTCAAGACACAAAAGAGCACAGTGAGATCAAAAATACTCTGTTGTAAAAAAAATCACAGTAATCAGCAAGTGCTAGTCAAAAGATGTAAAGAAAACAGGGTATTTAGTTGATACGTTTTTTTGCAAAAAAATGTATACTAAGCTGCTCCACCAAATCGTCAAGGTATACCCTTATAGAGCAGTCCTTACTAATGTATAGAATCCCTATCTGATGTATTTAAAACCTGATCATCTGTATAGTACCTGTATAAGCAGGGTTCAGAGAAGAACTATCCATGTGGACATGCAGGATGGAACAGCTTAAATGCAAATGACCCAAAGGGGAGTGGTGGACTCCCCAGTCTTGTAGAAACAAGAGAACAATTATAGAACCAGAAACACATGGGCCACTTGCACATTGAACAAGTCTGTAGAAACCTTTTCACACCACCAGAAAACTTCAAGACACAAAAGAGCACAGTGAGGTCAAAAATACTCTGTTGTAAAAAAATCACAGTAATCAGCAAGTGCTAGTCAAAAGATGTAAAGAAAACAGGGTATTTAGTTGATACTTTTTTTGCAAAAAAATGTATACTAAGCTGCTCCACCAAATCGTCAAGGTATACCCTTATAGAGCAGTCCTAACTAATGTATAGAATCCCTATCTGATGTATTTAAAACCCGATCATCTGTATAGTACCTGTATAAGCAGGGTTCAGAGAAGAACTATCCATGTGGACATGCAGGATGGAACAGCTTAAATGCAAATGACCCAAAGGGGAGTGGTGGACTCCCCAGTCTTGTAGAAACAAGAGAACAATTATAGAACCAGAAACACATGGGCCACTTGCACATTGAACAAGTCTGTAGAAACCTTTTCACACCACCAGAAAACTTCAAGACACAAAAGAGCACAGTGAGGTCAAAAATACTCTGTTGTAAAAAAATCTCAGTAATCAGCAAGTGCTAGTCAAAAGATGTAAAGAAAACAGGGTATTTATTTGATACTTTTTTTGCAAAAAAATGTATACTAAGCTGCTCCACCAAATCGTCAAGGTATACCCTTATAGAGCAGTCCTAACTAATGTATAGAATCCCTATCTGATGTATTTAAAACCCGATCATCTGTATAGTACCTGTATAAGCAGGGTTCAGAGAAGAACTATCCATGTGGACATGCAGGATGGAACAGCTTAAATGCAAATGACCTACAGGGGAGTGGTGGACTCCCCAGTCTTGTAGAAACAAGAGAACAATTATAGAACCAGAAACACATGGGCCACTTGCACATTGAACAAGTCTGTAGAAACCTGTTCACACCACCAGAAGACTTCAAGACACAAAAGAGCACAGTGAGGTCAAAAATACTCTGTTGTAAAAAAATCACAGTAATCAGCAAGTGCTAGTCAAAAGATGTAAAGAAAACAGGGTATTTAGTTGATACGTTTTTTTGCAAAAAAATGTATACTAAGCTGCTCCACCAAATCGTCAAGGTATACCCTTATAGAGCAGTCCTAACTAATGTATAGAATCCCTATCTGATGTATTTAAAACCTGATCATCTGTATAGTACCTGTATAAGCAGGGTTCAGAGAAGAACTATCCATGTGGACATGCAGGATGGAACAGCTTAAATGCAAATGACCCACAGGGGAGTGGTGGACTCCCCAGTCTTGTAGAAACAAGAGAACAATTATAGAACCAGAAACACATGGGCCACTTGCACATTGAACAAGTCTGTAGAAACCTGTTCACACCACCAGAAAACTTCAAGACACAAAAGAGCACAGTGAGGTCAAAAATACTCTGTTGTAAAAAAAATCACAGTAATCAGCAAGTGCTAGTCAAAAGATGTAAAGAAAACAGGGTATTTAGTTGATACTTTTTTTGAAAAAAAATGTATACTAAGCTGCTCCACCAAATCGTTAAGGTATACCCTTATAGAGCAGTCCTAACTAATGTATAGAATCCCTATCTGATGTATTTAAAACCCGATCATCTGTATAGTACCTGTATAAGCAGGGTTCAGAGAAGAACTATCCATGTGGACATGCAGGATGGAACAGCTTAAATGCAAATGACCTACAGGGGAGTGGTGGACTCCCCAGTCTTGTAGAAACAAGAGAACAATTATAGAACCAGAAACACATGGGCCACTTGCACATTGAACAAGTCTGTAGAAACCTGTTCACACCACCAGAAAACTTCAAGACACAAAAGAGCACAGTGAGGTCAAAAATACTCTGTTGTAAAAAAATCACAGTAATCAGCAAGTGCTAGGCAAAAGATGTAAAGAAAACAGGGTATTTAGTTGATACGTTTTTTTGCAAAAAAATGTATACTAAGCTGCTCCACCAAATCGTCAAGGTATACCCTTATAGAGCAGTCCTAACTAATGTATAGAATCCCTATCTGATGTATTTAAAACCCGATCATCTGTATAGTACCTGTATAAGCAGGGTTCAGAGAAGAACTATCCATGTGGACATGCAGGATGGAACAGCTTAAATGCAAATGACCTACAGGGGAGTGGTGGACTCCCCAGTCTTGTAGAAACAAGAGAACAATTATAGAACCAGAAACACATGGGCCACTTGCACATTGAACAAGTCTGTAGAAACCTGTTCACACCACCAGAAAACTTCAAGACACAAAAGAGCACAGTGAGGTCAAAAATACTCTGTTGTAAAAAAATCACAGTAATCAGCAAGTGCTAGTCAAAAGATGTAAAGAAAACAGGGTATTTAGTTGATACGTTTTTTTGCAAAAAAATGTATACTAAGCTGCTCCACCAAATCGTCAAGGTATACCCTTATAGAGCAGTCCTAACTAATGTATAGAATCCCTATCTGATGTATTTAAAACCTGATCATCTGTATAGTACCTGTATAAGCAGGGTTCAGAGAAGAACTATCCATGTGGACATGCAGGATGGAACAGCTTAAATGCAAATGACCCACAGGGGAGTGGTGGACTCCCCAGTCTTGTAGAAACAAGAGAACAATTATAGAACCAGAAACACATGGGCCACTTGCACATTGAACAAGTCTGTAGAAACCTGTTCACACCACCAGAAAACTTCAAGACACAAAAGAGCACAGTGAGGTCAAAAATACTCTGTTTTAAAAAAAATCACAGTAATCAGCAAGTGCTAGTCAAAAGATGTAAAGAAAACAGGGTATTTAGTTGATACGTTTTTTTGCAAAAAAATGTATACTAAGCTGCTCCACCAAATCGTCAAGGTATACCCTTATAGAGCAGTCCTAACTAATGTATAGAATCCCTATCTGATGTATTTAAAACCTGATCATCTGTATAGTACCTGTATAAGCAGGGTTCAGAGAAGAACTATCCATGTGGACATGCAGGATGGAACAGCTTAAATGCAAATGACCCACAGGGGAGTGGTGGACTCCCCAGTCTTGTAGAAACAAGAGAACAATTATAGAACCAGAAACACATGGGCCACTTGCACATTGAACAAGTCTGTAGAAACCTGTTCACACCACCAGAAAACTTCAAGACACAAAAGAGCACAGTGAGGTCAAAAATACTCTGTTGTAAAAAAAATCACAGTAATCAGCAAGTGCTAGTCAAAAGATGTAAAGAAAACAGGGTATTTAGTTGATACTTTTTTTGAAAAAAAATGTATACTAAGCTGCTCCACCAAATCGTTAAGGTATACCCTTATAGAGCAGTCCTAACTAATGTATAGAATCCCTATCTGATGTATTTAAAACCCGATCATCTGTATAGTACCTGTATAAGCAGGGTTCAGAGAAGAACTATCCATGTGGACATGCAGGATGGAACAGCTTAAATGCAAATGACCTACAGGGGAGTGGTGGACTCCCCAGTCTTGTAGAAACAAGAGAACAATTATAGAACCAGAAACACATGGGCCACTTGCACATTGAACAAGTCTGTAGAAACCTGTTCACACCACCAGAAAACTTCAAGACACAAAAGAGCACAGTGAGGTCAAAAATACTCTGTTGTAAAAAAATCACAGTAATCAGCAAGTGCTAGGCAAAAGATGTAAAGAAAACAGGGTATTTAGTTGATACGTTTTTTTGCAAAAAAATGTATACTAAGCTGCTCCACCAAATCGTCAAGGTATACCCTTATAGAGCAGTCCTAACTAATGTATAGAATCCCTATCTGATGTATTTAAAACCCGATCATCTGTATAGTACCTGTATAAGCAGGGTTCAGAGAAGAACTATCCATGTGGACATGCAGGATGGAACAGCTTAAATGCAAATGACCTACAGGGGAGTGGTGGACTCCCCAGTCTTGTAGAAACAAGAGAACAATTATAGAACCAGAAACACATGGGCCACTTGCACATTGAACAAGTCTGTAGAAACCTGTTCACACCACCAGAAAACTTCAAGACACAAAAGAGCACAGTGAGGTCAAAAATACTCTGTTGTAAAAAAATCACAGTAATCAGCAAGTGCTAGTCAAAAGATGTAAAGAAAACAGGGTATTTAGTTGATACGTTTTTTTGCAAAAAAATGTATACTAAGCTGCTCCACCAAATCGTCAAGGTATACCCTTATAGAGCAGTCCTAACTAATGTATAGAATCCCTATCTGATGTATTTAAAACCTGATCATCTGTATAGTACCTGTATAAGCAGGGTTCAGAGAAGAACTATCCATGTGGACATGCAGGATGGAACAGCTTAAATGCAAATGACCCACAGGGGAGTGGTGGACTCCCCAGTCTTGTAGAAACAAGAGAACAATTATAGAACCAGAAACACATGGGCCACTTGCACATTGAACAAGTCTGTAGAAACCTGTTCACACCACCAGAAAACTTCAAGACACAAAAGAGCACAGTGAGGTCAAAAATACTCTGTTTTAAAAAAAATCACAGTAATCAGCAAGTGCTAGTCAAAAGATGTAAAGAAAACAGGGTATTTAGTTGATACGTTTTTTTGCAAAAAAATGTATACTAAGCTGCTCCACCAAATCGTCAAGGTATACCCTTATAGAGCAGTCCTAACTAATGTATAGAATCCCTATCTGATGTATTTAAAACCTGATCATCTGTATAGTACCTGTATAAGCAGGGTTCAGAGAAGAACTATCCATGTGGACATGCAGGATGGAACAGCTTAAATGCAAATGACCCACAGGGGAGTGGTGGACTGCCCAGTCTTGTAGAAACAAGAGAACAATTATAGAACCAGAAACACATGGGCCACTTGCACATTGAACAAGTCTGTAGAAACCTGTTCACACCACCAGAAAACTTCAAGACACAAAAGAGCACAGTGAGGTCAAAAATACTCTGTTGTAAAAAAATCACAGTAATCAGCAAGTGCTAGTCAAAAGATGTAAAAAACAGGGTATTTAGTTGATACGTTTTTTTGCAAAAAAATGTATACTAAGCTGCTCCACCAAATCGTCAAGGTATACCCTTATAGAGCAGTCATAACTAATGTATAGAATCCCTATCTGATGTATTTAAAACCTGATCATCTGTATAGTACCTGTATAAGCAGGGTTCAGAGAAGAACTATCCATGTGGACATGCAGGATGGAACAGCTTAAATGCAAATGACCCACAGGGGAGTGGTGGACTCCCCAGTCTTGTAGAAACAAGAGAACAATTATAGAACCAGAAACACATGGGCCACTTGCACATTGAACAAGTCTGTAGAAACCTGTTCACACCACCAGAAAACTTCAAGACACAAAAGAGCACAGTGAGGTCAAAAATACTCTGTTGTAAAAAAATCACAGTAATCAGCAAGTGCTAGTTAAAAGATGTAAAGAAAACAGGGTATTTAGTTGATACGTTTTTTTGCAAAAAAATGTATACTAAGCTGCTCCACCAAATCGTCAAGGTATACCCTTATAGAGCAGTCCTAACTAATGTATAGAATCCCTATCTGATGTATTTAAAACCTGATCATCTGTATAGTACCTGTATAAGCAGGGTTCAGAGAAGAACTATCCATGTGGACATGCAGGATGGAACAGCTTAAATGCAAATGACCCACAGGGGAGTGGTGGACTCCCCAGTCTTGTAGAAACAAGAGAACAATTATAGAACCAGAAACACATGGGCCACTTGCACATTGAACAAGTCTGTAGAAACCTGTTCACACCACCAGAAAACTTCAAGACACAAAAGAGCACAGTGAGGTCAAAAATACTCTGTTGTAAAAAAATCACAGTAATCAGCAAGTGCTAGTCAAAAGATGTAAAGAAAACAGGGTATTTAGTTGATACTTTTTTTGCAAAAAAATGTATACTAAGCTGCTCCACCAAATCGTCAAGGTATACCCTTATAGAGCAGTCCTAACTAATGTATAGAATCCCTATCTGATGTATTTCAAACCTGATCATCTGTATAGTACCTGTATAAGCAGGGTTCAGAGAAGAACTATCCATGTGGACATGCAGGATGGAACAGCTTAAATGCAAATGACCCACAGGGGAGTGGTGGACTCCCCAGTCTTGTAGAAACAAGAGAACAATTATAGAACCAGAAACACATGGGCCACTTGCACATTGAACAAGTCTGTAGAAACCTGTTCACACCACCAGAAAACTTCAAGACACAAAAGAGCACAGTGAGGTCAAAAATACTCTGTTTTAAAAAAAATCACAGTAATCAGCAAGTGCTAGTCAAAAGATGTAAAGAAAACAGGGTATTTAGTTGATACGTTTTTTTGCAAAAAAATGTATACTAAGCTGCTCCACCAAATCGTCAAGGTATACCCTTATAGAGCAGTCCTAACTAATGTATAGAATCCCTATCTGATGTATTTAAAACCTGATCATCTGTATAGTACCTGTATAAGCAGGGTTCAGAGAAGAACTATCCATGTGGACATGCAGGATGGAACAGCTTAAATGCAAATGACCCACAGGGGAGTGGTGGACTGCCCAGTCTTGTAGAAACAAGAGAACAATTATAGAACCAGAAACACATGGGCCACTTGCACATTGAACAAGTCTGTAGAAACCTGTTCACACCACCAGAAAACTTCAAGACACAAAAGAGCACAGTGAGGTCAAAAATACTCTGTTGTAAAAAAATCACAGTAATCAGCAAGTGCTAGTCAAAAGATGTAAAAAACAGGGTATTTAGTTGATACGTTTTTTTGCAAAAAAATGTATACTAAGCTGCTCCACCAAATCGTCAAGGTATACCCTTATAGAGCAGTCCTAACTAATGTATAGAATCCCTATCTGATGTATTTAAAACCTGATCATCTGTATAGTACCTGTATAAGCAGGGTTCAGAGAAGAACTATCCATGTGGACATGCAGGATGGAACAGCTTAAATGCAAATGACCCACAGGGGAGTGGTGGACTCCCCAGTCTTGTAGAAACAAGAGAACAATTATAGAACCAGAAACACATGGGCCACTTGCACATTGAACAAGTCTGTAGAAACCTGTTCACACCACCAGAAAACTTCAAGACACAAAAGAGCACAGTGAGGTCAAAAATACTCTGTTGTAAAAAAATCACAGTAATCAGCAAGTGCTAGTTAAAAGATGTAAAGAAAACAGGGTATTTAGTTGATACGTTTTTTTGCAAAAAAATGTATACTAAGCTGCTCCACCAAATCGTCAAGGTATACCCTTATAGAGCAGTCCTAACTAATGTATAGAATCCCTATCTGATGTATTTAAAACCTGATCATCTGTATAGTACCTGTATAAGCAGGGTTCAGAGAAGAACTATCCATGTGGACATGCAGGATGGAACAGCTTAAATGCAAATGACCCACAGGGGAGTGGTGGACTGCCCAGTCTTGTAGAAACAAGAGAACAATTATAGAACCAGAAACACATGGGCCACTTGCACATTGAACAAGTCTGTAGAAACCTGTTCACACCACCAGAAAACTTCAAGACACAAAAGAGCACAGTGAGGTCAAAAATACTCTGTTGTAAAAAAATCACAGTAATCAGCAAGTGCTAGTCAAAAGATGTAAAAAACAGGGTATTTAGTTGATACGTTTTTTTGCAAAAAAATGTATACTAAGCTGCTCCACCAAATCGTCAAGGTATACCCTTATAGAGCAGTCCTAACTAATGTATAGAATCCCTATCTGATGTATTTAAAACCTGATCATCTGTATAGTACCTGTATAAGCAGGGTTCAGAGAAGAACTATCCATGTGGACATGCAGGATGGAACAGCTTAAATGCAAATGACCCACAGGGGAGTGGTGGACTCCCCAGTCTTGTAGAAACAAGAGAACAATTATAGAACCAGAAACACATGGGCCACTTGCACATTGAACAAGTCTGTAGAAACCTGTTCACACCACCAGAAAACTTCAAGACACAAAAGAGCACAGTGAGGTCAAAAATACTCTGTTGTAAAAAAATCACAGTAATCAGCAAGTGCTAGTTAAAAGATGTAAAGAAAACAGGGTATTTAGTTGATACGTTTTTTTGCAAAAAAATGTATACTAAGCTGCTCCACCAAATCGTCAAGGTATACCCTTATAGAGCAGTCCTAACTAATGTATAGAATCCCTATCTGATGTATTTAAAACCTGATCATCTGTATAGTACCTGTATAAGCAGGGTTCAGAGAAGAACTATCCATGTGGACATGCAGGATGGAACAGCTTAAATGCAAATGACCCACAGGGGAGTGGTGGACTCCCCAGTCTTGTAGAAACAAGAGAACAATTATAGAACCAGAAACACATGGGCCACTTGCACATTGAACAAGTCTGTAGAAACCTGTTCACACCACCAGAAAACTTCAAGACACAAAAGAGCACAGTGAGGTCAAAAATACTCTGTTGTAAAAAAATCACAGTAATCAGCAAGTGCTAGTCAAAAGATGTAAAGAAAACAGGGTATTTAGTTGATACTTTTTTTGCAAAAAAATGTATACTAAGCTGCTCCACCAAATCGTCAAGGTATACCCTTATAGAGCAGTCCTAACTAATGTATAGAATCCCTATCTGATGTATTTCAAACCTGATCATCTGTATAGTACCTGTATAAGCAGGGTTCAGAGAAGAACTATCCATGTGGACATGCAGGATGGAACAGCTTAAATGCAAATGACCCACAGGGGAGTGGTGGACTCCCCAGTCTTGTAGAAACAAGAGAACAATTATAGAACCAGAAACACATGGGCCACTTGCACATTGAACAAGTCTGTAGAAACCTGTTCACACCACCAGAAAACTTCAAGACACAAAAGAGCACAGTGAGGTCAAAAATACTCTGTTGTAAAAAAATCACAGTAATCAGCAAGTGCTAGTCAAAAGATGTAAAGAAAACAGGGTATTTAGTTGATACGTTTTTTTGCAAAAAAATGTATACTAAGCTGCTTCACCAAATCGTCAAGGTATACCCTTATAGAGCAGTCTTAACTAATGTATAGAATCCCTATCTGATGTATTTAAAACCTGATCATCTGTATAGTACCTGTATAAGCAGGGTTCAGAGAAGAACTATCCATGTGGACATGCAGGATGGAACAGCTTAAATGCAAATGACCCACAGGGGAGTGGTGGACTCCCCAGTCTTGTAGAAACAAGAGAACAATTATAGAACCAGAAACACATGGGCCACTTGCACATTGAACAAATCTGTAGAAACCTGTTCACACCACCAGAAAACTTCAAGACACAAAAGAGCACAGTGAGGTCAAAAATACTCTGTTGTAAAAAAAATCACAGTAATCAGCAAGTGCTAGTCAAAAGATGTAAAGAAAACAGGGTATTTAGTTGATACTTTTTTTGAAAAAAAATGTATACTAAGCTGCTCCACCAAATCGTCAAGGTATACCCTTATAGAGCAGTCCTAACTAATGTATAGAATCCCTATCTGATGTATTTAAAACCCGATCATCTGTATAGTACCTGTATAAGCAGGGTTCAGAGAAGAACTATCCATGTGGACATGCAGGATGGAACACCTTAAATGCAAATGACCTACAGGGGAGTGGTGGACTCCCCAGTCTTGTAGAAACAAGAGAACAATTATAGAACCAGAAACACATGGGCCACTTGCACATTGAACAAGTCTGTAGAAACCTGTTCACACCACCAGAAAACTTCAAGACACAAAAGAGCACAGTGAGGTCAAAAATACTCTGTTGTAAAAAAATCACAGTAATCAGCAAGTGCTAGTCAAAAGATGTAAAGAAAACAGGGTATTTAGTTGATACGTTTTTTGCAAAAAAATGTATACTAAGCTGCTCCACCAAATCGTCAAGGTATACCCTTATAGAGCAGTCCTAACTAATGTATAGAATCCCTATCTGATGTATTTAAAACCTGATCATCTGTATAGTACCTGTATAAGCAGGGTTCAGAGAAGAACTATCCATGTGGACATGCAGGATGGAACAGCTTAAATGCAAATGACCCACGGGGGAGTGGTGGACTCCCCAGTCTTGTAGAAACAGGAGAACAATTATAGAACCAGAAACACATGGGCCACTTGCACATTGAACAAGTCTGTAGAAACCTGTTCACACCACCAGAAAACTTCAAGACAAAAAAGAGCACAGTGAGGTCAAAAATACTCTGTTGTAAAAAAATCACAGTAATCAGCAAGTGCTAGTCAAAAGATGTAAAGAAAACAGGGTATTTAGTTGATACTTTTTTTGAAAAAAAATGTATACTAAGCTGCTCCACCAAATCGTCAAGGTATACCCTTATAGAGCAGTCCTAACTAATGTATAGAATCCCTATCTGATGTATTTAAAACCTGATCATCTGTATAGTACCTGTATAAGCAGGGTTCAGAGAAGAACTATCCATGTGGACATGCAGGATGGAACAGCTTAAATGCAAATGACCCACAGGGGAGTGGTGGACTCCCCAGTCTTGTAGAAACAAGAGAACAATTATAGAACCAGAAACACATGGGCCACTTGCACATTGAACAAGTCTGTAGAAACCTGTTCACACCACCAGAAAACTTCAAGACACAAAAGAGCACAGTGAGGTCAAAAATACTCTGTTGTAAAAAAATCACAGTAATCAGCAAGTGCTAGTCAAAAGATGTAAAGAAAACAGGGTATTTAGTTGATACGTTTTTTTGCAAAAAAATGTATACTAAGCTGCTCCACCAAATCGTCAAGGTATACCCTTATAGAGCAGTCCTAACTAATGTATAGAATCCCTATCTGATGTATTTAAAACCTGATCATCTGTATAGTACCTGTATAAGCAGGGTTCAGAGAAGAACTATCCATGTGGACATGCAGGATGGAACAGCTTAAATGCAAATGACCCACAGGGGAGTGGTGGACTCCCCAGTCTTGTAGAAACAAGAGAACAATTATAGAACCAGAAACACATGGGCCACTTGCACATTGAACAAGTCTGTAGAAACCTGTTCACACCACCAGAAGACTTCAAGACACAAAAGAGCACAGTGAGGTCAAAAATACTCTGTTGTAAAAAAATCACAGTAATCAGCAAGTGCTAGTCAAAAGATGTAAAGAAAACAGGGTATTTAGTTGATACGTTTTTTTGCAAAAAAATGTAAACTAAGCTGCTCCACCAAATCGTCAAGGTATACCCTTATAGAGCAGTCCTAACTAATGTATAGAATCCCTATCTGATGTATTTAAAACCTGATCATCTGTATAGTACCTGTATAAGCAGGGTTCAGAGAAGAACTATCCATGTGGACATGCAGGATGGAACAGCTTAAATGCAAATGACCCACAGGGGAGTGGTGGACTCCCCAGTCTTGTAGAAACAAGAGAACAATTATAGAACCAGAAACACATGGGCCACTTGCACATTGAACAAATCTGTAGAAACCTGTTCACACCACCAGAAAACTTCAAGACACAAAAGAGCACAGTGAGGTCAAAAATACTCTGTTGTAAAAAAAATCACAGTAATCAGCAAGTGCTAGTCAAAAGATGTAAAGAAAACAGGGTATTTAGTTGATACTTTTTTTGAAAAAAAATGTATACTAAGCTGCTCCACCAAATCGTCAAGGTATACCCTTATAGAGCAGTCCTAACTAATGTATAGAATCCCTATCTGATGTATTTAAAACCCGATCATCTGTATAGTACCTGTATAAGCAGGGTTCAGAGAAGAACTATCCATGTGGACATGCAGGATGGAACAGCTTAAATGCAAATGACCTACAGGGGAGTGGTGGATTCCCCAGTCTTGTAGAAACAAGAGAACAATTATAGAACCAGAAACACATGGGCCACTTGCACATTGAACAAGTCTGTAGAAACCTGTTCACACCACCAGAAAACTTCAAGACACAAAAGAGCACAGTGAGGTCAAAAATACTCTGTTGTAAAAAAATCACAGAAATCAGCAAGTGCTAGTCAAAAGATGTAAAGAAAACAGGGTATTTAGTTGATACGTTTTTTGCAAAAAAATGTATACTAAGCTGCTCCACCAAATCGTCAAGGTATACCCTTATAGAGCAGTCCTAACTAATGTATAGAATCCCTATCTGATGTATTTAAAACCTGATCATCTGTATAGTACCTGTATAAGCAGGGTTCAGAGAAGAACTATCCATGTGGACATGCAGGATGGAACAGCTTAAATGCAAATGACCCACGGGGGAGAGGTGGACTCCCCAGTCTTGTAGAAACAAGAGAACAATTATAGAACCAGAAACACATGGGCCACTTGCACATTGAACAAGTCTGTAGAAACCTGTTCACACCACCAGAAAACTTCAAGACACAAAAGAGCACAGTGAGGTCAAAAATACTCTGTTGTAAAAAAATCACAGTAATCAGCAAGTGCTAGTCAAAAGATGTAAAGAAAACAGGGTATTTAGTTGATACGTTTTTTTGCAAAAAAATGTATACTAAGCTGCTCCACCAAATCGTCAAGGTATACCCTTATAGAGCAGTCCTAACTAATGTATAGAATCCCTATCTGATGTATTTAAAACCTGATCATCTGTATAGTACCTGTATAAGCAGGGTTCAGAGAAGAACTATCCATGTGGACATGCAGGATGGAACAGCTTAAATGCAAATGACCCACAGGGGAGTGGTGGACTCCCCAGTCTTGTAGAAACAAGAGAACAATTATAGAACCAGAAACACATGGGCCACTTGCACATTGAACAAGTCTGTAGAAACCTGTTCACACCACCAGAAAACTTCAAGACACAAAAGAGCACAGTGAGGTCAAAAATACTCTGTTGTAAAAAAAATCACAGTAATCAGCAAGTGCTAGTCAAAAGATGTAAAGAAAACAGGGTATTTAGTTGATACTTTTTTTGCAAAAAAATGTATACTAAGCTGCTCCACCAAATCGTCAAGGTATACCCTTAAAGAGCAGTCCTAACTAATGTATAGAATCCCTATCTGATGTATTTAAAACCTGATCATCTGTATAGTACCTGTATAAGCAGGGTTCAGAGAAGAACTATCCATGTGGACATGCAGGATGGAACAGCTTAAATGCAAATGACCCACAGGGGAGTGGTGGACTCCCCAGTCTTGTAGAAACAAGAGAACAATTATAGAACCAGAAACACATGGGCCACTTGCACATTGAACAAGTCTGTAGAAACCTGTTCACACCACCAGAAAACTTCAAGACACAAAAGAGCACAGTGAGGTCAAAAATACTCTGTTGTAAAAAAATCACAGTAATCAGCAAGTGCTAGTCAAAAGATGTAAAGAAAACAGGGTATTTAGTTGATACTTTTTTTGCAAAAAAATGTATACTAAGCTGCTCCACCAAATCGTCAAGGTATACCCTTATAGAGCAGTCCTAACTAATGTATAGAATCCCTATCTGATGTATTTAAAACCCGATCATCTGTATAGTACCTGTATAAGCAGGGTTCAGAGAAGAACTATCCATGTGGACATGCAGGATGGAACAGCTTAAATGCAAATGACCTACAGGGGAGTGGTGGACTCCCCAGTCTTGTAGAAACAAGAGAACAATTATAGAACCAGAAACACATGGGCCACTTGCACATTGAACAAGTCTGTAGAAACCTGTTCACACCACCAGAAGACTTCAAGACACAAAAGAGCACAGTGAGGTCAAAAATACTCTGTTGTAAAAAAAATCACAGTAATCAGCAAGTGCTAGTCAAAAGATGTAAAGAAAACAAGGTATTTAGTTGATACTTTTTTTGAAAAAAAATGTATACTAAGCTGCTCCACCAAATCGTCAAGGTATACCCTTATAGAGCAGTCCTAACTAATGTATAGAATCCCTATCTGATGTATTTAAAACCCGATCATCTGTATAGTACCTGTATAAGCAGGGTTCAGAGAAGAACTATCCATGTGGACATGCAGGATGGAACAGCTTAAATGCAAATGACCCAAAGGGGAGTGGTGGACTCCCCAGTCTTGTAGAAACAATAGAACAATTATAGAACCAGAAACACATGGGCCACTTGCACATTGAACAAGTCTGTAGAAACCTGTTCACACCACCAGAAAACTTCAAGACACAAAAGAGCACAGTGAGGTCAAAAATACTCTGTTGTAAAAAAATCACAGTAATCAGCAAGTGCTAGTCAAAAGATGTAAAGAAAACAGGGTATTTAGTTGATATGTTTTTTGCAAAAAAATGTATACTAAGCTGCTCCACCAAATCGTCAAGGTATACCCTTATAGAGCAGTCCTAACTAATGTATAGAATCCCTATCTGATGTATTTAAAACCTGATCATCTGTATAGTACCTGTATAAGCAGGGTTCAGAGAAGAACTATCCATGTGGACATGCAGGATGGAACAGCTTAAATGCAAATGACCCACGGGGGAGTGGTGGACTCCCCAGTCTTGTAGAAACAAGAGAACAATTATAGAACCAGAAACACATGGGCCACTTGCACATTGAACAAGTCTGTAGAAACCTGTTCACACCACCAGAAGACTTCAAGACACAAAAGAGCACAGTGAGGTCAAAAATACTCTGTTGTAAAAAAATCTCAGTAATCAGCAAGTGCTAGTCAAAAGATGTAAAGAAAACAGGGTATTTATTTGATACTTTTTTTGCAAAAAAATGTATACTAAGCTGCTCCACCAAATCGTCAAGGTATACCCTTATAGAGCAGTCCTAACTAATGTATAGAATCCCTATCTGATGTATTTAAAACCCGATCATCTGTATAGTACCTGTATAAGCAGGGTTCAGAGAAGAACTATCCATGTGGACATGCAGGATGGAACAGCTTAAATGCAAATGACCTACAGGGGAGTGGTGGACTCCCCAGTCTTGTAGAAACAAGAGAACAATTATAGAACCAGAAACACATGGGCCACTTGCACATTGAACAAGTCTGTAGAAACCTGTTCACACCACCAGAAGACTTCAAGACACAAAAGAGCACAGTGAGGTCAAAAATACTCTGTTGTAAAAAAATCACAGTAATCAGCAAGTGCTAGTCAAAAGATGTAAAGAAAACAGGGTATTTAGTTGATACGTTTTTTTTGCAAAAAAATGTATACTAAGCTGCTCCACCAAATCGTCAAGGTATACCCTTATAGAGCAGTCCTAACTAATGTATAGAATCCCTATCTGATGTATTTAAAACCTGATCATCTGTATAGTACCTGTATAAGCAGGGTTCAGAGAAGAACTATCCATGTGGACATGCAGGATGGAACAGCTTAAATGCAAATGACCCACGGGGGAGTGGTGGACTCCCCAGTCTTGTAGAAACAAGAGAACAATTATAGAACCAGAAACACATGGGCCACTTGCACATTGAACAAGTCTGTAGAAACCTGTTCACACCACCAGAAAACTTCAGGACACAAAAGAGCACAGTGAGGTCAAAAATACTCTGTTGTAAAAAAATCACAGTAATCAGCAAGTGCTAGTCAAAAGATGTAAAGAAAACAGGGTATTTAGTTGATACGTTTTTTTGCAAAAAAATGTATACTAAGCTGCTCCACCAAATCGTCAAGGTATACCCTTATAGAGCAGTCCTAACTAATGTATAGAATCCCTATCTGATGTATTTAAAACCTGATCATCTGTATAGTACCTGTATAAGCAGGGTTCAGAGAAGAACTATCCATGTGGACATGCAGGATGGAACAGCTTAAATGCAAATGACCCACAGGGGAGTGGTGGACTCCCCAGTCTTGTAGAAACAAGAGAACAATTATAGAACCAGAAACACATGGGCCACTTGCACATTGAACAAGTCTGTAGAAACCTGTTCACACCACCAGAAAACTTCAAGACACAAAAGAGCACAGTGAGGTCAAAAATACTCTGTTGTAAAAAAATCACAGTAATCAGCAAGTGCTAGTCAAAAGATGTAAAGAAAACAGGGTATTTAGTTGATACGTTTTTTTGCAAAAAAATGTATACTAAGCTGCTCCACCAAATCGTCAAGGTATACCCTTATAGAGCAGTCCTAACTAATGTATAGAATCCCTATCTGATGTATTTAAAACCTGATCATCTGTATAGTACCTGTATAAGCAGGGTTCAGAGAAGAACTATCCATGTGGACATGCAGGATGGAACAGCTTAAATGCAAATGACCCACAGGGGAGTGGTGGACTCCCCAGTCTTGTAGAAACAAGAGAACAATTATAGAACCAGAAACACATGGGCCACTTGCACATTGAACAAGTCTGTAGAAACCTGTTCACACCACCAGAAAACTTCAAGACACAAAAGAGCACAGTGAGGTCAAAAATACTCTGTTGTAAAAAAATCACAGTAATCAGCAAGTGCTAGTCAAAAGATGTAAAGAAAACAGGGTATTTAGTTGATACGTTTTTTTGCAAAAAAATGTATACTAAGCTGCTCCACCAAATCGTCAAGGTATACCCTTATAGAGCAGTCCTAACTAATGTATAGAATCCCTATCTGATGTATTTAAAACCTGATCATCTGTATAGTACCTGTATAAGCAGGGTTCAGAGAAGAACTATCCATGTGGACATGCAGGATGGAACAGCTTAAATGCAAATGACCCACAGGGGAGTGGTGGACTCCCCAGTCTTGTAGAAACAAGAGAACAATTATAGAACCAGAAACACATGGGCCACTTGCACATTGAACAAGTCTGTAGAAACCTGTTCACACCACCAGAAGACTTCAAGACACAAAAGAGCACAGTGAGGTCAAAAATACTCTGTTGTAAAAAAATCACAGTAATCAGCAAGTGCTAGTCAAAAGATGTAAAGAAAACAGGGTATTTAGTTGATACGTTTTTTTGCAAAAAAATGTATACTAAGCTGCTCCACCAAATCGTCAAGGTATACCCTTATAGAGCAGTCCTAACTAATGTATAGAATCCCTATCTGATGTATTTAAAACCTGATCATCTGTATAGTACCTGTATAAGCAGGGTTCAGAGAAGAACTATCCATGTGGACATGCAGGATGGAACAGCTTAAATGCAAATGACCCACAGGGGAGTGGTGGACTCCCCAGTCTTGTAGAAACAAGAGAACAATTATAGAACCAGAAACACATGGGCCACTTGCACATTGAACAAATCTGTAGAAACCTGTTCACACCACCAGAAAACTTCAAGACACAAAAGAGCACAGTGAGGTCAAAAATACTCTGTTGTAAAAAAAATCACAGTAATCAGCAAGTGCTAGTCAAAAGATGTAAAGAAAACAGGGTATTTAGTTGATACTTTTTTTGAAAAAAAATGTATACTAAGCTGCTCCACCAAATCGTCAAGGTATACCCTTATAGAGCAGTCCTAACTAATGTATAGAATCCCTATCTGATGTATTTAAAACCCGATCATCTGTATAGTACCTGTATAAGCAGGGTTCAGAGAAGAACTATCCATGTGGACATGCAGGATGGAACAGCTTAAATGCAAATGACCTACAGGGGAGTGGTGGATTCCCCAGTCTTGTAGAAACAAGAGAACAATTATAGAACCAGAAACACATGGGCCACTTGCACATTGAACAAGTCTGTAGAAACCTGTTCACACCACCAGAAAACTTCAAGACACAAAAGAGCACAGTGAGGTCAAAAATACTCTGTTGTAAAAAAATCACAGAAATCAGCAAGTGCTAGTCAAAAGATGTAAAGAAAACAGGGTATTTAGTTGATACTTTTTTTGAAAAAAAATGTATACTAAGCTGCTCCACCAAATCGTCAAGGTATACCCTTATAGAGCAGTCCTAACTAATGTATAGAATCCCTATCTGATGTATTTAAAACCCGATCATCTGTATAGTACCTGTATAAGCAGGGTTCAGAGAAGAACTATCCATGTGGACATGCAGGATGGAACAGCTTAAATGCAAATGACCTACAGGGGAGTGGTGGATTCCCCAGTCTTGTAGAAACAAGAGAACAATTATAGAACCAGAAACACATGGGCCACTTGCACATTGAACAAGTCTGTAGAAACCTGTTCACACCACCAGAAAACTTCAAGACACAAAAGAGCACAGTGAGGTCAAAAATACTCTGTTGTAAAAAAATCACAGAAATCAGCAAGTGCTAGTCAAAAGATGTAAAGAAAACAGGGTATTTAGTTGATACGTTTTTTGCAAAAAAATGTATACTAAGCTGCTCCACCAAATCGTCAAGGTATACCCTTATAGAGCAGTCCTAACTAATGTATAGAATCCCTATCTGATGTATTTAAAACCTGATCATCTGTATAGTACCTGTATAAGCAGGGTTCAGAGAAGAACTATCCATGTGGACATGCAGGATGGAACAGCTTAAATGCAAATGACCCACGGGGGAGAGGTGGACTCCCCAGTCTTGTAGAAACAAGAGAACAATTATAGAACCAGAAACACATGGGCCACTTGCACATTGAACAAGTCTGTAGAAACCTGTTCACACCACCAGAAAACTTCAAGACACAAAAGAGCACAGTGAGGTCAAAAATACTCTGTTGTAAAAAAATCACAGTAATCAGCAAGTGCTAGTCAAAAGATGTAAAGAAAACAGGGTATTTAGTTGATACGTTTTTTTGCAAAAAAATGTATACTAAGCTGCTCCACCAAATCGTCAAGGTATACCCTTATAGAGCAGTCCTAACTAATGTATAGAATCCCTATCTGATGTATTTAAAACCTGATCATCTGTATAGTACCTGTATAAGCAGGGTTCAGAGAAGAACTATCCATGTGGACATGCAGGATGGAACAGCTTAAATGCAAATGACCCACAGGGGAGTGGTGGACTCCCCAGTCTTGTAGAAACAAGAGAACAATTATAGAACCAGAAACACATGGGCCACTTGCACATTGAACAAGTCTGTAGAAACCTGTTCACACCACCAGAAAACTTCAAGACACAAAAGAGCACAGTGAGGTCAAAAATACTCTGTTGTAAAAAAAATCACAGTAATCAGCAAGTGCTAGTCAAAAGATGTAAAGAAAACAGGGTATTTAGTTGATACTTTTTTTGCAAAAAAATGTATACTAAGCTGCTCCACCAAATCGTCAAGGTATACCCTTATAGAGCAGTCCTAACTAATGTATAGAATCCCTATCTGATGTATTTAAAACCTGATCATCTGTATAGTACCTGTATAAGCAGGGTTCAGAGAAGAACTATCCATGTGGACATGCAGGATGGAACAGCTTAAATGCAAATGACCCACAGGGGAGTGGTGGACTCCCCAGTCTTGTAGAAACAAGAGAACAATTATAGAACCAGAAACACATGGGCCACTTGCACATTGAACAAGTCTGTAGAAACCTGTTCACACCACCAGAAAACTTCAAGACACAAAAGAGCACAGTGAGGTCAAAAATACTCTGTTGTAAAAAAATCACAGTAATCAGCAAGTGCTAGTCAAAAGATGTAAAGAAAACAGGGTATTTAGTTGATACGTTTTTTTGCAAAAAAATGTATACTAAGCTGCTCCACCAAATCGTCAAGGTATACCCTTATAGAGCAGTCCTAACTAATGTATAGAATCCCTATCTGATGTATTTAAAACCTGATCATCTGTATAGTACCTGTATAAGCAGGGTTCAGAGAAGAACTATCCATGTGGACATGCAGGATGGAACAGCTTAAATGCAAATGACCCACAGGGGAGTGGTGGACTCCCCAGTCTTGTAGAAACAAGAGAACAATTATAGAACCAGAAACACATGGGCCACTTGCACATTGAACAAGTCTGTAGAAACCTGTTCACACCACCAGAAAACTTCAAGACACAAAAGAGCACAGTGAGGTCAAAAATACTCTGTTGTAAAAAAATCACAGTAATCAGCAAGTGCTAGTCAAAAGATGTAAAGAAAACAGGGTATTTAGTTGATACGTTTTTTTGCAAAAAAATGTATACTAAGCTGCTCCACCAAATCGTCAAGGTATACCCTTATAGAGCAGTCCTAACTAATGTATAGAATCCCTATCTGATGTATTTAAAACCTGATCATCTGTATAGTACCTGTATAAGCAGGGTTCAGAGAAGAACTATCCATGTGGACATGCAGGATGGAACAGCTTAAATGCAAATGACCCACAGGGGAGTGGTGGACTCCCCAGTCTTGTAGAAACAAGAGAACAATTATAGAACCAGAAACACATGGGCCACTTGCACATTGAACAAGTCTGTAGAAACCTGTTCACACCACCAGAAGACTTCAAGACACAAAAGAGCACAGTGAGGTCAAAAATACTCTGTTGTAAAAAAATCACAGTAATCAGCAAGTGCTAGTCAAAAGATGTAAAGAAAACAGGGTATTTAGTTGATACGTTTTTTTGCAAAAAAATGTATACTAAGCTGCTCCACCAAATCGTCAAGGTATACCCTTATAGAGCAGTCCTAACTAATGTATAGAATCCCTATCTGATGTATTTAAAACCTGATCATCTGTATAGTACCTGTATAAGCAGGGTTCAGAGAAGAACTATCCATGTGGACATGCAGGATGGAACAGCTTAAATGCAAATGACCCACAGGGGAGTGGTGGACTCCCCAGTCTTGTAGAAACAAGAGAACAATTATAGAACCAGAAACACATGGGCCACTTGCACATTGAACAAATCTGTAGAAACCTGTTCACACCACCAGAAAACTTCAAGACACAAAAGAGCACAGTGAGGTCAAAAATACTCTGTTGTAAAAAAAATCACAGTAATCAGCAAGTGCTAGTCAAAAGATGTAAAGAAAACAGGGTATTTAGTTGATACTTTTTTTGAAAAAAAATGTATACTAAGCTGCTCCACCAAATCGTCAAGGTATACCCTTATAGAGCAGTCCTAACTAATGTATAGAATCCCTATCTGATGTATTTAAAACCCGATCATCTGTATAGTACCTGTATAAGCAGGGTTCAGAGAAGAACTATCCATGTGGACATGCAGGATGGAACAGCTTAAATGCAAATGACCTACAGGGGAGTGGTGGATTCCCCAGTCTTGTAGAAACAAGAGAACAATTATAGAACCAGAAACACATGGGCCACTTGCACATTGAACAAGTCTGTAGAAACCTGTTCACACCACCAGAAAACTTCAAGACACAAAAGAGCACAGTGAGGTCAAAAATACTCTGTTGTAAAAAAATCACAGAAATCAGCAAGTGCTAGTCAAAAGATGTAAAGAAAACAGGGTATTTAGTTGATACTTTTTTTGAAAAAAAATGTATACTAAGCTGCTCCACCAAATCGTCAAGGTATACCCTTATAGAGCAGTCCTAACTAATGTATAGAATCCCTATCTGATGTATTTAAAACCCGATCATCTGTATAGTACCTGTATAAGCAGGGTTCAGAGAAGAACTATCCATGTGGACATGCAGGATGGAACAGCTTAAATGCAAATGACCTACAGGGGAGTGGTGGATTCCCCAGTCTTGTAGAAACAAGAGAACAATTATAGAACCAGAAACACATGGGCCACTTGCACATTGAACAAGTCTGTAGAAACCTGTTCACACCACCAGAAAACTTCAAGACACAAAAGAGCACAGTGAGGTCAAAAATACTCTGTTGTAAAAAAATCACAGAAATCAGCAAGTGCTAGTCAAAAGATGTAAAGAAAACAGGGTATTTAGTTGATACGTTTTTTGCAAAAAAATGTATACTAAGCTGCTCCACCAAATCGTCAAGGTATACCCTTATAGAGCAGTCCTAACTAATGTATAGAATCCCTATCTGATGTATTTAAAACCTGATCATCTGTATAGTACCTGTATAAGCAGGGTTCAGAGAAGAACTATCCATGTGGACATGCAGGATGGAACAGCTTAAATGCAAATGACCCACGGGGGAGAGGTGGACTCCCCAGTCTTGTAGAAACAAGAGAACAATTATAGAACCAGAAACACATGGGCCACTTGCACATTGAACAAGTCTGTAGAAACCTGTTCACACCACCAGAAAACTTCAAGACACAAAAGAGCACAGTGAGGTCAAAAATACTCTGTTGTAAAAAAATCACAGTAATCAGCAAGTGCTAGTCAAAAGATGTAAAGAAAACAGGGTATTTAGTTGATACGTTTTTTTGCAAAAAAATGTATACTAAGCTGCTCCACCAAATCGTCAAGGTATACCCTTATAGAGCAGTCCTAACTAATGTATAGAATCCCTATCTGATGTATTTAAAACCTGATCATCTGTATAGTACCTGTATAAGCAGGGTTCAGAGAAGAACTATCCATGTGGACATGCAGGATGGAACAGCTTAAATGCAAATGACCCACAGGGGAGTGGTGGACTCCCCAGTCTTGTAGAAACAAGAGAACAATTATAGAACCAGAAACACATGGGCCACTTGCACATTGAACAAGTCTGTAGAAACCTGTTCACACCACCAGAAAACTTCAAGACACAAAAGAGCACAGTGAGGTCAAAAATACTCTGTTGTAAAAAAAATCACAGTAATCAGCAAGTGCTAGTCAAAAGATGTAAAGAAAACAGGGTATTTAGTTGATACTTTTTTTGCAAAAAAATGTATACTAAGCTGCTCCACCAAATCGTCAAGGTATACCCTTAAAGAGCAGTCCTAACTAATGTATAGAATCCCTATCTGATGTATTTAAAACCTGATCATCTGTATAGTACCTGTATAAGCAGGGTTCAGAGAAGAACTATCCATGTGGACATGCAGGATGGAACAGCTTAAATGCAAATGACCCACAGGGGAGTGGTGGACTCCCCAGTCTTGTAGAAACAAGAGAACAATTATAGAACCAGAAACACATGGGCCACTTGCACATTGAACAAGTCTGTAGAAACCTGTTCACACCACCAGAAAACTTCAAGACACAAAAGAGCACAGTGAGGTCAAAAATACTCTGTTGTAAAAAAATCACAGTAATCAGCAAGTGCTAGTCAAAAGATGTAAAGAAAACAGGGTATTTAGTTGATACTTTTTTTGCAAAAAAATGTATACTAAGCTGCTCCACCAAATCGTCAAGGTATACCCTTATAGAGCAGTCCTAACTAATGTATAGAATCCCTATCTGATGTATTTAAAACCCGATCATCTGTATAGTACCTGTATAAGCAGGGTTCAGAGAAGAACTATCCATGTGGACATGCAGGATGGAACAGCTTAAATGCAAATGACCTACAGGGGAGTGGTGGACTCCCCAGTCTTGTAGAAACAAGAGAACAATTATAGAACCAGAAACACATGGGCCACTTGCACATTGAACAAGTCTGTAGAAACCTGTTCACACCACCAGAAGACTTCAAGACACAAAAGAGCACAGTGAGGTCAAAAATACTCTGTTGTAAAAAAAATCACAGTAATCAGCAAGTGCTAGTCAAAAGATGTAAAGAAAACAAGGTATTTAGTTGATACTTTTTTTGAAAAAAAATGTATACTAAGCTGCTCCACCAAATCGTCAAGGTATACCCTTATAGAGCAGTCCTAACTAATGTATAGAATCCCTATCTGATGTATTTAAAACCCGATCATCTGTATAGTAGCTGTATAAGCAGGGTTCAGAGAAGAACTATCCATGTGGACATGCAGGATGGAACAGCTTAAATGCAAATGACCCAAAGGGGAGTGGTGGACTCCCCAGTCTTGTAGAAACAATAGAACAATTATAGAACCAGAAACACATGGGCCACTTGCACATTGAACAAGTCTGTAGAAACCTGTTCACACCACCAGAAAACTTCAAGACACAAAAGAGCACAGTGAGGTCAAAAATACTCTGTTGTAAAAAAATCACAGTAATCAGCAAGTGCTAGTCAAAAGATGTAAAGAAAACAGGGTATTTAGTTGATATGTTTTTTGCAAAAAAATGTATACTAAGCTGCTCCACCAAATCGTCAAGGTATACCCTTATAGAGCAGTCCTAACTAATGTATAGAATCCCTATCTGATGTATTTAAAACCTGATCATCTGTATAGTACCTGTATAAGCAGGGTTCAGAGAAGAACTATCCATGTGGACATGCAGGATGGAACAGCTTAAATGCAAATGACCCACGGGGGAGTGGTGGACTCCCCAGTCTTGTAGAAACAAGAGAACAATTATAGAACCAGAAACACATGGGCCACTTGCACATTGAACAAGTCTGTAGAAACCTGTTCACACCACCAGAAGACTTCAAGACACAAAAGAGCACAGTGAGGTCAAAAATACTCTGTTGTAAAAAAATCTCAGTAATCAGCAAGTGCTAGTCAAAAGATGTAAAGAAAACAGGGTATTTATTTGATACTTTTTTTGCAAAAAAATGTATACTAAGCTGCTCCACCAAATCGTCAAGGTATACCCTTATAGAGCAGTCCTAACTAATGTATAGAATCCCTATCTGATGTATTTAAAACCCGATCATCTGTATAGTACCTGTATAAGCAGGGTTCAGAGAAGAACTATCCATGTGGACATGCAGGATGGAACAGCTTAAATGCAAATGACCTACAGGGGAGTGGTGGACTCCCCAGTCTTGTAGAAACAAGAGAACAATTATAGAACCAGAAACACATGGGCCACTTGCACATTGAACAAGTCTGTAGAAACCTGTTCACACCACCAGAAGACTTCAAGACACAAAAGAGCACAGTGAGGTCAAAAATACTCTGTTGTAAAAAAATCACAGTAATCAGCAAGTGCTAGTCAAAAGATGTAAAGAAAACAGGGTATTTAGTTGATACGTTTTTTTTGCAAAAAAATGTATACTAAGCTGCTCCACCAAATCGTCAAGGTATACCCTTATAGAGCAGTCCTAACTAATGTATAGAATCCCTATCTGATGTATTTAAAACCTGATCATCTGTATAGTACCTGTATAAGCAGGGTTCAGAGAAGAACTATCCATGTGGACATGCAGGATGGAACAGCTTAAATGCAAATGACCCACGGGGGAGTGGTGGACTCCCCAGTCTTGTAGAAACAAGAGAACAATTATAGAACCAGAAACACATGGGCCACTTGCACATTGAACAAGTCTGTAGAAACCTGTTCACACCACCAGAAAACTTCAAGACACAAAAGAGCACAGTGAGGTCAAAAATACTCTGTTGTAAAAAAATCACAGTAATCAGCAAGTGCTAGTCAAAAGATGTAAAGAAAACAGGGTATTTAGTTGATACGTTTTTTTGCAAAAAAATGTATACTAAGCTGCTCCACCAAATCGTCAAGGTATACCCTTATAGAGCAGTCCTAACTAATGTATAGAATCCCTATCTGATGTATTTAAAACCTGATCATCTGTATAGTACCTGTATAAGCAGGGTTCAGAGAAGAACTATCCATGTGGACATGCAGGATGGAACAGCTTAAATGCAAATGACCCACAGGGGAGTGGTGGACTCCCCAGTCTTGTAGAAACAAGAGAACAATTATAGAACCAGAAACACATGGGCCACTTGCACATTGAACAAGTCTGTAGAAACCTGTTCACACCACCAGAAAACTTCAAGACACAAAAGAGCACAGTGAGGTCAAAAATACTCTGTTGTAAAAAAATCACAGTAATCAGCAAGTGCTAGTCAAAAGATGTAAAGAAAACAGGGTATTTAGTTGATACATTTTTTTGCAAAAAAATGTATACTAAGCTGCTCCACCAAAGCGTCAAGGTATACCCTTATAGAGCAGTCCTAACTAATGTATAGAATCCCTATCTGATGTATTTAAAACCTGATCATCTGTATAGTACCTGTATAAGCAGGGTTCAGAGAAGAACTATCCATGTGGACATGCAGGATGGAACAGCTTAAATGCAAATGACCCACAGGGGAGTGGTGGACTCCCCAGTCTTGTAGAAACAAGAGAACAATTATAGAACCAGAAACACATGGGCCACTTGCACATTGAACAAGTCTGTAGAAACCTGTTCACACCACCAGAAAACTTCAAGACACAAAAGAGCACAGTGAGATCAAAAATACTCTGTTGTAAAAAAAATCACAGTAATCAGCAAGTGCTAGTCAAAAGATGTAAAGAAAACAGGGTATTTAGTTGATACGTTTTTTTGCAAAAAAATGTATACTAAGCTGCTCCACCAAATCGTCAAGGTATACCCTTATAGAGCAGTCCTTACTAATGTATAGAATCCCTATCTGATGTATTTAAAACCTGATCATCTGTATAGTACCTGTATAAGCAGGGTTCAGAGAAGAACTATCCATGTGGACATGCAGGATGGAACAGCTTAAATGCAAATGACCCAAAGGGGAGTGGTGGACTCCCCAGTCTTGTAGAAACAAGAGAACAATTATAGAACCAGAAACACATGGGCCACTTGCACATTGAACAAGTCTGTAGAAACCTTTTCACACCACCAGAAAACTTCAAGACACAAAAGAGCACAGTGAGGTCAAAAATACTCTGTTGTAAAAAAATCACAGTAATCAGCAAGTGCTAGTCAAAAGATGTAAAGAAAACAGGGTATTTAGTTGATACTTTTTTTGCAAAAAAATGTATACTAAGCTGCTCCACCAAATCGTCAAGGTATACCCTTATAGAGCAGTCCTAACTAATGTATAGAATCCCTATCTGATGTATTTAAAACCCGATCATCTGTATAGTACCTGTATAAGCAGGGTTCAGAGAAGAACTATCCATGTGGACATGCAGGATGGAACAGCTTAAATGCAAATGACCCAAAGGGGAGTGGTGGACTCCCCAGTCTTGTAGAAACAAGAGAACAATTATAGAACCAGAAACACATGGGCCACTTGCACATTGAACAAGTCTGTAGAAACCTTTTCACACCACCAGAAAACTTCAAGACACAAAAGAGCACAGTGAGGTCAAAAATACTCTGTTGTAAAAAAATCTCAGTAATCAGCAAGTGCTAGTCAAAAGATGTAAAGAAAACAGGGTATTTATTTGATACTTTTTTTGCAAAAAAATGTATACTAAGCTGCTCCACCAAATCGTCAAGGTATACCCTTATAGAGCAGTCCTAACTAATGTATAGAATCCCTATCTGATGTATTTAAAACCCGATCATCTGTATAGTACCTGTATAAGCAGGGTTCAGAGAAGAACTATCCATGTGGACATGCAGGATGGAACAGCTTAAATGCAAATGACCTACAGGGGAGTGGTGGACTCCCCAGTCTTGTAGAAACAAGAGAACAATTATAGAACCAGAAACACATGGGCCACTTGCACATTGAACAAGTCTGTAGAAACCTGTTCACACCACCAGAAGACTTCAAGACACAAAAGAGCACAGTGAGGTCAAAAATACTCTGTTGTAAAAAAATCACAGTAATCAGCAAGTGCTAGTCAAAAGATGTAAAGAAAACAGGGTATTTAGTTGATACGTTTTTTTGCAAAAAAATGTATACTAAGCTGCTCCACCAAATCGTCAAGGTATACCCTTATAGAGCAGTCCTAACTAATGTATAGAATCCCTATCTGATGTATTTAAAACCTGATCATCTGTATAGTACCTGTATAAGCAGGGTTCAGAGAAGAACTATCCATGTGGACATGCAGGATGGAACAGCTTAAATGCAAATGACCCACAGGGGAGTGGTGGACTCCCCAGTCTTGTAGAAACAAGAGAACAATTATAGAACCAGAAACACATGGGCCACTTGCACATTGAACAAGTCTGTAGAAACCTGTTCACACCACCAGAAAACTTCAAGACACAAAAGAGCACAGTGAGGTCAAAAATACTCTGTTGTAAAAAAAATCACAGTAATCAGCAAGTGCTAGTCAAAAGATGTAAAGAAAACAGGGTATTTAGTTGATACTTTTTTTGAAAAAAAATGTATACTAAGCTGCTCCACCAAATCGTTAAGGTATACCCTTATAGAGCAGTCCTAACTAATGTATAGAATCCCTATCTGATGTATTTAAAACCCGATCATCTGTATAGTACCTGTATAAGCAGGGTTCAGAGAAGAACTATCCATGTGGACATGCAGGATGGAACAGCTTAAATGCAAATGACCTACAGGGGAGTGGTGGACTCCCCAGTCTTGTAGAAACAAGAGAACAATTATAGAACCAGAAACACATGGGCCACTTGCACATTGAACAAGTCTGTAGAAACCTGTTCACACCACCAGAAAACTTCAAGACACAAAAGAGCACAGTGAGGTCAAAAATACTCTGTTGTAAAAAAATCACAGTAATCAGCAAGTGCTAGTCAAAAGATGTAAAGAAAACAGGGTATTTAGTTGATACGTTTTTTGCAAAAAAATGTATACTAAGCTGCTCCACCAAATCGTCAAGGTATACCCTTATAGAGCAGTCCTAACTAATGTATAGAATCCCTATCTGATGTATTTAAAACCTGATCATCTGTATAGTACCTGTATAAGCAGGGTTCAGAGAAGAACTATCCATGTGGACATGCAGGATGGAACAGCTTAAATGCAAATGACCCACAGGGGAGTGGTGGACTCCCCAGTCTTGTAGAAACAAGAGAACAATTATAGAACCAGAAACACATGGGCCACTTGCACATTGAACAAGTCTGTAGAAACCTGTTCACACCACCAGAAAACTTCAAGACACAAAAGAGCACAGTGAGGTCAAAAATACTCTGTTGTAAAAAAATCACAGTAATCAGCAAGTGCTAGTCAAAAGATGTAAAGAAAACAGGGTATTTAGTTGATACGTTTTTTTGCAAAAAAATGTATACTAAGCTGCTCCACCAAATCGTCAAGGTATACCCTTATAGAGCAGTCCTAACTAATGTATAGAATCCCTATCTGATGTATTTAAAACCTGATCATCTGTATAGTACCTGTATAAGCAGGGTTCAGAGAAGAACTATCCATGTGGACATGCAGGATGGAACAGCTTAAATGCAAATGACCCACAGGGGAGTGGTGGACTCCCCAGTCTTGTAGAAACAAGAGAACAATTATAGAACCAGAAACACATGGGCCACTTGCACATTGAACAAGTCTGTAGAAACCTGTTCACACCACCAGAAAACTTCAAGACACAAAAGAGCACAGTGAGATCAAAAATACTCTGTTGTAAAAAAAATCACAGTAATCAGCAAGTGCTAGTCAAAAGATGTAAAGAAAACAGGGTATTTAGTTGATACGTTTTTTTGCAAAAAAATGTATACTAAGCTGCTCCACCAAATCGTCAAGGTATACCCTTATAGAGCAGTCCTTACTAATGTATAGAATCCCTATCTGATGTATTTAAAACCTGATCATCTGTATAGTACCTGTATAAGCAGGGTTCAGAGAAGAACTATCCATGTGGACATGCAGGATGGAACAGCTTAAATGCAAATGACCCAAAGGGGAGTGGTGGACTCCCCAGTCTTGTAGAAACAAGAGAACAATTATAGAACCAGAAACACATGGGCCACTTGCACATTGAACAAGTCTGTAGAAACCTTTTCACACCACCAGAAAACTTCAAGACACAAAAGAGCACAGTGAGGTCAAAAATACTCTGTTGTAAAAAAATCACAGTAATCAGCAAGTGCTAGTCAAAAGATGTAAAGAAAACAGGGTATTTAGTTGATACTTTTTTTGCAAAAAAATGTATACTAAGCTGCTCCACCAAATCGTCAAGGTATACCCTTATAGAGCAGTCCTAACTAATGTATAGAATCCCTATCTGATGTATTTAAAACCCGATCATCTGTATAGTACCTGTATAAGCAGGGTTCAGAGAAGAACTATCCATGTGGACATGCAGGATGGAACAGCTTAAATGCAAATGACCCAAAGGGGAGTGGTGGACTCCCCAGTCTTGTAGAAACAAGAGAACAATTATAGAACCAGAAACACATGGGCCACTTGCACATTGAACAAGTCTGTAGAAACCTTTTCACACCACCAGAAAACTTCAAGACACAAAAGAGCACAGTGAGGTCAAAAATACTCTGTTGTAAAAAAATCTCAGTAATCAGCAAGTGCTAGTCAAAAGATGTAAAGAAAACAGGGTATTTATTTGATACTTTTTTTGCAAAAAAATGTATACTAAGCTGCTCCACCAAATCGTCAAGGTATACCCTTATAGAGCAGTCCTAACTAATGTATAGAATCCCTATCTGATGTATTTAAAACCCGATCATCTGTATAGTACCTGTATAAGCAGGGTTCAGAGAAGAACTATCCATGTGGACATGCAGGATGGAACAGCTTAAATGCAAATGACCTACAGGGGAGTGGTGGACTCCCCAGTCTTGTAGAAACAAGAGAACAATTATAGAACCAGAAACACATGGGCCACTTGCACATTGAACAAGTCTGTAGAAACCTGTTCACACCACCAGAAGACTTCAAGACACAAAAGAGCACAGTGAGGTCAAAAATACTCTGTTGTAAAAAAATCACAGTAATCAGCAAGTGCTAGTCAAAAGATGTAAAGAAAACAGGGTATTTAGTTGATACGTTTTTTTGCAAAAAAATGTATACTAAGCTGCTCCACCAAATCGTCAAGGTATACCCTTATAGAGCAGTCCTAACTAATGTATAGAATCCCTATCTGATGTATTTAAAACCTGATCATCTGTATAGTACCTGTATAAGCAGGGTTCAGAGAAGAACTATCCATGTGGACATGCAGGATGGAACAGCTTAAATGCAAATGACCCACAGGGGAGTGGTGGACTCCCCAGTCTTGTAGAAACAAGAGAACAATTATAGAACCAGAAACACATGGGCCACTTGCACATTGAACAAGTCTGTAGAAACCTGTTCACACCACCAGAAAACTTCAAGACACAAAAGAGCACAGTGAGGTCAAAAATACTCTGTTGTAAAAAAATCACAGTAATCAGCAAGTGCTAGTCAAAAGATGTAAAGAAAACAGGGTATTTAGTTGATACGTTTTTTTGCAAAAAAATGTATACTAAGCTGCTCCACCAAATCGTCAAGGTATACCCTTATAGAGCAGTCCTAACTAATGTATAGAATCCCTATCTGATGTATTTAAAACCTGATCATCTGTATAGTACCTGTATAAGCAGGGTTCAGAGAAGAACTATCCATGTGGACATGCAGGATGGAACAGCTTAAATGCAAATGACCCACAGGGGAGTGGTGGACTCCCCAGTCTTGTAGAAACAAGAGAACAATTATAGAACCAGAAACACATGGGCCACTTGCACATTGAACAAGTCTGTAGAAACCTGTTCACACCACCAGAAAACTTCAAGACACAAAAGAGCACAGTGAGGTCAAAAATACTCTGTTGTAAAAAAATCACAGTAATCAGCAAGTGCTAGTCAAAAGATGTAAAGAAAACAGGGTATTTAGTTGATACATTTTTTTGCAAAAAAATGTATACTAAGCTGCTCCACCAAATCGTCAAGGTATACCCTTATAGAGCAGTCCTAACTAATGTATAGAATCCCTATCTGATGTATTTAAAACCTGATCATCTGTATAGTACCTGTATAAGCAGGGTTCAGAGAAGAACTATCCATGTGGACATGCAGGATGGAACAGCTTAAATGCAAATGACCCACAGGGGAGTGGTGGACTCCCCAGTCTTGTAGAAACAAGAGAACAATTATAGAACCAGAAACACATGGGCCACTTGCACATTGAACAAGTCTGTAGAAACCTGTTCACACCACCAGAAAACTTCAAGACACAAAAGAGCACAGTGAGATCAAAAATACTCTGTTGTAAAAAAAATCACAGTAATCAGCAAGTGCTAGTCAAAAGATGTAAAGAAAACAGGGTATTTAGTTGATACGTTTTTTTGCAAAAAAATGTATACTAAGCTGCTCCACCAAATCGTCAAGGTATACCCTTATAGAGCAGTCCTTACTAATGTATAGAATCCCTATCTGATGTATTTAAAACCTGATCATCTGTATAGTACCTGTATAAGCAGGGTTCAGAGAAGAACTATCCATGTGGACATGCAGGATGGAACAGCTTAAATGCAAATGACCCAAAGGGGAGTGGTGGACTCCCCAGTCTTGTAGAAACAAGAGAACAATTATAGAACCAGAAACACATGGGCCACTTGCACATTGAACAAGTCTGTAGAAACCTTTTCACACCACCAGAAAACTTCAAGACACAAAAGAGCACAGTGAGGTCAAAAATACTCTGTTGTAAAAAAATCACAGTAATCAGCAAGTGCTAGTCAAAAGATGTAAAGAAAACAGGGTATTTAGTTGATACTTTTTTTGCAAAAAAATGTATACTAAGCTGCTCCACCAAATCGTCAAGGTATACCCTTATAGAGCAGTCCTAACTAATGTATAGAATCCCTATCTGATGTATTTAAAACCCGATCATCTGTATAGTACCTGTATAAGCAGGGTTCAGAGAAGAACTATCCATGTGGACATGCAGGATGGAACAGCTTAAATGCAAATGACCCAAAGGGGAGTGGTGGACTCCCCAGTCTTGTAGAAACAAGAGAACAATTATAGAACCAGAAACACATGGGCCACTTGCACATTGAACAAGTCTGTAGAAACCTTTTCACACCACCAGAAAACTTCAAGACACAAAAGAGCACAGTGAGGTCAAAAATACTCTGTTGTAAAAAAATCTCAGTAATCAGCAAGTGCTAGTCAAAAGATGTAAAGAAAACAGGGTATTTATTTGATACTTTTTTTGCAAAAAAATGTATACTAAGCTGCTCCACCAAATCGTCAAGGTATACCCTTATAGAGCAGTCCTAACTAATGTATAGAATCCCTATCTGATGTATTTAAAACCCGATCATCTGTATAGTACCTGTATAAGCAGGGTTCAGAGAAGAACTATCCATGTGGACATGCAGGATGGAACAGCTTAAATGCAAATGACCTACAGGGGAGTGGTGGACTCCCCAGTCTTGTAGAAACAAGAGAACAATTATAGAACCAGAAACACATGGGCCACTTGCACATTGAACAAGTCTGTAGAAACCTGTTCACACCACCAGAAGACTTCAAGACACAAAAGAGCACAGTGAGGTCAAAAATACTCTGTTGTAAAAAAATCACAGTAATCAGCAAGTGCTAGTCAAAAGATGTAAAGAAAACAGGGTATTTAGTTGATACGTTTTTTTGCAAAAAAATGTATACTAAGCTGCTCCACCAAATCGTCAAGGTATACCCTTATAGAGCAGTCCTAACTAATGTATAGAATCCCTATCTGATGTATTTAAAACCTGATCATCTGTATAGTACCTGTATAAGCAGGGTTCAGAGAAGAACTATCCATGTGGACATGCAGGATGGAACAGCTTAAATGCAAATGACCCACAGGGGAGTGGTGGACTCCCCAGTCTTGTAGAAACAAGAGAACAATTATAGAACCAGAAACACATGGGCCACTTGCACATTGAACAAGTCTGTAGAAACCTGTTCACACCACCAGAAAACTTCAAGACACAAAAGAGCACAGTGAGGTCAAAAATACTCTGTTGTAAAAAAAATCACAGTAATCAGCAAGTGCTAGTCAAAAGATGTAAAGAAAACAGGGTATTTAGTTGATACTTTTTTTGAAAAAAAATGTATACTAAGCTGCTCCACCAAATCGTTAAGGTATACCCTTATAGAGCAGTCCTAACTAATGTATAGAATCCCTATCTGATGTATTTAAAACCCGATCATCTGTATAGTACCTGTATAAGCAGGGTTCAGAGAAGAACTATCCATGTGGACATGCAGGATGGAACAGCTTAAATGCAAATGACCTACAGGGGAGTGGTGGACTCCCCAGTCTTGTAGAAACAAGAGAACAATTATAGAACCAGAAACACATGGGCCACTTGCACATTGAACAAGTCTGTAGAAACCTGTTCACACCACCAGAAAACTTCAAGACACAAAAGAGCACAGTGAGGTCAAAAATACTCTGTTGTAAAAAAATCACAGTAATCAGCAAGTGCTAGTCAAAAGATGTAAAGAAAACAGGGTATTTAGTTGATACGTTTTTTGCAAAAAAATGTATACTAAGCTGCTCCACCAAATCGTCAAGGTATACCCTTATAGAGCAGTCCTAACTAATGTATAGAATCCCTATCTGATGTATTTAAAACCTGATCATCTGTATAGTACCTGTATAAGCAGGGTTCAGAGAAGAACTATCCATGTGGACATGCAGGATGGAACAGCTTAAATGCAAATGACCCACAGGGGAGTGGTGGACTCCCCAGTCTTGTAGAAACAAGAGAACAATTATAGAACCAGAAACACATGGGCCACTTGCACATTGAACAAGTCTGTAGAAACCTGTTCACACCACCAGAAAACTTCAAGACACAAAAGAGCACAGTGAGGTCAAAAATACTCTAATGTAAAAAAATCACAGTAATCAGCAAGTGCTAGTCAAAAGATGTAAAGAAAACAGGGTATTTAGTTGATACGTTTTTTTGCAAAAAAATGTATACTAAGCTGCTCCACCAAATCGTCAAGGTATACCCTTATAGAGCAGTCCTAACTAATGTATAGAATCCCTATCTGATGTATTTAAAACCTGATCATCTGTATAGTACCTGTATAAGCAGGGTTCAGAGAAGAACTATCCATGTGGACATGCAGGATGGAACAGCTTAAATGCAAATGACCCACAGGGGAGTGGTGGACTCCCCAGTCTTGTAGAAACAAGAGAACAATTATAGAACCAGAAACACATGGGCCACTTGCACATTGAACAAGTCTGTAGAAACCTGTTCACACCACCAGAAAACTTCAAGACACAAAAGAGCACAGTGAGATCAAAAATACTCTGTTGTAAAAAAAATCACAGTAATCAGCAAGTGCTAGTCAAAAGATGTAAAGAAAACAGGGTATTTAGTTGATACGTTTTTTTGCAAAAAAATGTATACTAAGCTGCTCCACCAAATCGTCAAGGTATACCCTTATAGAGCAGTCCTTACTAATGTATAGAATCCCTATCTGATGTATTTAAAACCTGATCATCTGTATAGTACCTGTATAAGCAGGGTTCAGAGAAGAACTATCCATGTGGACATGCAGGATGGAACAGCTTAAATGCAAATGACCCAAAGGGGAGTGGTGGACTCCCCAGTCTTGTAGAAACAAGAGAACAATTATAGAACCAGAAACACATGGGCCACTTGCACATTGAACAAGTCTGTAGAAACCTTTTCACACCACCAGAAAACTTCAAGACACAAAAGAGCACAGTGAGGTCAAAAATACTCTGTTGTAAAAAAATCACAGTAATCAGCAAGTGCTAGTCAAAAGATGTAAAGAAAACAGGGTATTTAGTTGATACTTTTTTTGCAAAAAAATGTATACTAAGCTGCTCCACCAAATCGTCAAGGTATACCCTTATAGAGCAGTCCTAACTAATGTATAGAATCCCTATCTGATGTATTTAAAACCCGATCATCTGTATAGTACCTGTATAAGCAGGGTTCAGAGAAGAACTATCCATGTGGACATGCAGGATGGAACAGCTTAAATGCAAATGACCCAAAGGGGAGTGGTGGACTCCCCAGTCTTGTAGAAACAAGAGAACAATTATAGAACCAGAAACACATGGGCCACTTGCACATTGAACAAGTCTGTAGAAACCTTTTCACACCACCAGAAAACTTCAAGACACAAAAGAGCACAGTGAGGTCAAAAATACTCTGTTGTAAAAAAATCTCAGTAATCAGCAAGTGCTAGTCAAAAGATGTAAAGAAAACAGGGTATTTATTTGATACTTTTTTTGCAAAAAAATGTATACTAAGCTGCTCCACCAAATCGTCAAGGTATACCCTTATAGAGCAGTCCTAACTAATGTATAGAATCCCTATCTGATGTATTTAAAACCCGATCATCTGTATAGTACCTGTATAAGCAGGGTTCAGAGAAGAACTATCCATGTGGACATGCAGGATGGAACAGCTTAAATGCAAATGACCTACAGGGGAGTGGTGGACTCCCCAGTCTTGTAGAAACAAGAGAACAATTATAGAACCAGAAACACATGGGCCACTTGCACATTGAACAAGTCTGTAGAAACCTGTTCACACCACCAGAAGACTTCAAGACACAAAAGAGCACAGTGAGGTCAAAAATACTCTGTTGTAAAAAAATCACAGTAATCAGCAAGTGCTAGTCAAAAGATGTAAAGAAAACAGGGTATTTAGTTGATACGTTTTTTTGCAAAAAAATGTATACTAAGCTGCTCCACCAAATCGTCAAGGTATACCCTTATAGAGCAGTCCTAACTAATGTATAGAATCCCTATCTGATGTATTTAAAACCTGATCATCTGTATAGTACCTGTATAAGCAGGGTTCAGAGAAGAACTATCCATGTGGACATGCAGGATGGAACAGCTTAAATGCAAATGACCCACAGGGGAGTGGTGGACTCCCCAGTCTTGTAGAAACAAGAGAACAATTATAGAACCAGAAACACATGGGCCACTTGCACATTGAACAAGTCTGTAGAAACCTGTTCACACCACCAGAAAACTTCAAGACACAAAAGAGCACAGTGAGGTCAAAAATACTCTGTTGTAAAAAAAATCACAGTAATCAGCAAGTGCTAGTCAAAAGATGTAAAGAAAACAGGGTATTTAGTTGATACTTTTTTTGAAAAAAAATGTATACTAAGCTGCTCCACCAAATCGTTAAGGTATACCCTTATAGAGCAGTCCTAACTAATGTATAGAATCCCTATCTGATGTATTTAAAACCCGATCATCTGTATAGTACCTGTATAAGCAGGGTTCAGAGAAGAACTATCCATGTGGACATGCAGGATGGAACAGCTTAAATGCAAATGACCTACAGGGGAGTGGTGGACTCCCCAGTCTTGTAGAAACAAGAGAACAATTATAGAACCAGAAACACATGGGCCACTTGCACATTGAACAAGTCTGTAGAAACCTGTTCACACCACCAGAAAACTTCAAGACACAAAAGAGCACAGTGAGGTCAAAAATACTCTGTTGTAAAAAAATCACAGTAATCAGCAAGTGCTAGTCAAAAGATGTAAAGAAAACAGGGTATTTAGTTGATACGTTTTTTGCAAAAAAATGTATACTAAGCTGCTCCACCAAATCGTCAAGGTATACCCTTATAGAGCAGTCCTAACTAATGTATAGAATCCCTATCTGATGTATTTAAAACCTGATCATCTGTATAGTACCTGTATAAGCAGGGTTCAGAGAAGAACTATCCATGTGGACATGCAGGATGGAACAGCTTAAATGCAAATGACCCACAGGGGAGTGGTGGACTCCCCAGTCTTGTAGAAACAAGAGAACAATTATAGAACCAGAAACACATGGGCCACTTGCACATTGAACAAGTCTGTAGAAACCTGTTCACACCACCAGAAAACTTCAAGACACAAAAGAGCACAGTGAGGTCAAAAATACTCTGTTGTAAAAAAATCACAGTAATCAGCAAGTGCTAGTCAAAAGATGTAAAGAAAACAGGGTATTTAGTTGATACTTTTTTTGCAAAAAAATGTATACTAAGCTGCTCCACCAAATCGTCAAGGTATACCCTTATAGAGCAGTCCTAACTAATGTATAGAATCCCTATCTGATGTATTTAAAACCTGATCATCTGTATAGTACCTGTATAAGCAGGGTTCAGAGAAGAACTATCCATGTGGACATGCAGGATGGAACAGCTTAAATGCAAATGACCCACAGGGGAGTGGTGGACTCCCCAGTCTTGTAGAAACAAGAGAACAATTATAGAACCAGAAACACATGGGCCACTTGCACATTGAACAAGTCTGTAGAAACCTGTTCACACCACCAGAAAACTTCAAGACACAAAAGAGCACAGTGAGGTCAAAAATACTCTGTTGTAAAAAAATCACAGTAATCAGCAAGTGCTAGTCAAAAGATGTAAAGAAAACAGGGTATTTAGTTGATACATTTTTTTGCAAAAAAATGTATACTAAGCTGCTCCACCAAATCGTCAAGGTATACCCTTATAGAGCAGTCCTAACTAATGTATAGAATCCCTATCTGATGTATTTAAAACCTGATCATCTGTATAGTACCTGTATAAGCAGGGTTCAGAGAAGAACTATCCATGTGGACATGCAGGATGGAACAGCTTAAATGCAAATGACCCACAGGGGAGTGGTGGACTCCCCAGTCTTGTAGAAACAAGAGAACAATTATAGAACCAGAAACACATGGGCCACTTGCACATTGAACAAGTCTGTAGAAACCTGTTCACACCACCAGAAAACTTCAAGACACAAAAGAGCACAGTGAGATCAAAAATACTCTGTTGTAAAAAAAATCACAGTAATCAGCAAGTGCTAGTCAAAAGATGTAAAGAAAACAGGGTATTTAGTTGATACGTTTTTTTGCAAAAAAATGTATACTAAGCTGCTCCACCAAATCGTCAAGGTATACCCTTATAGAGCAGTCCTTACTAATGTATAGAATCCCTATCTGATGTATTTAAAACCTGATCATCTGTATAGTACCTGTATAAGCAGGGTTCAGAGAAGAACTATCCATGTGGACATGCAGGATGGAACAGCTTAAATGCAAATGACCCAAAGGGGAGTGGTGGACTCCCCAGTCTTGTAGAAACAAGAGAACAATTATAGAACCAGAAACACATGGGCCACTTGCACATTGAACAAGTCTGTAGAAACCTTTTCACACCACCAGAAAACTTCAAGACACAAAAGAGCACAGTGAGGTCAAAAATACTCTGTTGTAAAAAAATCACAGTAATCAGCAAGTGCTAGTCAAAAGATGTAAAGAAAACAGGGTATTTAGTTGATACTTTTTTTGCAAAAAAATGTATACTAAGCTGCTCCACCAAATCGTCAAGGTATACCCTTATAGAGCAGTCCTAACTAATGTATAGAATCCCTATCTGATGTATTTAAAACCCGATCATCTGTATAGTACCTGTATAAGCAGGGTTCAGAGAAGAACTATCCATGTGGACATGCAGGATGGAACAGCTTAAATGCAAATGACCCAAAGGGGAGTGGTGGACTCCCCAGTCTTGTAGAAACAAGAGAACAATTATAGAACCAGAAACACATGGGCCACTTGCACATTGAACAAGTCTGTAGAAACCTTTTCACACCACCAGAAAACTTCAAGACACAAAAGAGCACAGTGAGGTCAAAAATACTCTGTTGTAAAAAAATCTCAGTAATCAGCAAGTGCTAGTCAAAAGATGTAAAGAAAACAGGGTATTTATTTGATACTTTTTTTGCAAAAAAATGTATACTAAGCTGCTCCACCAAATCGTCAAGGTATACCCTTATAGAGCAGTCCTAACTAATGTATAGAATCCCTATCTGATGTATTTAAAACCCGATCATCTGTATAGTACCTGTATAAGCAGGGTTCAGAGAAGAACTATCCATGTGGACATGCAGGATGGAACAGCTTAAATGCAAATGACCTACAGGGGAGTGGTGGACTCCCCAGTCTTGTAGAAACAAGAGAACAATTATAGAACCAGAAACACATGGGCCACTTGCACATTGAACAAGTCTGTAGAAACCTGTTCACACCACCAGAAGACTTCAAGACACAAAAGAGCACAGTGAGGTCAAAAATACTCTGTTGTAAAAAAATCACAGTAATCAGCAAGTGCTAGTCAAAAGATGTAAAGAAAACAGGGTATTTAGTTGATACGTTTTTTTGCAAAAAAATGTATACTAAGCTGCTCCACCAAATCGTCAAGGTATACCCTTATAGAGCAGTCCTAACTAATGTATAGAATCCCTATCTGATGTATTTAAAACCTGATCATCTGTATAGTACCTGTATAAGCAGGGTTCAGAGAAGAACTATCCATGTGGACATGCAGGATGGAACAGCTTAAATGCAAATGACCCACAGGGGAGTGGTGGACTCCCCAGTCTTGTAGAAACAAGAGAACAATTATAGAACCAGAAACACATGGGCCACTTGCACATTGAACAAGTCTGTAGAAACCTGTTCACACCACCAGAAAACTTCAAGACACAAAAGAGCACAGTGAGGTCAAAAATACTCTGTTGTAAAAAAAATCACAGTAATCAGCAAGTGCTAGTCAAAAGATGTAAAGAAAACAGGGTATTTAGTTGATACTTTTTTTGAAAAAAAATGTATACTAAGCTGCTCCACCAAATCGTTAAGGTATACCCTTATAGAGCAGTCCTAACTAATGTATAGAATCCCTATCTGATGTATTTAAAACCCGATCATCTGTATAGTACCTGTATAAGCAGGGTTCACAGAAGAACTATCCATGTGGACATGCAGGATGGAACAGCTTAAATGCAAATGACCTACAGGGGAGTGGTGGACTCCCCAGTCTTGTAGAAACAAGAGAACAATTATAGAACCAGAAACACATGGGCCACTTGCACATTGAACAAGTCTGTAGAAACCTGTTCACACCACCAGAAAACTTCAAGACACAAAAGAGCACAGTGAGGTCAAAAATACTCTGTTGTAAAAAAATCACAGTAATCAGCAAGTGCTAGGCAAAAGATGTAAAGAAAACAGGGTATTTAGTTGATACGTTTTTTTGCAAAAAAATGTATACTAAGCTGCTCCACCAAATCGTCAAGGTATACCCTTATAGAGCAGTCCTAACTAATGTATAGAATCCCTATCTGATGTATTTAAAACCCGATCATCTGTATAGTACCTGTATAAGCAGGGTTCAGAGAAGAACTATCCATGTGGACATGCAGGATGGAACAGCTTAAATGCAAATGACCTACAGGGGAGTGGTGGACTCCCCAGTCTTGTAGAAACAAGAGAACAATTATAGAACCAGAAACACATGGGCCACTTGCACATTGAACAAGTCTGTAGAAACCTGTTCACACCACCAGAAAACTTCAAGACACAAAAGAGCACAGTGAGGTCAAAAATACTCTGTTGTAAAAAAATCACAGTAATCAGCAAGTGCTAGTCAAAAGATGTAAAGAAAACAGGGTATTTAGTTGATACGTTTTTTTGCAAAAAAATGTATACTAAGCTGCTCCACCAAATCGTCAAGGTATACCCTTATAGAGCAGTCCTAACTAATGTATAGAATCCCTATCTGATGTATTTAAAACCTGATCATCTGTATAGTACCTGTATAAGCAGGGTTCAGAGAAGAACTATCCATGTGGACATGCAGGATGGAACAGCTTAAATGCAAATGACCCACAGGGGAGTGGTGGACTCCCCAGTCTTGTAGAAACAAGAGAACAATTATAGAACCAGAAACACATGGGCCACTTGCACATTGAACAAGTCTGTAGAAACCTGTTCACACCACCAGAAAACTTCAAGACACAAAAGAGCACAGTGAGGTCAAAAATACTCTGTTTTAAAAAAAATCACAGTAATCAGCAAGTGCTAGTCAAAAGATGTAAAGAAAACAGGGTATTTAGTTGATACGTTTTTTTGCAAAAAAATGTATACTAAGCTGCTCCACCAAATCGTCAAGGTATACCCTTATAGAGCAGTCCTAACTAATGTATAGAATCCCTATCTGATGTATTTAAAACCTGATCATCTGTATAGTACCTGTATAAGCAGGGTTCAGAGAAGAACTATCCATGTGGACATGCAGGATGGAACAGCTTAAATGCAAATGACCCACAGGGGAGTGGTGGACTCCCCAGTCTTGTAGAAACAAGAGAACAATTATAGAACCAGAAACACATGGGCCACTTGCACATTGAACAAGTCTGTAGAAACCTGTTCACACCACCAGAAAACTTCAAGACACAAAAGAGCACAGTGAGGTCAAAAATACTCTGTTGTAAAAAAAATCACAGTAATCAGCAAGTGCTAGTCAAAAGATGTAAAGAAAACAGGGTATTTAGTTGATACTTTTTTTGAAAAAAAATGTATACTAAGCTGCTCCACCAAATCGTTAAGGTATACCCTTATAGAGCAGTCCTAACTAATGTATAGAATCCCTATCTGATGTATTTAAAACCCGATCATCTGTATAGTACCTGTATAAGCAGGGTTCAGAGAAGAACTATCCATGTGGACATGCAGGATGGAACAGCTTAAATGCAAATGACCTACAGGGGAGTGGTGGACTCCCCAGTCTTGTAGAAACAAGAGAACAATTATAGAACCAGAAACACATGGGCCACTTGCACATTGAACAAGTCTGTAGAAACCTGTTCACACCACCAGAAAACTTCAAGACACAAAAGAGCACAGTGAGGTCAAAAATACTCTGTTGTAAAAAAATCACAGTAATCAGCAAGTGCTAGGCAAAAGATGTAAAGAAAACAGGGTATTTAGTTGATACGTTTTTTTGCAAAAAAATGTATACTAAGCTGCTCCACCAAATCGTCAAGGTATACCCTTATAGAGCAGTCCTAACTAATGTATAGAATCCCTATCTGATGTATTTAAAACCCGATCATCTGTATAGTACCTGTATAAGCAGGGTTCAGAGAAGAACTATCCATGTGGACATGCAGGATGGAACAGCTTAAATGCAAATGACCTACAGGGGAGTGGTGGACTCCCCAGTCTTGTAGAAACAAGAGAACAATTATAGAACCAGAAACACATGGGCCACTTGCACATTGAACAAGTCTGTAGAAACCTGTTCACACCACCAGAAAACTTCAAGACACAAAAGAGCACAGTGAGGTCAAAAATACTCTGTTGTAAAAAAATCACAGTAATCAGCAAGTGCTAGTCAAAAGATGTAAAGAAAACAGGGTATTTAGTTGATACGTTTTTTTGCAAAAAAATGTATACTAAGCTGCTCCACCAAATCGTCAAGGTATACCCTTATAGAGCAGTCCTAACTAATGTATAGAATCCCTATCTGATGTATTTAAAACCTGATCATCTGTATAGTACCTGTATAAGCAGGGTTCAGAGAAGAACTATCCATGTGGACATGCAGGATGGAACAGCTTAAATGCAAATGACCCACAGGGGAGTGGTGGACTCCCCAGTCTTGTAGAAACAAGAGAACAATTATAGAACCAGAAACACATGGGCCACTTGCACATTGAACAAGTCTGTAGAAACCTGTTCACACCACCAGAAAACTTCAAGACACAAAAGAGCACAGTGAGGTCAAAAATACTCTGTTGTAAAAAAATCACAGTAATCAGCAAGTGCTAGTCAAAAGATGTAAAGAAAACAGGGTATTTAGTTGATACATTTTTTTGCAAAAAAATGTATACTAAGCTGCTCCACCAAATCGTCAAGGTATACCCTTATAGAGCAGTCCTAACTAATGTATAGAATCCCTATCTGATGTATTTAAAACCTGATCATCTGTATAGTACCTGTATAAGCAGGGTTCAGAGAAGAACTATCCATGTGGACATGCAGGATGGAACAGCTTAAATGCAAATGACCCACAGGGGAGTGGTGGACTCCCCAGTCTTGTAGAAACAAGAGAACAATTATAGAACCAGAAACACATGGGCCACTTGCACATTGAACAAGTCTGTAGAAACCTGTTCACACCACCAGAAAACTTCAAGACACAAAAGAGCACAGTGAGGTCAAAAATACTCTGTTGTAAAAAAATCACAGTAATCAGCAAGTGCTAGGCAAAAGATGTAAAGAAAACAGGGTATTTAGTTGATACGTTTTTTTGCAAAAAAATGTATACTAAGCTGCTCCACCAAATCGTCAAGGTATACCCTTATAGAGCAGTCCTAACTAATGTATAGAATCCCTATCTGATGTATTTAAAACCCGATCATCTGTATAGTACCTGTATAAGCAGGGTTCAGAGAAGAACTATCCATGTGGACATGCAGGATGGAACAGCTTAAATGCAAATGACCTACAGGGGAGTGGTGGACTCCCCAGTCTTGTAGAAACAAGAGAACAATTATAGAACCAGAAACACATGGGCCACTTGCACATTGAACAAGTCTGTAGAAACCTGTTCACACCACCAGAAAACTTCAAGACACAAAAGAGCACAGTGAGGTCAAAAATACTCTGTTGTAAAAAAATCACAGTAATCAGCAAGTGCTAGTCAAAAGATGTAAAGAAAACAGGGTATTTAGTTGATACGTTTTTTTGCAAAAAAATGTATACTAAGCTGCTCCACCAAATCGTCAAGGTATACCCTTATAGAGCAGTCCTAACTAATGTATAGAATCCCTATCTGATGTATTTAAAACCTGATCATCTGTATAGTACCTGTATAAGCAGGGTTCAGAGAAGAACTATCCATGTGGACATGCAGGATGGAACAGCTTAAATGCAAATGACCCACAGGGGAGTGGTGGACTCCCCAGTCTTGTAGAAACAAGAGAACAATTATAGAACCAGAAACACATGGGCCACTTGCACATTGAACAAGTCTGTAGAAACCTGTTCACACCACCAGAAAACTTCAAGACACAAAAGAGCACAGTGAGGTCAAAAATACTCTGTTGTAAAAAAATCACAGTAATCAGCAAGTGCTAGTTAAAAGATGTAAAGAAAACAGGGTATTTAGTTGATACGTTTTTTTGCAAAAAAATGTATACTAAGCTGCCCCACCAAATCGTCAAGGTATACCCTTATAGAGCAGTCCTAACTAATGTATAGAATCCCTATCTGATGTATTTAAAACCTGATCATCTGTATAGTACCTGTATAAGCAGGGTTCAGAGAAGAACTATCCATGTGGACATGCAGGATGGAACAGCTTAAATGCAAATGACCCACAGGGGAGTGGTGGACTCCCCAGTCTTGTAGAAACAAGAGAACAATTATAGAACCAGAAACACATGGGCCACTTGCACATTGAACAAGTCTGTAGAAACCTGTTCACACCACCAGAAAACTTCAAGACACAAAAGAGCACAGTGAGGTCAAAAATACTCTGTTGTAAAAAAATCACAGTAATCAGCAAGTGCTAGTCAAAAGATGTAAAGAAAACAGGGTATTTAGTTGATACTTTTTTTGCAAAAAAATGTATACTAAGCTGCTCCACCAAATCGTCAAGGTATACCCTTATAGAGCAGTCCTAACTAATGTATAGAATCCCTATCTGATGTATTTCAAACCTGATCATCTGTATAGTACCTGTATAAGCAGGGTTCAGAGAAGAACTATCCATGTGGACATGCAGGATGGAACAGCTTAAATGCAAATGACCCACAGGGGAGTGGTGGACTCCCCAGTCTTGTAGAAACAAGAGAACAATTATAGAACCAGAAACACATGGGCCACTTGCACATTGAACAAGTCTGTAGAAACCTGTTCACACCACCAGAAAACTTCAAGACACAAAAGAGCACAGTGAGGTCAAAAATACTCTGTTTTAAAAAAAATCACAGTAATCAGCAAGTGCTAGTCAAAAGATGTAAAGAAAACAGGGTATTTAGTTGATACGTTTTTTTGCAAAAAAATGTATACTAAGCTGCTCCACCAAATCGTCAAGGTATACCCTTATAGAGCAGTCCTAACTAATGTATAGAATCCCTATCTGATGTATTTAAAACCTGATCATCTGTATAGTACCTGTATAAGCAGGGTTCAGAGAAGAACTATCCATGTGGACATGCAGGATGGAACAGCTTAAATGCAAATGACCCACAGGGGAGTGGTGGACTGCCCAGTCTTGTAGAAACAAGAGAACAATTATAGAACCAGAAACACATGGGCCACTTGCACATTGAACAAGTCTGTAGAAACCTGTTCACACCACCAGAAAACTTCAAGACACAAAAGAGCACAGTGAGGTCAAAAATACTCTGTTGTAAAAAAATCACAGTAATCAGCAAGTGCTAGTCAAAAGATGTAAAAAACAGGGTATTTAGTTGATACGTTTTTTTGCAAAAAAATGTATACTAAGCTGCTCCACCAAATCGTCAAGGTATACCCTTATAGAGCAGTCCTAACTAATGTATAGAATCCCTATCTGATGTATTTAAAACCTGATCATCTGTATAGTACCTGTATAAGCAGGGTTCAGAGAAGAACTATCCATGTGGAAATGCAGGATGGAACAGCTTAAATGCAAATGACCCACAGGGGAGTGGTGGACTCCCCAGTCTTGTAGAAACAAGAGAACAATTATAGAACCAGAAACACATGGGCCACTTGCACATTGAACAAGTCTGTAGAAACCTGTTCACACCACCAGAAAACTTCAAGACACAAAAGAGCACAGTGAGGTCAAAAATACTCTGTTGTAAAAAAATCACAGTAATCAGCAAGTGCTAGTTAAAAGATGTAAAGAAAACAGGGTATTTAGTTGATACGTTTTTTTGCAAAAAAATGTATACTAAGCTGCTCCACCAAATCGTCAAGGTATACCCTTATAGAGCAGTCCTAACTAATGTATAGAATCCCTATCTGATGTATTTAAAACCTGATCATCTGTATAGTACCTGTATAAGCAGGGTTCAGAGAAGAACTATCCATGTGGACATGCAGGATGGAACAGCTTAAATGCAAATGACCCACAGGGGAGTGGTGGACTCCCCAGTCTTGTAGAAACAAGAGAACAATTATAGAACCAGAAACACATGGGCCACTTGCACATTGAACAAGTCTGTAGAAACCTGTTCACACCACCAGAAAACTTCAAGACACAAAAGAGCACAGTGAGGTCAAAAATACTCTGTTGTAAAAAAATCACAGTAATCAGCAAGTGCTAGTCAAAAGATGTAAAGAAAACAGGGTATTTAGTTGATACTTTTTTTGCAAAAAAATGTATACTAAGCTGCTCCACCAAATCGTCAAGGTATACCCTTATAGAGCAGTCCTAACTAATGTATAGAATCCCTATCTGATGTATTTCAAACCTGATCATCTGTATAGTACCTGTATAAGCAGGGTTCAGAGAAGAACTATCCATGTGGACATGCAGGATGGAACAGCTTAAATGCAAATGACCCACAGGGGAGTGGTGGACTCCCCAGTCTTGTAGAAACAAGAGAACAATTATAGAACCAGAAACACATGGGCCACTTGCACATTGAACAAGTCTGTAGAAACCTGTTCACACCACCAGAAAACTTCAAGACACAAAAGAGCACAGTGAGGTCAAAAATACTCTGTTGTAAAAAAATCACAGTAATCAGCAAGTGCTAGTCAAAAGATGTAAAGAAAACAGGGTATTTAGTTGATACGTTTTTTTGCAAAAAAATGTATACTAAGCTGCTTCACCAAATCGTCAAGGTATACCCTTATAGAGCAGTCTTAACTAATGTATAGAATCCCTATCTGATGTATTTAAAACCTGATCATCTGTATAGTACCTGTATAAGCAGGGTTCAGAGAAGAACTATCCATGTGGACATGCAGGATGGAACAGCTTAAATGCAAATGACCCACAGGGGAGTGGTGGACTCCCCAGTCTTGTAGAAACAAGAGAACAATTATAGAACCAGAAACACATGGGCCACTTGCACATTGAACAAATCTGTAGAAACCTGTTCACACCACCAGAAAACTTCAAGACACAAAAGAGCACAGTGAGGTCAAAAATACTCTGTTGTAAAAAAAATCACAGTAATCAGCAAGTGCTAGTCAAAAGATGTAAAGAAAACAGGGTATTTAGTTGATACTTTTTTTGAAAAAAAATGTATACTAAGCTGCTCCACCAAATCGTCAAGGTATACCCTTATAGAGCAGTCCTAACTAATGTATAGAATCCCTATCTGATGTATTTAAAACCCGATCATCTGTATAGTACCTGTATAAGCAGGGTTCAGAGAAGAACTATCCATGTGGACATGCAGGATGGAACACCTTAAATGCAAATGACCTACAGGGGAGTGGTGGACTCCCCAGTCTTGTAGAAACAAGAGAACAATTATAGAACCAGAAACACATGGGCCACTTGCACATTGAACAAGTCTGTAGAAACCTGTTCACACCACCAGAAAACTTCAAGACACAAAAGAGCACAGTGAGGTCAAAAATACTCTGTTGTAAAAAAATCACAGTAATCAGCAAGTGCTAGTCAAAAGATGTAAAGAAAACAGGGTATTTAGTTGATACGTTTTTTGCAAAAAAATGTATACTAAGCTGCTCCACCAAATCGTCAAGGTATACCCTTATAGAGCAGTCCTAACTAATGTATAGAATCCCTATCTGATGTATTTAAAACCCGATCATCTGTATAGTACCTGTATAAGCAGGGTTCAGAGAAGAACTATCCATGTGGACATGCAGGATGGAACAGCTTAAATGCAAATGACCCACGGGGGAGTGGTGGACTCCCCAGTCTTGTAGAAACAGGAGAACAATTATAGAACCAGAAACACATGGGCCACTTGCACATTGAACAAGTCTGTAGAAACCTGTTCACACCACCAGAAAACTTCAAGACAAAAAAGAGCACAGTGAGGTCAAAAATACTCTGTTGTAAAAAAATCACAGTAATCAGCAAGTGCTAGTCAAAAGATGTAAAGAAAACAGGGTATTTAGTTGATACTTTTTTTGAAAAAAAATGTATACTAAGCTGCTCCACCAAATCGTCAAGGTATACCCTTATAGAGCAGTCCTAACTAATGTATAGAATCCCTATCTGATGTATTTAAAACCTGATCATCTGTATAGTACCTGTATAAGCAGGGTTCAGAGAAGAACTATCCATGTGGACATGCAGGATGGAACAGCTTAAATGCAAATGACCCACAGGGGAGTGGTGGACTCCCCAGTCTTGTAGAAACAAGAGAACAATTATAGAACCAGAAACACATGGGCCACTTGCACATTGAACAAGTCTGTAGAAACCTGTTCACACCACCAGAAAACTTCAAGACACAAAAGAGCACAGTGAGGTCAAAAATACTCTGTTGTAAAAAAATCACAGTAATCAGCAAGTGCTAGTCAAAAGATGTAAAGAAAACAGGGTATTTAGTTGATACGTTTTTTTGCAAAAAAATGTATACTAAGCTGCTCCACCAAATCGTCAAGGTATACCCTTATAGAGCAGTCCTAACTAATGTATAGAATCCCTATCTGATGTATTTAAAACCTGATCATCTGTATAGTACCTGTATAAGCAGGGTTCAGAGAAGAACTATCCATGTGGACATGCAGGATGGAACAGCTTAAATGCAAATGACCCACAGGGGAGTGGTGGACTCCCCAGTCTTGTAGAAACAAGAGAACAATTATAGAACCAGAAACATATGGGCCACTTGCACATTGAACAAGTCTGTAGAAACCTGTTCACACCACCAGAAGACTTCAAGACACAAAAGAGCACAGTGAGGTCAAAAATACTCTGTTGTAAAAAAATCACAGTAATCAGCAAGTGCTAGTCAAAAGATGTAAAGAAAACAGGGTATTTAGTTGATACGTTTTTTTGCAAAAAAATGTATACTAAGCTGCTCCACCAAATCGTCAAGGTATACCCTTATAGAGCAGTCCTAACTAATGTATAGAATCCCTATCTGATGTATTTAAAACCTGATCATCTGTATAGTACCTGTATAAGCAGGGTTCAGAGAAGAACTATCCATGTGGACATGCAGGATGGAACAGCTTAAATGCAAATGACCCACAGGGGAGTGGTGGACTCCCCAGTCTTGTAGAAACAAGAGAACAATTATAGAACCAGAAACACATGGGCCACTTGCACATTGAACAAATCTGTAGAAACCTGTTCACACCACCAGAAAACTTCAAGACACAAAAGAGCACAGTGAGGTCAAAAATACTCTGTTGTAAAAAAAATCACAGTAATCAGCAAGTGCTAGTCAAAAGATGTAAAGAAAACAGGGTATTTAGTTGATACTTTTTTTGAAAAAAAATGTATACTAAGCTGCTCCACCAAATCGTCAAGGTATACCCTTATAGAGCAGTCCTAACTAATGTATAGAATCCCTATCTGATGTATTTAAAACCTGATCATCTGTATAGTACCTGTATAAGCAGGGTTCAGAGAAGAACTATCCATGTGGACATGCAGGATGGAACAGCTTAAATGCAAATGACCCACAGGGGAGTGGTGGACTCCCCAGTCTTGTAGAAACAAGAGAACAATTATAGAACCAGAAACACATGGGCCACTTGCACATTGAACAAGTCTGTAGAAACCTGTTCACACCACCAGAAAACTTCAAGACACAAAAGAGCACAGTGAGGTCAAAAATACTCTGTTGTAAAAAAATCACAGTAATCAGCAAGTGCTAGTCAAAAGATGTAAAGAAAACAGGGTATTTAGTTGATACGTTTTTTTGCAAAAAAATGTATACTAAGCTGCTCCACCAAATCGTCAAGGTATACCCTTATAGAGCAGTCCTAACTAATGTATAGAATCCCTATCTGATGTATTTAAAACCTGATCATCTGTATAGTACCTGTATAAGCAGGGTTCAGAGAAGAACTATCCATGTGGACATGCAGGATGGAACAGCTTAAATGCAAATGACCCACAGGGGAGTGGTGGACTCCCCAGTCTTGTAGAAACAAGAGAACAATTATAGAACCAGAAACATATGGGCCACTTGCACATTGAACAAGTCTGTAGAAACCTGTTCACACCACCAGAAGACTTCAAGACACAAAAGAGCACAGTGAGGTCAAAAATACTCTGTTGTAAAAAAATCACAGTAATCAGCAAGTGCTAGTCAAAAGATGTAAAGAAAACAGGGTATTTAGTTGATACGTTTTTTTGCAAAAAAATGTATACTAAGCTGCTCCACCAAATCGTCAAGGTATACCCTTATAGAGCAGTCCTAACTAATGTATAGAATCCCTATCTGATGTATTTAAAACCTGATCATCTGTATAGTACCTGTATAAGCAGGGTTCAGAGAAGAACTATCCATGTGGACATGCAGGATGGAACAGCTTAAATGCAAATGACCCACAGGGGAGTGGTGGACTCCCCAGTCTTGTAGAAACAAGAGAACAATTATAGAACCAGAAACACATGGGCCACTTGCACATTGAACAAATCTGTAGAAACCTGTTCACACCACCAGAAAACTTCAAGACACAAAAGAGCACAGTGAGGTCAAAAATACTCTGTTGTAAAAAAAATCACAGTAATCAGCAAGTGCTAGTCAAAAGATGTAAAGAAAACAGGGTATTTAGTTGATACTTTTTTTGAAAAAAAATGTATACTAAGCTGCTCCACCAAATCGTCAAGGTATACCCTTATAGAGCAGTCCTAACTAATGTATAGAATCCCTATCTGATGTATTTAAAACCCGATCATCTGTATAGTACCTGTATAAGCAGGGTTCAGAGAAGAACTATCCATGTGGACATGCAGGATGGAACAGCTTAAATGCAAATGACCTACAGGGGAGTGGTGGATTCCCCAGTCTTGTAGAAACAAGAGAACAATTATAGAACCAGAAACACATGGGCCACTTGCACATTGAACAAGTCTGTAGAAACCTGTTCACACCACCAGAAAACTTCAAGACACAAAAGAGCACAGTGAGGTCAAAAATACTCTGTTGTAAAAAAATCACAGAAATCAGCAAGTGCTAGTCAAAAGATGTAAAGAAAACAGGGTATTTAGTTGATACGTTTTTTGCAAAAAAATGTATACTAAGCTGCTCCACCAAATCGTCAAGGTATACCCTTATAGAGCAGTCCTAACTAATGTATAGAATCCCTATCTGATGTATTTAAAACCTGATCATCTGTATAGTACCTGTATAAGCAGGGTTCAGAGAAGAACTATCCATGTGGACATGCAGGATGGAACAGCTTAAATGCAAATGACCCACGGGGGAGAGGTGGACTCCCCAGTCTTGTAGAAACAAGAGAACAATTATAGAACCAGAAACACATGGGCCACTTGCACATTGAACAAGTCTGTAGAAACCTGTTCACACCACCAGAAAACTTCAAGACACAAAAGAGCACAGTGAGGTCAAAAATACTCTGTTGTAAAAAAATCACAGTAATCAGCAAGTGCTAGTCAAAAGATGTAAAGAAAACAGGGTATTTAGTTGATACGTTTTTTTGCAAAAAAATGTATACTAAGCTGCTCCACCAAATCGTCAAGGTATACCCTTATAGAGCAGTCCTAACTAATGTATAGAATCCCTATCTGATGTATTTAAAACCTGATCATCTGTATAGTACCTGTATAAGCAGGGTTCAGAGAAGAACTATCCATGTGGACATGCAGGATGGAACAGCTTAAATGCAAATGACCCACAGGGGAGTGGTGGACTCCCCAGTCTTGTAGAAACAAGAGAACAATTATAGAACCAGAAACACATGGGCCACTTGCACATTGAACAAGTCTGTAGAAACCTGTTCACACCACCAGAAAACTTCAAGACACAAAAGAGCACAGTGAGGTCAAAAATACTCTGTTGTAAAAAAAATCACAGTAATCAGCAAGTGCTAGTCAAAAGATGTAAAGAAAACAGGGTATTTAGTTGATACTTTTTTTGCAAAAAAATGTATACTAAGCTGCTCCACCAAATCGTCAAGGTATACCCTTAAAGAGCAGTCCTAACTAATGTATAGAATCCCTATCTGATGTATTTAAAACCTGATCATCTGTATAGTACCTGTATAAGCAGGGTTCAGAGAAGAACTATCCATGTGGACATGCAGGATGGAACAGCTTAAATGCAAATGACCCACAGGGGAGTGGTGGACTCCCCAGTCTTGTAGAAACAAGAGAACAATTATAGAACCAGAAACACATGGGCCACTTGCACATTGAACAAGTCTGTAGAAACCTGTTCACACCACCAGAAAACTTCAAGACACAAAAGAGCACAGTGAGGTCAAAAATACTCTGTTGTAAAAAAATCACAGTAATCAGCAAGTGCTAGTCAAAAGATGTAAAGAAAACAGGGTATTTAGTTGATACTTTTTTTGCAAAAAAATGTATACTAAGCTGCTCCACCAAATCGTCAAGGTATACCCTTATAGAGCAGTCCTAACTAATGTATAGAATCCCTATCTGATGTATTTAAAACCCGATCATCTGTATAGTACCTGTATAAGCAGGGTTCAGAGAAGAACTATCCATGTGGACATGCAGGATGGAACAGCTTAAATGCAAATGACCTACAGGGGAGTGGTGGACTCCCCAGTCTTGTAGAAACAAGAGAACAATTATAGAACCAGAAACACATGGGCCACTTGCACATTGAACAAGTCTGTAGAAACCTGTTCACACCACCAGAAGACTTCAAGACACAAAAGAGCACAGTGAGGTCAAAAATACTCTGTTGTAAAAAAAATCACAGTAATCAGCAAGTGCTAGTCAAAAGATGTAAAGAAAACAAGGTATTTAGTTGATACTTTTTTTGAAAAAAAATGTATACTAAGCTGCTCCACCAAATCGTCAAGGTATACCCTTATAGAGCAGTCCTAACTAATGTATAGAATCCCTATCTGATGTATTTAAAACCCGATCATCTGTATAGTACCTGTATAAGCAGGGTTCAGAGAAGAACTATCCATGTGGACATGCAGGATGGAACAGCTTAAATGCAAATGACCCAAAGGGGAGTGGTGGACTCCCCAGTCTTGTAGAAACAATAGAACAATTATAGAACCAGAAACACATGGGCCACTTGCACATTGAACAAGTCTGTAGAAACCTGTTCACACCACCAGAAAACTTCAAGACACAAAAGAGCACAGTGAGGTCAAAAATACTCTGTTGTAAAAAAATCACAGTAATCAGCAAGTGCTAGTCAAAAGATGTAAAGAAAACAGGGTATTTAGTTGATATGTTTTTTGCAAAAAAATGTATACTAAGCTGCTCCACCAAATCGTCAAGGTATACCCTTATAGAGCAGTCCTAACTAATGTATAGAATCCCTATCTGATGTATTTAAAACCTGATCATCTGTATAGTACCTGTATAAGCAGGGTTCAGAGAAGAACTATCCATGTGGACATGCAGGATGGAACAGCTTAAATGCAAATGACCCACGGGGGAGTGGTGGACTCCCCAGTCTTGTAGAAACAAGAGAACAATTATAGAACCAGAAACACATGGGCCACTTGCACATTGAACAAGTCTGTAGAAACCTGTTCACACCACCAGAAGACTTCAAGACACAAAAGAGCACAGTGAGGTCAAAAATACTCTGTTGTAAAAAAAATCACAGTAATCAGCAAGTGCTAGTCAAAAGATGTAAAGAAAACAAGGTATTTAGTTGATACTTTTTTTGAAAAAAAATGTATACTAAGCTGCTCCACCAAATCGTCAAGGTATACCCTTATAGAGCAGTCCTAACTAATGTATAGAATCCCTATCTGATGTATTTAAAACCCGATCATCTGTATAGTACCTGTATAAGCAGGGTTCAGAGAAGAACTATCCATGTGGACATGCAGGATGGAACAGCTTAAATGCAAATGACCTACAGGGGAGTGGTGGACTCCCCAGTCTTGTAGAAACAAGAGAACAATTATAGAACCAGAAACACATGGGCCACTTGCACATTGAACAAGTCTGTAGAAACCTGTTCACACCACCAGAAAACTTCAAGACACAAAAGAGCACAGTGAGGTCAAAAATACTCTGTTGTAAAAAAATCACAGTAATCAGCAAGTGCTAGTCAAAAGATGTAAAGAAAACAGGGTATTTAGTTGATATGTTTTTTGCAAAAAAATGTATACTAAGCTGCTCCACCAAATCGTCAAGGTATACCCTTATAGAGCAGTCCTAACTAATGTATAGAATCCCTATCTGATGTATTTAAAACCTGATCATCTGTATAGTACCTGTATAAGCAGGGTTCAGAGAAGAACTATCCATGTGGACATGCAGGATGGAACAGCTTAAATGCAAATGACCCACGGGGGAGTGGTGGACTCCCCAGTCTTGTAGAAACAAGAGAACAATTATAGAACCAGAAACACATGGGCCACTTGCACATTGAACAAGTCTGTAGAAACCTGTTCACACCACCAGAAAACTTCAAGACACAAAAGAGCACAGTGAGGTCAAAAATACTCTGTTGTAAAAAAATCACAGTAATCAGCAAGTGCTAGTCAAAAGATGTAAAGAAAACAGGGTATTTAGTTGATACGTTTTTTTGCAAAAAAATGTATACTAAGCTGCTCCACCAAATCGTCAAGGTATACCCTTATAGAGCAGTCCTAACTAATGTATAGAATCCCTATCTGATGTATTTAAAACCTGATCATCTGTATAGTACCTGTATAAGCAGGGTTCAGAGAAGAACTATCCATGTGGACATGCAGGATGGAACAGCTTAAATGCAAATGACCCACAGGGGAGTGGTGGACTCCCCAGTCTTGTAGAAACAAGAGAACAATTATAGAACCAGAAACACATGGGCCACTTGCACATTGAACAAGTCTGTAGAAACCTGTTCACACCACCAGAAAACTTCAAGACACAAAAGAGCACAGTGAGGTCAAAAATACTCTGTTGTAAAAAAATCACAGTAATCAGCAAGTGCTAGTCAAAAGATGTAAAGAAAACAGGGTATTTAGTTGATACTTTTTTTGAAAAAAAATGTATACTAAGCTGCTCCACCAAATCGTCAAGGTATACCCTTATAGAGCAGTCCTAACTAATGTATAGAATCCCTATCTGATGTATTTAAAACCTGATCATCTGTATAGTACCTGTATAAGCAGGGTTCAGAGAAGAACTATCCATGTGGACATGCAGGATGGAACAGCTTAAATGCAAATGACCCACAGGGGAGTGGTGGACTCCCCAGTCTTGTAGAAACAAGAGAACAATTATAGAACCAGAAACACATGGGCCACTTGCACATTGAACAAATCTGTAGAAACCTGTTCACACCACCAGAAAACTTCAAGACACAAAAGAGCACAGTGAGGTCAAAAATACTCTGTTGTAAAAAAAATCACAGTAATCAGCAAGTGCTAGTCAAAAGATGTAAAGAAAACAGGGTATTTAGTTGATACTTTTTTTGAAAAAAAATGTATACTAAGCTGCTCCACCAAATCGTCAAGGTATACCCTTATAGAGCAGTCCTAACTAATGTATAGAATCCCTATCTGATGTATTTAAAACCCGATCATCTGTATAGTACCTGTATAAGCAGGGTTCAGAGAAGAACTATCCATGTGGACATGCAGGATGGAACAGCTTAAATGCAAATGACCTACAGGGGAGTGGTGGACTCCCCAGTCTTGTAGAAACAAGAGAACAATTATAGAACCAGAAAAACATGGGCCACTTGCACATTGAACAAGTCTGTAGAAACCTGTTCACACCACCAGAAAACTTCAAGACACAAAAGAGCACAGTGAGGTCAAAAATACTCTGTTGTAAAAAAATCACAGTAATCAGCAAGTGCTAGTCAAAAGATGTAAAGAAAACAGGGTATTTAGTTGATACTTTTTTTGCAAAAAAATGTATACTAAGCTGCTCCACCAAATCGTCAAGGTATACCCTTATAGAGCAGTCCTAACTAATGTATAGAATCCCTATCTGATGTATTTAAAACCCGATCATCTGTATAGTACCTGTATAAGCAGGGTTCAGAGACGAACTATCCATGTGGACATGCAGGATGGAACAGCTTAAATGCAAATGACCTACAGGGGAGTGGTGGACTCCCCAGTCTTGTAGAAACAAGAGAACAATTATAGAACCAGAAACACATGGGCAACTTGCACATTGAACAAGTCTGTAGAAACCTGTTCACACCACCAGAAAACTTCAAGACACAAAAGAGCACAGTGAGGTCAAAAATACTCTGTTGTAAAAAAATCACAGTAATCAGCAAGTGCTAGTCAAAAGATGTAAAGAAAACAGGGTATTTAGTTGATACATTTTTTTGCAAAAAAATGTATACTAAGCTGCTCCACCAAATCGTCAAGGTATACCCTTATAGAGCAGTCCTAACTAATGTATAGAATCCCTATCTGATGTATTTAAAACCTGATCATCTGTATAGTACCTGTATAAGCAGGGTTCAGAGAAGAACTATCCATGTGGACATGCAGGATGGAACAGCTTAAATGCAAATGACCCACAGGGGAGTGGTGGACTCCCCAGTCTTGTAGAAACAAGAGAACAATTATAGAACCAGAAACACATGGGCCACTTGCACATTGAACAAGTCTGTAGAAACCTGTTCACACCACCAGAAAACTTCAAGACACAAAAGAGCACAGTGAGATCAAAAATACTCTGTTGTAAAAAAAATCACAGTAATCAGCAAGTGCTAGTCAAAAGATGTAAAGAAAACAGGGTATTTAGTTGATACGTTTTTTTGCAAAAAAATGTATACTAAGCTGCTCCACCAAATCGTCAAGGTATACCCTTATAGAGCAGTCCTTACTAATGTATAGAATCCCTATCTGATGTATTTAAAACCTGATCATCTGTATAGTACCTGTATAAGCAGGGTTCAGAGAAGAACTATCCATGTGGACATGCAGGATGGAACAGCTTAAATGCAAATGACCCAAAGGGGAGTGGTGGACTCCCCAGTCTTGTAGAAACAAGAGAACAATTATAGAACCAGAAACACATGGGCCACTTGCACATTGAACAAGTCTGTAGAAACCTTTTCACACCACCAGAAAACTTCAAGACACAAAAGAGCACAGTGAGGTCAAAAATACTCTGTTGTAAAAAAATCACAGTAATCAGCAAGTGCTAGTCAAAAGATGTAAAGAAAACAGGGTATTTAGTTGATACTTTTTTTGCAAAAAAATGTATACTAAGCTGCTCCACCAAATCGTCAAGGTATACCCTTATAGAGCAGTCCTAACTAATGTATAGAATCCCTATCTGATGTATTTAAAACCCGATCATCTGTATAGTACCTGTATAAGCAGGGTTCAGAGAAGAACTATCCATGTGGACATGCAGGATGGAACAGCTTAAATGCAAATGACCCAAAGGGGAGTGGTGGACTCCCCAGTCTTGTAGAAACAAGAGAACAATTATAGAACCAGAAACACATGGGCCACTTGCACATTGAACAAGTCTGTAGAAACCTTTTCACACCACCAGAAAACTTCAAGACACAAAAGAGCACAGTGAGGTCAAAAATACTCTGTTGTAAAAAAATCTCAGTAATCAGCAAGTGCTAGTCAAAAGATGTAAAGAAAACAGGGTATTTATTTGATACTTTTTTTGCAAAAAAATGTATACTAAGCTGCTCCACCAAATCGTCAAGGTATACCCTTATAGAGCAGTCCTAACTAATGTATAGAATCCCTATCTGATGTATTTAAAACCCGATCATCTGTATAGTACCTGTATAAGCAGGGTTCAGAGAAGAACTATCCATGTGGACATGCAGGATGGAACAGCTTAAATGCAAATGACCTACAGGGGAGTGGTGGACTCCCCAGTCTTGTAGAAACAAGAGAACAATTATAGAACCAGAAACACATGGGCCACTTGCACATTGAACAAGTCTGTAGAAACCTGTTCACACCACCAGAAGACTTCAAGACACAAAAGAGCACAGTGAGGTCAAAAATACTCTGTTGTAAAAAAATCACAGTAATCAGCAAGTGCTAGTCAAAAGATGTAAAGAAAACAGGGTATTTAGTTGATACGTTTTTTTTGCAAAAAAATGTATACTAAGCTGCTCCACCAAATCGTCAAGGTATACCCTTATAGAGCAGTCCTAACTAATGTATAGAATCCCTATCTGATGTATTTAAAACCTGATCATCTGTATAGTACCTGTATAAGCAGGGTTCAGAGAAGAACTATCCATGTGGACATGCAGGATGGAACAGCTTAAATGCAAATGACCCACGGGGGAGTGGTGGACTCCCCAGTCTTGTAGAAACAAGAGAACAATTATAGAACCAGAAACACATGGGCCACTTGCACATTGAACAAGTCTGTAGAAACCTGTTCACACCACCAGAAAACTTCAGGACACAAAAGAGCACAGTGAGGTCAAAAATACTCTGTTGTAAAAAAATCACAGTAATCAGCAAGTGCTAGTCAAAAGATGTAAAGAAAACAGGGTATTTAGTTGATACGTTTTTTTGCAAAAAAATGTATACTAAGCTGCTCCACCAAATCGTCAAGGTATACCCTTATAGAGCAGTCCTAACTAATGTATAGAATCCCTATCTGATGTATTTAAAACCTGATCATCTGTATAGTACCTGTATAAGCAGGGTTCAGAGAAGAACTATCCATGTGGACATGCAGGATGGAACAGCTTAAATGCAAATGACCCACAGGGGAGTGGTGGACTCCCCAGTCTTGTAGAAACAAGAGAACAATTATAGAACCAGAAACACATGGGCCACTTGCACATTGAACAAGTCTGTAGAAACCTGTTCACACCACCAGAAAACTTCAAGACACAAAAGAGCACAGTGAGGTCAAAAATACTCTGTTGTAAAAAAATCACAGTAATCAGCAAGTGCTAGTCAAAAGATGTAAAGAAAACAGGGTATTTAGTTGATACGTTTTTTTGCAAAAAAATGTATACTAAGCTGCTCCACCAAATCGTCAAGGTATACCCTTATAGAGCAGTCCTAACTAATGTATAGAATCCCTATCTGATGTATTTAAAACCTGATCATCTGTATAGTACCTGTATAAGCAGGGTTCAGAGAAGAACTATCCATGTGGACATGCAGGATGGAACAGCTTAAATGCAAATGACCCACAGGGGAGTGGTGGACTCCCCAGTCTTGTAGAAACAAGAGAACAATTATAGAACCAGAAACACATGGGCCACTTGCACATTGAACAAGTCTGTAGAAACCTGTTCACACCACCAGAAAACTTCAAGACACAAAAGAGCACAGTGAGGTCAAAAATACTCTGTTGTAAAAAAATCACAGTAATCAGCAAGTGCTAGTCAAAAGATGTAAAGAAAACAGGGTATTTAGTTGATACATTTTTTTGCAAAAAAATGTATACTAAGCTGCTCCACCAAATCGTCAAGGTATACCCTTATAGAGCAGTCCTAACTAATGTATAGAATCCCTATCTGATGTATTTAAAACCTGATCATCTGTATAGTACCTGTATAAGCAGGGTTCAGAGAAGAACTATCCATGTGGACATGCAGGATGGAACAGCTTAAATGCAAATGACCCACAGGGGAGTGGTGGACTCCCCAGTCTTGTAGAAACAAGAGAACAATTATAGAACCAGAAACACATGGGCCACTTGCACATTGAACAAGTCTGTAGAAACCTGTTCACACCACCAGAAAACTTCAAGACACAAAAGAGCACAGTGAGATCAAAAATACTCTGTTGTAAAAAAAATCACAGTAATCAGCAAGTGCTAGTCAAAAGATGTAAAGAAAACAGGGTATTTAGTTGATACGTTTTTTTGCAAAAAAATGTATACTAAGCTGCTCCACCAAATCGTCAAGGTATACCCTTATAGAGCAGTCCTTACTAATGTATAGAATCCCTATCTGATGTATTTAAAACCTGATCATCTGTATAGTACCTGTATAAGCAGGGTTCAGAGAAGAACTATCCATGTGGACATGCAGGATGGAACAGCTTAAATGCAAATGACCCAAAGGGGAGTGGTGGACTCCCCAGTCTTGTAGAAACAAGAGAACAATTATAGAACCAGAAACACATGGGCCACTTGCACATTGAACAAGTCTGTAGAAACCTTTTCACACCACCAGAAAACTTCAAGACACAAAAGAGCACAGTGAGGTCAAAAATACTCTGTTGTAAAAAAATCACAGTAATCAGCAAGTGCTAGTCAAAAGATGTAAAGAAAACAGGGTATTTAGTTGATACTTTTTTTGCAAAAAAATGTATACTAAGCTGCTCCACCAAATCGTCAAGGTATACCCTTATAGAGCAGTCCTAACTAATGTATAGAATCCCTATCTGATGTATTTAAAACCCGATCATCTGTATAGTACCTGTATAAGCAGGGTTCAGAGAAGAACTATCCATGTGGACATGCAGGATGGAACAGCTTAAATGCAAATGACCCAAAGGGGAGTGGTGGACTCCCCAGTCTTGTAGAAACAAGAGAACAATTATAGAACCAGAAACACATGGGCCACTTGCACATTGAACAAGTCTGTAGAAACCTTTTCACACCACCAGAAAACTTCAAGACACAAAAGAGCACAGTGAGGTCAAAAATACTCTGTTGTAAAAAAATCTCAGTAATCAGCAAGTGCTAGTCAAAAGATGTAAAGAAAACAGGGTATTTATTTGATACTTTTTTTGCAAAAAAATGTATACTAAGCTGCTCCACCAAATCGTCAAGGTATACCCTTATAGAGCAGTCCTAACTAATGTATAGAATCCCTATCTGATGTATTTAAAACCCGATCATCTGTATAGTACCTGTATAAGCAGGGTTCAGAGAAGAACTATCCATGTGGACATGCAGGATGGAACAGCTTAAATGCAAATGACCTACAGGGGAGTGGTGGACTCCCCAGTCTTGTAGAAACAAGAGAACAATTATAGAACCAGAAACACATGGGCCACTTGCACATTGAACAAGTCTGTAGAAACCTGTTCACACCACCAGAAGACTTCAAGACACAAAAGAGCACAGTGAGGTCAAAAATACTCTGTTGTAAAAAAATCACAGTAATCAGCAAGTGCTAGTCAAAAGATGTAAAGAAAACAGGGTATTTAGTTGATACGTTTTTTTGCAAAAAAATGTATACTAAGCTGCTCCACCAAATCGTCAAGGTATACCCTTATAGAGCAGTCCTAACTAATGTATAGAATCCCTATCTGATGTATTTAAAACCTGATCATCTGTATAGTACCTGTATAAGCAGGGTTCAGAGAAGAACTATCCATGTGGACATGCAGGATGGAACAGCTTAAATGCAAATGACCCACAGGGGAGTGGTGGACTCCCCAGTCTTGTAGAAACAAGAGAACAATTATAGAACCAGAAACACATGGGCCACTTGCACATTGAACAAGTCTGTAGAAACCTGTTCACACCACCAGAAAACTTCAAGACACAAAAGAGCACAGTGAGGTCAAAAATACTCTGTTGTAAAAAAAATCACAGTGATCAGCAAGTGCTAGTCAAAAGATGTAAAGAAAACAGGGTATTTAGTTGATACTTTTTTTGAAAAAAAATGTATACTAAGCTGCTCCACCAAATCGTTAAGGTATACCCTTATAGAGCAGTCCTAACTAATGTATAGAATCCCTATCTGATGTATTTAAAACCCGATCATCTGTATAGTACCTGTATAAGCAGGGTTCAGAGAAGAACTATCCATGTGGACATGCAGGATGGAACAGCTTAAATGCAAATGACCTACAGGGGAGTGGTGGACTCCCCAGTCTTGTAGAAACAAGAGAACAATTATAGAACCAGAAACACATGGGCCACTTGCACATTGAACAAGTCTGTAGAAACCTGTTCACACCACCAGAAAACTTCAAGACACAAAAGAGCACAGTGAGGTCAAAAATACTCTGTTGTAAAAAAATCACAGTAATCAGCAAGTGCTAGTCAAAAGATGTAAAGAAAACAGGGTATTTAGTTGATACGTTTTTTGCAAAAAAATGTATACTAAGCTGCTCCACCAAATCGTCAAGGTATACCCTTATAGAGCAGTCCTAACTAATGTATAGAATCCCTATCTGATGTATTTAAAACCTGATCATCTGTATAGTACCTGTATAAGCAGGGTTCAGAGAAGAACTATCCATGTGGACATGCAGGATGGAACAGCTTAAATGCAAATGACCCACAGGGGAGTGGTGGACTCCCCAGTCTTGTAGAAACAAGAGAACAATTATAGAACCAGAAACACATGGGCCACTTGCACATTGAACAAGTCTGTAGAAACCTGTTCACACCACCAGAAAACTTCAAGACACAAAAGAGCACAGTGAGGTCAAAAATACTCTGTTGTAAAAAAATCACAGTAATCAGCAAGTGCTAGTCAAAAGATGTAAAGAAAACAGGGTATTTAGTTGATACGTTTTTTTGCAAAAAAATGTATACTAAGCTGCTCCACCAAATCGTCAAGGTATACCCTTATAGAGCAGTCCTAACTAATGTATAGAATCCCTATCTGATGTATTTAAAACCTGATCATCTGTATAGTACCTGTATAAGCAGGGTTCAGAGAAGAACTATCCATGTGGACATGCAGGATGGAACAGCTTAAATGCAAATGACCCACAGGGGAGTGGTGGACTCCCCAGTCTTGTAGAAACAAGAGAACAATTATAGAACCAGAAACACATGGGCCACTTGCACATTGAACAAGTCTGTAGAAACCTGTTCACACCACCAGAAAACTTCAAGACACAAAAGAGCACAGTGAGGTCAAAAATACTCTGTTGTAAAAAAATCACAGTAATCAGCAAGTGCTAGTCAAAAGATGTAAAGAAAACAGGGTATTTAGTTGATACGTTTTTTGCAAAAAAATGTATACTAAGCTGCTCCACCAAATCGTCAAGGTATACCCTTATAGAGCAGTCCTAACTAATGTATAGAATCCCTATCTGATGTATTTAAAACCTGATCATCTGTATAGTACCTGTATAAGCAGGGTTCAGAGAAGAACTATCCATGTGGACATGCAGGATGGAACAGCTTAAATGCAAATGACCCACAGGGGAGTGGTGGACTCCCCAGTCTTGTAGAAACAAGAGAACAATTATAGAACCAGAAACACATGGGCCACTTGCACATTGAACAAGTCTGTAGAAACCTGTTCACACCACCAGAAAACTTCAAGACACAAAAGAGCACAGTGAGGTCAAAAATACTCTGTTGTAAAAAAAATCACAGTAATCAGCAAGTGCTAGTCAAAAGATGTAAAGAAAACAGGGTATTTAGTTGATACTTTTTTTGAAAAAAAATGTATACTAAGCTGCTCCACCAAATCGTTAAGGTATACCCTTATAGAGCAGTCCTAACTAATGTATAGAATCCCTATCTGATGTATTTAAAACCCGATCATCTGTATAGTACCTGTATAAGCAGGGTTCAGAGAAGAACTATCCATGTGGACATGCAGGATGGAACAGCTTAAATGCAAATGACCTACAGGGGAGTGGTGGACTCCCCAGTCTTGTAGAAACAAGAGAACAATTATAGAACCAGAAACACATGGGCCACTTGCACATTGAACAAGTCTGTAGAAACCTGTTCACACCACCAGAAAACTTCAAGACACAAAAGAGCACAGTGAGGTCAAAAATACTCTGTTGTATAGAAAATCACAGTAATCAGCAAGTGCTAGTCAAAAGATGTAAAGAAAACAGGGTATTTAGTTGATACGTTTTTTGCAAAAAAATGTATACTAAGCTGCTCCACCAAATCGTCAAGGTATACCCTTATAGAGCAGTCCTAACTAATGTATAGAATCCCTATCTGATGTATTTAAAACCTGATCATCTGTATAGTACCTGTATAAGCAGGGTTCAGAGAAGAACTATCCATGTGGACATGCAGGATGGAACAGCTTAAATGCAAATGACCCACAGGGGAGTGGTGGACTCCCCAGTCTTGTAGAAACAAGAGAACAATTATAGAACCAGAAACACATGGGCCACTTACACATTGAACAAGTCTGTAGAAACCTGTTCACACCACCAGAAAACTTCAAGACACAAAAGAGCACAGTGAGGTCAAAAATACTCTGTTGTAAAAAAATCACAGTAATCAGCAAGTGCTAGTCAAAAGATGTAAAGAAAACAGGGTATTTAGTTGATACGTTTTTTTGCAAAAAAATGTATACTAAGCTGCTCCACCAAATCGTCAAGGTATACCCTTATAGAGCAGTCCTAACTAATGTATAGAATCCCTATCTGATGTATTTAAAACCTGATCATCTGTATAGTACCTGTATAAGCAGGGTTCAGAGAAGAACTATCCATGTGGACATGCAGGATGGAACAGCTTAAATGCAAATGACCCACAGGGGAGTGGTGGACTCCCCTGTCTTGTAGAAACAAGAGAACAATTATAGAACCAGAAACACATGGGCCACTTGCACATTGAACAAGTCTGTAGAAACCTGTTCACACCACCAGAAAACTTCAAGACACAAAAGAGCACAGTGAGGTCAAAAATACTCTGTTGTAAAAAAATCACAGTAATCAGCAAGTGCTAGTCAAAAGATGTAAAGAAAACAGGGTATTTAGTTGATACATTTTTTTGCAAAAAAATGTATACTAAGCTGCTCCACCAAATCGTCAAGGTATACCCTTATAGAGCAGTCCTAACTAATGTATAGAATCCCTATCTGATGTATTTAAAACCTGATCATCTGTATAGTACCTGTATAAGCAGGGTTCAGAGAAGAACTATCCATGTGGACATGCAGGATGGAACAGCTTAAATGCAAATGACCCACAGGGGAGTGGTGGACTCCCCAGTCTTGTAGAAACAAGAGAACAATTATAGAACCAGAAACACATGGGCCACTTGCACATTGAACAAGTCTGTAGAAACCTGTTCACACCACCAGAAAACTTCAAGACACAAAAGAGCACAGTGAGATCAAAAATACTCTGTTGTAAAAAAAATCACAGTAATCAGCAAGTGCTAGTCAAAAGATGTAAAGAAAACAGGGTATTTAGTTGATACGTTTTTTTGCAAAAAAATGTATACTAAGCTGCTCCACCAAATCGTCAAGGTATACCCTTATAGAGCAGTCCTTACTAATGTATAGAATCCCTATCTGATGTATTTAAAACCTGATCATCTGTATAGTACCTGTATAAGCAGGGTTCAGAGAAGAACTATCCATGTGGACATGCAGGATGGAACAGCTTAAATGCAAATGACCCAAAGGGGAGTGGTGGACTCCCCAGTCTTGTAGAAACAAGAGAACAATTATAGAACCAGAAACACATGGGCCACTTGCACATTGAACAAGTCTGTAGAAACCTTTTCACACCACCAGAAAACTTCAAGACACAAAAGAGCACAGTGAGGTCAAAAATACTCTGTTGTAAAAAAATCACAGTAATCAGCAAGTGCTAGTCAAAAGATGTAAAGAAAACAGGGTATTTAGTTGATACTTTTTTTGCAAAAAAATGTATACTAAGCTGCTCCACCAAATCGTCAAGGTATACCCTTATAGAGCAGTCCTAACTAATGTATAGAATCCCTATCTGATGTATTTAAAACCCGATCATCTGTATAGTACCTGTATAAGCAGGGTTCAGAGAAGAACTATCCATGTGGACATGCAGGATGGAACAGCTTAAATGCAAATGACCCAAAGGGGAGTGGTGGACTCCCCAGTCTTGTAGAAACAAGAGAACAATTATAGAACCAGAAACACATGGGCCACTTGCACATTGAACAAGTCTGTAGAAACCTTTTCACACCACCAGAAAACTTCAAGACACAAAAGAGCACAGTGAGGTCAAAAATACTCTGTTGTAAAAAAATCTCAGTAATCAGCAAGTGCTAGTCAAAAGATGTAAAGAAAACAGGGTATTTATTTGATACTTTTTTTGCAAAAAAATGTATACTAAGCTGCTCCACCAAATCGTCAAGGTATACCCTTATAGAGCAGTCCTAACTAATGTATAGAATCCCTATCTGATGTATTTAAAACCCGATCATCTGTATAGTACCTGTATAAGCAGGGTTCAGAGAAGAACTATCCATGTGGACATGCAGGATGGAACAGCTTAAATGCAAATGACCTACAGGGGAGTGGTGGACTCCCCAGTCTTGTAGAAACAAGAGAACAATTATAGAACTAGAAACACATGGGCCACTTGCACATTGAACAAGTCTGTAGAAACCTGTTCACACCACCAGAAGACTTCAAGACACAAAAGAGCACAGTGAGGTCAAAAATACTCTGTTGTAAAAAAATCACAGTAATCAGCAAGTGCTAGTCAAAAGATGGAAAGAAAACAGGGTATTTAGTTGATACGTTTTTTTGCAAAAAAATGTATACTAAGCTGCTCCACCAAATCGTCAAGGTATACCCTTATAGAGCAGTCCTAACTAATGTATAGAATCCCTATCTGATGTATTTAAAACCTGATCATCTGTATAGTACCTGTATAAGCAGGGTTCAGAGAAGAACTATCCATGTGGACATGCAGGATGGAACAGCTTAAATGCAAATGACCCACAGGGGAGTGGTGGACTCCCCAGTCTTGTAGAAACAAGAGAACAATTATAGAACCAGAAACACATGGGCCACTTGCACATTGAACAAGTCTGTAGAAACCTGTTCACACCACCAGAAAACTTCAAGACACAAAAGAGCACAGTGAGGTCAAAAATACTCTGTTGTAAAAAAAATCACAGTAATCAGCAAGTGCTAGTCAAAAGATGTAAAGAAAACAGGGTATTTAGTTGATACTTTTTTTGAAAAAAAATGTATACTAAGCTGCTCCACCAAATCGTTAAGGTATACCCTTATAGAGCAGTCCTAACTAATGTATAGAATCCCTATCTGATGTATTTAAAACCCGATCATCTGTATAGTACCTGTATAAGCAGGGTTCAGAGAAGAACTATCCATGTGGACATGCAGGATGGAACAGCTTAAATGCAAATGACCTACAGGGGAGTGGTGGACTCCCCAGTCTTGTAGAAACAAGAGAACAATTATAGAACCAGAAACACATGGGCCACTTGCACATTGAACAAGTCTGTAGAAACCTGTTCACACCACCAGAAAACTTCAAGACACAAAAGAGCACAGTGAGGTCAAAAATACTCTGTTGTAAAAAAATCACAGTAATCAGCAAGTGCTAGGCAAAAGATGTAAAGAAAACAGGGTATTTAGTTGATACGTTTTTTTGCAAAAAAATGTATACTAAGCTGCTCCACCAAATCGTCAAGGTATACCCTTATAGAGCAGTCCTAACTAATGTATAGAATCCCTATCTGATGTATTTAAAACCCGATCATCTGTATAGTACCTGTATAAGCAGGGTTCAGAGAAGAACTATCCATGTGGACATGCAGGATGGAACAGCTTAAATGCAAATGACCTACAGGGGAGTGGTGGACTCCCCAGTCTTGTAGAAACAAGAGAACAATTATAGAACCAGAAACACATGGGCCACTTGCACATTGAACAAGTCTGTAGAAACCTGTTCACACCACCAGAAAACTTCAAGACACAAAAGAGCACAGTGAGGTCAAAAATACTCTGTTGTAAAAAAATCACAGTAATCAGCAAGTGCTAGTCAAAAGATGTAAAGAAAACAGGGTATTTAGTTGATACGTTTTTTTGCAAAAAAATGTATACTAAGCTGCTCCACCAAATCGTCAAGGTATACCCTTATAGAGCAGTCCTAACTAATGTATAGAATCCCTATCTGATGTATTTAAAACCTGATCATCTGTATAGTACCTGTATAAGCAGGGTTCAGAGAAGAACTATCCATGTGGACATGCAGGATGGAACAGCTTAAATGCAAATGACCCACAGGGGAGTGGTGGACTCCCCAGTCTTGTAGAAACAAGAGAACAATTATAGAACCAGAAACACATGGGCCACTTGCACATTGAACAAGTCTGTAGAAACCTGTTCACACCACCAGAAAACTTCAAGACACAAAAGAGCACAGTGAGGTCAAAAATACTCTGTTTTAAAAAAAATCACAGTAATCAGCAAGTGCTAGTCAAAAGATGTAAAGAAAACAGGGTATTTAGTTGATACGTTTTTTTGCAAAAAAATGTATACTAAGCTGCTCCACCAAATCGTCAAGGTATACCCTTATAGAGCAGTCCTAACTAATGTATAGAATCCCTATCTGATGTATTTAAAACCTGATCATCTGTATAGTACCTGTATAAGCAGGGTTCAGAGAAGAACTATCCATGTGGACATGCAGGATGGAACAGCTTAAATGCAAATGACCCACAGGGGAGTGGTGGACTCCCCAGTCTTGTAGAAACAAGAGAACAATTATAGAACCAGAAACACATGGGCCACTTGCACATTGAACAAGTCTGTAGAAACCTGTTCACACCACCAGAAAACTTCAAGACACAAAAGAGCACAGTGAGGTCAAAAATACTCTGTTGTAAAAAAATCACAGTAATCAGCAAGTGCTAGTCAAAAGATGTAAAAAACAGGGTATTTAGTTGATACGTTTTTTTGCAAAAAAATGTATACTAAGCTGCTCCACCAAATCGTCAAGGTATACCCTTATAGAGCAGTCCTAACTAATGTATAGAATCCCTATCTGATGTATTTAAAACCTGATCATCTGTATAGTACCTGTATAAGCAGGGTTCAGAGAAGAACTATCCATGTGGACATGCAGGATGGAACAGCTTAAATGCAAATGACCCACAGGGGAGTGGTGGACTCCCCAGTCTTGTAGAAACAAGAGAACAATTATAGAACCAGAAACACATGGGCCACTTGCACATTGAACAAGTCTGTAGAAACCTGTTCACACCACCAGAAAACTTCAAGACACAAAAGAGCACAGTGAGGTCAAAAATACTCTGTTGTAAAAAAATCACAGTAATCAGCAAGTGCTAGTTAAAAGATGTAAAGAAAACAGGGTATTTAGTTGATACGTTTTTTTGCAAAAAAATGTATACTAAGCTGCTCCACCAAATCGTCAAGGTATACCCTTATACAGCAGTCCTAACTAATGTATAGAATCCCTATCTGATGTATTTAAAACCTGATCATCTGTATAGTACCTGTATAAGCAGGGTTCAGAGAAGAACTATCCATGTGGACATGCAGGATGGAACAGCTTAAATGCAAATGACCCACAGGGGAGTGGTGGACTCCCCAGTCTTGTAGAAACAAGAGAACAATTATAGAACCAGAAACACATGGGCCACTTGCACATTGAACAAGTCTGTAGAAACCTGTTCACACCACCAGAAAACTTCAAGACACAAAAGAGCACAGTGAGGTCAAAAATACTCTGTTGTAAAAAAATCACAGTAATCAGCAAGTGCTAGTCAAAAGATGTAAAGAAAACAGGGTATTTAGTTGATACGTTTTTTTGCAAAAAAATGTATACTAAGCTGCTCCACCAAATCGTCAAGGTATACCCTTATAGAGCAGTCCTAACTAATGTATAGAATCCCTATCTGATGTATTTAAAACCTGATCATCTGTATAGTACCTGTATAAGCAGGGTTCAGAGAAGAACTATCCATGTGGACATGCAGGATGGAACAGCTTAAATGCAAATGACCCACAGGGGAGTGGTGGACTCCCCAGTCTTGTAGAAACAAGAGAACAATTATAGAACCAGAAACACATGGGCCACTTGCACATTGAACAAATCTGTAGAAACCTGTTCACACCACCAGAAAACTTCAAGACACAAAAGAGCACAGTGAGGTCAAAAATACTCTGTTGTAAAAAAAATCACAGTAATCAGCAAGTGCTAGTCAAAAGATGTAAAGAAAACAGGGTATTTAGTTGATACTTTTTTTGAAAAAAAATGTATACTAAGCTGCTCCACCAAATCGTCAAGGTATACCCTTATAGAGCAGTCCTAACTAATGTATAGAATCCCTATCTGATGTATTTAAAACCCGATCATCTGTATAGTACCTGTATAAGCAGGGTTCAGAGAAGAACTATCCATGTGGACATGCAGGATGGAACAGCTTAAATGCAAATGACCTACAGGGGAGTGGTGGATTCCCCAGTCTTGTAGAAACAAGAGAACAATTATAGAACCAGAAACACATGGGCCACTTGCACATTGAACAAGTCTGTAGAAACCTGTTCACACCACCAGAAAACTTCAAGACTAGTGTTGAGCGATACTTTCCGATATCGGAAAGTATCGGTATCGGAAAGTATCGGCCGATACCGTCAAAATATCGGATCCAATCCGATACCGATACCCGATCCCAATGCAAGTCAATGGGACGAAAATATCGGAATTAAAATAAACCCTTTATAAACTTGTAGGTTCATTCTACATGAAGGAAAACAACTAAGAATAATGTAGGATGTATTGGGGGACGTGGCGGAGATATTAAAGGGACAGAGGTTTAGCCCAATGTAATAGAATAGCAGGATTTTTAATTTTTTTTTATGAAGTTCGGCGTTAGAAAGAATTTGACTATGTTATTTTTTTTTTTTTTTATGTCAGATATTGATGTTTCACTACTTCCACGCCCTTCACCTTCTTTTTTACTTCTCCCACGCTTTCTTCTTAATTATCCTCATCATCAGCTTCTTTGACATCAACTTCTTCACCTTATTCATCTTCTTCTTCATCTTCTACCTATTATTTTTTGGGTTACATTGTTCATATTCTTTTTATTTTACTATTATCTTCATCATATTCAACTTCTTCATCATATTCTTATTTGTGACAGGCATTCCCGTAGTTGTTATCTATAAAAGTTTGAAGATTACACCTTCCGTTCTGCCTGTCACAAACCAGTTACATTTGTCCGCGTTCAGTTTGGCCTGCAGCATCAGGCTTTATCCAGGGGCACCACGAGGAGGAACGGACTCACCCCCATACACTGCTTAGTCTTCTTCTGCTTATAATTTACATAATATTTTTTTGCTCTGATATTTTGTGTTATGCTTAATGTCCTTCTGCTCTTTGTTCTGCAGCCTCTTGTTCTTCTGCTTCTCGGTCTTCCAGGTCGTCGTCGTCTCCAGGGTCGTCGTCTCCGGGGTCGTCGTCATCGGGGTGGTCTCCGGGGTCGTCGTCATCGGGGTGGTCTTCAGGGTCATCGTCTCCAGTGTCGTCGTCATCACGGTGGTTGTCGTCTCTGGTGTCGTCGTCATCTTAGGGGTGTTCTTCCGGGTCATCGTGTTTAGTCTCTTGAACTTGGAAATGTAGCAGAAGGTACAAGAAGGCTGAGAAAATGCCGAGAACCAGCTGATGGAACTGGAACTCGGATGGCTACCCGAAGGTCCAAGAGCCAATGGAACTACCGAGGACCAGCTGACGTTACTGGAACCCGGTTACTAAGCAGGAGGTACCCGTGCCTGAAAGCACTACCAAGGACCACCTGACGTTGGTGGAACTCGGATACCCAGAGGGAGGCACCTAAGCCAAAGGCTCTGCCCGGAACCAGCTGACGGTACTGGAACCAGGATGGGGAGCAGAAGGTACAAGAGCAAAAGACACTGCCGAGAACCAGCTGACGGTGCTGGAACCCGGATGGGTAGCCGAAGGTCCAAGAGCCAATGGAACTACCGAGGACCAGCTGACGTTACTGGAACCCGGTTACTAAGCAGGAGGTACCCGTGCCTGAAAGCACTACCAAGGACCACCTGACGTTGGTGGAACTCGGATACCCAGAGGGAGGCACCTAAGCCAAAGGCTCTGCCCGGAACCAGCTGACGGTACTGGAACCAGGATGGGGAGCAGAAGGTACAAGAGCAAGTGTCTGCGTGGCTTTTGCAGGACACGATGCCGGCTGCACAGCAGGGGAACAGCTGGCGGTGCTGGACCCCACTGACACATTGGCTGGTGTTTTTCTCTGTGCAGCTAGCACATCTGGGCCCCAACTGGCGGTGTGTTAGAGCCCAGGGACAGCAGGAGGAGGAGCAGGAGGAGGAGGAGCAGGGGGAGGGGAGTGTAGGCCGAAGCCTGCACTGGCGGCAGCTTTGGGTGTGTTGTGTCTGCGTGGCTTTTGCAGGACACGTTGCCGGCTACACAGCAGGGGAACAGCTGGCGGTGCTGGACCCCACTGACACATTGGCGAGGTGTTTGGCTCTGTGCAGCCAGCACTTCCGGACAGCAACTAGCGTTGTTGGAGCCCGGGCTCTGCAGGTGGAGCAGAGTGTAGGCCGAAGCCTACTTGAACCGATTTCAAAGGTCACCTTTAACCCCCCCTCAGGGGTTAGAAAGTAGAAGAGCCACAGCTTATGCAGCAGTAGTGCTGCACAAGTCAAAGGTTGCTCTTTTAATTTTTCTCCTTGCACACGCTGAATGAAACACGTATAACATTTAGCCCTTTATACAGTCAAACTGTGTAATGGAGGCGCGAGTTCCCTTTGTAATGAGACGCAGCACAGGTGTCAAGAATCCCACCTTGGTGCTGGGTGCAGCCTCCCGAGCGTTGTTATTTGCTGTACAGGAGTCTGCGCTGTCGTGTTATCCCCTGGCCTAGCGCCGTTAGCGCTGCCCATCTTCTGGCATCATGTAATGTCGGCCGGTGCGGTTCGCGATGACCATGAATCCCAGCCCCGCAGTGTCTTAACATTGTTAAAACACTGCGGGGCTGGGATTCAGGGCCTGGCGCAGCACATATGTTGGCCTCTCACACTCGGGTCCTTACACCCGCTTCAGACTGTGCGGCGTCATCTGATCCCTTATCGCATGCCACGGCCATGAAGCCGCACAGTCCGAAGAAGGCGGAAGGAGAGGAGGGACAGGCGAACTGATGCACTGATCCTGCCCATCAATCACACCCTCGCAGTCCCAATAAATAAGACAACGAGGGGCGTTGTGTGGGTCAGGGCGGCCGCAGAGGCGCAGGCAGCCAAACAATGATGCCAGAAGACGGGCAGCGCTACCAAGGGGGTTGCAGCGTGTCATTACAAAGGAAAGTCACACCACCGGGACGGTTAAATGGTCACACAGAGGACACATTGCAGACGTGTTTTCAGTTCCACATGTGCGAGGAGAATACGTTTCTGAGCCACCTTGCACACATGCAGCATTACCGCTGTACAAGGTGGCTGGATAACGTAAAAACGCCTGGGGGAGGGGGGACAGGTTCCCTTCAATTTCAGTTCTTGTGTCTGCGTGGCTTTTGCAGGACACGTTGCCGGCTGCACAGCAGGGGAACAGCTGGCGGTGCTGGACCCCACTGACACATTGGCTGGTGTTTTTCTCTGTGCAGCTAGCACATCTGGGCCCCAACTGGCGGTGTGTTAGAGCCCAGGGACAGCAGGAGGAGGAGCAGGAGGAGGAGGAGCAGGGGGAGGGGAGTGTAGGCCGAAGCCTGCACTGGCGGCAGCTTTGGGTGTGTTGTGTCTGCGTGGCTTTTGCAGGACACGTTGCCGGCTACACAGCAGGGGAACAGCTGGCGGTGCTGGACCCCACTGACACATTGGCGAGGTGTTTGGCTCTGTGCAGCCAGCACTTCCGGACAGCAACTAGCGTTGTTGGAGCCCGGGCTCTGCAGGTGGAGCAGAGTGTAGGCCGAAGCCTACTTGAACCGATTTCAAAGGTCACCTTTAACCCCCCCTCAGGGGTTAGAAAGTAGAAGAGCCACAGCTTATGCAGCAGTAGTGCTGCACAAGTCAAAGGTTGCTCTTTTAATTTTTCTCCTTGCACACGCTGAATGAAACACGTATAACATTTAGCCCTTTATACAGTCAAACTGTGTAATGGAGGCGCGAGTTCCCTTTGTAATGAGACGCAGCACAGGTGTCAAGAATCCCACCTTGGTGCTGGGTGCAGCCTCCTGAGCGTTGTTATTTGCTGTACAGGAGTCTGCGCTGTCGTGTTATCCCCTGGCCTAGCGCCGTTAGCGCTGCCCATCTTCTGGCATCATGTAATGTCGGCCGGTGCGGTTCGCGATGACCATGAATCCCAGCCCCGCAGTGTCTTAACATTGTTAAAACACTGCGGGGCTGGGATTCAGGGCCTGGCGCAGCACATATGTTGGCCTCTCACACTCGGGTCCTTACACCCGCTTCAGACTGTGCGGCGTCATCTGATCCCTTATCGCATGCCACGGCCATGAAGCCGCACAGTCCGAAGAAGGCGGAAGGAGAGGAGGGACAGGCGAACTGATGCACTGATCCTGCCCATCAATCACACCCTCGCAGTCCCAATAAATAAGACAACGAGGGGCGTTGTGTGGGTCAGGGCGGCCGCAGAGGCGCAGGCAGCCAAACAATGATGCCAGAAGACGGGCAGCGCTACCAAGGGGGTTGCAGCGTGTCATTACAAAGGAAAGTCACACCACCGGGACGGTTAAATGGTCACACAGAGGACACATTGCAGACGTGTTTTCAGTTCCACATGTGCGAGGAGAATACGTTTCTGAGCCACCTTGCACACATGCAGCATTACCGCTGTACAAGGTGGCTGGATAACGTAAAAACGCCTGGGGGAGGGGGGACAGGTTCCCTTCAATTTCAGTTCTTGTGTCTGCGTGGCTTTTGCAGGACACGTTGCCGGCTGCACAGCAGGGGAACAGCTGGCGGTGCTGGACCCCACTGACACATTGGCTGGTGTTTTTCTCTGTGCAGCTAGCACATCTGGGCCCCAACTGGCGGTGTGTTAGAGCCCAGGGACAGCAGGAGGAGGAGCAGGAGGAGGAGGAGCAGGGGGAGGGGAGTGTAGGCCGAAGCCTGCACTGGCGGCAGCTTTGGGTGTGTTGTGTCTGCGTGGCTTTTGCAGGACACGTTGCCGGCTACACAGCAGGGGAACAGCTGGCGGTGCTGGACCCCACTGACACATTGGCGAGGTGTTTGGCTCTGTGCAGCCAGCACTTCCGGACAGCAACTAGCGTTGTTGGAGCCCGGGCTCTGCAGGTGGAGCAGAGTGTAGGCCGAAGCCTACTTGAACCGATTTCAAAGGTCACCTTTAACCCCCCCTCAGGGGTTAGAAAGTAGAAGAGCCACAGCTTATGCAGCAGTAGTGCTGCACAAGTCAAAGGTTGCTCTTTTAATTTTTCTCCTTGCACACGCTGAATGAAACACGTATAACATTTAGCCCTTTATACAGTCAAACTGTGTAATGGAGGCGCGAGTTCCCTTTGTAATGAGACGCAGCACAGGTGTCAAGAATCCCACCTTGGTGCTGGGTGCAGCCTCCCGAGCGTTGTTATTTGCTGTACAGGAGTCTGCGCTGTCGTGTTATCCCCTGGCCTAGCGCCGTTAGCGCTGCCCATCTTCTGGCATCATGTAATGTCGGCCGGTGCGGTTCGCGATGACCATGAATCCCAGCCCCGCAGTGTCTTAACATTGTTAAAACACTGCGGGGCTGGGATTCAGGGCCTGGCGCAGCACATATGTTGGCCTCTCACACTCGGGTCCTTACACCCGCTTCAGACTGTGCGGCGTCATCTGATCCCTTATCGCATGCCACGGCCATGAAGCCGCACAGTCCGAAGAAGGCGGAAGGAGAGGAGGGACAGGCGAACTGATGCACTGATCCTGCCCATCAATCACACCCTCGCAGTCCCAATAAATAAGACAACGAGGGGCGTTGTGTGGGTCAGGGCGGCCGCAGAGGCGCAGGCAGCCAAACAATGATGCCAGAAGACGGGCTGCGCTACCAAGGGGGTTGCAGCGTGTCATTACAAAGGAAAGTCACACCACCGGGACGGTTAAATGGTCACACAGAGGACACATTGCAGACGTGTTTTCAGTTCCACATGTGCGAGGAGAATACGTTTCTGAGCCACCTTGCACACATGCAGCATTACCGCTGTACAAGGTGGCTGGATAACGTAAAAACGCCTGGGGGAGGGGGGACAGGTTCCCTTCAATTTCAGTTCTTGTGTCTGCGTGGCTTTTGCAGGACACGTTGCCGGCTGCACAGCAGGGGAACAGCTGGCGGTGCTGGACCCCACTGACACATTGGCTGGTGTTTTTCTCTGTGCAGCTAGCACATCTGGGCCCCAACTGGCGGTGTGTTAGAGCCCAGGGACAGCAGGAGGAGGAGCAGGAGGAGGAGGAGCAGGGGGAGGGGAGTGTAGGCCGAAGCCTGCACTGGCGGCAGCTTTGGGTGTGTTGTGTCTGCGTGGCTTTTGCAGGACACGTTGCCGGCTACACAGCAGGGGAACAGCTGGCGGTGCTGGACCCCACTGACACATTGGCGAGGTGTTTGGCTCTGTGCAGCCAGCACTTCCGGACAGCAACTAGCGTTGTTGGAGCCCGGGCTCTGCAGGTGGAGCAGAGTGTAGGCCGAAGCCTACTTGAACCGATTTCAAAGGTCACCTTTAACCCCCCCTCAGGGGTTAGAAAGTAGAAGAGCCACAGCTTATGCAGCAGTAGTGCTGCACAAGTCAAAGGTTGCTCTTTTAATTTTTCTCCTTGCACACGCTGAATGAAACACGTATAACATTTAGCCCTTTATACAGTCAAACTGTGTAATGGAGGCGCGAGTTCCCTTTGTAATGAGACGCAGCACAGGTGTCAAGAATCCCACCTTGGTGCTGGGTGCAGCCTCCCGAGCGTTGTTATTTGCTGTACAGGAGTCTGCGCTGTCGTGTTATCCCCTGGCCTAGCGCCGTTAGCGCTGCCCATCTTCTGGCATCATGTAATGTCGGCCGGTGCGGTTCGCGATGACCATGAATCCCAGCCCCGCAGTGTCTTAACATTGTTAAAACACTGCGGGGCTGGGATTCAGGGCCTGGCGCAGCACATATGTTGGCCTCTCACACTCGGGTCCTTACACCCGCTTCAGACTGTGCGGCGTCATCTGATCCCTTATCGCATGCCACGGCCATGAAGCCGCACAGTCCGAAGAAGGCGGAAGGAGAGGAGGGACAGGCGAACTGATGCACTGATCCTGCCCATCAATCACACCCTCGCAGTCCCAATAAATAAGACAACGAGGGGCGTTGTGTGGGTCAGGGCGGCCGCAGAGGCGCAGGCAGCCAAACAATGATGCCAGAAGACGGGCAGCGCTACCAAGGGGGTTGCAGCGTGTCATTACAAAGGAAAGTCACACCACCGGGACGGTTAAATGGTCACACAGAGGACACATTGCAGACGTGTTTTCAGTTCCACATGTGCGAGGAGAATACGTTTCTGAGCCACCTTGCACACATGCAGCATTACCGCTGTACAAGGTGGCTGGATAACGTAAAAACGCCTGGGGGAGGGGGGACAGGTTCCCTTCAATTTCAGTTCTTGTGTCTGCGTGGCTTTTGCAGGACACGTTGCCGGCTGCACAGCAGGGGAACAGCTGGCGGTGCTGGACCCCACTGACACATTGGCTGGTGTTTTTCTCTGTGCAGCTAGCACATCTGGGCCCCAACTGGCGGTGTGTTAGAGCCCAGGGACAGCAGGAGGAGGAGCAGGAGGAGGAGGAGCAGGGGGAGGGGAGTGTAGGCCGAAGCCTGCACTGGCGGCAGCTTTGGGTGTGTTGTGTCTGCGTGGCTTTTGCAGGACACGTTGCCGGCTACACAGCAGGGGAACAGCTGGCGGTGCTGGACCCCACTGACACATTGGCGAGGTGTTTGGCTCTGTGCAGCCAGCACTTCCGGACAGCAACTAGCGTTGTTGGAGCCCGGGCTCTGCAGGTGGAGCAGAGTGTAGGCCGAAGCCTACTTGAACCGATTTCAAAGGTCACCTTTAACCCCCCCTCAGGGGTTAGAAAGTAGAAGAGCCACAGCTTATGCAGCAGTAGTGCTGCACAAGTCAAAGGTTGCTCTTTTAATTTTTCTCCTTGCACACGCTGAATGAAACACGTATAACATTTAGCCCTTTATACAGTCAAACTGTGTAATGGAGGCGCGAGTTCCCTTTGTAATGAGACGCAGCACAGGTGTCAAGAATCCCACCTTGGTGCTGGGTGCAGCCTCCCGAGCGTTGTTATTTGCTGTACAGGAGTCTGCGCTGTCGTGTTATCCCCTGGCCTAGCGCCGTTAGCGCTGCCCATCTTCTGGCATCATGTAATGTCGGCCGGTGCGGTTCGCGATGACCATGAATCCCAGCCCCGCAGTGTCTTAACATTGTTAAAACACTGCGGGGCTGGGATTCAGGGCCTGGCGCAGCACATATGTTGGCCTCTCACACTCGGGTCCTTACACCCGCTTCAGACTGTGCGGCGTCATCTGATCCCTTATCGCATGCCACGGCCATGAAGCCGCACAGTCCGAAGAAGGCGGAAGGAGAGGAGGGACAGGCGAACTGATGCACTGATCCTGCCCATCAATCACACCCTCGCAGTCCCAATAAATAAGACAACGAGGGGCGTTGTGTGGGTCAGGGCGGCCGCAGAGGCGCAGGCAGCCAAACAATGATGCCAGAAGACGGGCAGCGCTACCAAGGGGGTTGCAGCGTGTCATTACAAAGGAAAGTCACACCACCGGGACGGTTAAATGGTCACACAGAGGACACATTGCAGACGTGTTTTCAGTTCCACATGTGCGAGGAGAATACGTTTCTGAGCCACCTTGCACACATGCAGCATTACCGCTGTACAAGGTGGCTGGATAACGTAAAAACGCCTGGGGGAGGGGGGACAGGTTCCCTTCAATTTCAGTTCTTGTGTCTGCGTGGCTTTTGCAGGACACGTTGCCGGCTGCACAGCAGGGGAACAGCTGGCGGTGCTGGACCCCACTGACACATTGGCTGGTGTTTTTCTCTGTGCAGCTAGCACATCTGGGCCCCAACTGGCGGTGTGTTAGAGCCCAGGGACAGCAGGAGGAGGAGCAGGAGGAGGAGGAGCAGGGGGAGGGGAGTGTAGGCCGAAGCCTGCACTGGCGGCAGCTTTGGGTGTGTTGTGTCTGCGTGGCTTTTGCAGGACACGTTGCCGGCTACACAGCAGGGGAACAGCTGGCGGTGCTGGACCCCACTGACACATTGGCGAGGTGTTTGGCTCTGTGCAGCCAGCACTTCCGGACAGCAACTAGCGTTGTTGGAGCCCGGGCTCTGCAGGTGGAGCAGAGTGTAGGCCGAAGCCTACTTGAACCGATTTCAAAGGTCACCTTTAACCCCCCCTCAGGGGTTAGAAAGTAGAAGAGCCACAGCTTATGCAGCAGTAGTGCTGCACAAGTCAAAGGTTGCTCTTTTAATTTTTCTCCTTGCACACGCTGAATGAAACACGTATAACATTTAGCCCTTTATACAGTCAAACTGTGTAATGGAGGCGCGAGTTCCCTTTGTAATGAGACGCAGCACAGGTGTCAAGAATCCCACCTTGGTGCTGGGTGCAGCCTCCCGAGCGTTGTTATTTGCTGTACAGGAGTCTGCGCTGTCGTGTTATCCCCTGGCCTAGCGCCGTTAGCGCTGCCCATCTTCTGGCATCATGTAATGTCGGCCGGTGCGGTTCGCGATGACCATGAATCCCAGCCCCGCAGTGTCTTAACATTGTTAAAACACTGCGGGGCTGGGATTCAGGGCCTGGCGCAGCACATATGTTGGCCTCTCACACTCGGGTCCTTACACCCGCTTCAGACTGTGCGGCGTCATCTGATCCCTTATCGCATGCCACGGCCATGAAGCCGCACAGTCCGAAGAAGGCGGAAGGAGAGGAGGGACAGGCGAACTGATGCACTGATCCTGCCCATCAATCACACCCTCGCAGTCCCAATAAATAAGACACCGAGGGGCGTTGTGTGGGTCAGGGCGGCCGCAGAAGCGCAGCCAGCCAAACAATGATGCCAGAAGACGGGCAGCGTTACCAAGGAGCTTGTTGCGTGTGTCAATACAAAGTCAAATCACACCTGAGGGACGTTTTAATGGTCACAGAGGACACATTTTAGACGTGTTCACTTCAACATGGGCAAGGAGAATAAGTTTCTGAGCCACCTTGAACACATGCAGCATTACTGCTGTTCAAGGTAGCTGTAAAACATAGAAACACCTGGGGGAGGGGGGACAGGTTCCCTTCAATTTCAGTTCTTGTGTCTGCGTGGCGGTCGCAGGACACGTTGCCGGCTACACAGCAGGGGAACAGCTGGCGGTGCTGGACCCCACTGACACATTGGCTGGTGTTTTTCTCTGTGCAGCTAGCACATCTGGGCAAAAACTGGCGGTGTTAGAGCCCAGGGTCAGCAGGAGGAGCAGGGGGAGCGGAGTGTAGGCCGAAGCCTGCACTCGAGCAAGTTGAAAGGAAACCTTTAACCCCCCCCCCCCCCCCCAGGCGTTTGTAGCTGAAAGAGCCATTGTGTACAGCACTAATGCTGGAAAAGGTAAACTTAGCTCTTTTAATTATGGTCCTTGTACATGCGGAACCTAACATTTATGAAATGTGTCCCCACACAGCGTTAAACCGTCCGGTAGGTGGAACTTTCCTTTGTCGTGTGACGCAGCACAGCCATCATTTTTACCCCCTTGTCGCCGTTCGCCCCCTCCTCAGCGTTGTTTGAATCTGTCCCGGAGCCTGCGCTGTTAGGTTAGCCCATGGCTATGCACACATGTTGCGCTGCCCGTCTTCTGACCTCATTTGGTGTCAGGCTGGCTGCGCCTGTGCGGGTGCGTTGGCCGAGATCCCGCCTCGCAGTGTCGTCTCATGTAATCCCACCGCGGGCCTGTGATCCGTGCCCGTGCGCAGTGCATATCCTCTCCTCTCACTCCCCTCCCTACGGCTTTTTCAGACTGTGCGGTGTCACGGCCGTGGCATGCTATTAGGGACCAGCTGACATCGCACAGTCTGAAGAAGCCGTAGGGAGGGGAGTGAGAGGAGAGGATATGCACTGCGCACGGGCACGGATCACAGGCCCGCGGTGGGATTACATTAGACGACACTGCGAGGCGGGATCTCGGCCAGCGCACCCGCACAGGCGCAGCCAGCCTGACACCAAATGAGGTCAGAAGACGGGCAGCGCAACATGTGTGCATGGCCAAGGGCTAACCTAACAGCGCAGGCTCCGGGACAGATTCAAACAACGCTGAGGAGGGGGCGCACGGCGCCAAGGGGGTAAAAATGATGGCTGTGCTGCGTCACACGACAAAGGAAAGTTCCACCTACCGGACGGTGTAACGCTGTGTGGGGACACATTTCATAAGTGTTTGGTTCAGCATGTGCAAGGAGCATCACGAAAAGAGGCACTTTTTCCCTTTGCATCATCATTACTGCTGCACAAGGTGGCTCCTTCAGTAACAAACGCCTGGGGGGGGGGGGGGGTCAGGTTCCCTTACATTTAACTTGTTGTGTCTGCGTGGCGGTCGCAGTACACGTTGCCGTATACACAGCAGGGGAACAGCTGGCGGTGCTGAACCCCACTAACACATTGGCGAGGTGTTTGGCTCTGTGCGTACAGCACTTCTGGACGGCAACTAGCGGTGTTGGAGCCCAGGGACAGGTGGAGGAGGAGGAGGTTGGAGGAGGTAGGAGGAGGTAGGAGGGATTGCCACACACACAGCAGGGGAACAGCTGACGTTACTGAACCCCAATAACAGAGGAGGGACTGTTGACTGTGCGTACAGCACTTCTGGACGGCAACTGGCGGTGTTGGAGCCCAGGGACAGGTGGAGGAGGAGGAGGTTGGAGGAGGTAGGAGGGATTGCCACACACACAGCAGGGGAACAGCTGACGTTACTGAACCCCAATAACAGAGGAGGGACTGTTGACTGTGCGTACAGCACTTCTGGACGGCAACTGGCGGTGTTGAAGCCCAGGGACAGGTGGAGGAGGAGGAGGTTGGAGGAGGTAGGAGGGATTGCCACACACACAGCAGGGGAACAGCTGACGTTACTGAACCCCAATAACAGAGGAGGGACTGTTGACTGTGCGTACAGCACTTCTGGACGGCAACTGGCGGTGTTGGAGCCCAGGGACACGTGGAGGAGGAGGAGGTTGGAGGAGGTAGGAGGAGGTAGGAGGGATTGCCACACACACAGCAGGGGAACAGCTGACGTTACTGAACCCCAATAACAGAGGAGGGACTGTTGACTGTGCGTACAGCACTTCTGGACGGCAACTGGCGGTGTTGGAGCCCAGGGACAGGTGGAGGAGGAGGAGGTTGGAGGAGGTAGGAGGGATTGCCACACACACAGCAGGGGAACAGCTGACGTTACTGAACCCCAATAACAGAGGAGCGACTGTTGACTGTGCGTACAGCACTTCTGGACGGCAACTGGCGGTGTTGGAGCCCAGGGACAGGTGGAGGAGGAGGAGGTTGGAGGAGGTAGGAGGAGGTAGGAGGGATTGCCACACACACAGCAGGGGAACAGCTGACGTTACTGAACCCCAATAACAGAGGAGGGACTGTTGACTGTGCGTACAGCACTTCTGGACGGCAACTGGCGGTGTTGGAGCCCAGGGACACGTGGAGGAGGAGGAGGTTGGAGGAGGTAGGAGGGATTGCCACACACACAGCAGGGGAACAGCTGACGTTACTGAACCCCAATAACAGAGGAGCGACTGTTGACTGTGCGTACAGCACTTCTGGACGGCAACTGGCGGTGTTGGAGCCCAGGGACAGGTGGAGGAGGAGGAGGTTGGAGGAGGTAGGAGGAGGTAGGAGGGATTGCCACACACACAGCAGGGGAACAGCTGACATTACTGAACCCCAATAACAGAGGAGGGACTGTTGACTGTGCGTACAGCACTTCTGGACGGCAACTGGCGGTGTTGGAGCCCAGGGACAGGTGGAGGAGGAGGAGGTTGGAGGAGGTAGGAGGGATTGCCACACACACAGCAGGGGAACAGCTGACGTTACTGAACCCCAATAACAGAGGAGCGACTGTTGACTGTGCGTACAGCACTTCTGGACGGCAACTGGCGGTGTTGGAGCCCAGGGACAGGTGGAGGAGGAGGAGGTTGGAGGAGGTAGGAGGGATTGCCACACACACAGCAGGGGAACAGCTGACGTTACTGAACCCCAATAACAGAGGAGGGACTGTTGACTGTGCGTACAGCACTTCTGGACGGCAACTGGCGGTGTTGGAGCCCAGGGACAGGTGGAGGAGGAGGAGGTTGGAGGAGGTAGGAGGGATTGCCACACACACAGCAGGGGAACAGCTGACGTTACTGAACCCCAATAACAGAGGAGCGACTGTTGGGACTGTGCGTACAGCACTACCAGGCAACAACTAGCGGTGTTGGAGCCCAGGGACAGGTGGAAAAGCAGAGGAACACAATGTAGGCCGAAGCCTGAGAAAGTCGAAAGGGAACCTTTAACCCCCCCCCAAGGCGTTTGTAGCTGAAAGAGCCAGCTTGTGCAGCACAAAAGATGCAAAAGGAAAAGGTGGCTCTTTTCATCATGCTCCTTGCAAACACAGAACTAAACACTTATAAAATGTGTCCCCTGCAACCGTAAAACCGTCCCGGAGGTGGGACTTTCCTTCGTAATGTGACGCAGCCCAGCCGTCATTCCTACCCCCCCGGCGCCGCGCACCGGCTCCTCAGCGTTGTTTTATTCCGTCCAGGAGCCTGCGCTGTTATGTTATCCCGTGGCCAGGCACACTTAGCGCTGCCCGTCTTCTGGCATCATTTGGTGTCTGGATGGCTGCGCCTGTGCGGCCGCGCTGGCAGAGAGCCCGCCTCGCAGTGTCTTCTGATTTAATCCCACTGGGGGCCTGGGATCCATGGACATGCGCAGTGCATATCTGAACCTCCACCTCTCACTCATCTCCCTATGGCTTCTTCAGACTGTGCGGTGTCACGGCCGTGGCATGCTGTTAGGGACCAGCTGACAGAACAGTCTGAAGAAGCCATAGGGAAATGAGTGAGAGGTGGAGGTTCAGATATGCACTGCGCATGTCCATGGATCCCAGGCCCCCAGTGGGATTAAATCAGAAGACACTGCGAGGCGGGCTCTCTGCCAGCGCGGCCGCACAGGCGCAGCCATCCAGACACCAAATGATGCCAGAAGACGGGCAGCGCTAAGTGTGCCTGGCCACGGGATAACATAACAGCGCAGGCTCCTGGACGGAATAAAACAACGCTGAGGAGCCGGTGCGCGGCGCCGGGGGGGTAGGAATGACGGCTGGGCTGCGTCACATTACGAAGGAAAGTCCCACCTCCGGGACGGTTTTACGGTATCAGTGGACACATTTTATAAGTGTTAAGTTCTGCGTGTGCAAGGAGCTAAACAAAAATAGCTACCTTTTCCTTGGGCAGCATTACTGCTGCACAAGGTGGCTCTTTCAGTAACAAACGCCTTGGGGGGGGGGGGGACAGATTCCCTTACATTTCAGTTGTTGTGTCAGCGTGGCGGTCGCATGACACATTGCCGGCTACACAGCTGGGGATCAGCTGACGTTACTGAAACCCAATAACACTGGGTCGTATGTTTTGACTGTGCAGACGGCACGTCTGAGCCTCAACTGGCGGTGTTGGAGCCCAGGAATTTAAGTTCAGGTGGTAGAAAGATGAACACAACAGGAGACCTGGATAACGTATACAGTGACCTAATTATTCAATCAGGAGGAGGAGTGGCAAATTCCGGCGAGATCCAGGCCTTGTTCATTTTCAGGAAAGTAAGCCGGTCAACGTTATCGGAGGATAGTCGCATGCGACGGTCAGTTAGTACACCACCTGCAGCACTAAAGACACGTTCCGATAATACACTGGCCGCAGGGCAAGACAGCACCTCCAATGCATACTGGCTTAGCTCTGGCCATGTATCCAGCTTTGAGACCCAAAACTTGAAAGGGGAAGAGCCGTCTGGGAGTACAGCAAGAGGGCAAGACATGTAGTCTGTCACCATCTGACGGAACCGTTGCCTCCTGCTGACTGGAGCCGTCTGTGATGGTGTAGACTTTTGTGGCGGGCACAGAAAACTGTGCCACAGTTCGGCCATACTGGTCTTGCCTTGGGCAGAGGCACTGCTTCTGCTCCCTCTTTGTGCAGAGCCTCCACCACGGCCTGGACGCACTGAGCTGCTTTGGAATGCACTAGCAGCACTTCTCTCAGTTGGAATGGAGAAGATGATGGAATTGACCAGTGTGTCTTGGTACTCCCGCATTTTTCGCTCCCGGTTCAACGGTGTGATGAGGCTTTCTACGTTGTCCCGGTAGCGAGGATCGAGGAGGGTGAACACCCAATAATCAGACATGTTGAGAATGTGGGCGATGCGGCGGTCGTTTCTCAGGCACTGCAGCATGTAATCCACCATGTGCTGCAGACTGCCAACTGCCCAAGAAACGCTGTCCCCTGCTGGAGGCGTGATCTCTGCCCGCTCGTCATCACCCCACCCTCGCTGTACACACTGACTACTGGACAATTGTGTAACTCCCTCCTCTGGACGGATGTCTTCCTCCTCCATTGACTCCTCCTCATCCTCCTCACAAACGGTCCCCTGCCTACGCGTTTGTGAGGAACCACGTGGCGCTGACTGTCCAGAAGATGATGGAAATGGTGAATCCTCATCCTCCACCTCTTCCACAACATCATCCCTTAGCGCTTGCAGTGATTTTTCAAGCAGGCAGATAAGGGGGACAGTCATGCTGACTAGTGCATCATCTGCACTCGCCATCCGCGTGGAATAATCAAAGGGACGCAAAACCTGGCAGACGTCATTCATAGTGGCCCACTCTGTGGTTGTGAAGTCTGTACGGCGCTGACTGCGACTTTTTTGCGCCTGAAGCAGCTGGTACTCCATTACAGCTTGCTGCTGCTCACACAACCGCTCCAACATATGTAACGTGGAATTCCACCTGGTAGGTAGGTCACATATGATGCGATGTTCCGGCAGGCGGTGTCGGCGCTGCAGAGCCGCAATGCGCGCTTTTGCCGTGCTGGAACGCCGCAAGTGAGCACACTCTAGGCGGACCTTGTGCAGCAGTGCATCAAGATCCGGATAGTCCCTCAAAAAGCTCTGCACGACCAAATTGAGCACATGTGCCAGACATGGGATGTGAGTGAGGTTGCCGAGGCCCAGAGCTGCCACCAGATTTCGGCCATTATCACACACTACCATGCCTGGCTGGAGATTCGCTGGCACAAACCACACATCGCTCTCCTGCTTGATGGCATTCCAGAGCTCCTGCGCTGTGTGGCTACGATTCCCCAAGAAAATTAATTTCAAGACGGCCTGTTGACGTTTGGCCACGGCTGTGCTCATGTCGGTCGTAACAGGTACACGTTCATCACGGGTCCATGTGGAGGTGGACTGTGACGGCTCCTGCAGCGATGATTCTGAGGAACTGGTGTAAGAGGAGGAGTCAATGCGTACAGAATGGATTCCGGCAATCCTTGGAGTGGGCAGGACACGTCCTGCGCCACTCGCACGGTCTGTACCCGGCTCAACGACATTAACCCAATGGGCAGTGAGGGAAAGGTATCGCCCCTGTCCATGTTGACTGGTCCACGCATCGGTGGTGAGGTGGACCTTGCTACTGACGGCGTTCAGTAGCGCGTGTTTTATGTGTCCCTCCACATGCTTCTGCAGGGCAGGGACGGCTTGCCTGCTGAAGTAAAAGCGGCTGGGCACATTGTACTGTGGGACTGCCAATGACATCAAGTCACGGAAGCTGTCAGTCTCCACCAGCCTGAATGACAGCATTTCCAGTGACAGAAGTTTGGCAATGCCTGCAGTCAGAGCCTGTGCTCGTGGGTGGTTTGACGAGAAAGGCCGCCTTTTCTCCCATGCCTGTACTACCGATGGCTGTAGACTGGGCTGGGAGTGTGTGGATGACTGGGAAAGTGGCGCTGCGGGTGGAATTACAGCGGGTCTCTGGACAACAGGGGCAGAGGTTCTTCCACGGCGATCCTGGGAGGACGCCGAACCAGCTGCGTGTGAGGTAGAGGAAGAGGCAACACGAGCTGAAGAGGTGGTAGCTGCCGCTGTTGGTTGGCCTACCTCTTCAGTGTGTTTTTCTAACTCCGCCGGGTGCCTGTTGCGCACATGTTTCCACATGTTGGAGGTATTGAGGTTGCTGACATTTTTCCCTCTTTTGACTTTTTGATGACACACGTTGCATCTGACATAGCAAATGTCATCTGCAACTGTGTCAAAAAAGGACCAGGCACTGCAAGTCTTGGGAGCGCCCTTTTTGGCTTTTGGAAGAGACATGCTCCTAACGGGTGCCAAAGCGGAGGCTGCAGGATCCGCAGTCTTCCCCCTCCCTCTCCCTCTTTGGGCCGTACGGGGAATCTCTTCCTCAGAGCTGCTCCCACCACCTTCCTGTCCCTCACGCCAAGATGGGTCGAGGACCTCATCATCTACACTACCCTCTGCCCCCAACTGCTCCTCCTGGGTAGTCTCAGCAGCAGAGCACGCACCAGTAAGTGGCACCTGAGTGTCATCATCAGCTGATGCGGCCTGCGATGTGGTGACCGGAGCCACTGGCCCACCCGCCTCTTCAGAGGAAGACAGAAAAAGCTGTTGGGCATCACTGCACCCTGCCTCTTCTTCCATTTCTCCAATGCTGCTTGGCTGGCCCCCTGTTTCCAAGCCAAGAGATTCAGAGAACAGAAGTAGAGACGGCTCCTGTCCTGGGCTCTCTGTCTGCCTGGGCAATTTGGCAGGTGGTGAAGAGACAGATGGCTGCTCTCCAGTGCTCTGTGTCTGAGAGGATGTGGCACTAATGGAAGTTGATGCATTAGCTGCCATCCATCCGACAACAGCTTCAATTTGTTCTTCACGCAGCAGCGGTGTACGGCGCTCGGACACAAAGCTTCGCATGAACGACTGTTGCCTGGTGAAAGTGGGTGCTGATGAGTCACCGGTGCCCGCAGCAGGCACAGAATCCCCACGTCCCCTCCCTGCTCCGCGCCCACGCCCACGCCCACGTGCCTTACTCACTGCCTTCTTCATCTTGGTTGACTGATAAAGATAAGCAGAAAAGTACTAACGGATTTGTGTGCTTATTCCTGAGCAACTCCTCCTAACAGGTATAAGAAGCACTAATTATCTAAAGTGTGGACTAGACTTTAATATGAGCTAATGTGGCCTACAGAAATGTAAAGTGGTGTAACTGGTGTGTTTGGTGAACTTTATTATTTATTTATTTTTTGGGGGCTGAACTGACAACAGATAGAGCTGCAGTCACACGGAGACCGTGCAGACAGACGTAAACGGCGCTACAAGGCCCAAAAACCCTCCTCTACTTTATCCTATGTAGTGTTTTTCCACAAATTAGCTGGAGACGGGTGGAAAGACACTAATAGGATTTTTTTGAATAAATTAGCAGCAGACTACACTATTTGGAAAAAAAAGAAAATTGATTTGGCGGTATGACGCAGTGAAAAACCCTGAGCTGGAGACAACCAGGCTATAGCTGCTCACAGATTACAGGGCGAGCTGCAGTCACACGGAGACCGTGCAGACAGCCGTAAACGGCGCTGCAAGGCCCAAAAACCCTCCTCTACTTTATCCTATGTAGTGTTTTTCCACAAATTAGCTGGAGACGGGTGGAAAGACACTAATAGGATTTTTTTAAATTAATTAGCAGCAGACTACACTACTTTGAAAAAAAAGAAAATTGATTTGGCGGTATGACGCAGTGAAAAACCCTGAGCTGGAGACAACCAGGCTATAGCTGCTCACAGATTACAGGGCGAGCTGCAGTCACACGGAGACCGTGCAGACAGCCGTAAACGGCGCTGCAAGGCCCAAAAACCCTCCTCTACTTTATCCTATATAGTGTTTTTCCACAAATTAGCTGGAGACGGGTGGAAAGACACTAATAGGATTTTTTTAAATTAATTAGCAGCAGACTACACTACTTTGAAAAAAAAGAAAATTGATTTGGCGGTATGACGCAGTGAAAAACCCTGAGCTGGAGACAACCAGGCTACAGCTGCTCACAGATTACAGGGCGAGCTGCAGTCACACGGAGACCGTGCAGACAGCCGTAAACGGCGCTGCAAGGCCCAAAAACCCTCCTCTACTTTATCCTATGTAGTGTTTTTCCACAAATTAGCTGGAGACGGGTGGAAAGACACTAATAGGATTTTTTAAAATTAATTAGCAGCAGACTACACTACTTTGAAAAAAAAGAAAATTGATTTGGCGGTATGACGCAGTGAAAAACCCTGAGCTGGAGACAACCAGGCTACAGCTGCTCACAGATTACAGGGCGAGCTGCAGTCACACGGAGACCGTGCAGACGGCCGTAAACGGCGCTGCAAGGCCCAAAAACCCTCCTCTACTTTATCCTATGTAGTGTTTTTCCACAAATTAGCTGGAGACGGGTGGAAAGACACTAATAGGATTTTTTTGAATAAATTAGCAGCAGACTACACTACTTGGGAAAAAAAAAAAAAAAGGAACAGTATGAGGCAATGAACCACCCTCCCTGAACTGAATACAACCAACTATGGATGGCCTATGTGGCTGCACTCAGACTGGAGACTGGGCTGCACTCACACACACACACACACAGACCCTGCAGATCGCTGTGAAAACAGCGCTACAAGGCAAAAGCAAGGTGAATAGTAGGTGAACACAGCGGTTGCTAAATTAGCCTTTGGAAAGCACAAAGAAGCAAATCGCTATCTCTAAACTGTCCCTCAGTCAGCAAACAGCGTCCTGTCACTAACTGAATTCACAGCAGAGTGATCGCAAAATGGCGCCAGCGACTTTTAAACTGCATCATGACATCATTACACCAGCCAATCACAGCCTTGCCAGTAGTTTCATGCCCTCCATGCTAAACAGGATGTGCCCACACTTGGAATCAATCTCATTGGCTGAATTTCTGCTTTTTGAATCTTAGAACTTCCGATTCCGGTATCCGATACGCGGCAAGTATCGGAATCCCGGTATCGGAATTCCGATACCGCAAGTATCGGCCGATACCCGATACTTGCGGTATCGGAATGCTCAACACTATTCAAGACACAAAAGAGCACAGTGAGGTCAAAAATACTCTGTTGTAAAAAAATCACAGAAATCAGCAAGTGCTAGTCAAAAGATGTAAAGAAAACAGGGTATTTAGTTGATACGTTTTTTGCAAAAAAATGTATACTAAGCTGCTCCACCAAATCATCAAGGTATACCCTTATAGAGCAGTCCTAACTAATGTATAGAATCCCTATCTGATGTATTTAAAACCTGATCATCTGTATAGTACCTGTATAAGCAGGGTTCAGAGAAGAACTATCCATGTGGACATGCAGGATGGAACAGCTTAAATGCAAATGACCCACGGGGGAGAGGTGGACTCCCCAGTCTTGTAGAAACAAGAGAACAATTATAGAACCAGAAACACATGGGCCACTTGCACATTGAACAAGTCTGTAGAAACCTGTTCACACCACCAGAAAACTTCAAGACACAAAAGAGCACAGTGAGGTCAAAAATACTCTGTTGTAAAAAAATCACAGTAATCAGCAAGTGCTAGTCAAAAGATGTAAAGAAAACAGGGTATTTAGTTGATACGTTTTTTTGCAAAAAAATGTATACTAAGCTGCTCCACCAAATCGTCAAGGTATACCCTTATAGAGCAGTCCTAACTAATGTATAGAATCCCTATCTGATGTATTTAAAACCTGATCATCTGTATAGTACCTGTATAAGCAGGGTTCAGAGAAGAACTATCCATGTGGACATGCAGGATGGAACAGCTTAAATGCAAATGACCCACAGGGGAGTGGTGGACTCCCCAGTCTTGTAGAAACAAGAGAACAATTATAGAACCAGAAACATATGGGCCACTTGCACATTGAACAAATCTGTAGAAACCTGTTCACACCACCAGAAAACTTCAAGACACAAAAGAGCACAGTGAGGTCAAAAATACTCTGTTGTAAAAAAAATCACAGTAATCAGCAAGTGCTAGTAAAAAGATGTAAAGAAAACAGGGTATTTAGTTGATACTTTTTTTGAAAAAAAATGTATACTAAGCTGCTCCACCAAATCGTCAAGGTATACCCTTATAGAGCAGTCCTAACTAATGTATAGAATCCCTATCTGATGTATTTAAAACCCGATCATCTGTATAGTACCTGTATAAGCAGGGTTCAGAGAAGAACTATCCATGTGGACATGCAGGATGGAACAGCTTAAATGCAAATGACCTACAGGGGAGTGGTGGACTCCCCAGTCTTGTAGAAACAAGAGAACAATTATAGAACCAGAAACACATAGGCCACTTGCACATTGAACAAGTCTGTAGAAACCTGTTCACACCACCAGAAAACTTCAAGACACAAAAGAGCACAGTGAGGTCAAAAATACTCTGTTGTAAAAAAATCACAGTAATCAGCAAGTGCTAGTCAAAAGATGTAAAGAAAACAGGGTATTTAGTTGATACGTTTTTTGCAAAAAAATGTATACTAAGCTGCTCCACCAAATCGTCAAGGTATACCCTTATAGAGCAGTCCTAACTAATGTATAGAATCCCTATCTGATGTATTTAAAACCTGATCATCTGTATAGTACCTGTATAAGCAGGGTTCAGAGAAGAACTATCCATGTGGACATGCAGGATGGAACAGCTTAAATGCAAATGACCCACGGGGGAGTGGTGGACTCCCCAGTCTTGTAGAAACAAGAGAACAATTATAGAACCAGAAACACATGGGCCACTTGCACATTGAACAAGTCTGTAGAAACCTGTTCACACCACCAGAAAACTTCAAGACACAAAAGAGCACAGTGAGGTCAAAAATACTCTGTTGTAAAAAAATCACAGTAATCAGCAAGTGCTAGTCAAAAGATGTAAAGAAAACAGGGTATTTAGTTGATACGTTTTTTTGCAAAAAAATGTATACTAAGCTGCTCCACCAAATCGTCAAGGTATACCCTTATAGAGCAGTCCTAACTAATGTATAGAATCCCTATCTGATGTATTTAAAACCTGATCATCTGTATAGTACCTGTATAAGCAGGGTTCAGAGAAGAACTATCCATGTGGACATGCAGGATGGAACAGCTTAAATGCAAATGACCCACAGGGGAGTGGTGGACTCCCCAGTCTTGTAGAAACAAGAGAACAATTATAGAACCAGAAACACATGGGCCACTTGCACATTGAACAAGTCTGTGGAAACCTGTTCACACCACCAGAAAACTTCAAGACACAAAAGAGCACAGTGAGGTCAAAAATACTCTGTTGTAAAAAAATCACAGTAATCAGCAAGTGCTAGTCAAAAGATGTAAAGAAAACAGGGTATTTAGTTGATACTTTTTTTGAAAAAAAATGTATACTAAGCTGCTCCACCAAATCGTCAAGGTATACCCTTATAGAGCAGTCCTAACTAATGTATAGAATCCCTATCTGATGTATTTAAAACCTGATCATCTGTATAGTACCTGTATAAGCAGGGTTCAGAGAAGAACTATCCATGTGGACATGCAGGATGGAACAGCTTAAATGCAAATGACCCACAGGGGAGTGGTGGACTCCCCAGTCTTGTAGAAACAAGAGAACAATTATAGAACCAGAAACACATGGGCCACTTGCACATTGAACAAGTCTGTAGAAACCTGTTCACACCACCAGAAAACTTCAAGACACAAAAGAGCACAGTGAGGTCAAAAATACTCTGTTGTAAAAAAAATCACAGTAATCAGCAAGTGCTAGTCAAAAGATGTAAAGAAAACAGGGTATTTAGTTGATACGTTTTTTTGCAAAAAAATGTATACTAAGCTGCTCCACCAAATCGTCAAGGTATACCCTTATAGAGCAGTCCTAACTAATGTATAGAATCCCTATCTGATGTATTTAAAACCTGATCATCTGTATAGTACCTGTATAAGCAGGGTTCAGAGAAGAACCATCCATGTGGACATGCAGGATGGAACAGCTTAAATGCAAATGACCCACAGGGGAGTGGTGGACTCCCCAGTCTTGTAGAAACAAGAGAACAATTATAGAACCAGAAACACATGGGCCACTTGCACATTGAACAAGTCTGTAGAAACCTGTTCACACCACCAGAAAACTTCAAGACACAAAAGAGCACAGTGAGGTCAAAAATACTCTGTTGTAAAAAAATCACAGTAATCAGCAAGTGCTAGTCAAAAGATGTAAAGAAAACAGGGTATTTAGTTGATACTTTTTTTGCAAAAAAATGTATACTAAGCTGCTCCACCAAATCGTCAAGGTATACCCTTATAGAGCAGTCCTAACTAATGTATAGAATCCCTATCTGATGTATTTAAAACCTGATCATCTGTATAGTACCTGTATAAGCAGGGTTCAGAGAAGAACTATCCATGTGGACATGCAGGATGGAACAGCTTAAATGCAAATGACCCACAGGGGAGTGGTGGACTCCCCAGTCTTGTAGAAACAAGAGAACAATTATAGAACCAGAAACACATGGGCCACTTGCACATTGAACAAGTCTGTAGAAACCTGTTCACACCACCAGAAAACTTCAAGACACAAAAGAGCACAGTGAGGTCAAAAATACTCTGTTGTAAAAAAAATCACAGTAATCAGCAAGTGCTAGTCAAAAGATGTAAAGAAAACAGGGTATTTAGTTGATACTTTTTTTGCAAAAAAATGTATACTAAGCTGCTCCACCAAATCGTCAAGGTATACCCTTAAAGAGCAGTCCTAACTAATGTATAGAATCCCTATCTGATGTATTTAAAACCTGATCATCTGTATAGTACCTGTATAAGCAGGGTTCAGAGAAGAACTATCCATGTGGACATGCAGGATGGAACAGCTTAAATGCAAATGACCCACAGGGGAGTGGTGGACTCCCCAGTCTTGTAGAAACAAGAGAACAATTATAGAACCAGAAACACATGGGCCACTTGCACATTGAACAAGTCTGTAGAAACCTGTTCACACCACCAGAAAACTTCAAGACACAAAAGAGCACAGTGAGGTCAAAAATACTCTGTTGTAAAAAAATCACAGTAATCAGCAAGTGCTAGTCAAAAGATGTAAAGAAAACAGGGTATTTAGTTGATACTTTTTTTGCAAAAAAATGTATACTAAGCTGCTCCACCAAATCGTCAAGGTATACCCTTATAGAGCAGTCCTAACTAATGTATAGAATCCCTATCTGATGTATTTAAAACCCGATCATCTGTATAGTACCTGTATAAGCAGGGTTCAGAGAAGAACTATCCATGTGGACATGCAGGATGGAACAGCTTAAATGCAAATGACCTACAGGGGAGTGGTGGACTCCCCAGTCTTGTAGAAACAAGAGAACAATTATAGAACCAGAAACACATGGGCCACTTGCACATTGAACAAGTCTGTAGAAACCTGTTCACACCACCAGAAGACTTCAAGACACAAAAGAGCACAGTGAGGTCAAAAATACTCTGTTGTAAAAAAAATCACAGTAATCAGCAAGTGCTAGTCAAAAGATGTAAAGAAAACAAGGTATTTAGTTGATACTTTTTTTGAAAAAAAATGTATACTAAGCTGCTCCACCAAATCGTCAAGGTATACCCTTATAGAGCAGTCCTAACTAATGTATAGAATCCCTATCTGATGTATTTAAAACCCGATCATCTGTATAGTACCTGTATAAGCAGGGTTCAGAGAAGAACTATCCATGTGGACATGCAGGATGGAACAGCTTAAATGCAAATGACCCAAAGGGGAGTGGTGGACTCCCCAGTCTTGTAGAAACAAGAGAACAATTATAGAACCAGAAACACATGGGCCACTTGCACATTGAACAAGTCTGTAGAAACCTGTTCACACCACCAGAAAACTTCAAGACACAAAAGAGCACAGTGAGGTCAAAAATACTCTGTTGTAAAAAAATCACAGTAATCAGCAAGTGCTAGTCAAAAGATGTAAAGAAAACAGGGTATTTAGTTGATATGTTTTTTGCAAAAAAATGTATACTAAGCTGCTCCACCAAATCGTCAAGGTATACCCTTATAGAGCAGTCCTAACTAATGTATAGAATCCCTATCTGATGTATTTAAAACCTGATCATCTGTATAGTACCTGTATAAGCAGGGTTCAGAGAAGAACTATCCATGTGGACATGCAGGATGGAACAGCTTAAATGCAAATGACCCACGGGGGAGTGGTGGACTCCCCAGTCTTGTAGAAACAAGAGAACAATTATAGAACCAGAAACACATGGGCCACTTGCACATTGAACAAGTCTGTAGAAACCTGTTCACACCACCAGAAGACTTCAAGACACAAAAGAGCACAGTGAGGTCAAAAATACTCTGTTGTAAAAAAAATCACAGTAATCAGCAAGTGCTAGTCAAAAGATGTAAAGAAAACAAGGTATTTAGTTGATACTTTTTTTGAAAAAAAATGTATACTAAGCTGCTCCACCAAATCGTCAAGGTATACCCTTATAGAGCAGTCCTAACTAATGTATAGAATCCCTATCTGATGTATTTAAAACCCGATCATCTGTATAGTACCTGTATAAGCAGGGTTCAGAGAAGAACTATCCAAGTGGACATGCAGGATGGAACAGCTTAAATGCAAATGACCTACAGGGGAGTGGTGGACTCCCCAGTCTTGTAGAAACAAGAGAACAATTATAGAACCAGAAACACATGGGCCACTTGCACATTGAACAAGTCTGTAGAAACCTGTTCACACCACCAGAAAACTTCAAGACACAAAAGAGCACAGTGAGGTCAAAAATACTCTGTTGTAAAAAAATCACAGTAATCAGCAAGTGCTAGTCAAAAGATGTAAAGAAAACAGGGTATTTAGTTGATATGTTTTTTGCAAAAAAATGTATACTAAGCTGCTCCAACAAATCGTCAAGGTATACCCTTATAGAGCAGTCCTAACTAATGTATAGAATCCCTATCTGATGTATTTAAAACCTGATCATCTGTATAGTACCTGTATAAGCAGGGTTCAGAGAAGAACTATCCATGTGGACATGCAGGATGGAACAGCTTAAATGCAAATGACCCACGGGGGAGTGGTGGACTCCCCAGTCTTGTAGAAACAAGAGAACAATTATAGAACCAGAAACACATGGGCCACTTGCACATTGAACAAGTCTGTAGAAACCTGTTCACACCACCAGAAAACTTCAAGACACAAAAGAGCACAGTGAGGTCAAAAATACTCTGTTGTAAAAAAATCACAGTAATCAGCAAGTGCTAGTCAAAAGATGTAAAGAAAACAGGGTATTTAGTTGATACGTTTTTTTGCAAAAAAATGTATACTAAGCTGCTCCACCAAATCGTCAAGGTATACCCTTATAGAGCAGTCCTAACTAATGTATAGAATCCCTATCTGATGTATTTAAAACCTGATCATCTGTATAGTACCTGTATAAGCAGGGTTCAGAGAAGAACTATCCATGTGGACATGCAGGATGGAACAGCTTAAATGCAAATGACCCACAGGGGAGTGGTGGACTCCCCAGTCTTGTAGAAACAAGAGAACAATTATAGAACCAGAAACACATGGGCCACTTGCACATTGAACAAGTCTGTAGAAACCTGTTCACACCACCAGAAAACTTCAAGACACAAAAGAGCACAGTGAGGTCAAAAATACTCTGTTGTAAAAAAATCACAGTAATCAGCAAGTGCTAGTCAAAAGATGTAAAGAAAACAGGGTATTTAGTTGATACGTTTTTTTGCAAAAAAATGTATACTAAGCTGCTCCACCAAATCGTCAAGGTATACCCTTATAGAGCAGTCCTAACTAATGTATAGAATCCCTATCTGATGTATTTAAAACCTGATCATCTGTATAGTACCTGTATAAGCAGGGTTCAGAGAAGAACTATCCATGTGGACATGCAGGATGGAACAGCTTAAATGCAAATGACCCACAGGGGAGTGGTGGACTCCCCAGTCTTGTAGAAACAAGAGAACAATTATAGAACCAGAAACACATGGGCCACTTGCACATTGAACAAATCTGTAGAAACCTGTTCACACCACCAGAAAACTTCAAGACACAAAAGAGCACAGTGAGGTCAAAAATACTCTGTTGTAAAAAAAATCACAGTAATCAGCAAGTGCTAGTCAAAAGATGTAAAGAAAACAGGGTATTTAGTTGATACTTTTTTTGAAAAAAAATGTATACTAAGCTGCTCCACCAAATCGTCAAGGTATACCCTTATAGAGCAGTCCTAACTAATGTATAGAATCCCTATCTGATGTATTTAAAACCCGATCATCTGTATAGTACCTGTATAAGCAGGGTTCAGAGAAGAACTATCCATGTGGACATGCAGGATGGAACAGCTTAAATGCAAATGACCTACAGGGGAGTGGTGGACTCCCCAGTCTTGTAGAAACAAGAGAACAATTATAGAACCAGAAACACATGGGCCACTTGCACATTGAACAAGTCTGTAGAAACCTGTTCACACCACCAGAAAACTTCAAGACACAAAAGAGCACAGTGAGGTCAAAAATACTCTGTTGTAAAAAAATCACAGTAATCAGCAAGTGCTAGTCAAAAGATGTAAAGAAAACAGGGTATTTAGTTGATACTTTTTTTGCAAAAAAATGTATACTAAGCTGCTCCACCAAATCGTCAAGGTATACCCTTATAGAGCAGTCCTAACTAATGTATAGAATCCCTATCTGATGTATTTAAAACCCGATCATCTGTATAGTACCTGTATAAGCAGGGTTCAGAGACGAACTATCCATGTGGACATGCAGGATGGAACAGCTTAAATGCAAATGACCTACAGGGGAGTGGTGGACTCCCCAGTCTTGTAGAAACAAGAGAACAATTATAGAACCAGAAACACATGGGCCACTTGCACATTGAACAAGTCTGTAGAAACCTGTTCACACCACCAGAAGACTTCAAGACACAAAAGAGCACAGTGAGGTCAAAAATACTCTGTTGTAAAAAAATCACAGTAATCAGCAAGTGCTAGTCAAAAGATGTAAAGAAAACAGGGTATTTAGTTGATACGTTTTTTTGCAAAAAAAGTATACTAAGCTGCTCCACCAAATCGTCAAGGTATACCCTTATAGAGCAGTCCTAACTAATGTATAGAATCCCTATCTGATGTATTTAAAACCTGATCATCTGTATAGTACCTGTATAAGCAGGGTTCAGAGAAGAACTATCCATGTGGACATGCAGGATGGAACAGCTTAAATGCAAATGACCCACAGGGGAGTGGTGGACTCCCCAGTCTTGTAGAAACAAGAGAACAATTATAGAACCAGAAACACATGGGCCACTTGCACATTGAACAAATCTGTAGAAACCTGTTCACACCACCAGAAAACTTCAAGACACAAAAGAGCACAGTGAGGTCAAAAATACTCTGTTGTAAAAAAAATCACAGTAATCAGCAAGTGCTAGTCAAAAGATGTAAAGAAAACAGGGTATTTAGTTGATACTTTTTTTGAAAAAAAATGTATACTAAGCTGCTCCACCAAATCGTCAAGGTATACCCTTATAGAGCAGTCCTAACTAATGTATAGAATCCCTATCTGATGTATTTAAAACCCGATCATCTGTATAGTACCTGTATAAGCAGGGTTCAGAGAAGAACTATCCATGTGGACATGCAGGATGGAACAGCTTAAATGCAAATGACCTACAGGGGAGTGGTGGACTCCCCAGTCTTGTAGAAACAAGAGAACAATTATAGAACCAGAAACACATGGGCCACTTGCACATTGAACAAGTCTGTAGAAACCTGTTCACACCACCAGAAAACTTCAAGACACAAAAGAGCACAGTGAGGTCAAAAATACTCTGTTGTAAAAAAATCACAGTAATCAGCAAGTGCTAGTCAAAAGATGTAAAGAAAACAGGGTATTTAGTTGATACTTTTTTTGCAAAAAAATGTATACTAAGCTGCTCCACCAAATCGTCAAGGTATACCCTTATAGAGCAGTCCTAACTAATGTATAGAATCCCTACCTGATGTATTTAAAACCCGATCATCTGTATAGTACCTGTATAAGCAGGGTTCAGAGACGAACTATCCATGTGGACATGCAAGATGGAACAGCTTAAATGCAAATGACCTACAGGGGAGTGGTGGACTCCCCAGTCTTGTAGAAACAAGAGAACAATTATAGAACCAGAAACACATGGGCCACTTGCACATTGAACAAGTCTGTAGAAACCTGTTCACACCACCAGAAGACTTCAAGACACAAAAGAGCACAGTGAGGTCAAAAATACTCTGTTGTAAAAAAATCACAGTAATCAGCAAGTGCTAGTCAAAAGATGTAAAGAAAACAGGGTATTTAGTTGATACGTTTTTTTGCAAAAAAAGTATACTAAGCTGCTCCACCAAATCGTCAAGGTATACCCTTATAGAGCAGTCCTAACTAATGTATAGAATCCCTATCTGATGTATTTAAAACCTGATCATCTGTATAGTACCTGTATAAGCAGGGTTCAGAGAAGAACTATCCATGTGGACATGCAGGATGGAACAGCTTAAATGCAAATGACCCACAGGGGAGTGGTGGACTCCCCAGTCTTGTAGAAACAAGAGAACAATTATAGAACCAGAAACACATGGGCCACTTGCACATTGAACAAATCTGTAGAAACCTGTTCACACCACCAGAAAACTTCAAGACACAAAAGAGCACAGTGAGGTCAAAAATACTCTGTTGTAAAAAAAATCACAGTAATCAGCAAGTGCTAGTCAAAAGATGTAAAGAAAACAGGGTATTTAGTTGATACTTTTTTTGAAAAAAAATGTATACTAAGCTGCTCCACCAAATCGTCAAGGTATACCCTTATAGAGCAGTCCTAACTAATGTATAGAATCCCTATCTGATGTATTTAAAACCCGATCATCTGTATAGTACCTGTATAAGCAGGGTTCAGAGAAGAACTATCCATGTGGACATGCAGGATGGAACAGCTTAAATGCAAATGACCTACAGGGGAGTGGTGGACTCCCCAGTCTTGTAGAAACAAGAGAACAATTATAGAACCAGAAACACATGGGCCACTTGCACATTGAACAAGTCTGTAGAAACCTGTTCACACCACCAGAAAACTTCAAGACACAAAAGAGCACAGTGAGGTCAAAAATACTCTGTTGTAAAAAAATCACAGTAATCAGCAAGTGCTAGTCAAAAGATGTAAAGAAAACAGGGTATTTAGTTGATACTTTTTTTGCAAAAAAATGTATACTAAGCTGCTCCACCAAATCGTCAAGGTATACCCTTATAGAGCAGTCCTAACTAATGTATAGAATCCCTATCTGATGTATTTAAAACCCGATCATCTGTATAGTACCTGTATAAGCAGGGTTCAGAGACGAACTATCCATGTGGACATGCAGGATGGAACAGCTTAAATGCAAATGACCTACAGGGGAGTGGTGGACTCCCCAGTCTTGTAGAAACAAGAGAACAATTATAGAACCAGAAACACATGGGCCACTTGCACATTGAACAAGTCTGTAGAAACCTGTTCACACCACCAGAAGACTTCAAGACACAAAAGAGCACAGTGAGGTCAAAAATACTCTGTTGTAAAAAAATCACAGTAATCAGCAAGTGCTAGTCAAAAGATGTAAAGAAAACAGGGTATTTAGTTGATACGTTTTTTTGCAAAAAAAGTATACTAAGCTGCTCCACCAAATCGTCAAGGTATACCCTTATAGAGCAGTCCTAACTAATGTATAGAATCCCTATCTGATGTATTTAAAACCTGATCATCTGTATAGTACCTGTATAAGCAGGGTTCAGAGAAGAACTATCCATGTGGACATGCAGGATGGAACAGCTTAAATGCAAATGACCCACAGGGGAGTGGTGGACTCCCCAGTCTTGTAGAAACAAGAGAACAATTATAGAACCAGAAACACATGGGCCACTTGCACATTGAACAAATATGTAGAAACCTGTTCACACCACCAGAAAACTTCAAGACACAAAAGAGCACAGTGAGGTCAAAAATACTCTGTTGTAAAAAAAATCACAGTAATCAGCAAGTGCTAGTCAAAAGATGTAAAGAAAACAGGGTATTTAGTTGATACTTTTTTTGAAAAAAAAATGTATACTAAGCTGCTCCACCAAATCGTCAAGGTATACCCTTATAGAGCAGTCCTAACTAATGTATAGAATCCCTATCTGATGTATTTAAAACCCGATCATCTGTATAGTACCTGTATAAGCAGGGTTCAGAGAAGAACTATCCATGTGGACATGCAGGATGGAACAGCTTAAATGCAAATGACCTACAGGGGAGTGGTGGACTCCCCAGTCTTGTAGAAACAAGAGAACAATTATAGAACCAGAAACACATGGGCCACTTGCACATTGAACAAGTCTGTAGAAACCTGTTCACACCACCAGAAAACTTCAAGACACAAAAGAGCACAGTGAGGTCAAAAATACTCTGTTGTAAAAAAATCACAGTAATCAGCAAGTGCTAGTCAAAAGATGTAAAGAAAACAGGGTATTTAGTTGATACGTTTTTTGCAAAAAAATGTATACTAAGCTGCTCCACCAAATCGTCAAGGTATACCCTTATAGAGCAGTCCTAACTAATGTATAGAATCCCTATCTGATGTATTTAAAACCTGATCATCTGTATAGTACCTGTATAAGCAGGGTTCAGAGAAGAACTATCCATGTGGACATGCAGGATGGAACAGCTTAAATGCAAATGACCCACGGGGGAGTGGTGGACTCCCCAGTCTTGTAGAAACAAGAGAATAATTATAGAACCAGAAACACATGGGCCACTTGCACATTGAACAAGTCTGTAGAAACCTGTTCACACCACCAGAAAACTTCAAGACACAAAAGAGCACAGTGAGGTCAAAAATACTGTGTTGTAAAAAAATCACAGTAATCAGCAAGTGCTAGTCAAAAGATGTAAAGAAAACAGGGTATTTAGTTGATACGTTTTTTTGCAAAAAAATGTATACTAAGCTGCTCCACCAAATCGTCAAGGTATACCCTTATAGAGCAGTCCTAACTAATGTATAGAATCCCTATCTGATGTATTTAAAACCTGATCATCTGTATAGTACCTGTATAAGCAGGGTTCAGAGAAGAACTATCCATGTGGACATGCAGGATGGAACAGCTTAAATGCAAATGACCCACAGGGGAGTGGTGGACTCCCCAGTATTGTAGAAACAAGAGAACAATTATAGAACCAGAAACACATGGGCCACTTGCACATTGAACAAGTCTGTAGAAACCTGTTCACACCACCAGAAAACTTCAAGACACAAAAGAGCACAGTGAGGTCAAAAATACTCTGTTGTAAAAAAATCACAGTAATCAGCAAGTGCTAGTCAAAAGATGTAAAGAAAACAGGGTATTTAGTTGATACTTTTTTTGCAAAAAAATGTATACTAAGCTGCTCCACCAAATCGTCAAGGTATACCCTTATAGAGCAGTCCTAACTAATGTATAGAATCCCTATCTGATGTATTTAAAACCCGATCATCTGTATAGTACCTGTATAAGCAGGGTTCAGAGACGAACTATCCATGTGGACATGCAGGATGGAACAGCTTAAATGCAAATGACCTACAGGGGAGTGGTGGACTCCCCAGTCTTGTAGAAACAAGAGAACAATTATAGAACCAGAAACACATGGGCCACTTGCACATTGAACAAGTCTGTAGAAACCTGTTCACACCACCAGAAGACTTCAAGACACAAAAGAGCACAGTGAGGTCAAAAATACTCTGTTGTAAAAAAATCACAGTAATCAGCAAGTGCTAGTCAAAAGATGTAAAGAAAACAGGGTATTTAGTTGATACGTTTTTTTGCAAAAAAAGTATACTAAGCTGCTCCACCAAATCGTCAAGGTATACCCTTATAGAGCAGTCCTAACTAATGTATAGAATCCCTATCTGATGTATTTAAAACCTGATCATCTGTATAGTACCTGTATAAGCAGGGTTCAGAGAAGAACTATCCATGTGGACATGCAGGATGGAACAGCTTAAATGCAAATGACCCACAGGGGAGTGGTGGACTCCCCAGTCTTGTAGAAACAAGAGAACAATTATAGAACCAGAAACACATGGGCCACTTGCACATTGAACAAATCTGTAGAAACCTGTTCACACCACCAGAAAACTTCAAGACACAAAAGAGCACAGTGAGGTCAAAAATACTCTGTTGTAAAAAAAATCACAGTAATCAGCAAGTGCTAGTCAAAAGATGTAAAGAAAACAGGGTATTTAGTTGATACTTTTTTTGAAAAAAAAATGTATACTAAGCTGCTCCACCAAATCGTCAAGGTATACCCTTATAGAGCAGTCCTAACTAATGTATAGAATCCCTATCTGATGTATTTAAAACCCGATCATCTGTATAGTACCTGTATAAGCAGGGTTCAGAGAAGAACTATCCATGTGGACATGCAGGATGGAACAGCTTAAATGCAAATGACCTACAGGGGAGTGGTGGACTCCCCAGTCTTGTAGAAACAAGAGAACAATTATAGAACCAGAAACACATGGGCCACTTGCACATTGAACAAGTCTGTAGAAACCTGTTCACACCACCAGAAAACTTCAAGACACAAAAGAGCACAGTGAGGTCAAAAATACTCTGTTGTAAAAAAATCACAGTAATCAGCAAGTGCTAGTCAAAAGATGTAAAGAAAACAGGGTATTTAGTTGATACGTTTTTTGCAAAAAAATGTATACTAAGCTGCTCCACCAAATCGTCAAGGTATACCCTTATAGAGCAGTCCTAACTAATGTATAGAATCCCTATCTGATGTATTTAAAACCTGATCATCTGTATAGTACCTGTATAAGCAGGGTTCAGAGAAGAACTATCCATGTGGACATGCAGGATGGAACAGCTTAAATGCAAATGACCCACGGGGGAGTGGTGGACTCCCCAGTCTTGTAGAAACAAGAGAATAATTATAGAACCAGAAACACATGGGCCACTTGCACATTGAACAAGTCTGTAGAAACCTGTTCACACCACCAGAAAACTTCAAGACACAAAAGAGCACAGTGAGGTCAAAAATACTCTGTTGTAAAAAAATCACAGTAATCAGCAAGTGCTAGTCAAAAGATGTAAAGAAAACAGGGTATTTAGTTGATACGTTTTTTTGCAAAAAAATGTATACTAAGCTGCTCCACCAAATCGTCAAGGTATACCCTTATAGAGCAGTCCTAACTAATGTATAGAATCCCTATCTGATGTATTTAAAACCTGATCATCTGTATAGTACCTGTATAAGCAGGGTTCAGAGAAGAACTATCCATGTGGACATGCAGGATGGAACAGCTTAAATGCAAATGACCCACAGGGGAGTGGTGGACTCCCCAGTATTGTAGAAACAAGAGAACAATTATAGAACCAGAAACACATGGGCCACTTGCACATTGAACAAGTCTGTAGAAACCTGTTCACACCACCAGAAAACTTCAAGACACAAAAGAGCACAGTGAGGTCAAAAATACTCTGTTGTAAAAAAATCACAGTAATCAGCAAGTGCTAGTCAAAAGATGTAAAGAAAACAGGGTATTTAGTTGATACGTTATTTTGCAAAAAAATGTATACTAAGCTGCTCCACCAAATCGTCAAGGTATACCCTTATAGAGCAGTCCTAACTAATGTATAGAATCCCTATCTGATGTATTTAAAACCTGATCATCTGTATAGTACCTGTATAAGCAGGGTTCAGAGAAGAACTATCCATGTGGACATGCAGGATGGAACAGCTTAAATGCAAATGACCCACAGGGGAGTGGTGGACTCCCCAGTCTTGTAGAAACAAGAGAACAATTATAGAACCAGAAACACATGGGCCACTTGCACATTGAATAAGTCTGTAGAAACCTGTTCACACCACCAGAAAACTTCAAGACACAAAAGAGCACAGTGAGGTCAAAAATACTCTGTTGTAAAAAAAAATCACAGTAATCAGCAAGTGCTAGTCAAAAGATGTAAAGAAAACAGGGTATTTAGTTGATACGTTTTTTTGCAAAAAAATGTATACTAAGCTGCTCCACCAAATCGTCAAGGTATACCCTTATAGAGCAGTCCTAACTAATGTATAGAATCCCTATCTGATGTATTTAAAACCTGATCATCTGTATAGTACCTGTATAAGCAGGGTTCAGAGAAGAACCATCCATGTGGACATGCAGGATGGAACAGCTTAAATGCAAATGACCCACAGGGGAGTGGTGGACTCCCCAGTCTTGTAGAAACAAGAGAACAATTATAGAACCAGAAACACATGGGCCACTTGCACATTGAACAAGTCTGTAGAAACCTGTTCACACCACCAGAAGACTTCAAGACACAAAAGAGCACAGTGAGGTCAAAAATACTCTGTTGTAAAAAAATCACAGTAATCAGCAAGTGCTAGTCAAAAGATGTAAAGAAAACAGGGTATTTAGTTGATACGTTTTTTTGCAAAAAAAGTATACTAAGCTGCTCCACCAAATCGTCAAGGTATACCCTTATAGAGCAGTCCTAACTAATGTATAGAATCCCTATCTGATGTATTTAAAACCTGATCATCTGTATAGTACCTGTATAAGCAGGGTTCAGAGAAGAACTATCCATGTGGACATGCAGGATGGAACAGCTTAAATGCAAATGACCCACAGGGGAGTGGTGGACTCCCCAGTCTTGTAGAAACAAGAGAACAATTATAGAACCAGAAACACATGGGCCACTTGCACATTGAACAAATATGTAGAAACCTGTTCACACCACCAGAAAACTTCAAGACACAAAAGAGCACAGTGAGGTCAAAAATACTCTGTTGTAAAAAAAATCACAGTAATCAGCAAGTGCTAGTCAAAAGATGTAAAGAAAACAGGGTATTTAGTTGATACTTTTTTTGAAAAAAAAATGTATACTAAGCTGCTCCACCAAATCGTCAAGGTATACCCTTATAGAGCAGTCCTAACTAATGTATAGAATCCCTATCTGATGTATTTAAAACCTGATCATCTGTATAGTACCTGTATAAGCAGGGTTCAGAGAAGAACTATCCATGTGGACATGCAGGATGGAACAGCTTAAATGCAAATGACCCACGGGGGAGTGGTGGACTCCCCAGTCTTGTAGAAACAAGAGAATAATTATAGAACCAGAAACACATGGGCCACTTGCACATTGAACAAGTCTGTAGAAACCTGTTCACACCACCAGAAAACTTCAAGACACAAAAGAGCACAGTGAGGTCAAAAATACTGTGTTGTAAAAAAATCACAGTAATCAGCAAGTGCTAGTCAAAAGATGTAAAGAAAACAGGGTATTTAGTTGATACGTTATTTTGCAAAAAAATGTATACTAAGCTGCTCCACCAAATCGTCAAGGTATACCCTTATAGAGCAGTCCTAACTAATGTATAGAATCCCTATCTGATGTATTTAAAACCTGATCATCTGTATAGTACCTGTATAAGCAGGGTTCAGAGAAGAACTATCCATGTGGACATGCAGGATGGAACAGCTTAAATGCAAATGACCCACAGGGGAGTGGTGGACTCCCCAGTCTTGTAGAAACAAGAGAACAATTATAGAACCAGAAACACATGGGCCACTTGCACATTGAATAAGTCTGTAGAAACCTGTTCACACCACCAGAAAACTTCAAGACACAAAAGAGCACAGTGAGGTCAAAAATACTCTGTTGTAAAAAAAAATCACAGTAATCAGCAAGTGCTAGTCAAAAGATGTAAAGAAAACAGGGTATTTAGTTGATACGTTTTTTTGCAAAAAAATGTATACTAAGCTGCTCCACCAAATCGTCAAGGTATACCCTTATAGAGCAGTCCTAACTAATGTATAGAATCCCTATCTGATGTATTTAAAACCTGATCATCTGTATAGTACCTGTATAAGCAGGGTTCAGAGAAGAACCATCCATGTGGACATGCAGGATGGAACAGCTTAAATGCAAATGACCCACAGGGGAGTGGTGGACTCCCCAGTCTTGTAGAAACAAGAGAACAATTATAGAACCAGAAACACATGGGCCACTTGCACATTGAATAAGTCTGTAGAAACCTGTTCACACCACCAGAAAACTTCAAGACACAAAAGAGCACAGTGAGGTCAAAAATACTCTGTTGTAAAAAAAATCACAGTAATCAGCAAGTGCTAGTCAAAAGATGTAAGGAAAACAGGGTATTTAGTTGATACTTTTTTTGCAAAAAAATGTATACTAAGCTGCTCCACCAAATCGTCAAGGTATACCCTTATAGAGCAGTCCTAACTAATGTATAGAATCCCTATCTGATGTATTTAAAACCTGATCATCTGTATAGTACTTGTATAAGCAGGGTTCAGAGAAGAACTATCCATGTGGACATGCAGGATGGAACAGCTTAAATGCAAATGACCCACAGGGGAGTGGTGGACTCCCCAGTCTTGTAGAAACAAGAGAACAATTATAGAACCAGAAACACATGGGCCACTTGCACATTGAACAAGTCTGTAGAAACCTGTTCACACCACCAGAAAACTTCAAGACACAAAAGAGCACAGTGAGGTCAAAAATACTCTGTTGTAAAAAAATCACAGTAATCAGCAAGTGCTAGTCAAAAGATGTAAAGAAAACAGGGTATTTAGTTGATACTTTTTTTGCAAAAAAATGTATACTAAGCTGCTCCACCAAATCGTCAAGGTATACCCTTATAGAGCAGTCCTAACTAATGTATAGAATCCCTATCTGATGTATTTAAAACCCGATCATCTGTATAGTACCTGTATAAGCAGGGTTCAGAGACGAACTATCCATGTGGACATGCAGGATGGAACAGCTTAAATGCAAATGACCTACAGGGGAGTGGTGGACTCCCCAGTCTTGTAGAAACAAGAGAACAATTATAGAACCAGAAACACATGGGCCACTTGCACATTGAACAAGTCTGTAGAAACCTGTTCACACCACCAGAAGACTTCAAGACACAAAAGAGCACAGTGAGGTCAAAAATACTCTGTTGTAAAAAAATCACAGTAATCAGCAAGTGCTAGTCAAAAGATGTAAAGAAAACAGGGTATTTAGTTGATACGTTTTTTTGCAAAAAAAGTATACTAAGCTGCTCCACCAAATCGTCAAGGTATACCCTTATAGAGCAGTCCTAACTAATGTATAGAATCCCTATCTGATGTATTTAAAACCTGATCATCTGTATAGTACCTGTATAAGCAGGGTTCAGAGAAGAACTATCCATGTGGACATGCAGGATGGAACAGCTTAAATGCAAATGACCCACAGGGGAGTGGTGGACTCCCCAGTCTTGTAGAAACAAGAGAACAATTATAGAACCAGAAACACATGGGCCACTTGCACATTGAACAAATCTGTAGAAACCTGTTCACACCACCAGAAAACTTCAAGACACAAAAGAGCACAGTGAGGTCAAAAATACTCTGTTGTAAAAAAAATCACAGTAATCAGCAAGTGCTAGTCAAAAGATGTAAAGAAAACAGGGTATTTAGTTGATACTTTTTTTGAAAAAAAATGTATACTAAGCTGCTCCACCAAATCGTCAAGGTATACCCTTATAGAGCAGTCCTAACTAATGTATAGAATCCCTATCTGATGTATTTAAAACCCGATCATCTGTATAGTACCTGTATAAGCAGGGTTCAGAGAAGAACTATCCATGTGGACATGCAGGATGGAACAGCTTAAATGCAAATGACCTACAGGGGAGTGGTGGACTCCCCAGTCTTGTAGAAACAAGAGAACAATTATAGAACCAGAAACACATGGGCCACTTGCACATTGAACAAGTCTGTAGAAACCTGTTCACACCACCAGAAAACTTCAAGACACAAAAGAGCACAGTGAGGTCAAAAATACTCTGTTGTAAAAAAATCACAGTAATCAGCAAGTGCTAGTCAAAAGATGTAAAGAAAACAGGGTATTTAGTTGATACTTTTTTTGCAAAAAAAATGTATACTAAGCTGCTCCACCAAATCGTCAAGGTATACCCTTATAGAGCAGTCCTAACTAATGTATAGAATCCCTATCTGATGTATTTAAAACCCGATCATCTGTATAGTACCTGTATAAGCAGGGTTCAGAGACGAACTATCCATGTGGACATGCAGGATGGAACAGCTTAAATGCAAATGACCTACAGGGGAGTGGTGGACTCCCCAGTCTTGTAGAAACAAGAGAACAATTATAGAACCAGAAACACATGGGCCACTTGCACATTGAACAAGTCTGTAGAAACCTGTTCACACCACCAGAAGACTTCAAGACACAAAAGAGCACAGTGAGGTCAAAAATACTCTGTTGTAAAAAAATCACAGTAATCAGCAAGTGCTAGTCAAAAGATGTAAAGAAAACAGGGTATTTAGTTGATACGTTTTTTTGCAAAAAAAGTATACTAAGCTGCTCCACCAAATCGTCAAGGTATACCCTTATAGAGCAGTCCTAACTAATGTATAGAATCCCTATCTGATGTATTTAAAACCTGATCATCTGTATAGTACCTGTATAAGCAGGGTTCAGAGAAGAACTATCCATGTGGACATGCAGGATGGAACAGCTTAAATGCAAATGACCCACAGGGGAGTGGTGGACTCCCCAGTCTTGTAGAAACAAGAGAACAATTATAGAACCAGAAACACATGGGCCACTTGCACATTGAACAAATCTGTAGAAACCTGTTCACACCACCAGAAAACTTCAAGACACAAAAGAGCACAGTGAGGTCAAAAATACTCTGTTGTAAAAAAAATCACAGTAATCAGCAAGTGCTAGTCAAAAGATGTAAAGAAAACAGGGTATTTAGTTGATACTTTTTTTGAAAAAAAATGTATACTAAGCTGCTCCACCAAATCGTCAAGGTATACCCTTATAGAGCAGTCCTAACTAATGTATAGAATCCCTATCTGATGTATTTAAAACCCGATCATCTGTATAGTACCTGTATAAGCAGGGTTCAGAGAAGAACTATCCATGTGGACATGCAGGATGGAACAGCTTAAATGCAAATGACCTACAGGGGAGTGGTGGACTCCCCAGTCTTGTAGAAACAAGAGAACAATTATAGAACCAGAAACACATGGGCCACTTGCACATTGAACAAGTCTGTAGAAACCTGTTCACACCACCAGAAAACTTCAAGACACAAAAGAGCACAGTGAGGTCAAAAATACTCTGTTGTAAAAAAATCACAGTAATCAGCAAGTGCTAGTCAAAAGATGTAAAGAAAACAGGGTATTTAGTTGATACTTTTTTTGCAAAAAAATGTATACTAAGCTGCTCCACCAAATCGTCAAGGTATACCCTTATAGAGCAGTCCTAACTAATGTATAGAATCCCTATCTGATGTATTTAAAACCCGATCATCTGTATAGTACCTGTATAAGCAGGGTTCAGAGACGAACTATCCATGTGGACATGCAGGATGGAACAGCTTAAATGCAAATGACCTACAGGGGAGTGGTGGACTCCCCAGTCTTGTAGAAACAAGAGAACAATTATAGAACCAGAAACACATGGGCCACTTGCACATTGAACAAGTCTGTAGAAACCTGTTCACACCACCAGAAGACTTCAAGACACAAAAGAGCACAGTGAGGTCAAAAATACTCTGTTGTAAAAAAATCACAGTAATCAGCAAGTGCTAGTCAAAAGATGTAAAGAAAACAGGGTATTTAGTTGATACGTTTTTTTGCAAAAAAAGTATACTAAGCTGCTCCACCAAATCGTCAAGGTATACCCTTATAGAGCAGTCCTAACTAATGTATAGAATCCCTATCTGATGTATTTAAAACCTGATCATCTGTATAGTACCTGTATAAGCAGGGTTCAGAGAAGAACTATCCATGTGGACATGCAGGATGGAACAGCTTAAATGCAAATGACCCACAGGGGAGTGGTGGACTCCCCAGTCTTGTAGAAACAAGAGAACAATTATAGAACCAGAAACACATGGGCCACTTGCACATTGAACAAATCTGTAGAAACCTGTTCACACCACCAGAAAACTTCAAGACACAAAAGAGCACAGTGAGGTCAAAAATACTCTGTTGTAAAAAAAATCACAGTAATCAGCAAGTGCTAGTCAAAAGATGTAAAGAAAACAGGGTATTTAGTTGATACTTTTTTTGAAAAAAAATGTATACTAAGCTGCTCCACCAAATCGTCAAGGTATACCCTTATAGAGCAGTCCTAACTAATGTATAGAATCCCTATCTGATGTATTTAAAACCCGATCATCTGTATAGTACCTGTATAAGCAGGGTTCAGAGAAGAACTATCCATGTGGACATGCAGGATGGAACAGCTTAAATGCAAATGACCTACAGGGGAGTGGTGGACTCCCCAGTCTTGTAGAAACAAGAGAACAATTATAGAACCAGAAACACATGGGCCACTTGCACATTGAACAAGTCTGTAGAAACCTGTTCACACCACCAGAAAACTTCAAGACACAAAAGAGCACAGTGAGGTCAAAAATACTCTGTTGTAAAAAAATCACAGTAATCAGCAAGTGCTAGTCAAAAGATGTAAAGAAAACAGGGTATTTAGTTGATACGTTTTTTGCAAAAAAATGTATACTAAGCTGCTCCACCAAATCGTCAAGGTATACCCTTATAGAGCAGTCCTAACTAATGTATAGAATCCCTATCTGATGTATTTAAAACCTGATCATCTGTATAGTACCTGTATAAGCAGGGTTCAGAGAAGAACTATCCATGTGGACATGCAGGATGGAACAGCTTAAATGCAAATGACCCACGGGGGAGTGGTGGACTCCCCAGTCTTGTAGAAACAAGAGAAAAATTATAGAACCAGAAACACATGGGCCACTTGCACATTGAACAAGTCTGTAGAAACCTGTTCACACCACCAGAAAACTTCAAGACACAAAAGAGCACAGTGAGGTCAAAAATACTGTGTTGTAAAAAAATCACAGTAATCAGCAAGTGCTAGTCAAAAGATGTAAAGAAAACAGGGTATTTAGTTGATACGTTTTTTTGCAAAAAAATGTATACTAAGCTGCTCCACCAAATCGTCAAGGTATACCCTTATAGAGCAGTCCTAACTAATGTATGGAATCCCTATCTGATGTATTTAAAACCTGATCATCTGTATAGTACCTGTATAAGCAGGGTTCAGAGAAGAACTATCCATGTGGACATGCAGGATGGAACAGCTTAAATGCAAATGACCCACAGGGGAGTGGTGGACTCCCCAGTATTGTAGAAACAAGAGAACAATTATAGAACCAGAAACACATGGGCCACTTGCACATTGAACAAGTCTGTAGAAACCTGTTCACACCACCAGAAAACTTCAAGACACAAAAGAGCACAGTGAGGTCAAAAATACTCTGTTGTAAAAAAATCACAGTAATCAGCAAGTGCTAGTCAAAAGATGTAAAGAAAACAGGGTATTTAGTTGATACGTTATTTTGCAAAAAAATGTATACTAAGCTGCTCCACCAAATCGTCAAGGTATACCCTTATAGAGCAGTCCTAACTAATGTATAGAATCCCTATCTGATGTATTTAAAACCTGATCATCTGTATAGTACCTGTATAAGCAGGGTTCAGAGAAGAACTATCCATGTGGACATGCAGGATGGAACAGCTTAAATGCAAATGACCCACAGGGGAGTGGTGGACTCCCCAGTCTTGTAGAAACAAGAGAACAATTATAGAACCAGAAACACATGGGCCACTTGCACATTGAATAAGTCTGTAGAAACCTGTTCACACCACCAGAAAACTTCAAGACACAAAAGAGCACAGTGAGGTCAAAAATACTCTGTTGTAAAAAAAAATCACAGTAATCAGCAAGTGCTAGTCAAAAGATGTAAAGAAAACAGGGTATTTAGTTGATACGTTTTTTTGCAAAAAAATGTATACTAAGCTGCTCCACCAAATCGTCAAGGTATACCCTTATAGAGCAGTCCTAACTAATGTATAGAATCCCTATCTGATGTATTTAAAACCTGATCATCTGTATAGTACCTGTATAAGCAGGGTTCAGAGAAGAACCATCCATGTGGACATGCAGGATGGAACAGCTTAAATGCAAATGACCCACAGGGGAGTGGTGGACTCCCCAGTCTTGTAGAAACAAGAGAACAATTATAGAACCAGAAACACATGGGCCACTTGCACATTGAATAAGTCTGTAGAAACCTGTTCACACCACCAGAAAACTTCAAGACACAAAAGAGCACAGTGAGGTCAAAAATACTCTGTTGTAAAAAAATCACAGTAATCAGCAAGTGCTAGTCAAAAGATGTAAGGAAAACAGGGTATTTAGTTGATACTTTTTTTGCAAAAAAATGTATACTAAGCTGCTCCACCAAATCGTCAAGGTATACCCTTATAGAGCAGTCCTAACTAATGTATAGAATCCCTATCTGATGTATTTAAAACCTGATCATCTGTATAGTACTTGTATAAGCAGGGTTCAGAGAAGAACTATCCATGTGGACATGCAGGATGGAACAGCTTAAATGCAAATGACCCACAGGGGAGTGGTGGACTCCCCAGTCTTGTAGAAACAAGAGAACAATTATAGAACCAGAAACACATGGGCCACTTGCACATTGAACAAGTCTGTAGAAACCTGTTCACACCACCAGAAGACTTCAAGACACAAAAGAGCACAGTGAGGTCAAAAATACTCTGTTGTAAAAAAATCACAGTAATCAGCAAGTGCTAGTCAAAAGATGTAAAGAAAACAGGGTATTTAGTTGATACGTTTTTTTGCAAAAAAATGTACACTAAGCTGCTCCACCAAATCGTCAAGGTATACCCTTATAGAGCAGTCCTAACTAATGTATAGAATCCCTATCTGATGTATTTAAAACCTGATCATCTGTATAGTACCTGTATAAGCAGGGTTCAGAGAAGAACTATCCATGTGGACATGCAGGATGGAACAGCTTAAATGCAAATGACCCACAGGGGAGTGGTGGACTCCCCAGTCTTGTAGAAACAAGAGAACAATTATAGAACCAGAAACACATGGGCCAATTGCACATTGAACAAGTCTGTAGAAACCTGTTCACACCACCAGAAAACTTCAAGACACAAAAGAGCACAGTGAGGTCAAAAATACTCTGTTGTAAAAAAATCACAGTAATCAGCAAGTGCTAGTCAAAAGATGTAAAGAAAACAGGGTATTTAGTTGATACTTTTTTTGCAAAAAAATGTATACTAAGCTGCTCCACCAAATCGTCAAGGTATACCCTTATAGAGCAGTCCTAACTAATGTATAGAATCCCTATCTGATGTATTTAAAACCCGATCATCTGTATAGTACCTGTATAAGCAGGGTTCAGAGAAGAACTATCCATGTGGACATGCAGGATGGAACAGCTTAAATGCAAATTACCTACAGGGGAGTGGTGGACTCCCCAGTCTTGTAGAAACAAGAGAACAATTATAGAACCAGAAACACATGGGCCACTTGCACATTGAACAAGTCTGTAGAAACCTGTTCACACCACCAGAAAACTTCAAGACACAAAAGAGCACAGTGAGGTCAAAAATACTCTGTTGTAAAAAAATCACAGTAATCAGCAAGTGCTAGTCAAAAGATGTAAAGAAAACAGGGTATTTAGTTGATACTTTTTTTTGCAAAAAAATGTATACTAAGCTGCTCCACCAAATCGTCAAGGTATACCCTTATAGAGCAGTCCTAACTAATGTATAGAATCCCTATCTGATGTATTTAAAACCTGATCATCTGTATAGTACCTGTATAAGCAGGGATCAGAGAAGAACTATCTATGTGGACATGCAGGATGGAACAGCTTAAATGCAAATGACCCACAGGGGAGTGGTGGACTCCCCAGTCTTGTAGAAACAAGAGAACAATTATAGAACCAGAAACACATGGGCCACTTGCACATTGAACAAGTCTGTAGAAACCTGTTCACACCACCAGAAGACTTCAAGACACAAAAGAGCTCAGTGAGGTCAAAAATACTCTGTTGTAAAAAAAATCACAGTAATCAGCAAGTGCTAGTCAAAAGATGTAAAGAAAACAGGGTATTTAGTTGATACGTTTTTTTGCAAAAAAATGTATACTAAGCTGCTCCACCAAATCGTCAAGGTATACCCTTATAGAGCAGTCCTAACTAATGTATAGAATCCCTATCTGATGTATTTAAAACCTGATCATCTGTATAGTACCTGTATAAGCAGGGTTCAGAGAAGAACTATCCATGTGGACATGCAGGATGGAACAGCTTAAATGCAAATGACCCACAGGGGAGTGGTGGACTCCCCAGTCTTGTAGAAACAAGAGAACAATTATAGAACCAGAAACACATGGGCCACTTGCACATTGAACAAGTCTGTAGAAACCTGTTCACACCACCAGAAAACTTCAAGACACAAAAGAGCACAGTGAGGTCAAAAATACTCTGTTGTAAAAAAATCACAGTAATCAGCAAGTGCTAGTCAAAAGATGTAAAGAAAACAGCGTATTTAGTTGATACGTTTTTTTGCAAAAAAATGTATACTAAGCTGCTCCACCAAATCGTCAAGGTATACCCTTATAGAGCAGTCCTAACTAATGTATAGAATCCCTATCTGATGTATTTAAAACCTGATCATCTGTATAGTACCTGTATAAGCAGGGTTCAGAGAAGAACTATCCATGTGGACATGCAGGATGGAACAGCTTAAATGCAAATGACCCACAGGGGAGTGGTGGACTCCCCAGTCTTGTAGAAACAAGAGAACAATTATAGAACCAGAAACACATGGGCCACTTGCACATTGAACAAGTCTGTAGAAACCTGTTCACACCACCAGAAAACTTCAAGACACAAAAGAGCACAGTGAGGTCAAAAATACTCTGTTGTAAAAAAAATCACAGTAATCAGCAAGTGCTAGTCAAAAGATGTAAAGAAAACAGGGTATTTAGTTGATACGTTTTTTTGCAAAAAAATGTATACTAAGCTGCTCCACCAAATCGTCAAGGTATACCCTTATAGAGCAGTCCTTACTAATGTATAGAATCCCTATCTGATGTATTTAAAACCTGATCATCTGTATAGTACCTGTATAAGCAGGGTTCAGAGAAGAACTATCCATGTGGACATGCAGGATGGAACAGCTTAAATGCAAATGACCCAAAGGGGAGTGGTGGACTCCCCAGTCTTGTAGAAACAAGAGAACAATTATAGAACCAGAAACACATGGGCCACTTGCACATTGAACAAGTCTGTAGAAACCTGTTCACACCACCAGAAAACTTCAAGACACAAAAGAGCACAGTGAGGTCAAAAATACTCTGTTGTAAAAAAATCACAGTAATCAGCAAGTGCTAGTCAAAAGATGTAAAGAAAACAGGGTATTTAGTTGATACTTTTTTTGCAAAAAAATGTATACTAAGCTGCTCCACCAAATCGTCAAGGTATACCCTTATAGAGCAGTCCTAACTAATGTATAGAATCCCTATCTGATGTATTTAAAACCCGATCATCTGTATAGTACCTGTATAAGCAGGGTTCAGAGAAGAACTATCCATGTGGACATGCAGGATGGAACAGCTTAAATGCAAATGACCCACAGGGGAGTGGTGGACTCCCCAGTCTTGTAGAAACAAGAGAACAATTATAGAACCAGAAACACATGGGCCACTTGCACATTGAACAAGTCTGTAGAAACCTGTTCACACCACCAGAAGACTTCAAGACACAAAAGAGCACAGTGAGGTCAAAAATACTCTGTTGTAAAAAAATCACAGTAATCAGCAAGTGCTAGTCAAAAGATGTAAAGAAAACAGGGTATTTAGTTGATACTTTTTTTGCAAAAAAATGTATACTAAGCTGCTCCACCAAATCGTCAAGGTATACCCTTATAGAGCAGTCCTAACTAATGTATAGAATCCCTATCTGATGTATTTAAAACCTGATCATCTGTATAGTACCTGTATAAGCAGGGTTCAGAGAAGAACTATCCATGTGGACATGCAGGATGGAACAGCTTAAATGCAAATGACCCACAGGGGAGTGGTGGACTCCCCAGTCTTGTAGAAACAAGAGAACAATTATAGAACCAGAAACACATGGGCCACTTGCACATTGAACAAGTCTGTAGAAACCTGTTCACACCACCAGAAGACTTCAAGACACAAAAGAGCACAGTGAGGTCAAAAATACTCTGTTGTAAAAAAATCACAGTAATCAGCAAGTGCTAGTCAAAAGATGTAAAGAAAACAGGGTATTTAGTTGATACGTTTTTTTGCAAAAAAATGTATACTAAGCTGCTCCACCAAATCGTCAAGGTATACCCTTATAGAGCAGTCCTAACTAATGTATAGAATCCCTATCTGATGTACTTAAACCTGATCATCTGTATAGTACCTGTATAAGCAGGGTTCAGAGAAGAACTATCCATGTGGACATGCAGGATGGAACAGCTTAAATGCAAATGACCCACAGGGGAGTGGTGGACTCCCCAGTCTTGTAGAAACAAGAGAACAATTATAGAACCAGAAACACATGGGCCACTTGCACATTGAACAAGTCTGTAGAAACCTAGTCACACCACCAGAAAACTTCAAGACACAAAAGAGCACAGTGAGGTCAAAAATACTCTGTTGTAAAAAAATCACAGTAATCAGCAAGTGCTAGTCAAAAGATGTAAAGAAAACAGGGTATTTAGTTGATACGTTTTTTTGCAAAAAAATGTATACTAAGCTGCTCCACCAAATCGTCAAGGTATACCCTTATAGAGCAGTCCTAACTAATGTATAGAATCCCTATCTGATGTATTTAAAACCTGATCATCTGTATAGTACCTGTATAAGCAGGGTTCAGAGAAGAACTATCCATGTGGACATGCAGGATGGAACAGCTTAAATGCAAATGACCCACAGGGGAGTGGTGGACTCCCCAGTCTTGTAGAAACAAGAGAACAATTATAGAACCAGAAACACATGGGCCACTTGCACATTGAACAAGTCTGTAGAAACCTGTTCACACCACCAGAAGACTTCAAGACACAAAAGAGCACAGTGAGGTCAAAAATACTCTGTTGTAAAAAAAATCACAGTAATCAGCAAGTGCTATAGTCAAAAGATGTAAAGAAAACAGGGTATTTAGTTGATACGTTTTTTTGCAAAAAAATGTATACTAAGCTGCTCCACCAAATCGTCAAGGTATACCCTTATAGAGCAGTCCTAACTAATGTATAGAATCCCTATCTGATGTATTTAAAACCTGATCATCTGTATAGTACCTGTATAAGCAGGGTTCAGAGAAGAACTATCCATGTGGACATGCAGGATGGAACAGCTTAAATGCAAATGACCCACAGGGGAGTGGTGGACTCCCCAGTCTTGTAGAAACAAGAGAACAATTATAGAACCAGAAACACATGGGCCACTTGCACATTGAACAAGTCTGTAGAAACCTGTTCACACCACCAGAAAACTTCAAGACACAAAAGAGCACAGTGAGGTCAAAAATACTCTGTTGTAAAAAAATCACAGTAATCAGCAAGTGCTAGTCAAAAGATGTAAAGAAAACAGGGTATTTAGTTGATACGTTTTTTTTTGCAAAAAAATGTATACTAAGCTGCTCCACCAAATCGTCAAGGTATACCCTTATAGAGCAGTCCTAACTAATGTATAGAATCCCTATCTGATGTATTTAAAACCTGATCATCTGTATAGTACCTGTATAAGCAGGGTTCAGAGAAGAACTATCCATGTGGACATGCAGGATGGAACAGCTTAAATGCAAATGACCCAAAGGGGAGTGGTGGACTCCCCAGTCTTGTAGAAACAAGAGAACAATTAGAGAACCAGAAACACATGGGCCACTTGCACATTGAACAAGTCTGTAGAAACCTGTTCACACCACCAGAAAACTTCAAGACACAAAAGAGCACAGTGAGGTCAAAAATACTCTGTTGTAAAAAAATCACAGTAATCAGCAAGTGCTAGTCAAAAGATGTAAAGAAAACAGGGTATTTAGTTGATACTTTTTTTGCAAAAAAATGTATACTAAGCTGCTCCACCAAATCGTCAAGGTATACCCTTATAGAGCAGTCCTAACTAATGTATAGAATCCCTATCTGATGTATTTAAAACCCGATCATCTGTATAGTACCTGTATAAGCAGGGTTCAGAGAAGAACTATCCATGTGGACATGCAGGATGGAACAGCTTAAATGCAAATGACCCACAGGGGAGTGGTGGACTCCCCAGTCTTGTAGAAACAAGAGAACAATTATAGAACCAGAAACACATGGGCCACTTGCACATTGAACAAGTCTGTAGAAACCTGTTCACACCACCAGAAGACTTCAAGACACAAAAGAGCACAGTGAGGTCAAAAATACTCTGTTGTAAAAAAATCACAGTAATCAGCAAGTGCTAGTCAAAAGATGTAAAGAAAACAGGGTATTTAGTTGATACTTTTTTTGCAAAAAAATGTATACTAAGCTGCTCCACCAAATCGTCAAGGTAAACCCTTATAGAGCAGTCCTAACTAATGTATAGAATCCCTATCTGATGTATTTAAAACCTGATCATCTGTATAGTACCTGTATAAGCAGGGTTCAGAGAAGAACTATCCATGTGGACATGCAGGATGGAACAGCTTAAATGCAAATGACCCACAGGGGAGTGGTGGACTCCCCAGTCTTGTAGAAACAAGAGAACAATTATAGAACCAGAAACACATGGGCCACTTGCACATTGAACAAGTCTGTAGAAACCTGTTCACACCACCAGAAGACTTCAAGACACAAAAGAGCACAGTGAGGGTCAAAAATACTCTGTTGTAAAAAAATCACAGTAATCAGCAAGTGCTAGTCAAAAGATGTAAAGAAAACAGGGTATTTAGTTGATACGTTTTTTTGCAAAAAAATGTATACTAAGCTGCTCCACCAAATCGTCAAGGTATACCCTTATAGAGCAGTCCTAACTAATGTATAGAATCCCTATCTGATGTACTTAAACCTGATCATCTGTATAGTACCTGTATAAGCAGGGTTCAGAGAAGAACTATCCATGTGGACATGCAGGATGGAACAGCTTAAATGCAAATGACCCACAGGGGAGTGGTGGACTCCCCAGTCTTGTAGAAACAAGAGAACAATTATAGAACCAGAAACACATGGGCCACTTGCACATTGAACAAGTCTGTAGAAACCTAGTCACACCACCAGAAAACTTCAAGACACAAAAGAGCACAGTGAGGTCAAAAATACTCTGTTGTAAAAAAATCACAGTAATCAGCAAGTGCTAGTCAAAAGATGTAAAGAAAACAGGGTATTTAGTTGATACGTTTTTTTGCAAAAAAATGTATACTAAGCTGCTCCACCAAATCGTCAAGGTATACCCTTATAGAGCAGTCCTAACTAATGTATAGAATCCCTATCTGATGTATTTAAAACCTGATCATCTGTATAGTACCTGTATAAGCAGGGTTCAGAGAAGAACTATCCATGTGGACATGCAGGATGGAACAGCTTAAATGCAAATGACCCACAGGGGAGTGGTGGACTCCCCAGTCTTGTAGAAACAAGAGAACAATTATAGAACCAGAAACACATGGGCCACTTGCACATTGAACAAGTCTGTAGAAACCTGTTCACACCACCAGAAGACTTCAAGACACAAAAGAGCACAGTGAGGTCAAAAATACTCTGTTGTAAAAAAAATCACAGTAATCAGCAAGTGCTATAGTCAAAAGATGTAAAGAAAACAGGGTATTTAGTTGATACGTTTTTTTGCAAAAAAATGTATACTAAGCTGCTCCACTAAATCGTCAAGGTATACCCTTATAGAGCAGTCCTAACTAATGTATAGAATCCCTATCTGATGTATTTAAAACCTGATCATCTGTATAGTACCTGTATAAGCAGGGTTCAGAGAAGAACTATCCATGTGGACATGCAGGATGGAACAGCTTAAATGCAAATGACCCACAGGGGAGTGGTGGACTCCCCAGTCTTGTAGAAACAAGAGAACAATTATAGAACCAGAAACACATGGGCCACTTGCACATTGAACAAGTCTGTAGAAACCTGTTCACACCACCAGAAAACTTCAAGACACAAAAGAGCACAGTGAGGTCAAAAATACTCTGTTGTAAAAAAATCACAGTAATCAGCAAGTGCTAGTCAAAAGATGTAAAGAAAACAGGGTATTTAGTTGATACGTTTTTTTTGCAAAAAAATGTATACTAAGCTGCTCCACCAAATCGTCAAGGTATACCCTTATAGAGCAGTCCTAACTAATGTATAGAATCCCTATCTGATGTATTTAAAACCTGATCATCTGTATAGTACCTGTATAAGCAGGGTTCAGAGAAGAACTATCCATGTGGACATGCAGGATGGAACAGCTTAAATGCAAATGACCCACAGGGGAGTGGTGGACTCCCCAGTCTTGTAGAAACAAGAGAACAATTATAGAACCAGAAACACATGGGCCACTTGCACATTGAACAAGTCTGTAGAAACCTGTTCTCACCACCAGAAAACTTCAAGACACAAAAGAGCACAGTGAGATCAAAAATACTCTGTTGTAAAAAAAATCACAGTAATCAGCAAGTGCTAGTCAAAAGATGTAAAGAAAACAGGGTATTTAGTGATACGTTTTTTTGCAAAAAAATGTATACTAAGCTGCTCCACCAAATGTCAAGGTATACCCTTATAGAGCAGTCCTAACTAATGTATAGAATCCCTATCTGATGTATTTAAAACCTGATCATCTGTATAGTACCTGTATAAGCAGGGTTCAGAGAAGAACTATCCATGTGGACATGCAGGATGGAACAGCTTAAATGCAAATGACCTACAGGGGAGTGGTGGACTCCCCAGTCTTGTAGAAACAAGAGAACAATTATAGAACCAGAAACACATGGGCCACTTGCACATTGAACAAGTCTGTAGAAACCTGTTCACACCACCAGAAGACTTCAAGACACAAAAGAGCACAGTGAGGTCAAAAATACTCTGTTGTAAAAAAATCACAGTAATCAGCAAGTGCTAGTCAAAAGATGTAAAGAAAACAGGGTATTTAGTTGATACGTTTTTTTGCAAAAAAATGTATACTAAGCTGCTCCACCAAATCGTCAAGGTATACCCTTATAGAGCAGTCCTAACTAATGTATAGAATCCCTATCTGATGTATTTAAAACCTGATCATCTGTATAGTACCTGTATAAGCAGGGTTCAGAGAAGAACTATCCATGTGGACATGCAGGATGGAACAGCTTAAATGCAAATGACCCACAGGGGAGTTGGGGACTCCCCAGTCTTGTAGAAACAAGAGAACAATTATAGAACCAGAAACACATGGGCCACTTGCACATTGAACAAGTCTGTAGAAACCTGTTCACACCACCAGAAGACTTCAAGACACAAAAGAGCACAGTGAGGTCAAAAATACTCTGTTGTAAAAAAAATCACAGTAATCAGCAAGTGCTATTCAAAAGATGTAAAGAAAACAGGGTATTTAGTTGATACGTTTTTTTGCAAAAAAATGTATACTAAGCTGCTCCACCAAATCGTCAAGGTATACCCTTATAGAGCAGTCCTAACTAATGTATAGAATCCCTATCTGATGTATTTAAAACCTGATCATCTGTATAGTACCTGTATAAGCAGGGTTCAGAGAAGAACTATCCATGTGGACATGCAGGATGGAACAGCTTAAATGCAAATGACCCACAGGGGAGTGGTGGACTCCCCAGTCTTGTAGAAACAAGAGAACAATTATAGAACCAGAAACACATGGGCCACTTGCACATTGAACAAGTCTGTAGAAACCTGTTCACACCACCAGAAGACTTCAAGACACAAAAGAGCACAGTGAGGTCAAAAATACTCTGTTGTAAAAAAAATCATAGTAATCAGCAAGTGCTAGTCAAAAGATGTAAAGAAAACAGGGTATTTAGTTGATACATTTTTTTGCAAAAAAATGTATACTAAGCTGCTCCACCAAATCGTCAAGGTATACCCTTATAGAGCAGTCCTAACTAATGTATAGAATCCCTATCTGATGTATTTAAAACCTGATCATCTGTATAGTACCTGTATAAGCAGGGTTCAGAGAAGAACTATCCATGTGGACATGCAGGATGGAACAGCTTAAATGCAAATGACCCACAGGGGAGTGGTGGACTCCCCAGTCTTGTAGAAACAAGAGAACAATTATAGAACCAGAAACACATGGGCCACTTGCACATTGAACAAGTCTGTAGAAACCTGTTCACACCACCAGAAAACTTCAAGACACAAAAGAGCACAGTGAGGTCAAAAATACTCTGTTGTAAAAAAATCACAGTAATCATCAAGTGCTAGTCAAAAGATGTAAAGAAAACAGGGTATTTAGTTAATACGTTTTTTTGCAAAAAAATGTATACTAAGCTGCTCCACCAAATCGTCAAGGTATACCCTTATAGAGCAGTCCTAACTAATGTATAGAATCCCTATCTGATGTATTTAAAACCTGATCATCTGTATAGTACCTGTATAAGCAGGGTTCAGAGAAGAACTATCCATGTGGACATGCAGGATGGAACAGCTTAAATGCAAATGACCCACAGGGGAGTGGTGGACTCCCCAGTCTTGTAGAAACAAGAGAACAATTATAGAACCAGAAACACATGGGCCACTTGCACATTGAACAAGTCTGTAGAAACCTGTTCTCACCACCAGAAAACTTCAAGACACAAAAGAGCACAGTGAGATCAAAAATACTCTGTTGTAAAAAAAATCACAGTAATCAGCAAGTGCTAGTCAAAAGATGTAAAGAAAACAGGGTATTTAGTTGATACGTTTTTTTGCAAAAAAATGTATACTAAGCTGCTCCACCAAATGTCAAGGTATACCCTTATAGAGCAGTCCTAACTAATGTATAGAATCCCTATCTGATGTATTTAAAACCTGATCATCTGTATAGTACCTGTATAAGCAGGGTTCAGAGAAGAACTATCCATGTGGACATGCAGGATGGAACAGCTTAAATGCAAATGACCTACAGGGGAGTGGTGGACTCCCCAGTCTTGTAGAAACAAGAGAACAATTATAGAACCAGAAACACATGGGCCACTTGCACATTGAACAAGTCTGTAGAAACCTGTTCACACCACCAGAAGACTTCAAGACACAAAAGAGCACAGTGAGGTCAAAAATACTCTGTTGTAAAAAAATCACAGTAATCAGCAAGTGCTAGTCAAAAGATGTAAAGAAAACAGGGTATTTAGTTGATACGTTTTTTTGCAAAAAAATGTATACTAAGCTGCTCCACCAAATCGTCAAGGTATACCCTTATAGAGCAGTCCTAACTAATGTATAGAATCCCTATCTGATGTATTTAAAACCTGATCATCTGTATAGTACCTGTATAAGCAGGGTTCAGAGAAGAACTATCCATGTGGACATGCAGGATGGAACAGCTTAAATGCAAATGACCCACAGGGGAGTTGGGGACTCCCCAGTCTTGTAGAAACAAGAGAACAATTATAGAACCAGAAACACATGGGCCACTTGCACTTTGAACAAGTCTGTAGAAACCTGTTCACACCACCAGAAGACTTCAAGACACAAAAGAGCACAGTGAGGTCAAAAATACTCTGTTGTAAAAAAATCACAGTAATCAGCAAGTGCTAGTCAAAAGATGTAAAGAAAACAGGGTATTTAGTTGATACGTTTTTTTGCAAAAAAATGTATACTAAGCTGCTCCACCAAATCGTCAAGGTATACCCTTATAGAGCAGTCCTAACTAATGTATAGAATCCCTATCTGATGTATTTAAAACCTGATCATCTGTATAGTACCTGTATAAGCAGGGTTCAGAGAAGAACTATCCATGTGGACATGCAGGATGGAACAGCTTAAATGCAAATGACCCACAGGGGAGTTGTGGACTCCCCAGTCTTGTAGAAACAAGAGAACAATTATAGAACCAGAAACACATGGGCCACTTGCACATTGAACAAGTCTGTAGAAACCTGTTCACACCACCAGAAGACTTCAAGACACAAAAGAGCACAGTGAGGTCAAAAATACTCTGTTGTAAAAAAATCACAGTAATCAGCAAGTGCTAGTCAAAAGATGTAAAGAAAACAGGGTATTTAGTTGATACGTTTTTTTGCAAAAAAATGTATACTAAGCTGCTCCACCAAATGTCAAGGTATACCCTTATAGAGCAGTCCTAACTAATGTATAGAATCCCTATCTGATGTATTTAAAACCTGATCATCTGTATAGTACCTGTATAAGCAGGGTTCAGAGAAGAACTATCCATGTGGACATGCAGGATGGAACAGCTTAAATGCAAATGACCTACAGGGGAGTGGTGGACTCCCCAGTCTTGTAGAAACAAGAGAACAATTATAGAACCAGAAACACATGGGCCACTTGCACATTGAACAAGTCTGTAGAAACCTGTTCACACCACCAGAAGACTTCAAGACACAAAAGAGCACAGTGAGGTCAAAAATACTCTGTTGTAAAAAAATCACAGTAATCAGCAAGTGCTAGTCAAAAGATGTAAAGAAAACAGGGTATTTAGTTGATACGTTTTTTTGCAAAAAAATGTATACTAAGCTGCTCCACCAAATCGTCAAGGTATACCCTTATAGAGCAGTCCTAACTAATGTATAGAATCCCTATCTGATGTATTTAAAACCTGATCATCTGTATAGTACCTGTATAAGCAGGGTTCAGAGAAGAACTATCCATGTGGACATGCAGGATGGAACAGCTTAAATGCAAATGACCCACAGGGGAGTTGGGGACTCCCCAGTCTTGTAGAAACAAGAGAACAATTATAGAACCAGAAACACATGGGCCACTTGCACATTGAACAAGTCTGTAGAAACCTGTTCACACCACCAGAAGACTTCAAGACACAAAAGAGCACAGTGAGGTCAAAAATACTCTGTTGTAAAAAAATCACAGTAATCAGCAAGTGCTAGTCAAAAGATGTAAAGAAAACAGGGTATTTAGTTGATACGTTTTTTTGCAAAAAAATGTATACTAAGCTGCTCCACCAAATCGTCAAGGTATACCCTTATAGAGCAGTCCTAACTAATGTATAGAATCCCTATCTGATGTATTTAAAACCTGATCATCTGTATAGTACCTGTATAAGCAGGGTTCAGAGAAGAACTATCCATGTGGACATGCAGGATGGAACAGCTTAAATGCAAATGACCCACAGGGGAGTTGTGGACTCCCCAGTCTTGTAGAAACAAGAGAACAATTATAGAACCAGAAACACATGGGCCACTTGCACATTGAACAAGTCTGTAGAAACCTGTTCACACCACCAGAAGACTTCAAGACACAAAAGAGCACAGTGAGGTCAAAAATACTCTGTTGTAAAAAAATCACAGTAATCAGCAAGTGCTAGTCAAAAGATGTAAAGAAAACAGGGTATTTAGTTGATACGTTTTTTTGCAAAAAAATGTATACTAAGCTGCTCCACCAAATTGTCAAGGTATACCCTTATAGAGCAGTCCTAACTAATGTATAGAATCCCTATCTGATGTATTTAAAACCTGATCATCTGTATAGTACCTGTATAAGCAGGGTTCAGAGAAGAACTATCCATGTGGACATGCAGGATGGAACAGCTTAAATGCAAATGACCCACAGGGGAGTGGTGGACTCCCCAGTCTTGTAGAAACAAGAGAACAATTATAGAACCAGAAACACATGGGCCACTTGCACATTGAACAAGTCTGTAGAAACCTGTTCACACCACCAGAAAACTTCAAGACACAAAAGAGCACAGTGAGGTCAAAAATACTCTGTTGTAAAAAAAATCACAGTAATCAGCAAGTGCTAGTCAAAAGATGTAAAGAAAACAGGGTATTTAGTTGATACGTTTTTTTGAAAAAAAATGTATACTAAGCTGCTCCACCAAATCGTCAAGGTATACCCTTATAGAGCAGTCCTAACTAATGTATAGAATCCCTATCTGATGTATTTAAAACCTGATCATCTGTATAGTACCTGTATAAGCAGGGTTCAGAGAAGAACTATCCATGTGGACATGCAGGATGGAACAGCTTAAATGCAAATGACCCACAGGGGAGTGGTGGACTCCCCAGTCTTGTAGAAACAAGAGAACAATTATAGAACCAGAAACACATGGGCCACTTGCACATTGAACAAGTCTGTAGAAACCTGTTCACACCACCAGAAAACTTCAAGACACAAAAGAGCACAGTGAGATCAAAAATACTCTGTTGTAAAAAAAATCACAGTAATCAGCAAGTGCTAGTCAAAAGATGTAAAGAAAACAGGGTATTTAGTTGATACTTTTTTTTGCAAAAAAATGTATACTAAGCTGCTCCACCAAATGTCAAGGTATACCCTTATAGAGCAGTCCTAACTAATGTATAGAATTCCTATCTGATGTATTTAAAACCTGATCATCTGTATAGTACCTGTATAAGCAGGGTTCAGAGAAGAACTATCCATGTGGACATGCAGGATGGAACAGCTTAAATGCAAATGACCCAAAGGGGAGTGGTGGACTCCCCAGTCTTGTAGAAACAAGAGAACAATTATAGAACCAGAAACACATGGGCCACTTGCACATTGAACAAGTCTGTAGAAACCTGTTCACACCACCAGAAAACTTCAAGACACAAAAGAGCACAGTGAGGTCAAAAATACTCTGTTGTAAAAAAATCACAGTAATCAGCAAGTGCTAGTCAAAAGATGTAAAGAAAACAGGGTATTTAGTTGATACTTTTTTTGCAAAAAAATGTATACTAAGCTGCTCCACCAAATCGTCAAGGTATACCCTTATAGAGCAGTCCTAACTAATGTATAGAATCCCTATCTGATGTATTTAAAACCCGATCATCTGTATAGTACCTGTATAAGCAGGGTTCAGAGAAGAACTATCCATGTGGACATGCAGGATGGAACAGCTTAAATGCAAATGACCTACAGGGGAGTGGTGGACTCCCCAGTCTTGTAGAAACAAGAGAACAATTATAGAACCAGAAACACATGGGCCACTTGCACATTGAACAAGTCTGTAGAAACCTGTTCACACCACCAGAAGACTTCAAGACACAAAAGAGCACAGTGAGGTCAAAAATACTCTGTTGTAAAAAAATCACAGTAATCAGCAAGTGCTAGTCAAAAGATGTAAAGAAAACAGGGTATTTAGTTGATACGTTTTTTTGCAAAAAAATGTATACTAAGCTGCTCCACCAAATCGTCAAGGTATACCCTTATAGAGCAGTCCTAACTAATGTATAGAATCCCTATCTGATGTATTTAAAACCTGATCATTTGTATAGTACCTGTATAAGCAGGGTTCAGAGAAGAACTATCCATGTGGACATGCAGGATGGAACAGCTTAAATGCAAATGACCCACAGGGGAGTGGTGGACTCCCCAGTCTTGTAGAAACAAGAGAACAATTATAGAACCAGAAACACATGGGCCACTTGCACATTGAACAAGTCTGTAGAAACCTGTTCACACCACCAGAAGACTTCAAGACACAAAAGAGCACAGTGAGGTCAAAAATACTCTGTTGTAAAAAAATCACAGTAATCAGCAAGTGCTAGTCAAAAGATGTAAAGAAAACAGGGTATTTAGTTGATACGTTTTTTTGCAAAAAAATGTATACTAAGCTGCTCCACCAAATTGTCAAGGTATACCCTTATAGAGCAGTCCTAACTAATGTATAGAATCCCTATCTGATGTATTTAAAACCTGATCATCTGTATAGTACCTGTATAAGCAGGGTTCAGAGAAGAACTATCCATGTGGACATGCAGGATGGAACAGCTTAAATGCAAATGACCCACAAGGGAGTGGTGGACTCCCCAGTCTTGTAGAAACAAGAGAACAATTATAGAACCAGAAACACATGGGCTACTTGCACATTGAACAAGTCTGTAGAAACCTGTTCACACCACCAGAAAACTTCAAGACACAAAAGAGCACAGTGAGGTCAAAAATACTCTGTTGTAAAAAAATCACAGTAATCAGCAAGTGCTAGTCAAAAGATGTAAAGAAAACAGGGTATTTAGTTGATACTTTTTTTGAAAAAAATGTATACTAAGCTGCTCCACCAAATCGTCAAGGTATACCCTTATAGAGCAGTCCTAACTAATGTATAGAATCCCTCTCTGATGTATTTAAAACCCGATCATCTGTATAGTACCTGTATAAGCAGGGTTCAGAGAAGAACTATCCATGTGGACATGCAGGATGGAACAGCTTAAATGCAAATGACCTACAGGGGAGTGGTGGACTCCCCAGTCTTGTAGAAACAAGAGAACAATTATAGAACCAGAAACACATGGGCCACTTGCACATTGAACAAGTCTGTAGAAACCTGTTCACACCACCAGAAAACTTCAAGACACAAAAGAGCACAGTGAGGTCAAAAATACTCTGTTGTAAAAAAATCACAGTAATCAGCAAGTGCTAGTCAAAAGATGTAAAGAAAACAGGGTATTTAGTTGATACGTTTTTTTGCAAAAAAATGTATACTAAGCTGCTCCACCAAATCGTCAAGGTATACCCTTATAGAGCAGTCCTAACTAATGTATAGAATCCCTATCTGATGTATTTAAAACCTGATCATCTGTATAGTACCTGTATAAGCAGGGTTCAGAGAAGAACTATCCATGTGGACATGCAGGATGGAACAGCTTAAATGCAAATGACCCACAGGGGAGTGGTGGACTCCCCAGTCTTGTAGAAACAAGAGAACAATTATAGAACCAGAAACACACGGGCCACTTGCACATTGAACAAGTCTGTAGAAACCTGTTCACACCACCAGAAAACTTCAAGACACAGAAGAGCACAGTGAGGTCAAAAATACTCTGTTGTAAAAAAATCACAGTAATCAGCAAGTGCTAGTCAAAAGATGTAAAGAAAACAGGGTATTTAGTTGATACGTTTTTTTGCAAAAAAATGTATACTAAGCTGCTCCACCAAATCGTCAAGGTATACCCTTATAGAGCAGTCCTAACTAATGTATAGAATCCCTATCTGATGTATTTAAAACCTGATCATCTGTATAGTACCTGTATAAGCAGGGTTCAGAGAAGAACTATCCATGTGGACATGCAGGATGGAACAGCTTAAATGCAAATGACCCACAGGGGAGTGGTGGACTCCCCAGTCTTGTAGAAACAAGAGAACAATTATAGAACCAGAAACACACGGGCCACTTGCACATTGAACAAGTCTGTAGAAACCTGTTCACACCACCAGAAAACTTCAAGACACAAAAGAGCACAGTGAGGTCAAAAATACTCTGTTGTAAAAAAATCACAGTAATCAGCAAGTGCTAGTCAAAAGATGTAAAGAAAACAGGGTATTTAGTTGATACGTTTTTTTGCAAAAAAATGTATACTAAGCTGCTCCACCAAATCGTCAAGGTATACCCTTATAGAGCAGTCCTAACTAATGTATAGAATCCCTATCTGATGTATTTAAAACCTGATCATCTGTTTAGTACCTGTATAAGCAGGGTTCAGAGAAGAACTATCCATGTGGACATGCAGGATGGAACAGCTTAAATGCAAATGACCCACAGGGGAGTGGTGGACTCCCCAGTCTTGTAGAAACAAGATAACAATTAAAGAACCAGAAACACATGGGCCACTTGCACATTGAACAAGTCTGTAGAAACCTGTTCACACCACCAGAAAACTTCAAGACACAAAAGAGCACAGTGAGGTCAAAAATACTCTGTTGTAAAAAAATCACAGTAATCAGCAAGTGCTAGTCAAAAGATGTAAAGAAAACAGGGTATTTAGTTGATACGTTTTTTTGCAAAAAAATGTATACTAAGCTGCTCCACCAAATCGTCAAGGTATACCCTTATAGAGCAGTCCTAACTAATGTATAGAATCCCTATCTGATGTATTTAAAACCTGATCATCTGTATAGTACCTGTATAAGCAGGGTTCAGAGAAGAACTATCCATGTGGACATGCAGGATGGAACAGCTTAAATGCAAATGACCCACAGGGGAGTGGTGGACTCCCCAGTCTTGTAGAAACAAGAGAACAATTATAGAACCAGAAACACATGGGCCACTTGCACATTGAACAAGTCTGTAGAAACCTGTTCACACCACCAGAAAACTTCAAGACACAAAAGAGCACAGTGAGGTCAAAAATACTCTGTTGTAAAAAAATCACAGTAATCAGCAAGTGCTAGTCAAAAGATGTAAAGAAAACAGGGTATTTAGTTGATACGTTTTTTTGCAAAAAAATGTATACTAAGCTGCTCCACCAAATCGTCAAGGTAAACCCTTATAGAGCAGTCCTAACTAATGTATAGAATCCCTATCTGATGTATTTAAAACCTGATCATCTGTATAGTACCTGTATAAGCAGGGTTCAGAGAAGAACTATCATGTGGACATGCAGGATGGAACAGCTTAAATGCAAATGACCCACAGGGGAGTGGTGGACTCCCCAGTCTTGTAGAAACAAGAGAACAATTATAGAACCAGAAACACATGGGCCACTTGCACATTGAACAAGTCTGTAGAAACCTGTTCACACCACCAGAAAACATTCAAGACACAAAAGAGCACAGTGAGGTCAAAAATACTCTGTTGTAAAAAAAATCACAGTAATCAGCAAGTGCTAGTCAAAAGATGTAAAGAAAACAGGGTATTTAGTTGATAAGTTTTTTTGCAAAAAAATGTATACTAAGCTGCTCCACCAAATCGTCAAGGTATACCCTTATAGAGCAGTCCTAACTAATGTATAGAATCCCTATCTGATGTATTTAAAACCTGATCATCTGTATAGTACCTGTATAAGCAGGGTTCAGAGAAGAACTATCCATGTGGACATGCAGGATGGAACAGCTTAAATGCAAATGACCCACAGGGGAGTGGTGGACTCCCCAGTCTTGTAGAAACAAGAGAACAATTATAGAACCAGAAACACATGGGCCACTTGCACATTGAACAAGTCTGTAGAAACCTGTTCACACCACCAGAAAACTTCAAGACACAAAAGAGCACAGTGAGGTCAAAAATACTCTGTTGTAAAAAAATCACAGGAATCAGCAAGTGCTAGTCAAAAGATGTAAAGAAAACAGGGGATTTAGTTGATACGTTTTTTTGCAAAAAAATGTATACTAAGCTGCTCCACCAAATCGTCAAGGTATACCCTTATAGAGCAGTCCTAACTAATGTATAGAATCCCTATCTGATGTATTTAAAACCCGATCATCTGTATAGTACCTGTATAAGCAGGGTTCAGAGAAGAACTATCCATGTGGACATGCAGGATGGAACAGCTTAAATGCAAATGACCTACAGGGGAGTGGTGGACTCCCCAGTCTTGTAGAAACAAGAGAACAATTATAGAACCAGAAACACATGGGCCACTTGCACATTGAACAAGTCTGTAGAAACCTGTTCACACCACCAGAAAACTTCAAGACACAAAAGAGCACAGTGAGGTCAAAAATACTCTGTTGTAAAAAAATCACAGTAATCAGCAAGTGCTAGTCAAAAGATGTAAAGAAAACAGGGTATTTAGTTGATACGTTTTTTTGCAAAAAAATGTATACTAAGCTGCTCCACCAAATCGTCAAGGTATACCCTTATAGAGCAGTCCTAACTAATGTATAGAATCCCTATCTGATGTATTTAAAACCTGATCATCTGTATAGTACCTGTATAAGCAGGGTTCAGAGAAGAACTATCCATGTGGACATGCAGAATGGAACAGCTGAAATGCAAATGACCCACAGGGGAGTGGTGGACTCCCCAGTCTTGTAGAAACAAGAGAACAATTATAGAACCAGAAACACACGGGCCACTTGCACATTGAACAAGTCTGTAGAAACCTGTTCACACCACCAGAAAACTTCAAGACACAAAAGAGCACAGTGAGGTCAAAAATACTCTGTTGTAAAAAAATCACAGTAATCAGCAAGTGCTAGTCAAATGATGTAAAGAAAACAGGGTATTTAGTTGATACGTTTTTTTGCAAAAAAATGTATACTAAGCTGCTCCACCAAATCGTCAAGGTATACCCTTATAGAGCAGTCCTAACTAATGTATAGAATCCCTATCTGATGTATTTAAAACCTGATCATCTGTATAGTACCTGTATAAGCAGGGTTCAGAGAAGAACCATCCATGTGGACATGCAGGATGGAACAGCTTAAATGCAAATGACCCAAAGGGGAGTGGTGGACTCCCCAGTCTTGTAGAAACAAGAGAACAATTATAGAACCAGAAACACATGGGCCACTTGCACATTGAACAAGTCTGTAGAAACCTGTTCACACCACCAGAAGACTTCAAGACACAAAAGAGCACAGTGAGGTCAAAAATACTCTGTTGTAAAAAGATCACAGTAATCAGCAAGTGCTAGTCAAAAGATGTAAAGAAAACAGGGTATTTAGTTGATACGTTTTTTTGCAAAAAAATGTATACTAAGCTGCTACACCAAATCGTCAAGGTATACCCTTATAGAGCAGTCCTAACTAGGGTTGAGCGAAACGGGTCGATCATTTTCAAAAGTCGCCGACTTTTGGCTAAGTCGGCGTCTCATGAAACCCGATCCGACCCCTGTGCTTGTCGGCCATGCGGTACGCGACTTTCGCGCCAAAGTCGCGTTTCAATGACGCGAAAAGCGCCATTTCTCAGCCAATGAAGGTGAACGCAGAGTGTGGGCAGCGTGATGACATAGGTCCTGGTCCCCACCATCTTAGAGAAGGGCATTGCAGTGATTGGCTTGCTGTCTGCGGCGTCACAGGGGCTATAAAGGGGCGTTCCCGCCGACCGCCATCTTACTGCTGCTGATCTGAGCTTAGGGAGAGGTTGCTGCCGCTTCGTCAGAAGCAGGGAGAGCGTTAGGCAGGGTCCACTAACCACCAAACCGCTTGTGCTGCAGCGATTTCCACTGTCCAACACCACCTTCGGTGTGCAGGGACAGTGGAAGCTATTTTTTTTTTTTTTTCCCTCAGCGCTGTAGCTCATTGGGCTGCCCTAGAAGGCTCCCTGATAGCTGTATTCCTGTGTGTACGCCACTGTGGAAACCAACTGCTTTTTTCAAAGCACATATCCTCTTGTTCCTTCCTTTCTGCACAGCTATCTTTTTTGTTTGTCCACACTTTTTATTTAATTTGTGCATCAGTCCACTCCTATTGCTGCCTGCCATACCTGGCTGAGATTACTGCAGGGGAGATAGTAATTGTAGGACAGTCCCTGTTTTTTTTTTTTTGTTTTTTTTTTGTGGGAGATTAAGATTGGCATTTCTGCTAGAGTGCCATCCCTGTGTGTGCCATCTCTCACTGAGTGGGCCATAGAAAGCCTATTTATTTTTTCCTTCATTTGTGTTCTAAAATCTACCTCAACACAAAAACACTACATCAATCAGTGGGAGAAAAATATTGGCCTCAGTCAGGGCTTGTGTGCCACTGCTGTGTGTGCTATCTCTCATTCAGTGGGCTATAGAAAGCCTATTTATTTATTTATTTTTTTTAAATATTATTTGGTTTCTAAAGTCTCCCTGAAAAAAAAAAAAATACCTAAAAAAACAGTGGGAGAGTAATATTGCCCTTTCAGCTTGTGTGCCAGTCTTGACTCCTGGGTGTGCCACCTCTGTCCCTCTCATTCAGTGGGCCATAGAAAGCCTTGTTTTTTTTTTTTTTTTAATATTATTTGGTTTCTAAAGTCTCCCTGAAAATAAAAAAAAAAAAAACATAAAAAAACAGTGGGAGAGTAATATTGCCATTTCAGCTTGTGTGCCAGTCTTGACTCCTGGGTGTGCCACCTCTCTCTCTAATTGTGGGCCATAGAAAGCCTTTTTATTTTTTTCCTTCATTTGTGTTTTAAAATCAACCTCAACACAAAAACACTACATCAATCAGTGGGAGAAAAATATTGGCCTCAGTCAGGGCTTGTGTGCCACTCCTGTGCGTGCCATCTCTCATTCAGTGGGCCATAGAAAGCCTTGTTTTTTTGTTTTTTTTTAAATATTATTTGGTTTCTAAAGTCTCCCTGAAAATAAAAAAAAAAATACATAAAAAAACAGTGGGAGAGTAATATTGCCCTTTCAGCTTGTGTGCCAGTCTTGACTCCTGGGTGTGCCACCTCTGTCCCTCTCATTCAGTGGGCCATAGAAAGCCTTGTTTGTTTGTTTTTTTTTAATATTATTTGGTTTCTAAAGTCTCCCTGAAAATAAAAAAAAAAATACATAAAAAAACAGTGGGAGAGTAATATTGCCCTTTCAGCTTGTGTGCCAGTCTTGACTCCTGGGTGTGCCACCTCTGTCCCTCTCATTCAGTGGGCCATAAAAAGCCTTGTTTTTTTTTTTTTTTTAATATTATTTGGTTTCTAAAGTCTCCCTGAAAATAAAAAAAAAAAAACATAAAAAAACAGTGGGAGAGTAATATTGCCATTTCAGCTTGTGTGCCAGTCTTGACTCCTGGGTGTGCCACCTCTCTCTCTAATTGTGGGCCATAGAAAGCCTTTTTATTTTTTTCCTTCATTTGTGTTTTAAAATCAACCTCAACACAAAAACACTACATCAATCAGTGGGAGAAAAATATTGGCCTCAGTCAGGGCTTGTGTGCCACTCCTGTGCGTGCCATCTCTCATTCAGTGGGCCATAGAAAGCCTTGTTTTTTTGTTTTTTTTTTAATATTATTTGGTTTCTAAAGTCTCCCTGAAAATAAAAAAAAAAATACATAAAAAAACAGTGGGAGAGTAATATTGCCATTTCAGCTTGTGTGCCAGTCTTGACTCCTGGGTGTGCCACCTCTCTCTCTAATTGTGGGCCATAGAAAGCCTTTTTATTTTTTTCCTTCATTTGTGTTTTAAAATCAACCTCAACACAAAAACACTACATCAATCAGTGGGAGAAAAATATTGGCCTCAGTCAGGGCTTGTGTGCCACTCCTGTGCGTGCCATCTCTCATTCAGTGGGCCATAGAAAGCCTTGTTTTTTTGTTTTTTTTTTAATATTATTTGGTTTCTAAAGTCTCCCTGAAAATAAAAAAAAAAATACATAAAAAAACAGTGGGAGAGTAATATTGCCATTTCAGCTTGTGTGCCAGTCTTGACTCCTGGGTGTGCCACCTCTCTCTCTAATTGTGGGCCATAGAAAGCCTTTTTATTTTTTTCCTTCATTTGTGTTTTAAAATCAACCTCAACACAAAAACACTACATCAATCAGTGGGAGAAAAATATTGGCCTCAGTCAGGGCTTGTGTGCCACTCCTGTGCGTGCCATCTCTCATTCAGTGGGCCATAGAAAGCCTTGTTTTTTTTTTTTTTTTTTTTTTTTTTAATATTATTTGGTTTCTAAAGTCTCCCTGAAAATAAAAAAAAAAATACATAAAAAAACAGTGGGAGAGTAATATTGCCATTTCAGCTTGTGTGCCAGTCTTGACTCCTGGGTGTGCCACCTCTCTCTCTAATTGTGGGCCATAGAAAGCCTTTTTATTTTTTTCCTTCATTTGTGTTTTAAAATCAACCTCAACACAAAAACACTACATCAATCAGTGGGAGAAAAATATTGGCCTCAGTCAGGGCTTGTGTGCCACTCCTGTGCGTGCCATCTCTCATTCAGTGGGCCATAGAAAGCCTTGTTTTTTTGTTTTTTTTTTAATATTATTTGGTTTCTAAAGTCTCCCTGAAAATAAAAAAAAAAATACATAAAAAAACAGTGGGAGAGTAATATTGCCCTTTCAGCTTGTGTGCCACTCTTGACTCCTGGGTGTGCCACCTCTCTCTCTAATTGTGGGCCATAGAAAGCCTTTTTATTTTTTTCCTTCATTTGTGTTTTAAAATCAACCTCAACACAAAAACACTACATCAATCAGTGGGAGAAAAATATTGGCCTCAGTCAGGGCTTGTGTGCCACTCCTGTGCGTGCCATCTCTCATTCAGTGGGCCATAGAAAGCCTTGTTTTTTTGTTTTTTTTTTAATATTATTTGGTTTCTAAAGTCTCCCTGAAAATAAAAAAAAAAATACATAAAAAAACAGTGGGAGAGTAATATTGCCATTTCAGCTTGTGTGCCAGTCTTGACTCCTGGGTGTGCCACCTCTCTCTCTAATTGTGGGCCATAGAAAGCCTTTTTATTTTTTTCCTTCATTTGTGTTTTAAAATCAACCTCAACACAAAAACACTACATCAATCAGTGGGAGAAAAATATTGGCCTCAGTCAGGGCTTGTGTGCCACTCCTGTGCGTGCCATCTCTCATTCAGTGGGCCATAGAAAGCCTTGTTTTTTTTTTTTTTTTTTTAATATTATTTGGTTTCTAAAGTCTCCCTGAAAATAAAAAAAAAAATACATAAAAAAACAGTGGGAGAGTAATATTGCCCTTTCAGCTTGTGTGCCAGTCTTGACTCCTGGGTGTGCCACCTCTGTCCCTCTCATTCAGTGGGCCATAGAAAGCCTTGTTTTTTTTTTTTTTTAATATTATTTGGTTTCTAAAGTCTCCCTGAAAATAAAAAAAAAAATACATAAAAAAACAGTGGGAGAGTAATATTGCCATTTCAGCTTGTGTGCCAGTCTTGACTCCTGGGTGTGCCACCTCTCTCTCTAATTGTGGGCCATAGAAAGCCTTTTTATTTTTTTCCTTCATTTGTGTTTTAAAATCAACCTCAACACAAAAACACTACATCAATCAGTGGGAGAAAAATATTGGCCTCAGTCAGGGCTTGTGTGCCACTCCTGTGCGTGCCATCTCTCATTCAGTGGGCCATAGAAAGCCTTGTTTTTTTGTTTTTTTTTTAATATTATTTGGTTTCTAAAGTCTCCCTGAAAATAAAAAAAAAATACATAAAAAAACAGTGGGAGAGTAATATTGCCCTTTCAGCTTGTGTGCCACTCTTGACTCCTGGGTGTGCCACCTCTGTCCCTCTCATTCAGTGGGCCATAGAAAGCCTTGTTTTTTTTTTTTTTTTTAATATTATTTGGTTTCTAAAGTCTCCCAGAGAAAAAAAAAAAAAAAAATTAGGTGGGAGATTAATATTGACATTAGTGCTTGAGTGACAGTCCTGCGTGTGTGTCATCTCTGTGATTTGGTGCCACAGAAAACAGAGTGTGTAACATTGTGCCTGATTTTCCTTGTGGTCTCACCAACCTGTTAAGGGATATTGAAATCATACTGAAGTTATAGCTCACCGTGTAAGTTGTTTGACAGCAACAAATAAAGTTACTTTGGTTACGATTTTTAAACAATGAGGAAGTCTGGTGCAAGAGGTCGTCGTGGGCGTTCATTGTCAGCTGGTAATGATGGTAGTGGTAGTGGAGCATCAGGTGGTCGTGGGGATAAAAATATTCCACCTAAGTCTGGAGCTGTGGAGCCAGTTTCGTCGTCAGGCTACACAAGGCCTCGAACGCTCTCTTTTCTGGGAGTAGGAAAACCGCTTTTAAAGGCGGAGCAGCAACAGCAAGTTTTGGCTTACATTGCAGACTCAGCCTCTAACTCTTTTGCCTCCTCTTCAGAAACTGGTAGATGTACAAGCAGCGCGTCGCTTGTGGATGTTCACGGTCAGGGACAAGTCGCTTCCTTGTCCTCCTCAGCAAAAACTACAACAAGAGAGAAGGATGCAGCAGGCGACACAACGGGTCACTCCATGGAGCTCTTTACACATACCGTCCCTGGCTTAGAAAGTGAAACATTTAACAGGCCATGCCCATTACAAGTAGATTCTGACATGGAGTGCACTGATGCACAGCCACAGCCAGAGTACTATGCTGCTCCTTTGACTCAGACCACCACATTGCCCTCTCAGGGTACAGATCCACAATCAGACCCTGATGAGACTATGTTGCCCCGCCACGAACGCTATACCACCGACCGACACAGTGACACAGACGAAGTTGCACACGAGCTCGAAGAGGAGGTAATAGATGACCCAGTTATTGACCCCGATTGGCAGCCATTGGGGGAACAGGGTGCAGGCGGCAGTAGTTCAGAAGCGGAGGTGGAGGAGGGGCCGCAGCAGGCATCAACATCGCAACAGGTTCCATCTGCCGGGCCCGTATCTGGCCCAAAACGCGTGTCAAAGCCAAAACCTGTTGGAGGACAGCGTGGCCATCCGGTTAAAGCTCAGTCTGCAATCCCTGAAAAGGGATCCGAGTCTAGGAAGAGTGCAGTCTGGCATTTTTTTAAACAACATCCAACTGATCAGCGCAAAGTCATCTGTCAAAAATGTTCAACTAGCTTAAGCAGAGGTCAGAATCTGAAAAGTCTAAATACTAGTTGCATGCATAGACACTTAACCACCATGCATTTTCAAGCCTGGACTAACTACCAAACGTCCCTTAAGGTTGTAGCACCCTCGGCAAATGAAGCTAATCAGCAACGCAACATCCCTTCCGTCACTGTAAGGCCACCATTTTCCGCACCACCGGCAGTATCTGTGCAGGTTTCTTTGCCAGCCAAAAGCAGTCAGGGTCAGGGAATCACCAGTTTAGTAGGAGGAAATATTGCATCTAGGGCACCGGCGGAAACAATACCGTCTCCAACCGTCTCTCAGTCTGCCATGTACACCGGCACACCCGAAAGTTCCACGATCTCCTGCTCTCCAGTCCAGCTCACCCTACATGAGACTCTTGGCTGTAGGCGTTCGCACCCCCTCCTCCTCCTCCTCGTCCTCCTGCAGAAGCTACAGCTCTTCCACAGAACGCAGTCGGCCAACCACTCCATCGGCAGATGACACTGTTGCACACCAGTTGTCCCATTATGGGCCAGCTACTGCCAAGCGTCAGCAGGCTGTATTGGCTATGAAGTGTTTGGGCGACAACAGACACACCGCGGAAGTTCTGTCCGAGTTCTTGCAACAGGAAACGCAGTCGTGGCTGGGCACAGTAGATCTTGAGGCAGGCAAGGTAGTGAGTGATAACGGAAGGAATTTCATGGCTGCCATCTCCCTTTCCCAACTGAAACACATTCCTTGCCTGGCTCACACCTTAAACCTGGTGGTGCAGTGCTTATTGAAAACTTATCCTGGGTTCTCCGACCTGCTCCTCAAAGTGCGTGCACTTTGCTCACATATCCGACGTTCGCCTGTACACGCCAGCCGTATGCAGACCTATCAGCGGTCTTTGAACCTTCCCCAGCATCGCCTAATCATAGACGTTGCAACAAGGTGGAACTCAACACTGCACATGCTTCAGAGACTGTGCGAACAGAGGCGTGCTGTTATTTATTTGTGGGAGGATACACGGGCAGGCAGTAGGATGGCAGACATGGAGTTGTCAGGTGTGCAGTGGTCGAAGATACAAGACATGTGTCAAGTCCTTCAGTGTTTTGAGGAATGCACACGGCTGGTTAGTGCAGACAACGCCGTAATAAGCATGAGCATCCCCCTAATGCGTCTGCTGATGCAAAGTTTGACGCACATAAAGGAGCAGGCGTCTGCACCAGAGGAAGAGGGAAGCCTTGATGACAGTCAGCCATTGTCTGGTCAGGGCAGTGTACAGGACGAGGTAGCGGGCGAAGAGGAGGTGGAGGACGAGGAGGATGATGGGGATGAGTATATTTTTAATGCGGAAACTTTCACGGGGGCACAGGAAATTGGTTGCGTGTCACGGCCGGGTTCTGGTTTTTTGAGGGACACAAGTGACGTAGATTTGCCTGCAACTGCCCCTCAACCAATCACAACCGGAGATTTGACAAGTGGAACTTTGGCCCACATGGCGGATTATGCCTTACGTATCCTACAAAGGGACACACGCATTACGAAAATGATGAACGATGACGATTACTGGTTGGCCTGCCTCCTTGATCCACGCTATAAAGGCAAATTGCAAAATATTATGCCACATGAGAACTTGGAACTAATATTAGCAACCAAACAATCAACTCTTGTTGACCGTTTGCTTCAGGCATTCCCAGCACACAGCGCACGTGATCGTTCTCACACGAGCTCCAGGGGGCAGCAGACTAGGAGTGTTAGGGGTGCACACATCAGAAGTGGCGTTGGACAGAGGGGTTTTCTGACCAGGTTGTGGAGTGATTTTGCTATGACCGCAGACAGGACAGGTACTGCTGCATCAATTGAAAGTGACAGGAGACAACATTTGTCCAGTATGGTTACTAACTATTTTTCATCCCTTATCGATGAGCTCCCTCAACCGTCATTCCCATTTGATTACTGGGCCTCCAAATTAGACACCTGGCCAGAATTGGCAGAATATGCATTGCAGGAGCTTGCTTGCCCGGCAGCAAGTGTCCTATCAGAAAGAGTATTCAGTGCTGCAGGGTCAATATTAACCGAAAAAAGGACTCGTCTGGCTACCCAAAATGTTGACGATCTAACATTCATTAAAATGAACCACAACTGGATTTCAAAATCTTTTGCCCCACCTTGCCCGGCCGACACCTAGCTTTCCTATGAAAAGCTCTTGCCTGTGAATTACTTTTCTAATGTCTAATTTGCTGCAGCAGATTGTACAGCATACGACATGTTTACACCTCACTAAATGGCCAAACTCCCCACACGGGGCCGTGGTATCGCGACTTGGCGCAAGCACCCGTGAGACTGCTGTTTGTCTGAAGAGGTGGGTGTGCTCGCTTTTGGTTGACGGCATTGCTACTGGGTCCCTCATAGTACAATGTAGTGTCTCTGGCGGTGGTGGTGCGCACCCAACGTCAGACACACCGTTGTAACATGAGTGGCCCTGGGGCGGTCCCGCCGGCCTCAAGAGAGTTCCCCCCTACCCCAGCTCAAACTGGGCTCTACCACGTGCAAAATTATGTCGCACAGCTCCACCAATCTTTAGTCTATTCGCTGACATCATTCAATGTCTGGCACTGACAATACAAATTTGTAGACATCTATGATGCAACTTAAAGTAGTCTGTGTCTGTGTCCTATATTGGCACCATTAAATAGTTACTGCCAAATTACTATGTCAGAAACTCAGCAGATGAGCCCACCCCTGTACCTAAGTATGCCACCTTTTTTTTTGTTTTGGTTGTTTTGCGAGACATTAACATCTATTTATATTTTGGGAGTACTGGGACAGACACTCCTTGCACTACTCCTCCACTCACCACCAAGCTGCCTGTGTATCCATGTAACCGCTGTAAAACTGCCATGAGCCTATTGTTTGTTATTTTAGGCCTTTGATAGCCTGTCTGCAGTCCCTACTCCTCCACTGACCACCAAGCTGCCTGCCCGTGTATCCATGTAACCGCTGTAAAACTGCCCTGAGCCTATTGTTTGTTATTTTAGGCCTTTGATAGCCTGTCTGCGGTCCCTACTTTAAATACTCCTCCACTCACCACCAAGCTGCCTGTGTATCCATGTAAGCACTGTAAAACTGCCATGAGCCTATTGTTTGTTATTTTAGGCCTTTGATAGCCTGTCTGCGGTCCCTACTTTAAATACTCCTCCACTGACCACCAAGCTGCCTGCCCGTGTATCCATGTAACCGCTGTAAAACTGCCATGAGCCTATTGTTTGTTATTTTAGGCCTTTGAAGCCTTTCTGCGCTCCCTCCTTCCACTAGTCCTCCACTGACCAGACCACTGCTGCCCGTGTACCCCTGGAACCAATTTTAAAGTGCCTACAGCCAGCCCATTTTATTATGTTAGGCCTTCGAAGCCTGTCTGCGGTCCCTCCTTCCACTAGGCCTCCACTGACCAGACCACTGCTGCCCGTGTACCCCTGGAACCAATTATAAAGTGCCTACAGCCAGCCCATTTTATTATGTTAGGCCTTTGATAGCCTGTCTGCGGTCCCTACTTTAAATACTCCTCCACTGACCACCAAGCTGCCTGCCCGTGTATCCATGTAACCGCTGTAAAACTGCCCTGAGCCTATTGTTTGTTATTTTAGGCCTTTGATAGCCTGTCTGCGGTCCCTACTTTAAATACTCCTCCACTCACCACCAAGCTGCCCGTGTATCCATGTAACCGCTGTAAAACTGCCATGAGCCTATTGTTTGTTATTTTAGGCCTTAGAAGCCTGTCTGCGGTCCCTCCTTCCACTAGGCCTCCACTGACCAGACCACTGCTGCCCGTGTACCCCTGGAACCAATTTTAAAGTGCCTACAGCCAGCCCATTTTATTGTGTTAGGCCTTCGAAGCCTGTCTGCGGTCCCTCCTTCCACTAGGTCTCCACTGACCAGACCACTGCTGCCCGTGTACCCCTGGAACCAATTTTAAAGTGCCTACAGCCAGCCCATTTTATTGTGTTAGGCCTTCGAAGCCTGTCTGCGGTCCATACTTTAAATACTCCTCCACTCACCACCAAGCTGCCTGCCCGTGTATCCATGTAACCGCTGTAAAACTGCCATGAGCCTATTGTTTGTTATTTTAGGCCTTTGATAGCCTGTCTGCGGTCCCTACTTTAAATACTCCTCCACTGACCACCAAGCTGCCTGCCCGTGTATCCATGTAACCGCTGTAAAACTGCCATGAGCCTATTGTTTGTTATTTTAGGCCTTTGAAGCCTTTCTGCGCTCCCTCCTTCCACTAGTCCTCCACTGACCAGACCACTGCTGCCCGTGTACCCCTGGAACCAATTTTAAAGTGCCTACAGCCAGCCCATTTTATTATGTTAGGCCTTCGAAGCCTGTCTGCGGTCCCTCCTTCCACTAGGCCTCCACTGACCAGACCACTGCTGCCCGTGTACCCCTGGAGCCAATTATAAAGTGCCTACAGCCAGCCCATTTTATTATGTTAGGCCTTTGATAGCCTGTCTGCGGTCCCTACTTTAAATACTCCTCCACTGACCACCAAGCTGCCTGCCCGTGTATCCATGTAACCGCTGTAAAACTGCCCTGAGCCTATTGTTTGTTATTTTAGGCCTTTGATAGCCTGTCTGCGGTCCCTACTTTAAATACTCCTCCACTCACCACCAAGCTGCCCGTGTATCCATGTAACCGCTGTAAAACTGCCATGAGCCTATTGTTTGTTATTTTAGGCCTTAGAAGCCTGTCTGCGGTCCCTCCTTCCACTAGGCCTCCACTGACCAGACCACTGCTGCCCGTGTACCCCTGGAACCAATTTGAAAGTGCCTACAGCCAGCCCATTTTATTGTGTTAGGCCTTCGAAGCCTGTCTGCGGTCCCTCCTTCCACTAGGCCTCCACTGACCAGACCACTGCTGCCCGTGTACCCCTGGAACCAATTTTAAAGTGCCTACAGCCAGCCCATTTTATTATGTTAGGCCTTTGAAGCCTGTCTGCGGTCCCTACTTTAAATACTCCTCCACTCACCACCAAGCTGCCTGCCCGTGTATCCATGTAACCGCTGTAAAACTGCCATGAGCCTATTGTTTGTTATTTTAGGCCTTTGATAGCCTGTCTGCGGTCCCTACTTTAAATACTCCTCCACTGACCACCAAGCTGCCTGCCCGTGTATCCATGTAACCGCTGTAAAACTGCCATGAGCCTATTGTTTGTTATTTTAGGCCTTTGAAGCCTTTCTGTGCTCCCTCCTTCCACTAGTCCTCCACTGACCAGACCACTGCTGCCCGTGTACCCCTGGAACCAATTTTAAAGTGCCTCCAGCCAGCCCATTTTATTATGTTAGGCCTTCGAAGCCTGTCTGCGGTCCCTCCTTCCACTAGGCCTCCACTGACCAGACCACTGCTGCCCGTGTACCCCTGGAACCAATTATAAAGTGCCTACAGCCAGCCCATTTTATTATGTTAGGCCTTTGAAGCCTGTCTGCGGTCCCTACTTTAAATACTCCTCCACTCACCACCAAGCTGCCTGCCCGTGTATCCATGTAACCGCTGTAAAACTGCCATGAGCCTATTGTTTGTTATTTTAGGCCTTTGATAGCCTGTCTGCGGTCCCTACTTTAAATACTCCTCCACTGACCACCAAGCTGCCTGCCCGTGTATCCATGTAACCGCTGTAAAACTGCCATGAGCCTATTGTTTGTTATTTTAGGCCTTTGAAGCCTTTCTGCGCTCCCTCCTTCCACTAGTCCTCCTCTGACCAGACCACTGCTGCCCGTGTACCCCTGGAACCAATTTTAAAGTGCCTACAGCCAGCCCATTTTATTATGTTAGGCCTTTGAAGCCTGTCTGCGGTCCCTACTTTAAATACTCCTCCACTCACCACCAAGCTGCCTGCCCGTGTATCCATGTAACCGCTGTAAAACTGCCATGAGCCTATTGTTTGTTATTTTAGGCCTTTGAAGCCTTTCTGCGCTCCCTCCTTCCACTAGTCCTCCACTGACCAGACCACTGCTGCCCGTGTACCCCTGGAACCAATTTTAAAGTGCCTACAGCCAGCCCATTTTATTATGTTAGGCCTTCGAAGCCTGTCTGCGGTCCCTCCTTCCACTAGGCCTCCACTGACCAGACCACTGCTGCCCGTGTACCCCTGGAACCAATTATAAAGTGCCTACAGCCAGCCCATTTTATTATGTTAGGCCTTTGAAGCCTGTCTGCGGTCCCTACTTTAAATACTCCTCCACTCACCACCAAGCTGCCTGCCCGTGTATCCATGTAACCGATGTAAAACTGCCATGACTGCCTACTGTTTGTTATTTTAGGCCTTTGATAGCCTGTCTGCGGCCCCTACTTGCAATACTCCTCCACTGACCACAATGCTGCCTGGAGTGCCTGCCTGTGTATCCATGTAACCGATTTCAAACTGCCATGACTGCCTACTGTTTGTTATTTTAGGCCTTTGTGAGCCTGTCTGCGGCCCCTACTTGCAATACTCCTCCACTGACCACAATGCTGCCTGGAGTGCCTGCCTGTGTATCCATGTAACCGATTTCAAACTGCCATGACTGCCTACTGTTTGTTATTTTAGGCCTTTGATAGCCTGTCTGCGGCCCCTACTTGCAATACTCCTCCACTGACCACACCAATGCTGCCCGTGTACCCCTGGAACCTATTTAAAAGTTCATAGAGCCTAGTTATATATTTTATTTACTATTAATAAGGCCATGATGGACTACGCTGTACCACGCTACAAGCTAACCAGTCGACACTTCTTTTGCGAGAAAAGCCATCCCAACCCTCCACCAGCTTGTAGAAGACCGCATTGTCCATGCACTCTGGCAATCTGTGAGTACAAAGGTGCACCTGACAACAGACGCATGGACCTGTAGGCATGGCCACGGAAGATTACGTGTCCATTACGGCGCAATGGGTTAATGTGTTGGATGCATGGTCCACAGGGGACAGCCTACTAAGTATGTCTGCAGTCCATAATTCAAATTGTCCTCCACTGTCTAAATCGGAGCTTCCACCTTCTGGCTTTCGGCCTATAGTATCAGAAATTAAACTGCATTTGGCCTTCAACTTTGGTTACGGCCTACTAACGGCTTCTGCCCCTCCCTGGTGTTGCCCTCAACTAAATAAAGCTGAGCTTCAACCTTCTGTTCCAAATTACCATTTTAAAAAATGCAATAGGCTTTTCCGGCCTACTAAAGGTGTCTGTCTGTGTGCCCCTGCCTGGTGTTGTCCTCAACTAAATAAAGCTGAGCTTCAACCTTCCGGCTCTCATTAAGTGGTTTTGAAAAAACAAAATGGTGGATAGGGCCTACTAACGGCTTCTGCCCCTCCCTGGTGTTGCCCTCAACTAAATAAAGCTGAGCTTCAACCTTCCGGCTCTCATTAAGTGTTTTTTAAAAAACAAAATGGTGGTTAGGGCCTACTAACGGCTTCTGCCCCTCCCTGGTGTTGCCCTCAACTGAATAAAGCTGAGCTTCAACCTTCTGGCTCTCATTAAGTGTTTTTTAAAAAACAAAATGGTGGTTAGGGCCTACTAACGGCTTCTGCCCCTCCCTGGTGTTGCCCTCAACTGAATAAAGCTGAGCTTCTACCTTCCGGCTCTGATTAACTGCTGTTTTTAAACAAAATGGTGGTTAGGGCCTACTAACGGCTTCTGCCCCTCCCTGGTGTTGCCCTCAACTAAATAAAGCTGAGCTTCAACCTTCCGGCTCTCATTAAGTGGTTTTTAAAAAACAAAATGGTGGATAGGGCCTACTAACGGCTTCTGCCCCTCCCTGGTGTTGCCCTCAACTAAATAAAGCTGAGCTTCAACCTTCCGGCTCTCATTAAGTGTTTTTTAAAAAACAAAATGGTGGTTAGGGCCTACTAACGGCTTCTGCCCCTCCCTGGTGTTGCCCTCAACTGAATAAAGCTGAGCTTCAACCTTCTGGCTCTCATTAAGTGTTTTTTAAAAAACAAAATGGTGGTTAGGGCCTACTAACGGCTTCTGCCCCTCCCTGGTGTTGCCCTCAACTGAATAAAGCTGAGCTTCTACCTTCCGGCTCTGATTAACTGCTGTTTTTAAACAAAATGGTGGTTAGGGCCTACTAACGGCTTCTGCCCCTCCCTGGTGTTGCCCTCAACTAAATAAAGCTGAGCTTCAACCTTCCGGCTCTCATTAAGTGGTTTTGAAAAAACAAAATGGTGGATAGGGCCTACTAACGGCTTCTGCCCCTCCCTGGTGTTGCCCACAACTAAATAAAGCTGAGCTTCAACCTTCCGGCTATCATTAAGTGTTTTTTAAAAAACAAAATGGTGGATAGGGCCTACTAACGGCTTCTGCCCCTCCCTGGTGTTGCCCTCAACTAAATAAAGCTGAGCTTCAACCTTCCGGCTCTCATTAAGTGGTTTTGAAAAAACAAAATGGTGGATAGGGCCTACTAACGGCTTCTGCCCCTCCCTGGTGTTGCCCTCAACTAAATAAAGCTGAGCTTCAACCTTCCGGCTCTCATTAAGTGTTTTTTAAAAAACAAAATGGTGGTTAGGGCCTACTAACGGCTTCTGCCCCTCCCTGGTGTTGCCCTCAACTGAATAAAGCTGAGCTTCAACCTTCTGGCTCTCATTAAGTGTTTTTTAAAAAACAAAATGGTGGTTAGGGCCTACTAACGGCTTCTGCCCCTCCCTGGTGTTGCCCTCAACTGAATAAAGCTGAGCTTCAACCTTCTGGCTCTCATTAAGTGTTTTTTAAAAAACAAAATGGTGGTTAGGGCCTACTAACGGCTTCTGCCCCTCCCTGGTGTTGCCCTCAACTGAATAAAGCTGAGCTTCTACCTTCCGGCTCTGATTAACTGCTGTTTTTAAACAAAATGGTGGTTAGGGCCTACTAACGGCTTCTGCCCCTCCCTGGTGTTGCCCTCAACTAAATAAAGCTGAGCTTCAACCTTCCGGCTCTCATTAAGTGGTTTTTAAAAAACAAAATGGTGGATAGGGCCTACTAACGGCTTCTGCCCCTCCCTGGTGTTGCCCTCAACTAAATAAAGCTGAGCTTCAACCTTCCGGCTCTCATTAAGTGTTTTTTTAAAAACAAAATGGTGGTTAGGGCCTACTAACGGCTTCTGCCCCTCCCTGGTGTTGCCCTCAACTGAATAAAGCTGAGCTTCAACCTTCTGGCTCTCATTAAGTGTTTTTTAAAAAACAAAATGGTGGTTAGGGCCTACTAACGGCTTCTGCCCCTCCCTGGTGTTGCCCTCAACTGAATAAAGCTGAGCTTCTACCTTCCGGCTCTGATTAACTGCTGTTTTTAAACAAAATGGTGGTTAGGGCCTACTAACGGCTTCTGCCCCTCCCTGGTGTTGCCCTCAACTGAATAAAGCTGAGCTTCTACCTTCCGGCTCTGATTAACTGCTGTTTTTAAACAAAATGGTGGTTAGGGCCTACTAACGGCTTCTGCCCCTCCCTGGTGTTGCCCTCAACTAAATAAAGCTGAGCTTCAACCTTCCGGCTCTCATTAAGTGGTTTTGAAAAAACAAAATGGTGGATAGGGCCTACTAACGGCTTCTGCCCCTCCCTGGTGTTGCCCTCAACTAAATAAAGCTGAGCTTCAACCTTCCGGCTCTCATTAAGTGGTTTTTAAAAAACAAAATGGTGGATAGGGCCTACTAACGGCTTCTGCCCCTCCCTGGTGTTGCCCTCAACTAAATAAAGCTGAGCTTCAACCTTCCGGCTCTCATTAAGTGGTTTTTAAAAAACAAAATGGTGGTTAGGGCCTACTAACGGCTTCTGCCCCTCCCTGGTGTTGCCCTCAATTGAATAAAGCTGAGCTTCAACCTTCCGGCTCTCATTAAGTGGTTTTGAAAAAACAAAATGGTGGATAGGGCCTACTAACGGCTTCTGCCCCTCCCTGGTGTTGCCCACAACTAAATAAAGCTGAGCTTCAACCTTCTGCTCCAAATTACCATTTTAAAAAATGCAATAGGCTTTTCCGGCCTACTAAAGGTGTCTGTCTGTTTGCCCCTGCCTGGTGTTGTCCTCAACTAAATAAAGCTGAGCTTCAACCTTCCGGCTCTCATTAAGTGGTTTTGAAAAAACAAAATGGTGGTTAGGGCCTACTAACGGCTTCTGCCCCTCCCTGGTGTTGTCCTCAACTGAACAAAGCTGAGCTTCCACATTCTGCCTTTCGCCCTATACTATCAGATATTAAACTGCATTTGGCCTACTAGTGTGGTTAGGCCCTTGAAACAGTGTCTGCTGCTCTTGGGTTTGCTACTCCACTGAACAAAGCAATGCCGCCTGTTTAGTCCTGTTACCAATTTTGAACTGCATTTAGCCTACTTTATTCTTTGGCCCTATATCTGTTTCCTCCTCATCCTGCCCATTGCCCAGCCACTGCTAAATGAGTCTGCTGGTACATTGACCTAGACCACTACATTCCCCTTGTACTCTACACAGCCAGAATCTGACCCTGCTGAAAGTAAGGTTCCCCTTCCCGCATGTTATACCACCTTACACAGGGACAAAGAGGAAGGTGCAGATGAAAGTGCAGGTTCCTTCATCAGGTGGGGGGGCATACTCGTTGGCGACGTCACTGGCACAGGGCCCCTCAGAGTACGCAAAAGTGTCGCTGCTGGTGGGAGGCGCCCCCGCCATGCAAACACACCGCCGTACTTTGAGGGGCCCTGTGCCAGTGCCAATGCGAACGAGTGGGCCCCCCCCCTGCTTGCTCAGGATCACAGCACTTGCAACGTTTAAATACTTACCTTTCCCTGCAACACCGCCGTGACGTAGTCCGCATTTCCTGGGCCCACGAAAAACTTGAGCCAGCCCTACTCCCCCCACAACTCTTGCCAAATGACCCCCAATTCCCTATGCCCAACTATTATTATAAAGTTAATTACGATTGGCAAGCTTCAGAAACAAGAATGGATGTTTTTGGCATTAAAATGGGCACTGTAGGTGTTTTCCTGGCCTCCACTCACTGCCGACTATGCTTCCCCATTGACTTGCATTGGGTTTCGTGTTTCGGTCGATCCCCGACTTTTAGCGATAATCGGCCGAATGCACTCGACTCGACTCTGGACAAAATCGGGTTTCCCAAAACCCTACTCGATCTTAAAAAAATGAAAGTCGCTCAACCCTAGTCCTAACTAATGTATAGAATCCCTATCTGATGTATTTAAAACCTGATCATCTGTATAGTACCTGTATAAGCAGGGTTCAGAGAAGAACTATCCATGTGGACATGCAGGATGGAACAGCTTAAATGCAAATGACCAACAGGGGAGTGGTGGACTCCCCAGTCTTGTAGAAACAAGAGAACAATTATAGAACCAGAAACACATGGGCCACTTGCACATTGAACAAGTCTGTAGAAACCTGTTCACACCACCAGAAGACTTCAAGACACAAAAGAGCACAGTGAGGTCAAAAATACTCTGTTGTAAAAAAATCACAGTAATCAGCAAGTGCTAGTCAAAAGATGTAAAGAAAACAGGGTATTTAGTTGATATGTTTTTTTGCAAAAAATGTATACTAAGCTGCTCCACCAAATCGTCAAGGTATACCCTTATAGAGCAGTCCTGACTAATGTATAGAATCCCTATCTGATGTATTTAAAACCTGATCATCTGTATAGTACCTGTATAAGCAGGGTTCAGAGAAGAACTATCCATGTGGACATGCAGGATGGAACAGCTTAAATGCAAATGACCCACAGGGGAGTGGTGGACTCCCCAGTCTTGTAGAAACAAGAGAACAATTATAGAACCAGAAACACATGGGCCACTTGCACATTGAACAAGTCTGTAGAAACCTGTTCACACCACCAGAAAACTTCAAGACACAAAAGAGCACAGTGAGGTCAAAAATACTCTGTTGTAAAAAAATCACAGTAATCAGCAAGTGCTAGTCAAAAGATGTAAAGAAAACAGGGTATTTATTTGATACTTTTTTTGAAAAAAAATGTATACTAAGCTGCTCCACCAAATCGTCAAGGTATACCCTTATAGAGCAGTCCTAACTAATGTATAGAATCCCTATCTGATGTATTTAAAACCCGATCATCTGTATAGTACCTGTATAAGCAGGGTTCAGAGAAGAACTATCCATGTGGACATGCAGGATGGAACAGCTTAAATGCAAATGACCTACAGGGGAGTGGTGGACTCCCCAGTCTTGTAGAAACAAAGAGAACAATTATAGAACCAGAAACACATGGGCCACTTGCACATTGAACAAGTCTGTAGAAACCTGTTCACACCACCAGAAAACTTCAAGACACAAAAGAGCACAGTGAGGTCAAAAATACTCTGTTGTAAAAAAATCACAGTAATCAACAAGTGCTAGTCAAAAGATGTAAAGAAAACAGGGTATTTAGTTGATACTTTTTTTGAAAAAAAATGTATACTAAGCTGCTCCACCAAATCGTCAAGGTATACCCTTATAGAGCAGTCCTAACTAATGTATAGAATCCCTATCTGATGTATTTAAAAACCTGATCATCTGTATAGTACCTGTATAAGCAGGGTTCAGAGAGAAGAACCATCCATGTGGACATGCAGGATGGAACAGCTTAAATGCGAATGACCCACAGGGGAGTGGTGGACTCCCCAGTCTTGTAGAAACAAGAGAACAATTATAGAACCAGAAACACATGGGCCACTTGCACATTGAACAAGTCTGTAGAAACCTGTTCACACCACCAGAAAACTTCAAGACACAAAAGAGCACAGTGAGGTCAAAAATACTCTGTTGTAAAAAAATCACAGTAATCAACAAGTGCTAGTCAAAAGATGTAAAGAAAACAGGGTATTTAGTTGATACGTTTTTTTGCAAAAAATGTATACTAAGCTGCTCCATCAAATCGTCAAGGTATACCCTTATAGAGCAGTCCTAACTAATGTATAGAATCCCTATCTGATGTATTTAAAACCTGATCATCTGTATAGTACCTGTATAAGCAGGGTTCAGAGAAGAACTATCCATGTGGACATGCAGGATGGAACAGCTTAAATGCAAATGACCCACAGGGGAGTGGTGGACTCCCCAGTCTTGTAGAAACAAGAGAACAATTATAGAACCAGAAACACATGGGCCACTTGCACATTGAACAAGTCTGTAGAAACCTGTTCACACCACCAGAAAACTTCAAGACACAAAAGAGCACAGTGAGGTCAAAAATACTCTGTTGTAAAAAAATCACAGTAATCAGCAAGTGCTAGTCAAAAGATGTAAAGAAAACAGGGTATTTAGTTGATACTTTTTTTGAAAAAAAATGTATACTAAGCTGCTCCACCAAATCGTCAAGGTATACCCTTATAGAGCAGTCCTAACTAATGTATAGAATCCCTATCTGATGTATTTAAAACCCGATCATCTGTATAGTACCTGTATAAGCAGGGTTCAGAGAAAAACTATCCATGTGGACATGCAGGATGGAACAGCTTAAATGCAAATGACCTACAGGGGAGTGGTGGACTCCCCAGTCTTGTAGAAACAAGAGAACAATTATAGAACCAGAAACACATGGGCCACTTGCACATTGAACAAGTCTGTAGAAACCTGTTCACACCACCAGAAAACTTCAAGACACAAAAGAGCACAGTGAGGTCAAAAATACTCTGTTGTAAAAAAATCACAGTAATCAGCAAGTGCTAGTCAAAAGATGTAAAGAAAACAGGGTATTTAGTTGATACTTTTTTTGCAAAAAAATGTATACTAAGCTGCTCCACCAAATCGTCAAGGTATACCCTTATAGAGCAGTCCTAACTAATGTATAGAATCCCTATCTGATGTATTTAAAACCTGATCATCTGTATAGTACCTGTATAAGCAGGGTTCAGAGAAGAACTATCCATGTGGACATGCAGGATGGAACAGCTTAAATGCGAATGACCCACAGGGGAGTGGTGGACTCCCCAGTCTTGTAGAATCAAGAGAACAATTATAGAACCAGAAACACATGGGCCACTTGCACATTGAACAAGTCTGTAGAAACCTGTTCACACCACCAGAAAACTTCAAGACACAAAAGAGCACAGTGAGGTCAAAAATACTCTGTTGTAAAAAAATCACAGTAATCAGCAAGTGCTAGTCAAAAGATGTAAAGAAAACAGGGTATTTAGTTGATACGTTTTTTTGCAAAAAAATGTATACTAAGCTGCTCCACCAAATCGTCAAGGTATACCCTTATAGAGCAGTCCTAACTAATGTATAGAATCCCTATCTGATGTATTTAAAACCTGATCATCTGTATAGTACCTGTATAAGCAGGGTTCAGAGAAGAACTATCCATGTGGACATGCAGGATGGAACAGCTTAAATGCAAATGACCCACAGGGGAGTGGTGGACTCCCCAGTCTTGTAGAAACAAGAGAACAATTATAGAACCAGAAACACATGGGCCACTTGCACATTGAACAAGTCTGTAGAAACCTGTTCACACCACCAGAAAACTTCAAGACACAAAAGAGCACAGTGAGGTCAAAAATACTCTGTTGTAAAAAAATCACAGTAATCAGCAAGTGCTAGTCAAAAGATGTAAAGAAAACAGGGTATTTAGTTGATACTTTTTTTGCAAAAAAATGTATACTAAGCTGCTCCACCAAATCGTCAAGGTATACCCTTATAGAGCAGTCCTAACTAATGTATAGAATCCCTATCTGATGTATTTAAAACCCGATCATCTGTATAGTACCTGTATAAGCAGGGTTCAGAGAAGAACTATCCATGTGGACATGCAGGATGGAACAGCTTAAATGCAAATGACCTACAGGGGAGTGGTGGACTCCCCAGTCTTGTAGAAACAAGAGAACAATTATAGAACCAGAAACACATGGGCCACTTGCACATTGAACAAGTCTGTAGAAACCTGTTCACACCACCAGAAGACTTCAAGACACAAAAGAGCACAGTGAGGTCAAAAATACTCTGTTGTAAAAAAATCACAGTAATCAGCAAGTGCTAGTCAAAAGATGTAAAGAAAACAGGGTATTTAGTTGATACGTTTTTTTGCAAAAAAAGTATACTAAGCTGCTCCACCAAATCGTCAAGGTATACCCTTATAGAGCAGTCCTAACTAATGTATAGAATCCCTATCTGATGTATTTAAAACCTGATCATCTGTATAGTACCTGTAAAACCAGGGTTCAGAGAAGAACTATCCATGTGGACATGCAGGATGGAACAGCTTAAATGCAAATGACCCACAGGCGAGTGGTGGACTCCCCAGTCTTGTAGAAACAAGAGAACAATTATAGAACCAGAAACACATGGGCCACTTGCACATTGAACAAGTCTGTAGAAACCTGTTCACACCACCAGAAAACTTCAAGACACAAAAGAGCACAGTGAGGTCAAAAATACTCTGTTGTAAAAAAATCACAGTAATCAGCAAGTGCTAGTCAAAAGATGTAAAGAAAACAGGGTATTTAGTTGATACTTTTTTTGAAAAAAAATGTATACTAAGCTGCTCCACCAAATCGTCAAGGTATACCCTTATAGAGCAGTCCTAACTAATGTATAGAATCCCTATCTGATGTATTTAAAACCTGATCATCTGTATAGTACCTGTATAAGCAGGGTTCAGAGAGAAGAACCATCCATGTGGACATGCAGGATGGAACAGCTTAAATGCAAATGACCCACAGGGGAGTGGTGGACTCCCCAGTCTTGTAGAAACAAGAGAACAATTATAGAACCAGAAACACATGGGCCACTTGCACATTGAACAAGTCTGTAGAAACCTGTTCACACCACCAGAAAACTTCAAGACACAAAAGAGCACAGTGAGGTCAAAAATACTCTGTTGTAAAAAAATCACAGTAATCAACAAGTGCTAGTCAAAAGATGTAAAGAAAACAGGGTATTTAGTTGATACGTTTTTTTGCAAAAAATGTATACTAAGCTGCTCCATCAAATCGTCAAGGTATACCCTTATAGAGCAGTCCTAACTAATGTATAGAATCCCTATCTGATGTATTTAAAACCTGATCATCTGTATAGTACCTGTATAAGCAGGGTTCAGAGAAGAACTATCCATGTGGACATGCAGGATGGAACAGCTTAAATGCAAATGACCCACAGGGGAGTGGTGGACTCCCCAGTCTTGTAGAAACAAGAGAACAATTATAGAACCAGAAACACATGGGCCACTTGCACATTGAACAAGTCTGTAGAAACCTGTTCACACCACCAGAAAACTTCAAGACACAAAAGAGCACAGTGAGGTCAAAAATACTCTGTTGTAAAAAAATCACAGTAATCAGCAAGTGCTAGTCAAAAGATGTAAAGAAAACAGGGTATTTAGTTGATACTTTTTTTGAAAAAAAATGTATACTAAGCTGCTCCACCAAATCGTCAAGGTATACCCTTATAGAGCAGTCCTAACTAATGTATAGAATCCCTATCTGATGTATTTAAAACCCGATCATCTGTATAGTACCTGTATAAGCAGGGTTCAGAGAAAAACTATCCATGTGGACATGCAGGATGGAACAGCTTAAATGCAAATGACCTACAGGGGAGTGGTGGACTCCCCAGTCTTGTAGAAACAAGAGAACAATTATAGAACCAGAAACACATGGGCCACTTGCACATTGAACAAGTCTGTAGAAACCTGTTCACACCACCAGAAAACTTCAAGACACAAAAGAGCACAGTGAGGTCAAAAATACTCTGTTGTAAAAAAATCACAGTAATCAGCAAGTGCTAGTCAAAAGATGTAAAGAAAACAGGGTATTTAGTTGATACTTTTTTTGAAAAAAAATGTATACTAAGCTGCTCCACCAAATCGTCAAGGTATACCCTTATAGAGCAGTCCTAACTAATGTATAGAATCCCTATCTGATGTATTTAAAACCTGATCATCTGTATAGTACCTGTATAAGCAGGGTTCAGAGAAGAACTATCCATGTGGACATGCAGGATGGAACAGCTTAAATGCGAATGACCCACAGGGGAGTGGTGGACTCCCCAGTCTTGTAGAATCAAGAGAACAATTATAGAACCAGAAACACATGGGCCACTTGCACATTGAACAAGTCTGTAGAAACCTGTTCACACCACCAGAAGACTTCAAGACACAAAAGAGCACAGTGAGGTCAAAAATACTCTGTTGTAAAAAAATCACAGTAATCAGCAAGTGCTAGTCAAAAGATGTAAAGAAAACAGGGTATTTAGTTGATACGTTTTTTTGCAAAAAAAGTATACTAAGCTGCTCCACCAAATCGTCAAGGTATACCCTTATAGAGCAGTCCTAACTAATGTATAGAATCCCTATATGATGTATTTAAAACCTGATCATCTGTATAGTACCTGTAAAAGCAGGGTTCAGAGAAGAACTATCCATGTGGACATGCAGGATGGAACAGCTTAAATGCAAATGACCCACAGGCGAGTGGTGGACTCCCCAGTCTTGTAGAAACAAGAGAACAATTATAGAACCAGAAACACATGGGCCACTTGCACATTGAACAAGTCTGTAGAAACCTGTTCACACCACCAGAAAACTTCAAGACACAAAAGAGCACAGTGAGGTCAAAAATACTCTGTTGTAAAAAAATCACAGTAATCAGCAAGTGCTAGTCAAAAGATGTAAAGAAAACAGGGTATTTAGTTGATACTTTTTTTGAAAAAAAATGTATACTAAGCTGCTCCACCAAATCGTCAAGGTATACCCTTATAGAGCAGTCCTAACTAATGTATAGAATCCCTATCTGATGTATTTAAAACCTGATCATCTGTATAGTACCTGTATAAGCAGGGTTCAGAGAGAAGAACCATCCATGTGGACATGCAGGATGGAACAGCTTAAATGCAAATGACCCACAGGGGAGTGGTGGACTCCCCAGTCTTGTAGAAACAAGAGAACAATTATAGAACCAGAAACACATGGGCCACTTGCACATTGAACAAGTCTGTAGAAACCTGTTCACACCACCAGAAAACTTCAAGACACAAAAGAGCACAGTGAGGTCAAAAATACTCTGTTGTAAAAAAATCACAGTAATCAACAAGTGCTAGTCAAAAGATGTAAAGAAAACAGGGTATTTAGTTGATACGTTTTTTTGCAAAAAATGTATACTAAGCTGCTCCATCAAATCGTCAAGGTATACCCTTATAGAGCAGTCCTAACTAATGTATAGAATCCCTATCTGATGTATTTAAAACCTGATCATCTGTATAGTACCTGTATAAGCAGGGTTCAGAGAAGAACTATCCATGTGGACATGCAGGATGGAACAGCTTAAATGCAAATGACCCACAGGGGAGTGGTGGACTCCCCAGTCTTGTAGAAACAAGAGAACAATTATAGAACCAGAAACACATGGGCCACTTGCACATTGAACAAGTCTGTAGAAACCTGTTCACACCACCAGAAAACTTCAAGACACAAAAGAGCACAGTGAGGTCAAAAATACTCTGTTGTAAAAAAATCACAGTAATCAGCAAGTGCTAGTCAAAAGATGTAAAGAAAACAGGGTATTTAGTTGATACTTTTTTTGAAAAAAAATGTATACTAAGCTGCTCCACCAAATCGTCAAGGTATACCCTTATAGAGCAGTCCTAACTAATGTATAGAATCCCTATCTGATGTATTTAAAACCCGATCATCTGTATAGTACCTGTATAAGCAGGGTTCAGAGAAAAACTATCCATGTGGACATGCAGGATGGAACAGCTTAAATGCAAATGACCTACAGGGGAGTGGTGGACTCCCCAGTCTTGTAGAAACAAGAGAACAATTATAGAACCAGAAACACATGGGCCACTTGCACATTGAACAAGTCTGTAGAAACCTGTTCACACCACCAGAAGACTTCAAGACACAAAAGAGCACAGTGAGGTCAAAAATACTCTGTTGTAAAAAAATCACAGTAATCAGCAAGTGCTAGTCAAAAGATGTAAAGAAAACAGGGTATTTAGTTGATACTTTTTTTGAAAAAAAATGTATACTAAGCTGCTCCACCAAATCGTCAAGGTATACCCTTATAGAGCAGTCCTAACTAATGTATAGAATCCCTATCTGATGTATTTAAAACCTGATCATCTGTATAGTACCTGTATAAGCAGGGTTCAGAGAAGAACTATCCATGTGGACATGCAGGATGGAACAGCTTAAATGCGAATGACCCACAGGGGAGTGGTGGACTCCCCAGTCTTGTAGAATCAAGAGAACAATTATAGAACCAGAAACACATGGGCCACTTGCACATTGAACAAGTCTGTAGAAACCTGTTCACACCACCAGAAAACTTCAAGACACAAAAGAGCACAGTGAGGTCAAAAATACTCTGTTGTAAAAAAATCACAGTAATCAGCAAGTGCTAGTCAAAAGATGTAAAGAAAACAGGGTATTTAGTTGATACGTTTTTTTGCAAAAAAATGTATACTAAGCTGCTCCACCAAATCGTCAAGGTATACCCTTATAGAGCAGTCCTAACTAATGTATAGAATCCCTATCTGATGTATTTAAAACCTGATCATCTGTATAGTACCTGTATAAGCAGGGTTCAGAGAAGAACTATCCATGTGGACATGCAGGATGGAACAGCTTAAATGCAAATGACCCACAGGGGAGTGGTGGACTCCCCAGTCTTGTAGAAACAAGAGAACAATTATAGAACCAGAAACACATGGGCCACTTGCACATTGAACAAGTCTGTAGAAACCTGTTCACACCACCAGAAAACTTCAAGACACAAAAGAGCACAGTGAGGTCAAAAATACTCTGTTGTAAAAAAATCACAGTAATCAGCAAGTGCTAGTCAAAAGATGTAAAGAAAACAGGGTATTTAGTTGATACTTTTTTTGCAAAAAAATGTATACTAAGCTGCTCCACCAAATCGTCAAGGTATACCCTTATAGAGCAGTCCTAACTAATGTATAGAATCCCTATCTGATGTATTTAAAACCCGATCATCTGTATAGTACCTGTATAAGCAGGGTTCAGAGAAGAACTATCCATGTGGACATGCAGGATGGAACAGCTTAAATGCAAATGACCTACAGGGGAGTGGTGGACTCCCCAGTCTTGTAGAAACAAGAGAACAATTATAGAACCAGAAACACATGGGCCACTTGCACATTGAACAAGTCTGTAGAAACCTGTTCACACCACCAGAAGACTTCAAGACACAAAAGAGCACAGTGAGGTCAAAAATACTCTGTTGTAAAAAAATCACAGTAATCAGCAAGTGCTAGTCAAAAGATGTAAAGAAAACAGGGTATTTAGTTGATACTTTTTTTGAAAAAAAATGTATACTAAGCTGCTCCACCAAATCGTCAAGGTATACCCTTATAGAGCAGTCCTAACTAATGTATAGAATCCCTATCTGATGTATTTAAAACCTGATCATCTGTATAGTACCTGTATAAGCAGGGTTCAGAGAGAAGAACCATCCATGTGGACATGCAGGATGGAACAGCTTAAATGCAAATGACCCACAGGGGAGTGGTGGACTCCCCAGTCTTGTAGAAACAAGAGAACAATTATAGAACCAGAAACACATGGGCCACTTGCACATTGAACAAGTCTGTAGAAACCTGTTCACACCACCAGAAAACTTCAAGACACAAAAGAGCACAGTGAGGTCAAAAATACTCTGTTGTAAAAAAATCACAGTAATCAACAAGTGCTAGTCAAAAGATGTAAAGAAAACAGGGTATTTAGTTGATACGTTTTTTTGCAAAAAATGTATACTAAGCTGCTCCATCAAATCGTCAAGGTATACCCTTATAGAGCAGTCCTAACTAATGTATAGAATCCCTATCTGATGTATTTAAAACCTGATCATCTGTATAGTACCTGTATAAGCAGGGTTCAGAGAAGAACTATCCATGTGGACATGCAGGATGGAACAGCTTAAATGCAAATGACCCACAGGGGAGTGGTGGACTCCCCAGTCTTGTAGAAACAAGAGAACAATTATAGAACCAGAAACACATGGGCCACTTGCACATTGAACAAGTCTGTAGAAACCTGTTCACACCACCAGAAAACTTCAAGACACAAAAGAGCACAGTGAGGTCAAAAATACTCTGTTGTAAAAAAATCACAGTAATCAGCAAGTGCTAGTCAAAAGATGTAAAGAAAACAGGGTATTTAGTTGATACTTTTTTTGAAAAAAAATGTATACTAAGCTGCTCCACCAAATCGTCAAGGTATACCCTTATAGAGCAGTCCTAACTAATGTATAGAATCCCTATCTGATGTATTTAAAACCCGATCATCTGTATAGTACCTGTATAAGCAGGGTTCAGAGAAAAACTATCCATGTGGACATGCAGGATGGAACAGCTTAAATGCAAATGACCTACAGGGGAGTGGTGGACTCCCCAGTCTTGTAGAAACAAGAGAACAATTATAGAACCAGAAACACATGGGCCACTTGCACATTGAACAAGTCTGTAGAAACCTGTTCACACCACCAGAAGACTTCAAGACACAAAAGAGCACAGTGAGGTCAAAAATACTCTGTTGTAAAAAAATCACAGTAATCAGCAAGTGCTAGTCAAAAGATGTAAAGAAAACAGGGTATTTAGTTGATACTTTTTTTGAAAAAAAATGTATACTAAGCTGCTCCACCAAATCGTCAAGGTATACCCTTATAGAGCAGTCCTAACTAATGTATAGAATCCCTATCTGATGTATTTAAAACCTGATCATCTGTATAGTACCTGTATAAGCAGGGTTCAGAGAAGAACTATCCATGTGGACATGCAGGATGGAACAGCTTAAATGCGAATGACCCACAGGGGAGTGGTGGACTCCCCAGTCTTGTAGAATCAAGAGAACAATTATAGAACCAGAAACACATGGGCCACTTGCACATTGAACAAGTCTGTAGAAACCTGTTCACACCACCAGAAAACTTCAAGACACAAAAGAGCACAGTGAGGTCAAAAATACTCTGTTGTAAAAAAATCACAGTAATCAGCAAGTGCTAGTCAAAAGATGTAAAGAAAACAGGGTATTTAGTTGATACGTTTTTTTGCAAAAAAATGTATACTAAGCTGCTCCACCAAATCGTCAAGGTATACCCTTATAGAGCAGTCCTAACTAATGTATAGAATCCCTATCTGATGTATTTAAAACCTGATCATCTGTATAGTACCTGTATAAGCAGGGTTCAGAGAAGAACTATCCATGTGGACATGCAGGATGGAACAGCTTAAATGCAAATGACCCACAGGGGAGTGGTGGACTCCCCAGTCTTGTAGAAACAAGAGAACAATTATAGAACCAGAAACACATGGGCCACTTGCACATTGAACAAGTCTGTAGAAACCTGTTCACACCACCAGAAAACTTCAAGACACAAAAGAGCACAGTGAGGTCAAAAATACTCTGTTGTAAAAAAATCACAGTAATCAGCAAGTGCTAGTCAAAAGATGTAAAGAAAACAGGGTATTTAGTTGATACTTTTTTTGCAAAAAAATGTATACTAAGCTGCTCCACCAAATCGTCAAGGTATACCCTTATAGAGCAGTCCTAACTAATGTATAGAATCCCTATCTGATGTATTTAAAACCCGATCATCTGTATAGTACCTGTATAAGCAGGGTTCAGAGAAGAACTATCCATGTGGACATGCAGGATGGAACAGCTTAAATGCAAATGACCTACAGGGGAGTGGTGGACTCCCCAGTCTTGTAGAAACAAGAGAACAATTATAGAACCAGAAACACATGGGCCACTTGCACATTGAACAAGTCTGTAGAAACCTGTTCACACCACCAGAAGACTTCAAGACACAAAAGAGCACAGTGAGGTCAAAAATACTCTGTTGTAAAAAAATCACAGTAATCAGCAAGTGCTAGTCAAAAGATGTAAAGAAAACAGGGTATTTAGTTGATACGTTTTTTTGCAAAAAAAGTATACTAAGCTGCTCCACCAAATCGTCAAGGTATACCCTTATAGAGCAGTCCTAACTAATGTATAGAATCCCTATCTGATGTATTTAAAACCTGATCATCTGTATAGTACCTGTAAAAGCAGGGTTCAGAGAAGAACTATCCATGTGGACATGCAGGATGGAACAGCTTAAATGCAAATGACCCACAGGCGAGTGGTGGACTCCCCAGTCTTGTAGAAACAAGAGAACAATTATAGAACCAGAAACACATGGGCCACTTGCACATTGAACAAGTCTGTAGAAACCTGTTCACACCACCAGAAAACTTCAAGACACAAAAGAGCACAGTGAGGTCAAAAATACTCTGTTGTAAAAAAATCACAGTAATCAGCAAGTGCTAGTCAAAAGATGTAAAGAAAACAGGGTATTTAGTTGATACTTTTTTTGAAAAAAAATGTATACTAAGCTGCTCCACCAAATCGTCAAGGTATACCCTTATAGAGCAGTCCTAACTAATGTATAGAATCCCTATCTGATGTATTTAAAACCTGATCATCTGTATAGTACCTGTATAAGCAGGGTTCAGAGAAGAACTATCCATGTGGACATGCAGGATGGAACAGCTTAAATGCGAATGACCCACAGGGGAGTGGTGGACTCCCCAGTCTTGTAGAATCAAGAGAACAATTATAGAACCAGAAACACATGGGCCACTTGCACATTGAACAAGTCTGTAGAAACCTGTTCACACCACCAGAAAACTTCAAGACACAAAAGAGCACAGTGAGGTCAAAAATACTCTGTTGTAAAAAAATCACAGTAATCAGCAAGTGCTAGTCAAAAGATGTAAAGAAAACAGGGTATTTAGTTGATACGTTTTTTTGCAAAAAAATGTATACTAAGCTGCTCCACCAAATCGTCAAGGTATACCCTTATAGAGCAGTCCTAACTAATGTATAGAATCCCTATCTGATGTATTTAAAACCTGATCATCTGTATAGTACCTGTATAAGCAGGGTTCAGAGAAGAACTATCCATGTGGACATGCAGGATGGAACAGCTTAAATGCAAATGACCCACAGGGGAGTGGTGGACTCCCCAGTCTTGTAGAAACAAGAGAACAATTATAGAACCAGAAACACATGGGCCACTTGCACATTGAACAAGTCTGTAGAAACCTGTTCACACCACCAGAAAACTTCAAGACACAAAAGAGCACAGTGAGGTCAAAAATACTCTGTTGTAAAAAAATCACAGTAATCAGCAAGTGCTAGTCAAAAGATGTAAAGAAAACAGGGTATTTAGTTGATACTTTTTTTGCAAAAAAATGTATACTAAGCTGCTCCACCAAATCGTCAAGGTATACCCTTATAGAGCAGTCCTAACTAATGTATAGAATCCCTATCTGATGTATTTAAAACCCGATCATCTGTATAGTACCTGTATAAGCAGGGTTCAGAGAAGAACTATCCATGTGGACATGCAGGATGGAACAGCTTAAATGCAAATGACCTACAGGGGAGTGGTGGACTCCCCAGTCTTGTAGAAACAAGAGAACAATTATAGAACCAGAAACACATGGGCCACTTGCACATTGAACAAGTCTGTAGAAACCTGTTCACACCACCAGAAGACTTCAAGACACAAAAGAGCACAGTGAGGTCAAAAATACTCTGTTGTAAAAAAAATCACAGTAATCAGCAAGTGCTAGTCAAAAGATGTAAAGAAAACAGGGTATTTAGTTGATACGTTTTTTTGCAAAAAAAGTATACTAAGCTGCTCCACCAAATCGTCAAGGTATACCCTTATAGAGCAGTCCTAACTAATGTATAGAATCCCTATCTGATGTATTTAAAACCTGATCATCTGTATAGTACCTGTATAAGCAGGGTTCAGAGAAGAACTATCCATGTGGACATGCAGGATGGAACAGCTTAAATGCAAATGACCCACAGGCGAGTGGTGGACTCCCCAGTCTTGTAGAAACAAGAGAACAATTATAGAACCAGAAACACATGGGCCAATTGCACATTGAACAAGTCTGTAGAAACCTGTTCACACCACCAGAAAACTTCAAGACACAAAAGAGCACAGTGAGGTCAAAAATACTCTGTTGTAAAAAAATCACAGTAATCAGCAAGTGCTAGTCAAAAGATGTAAAGAAAACAGGGTATTTAGTTGATACATTTTTTTGCAAAAAAATGTATACTAAGCTGCTCCACCAAATCGTCAAGGTATACCCTTATAGAGCAGTCCTAACTAATGTATAGAATCCCTATCTGATGTATTTAAAACCTGATCATCTGTATAGTACCTGTATAAGCAGGGTTCAGAGAAGAACTATCCATGTGGACATGCAGGATGGAACAGCTTAAATGCAAATGACCCACAGGGGAGTGGTGGACTCCCCAGTCTTGTAGAAACAAGAGAACAATTATAGAACCAGAAACACATGGGCCACTTGCACATTGAACAAGTCTGTAGAAACCTGTTCACACCACCAGAAAACTTCAAGACACAAAATAGCACAGTGAGGTCAAAAATACTCTGTTGTAAAAAAATCACAGTAATCAGCAAGTGCTAGTCAAAAGATGTAAAGAAAACAGGGTGTTTAGTTGATACTTTTTTTGCAAAAAAATGTATACTAAGCTGCTCCACCAAATCGTCAAGGTATACCCTTATAGAGCAGTCCTAACTAATGTATAGAATCCCTATCTGATGTATTTAAAACCCGATCATCTGTATAGTACCTGTATAAGCAGGGTTCAGAGAAGAACTATCCATGTGGACATGCAGGATGGAACAGCTTAAATGCAAATGACCTACAGGGGAGTGGTGGACTCCCCAGTCTTGTAGAAACAAGAGAACAATTATAGAACCAGAAACACATGGGCCACTTGCACATTGAACAAGTCTGTAGAAACCTGTTCACACCACCAGAAAACTTCAAGACACAAAAGAGCACAGTGAGGTCAAAAATACTCTGTTGTAAAAAAATCACAGTAATCAGCAAGTGCTAGTCAAAAGATGTAAAGAAAACAGGGTATTTAGTTGATACGTTTTTTTGCAAAAAAATGTATACTAAGCTGCTCCACCAAATCGTCAAGGTATACCCTTATAGAGCAGTCCTAACTAATGTATAGAATCCCTATCTGATGTATTTAAAACCTGATCATCTGTATAGTACCTGTATAAGCAGGGTTCAGAGAAGAACTATCCATGTGGACATGCAGGATGGAACAGCTTAAATGCAAATGACCCACAGGGGAGTGGTGGACTCCCCAGTCTTGTAGAAACAAGAGAACAATTATAGAAACAGAAACACATGGCCCACTTGCACATTGAACAAGTCTGTAGAAACCTGTTCACACCACCAGAAGACTTCAAGACACAAAAGAGCACAGTGAGGTCAAAAATACTCTGTTGTGTTATGGTTCTCAATGGCAAGAGAACATAGCCCAGCAAACATAAGTACTAGCTCTTGGAAGGATGGAAACTAAACTGACCATGAACTAAACCTGCCGCACAACTAACAGTAGCCGGGTAGCGTTGCCTACGTTTTTTATCCCTAGACGCCCAGCGCCGGCCGGAGGACTAACTAATCCTGGCAGAGGAAAATATAGTCCTGGCTCACCTCTAGAGAAATTTCCCCGATAGGCAGACAGAGGCCCCCACATATATTGGCGGTGATTTTAGAAGAAATGACAAACGTAGTATGAAATTAGGTTTAGCAAAATTGAGGTCCGCTTACTAGATAGCAGGAAGACAGAAAGGGCACTTTCATGGTCAGCTGAAAACCCTATCAAAATACCATCCTGAAATTACTTTAAGACTCTAGTATTAACTCATAACATCAGAGTGGCAATTTCAGATCACAAGAGCTTTCCAGACACAGAAACGAAACTACAGCTGTGAACTGGAACAAAATGCAAAAACAAACGAGTACTAAAGTCCAACTTAACTGGGAGTTGTCTAGCAGCAGGAACATGCACAGAAAGGCTTCTGATTACAATGTTGACCGGCATGGAAGTGACAGAGGAGCAAGGTTAAATAGCGACTCCCACATCCTGATGGGAACAGGTGATCAGAGGGGATGATGCACACCAGTTCAACTCCACCAGTGGCCACCGGGGGAGCCCAAAATCCAATTTCACAACAGTACCCCCCCCTCAAGGAGGGGGCACCGATCCCTCACCAGAACCACCAGGGCGATCAGGATGAGCCCTATGAAAGGCACGGACCAGATCGGAGGCATGAACATCAGAGGCAGTCACCCAAGAATTATCCTCCTGACCGTATCCCTTCCATTTGACCAGATACTGGAGTTTCCGTCTGGAAACACGGGAGTCCAAGATTTTTTCCACAACGTACTCCAACTCGCCCTCAACCAACACCGGAGCAGGAGGCTCAACGGAAGGCACAACCGGTACCTCATACCTGCGCAACAATGACCGATGAAAAACATTATGAATAGAAAAAGATGCAGGGAGGTCCAAACGGAAGGACACAGGGTTAAGAATCTCCAATATCTTGTACGGGCCGATGAACCGAGGCTTAAACTTAGGAGAAGAAACCCTCATAGGGACAAAACGAGAAGACAACCACACCAAGTCCCCAACACAAAGCCGAGGACCAACCCGACGCCGGCGGTTGGCAAAAAGCTGAGTCTTCTCCTGGGACAACTTCAAATTGTCCACTACCTGCCCCCAAACCTGATGCAACCTCTCCACCACAGCATCCACTCCAGGACAATCCGAAGATTCCACCTGACCAGAAGAAAATCGAGGATGAAACCCCGAATTACAGAAAAAAGGAGACACCAAGGTGGCAGAGCTGGCCCGATTATTGAGGGCAAACTCCGCTAAAGGCAAAAAAGCAACCCAATCATCCTGATCTGCAGACACAAAACACCTCAAATATGTCTCCAAGGTCTGATTCGTCCGCTCGGTCTGGCCATTAGTCTGAGGATGGAAAGCAGACGAGAAAGACAAATCTATGCCCATCCTAGCACAGAATGCTCGCCAAAATCTAGACACGAATTGGGTTCCTCTGTCAGAAACGATGTTCTCCGGAATACCATGCAAACGGACCACATTTTGAAAAAACAGAGGAACCAACTCGGAAGAAGAAGGCAACTTAGGCAGGGGAACCAAATGGACCATCTTAGAGAAACGGTCACACACCACCCAGATGACAGACATCTTCTGAGAAACAGGAAGATCCGAAATAAAATCCATCGAGATGTGCGTCCAGGGCCTCTTCGGGATAGGCAAGGGCAACAACAATCCACTAGCCCGAGAACAACAAGGCTTGGCCCGAGCACAAACGTCACAAGACTGCACAAAGCCTCGCACATCTCGAGACAGGGAAGGCCACCAGAAGGACCTTGCCACCAAATCCCTGGTACCAAAGATTCCAGGATGACCTGTCAACGCAGAAGAATGAACCTCAGAAATGACTTTACTGGTCCAATCATCAGGAACAAACAGTCTACCAGGTGGGCAACGATCAGGTCTATCCGCCTGAAACTCCTGCAAGGCCCGCCGCAGGTCTGGAGAAACGGCAGACAATATCACTCCATCCTTAAGGATACCTGTAGGTTCAGAGTTACCAGGGGAGTCAGGCTCAAAACTCCTAGAAAGGGCATCCGCCTTAACATTCTTAGAACCCGGCAGGTAGGACACCACAAAATTAAACCGAGAGAAAAACAACGACCAGCGCGCCTGTCTAGGATTCAGGCGTCTGGCGGACTCAAGATAAATTAGATTTTTGTGGTCAGTCAATACCACCACCTGATGTCTAGCCCCCTCAAGCCAATGACGCCACTCCTCAAAAGCCCACTTCATGGCCAAAAGCTCCCGATTCCCAACATCATAATTCCGCTCGGCGGGCGAAAATTTACGCGAGAAAAAGGCACAAGGTCTCATCACGGAACAATCGGAACTTCTCTGCGACAAAACTGCCCCAGCTCCGATTTCAGAAGCGTCGACCTCAACCTGAAAAGGAAGAGCAACATCAGGCTGACGCAACACAGGGGCGGAAGAAAAGCGGCGCTTAAGCTCCCGAAAGGCCTCCACAGCAGCAGGGGACCAATCAGCAACATCAGCACCCTTCTTAGTCAAATCAGTCAATGGTTTAACAACATCAGAAAAACCAGCAATAAATCGACGATAAAAGTTAGCAAAGCCCAAAAATTTCTGAAGACTCTTAAGAGAAGAGGGTTGCGTCCAATCACAAATAGCCTGAACCTTGACAGGATCCATCTCGATGGAAGAGGGGGAAAAAATATATCCCAAAAAGGAAATCTTTTGAACCCCAAAAACGCACTTAGAACCCTTCACACACAAGGAATTAGACCGCAAAACCTGAAAAACCCTCCTGACCTGCTGGACATGAGAGTCCCAGTCATCCGAAAAAATCAAAATATCATCCAGATACACAATCATAAATTTATCCAAATAATCACGGAAAATGTCATGCATAAAGGACTGAAAGACTGAAGGGACATTTGAAAGACCAAAAGGCATCACCAAATACTCAAAGTGGCCCTCGGGCGTATTAAATGCGGTCTTCCACTCATCCCCCTGCTTAATTCGCACCAAATTATACGCCCCACGGAGATCTATCTTAGAGAACCACTTGGCCCCCTTTATGCGAGCAAACAAATCAGTCAGCAGTGGCAACGGATATTGATATTTAACCGTGATTTTATTCAAAAGCCGATAATCAATACACGGTCTCAAAGAGCCATCTTTCTTAGCCACAAAGAAAAAACCGGCTCCTAAGGGAGATGACGAAGAACGAATATGTCCCTTTTCCAAGGACTCCTTTATATATTCTCGCATAGCAGCTTGTTCAGGCACAGACAGATTAAATAAACGACCCTTAGGGTATTTACTACCCGGAATCAAATCTATGGCACAATCGCACTCCCGGTGCGGAGGTAATGAACCAAGCTTAGGTTCTTCAAAAACGTCACGATATTCAGTCAAGAATTCAGGAATCTCAGAGGGAATAGATGATGAAATGGAAACCACAGGTACGTCCCCATGCGTCCCCTTACATCCCCAGCTTAACACAGACATAGCTTTCCAGTCAAGGACTGGGTTATGAGATTGCAGCCATGGCAATCCAAGCACCAACACATCATGTAGGTTATACAGCACAAGAAAGCGAATAATCTCCTGATGATCCGGATTAATCCGCATAGTTACTTGTGTCCAGTATTGTGGTTTATTACTAGCCAATGGGGTGGAGTCAATCCCCTTCAGGGGTATAGGAGTTTCAAGAGGCTCCAAATCATACCCACAGCGTTTGGCAAAGGACCAATCCATAAGACTCAAAGCGGCGCCAGAGTCGACATAGGCATCCGCGGTAATAGATGATAAAGAACAAATCAGGGTCACAGATAGAATAAACTTAGACTGTAAAGTGCCAATTGAAACAGACTTATCAAGCTTCTTAGTACGCTTAGAGCATGCTGATATAACATGAGTTGAATCACCGCAATAGAAGCACAACCCATTTTTTCATCTTAAATTCTGCCGTTCACTTCTGGACAGAATTCTATCACATTGCATATTCTCTGGCGTCTTCTCAGTAGACACCGCCAAATGGTGCACAGGTTTGCGCTCCCGCAGACGCCTATCGATCTGGATAGCCATTGTCATGGACTCATTCAGACCCGCAGGCACAGGGAACCCCACCATAACATCCTTAATGGCATCAGAGAGACCCTCTCTGAAATTCGCCGCCAGGGCGCACTCATTCCACTGAGTAAGCACAGCCCATTTACGGAATTTCTGGAAGTATATTTCAGCTTCGTCTTGCCCCTGAGATAGGGACATTAAGGCCTTTTCCGCCTGAAGCTCTAACTGAGGTTCCTCATAAAGCAACCCCAAGGCCAGAAAAAACGCATCCACATTGAGCAACGCAGGATCCCCTGGAGCCAATGCAAAAGCCCAATCCTGAGGGTCGCCCCGGAGCAAGGAAATCACAATCCTGACCTGCTGAGCAGGATCTCCAGCAGAGCGAGATTTCAGGGACAAAAACAACTTGCAATTATTTTTTAAATTTTGAAAGCAAGATCTATTCCCCGAGAAAAATTCAGGCAAAGGAATTCTAGGTTCAGATATAGGAACATGAATAACAAAATCTTGTAAATTTTGAACTTTCGTGGTGAGATTATTCAAACCTGCAGCTAAACTCTGAATATCCATCTTAAACAGGTGAACACAGAGCCATTCCAGGATTAGAAGGAGAGAGAGAGAGAGAAAGGCTGCAATATAGGCAGACTTGCAAGAGATACAATTACAAGCACACTCAGAACTGAAGGGAAGGGGAAAAAAAAAAAAAAAAAATCTTCAGCAGACTTCTCTTTTCTCTCCTTTCTCTGTCAATTAATTTAACCCTTTTTGGGCCGGTCAAACTGTTATGGTTCTCAATGGCAAGAGAACATAGCCCAGCAAACATAAGTACTAGCTCTTGGAAGGATGGAAACTAAACTGACCATGAACTAAACCTGCCGCACAACTAACAGTAGCCGGGTAGCATTGCCTACGTTTTTTATCCCTAGACGCCCAGCGCCGGCCGGAGGACTAACTAATCCTGGCAGAGGAAAATATAGTCCTGGCTCACCTCTAGAGAAATTTCCCCGATAGGCAGACAGAGGCCCCCACATATATTGGCGGTGATTTTAGAAGAAATGACAAACGTAGTATGAAATTAGGTTTAGCAAAATTGAGGTCCGCTTACTAGATAGCAGGAAGACAGAAAGGGCACTTTCATGGTCAGCTGAAAACCCTATCAAAATACCATCCTGAAATTACTTTAAGACTCTAGTATTAACTCATAACATCAGAGTGGCAATTTCAGATCACAAGAGCTTTCCAGACACAGAAACGAAACTACAGCTGTGAACTGGAACAAAATGCAAAAACAAACGAGGACTAAAGTCCAACTTAACTGGGAGTTGTCTAGCAGCAGGAACATGCACAGAAAGGCTTCTGATTACAATGTTGACCGGCATGGAAGTGACAGAGGAGCAAGGTTAAATAGCGACTCCCACATCCTGATGGGAACAGGTGAACAGAGGGGATGATGCACACCAGTTCAATTCCACCAGTGGCCACCGGGGGAGCCCAAAATCCAATTTCACAACACTGTTGTAAAAAAAATCACAGTAATCAACAAGTGCTAGTCAAAAGATGTAAAGAAAACAGGGTATTTAGTTGATACGTTTTTTTGCAAAAAAATGTATACTAAGCTGCTCCACCAAATCGTCAAGGTATACCCTTATAGAGCAGTCCTAACTAATGTATAGAATCCCTATCTGATGTATTTAAAACCTGATCATCTGTATAGTACCTGTATAAGCAGGGTTCAGAGAAGAACTATCCATGTGGACATGCAGGATGGAACAGCTTAAATGCAAATGACCCACAGGCGAGTGGTGAACTCCCCAGTCTTGTAGAAACAAGAGAACAATTATAGAACCAGAAACACATTGGCCACTTGCACATTGAACAAGTCTGTAGAAACCTGTTTACACCACCAGAAAACTTCAAGACACAAAAGAGCACAGTGAGGTCAAAAATACTCTGTTGTAAAAAAATCACAGTAATCAGCAAGTGCTAGTCAAAAGATGTAAAGAAAACAGGGTATTTAGTTGATACATTTTTTTGCAAAAAAATGTATACTAAGCTGCTCCACCAAATCGTCAAGGTATACCCTTATAGAGCAGTCCTAACTAATGTATAGAATCCCTATCTGATGTATTTAAAACCTGATCATCTGTATAGTACCTGTATAAGCAGGGTTCAGAGAAGAACTATCCATGTGGACATGCAGGATGGAACAGCTTAAATGCAAATGACCCACAGGGGAGTGGTGGACTCCCCAGTCTTGTAGAAACAAGAGAACAATTATAGAACCAGAAACACATGGGCCACTTGCACATTGAACAAGTCTGTAGAAACCTGTTCACACCACCAGAAAACTTCAAGACACAAAAGAGCACAGTGAGGTCAAAAATACTCTGTTGTAAAAAAAATCACAGTAATCAGCAAGTGCTAGTCAAAAGATGTAAAGAAAACAGGGTATTTAGTTGATACGTTTTTTTGCAAAAAAATGTATACTAAGCTGCTCCACCAAATCGTCAAGGTATACCCTTATAGAGCAGTCCTAACTAATGTATAGAATCCCTATCTGATGTATTTAAAACATGATCATCTGTATAGTACCTGTATAAGCAGGGTTCAGAGAAGAACTATCCATGTGGACATGCAGGATGGAACAGCTTAAATGCAAATGACCCACAGGGGAGTGGTGGACTCCCCAGTCTTGTAGAAACAAGAGAACAATTATAGAACCAGAAACACATGGGCCACTTGCACATTGAACAAGTCTGTAGAAACCTGTTCACACCACCAGAAAACTTCAAGACACAAAAGAGCACAGTGAGGTCAAAAATACTCTGTTGTAAAAAAAATCACAGTAATCAGCAAGTGCTAGTCAAAAGATGTAAAGAAAACAGGGTATTTAGTTGATACGTTTTTTTGGAAAAAAATGTATACTAAGCTGCTCCACCAAATCGTCAAGGTATACCCTTATAGAGCAGTCCTAACTAATGTATAGAATCCCTATCTGATGTATTTAAAACCTGATCATCTGTACAGTACCTGTATAAGCAGGGTTCAGAGAAGAACTATCCATGTGGACATGCAGGATGGAACAGCTTAAATGCAAATGACCCACAGGGGAGTGGTGGACTCCCCAGTCTTGTAGAAACAAGAGAACAATTATAGAACCAGAAACACATGGGCCACTTGCACATTGAACAAGTCTGTAGAAACCTGTTCACACCACCAGAAAACTTCAAGACACAAAAGAGCACAGTGAGGTCAAAAATACTCTGTTGTAAAAAAATCACAGTAATCAGCAAGTGCTAGTCAAAAGATGTAAAGAAAACAGGGTATTTAGTTGATACTTTTTTTGCAAAAAATGTATACTAAGCTGCTCCACCAAATCGTCAAGGTATACCCTTATAGAGCAGTCCTAACTAATGTATAGAATCCCTAACTGATGTATTTAAAACCCGATCATCTGTATAGTACCTGTATAAGCAGGGTTCAGAGAAGAACTATCCATGTGGACATGCAGGATGGAACAGCTTAAATGCAAATGACCTACAGGGGAGTGGTGGACTCCCCAGTCTTGTAGAAACAAGAGAACAATTATAGAACCAGAAACACATGGGCCACTTGCAAATTGAACAAGTCTGTAGAAACCTGTTCACACCACCAGAAAACTTCAAGACACAAAAGAGCACAGTGAGGTCAAAAATACTCTGTTGTAAAAAAATCACAGTAATCAGCAAGTGCTAGTCAAAAGATGTAAAGAAAACAGGGTATTTAGTTGATACGTTTTTTTGCAAAAAAATGTATACTAAGCTGCTCCACCAAATCGTCAAGGTATACCCTTATAGAGCAGTCCTAACTAATGTATAGACTCCCTATCTGATGTATTTAAAACCTGATCATCTGTATAGTACCAGTATAAGCAGGGTTCAGAGAAGAACTATCCATGTGGACATGCAGGATGGAACAGCTTAAATGCAAATGACCCACAGGCGAGTGGTGGACTCCCCAGTCTTGTAGAAACAAGAGAACAATTATAGAACCAGAAACACATGGGCCACTTGCACATTGAACAAGTCTGTAGAAACCTGTTTACACCACCAGAAAACTTCAAGACACAAAAGAGCACAGTGAGGTCAAAAATACTCTGTTGTAAAAAAATCACAGTAATCAGCAAGTGCTAGTCAAAAGATGTAAAGAAAACAGGGTATTTAGTTGATACATTTTTTTGCAAAAAAATGTATACTAAGCTGCTCCACCAAATCGTCAAGGTATACCCTTATAGAGCAGTCCTAACTAATGTATAGAATCCCTATCTGATGTATTTAAAACCTGATCATCTGTATAGTACCTGTATAAGCAGGGTTCAGAGAAGAACTATCCATGTGGACATGCAGGATGGAACAGCTTAAATGCAAATGACCCACAGGGGAGTGGTGGACTCCCCAGTCTTGTAGAAACAAGAGAACAATTATAGAACCAGAAACACATGGGCCACTTGCACATTGAACAAGTCTGTAGAAACCTGTTCACACCACCAGAAAACTTCAAGACACAAAAGAGCACAGTGAGGTCAAAAATACTCTGTTGTAAAAAAAATCACAGTAATCAGCAAGTGCTAGTCAAAAGATGTAAAGAAAACAGGGTATTTAGTTGATACGTTTTTTTGCAAAAAAATGTATACTAAGCTGCTCCACCAAATCGTCAAGGTATACCCTTATAGAGCAGTCCTAACTAATGTATAGAATCCCTATCTGATGTATTTAAAACATGATCATCTGTATAGTACCTGTATAAGCAGGGTTCAGAGAAGAACTATCCATGTGGACATGCAGGATGGAACAGCTTAAATGCAAATGACCCACAGGGGAGTGGTGGACTCCCCAGTCTTGTAGAAACAAGAGAACAATTATAGAACCAGAAACACATGGGCCACTTGCACATTGAACAAGTCTGTAGAAACCTGTTCACACCACCAGAAAACTTCAAGACACAAAAGAGCACAGTGAGGTCAAAAATACTCTGTTGTAAAAAAATCACAGTAATCAGCAAGTGCTAGTCAAAAGATGTAAAGAAAACAGGGTATTTAGTTGATACGTTTTTTTGCAAAAAAATGTATACTAAGCTGCTCCACCAAATCGTCAAGGTATACCCTTATAGAGCAGTCCTAACTAATGTATAGAATCCCTATCTGATGTATTTAAAACCCGATCATCTGTATAGTACCTGTATAAGCAGGGTTCAGAGAAGAACTATCCATGTGGACATGCAGGATGGAACAGCTTAAATGCAAATGACCTACAGGGGAGTGGTGGACTCCCCAGTCTTGTAGAAACAAGAGAACAATTATAGAACCAGAAACACATGGGCCACTTGCACATTGAACAAGTCTGTAGAAACCTGTTCACACCACCAGAAGACTTCAAGACACAAAAGAGCACAGTGAGGTCAAAAATACTCTGTTGTAAAAAAAATCACAGTAATCAGCAAGTGCTAGTCAAAAGATGTAAAGAAAACAGGGTATTTAGTTGATACGTTTTTTTGCAAAAAAATGTATACTAAGCTGCTCCACCAAATCGTCAAGGTATACCCTTATAGAGCAGTCCTAACTAATGTATAGAATCCCTATCTGATGTATTTAAAACCTGATCATCTGTATAGTACCTGTATAAGCAGGGTTCAGAGAAGAACTATCCATGTGGACATGCAGGATGGAACAGCTTAAATGCAAATGACCCACAGGCGATTGGTGGACTCCCCAGTCTTGTAGAAACAAGAGAACAATTATAGAACCAGAAACACATGGGCCACTTGCACATTGAACAAGTCTGTAGAAACCTGTTCACACCACCAGAAAACTTCAAGACACAAAAGAGCACAGTGAGGTCAAAAATACTCTGTTGTAAAAAAATCACAGTAATCAGCAAGTGCTAGTCAAAAGATGTAAAGAAAACAGGGTATTTAGTTGATACATTTTTTTGCAAAAAAATGTATACTAAGCTGCTCCACCAAATCGTCAAGGTATACCCTTATAGAGCAGTCCTAACTAATGTATAGAATCTCTATCTGATGTATTTAAAACCTGATCATCTGTATAGTACCTGTATAAGCAGGGTTCAGAGAAGAACTATCCATGTGGACATGCAGGATGGAACAGCTTAAATGCAAATGACCCACAGGGGAGTGGTGGACTCCCCAGTCTTGTAGAAACAAGAGAACAATTATAGAACCAGAAACACATGGGCCACTTGCACATTGAACAAGTCTGTAGAAACCTGTTCACACCACCAGAAAACTTCAAGACACAAAAGAGCACAGTGATGTCAAAAATACTCTGTTGTAAAAAAAATCACAGTAATCAGCAAGTGCTAGTCAAAAGATGTAAAGAAAACAGGGTATTTAGTTGATACTTTTTTTGCAAAAAAATGTATACTAAGCTGCTCCACCAAATCGTCAAGGTATACCCTTATAGAGCAGTCCTAACTAATGTATAGAATCCCTATCTGATGTATTTAAAACCTGATCATCTGTATAGTACCTGTATAAGCAGGGTTCAGAGAAGAACTATCCATGTGGACATGCAGGATGGAACAGCTTAAATGCAAATGACCCACAGGGGAGTGGTGGACTCCCCAGTCTTGTAGAAACAAGAGAACAATTATAGAACCAGAAACACATGGGCAACTTGCACATTGAACAAGTCTGTAGAAACCTGTTCACACCACCAGAAGACTTCAAGACACAAAAGAGCACAGTGAGGTCAAAAATACTCTGTTGTAAAAAAAATCACAGTAATCAACAAGTGCTAGTCAAAAGATGTAAAGAAAACAGGGTATTTAGTTGATACGTTTTTTTGAAAAAAAAGTATACTAAGCTGCTCCACCAAATCGTCAAGGTATACCCTTATAGAGCAGTCCTAACTAATGTATAGAATCCCTATCTGATGTATTTAAAACCTGATCATCTGTATAGTACCTGTATAAGCAGGGTTCAGAGAAGAACTATCCATGTGGACATGCAGGATGGAACAGCTTAAATGCAAATGACCCACAGGGGAGTGGTGGACTCCCCAGTCTTGTAGAAACAAGAGAACAATTATAGAACCAGAAACACATGGGCCACTTGCACATTGAACAAGTCTGTAGAAACCTGTTCACACCACCAGAAAACTTCAAGACACAAAAGAGCACAGTGAGGTCAAAAATACTCTGTTGTAAAAAAAATCACAGTAATCAGCAAGTGCTAGTCAAAAGATGTAAAGAAAACAGGGTATTTAGTTGATACGTTTTTTTGCAAAAAAATGTATACTAAGCTGCTCCACCAAATCGTCAAGGTATACCCTTATAGAGCAGTCCTAACTAATGTATAGAATCCCTATCTGATGTATTTAAAACATGATCATCTGTATAGTACCTGTATAAGCAGGGTTCAGAGAAGAACTATCCATGTGGACATGCAGGATGGAACAGCTTAAATGCAAATGACCCACAGGGGAGTGGTGGACTCCCCAGTCTTGTAGAAACAAGAGAACAATTATAGAACCAGAAACACATGGGCCACTTGCACATTGAACAAGTCTGTAGAAACCTGTTCACACCACCAGAAAACTTCAAGACACAAAAGAGCACAGTGAGGTCAAAAATACTCTGTTGTAAAAAAATCACAGTAATCAGCAAGTGCTAGTCAAAAGATGTAAAGAAAACAGGGTATTTAGTTGATACGTTTTTTTGCAAAAAAATGTATACTAAGCTGCTCCACCAAATCGTCAAGGTATACCCTTATAGAGCAGTCCTAACTAATGTATAGAATCCCTATCTGATGTATTTAAAACCTGATCATCTGTATAGTACCTGTATAAGCAGGGTTCAGAGAAGAACTATCCATGTGGACATGCAGGATGGAACAGCTTAAATGCAAATGACCCACAGGGGAGTGGTGGACTCCCCAGTCTTGTAGAAACAAGAGAACAATTATAGAACCAGAAACACATGGGCCACTTGCACATTGAACAAGTCTGTAGAAACCTGTTCACACCAGCAGAAAACTTCAAGACACAAAAGAGCACAGTGAGGTCAAAAATACTCTGTTGTAAAAAAATCACAGTAATCAGCAAGTGCTAGTCAAAAGATGTAAATTAAACAGGGTATTTAGTTGATACGTTTTTTTGCAAAAAAATGTATACTAAGCTGCTCCACCAAATCGTCAAGGTATACCCTTATAGAGCAGTCCTAACTAATGTATAGAATCCCTATCTGATGTATTTAAAACCTGATCATCTGTATAGTACCTGTATAAGCAGGGTTCAGAGAAGAACTATCCATGTGGACATGCAGGATGGTCTCACCAGGTGCTTGGAGGGCTCCAGACCATCCCAGGACAATCCAACACCCTGGCCATTCCAGGACTCACATTCTCACCAGGTGCTTGCAGGATTCCAGTCCATCTCAGGACAATCCAACACCCTGAGCATTCAGGTTCACGGTCTCTCAGGTGGTTCGAGGAAACCTCCACTCACAGGAGCTTCCAACACTGACCTTCCAGGACCTTGCACATGGAGTAAACAGATCCATACACTCTGACCATGTGACCAGACCTCAGTCACATTATATGGTTGTAACCACTTCCCTAGATGGGAGTATGTGTGGTTAGCCAGTCCTGCCCAGCTCACCAACTAACCTTATAAGCCCCCCCTTATAAGTAAACACAACAAACTCTTGTGGAACTATAAGTCCCAGCATAACCATATCATTTTGGGCTTACAGCGCAGAGCACCTCTGTGATGCATACCGGCCATTTACAATCCTGTCGGACTTTGTCTTATCACCATAATTATGCCTCCAAGCACATCCTGAAGCACACACAGCGCCCCCTGGCCATAACATGGGTCATGCACCACAGTATACTGTATATACAGAGATTAGAATACAGACAAGCGGGTCCTGAGCCAAGATGAAAACAATCACCACCAAGTATAACAAACAATAAAAAATTTACCTGACACTTAAAAGGCTACACATAGGCTGTGAACCAGACACTATGCATTACCATTGTGTGAACAATGCCCTATGTGGGCCTTTATTGTGCACTTGTATACTGAGCAGTCACCCCCTCCAGGAGTGGGTATGTGGTGAGTGGCTGTTGATCTGGTATTGTGCACCTGTGTTGCTAACATCTTGCTTCATGGGCTGGCTGTACCCTGCAGTGCATTTGTTCCAAGATCTGGACAGGTGAGTGTTGCTGCCTTTTTTTTCTGCTGTTGAAAATAGGAAACCACTGCTAAGGACAGGCAACAAGCAGAAGAGACTTGTTTGGGCTAAAGAACACAAGGAATGGACATTAGACCAGTGGAAATCTGTGCTTTGGTCTGATGAGTCCAAATTTGAGATCTTTGGTTCCAACCACCGTGTCTTTGTGCGACACAGAAAAGGTGAACGGATGAAGTTGGATCGCCCCCAGGCGCAGGGCAGCGGGGTACTCGGTACCAGGTCCCTTCTGTCTCGGTTCTGGGGATGTCACGGTGGCCCGACCCGGTCCGTGGCCCTCCTAAGGGGCGCCCAATTAACCCCTTTCTGCCATTGGACGTACTATTCCGTCCATGTGGGATGGGCCCTAATTCCCAAGGACGGAATAGTACGTCCAGTACGATCGGCCGCGCTCACGGGGGGAGCGCGGCCGATCGCGGCCGGGTGTCAGCTGCCTATCGCAGCTGACATCCGGCACTATGTGCCAGGAGCAGTCACGGACCGCCCCCGGCACATTAACCCCCGGCACACCGCGATCAAACATGATCGCGGTGTGCCGGCGGTACAGGGAAGCATCGCGCAGGGAGGGGGCTCCCTGCGGGCTTCCCTGAGACCCCCGGAGCAACGCGATGTGATCGCGTTGCTGCGAGTGTCTCCTACCTCCTACCCTGCAGGCCCCGGATCCAAAATGGCCGCGGGGCTGCATCCGGGTCCTGCAGGGATTACTTCCGGGTGCCGTGCAGGCTGCAGATGAAAGCTGCAGCCTGCACGGCTGCAAGTGAGATCGGTGATCTGACAGAGTGCCGTGCACACTGTCAGATCACCGATCTGTAATGTCCCCCCCTGGGACAAAGTAAAAAAGTAAAAAAAAAAATTCCCACAGTGTGAAGCTTCTTTCAGTGTGTGACAGCTGCCAATCATAAAAATCCGCTAAAAAACCCGCTATAAAAGTAAATCAAACCCCCCTTGATCAGCCCGTTAGTTAGGGAAAAATAAAAAAATTAAAAAAATGTATTTATTTCCCTTTTACCATTAGGGTTAGGGCTAGGGTTAGGGCTAGGGTTAGGGTTAAGGGTTAGGGTTGGGGCTAGGGTTGGGGCTAGGGTTAGGGCTAGGGTTAGGGTTAGGGCTAGGGTTAGGGTTGGGGCTAGGGTTAGGGCTAGGGTTGGGGCTAGGGTTAGGGTTGGGGCTAGGGTTAGGGTTGGGGCTAGGGTTAGGGCTAGGGTTAGGGTTAGGGCTAGGGTTAGGGTTAAGGCTACAGTTAGGGTTGGGGCTAAAGTTAGGGTTAGGGTTGGGGCTAAAGTTAGGGTTAGGGTTTGGATTACATCTACGGTTGGGAATAGGGTTGGGATTAGGGTTAGGGGTGTGTCTGGGTTAGAGGTGTGGTTAGGGTTACCATTGGGATTAGGGTTAGGGGTGTGTTTGGATTAGGGTTTCAGTTATAATTGGGGGGTTTCCACTGTTTAGGCACATCAGGGGCTCTCCAAACGCGACATGGCGTCCGATCTCAATTTCAGCCAATTCTGCGTTGAAAAAGTAAAACAGTGCTTCTTCCCTTCCGAGCTCTCCCATGCGCCCAAACAGGGGTTTACCCCAACATATGGGGTATCAGCGTACTCGGGACACATTGCAGAAAAACGTTTGGGGTCCAATTTCTCCTGTTACCCTTGGGAAAATACAAAACTGGGGGCTAAAAAATAATTTTTGTGGAAATTTTTTTTTTTTTATTTGCATGGCTCTGCGTTATTAACTGTAGTGAAACAATTGGGGGTTCAAAGCTCTCACAACACATCTAGATGAGTTCCTTAGGGGATCTACTTTCCAAAATGGTGTCACTTGTGGGGGGTTTCTACTGTTTAGGTACATTAGGGCCTCTGCAAACGCAATGTGACGCCTGCAGACCATTCCATCTAAGTCTGCATTCCAAATGGCGCTCCTTCCCTTCCGAGCCCTCCCATGCGCCCAAACGGTGGTTCCCCTCCACATATGGGGTATCAGCGTACTCAAGACAAATTGGACAACAACTTTTGTGGTCCAATTTCTCCTGTTACCCTTGGAAAAATACAAAACTGGGGGCTAAAAAATAATTTTGGGGGGAAATTTTTTTTATTTTATTTTCACGGCTATGCATTATAAACTGTAGTGAAACACTTGAGGGTTCAAAACTCTCACAACACATCTAGATGAGTTGCTTAGGGGGTCTACTTTCCAAAATGGTGTCACTTGTGTTTTTTTTTTACTGTTTAGGTACATTAGGGCTCTGCAAACGCAATGTGACGCCTGCAGACCATTCCATCTAAGTCTGCATTCAAAATGGCGCTCCATCCCTTCCGAGCCCTCCCATGCGCCCAAACACTGGTTCCCCCCCACATATGGGGTATCAGCGTACTCAGGATAAATTGGACAACAACTTTTGGGGTCCAATTTCTCCTTTTACCCTCGGGAAAATACAAAACTGGGGGCTAAAAAATAATTTTTGTGGGAAAAAAATGTTTGTTTTATTTTTACGGCTCTGCATTATAAACTTCTGTGAAGCAGTTGGTGGGTCAAAGTGCTCACCACACCTCTAGATAAGTTCCTTAGGGGGTCTACTTTCCAAAATGGTGTCACTTGTGGGGGGTTTCAATGTTTAGGCACATTAATGGCTCTCCAAACGCAACATGGCGTCCCACCTCAATTCCTGTCAATTTTGCATTGAAAAGTCAAACGGCGCTCCTTCCCTTCCGAGCTCTCCCATGCGCCCAAACAGTGGTTTACCCCCACATATGGGGTATCAGCGTACTCAGGACAAATTGTACAACAAATTTTGGGGTCCAATTTACTTCTCTTACCCTTGGGAAAATAAAAAATTGGGGGCGAAAAGATCATTTTTGTGAAAAAATATGATTTTTTATTTTTACGGTTCTGCATTATAAACTTCTGTGAAGCACTTGGTGAGTCAAAGTGCTCACCACACCTCTAGATAAGCTCCTTAGGGGGTCTACTTTCCAAAATGGTGTCACTTGTGGGGGGTTTCAATGTTTAGGCATATCAGGGGCTCTCCAAACGCAACATGGCGTCCCATCTCAATTCCAGTCAATTTTGCATTGAAAAGTCAAACGGCGCTCCTTCGCTTCCGAGCTCTGTCATGCGCCCAAACAGTGGTTTACCCCCACATATGGGGTATCGGCGTACTCAGGACAAATTGTACAACATCTTTTGGGGTCCATTTTCTCCTGTTACCCTTGGTAAAATAAAACAAATTGGAGCTGAAGTAAATTTTGTGTGAAACACCTTAAGGGTTAATAAACTTCTTGAATGTGGTTTTGAGCACCTTGAGGGGTGCAGTTTTTAGAATGGTGTCACACTTGGGTATTTTCTATCATATAAACCCCTCAAAATGACTTCAAATGAGATGTGGTCCCTAAAAAAAAATGGTGTTGTGAAAATGAGAAATTGCTGGTCAAATTTTAACCCTTATAACTCCCTAACAAAAAAAATGTTGGTTCCAAAATTGTGCTGATGTAAAGTAGACATGTGGGAAATGTTACTTATTAAGTATTTTGTGTGACATATCACTGTGGTTTAATTGCATAAAAATTCAAAGTTGGAAAATTGCAAAATTTTAAAAATTTTCGCCAAATTTCCGTTTTTTCACAAATAAACGCATGTAATATCATAGAAATTTTACCACTATCATGAAGTACAATATGTCCCGAGAAAACAGTGTCAGAATCACCGGGATCCGTTGAAGCATTCCAGAGTTATAACCTCATAAAGGGACAGTGGTCAGAATTGTAAAAATTGGCCCGGTCCATAACGTGCAAACCACCCTTGGGGGTGAAGGGGTTAAAGGTTGTAGTTTGTCAAGTGTTCGTGACGCCACCTGTGGTATTCGGTTAGGATGACCGACGCTGCTTAGGGGTCCACTGGGGTGATGTTATGGCAGCTAGATGGTGTACCTTCCCACAGGTGAAGTATGTCCCCAGGGCTTCCCAGTAAGATGGATGGCGATGGTGTAGGTCGCAGTAAATAACGAGGACACAGGGTTGCAGTCTCTTTACCTTTTACTGTAGACTTCAACATCCACAATCCAGAGCACTGGTAACAGGGCTAATTGAATCCGGCTGGTCCGAAGGCACATCCAGAGTTCCCTTTGCAGGTGGAAATCAGTAGCCTTCCTACTAGCGCCTGTGTGTTGCAGTACTTCCCTGCTGAGCACCACGGGATAGTCCTCACAACTGTCGTGTATGTTTCTGATATTCTCTCTCTACATCCCCCAGATGATATGGATAGGACGACCCGTATGACGGGGTAGGCCTGGAGCTATTTTATAGGGACCCTAGAGACGTCCCTCTCCCACAATTTGCCTCCGTTGTCTTCATTAGGTTAGAAGTTGGACAGCCAACTTGGAATTAACTGCCCTGCCGTAGTTTGAAGTAATGCGTAGAGCCTATTACTCCCTCGGCGTTCAGGCCGCCGGCTATGCACCTGAGAAGGATGTTGCCGATCTTAAGGCAGGACTCCTCCTGGTGTTATCTCCTTGTTCTGTGATCTCGTTTCTCACTTCTCCACAATATACTCTGCTTCTTGTCCTTTCTTAGGATGCTGCTGCAATGAGGTGCAGGCGCAGCTCCGTAACGTTCTATCTCTCGCTCAGTCTCTGCCAGGATCCCACCCCTGACAGGGACCTCTGTCTGCAGCTCAGATGTTCCTCCTTCTCCCCCTGCCTGCCTGACAGGTCTTTCCTGGGTCTCTCCCAGTAGCGTTCTCCCTAACTTCCTATCTGACCCCCAGTTTTACCTGAGTGTGAGGAGTGGCCTAATACATAGAACCCTTTGCTCCCCCTGGTGGTTGGAGTGTGAAGTGTAGTGTGTGACTGTGATACCTGGTCAGGTGAATTCCTTTAGTATAATCAGACGTAACATCACTCCCCTTAGTGGCCGAGCGACATTACTGAAACAACCAGGACTCTGGGGCGCTGCACTCCCCCCCCCATTAAATCCAGTACTCCTGGACTGGGAAAAGAAAAACAACAATACATGTTAGTAAAAGACATACAAAATTTTTGAAATGCTGTAAACAATTAAATATAACAAGGCTTCCCTTTATGGGAGGTGAGAACACTTGAACGTTGCAAACAAGAACATATTTACATTGTGCTTAAGATTTTAAATAACACTTATTAATTTAACTAACCATAAATAACTGTTATTACCCATACGGGTAAGCTATCTACTATCTACTAAGTGCAAACTTTTCCTTTAAGGGCGTGTACCCACTAAAGGCATGCTATAAAACTCACAAGTGCAAATTAACATTTTCTCTATTTTTCTCTTTTACTTTCACATATGCAGGACTATCTGTCTACCCCTCCGGGCTTACTGCATCTTTCCTCAGCTTTTCTCTCATGAAACACTAATAATTACTTTAATTTCAGTTTTATTTAAAGAACATTATCAACATTTCTATTCCTTATCACTATCTTTCTAACTACATACTACTACTATGTAAGAACATTATTACTTATCTATTTAAGGCAACATTATCATGTTTTAAGCTAAGTGCAACAATTGAACATTCCCTTTAAGAGGAAACCAAGTCTCTTCTGAGGTAGTGCAAACTATCAATTTGCAAGTCAGTTTAAAGCAAGAACTTTCAGGAACAGTTTCTTCAAAAAGCTCTGCTTTTTGTAAAACCAGTATAGAGCACCTTTAAGAAGGTGCAAACTTTATACAGGCAGTTTGTAATCATGCGCAGTTCATGATTCAAATGTTCTTTTGCAAACAGTGATGAACTTGGTGCAAGACTAGGAACAATAGGGATCCCGGGTCAACTAAGGGATCCCTTTAAGAACTAACCCTGGTCGGGTTTAGCAGCAACACAAGAAAACAAACAGTTAACTATTTACATACTCGTGGTTCCGAGGTTTATTCTTGTTCTGGCGGCCGTAGCTCCGCAGGTAGAAATGGGCGAGGCCATCCGCCCGGATACCTGCAGCTACCAGGTGCCATACAAGGAGCTCCCTCACTCCAGACAGGGGTCTGGGTACCCACAGTTTTCTGTCCTGAGATGGCCGGGGAATTAGCCATCATTGAGGTCAACTCTTTAGCCGCGACAGTGGTAGTCGTGGCGACGGTACAGGTCGTGGTTTTGATGATGGTAGACGTCGGAGTAACAACGGTAGTCTTTGTAGTAACAGTAGCCTGGCTACGAGGTGGCACCACTGCCACGGGAGACAATTTTACTGGCATTTTGGTGGGAGGTGCTACAGAGTCTTGTTTTTTGTTTTTTGTGCACGTTCAGAGCAAACCAGCCCTTTTCCCCGAAGTGCCTAGTATAGGTGACCATATCTCCCGGGTAAAGATCTCGATCTGGGTGGCCTTCTCTGAGGTGGGACTCCACATCTCTGCGATTTACGAAGACCTCGGCATACAGGCCTGGCTCCTTAATGAAGCCCCAACCCCCACGGAGTCTAAAGGCTATGACGGTGCCTTGCCTACGCGGGGCCTGGTGGGTGGTGCGGTCCTTTCGGGCTTGGGCCTTGACCGCTAGGTCCCGCTGGTGATGGGCCTCGCGTCGGGCCTGGTATCTCTCATCCGCCTCTTTCCACTGTTGGTTAAGCTGGGTCTGGTATTCCTCCCAGCTAAGGGCTTCCACCACCTCCCCTTCATGCGACTTCACCCCGTGGAACCCCATGAAGTCCGACCCTGGGTTCACCTAGCGGCACACAGTCCGCTCCTCGTAGACCTCACCCGGCAAGGTGGTTGGTGAAATTGGAGTCTTTAGGAACCGCTCCATACCCGTGGCCTGGTCCCAGGGTTCAAGGCGCTGGAGTTTATGGGTCCCAGGGGAAGGTGGTGCTGCGAAGGGGCCTATCAACAGGTCCTCTGCTAGTGGGGCAGGGTCGGTGGGCTTACCGGCCGGCGCGGTGTCCTCCTTAGCGGCTGGCTCTGCTGGCGGCGGCATCGGTGGAGATATCGGCAGCAGCTCTGGTAGCGGTATAGGGACCGATGTCGGGGGGTCCTCCGCCGGCGCCACCTGGTACGGGTCCTTGGCTCTCACCCGTAGTTGCAGGAGCTGATCGATCAATTCCTCCATCTCAATCTGCAGGAGATCGGTGCCGACCGTGGAGATTTGGCTGCTGTGCTCTTCCATATAGCTGGGGGAGTTCTCCGCTTCAACCCCACACTCTGGTTCTGAGCGGCTGGCCATGGCATCCTCCACGTGGCTCGCTTCCTGGTCTTTTTCCCGCTCTCTTCTTCGAGGCCGGTTTCTTTTTCTTTGTCTCCGCCCTCCATTGAGGATCAGGAGGCGGATCTCGGCTGCTGACGGACACGTCCTCAAGGTACAGAAGTATTTAGACTGGGCGGCCATTGTTCTTCGCTCTTCTCAGTTTTTTCACGCCCACAACTCCACGCCCTTCTTCTTCTCCTGCGCTCCTCATGGCGCTGTAATGGCGGCGGTTTTGGCGGGAATTTTTGGCGGCAAATGTCAATACACAGTCTTTAAGCAAATCACAGTTCAAGCACAATTCAGACACAGTTCCTAGGCACACATGACCTGATTTTCAGGCTTAAGTAGATCCTGTTCGTGATGCCAAAGTTGGATCGCCCCCAGGCGCAGGGCAGCGGGGTACTCGGTACCGGGTACCTTCTGTCTCGGTTCTGGGGATGTCACGGTGGCCCGACCCAGTCCATGGCCCTGCTAAGGGGCGTCCAATTAAAGGTTATAGTTTATCAAGTGTTCGTGACGCCACCTGTGGTATTTGGTCAGTATGACCGATGCTGCTTAGGGCTCCACTGGGGTGATGTTATGGCAGCTAGATGGTGTACCTTCCCACAGGTGAAGTATGTCCCCAGGGCTTCCCAGTAAGATGGATGGCGATGGTGTAGGTCGCAGTAAATAACGAGGACACAGGGTTGCAGTCTCTTTACTAGGGTTGAGCGACTTTCATTTTTTAAAGATCGAGTCGGGTTTTGTGAAACCCGACTTTGTCCAGAGTCGAGTCGAGTGCAGTCGGCCGATTATCGCTAAAAGTCGGGGATCGACCGAAACACGAAACCCAATGCAAGTCAATGGGGAAGCATAGTCGGCAGTGAGTGGAGGCCAGGAAAACACCTACAGTGCCCATTTTAATGCCAAAAACATCCATTGTTGTTTCTGTAGCTTGTCAATCTTAATTAACTTTATAATAATAGTTGTTCAATGGAACTTGGGGGTCATTTGGCAAAAGTTGTGGGGGGTAGGGCTGGTTCAAGGTTTTAGTGGGCCCAGGAATCGTGGACTACGTCACGGAGGTGGATCAGGGAAAGGTAAGTATTTCAACGTTGTAAGTGCTGTGATCCTGAGCAAGCAGGGGGGCACACTCGTTCGCATTGGCACTGGCACAGGGCCCCTCAAAGTACAGCGGTTTGTTTGCACGGCGGGGGCGCCTCCCACCAGCAGCGACACTTTTGCGTACTCTGAGGGGCCCTGTGCCAGTGACGTCGCCAACGAGTATGCCCCCCCACCTGATGAAGGAACCTGCACTTTCATCTGCACCTTCCTCTTTGTCCCTGTGTAAGGTGGTATAACATGCGGGAAGGGGAACCTTACTTTCAGCAGGGTCAGATTCTGGCTGTGTAGAGTGCAAGGGGAATGTAGTGGTCTAGGTCAATGTACCAGCAGACTCATCTAGCAGTGGCTGGGCAATGGGCAGGATGAGGAGGAAACAGATATAGGGCCAAAGAATAAAGTAGGCTAAATGCAGTTCAAAATTGGTAACAGGACTAAATAGGCGGCATTGCTTTGTTCAGTGGAGTAGCAAACCCAGGAGCAGCAGACACTGTTTTAAGGGCCCAAACACACTAATAGGCCAAATGCAGTTTAATATCTGATACTTTAGGCCAAAAGCCTAAAGACTGAAGCTCAGCTTTATTCAGTTGAGGGCAAACACCAGGGAGGGGCAGACACCGTTAGTAGGCCGTAACCAAAGTTGAAGGCCAAATGCAGTTTAATATCTGATACTATAGGCCGAAAGCCAGAAGGTGGAAGCTCAGCTTTATTCAGTTGAGGGCAAACACCAGGGAGGGGCAGACACCGTTAGTAGGCCCTAACCACCAATTTTTAAAAACACAGCACTTAATGAGAGCCAGAAGGTTGAAGCTCAGCTTTATTCAGTTGAGAACAAACACCAGGGAGGGGCAGACACCGTTAGTAGGCCTTAACCACCAATTTTTAAAAACACAGCACTTAATGAGAGCCAGAAGGTTGAAGCTCAGCTTTATTCAGTTGAGGACAAACACCAGGGAGGGGCAGACACCGTTAGTAGGCCGTAACCAAAGTTGAAGGCCAAATGCAGTTTAATATCTGATACTATAGGCCGAAAGCCTAAAGACTGAAGCTCAGCTTTATTCAGTTGAGGGCAAACACCAGGGAGGGGCAGACACCGATAGTAGGCCCCAACCACCAATTTTTAAAAACACAGCACTTAATGAGAGCCAGAAGGTTGAAGCTCAGCTTTATTCAGTTGAGGAAAAACACCAGGCTGGGGCAGACACCGTTAGTAGGCCGTAACCAAAGTTGAAGGCCAAATGCAGTTTAATATCTGATACTATAGGCCGAAAGCCAGAAGGTGGAAGCTCAGCTTTATTCAGTTGAGGGCAAACACCAGGGAGGGGCAGACACCGTTAGTAGGCCCTAACCACCAATTTTTAAAAACACAGCACTTAATGAGAGCCAGAAGGTTGAAGCTCAGCTTTATTCAGTTGAGGACAAACACCAGGGAGGGGCATACACCGTTAGTAGGCCGTAACCAAAGTTGAAGGCCAAATACAGTTTAATATCTGATACTATAAGCCGAAAGCCAGAAGGTGGAAGCTCAGCTTTATTCAGTTAAGGACAAACACCAGGCAGGGGCAGACACCGTTAGTAGGCCGTAACCAAAGTTGAAGGCCAAATGCAGTTTAATTTCTGATACTATAGGCCGAAAGCCAGAAGGTGGAAGCTCCGATTTAGACAGTGGAGGACAATTTGAATTAGGGACTGCAGACAGATTAAGTAGGCTGTCCCCTGTGGACCATGCATCCACCACATTAACCCATTGCGCCGTAATGGACACGTAATCTTCCATGGCCATGCCTACAGGTCCATGCGTCTGTTGTCAGGTGCACCTTTGTACTCACAGATTGCCAGAGTGTATGGACAATGCGGTCTTTTACATGCTGGTGGAGGGTTGGGATGGCTTTTCTCGCAAAAGAAGTGTCGACTGGTTAGCTTGTAGCGTGGTACAGCGTAGTCCATCATGGCCTTATTAATAGTAAATAAAATATATAACTAGGCTCTATGAACTTTTAAATAGGTTCCAGGGGTACACGGAGAGCATTGGTGTGGTCAGTGGAGGAGTATTGCAAGTAGGGGCCGCGGACAGGCTAACAAAGGCCTAAAATAACAAACAATAGGCAGGCATGGCAGTTTTAAATCGGTTACATGGATACACAGGCAGGCAGCATTGTGGTCAGTGGAGGAGTATTGCAAGTAGGGGCCGCAGACAGGCTATCAAAGGCCTAAAATAACAAACAATAGGCAGGCATGGCAGTTTTAAATCGGTTACATGGATACACAGGCAGGCAGCATTGTGGTCAGTGGAGGAGTATTGCAAGAAGTGTCTGACACAGTTAGTACCCCCAAAAATTAAATAGATGTTAATGTCTCGCAAAACAACTATAAATAAAAAAAAGGGTGGCATGCTTAGGTACAGGGGTGGGCTCATCTGCAGAGTTTATGACAAAGTAATTTGGCAGTAAATTAGTATTTACTGGTGTCAATATAGGACACTGACCCAGACTACTTTAACTAGCATCATAGATGTCAACAAATTGGTATTGTTTGTCAGTGCCAGGCATTGAATGATGTCAGCGCATAGACTAAACATTGGTGGAGCTGTGCGAGATAATTTTGCACGTGGTAGAGCACAGTTTGAGCTGGGGGGGGAACTTTCTTGTGGCAGGCGGTACCGCCCCAGGGTCCCTCATGTTACAACGGTGTGTCTGACGTTGGGTGCGCACCACCACCGCCAGAGACACTACATTGTACTATGAGGGACCCAGTGGCAGTGCCGTCGACCAAAAGCGAGCACACCCACCTCTTCTGACAAACAGCACTGTAACTAACGGGTGCTTGCGCCAAGTGTCGAGAGTGAGACAACGGCCCCGTGGGGGGAGTTTTCCCATTGGGGGATGTGTAAACATGTCGTATGCTGGTCAAACAGCTGCTGCAAATTAAGAGATTTGAACACTCAGTAAGACCAGTCCACAAGCAAGACCTTTTTATAGGAAAGCTAGGTGTCAGCCGGGAAAGGTGGGGCAAAATAATTTGAAATCCAGGAGTGGTTCATTTTAATGAAGGTGAGATCATCCACATTTTGGGTAGCCAGCCGAGTCCTTTTTTCGGTTAATATTGAACCAGCAGCACTGAATACTCTTTCTGATAGCACACTAGCTGCTGGGCAAGCAAGCTCCTGCAATGCATATTCTGCCAATTCAGGCCAGGTGTCTAATTTGGATGCCCAGTAATCAAATGGGAATGAATGACTAGTGTTGAGCATTCCGATACCGCAAGTATCGGGTATCGGCCGATACTTGCGGTATCGGAATTCCGATACCGGGATTCCGATACTTGCCGCGTATCGGATACCGGAATCGGAAGTTCCCAGATTCAAAATGCAGAAATTCAGCCAATGAGAATGATTCCAAGTGTGGGCACATCCTGTTTAGCATGGAGGGCATGAAACTACTGGCAAGGCTGTGATTGGCTGCTGAAATGATGTCATGCTGCAGTTTAAAATTCGCTGGCGCCATTTTGCGATCACTCTGCTGTGAATTCAGTTAGTGACAGGACGCTGTTTGCTGACTGAGGGACAGTTTAGAGATAGCGATTTGCTTCTTTGTGCTTTCCAAAGGCTAATTTAGCAACCGCTGTGTTCACCTACTATTCACCTTGCTTTTGCCTTGTAGCGCTGTTTTCACAGCGATCTGCAAGGTCTGTGTGTGTGTGTGTGTGTGTGTGAGTGCAGCCCACTCTCTAGTCTGAGTGCAGTCACATAGGCCATCCATAGCTGGTTGTATTCAGTTCAGGGAGGGTGGTTCATTGCCTCATACTGTCCTTTTTTTTTTTTTTTTTTTTTCAAGTAGTGTAGTCTGCTGCTAATTTATTCAAAAAAATCCTATTAGTGTCTTTCCACCCGTCTCCAGCTAATTTGTGGAAAAACACTACATAGGATAAAGTAGAGGAGGGTTTTTGGGCCTTGCAGCGCCGTTTACGGCTGTCTGCACGGTCTCCGTGTGACTGCAGCTCGCCCTGTAGTCTGTGAGCAGCCATAGCCTGGTTGTCTCCAGCTCAGGGTTGTTCACTGCGTCATACCGCCAAATCAATTTTAATTTTTTTTCAAGTAGTGTAGTCTGCTGCTAATTTATTTTAAAAAATCCTATTACTGTCTTTCCACCCATCTCCAGCTAATTTGTGGAAAAACACTACATAGGATAAAGTAGAGGAGGGTTTTTGGGCCTTGCAGCGCCGTTTACGGCTGTCTGCACGGTCTCCGTGTGACTGCAGCTCGCCCTGTAGTCTGTGAGCAGCCATAGCCTGGTTGTCTCCAGCTCAGGGTTGTTCACTGCGTCATACCGCCAAATCAATTTTAATTTTTTTTCAAGTAGTGTAGTCTGCTGCTAATTTATTTAAAAAAATCCTATTAGTGTCTTTCCACCCGTCTCCAGCTAATTTGTGGAAAAACACTACATAGGATAAAGTAGAGGAGGGTTTTTGGGCCTTGCAGCGCCGTTTACGGCTGTCTGCACGGTCTCCGTGTGACTGCAGCTCGCCCTGTAGTCTGTGAGCAGCCATAGCCTGGTTGTCTCCAGCTCAGGGTTGTTCACTGCGTCATACCGCCAAATCAATTTTAATTTTTTTTCAAGTAGTGTAGTCTGCTGCTAATTTATTTAAAAAAATCCTATTAGTGTCTTTCCACCCGTCTCCAGCTAATTTGTGGAAAAACACTACATAGGATAAAGTAGAGGAGGGTTTTTGGGCCTTGCAGCGCCGTTTACGGCTGTCTGCACGGTCTCCGTGTGAATGCAGCTCGCCCTGTAGTCTGTGAGCAGCCATAGCCTGGTTGTCTCCAGCTCAGGGTTGTTCACTGCGTCATACCGCCAAATCAATTTTCTTTTTTTTTCAAGTAGTGTAGGTTGCTGCTAATTTATTTAAAAAAATCCTATTAGTGTCTTTCCACCCGTCTCCAGCTAACTTGTGGAAAAACACTACATAGGATAACGTAGAGGAGGGTTTTTGGGCCTTGCAGCGCCGTTTACGTCTGTCTGCACGGTCTCCGTGTGACTGCAGCTCTATCTGTTGTCAGTTCAGCCCCCAAAAAAGAAATAAATAATAAAGTTCACCAAACACACCAGTTACACCACTTTACATTTGTGTAGGCCACATTAGCTCATATTAAAGTCTAGTCCACACTTTAGAAAATTAGTGTTTCTTATACCTGTTAGGAGGAGTTGCTCAGGAATAAGCACACAAATCCGTTAGTACTTTTCTGCTTATCTTTATCAGTCAACCAAGATGAAGAAGGCAGTGAGTAAGGCACGTGGGCGTGGGCGTGGGCGCAGAGCAGGGAGGGGACGTGGGGATTCTGTGCCTGCTGCGGGCACCGGTGACTCATCAGCACCCACTTTCACCAGGCAACAGTCGTTCATGCGCAGCTTTGTGTCAGAGCGCCGTACACCGCTGCTGCGTCAAGAACAAATTGAAGCTGTTGTCGGATGGATGGCAGCTAATGCATCAACTTCCATTAGTGCCACATCCTCTCAGACACAGAGCACTGGAGAGCAGCCATCTGTCTCTTCACCACCTGCCAAATTGCCCAGGCAGACAGAGAGCCCAGGACAGGAGCCGTCTCTACTTCTGTTCTCTGAATCTCTTGGCTTGGAAACAGGGGGCCAGCCAAGCAGCATTGGAGAAATGGAAGAAGAGGCAGGGTGCAGTGATGCCCAACAGCTTTTTCTGTCTTCCTCTGAAGAGGCGGGTGGGCCAGTGGCTCCGGTCACCACATCGCAGGCCGCATCAGCTGATGATGACACTCAGGTGCCACTTACTGGTGCGTGCTCTGCTGCTGAGACTACCCAGGAGGAGCAGTTGGGGGCAGAGGGTAGTGTAGATGATGAGGTCCTCGACCCATCTTGGCATGAGGGACAGGAAGGTGGTGGGAGCAGCTCTGAGGAAGAGATTCCCCGTACGGCCCAAAGAGGGAGAGGGAGGGGGAAGACTGCGGATCCTGCAGCCTCCGCTTTGGCACCTGTTAGGAGCATGTCTCTTCCAAAAGCCAAAAAGGGCGCTCCCAAGACTTGCAGTGCCTGGTCCTTTTTTGACACAGTTGCAGATGACATTTGCTATGTCAGATGCAACGTGTGTCATCAAAAAGTCAAAAGAGGGAAAAATGTCAGCAACCTCAATACCTCCAACATGTGGAAACATGTGCGCAACAGGCACCCGGCGGAGTTAGAAAAACACACTGAAGAGGTAGGCCAACCAACAGCGGCAGCTACCACCTCTTCAGCTCGTGTTGCCTCTTCCTCTAGCTCACACGCAGCTGGTTCGGCTTCCTCCCAGGATCGCCGTGGAAGAACCTCTGGCCCTGTTGTCCAGAGACCCGCTGTAATTCCACCCGCAGCACCACTTTCCCAGTCATCCACACACTCCCAGCCCAGTCTACAGCCATCGGTAGTACAGGCATGGGAGAAAAGGCGGCCTTTCTCGTCAAACCACCCACGAGCACAGGCTCTGACTGCAGGCATTGCCAAACTGCTGTCACTGGAAATGCTGTCATTCAGGCTGGTGGAGACTGACAGCTTCCGTGACTTGATGTCATTGGCAGTCCCACAGTACAATGTGCCCAGCCGCTTTTACTTCAGCAGGCAAGCCGTCCCTGCCCTGCACAAGCATGTGGAGGGACACATAAAACACGCGCTACTGAACGCCATCAGTAGCAAGGTCCACCTCACCACCGATGCGTGGACCAGTCAACATGGACAGGGGCGATACCTTTCCCTCACTGCCCATTGGGTTAATGTCGTTGAGCCAGGTACAGACAGTGCGAGTGGCGCAGGACGTGTCCTGCCCACTCCAAGGATTGCAGGAATCCATTCTGTACGCATTGACTCCTCCTCTTACACCAGATCCTCAGAATCATCGCTGCAGGAGCCGTCACAGTCCACCTCCACATGGACCCGTGATGAACGTGTACCTGTTACGACCGACATGAGCACAGCCGTGGCCAAACGTCAACAGGCCGTCTTGAAATTAATGTTGCCTCTTCCTCTAGCTCACACGCAGCTGGTTCGGCTTCCTCCCAGGATCGCCGTGGAAGAACCTCTGGCCCTGTTGTCCAGAGACCCGCTGTAATTCCACCCGCAGCACCACTTTCCCAGTCATCCACACACTCCCAGCCCAGTCTACAGCCATCGGTAGTACAGGCATGGGAGAAAAGGCGGCCTTTCTCGTCAAACCACCCACGAGCACAGGCTCTGACTGCAGGCATTGCCAAACTGCTGTCACTGGAAATGCTGTCATTCAGGCTGGTGGAGACTGACAGCTTCCGTGACTTGATGTCATTGGCAGTCCCACAGTACAATGTGCCCAGCCGCTTTTACTTCAGCAGGCAAGCCGTCCCTGCCCTGCACAAGCATGTGGAGGGACACATAAAACACGCGCTACTGAACGCCGTCAGTAGCAAGGTCCACCTCACCACCGATGCGTGGACCAGTCAACATGGACAGGGGCGATACCTTTCCCTCACTGCCCATTGGGTTAATGTCGTTGAGCCAGGTACAGACCGTGCGAGTGGCGCAGGACGTGTCCTGCCCACTCCAAGGATTGCAGGAATCCATTCTGTACGCATTGACTCCTCCTCTTACACCAGATCCTCAGAATCATCGCTGCAGGAGCCGTCACAGTCCACCTCCACATGGACCCGTGATGAACGTGTACCTGTTACGACCGACATGAGCACAGCCGTGGCCAAACGTCAACAGGCCGTCTTGAAATTAATTTTTGGGGGGAATCGTAGCCACAGAGCGCAGGAGCTCTGGAATGCCATCAAGCAGGAGAGCGATGTGTGGTTTGTGCCAGCGAATCTCCAGCCAGGCATGGTAGTGTGTGATAATGGCCGAAATCTGGTGGCAGCTCTGGGCCTCGGCAAACTCACTCACATCCCATGTCTGGCACATGTGCTCAATTTGGTCGTGCAGAGCTTTTTGAGGGACTATCCGGATCTTGATGCACTGCTGCACAAGGTCCGCCTAGAGTGTGCTCACTTGCGGTGTTCCAGCACGGCAAAAGCGCGCATTGCGGCTCTGCAGCGCCGACACCGCCTGCCGGAACATCGCATCATATGTGACCTACCTACCAGGTGGAATTCCACGTTACATATGTTGGAGCGGTTGTGTGAGCAGCAGCAAGCTGTAATGGAGTACCAGCTGCTTCAGGCGCAAAAAAGTCGCAGTCAGCGCCGTACAGACTTCACAACCACAGAGTGGGCCACTATGAATGACGTCTGCCAGGTTTTGCGTCCCTTTGATTATTCCACGCGGATGGCGAGTGCAGATGATGCACTAGTCAGCATGACTGTCCCCCTTATCTGCCTGCTTGAAAAATCACTGCAAGCGCTAAGGGATGATGTTGTGGAAGAGGTGGAGGATGAGGATTCACCATTTCCATCATCTTCTGGACAGTCAGCGCCACGTGGTTCCTCACAAACGCGTAGGCAGGGGACAGTTTGTGAGGAGGATGAGGAGGAGTCAATGGAGGAGGAAGACGTCCGTCCAGAGGAGGGAGTTACCGAATTGTCCAGTACTCAGTGTGTACAGCGAGGGTGGGGTGATGACGAGCAGGCAGAGATCACGCCTCCAGCAGGGGACAGCGTTTCTTGGGCAGTTAGCAGTCTGCAGCACATGGTGGATTACATGCTGCAGTGCCTGAGAAACGACCGCCGCATCGCCCACATTCTCAACATGTCTGATTATTGGGTGTTCACCCTCCTCGATCCTCGCTACCGGGACAACGTAGAAAGCCTCATCACACCGTTGAACCGGGAGCGAAAAATGCGGGAGTACCAAGACACACTGGTCAATTCCATCATCTTCTCCATTCCAACTGAGAGAAGTGCTGCTAGTGCATTCCAAAGCAGCTCAGTGCGTCCAGGCAGTGGTGGAGGCTCTGCACAAAGAGGGAGCAGAAGCAGTGCCTCTGCCCAAGGCAAGACCAGTATGGCCCAACTGTGGCACAGTTTTCTGTGCCCCCCACAAAAGTCTACACCATCACAGACGGCTCCAGTCAGCAGGAGGCAACGGTTCCGTCAGATGGTGACAGACTACATGTCTTGCCCTCTTGCTGTACTCCCAGACGGCTCTTCCCCTTTCAAGTTTTGGGTCTCAAAGCTGGATACATGGCCAGAGCTAAGCCAGTATGCATTGGAGGTGCTGTCTTGCCCTGCGGCCAGTGTATTATCGGAACGTGTCTTTAGTGCTGCAGGTGGTGTACTAACTGACCGTCGCATGCGACTATCCTCCGATAACGTTGACCGGCTTACTTTCCTGAAAATGAACAAGGCCTGGATCTCGCAGGAATTTGACACTCCTCCTCCTGATTAAATAATTAGGTCACTGTATACGTTATCCAGGTCTCCTGTTGTGTTCATCTTTCTACCACCTGAACTTAAATTCCTGGGCTCCAACACCGCCAGTTGAGGCTCAGAAGTGCCGTCTGCACAGTCAAAACATACGACCCAGTGTTATTGGGTTTCAGTAACGTCAGCTGATCCCCAGCTGTGTAGCCGGCAATGTGTCATGCGACCGCCACGCTGACACAACAACTGAAATGTAAGGGAATCTGTCCCCCCCCCCCAAGGCGTTTGTTACTGAAAGAGCCACCTTGTGCAGCAGTAATGCTGCACAAGGAAAAGGTAGCTATTTTGGTTTAGCTCCTTGCACACGCAGAACTTAACACTTATAAAATGTGTCCACTGATACCGTAAAACCGTCCCGGAGGTGGGACTTTCCTTCGTAATATGACGCAGCACAGCCGTCATTCCTACCCCCCCGGCGCCGCGCCCCGGCTCCTCAGCGTTGTTTGATTCCGTCCCGGAGCCTGCGCTGTTATGTTATCCCGTGGCCAGGCACACTTAGCGCTGCCCGTCTTCTGGCATCATTTGGTGTCAGGATGGCTGCGCCTGTGCGGCCGCGCTGGCCGAGAGCCCGCCTCGCAGTGTCTTCTGATTTAATCCCACTGGGGGCCTGGGATCCATGGACATGCGCATTGCATATCTGAACCTCCACCTCTCACTCATCTCCCTTTGGCTTCTTCAGACTGTTCGGTGTCAGCTGGTCCCTAATAGCATGCCACGGTCGTGACACCGCACAGTCTTAAGAAGCCGTAGGGAGGGGAGTGAGAGGCGAGGATATGCACTGCGCATGGCCATGGATCCCAGGCCCCCAGTGGGATAAAATCAGAAGACACTGCGAGGCGGGCTCTCGGCCAGCGCGGCCGCACAGGCGCAGCCAGCCTGACAACAAATGATGTCAGAAGATGGGCAGCGCTAAGTGTGCCTGGCCAAGGGATAACTTAACAGCGCAGGCTCCGGGACGAAATCAAACAACGCTGAGGAGCCGGGGCGCGGCGCCGGGGGGGTAGGAATGACGGCTGTGCTGCGTCATATTACGAAGGAAAGTCCCACCTCCGGGACGGTTTCACGGTTTCAGGGGACACATTTTATAAGTGTTTAGTTCTGTGTTTGCAAGGAGCGTGATGAAAAGAGCCACCTTTTCCTTTTGCATCTTTTGTGCTGCACAAGCTGGCTCTTTCAGCTACAAACGCCTTGGGGGGGGGTTAAAGGTTCCCTTTCGACTTTCTCAGGCTTCGGCCTACATTGTGTTCCTCTGCTTTTCCACCTGTCCCTGGGCTCCAACACCGCCAGTTGCCGTCCAGAAGTGCTGTACGCACAGTCAACAGTCGCTCCTCTGTTATTGGGGTTCAGTAACGTCAGCTGTTCCCCTGCTGTGTGTGTGGCAATCCCTCCTACCTCCTCCACCTCCTCCTCCTCCACCTGTCCCTGGGCTCCAACACCGCCAGTTGCCGTCCAGAAGTGCTGTACGCACAGTCAACAGTCCCTCCTCTGTTATTGGGGTTCAGTAACGTCAGCTGTTCCCCTGCTTTGTGTGTGGCAATCCCTCCTACCTCCTCCTACCTCCTCCTCCTCCACCTGTCCCTGGGCTCCAACACCGCCAGTTGCCGTCCAGAAGTGCTGTACGCACAGTCAACAGTCCCTCCTCTGTTATTGGGGTTCAGTAACGTCAGCTGTTCCCCTGCTGTGTGTGTGGCAATCCCTCCTACCTCCTCCTACCTCCTCCTCCTCCACCTGTCCCTGGGCTCCAACACCGCCAGTTGCCGTCCAGAAGTGCTGTACGCACAGTCAACAGTCCCTCCTCTGTTATTGGGGTTCAGTAACGTCAGCTGTTCCCCTGCTGTGTGTGTGGCAATCCCTCCTACCTCCTCCTACCTCCTCCTCCACCTGTCCCTGGGCTCCAACACCGCCAGTTGCCGTCCAGAAGTGCTGTACGCACAGTCAACAGTCGCTCCTCTGTTATTGGGGTTCAGTAACGTCAGCTGTTCCCCTGCTGTGTGTGTGGCAATCCCTCCTACCTCCTCCACCTCCTCCTCCTCCACCTGTCCCTGGGCTCCAACACCGCCAGTTGCCGTCCAGAAGTGCTGTACGCACAGTCAACAGTCCCTCCTCTGTTATTGGGGTTCAGTAACGTCAGCTGTTCCCCTGCTGTGTGTGTGGCAATCCCTCCTACCTCCTCCTACCTCCTCCTCCTCCACCTGTCCCTGGGCTCCAACACCGCCAGTTGCCGTCCAGAAGTGCTGTACGCACAGTCAACAGTCCCTCCTCTGTTATTGGGGTTCAGTAACGTCAGCTGTTCCCCTGCTGTGTGTGTGGCAATCCCTCCTACCTCCTCCTACCTCCTCCTCCACCTGTCCCTGGGCTCCAACACCGCCAGTTGCCGTCCAGAAGTGCTGTACGCACAGTCAACAGTCCTGTTGTGAAATTGGATTTTGGGCTCCCCCGGTGGCCACTGGTGGAATTGAACTGGTGTGCATCATCCCCTCTGTTCACCTGTTCCCATCAGGATGTGGGAGTCGCTATTTAGCCTTGCTCCTCTGTCACTTCCATGCCGGTCAACATTGTAATCAGAAGCCTTTCTGTGCATGTTCCTGCTGCTAGACAACTTCCAGCTAAGTTGGACTCAGTCCTCGTTTGTTTTTGCATTTTGTTCCAGTTCACAGCTGTAGTTTCGTTTCTGTGTCTGGAAAGCTCTTGTGATCTGAAATTGCCACTCTGATGTTATGAGTTAATACCAGAGTCTTAAAGTAATTTCAGGATGGTATTTTGATAGGGTTTTCAGCTGACCATGAAAGTGCCCTTTCTGTCTTCCTGCTATCTAGTAAGCGGACCTCAATTTTGCTAAACCTATTTTCATACTACGTTTGTCATTTCATCTAAAATCACCGCCAATATATGTGGGGGCCTCTGTCTGCCTTTCGGGGAAATTTCTCTAGAGGTGAGCCAGGACTGTATTTTCCTCTGCCAGGATTAGTTAGTCCTCCGGCCGGCGCTGGGCGTCTAGGGATAAAACGCAGGCAACGCTACCCGGCTACTGTTAGTTGTGCGGCAGGTGTAGTTCATGGTCAGTTTAGTTTCCATCCTTCCAAGAGCTAGTTCTTATGTTTGCTGGGCTATGTTCTCTTGCCATTGAGAACCATAACAGTTTGACCGGCCACAAAAGGGTTAAATTAATTGACAGAGAAAGGAGAGAAAAGAGAAGTCTGCTGAAGATTTTTTTTTTTTTTTCCCTTCAGTTCTGAGTGTGCTTGTAATTGAATCTCTTGCAAGTCTGCCTATATTGCAGCCTTTCTCTCTCTCTCTCCTTCTAATCCTGGAATGGCTCTGTGTTCACCTGTTTAAAATGGATATTCAGAGTTTAGCTGCAGGTTTGAATAATCTCACCACGAAAGTTCAAAATTTACAAGATTTTGTTATTCATGTTCCTATATCTGAACCTAGAATTCCTTTGCCTGAATTTTTCTCAGGGAATAGATCTTGCTTTCAAAATTTCAAAAATAATTGCAAGTTGTTTTTGTCCCTGAAATCTCGCTCTGCTGGAGATCCTGCTCAGCAGGTCAGGATTGTGATTTCCTTGCTCCGGGGCGACCCTCAGGATTGGGCTTTTGCATTGGCTCCAGGGGATCCTGCGTTGCTCAATGTGGATGCGTTTTTTCTGGCCTTGGGGTTGCTTTATGAGGAACCCCAGTCAGAACTTCAGGCGGAAAAGGCCTTGATGTCCCTATCTCAGGGGCAAGACGAAGCTGAAATATACTGCCAGAAATTTCGTAAATGGGCTGTGCTTACTCAGTGGAATGAGTGCGCCCTGGCGGCGAATTTCAGAGAGGGTCTCTCTGATGCCATTAAGGATGTTATGGTGGGGTTCCCTGTGCCTGCGGGTCTGAATGAGTCCATGACAATGGCTATCCAGATCGATAGGCGTCTGCGGGAGCGCAAACCTGTGCACCATTTGGCGGTGTCTACTGAGAAGACGCCAGAGAATATGCAATGTGATAGAATTCTGTCCAGAAGTGAACGGCAGAATTTTAGACGAAAAAATGGGTTGTGCTTCTATTGCGGTGATTCAACTCACGTTATATCAGCATGCTCTAAGCGTACTAAGAAGCTTGATAAGTCTGTTTCAATTGGCACTTTACAGTCTAAGTTTATTCTATCTGTGACCCTGATTTGTTCTTTATCATCTATTACCGCGGATGCCTATGTCGACTCTGGCGCCGCTTTGAGTCTTATGGATTGGTCCTTTGCCAAACGCTGTGGGTATGATTTGGAGCCTCTTGAAACTCCTATACCCCTGAAGGGGATTGACTCCACCCCATTGGCTAGCAATAAACCACAATACTGGACACAAGTAACTATGCGGATTAATCCGGATCACCAGGAGATTATTCGCTTTCTTGTGCTGTATAACCTACATGATGTGTTGGTGCTTGGATTGCCATGGCTGCAATCTCATAACCCAGTCCTTGACTGGAAAGCTATGTCTGTGTTAAGCTGGGGATGTAAGGGGACGCATGGGGACGTACCTGTGGTTTCCATTTCATCATCTATTCCCTCTGAGATTCCTGAATTCTTGACTGAATATCGTGACGTTTTTGAAGAACCTAAGCTTGGTTCATTACCTCCGCACCGGGAGTGCGATTGTGCCATAGATTTGATTCCGGGTAGTAAATACCCTAAGGGTCGTTTATTTAATCTGTCTGTGCCTGAACATGCTGCTATGCGAGAATATATAAAGGAGTCCTTGGAAAAGGGACATATTCGTCCTTCATCATCTCCCTTAGGAGCCGGTTTTTTCTTTGTGGCTAAGAAAGATGGCTCTTTGAGGCCGTGTATTGATTATCGGCTTTTGAATAAAATCACGGTTAAATATCAATATCCGTTGCCACTGCTGACTGATTTGTTTGCTCGCATAAAGGGGGCCAAGTGGTTCTCTAAGATAGATCTCCGTGGGGCGTATAATTTGGTGCGAATTAAGCAGGGGGATGAGTGGAAAACCGCATTTAATACGCCCGAGGGCCACTTTGAGTATTTGGTGATGCCTTTTGGTCTTTCAAATGCCCCTTCAGTCTTTCAGTCCTTTATGCATGACATTTTCCGTGATTATTTGGATAAATTTATGATTGTGTATCTGGATGATATTTTGATTTTTTCGGATGACTGGGACTCTCATGTCCAGCAGGTCAGGAGGGTTTTTCAGGTTTTGCGGTCCAATTCCTTGTGTGTGAAGGGTTCTAAGTGCGTTTTTGGGGTTCAAAAGATTTCCTTTTTGGGATATATTTTTTCCCCCTCTTCCATCGAGATGGATCCTGTCAAGGTTCAGGCTATTTGTGATTGGACGCAACCCTCTTCTCTTAAGAGTCTTCAGAAGTTTTTGGGCTTTGCTAACTTTTATCGTCGATTTATTGCTGGTTTTTCTGATGTTGTTAAACCATTGACTGATTTGACTAAGAAGGGTGCTGATGTTGCTGATTGGTCCCCTGCTGCTGTGGAGGCCTTTCGGGAGCTTAAGCGCCGCTTTTCTTCCGCCCCTGTGTTGCGTCAGCCTGATGTTGCTCTTCCTTTTCAGGTTGAGGTCGACGCTTCTGAAATCGGAGCTGGGGCGGTTTTGTCGCAGAGAAGTTCCAATTGCTCCGTGATGAGACCTTGTGCTTTTTTCTCGCGTAAATTTTCGCCCGCCGAGCGGAATTATGATGTTGGGAATCGGGAGCTTTTGGCCATGAAGTGGGCTTTTGAGGAGTGGCGTCATTGGCTTGAGGGGGCTAGACATCAGGTGGTGGTATTGACTGACCACAAAAATTTAATTTATCTTGAGTCCGCCAGACGCCTGAATCCTAGACAGGCGCGCTGGTCGTTGTTTTTCTCTCGGTTTAATTTTGTGGTGTCCTACCTGCCGGGTTCTAAGAATGTTAAGGCGGATGCCCTTTCTAGGAGTTTTGAGCCTGACTCCCCTGGTAATTCTGAACCTACAGGTATCCTTAAGGATGGAGTGATATTGTCTGCCGTTTCTCCAGACCTGCGGCGGGCCTTGCAGGAGTTTCAGGCGGATAGACCTGATCGTTGCCCACCTGGTAGACTGTTTGTTCCTGATGATTGGACCAGTAAAGTCATTTCTGAGGTTCATTCTTCTGCGTTGGCAGGTCATCCTGGAATCTTTGGTACCAGGGATTTGGTGGCAAGGTCCTTCTGGTGGCCTTCCCTGTCTCGAGATGTGCGAGGCTTCGTGCAGTCTTGTGACGTTTGTGCTCGGGCCAAGCCTTGTTGTTCTCGGGCTAGTGGATTGTTGTTGCCCTTGCCTATTCCGAAGAGGCCCTGGACGCACATCTCGATGGATTTTATTTCGGATCTTCCTGTTTCTCAGAAGATGTCTGTCATTTGGGTGGTGTGTGATCGTTTCTCTAAGATGGTCCATTTGGTTCCCCTGCCTAAGTTGCCTTCTTCTTCCGAGTTGGTTCCTCTGTTTTTTCAAAATGTGGTCCGTTTGCATGGTATTCCGGAGAATATCGTTTCTGACAGAGGTATCCAATTCGTGTCTAGATTTTGGCGAGCATTCTGTGCTAGGATGGGCATAGATTTGTCTTTCTCATCTGCTTTCCATCCTCAGACTAATGGCCAGACCGAGCGGACGAATCAGACCTTGGAGACATATTTGAGGTGTTTTGTGTCTGCAGATCAGGATGATTGGGTTGCTTTTTTGCCTTTAGCGGAGTTTGCCCTCAATAATCGGGCCAGCTCTGCCACCTTGGTGTCTCCCTTTTTCTGTAATTCGGGGTTTCATCCTCGATTTTCTTCTGGTCAGGTGGAATCTTCGGATTGTCCTGGAGTGGATGCTGTGGTGGAGAGGTTGCATCAGATTTGGGGGCAGGTAGTGGACAATTTGAAGTTGTCCCAGGAGAAGACTCAGCTTTTTGCCAACCGCCGGCATCGGGTTGGTCCTCGGCTTTGTGTTGGGGACTTGGTGTGGTTGTCTTCTCGTTTTGTCCCTATGAGGGTCCCGCTACCCGGCTACTGTTAGTTGTGCGGCAGGTGTAGTTCATGGTCAGTTTAGTTTCCATCCTTCCAAGAGCTAGTTCTTATGTTTGCTGGGCTATGTTCTCTTGCCATTGAGAACCATAACACAGTCCCTCCTCTGTTATTGGGGTTCAGTAACGTCAGCTGTTCCCCTGCTGTGTGTGTGGCAATCCCTCCTACCTCCTCCTCCTCCACCTGTCCCTGGGCTCCAACACCGCCAGTTGCTGTCCAGAAGTGCTGTACGCACAGTCAACAGTCCCTCCTCTGTTATTGGGGTTCAGTAACGTCAGCTGTTCCCCTGCTGTGTGTGTGGCAATCCCTCCTACCTCCTCCTACCTCCTCCTCCTCCACCTGTCCCTGGGCTCCAACACCGCCAGTTGCCGTCCAGAAGTGCTGTACGCACAGTCAACAGTCCCTCCTCTGTTATTGGGGTTCAGTAACGTCAGCTGTTCCCCTGCTGTGTGTGTGGCAATCCCTCCTACCTCCTCCTACCTCCTCCTCCACCTGTCCCTGGGCTCCAACACCGCCAATTGCCGTCCAGAAGTGCTGTACGCACAGTCAACAGTCCCTCCTCTGTTATTGGGGTTCAGTAACGTCAGCTGTTCCCCTGCTGTGTGTGTGGCAATCCCTCCTACCTCATCCACCTCCTCCTCCTCCACCTGTCCCTGGGCTCCAACAACGCTAGTTGCCGTCCAGAAGTGCTGTCCGCACAGAGCCAAACACCTCGCCAATGTGTTAGTGGGGTTCAGCACCGCCAGCTGTTCCCCTGCTGTGCAGCCGGCAACGTGTACTGCGACCGCCACGCAGGCACAACAAGTTAAATTTAAGGGAACCTGTCCTTTGTTACTGAAGGAGCCACCTTGTGCAGCAGTAATGATGCAAAGGGAAAAAGTGCCTCTTTTCGTGGTGCTCCTTGCACATGCTGAACCTAACACTTATGAAAAGTGTCCCCTCCTACCGTGATACCGTCCGGTTGGTGGAACTTTCCTTTGTGATGTGACGCAGCACAGCCGTCATTCTTACCCCCTTGGCGCCGTGCGCCGCCTCCTCAGCGTTGTTTGAATCAGTCCCGGAGCCTGCGCTGTTAGGTTAGCCCTTGGCCATGCACACATTTTGCGCTGCCCGTCTTCTGACATCATTTGGTGTCAGGCTGGCTGCGCCTGTGCGGCCGCGCTGGCCGAGAGCCCGCCTCGTACTGTCTTCTGATTTAATTCCACTGGGGGCCTGAGATCCATGGACATGCGCAGTGCATATCTGAACCTCCACCTCTCACTCATCTCCCTACGGCTTCTTCAAACTGTGCGGTGTCAGCTGGTCCCTAATAGCATGCCACGGCCGTGACACCGCACAGTCAGAAGAAGCCGTAGGGAGATGAGTGAGAGGTGGAGGTTCAGATATGCACTGCGCATGTCCATGGATCTCAGGCCCCCAGTGGGATTAAATCAGAAGACAGTACGAGGCGGGCTCTCGGCCAGCGCGGCCGCACAGGCGCAGCCAGCCTGACACCAAATGATGTCAGAAGACGGGCAGCGCAAAATGTGTGCATGGCCAAGGGCTAACCTAACAGCGCAGGCTCCGGGACTGATTCAAACAACGCTGAGGAGGCGGGCACGGCGCCAAGGGGGTAAGAATGACGGCTGTGCTGCGTCACATCACAAAGGAAAGTTCCACCTACCGGACGGTATCACAGTAGGAGGGGACACTTTTTATAAGTGTTAGGTTCAGCATGTGCAAGGACCATAATTAAAAGAGCTAAGTTTACCTTTTCCAGCATTAGTGCTGTACACGATGGCTCTTTCAGCTACAAACGCCTGGGGGGGGGGTTAAAGTTTCCCTTTCAACTTGCTCCAGTGCAGGCTTCGGCCTACACTCTGCTCCCTCTCCTCCTCCTGCTGACCCTGGGCTCTAACACCGCCAGTTGGGGCCCAGATGTGCTAGCTGCACAGAGCCAAACACCAGCCAATGTGTCAGTGGGGTTCAGCACCGCCAGCTGTTCCCCTGCTGTGTAGCCGGCAACGTGTCCTGCAACAGCCACGCAGACACAAGAACTGAAATTGAAGGAAACCTGTCCCCCCTCCCCCAGGCGTTTTTACGTTTTACAGCCACCTTGTACGACAGTAATGCTGCATGTGTGCAAGGTGGCTCAGAAACTTATTCTCCTTGCCCATGTTGAAGTGAACACGTCTAAAAATGAGTCCTCTGCGACCATTAAAACGTCCCTCAGGTGTGATTTTCCTTTGTATTGACACGCAACAAGCTCCTTGGTAGCGCTGCCCGTCTTCTGATATCATTGTTTGGCTGCCTGCGCCTCTGCGGCCGCCTTGCCCCACACAACGCCCCTCGGTGTCTTATTTATTTGGACTGCGAGGGTGTGATTGATGGGCATGAATGGTGCATTTCTTCGCCTGTCCCTCATCTCCTTCCGCCTTCTTCGGACTGTGCGGCTTCATGGCCGTGGCATGCGATAAGGGATCAGCTGACGCCGCATAGTCTGAAGCGGGTGTAAGAACCCAAGCGAGAGGCGAACATATGTACTGCGCCAGGCCATGAATCCCAGCCCCGCAGTGTTTTAACTATGTCAAGACACTGCGGGGCTGTGATTCATGGGCATCGCGAACCGCACCTGCCGACATCAAATGATTTCAGAGGACGGGCAGCACTAACAGCGCAAGGCCAAGGGATAACACGACAGCGCAGACTCCTGTGCAACACATAACGATGCTCAGGAGGCCGCGCAAAGCACCAAGGTGGCATTTTTGCCAGCTGTACTGCGTCTCTTTACGAAGGGAACTCACGCCTCAAAATCAGTTTGACTGTGTAAGAGCCTAAATGTTATACGTGTTCCTTTCAGCGTGTGCAAGGAGCGAAATTAAAAGAGCAACCTTTGACTTGTGCAGCACTACTGCTGCATAAGCTGTGGCTCTTCTACTTTGTAACCCCTGAGGGGGGGTTAAAGGTTACCTTTGAAATTGGTTCAATTAGGCTTCGGCCTACACTCTGCTCCCCCTGCAGAGCCCTGGGCTCCAACACCGCCAGTTGGGGCCCGGTACTGCTAGCTGCACAGAGAAAAACACCAGCCAATGTGTCAGTGGGGTTCAGCACCGCCAGCTGTTCCCCTGCTGTGCAGCCGGCAACGTGTCCTGCAACTGCCACGCAGGCACAACAGACCCAAAAGCTGCCGCCAGTGCAGGCTTCGGCCTACACTCTGCTCCATCTCCTCCTCCTGCTGACCCCGGGCTCAAACACCGCCAGTTGGGGCCCGGTACTGCTAGCTGCACAGAGAAAAACACCAGCCAATGTGTCAGTGGGGTTCAGCACCGCCAGCTGTTCCCCTGCTGTGCAGCCGGCAACGTGTCCTGCAACTGCCACGCAGGCACAACAGACCCAAAAGCTGCCGCCAGTGCAGGCTTCGGCCTACACTCTGCTCCATCTCCTCCTCCTGCTGACCCCGGGCTCAAACACCGCCAGTTGGGGCCCGGTACTGCTAGCTGCACAGAGAAAAACACCAGCCAATGTGTCAGTGGGGTTCAGCACCGCCAGCTGTTCCCCTGCTGTGCAGCCGGCAACGTGTCCTGCAACTGCCACGCAGGCACAACAGACCCAAAAGCTGCCGCCAGTGCAGGCTTCGGCCTACACTCTGCTCCATCTCCTCCTCCTGCTGACCCCGGGCTCAAACACCGCCAGTTGGGGCCCGGTACTGCTAGCTGCACAGAGAAAAACACCAGCCAATGTGTCAGTGGGGTTCAGCACCGCCAGCTGTTCCCCTGCTGTGCAGCCGGCATCGTGTCCTGCAAAAGCCACGCAGACACAAGAACTGAAATTGAAGGGAACCTGTCCCCCCTCCCCCAGGCGTTTGTACGTTTTAAAGGCCACCTTGTACAGCGGTAATGCTGCATGTGTGCAAGGTGGCTCATAAACGTATTCTCCTCGCACATGTGGAACTGAAAACACGTCTAAAATGTGTCCTCTGTGTGACCATTTAACCGTCCCGGTGGTGTGACTTTCCTTTGTAATGACACGCTGCAACCCCCTTGGTAGCGCTGCCCGTCTTCTGGCATCATTGTTTGGCTGCCTGCGCCTCTGCGGCCGCCCTGACCCACACAACGCCCCTCGTTGTCTTAGTTATTGGGACTGCGAGGGTGTGATTGATGGGCATGATCAGTGCATCAGTTCGCCTGTCCCTCATCTCCTTCCGCCTTCTGCGGAATGTGCGGCTTCATGGCCGTGGCATGCGATAAGGGATCAGATGACGCCGCACAGTCTGAAGCGGGTGTAAGGACCCGAGTGTGAGAGGCGAACATATGTGCTGCGCCAGGCCCTGAATCCCAGCCCCGCAGTGTTTTAACAATGTTAAGACACTGCGGGGCTGGGATTCATGGTCATCGCGAACCGCACCGGCCGACATTAAATGATGCCAGAACATGGGCAGCGCTAACAGCGCTAGGCCAGGGGATAACACGACAGCGCAGACTCCTGTACAGCAAATAACAACGCTCAGGAGGCTGCACCCAGCACCAAGGTGGGATTCTTGACATCTGTGCTGCGTCTCATTACAAAGGGAACTCGCGCCTCCAACACAGTTTGACTGTATAAAGGGCTAAATGTTATACGTGTTTCATTCAGCGTGTGCAAGGAGCGAAATTAAAAGAGCAACCTTTGACTTGTGCAGCACTACTGCTGCATAAGCTGTGGCTCTTCTACTTTGTAACCCCTGAGGGGGGGTTAAAGGTTACCTTTGAAATTGGTTCATTTAGGCTTCGGCCTACACTCTGCTCCCCCTGCAGAGCCCTGGGCTCCAACACCGCCAGTTGGGGCCCGGTACTGCTAGCTGCACAGAGAAAAACACCAGCCAATGTGTCAGTGGGGTTCAGCACCGCCAGCTGTTCCCCTGCTGTGCAGCCGGCAACGTGTCCTGCAACTGCCACGCAGGCACAACAGACCCAAAAGCTGCCGCCAGTGCAGGCTTCGGCCTACACTCTGCTCCATCTCCTCCTCCTGCTGACCCCGGGCTCAAACACCGCCAGTTGGGGCCCGGTACTGCTAGCTGCACAGAGAAAAACACCAGCCAATGTGTCAGTGGGGTTCAGCACCGCCAGCTGTTCCCCTGCTGTGCAGCCGGCAACGTGTCCTGCAACTGCCACGCAGGCACAACAGACCCAAAAGCTGCCGCCAGTGCAGGCTTCTGCCTACACTCTGCTCCATCTCCTCCTCCTGCTGACCCCGGGCTCCAACACCGCCAGTTGGGGCCCGGTACTGCTAGCTGCACAGAGAAAAACACCAGCCAATGTGTCAGTGGGGTTCAGCACCGCCAGCTGTTCCCCTGCTGTGCAGCCGGCATCGTGTCCTGCAAAAGCCACGCAGACACAAGAACTGAAATTGAAGGGAACCTGTCCCCCCTCCCCCAGGCGTTTGTACGTTTTAAAGGCCACCTTGTACAGCGGTAATGCTGCATGTGTGCAAGGTGGCTCATAAACGTATTCTCCTCGCACATGTGGAACTGAAAACACGTCTAAAATGTGTCCTCTGTGTGACCATTTAACCGTCCCGGTGGTGTGACTTTCCTTTGTAATGACACGCTGCAACCCCCTTGGTAGCGCTGCCCGTCTTCTGGCATCATTGTTTGGCTGCCTGCGCCTCTGCGGCCGCCCTGACCCACACAACGCCCCTCGTTGTCTTAGTTATTGGGACTGTGAGGGTGTGATTGATGGGCATGATCAGTGCATCAGTTCGCCTGTCCCTCATCTCCTTCCGCCTTCTGCGGACTGTGCGGCTTCATGGCCGTGGCATGCGATAAGGGATCAGATGACGCCGCACAGTCTGAAGCGGGTGTAAGGACCCGAGTGTGAGAGGCGAACATATGTGCTGCGCCAGGCCCTGAATCCCAGCCCCGCAGTGTTTTAACAATGTTAAGACACTGCGGGGCTGGGATTCATGGTCATCGCGAACCGCACCGGCCGACATTAAATGATGCCAGAACATGGGCAGCGCTAACAGCGCTAGGCCAGGGGATAACACGACAGCGCAGACTCCTGTACAGCAAATAACAACGCTCAGGAGGCTGCACCCAGCACCAAGGTGGGATTCTTGACATCTGTGCTGCGTCTCATTACAAAGGGAACTCGCGCCTCCAACACAGTTTGACTGTATAAAGGGCTAAATGTTATACGTGTTTCATTCAGCGTGTGCAAGGAGCGAAATTAAAAGAGCAACCTTTGACTTGTGCAGCACTACTGCTGCATAAGCTGTGGCTCTTCTACTTTGTAACCCCTGAGGGGGGGTTAAAGGTTACCTTTGAAATTGGTTCAATTAGGCTTCGGCCTACACTCTGCTCCCCCTGCAGAGCCCTGGGCTCCAACACCGCCAGTTGGGGCCCGGTACTGCTAGCTGCACAGAGAAAAACACCAGCCAATGTGTCAGTGGGGTTCAGCACCGCCAGCTGTTCCCCTGCTGTGCAGCCGGCAACGTGTCCTGCAACTGCCACGCAGGCACAACAGACCCAAAAGCTGCCGCCAGTGCAGGCTTCGGCCTACACTCTGCTCCATCTCCTCCTCCTGCTGACCCCGGGCTCAAACATCGCCAGTTGGGGCCCGGTACTGCTAGCTGCACAGAGAAAAACACCAGCCAATGTGTCAGTGGGGTTCAGCACCGCCAGCTGTTCCCCTGCTGTGCAGCCGGCATCGTGTCCTGCAATAGCCACGCAGACACTTGCTCTTGTACCTTCTGCTCCCCATCCTGGTTCCAGTACCGTCAGCTGGTTCCGGGCAGAGCCTTTGGCTTAGGTGCCTCCCTCTGGGTATCCGAGTTCCACCAACGTCAGGTGGTCCTTGGTAGTGCTTTCAGGCACGGGTACCTCCTGCTTAGTAACCGGGTTCCAGTAACGTCAGCTGGTCCTCGGTAGTTCCATTGGCTCTTGGACCTTCGGGTAGCCATCCGAGTTCCAGTTCCATCAGCTGGTTCTCGGCATTTTCTCAGCCTTCTTGTACCTTCTGCTACATTTCCAAGTTCAAGAGACTAAACACGATGACCCGGAAGAACACCCCTAAGATGACGACGACACCAGAGACGACAACCACCGTGATGACGACGACCCTGGAGACGATGACCCTGAAGACCACCGTGATGACGACGACCCCGGAGACGACGACCCTGAAGACCACCCCGATGACGACGACCCCGGAGACGACGACCCTGGAGACGACGACGACCTGGAAGACCGAGAAGCAGAAGAACAAGAGGCTGCAGAACAAAGAGCAGAAGAACATGAAGCATAACACTAAATATCAGAGCAAAAAATATTATCTAAATTATAAGCAGAAGAAGACTAAGCAGTGTATGGGGGTGAGTCCGTTCCTCCTCGTGGTGCCGCTGGATAAAGCCTGATGCTGCAGGCCAAACTGAACGCGGACAAATGTAACTGTTTTGTGACAGGCAGAACGGAAGGTGTAATCTTCAAACTTTTATAGATAACAACTACGGGAATGCCTGTCACAAATAAGAATATGATGAAGAAGTAGAATATGATGAAGATAATAGTAAAATAAAAAGAATATGAACAATGTAACCCAAAAAATAATAGGTAGAAGATGAAGAAGAAGATGAATAAGGTGAAGAAGTTGATGTCAAAGAAGCTGATGATGAGGATAATGAAGAAGAAAGCGTGGGAGAAGTAAAAAAGAAGGTGAAGGGCGTTGAAGTAGTGAAACATCAATATGTGACATAAAAAAAAAAAAATTAACATAGTCAAATTCTTTCTAACGCCGAACGTCATAAAAAAAAAAAAATCCTGCTATTCTATTACATTGGGCTAAACCTCTGTGCCTTTAATGTCTCCGCCACGTCCCCCAATACATCCTACATTATTCTTAGTTGTTTTCCTTCATTTAGAATGAACCTACAAGTGTATAAAGGGTTTATTTTAATTCCGATATTTTCGTCCCATTGACTTGCATTGGGATCGGGTATCGGTATCGGATTGGATCCGATATTTTGACGGTATCGGCCGATACTTTCCGATACCGATACTTTCCGATATCGGAAAGTATCGCTCAACACTAGGAATGACGCTTGAGGGAGAACATCGATAAGGGAGGAAAAGTAGTTAGTAACCATACTGGACAAATGTTGTCTCCTGTCACTTTGAATAGATGCTGCAGTACCTGTCCTGTCTGCGGTCATTGCGAAATCACTCCACAACCTGGTCAGAAAACCCCTCTGACCAACGCCACTTCTGATCTGTGCACCTCTAACACCTCTGCCCTGTAGCCCCCTGCAGCTTGTGTGAGAACCATCACCGGCGCTGTGTGCTGGGAATGCCTGAATCAAACGGTCTACAAGAGTAGCTTGTTTGGTTGCTAATATTTGTTCGAGGTTCTCATGTGGCATAATATTTTGCAATTTGCCTTTATAGCGAGGGTCAAGGATGCAGGCCAACCAGTAATCGTCATCGCTCATCATTTTAATAATGCATGTGTCCTTTTTGAGGATACGTAAGGCATAATCCACCATGTGGGCCAAAGTTCCAGTTGTCAAATCTGTGCTGGGTTGAGGGGCAGTTACAGGCAAATCTACGTCACTTGTCTCCCTTAAAAAAACAGAACCCGGCCTTGCAACGCCACTAATTTCTGTTGGCCCAGGAGAAGCTTCCTCATTAAAAAATACTCATCCCCATCATCCTCCTCGTCCTCCTCCTACTCTTCGCCCACTACCGCATCCTCTACACGGCCCTGACCAGACAATGGCTGACTGTCATCAAGGCTTTCCTCTTCCTCGGCTGCAGACGCCTGCTCCTTTATGTGCGTCAAACTTTGCATCAGCAGACGCATTAGGGGGATGCTCATGCTTATTATGGCATTGTCTGCACTAACCAGCCATGTGCATTCCTCAAAATACTGAAGGACTTGACACAGGTCTTGTAGCTTCGACCACTGCACACCTGACAACTCCATGTCTGCCATCAAACTGCCTGCCCGTGTATCCTCCCACAAATACATAACAGCACGCCTCTGTTCGCACACTCTCTGAAGCATGTGCAGTGTGGAGTTCCACCTTGTTGCAAAGTCGATGATTAGGCGATGCTGAGGAAGGTTCAAAGAACGCTGATAGTTCTGCATACGGCTGGAGTGTACAGGCGAATGGCGGATATGCGAGCAAAGTCTGCGCACTTTGAGGAGCAGGTCGGGTAACCCCGGATAACTTTTCAGGAAGCACTGCACCACCAGGTTTAAGGTGTGAGCCAGGCAAGGAATGTGTTTCAGTTGGGAAAGGGCTATGGCAGCCATGAAATTCCTTCCGTTATCACTCACTACCTTGCCTGCCTCAAGATGTACAGTGCCCAGCCATGACTGAGTTTCTTTCTGCAAGAACTCGGACAGAACTTCCGCGATGTGTCTGTTGTCGCCCAAACACTTCATTGCCAATACAGCCTGCTGATGCTTGCCACTAGCTGTCCCATAATGGCACACCTGGTGTGCAACAGTGGCAGCTGCGGATGGAGTGGGTGTGGACAAGCTCTCGCTTCTGCAGGAGAAGGAGGAGGAAGAGGAGGAGGGGGGGCGAACGCCTACAGCCAACTCTTTCCTTGACCGTGGGCTAGGCAGAACTGTCCCAATATTGCTGTCCCCTGTGGACCCTGCATCTACCACATTCACCCAGTGTGCCGTGATGGACACGTAACGTCCCTGGCCATGCCTACTGGTCCATGCATCTGTTGTCAGGTGCACCTTTGTAGTCACAGACTGCCTGAGTGCATGGACGATGCGGTCTTTAACATGCTGTTGGAGGGCTGGGATGGCTTTTCTAGAAAAGAAGTGTCGACTGGGTAGCTCGTAGCGTGGTACAGCGCAGTCCATCAGCGCTTTGAAAGCTTCACTTTCAACTAACCGGTAGGGCATCATCTCTAATGAGATTAATCTAGCAATGTGGGCGTTCAAACCCTGTGTACGCGGATGCGAGGATGAGTACTTCCTTTTCCTAACAAGAGTCTCATGTAGGGTGAGCTGGACTGGAGAGCTGGAGATCGTGGAACTAGCGGTGGTGCCGGTGGACATGGGTGAGTGAGAGAGGGTTGGAGATGGAATTCTTGCCGGTGCCCTACATGCAGTGTTTCCTAATACTAACCTGGTGATTCCCTGACTGCTTTGGCCTGGCGACGAAAGCTGCACAGATACTGCAGGTGGCGCGGGAAATGGTGGGCTTACAGGGAGGGAAGGGATGTAGCGTTGCTGACTAGCTTCATTGGCCGAGGGTGCTGCAACCTTTAGGGACGTTTGGTAGTTAGTCCAGGCTTGCAAATGTATGGTGGATAAATGTCTATGCATGCAACTTGTATTTAGACTTTTAAGATTCTGACCTCTGCTTAAGGTAGTTGAACATTTTTGACAGATGACTTTGCGCTGATCATTTGGATGTTATTTAAAAAAATGCCAGACTGCACTCTTTCCACTATCGGATACCTTTTCAGGCATTGCAGACTGAGCTTCTTTAACCGGATGGCCATGCTGTCCTCCAACTGGTTTTGTTTTTGCCACGCGTTTTTGGCCAGATACGGGCCCGGTAGATGGAACCTGTTGTGATGTTGATGCCTGCTGCGGCTCCTCCTCCGCTTCAGAACTACTGCCGCCTGCACCCTGTTCCCCCAATGGCTGCCAATCGGGGTCCACAACTGGGTCATCTATGACCTCCTCTTCTATGTCGTGTGCAATTTCGTCTGTGTCACCGTGTAAGCCGGTGGTATAGCCTTCGTGACGGGGCACCATAGTCTCCGCTGGGTTTGATGCTGCTTCAGTACACTGCGAGGGCAATGTTCTGGTCTGAGTCAAAGGAACAGCATAGTAATCTGGCTGTGGCTGTGCATCTGTGCACTCCATGTCTGATTCAACTTCTAATGGGCATGGCCTGTTAACTGTTTCACTGTCTAACCCAGGAACGGTATGTGTAAAGAGCTCCATGGAGTAACCTGTTGTGTCGACTGATGCATCCTTAACTGTTGTTTTTAGTGAAGGACACAAGGAAGCGACTTGTTCCTGACCGGGAGCATCCACTGACGATGCACTGCTCTGACATTTGGCACTTTCCGAGGAGGAGGCGAAAGAGTTAGAGGCAGAGTCAGCAATGAAAGCCAATACTTGTTCCTCCTGCTCCGGCTTCAAAAGTGGTTTTCCTACTCCCAGAAAAGAGAGCATTCGAGGCCTTGTGTAGCCAGACAATGAACCTGGCTCAACAACTCGAGACTTAGGTGCTGTACTGCTTTTACCATGACCACCTGATGCTCCACCACCACTACCATCATTACCAGCTGACAATGACCGCCCACGGCCACGACCTCTTCCACTAGACTTCCTCATTGTTTGCAAAACGTAACCAAAGTAACGCTATTTGTTACTGTAAAACAACTTATCAGGTGAACTCAAACTTCTGTAGGATTTATATATACCTTTATAGGTGCCTGACACTGAAAGGAAAATCAGGCCCAATGTTACACACTAGGTTTTCTGTGCCCCAATAATTTGAGACAGATGGCACACACAGGACCAGCACTCAAGCAGAAATGCCAATCTTAGTCTCCCACTATTTTTTTTTTTTTTCTGGGAGAATTTACCCTAAAAAAAAAAGAGGCCCAGTATTACACACAGTGGTTTTCTGGGGCCCACAATGAGAGACAGATGCCACACACAGCAATGGCACAGAGGCAGACTTGCCAATATTTATCTCCCACTAATTTTTTTTTTTGAAAAGGGAGAATTTACCCCCCCCCAAAAAAAAATGGCCAAGTATTACACAGTGTTTTCGGTGCCACACAATGAGAGACAGATGCCACACACAGCAATGGCACGGAGGCAGACTTGCCAATATTTATCTCCCACTAATTTTTTTTTTGGAAAAGGGAGAATGTACCCCCAAAAAAAAAAAAAAAATGGCCAAGTATTACACAGTGTTTTCGGTGCCACACAATGAGAGACAGATGCCACACAGAGCAATGGCACGGAGGCAGACTTGCCAATATTTATCTCCCACTAATTTTTTTTGGAAAAGGGAGAATGTACCCAAAAAACAAAAAATGGCCAAGTATTACACAGTGTTTTCGGTGCCACACAATGAGAGACAGATGCCACACACAGCAATGGCACGGAGGCAGACTTGCCAATATTTATCTCCCACAATTTTTTTTTTTGAAAAGGGAGAATTTACCCCCCCCCAAAAAAATGGCCATGTATTACACAGTGTTTTCGGTGCCACACAATGAGAGACAGATGCCACACACAGCAATGGCACGGAGGCAGACTTGCCAATATTTATCTCCCACTAATTTTTTTTTTTGGAAAAGGGAGAATGTACCCAAAAAAAAAAAAAAATGGCCAAGTATTACACAGTGTTTTCGGTGCCACACAATGAGAGACAGATGCCACACACAGCAATGGCACGGAGGCAGACTTGCCAATATTTATCTCCCACTAATTTTTTTTTGGAAAAGGGAGAATGTACCCCCCCCCCCAAAAAAAAGGCCAAGTATTACACAGTGTTTTTGGTGCCACACAATGAGAGACAGATGCCACACACAGCAATGGCACGGAGGCAGACTTGCCAATATTTATCTCCCACTAATTTTTTTTTGGAAAAGGGAGAATGTACCCCCCCCCAAAAAAAAAGGCCAAGTATTACACAGTGTTTTTGGTGCCACACAATGAGAGACAGATGCCACACACAGCAATGGCACGGAGGCAGACTTGCCAATATTTATCTCCCACTAATTTTTTTTGGAAAAGGGAGAATGTACCCAAAAAACAAAAAATGGCCAAGTATTACACAGTGTTTTCGGTGGCACACAATGTGAGACAGATACCACACACAACAATGGCACGGAGGCAGACTTGCCAATATTTATCTCCCACAATTTTTTTTTTTTAAAAGGGAGAATTTACCCCCCCCAAAAAAAAGGCTAAGTATTACACAGTGTTTTCGGTGCCACATAATGAGAGACAGATACCACACACAGCAATGGCACGGAGGCAGACTTGCCAATATTTATCTCACACTAATTTTTTTTTTGGAAAAGGGAGAATGAACCCCCCCCAAAAAAAATGGCCAAGTATTACACAGTGTTTTCGGTGGCACACAATGAGAGACAGATACCACACACAGCAATGGCACGGAGGCAGACTTGCCAATATTTATCTCCCACTATTTTTTTTTTTGGAAAAGGGAGAATGTACCCAAAAAAAAAAAAAAAAGGCCAAGTATTACACAGTGTTTTCGGTGCCACACAATGAGAGACAGATGCCACACACAGCAATGGCACGGAGGCAGACTTGCCAATATTTATCTCCCACTAATTTTTTTTTTGGGAAAAGGGAGAATGTACCCAAAAAAAAAAAAAATGGCCAAGTATTACACAGTGTTTTCGGTGGCACACAATGAGAGACAGATACCACACACATCAATGGCACGGAGGCAGACTTGCCAATATTTATCTCCCACTAATTTTTTTTTTGGAAAAGGGAGAATGTACCCAAAAAAAAAAAAATGGCCAAGTATTACACACTGTTTTTGGTGGCACACAATGAGAGACAGATACCACACACAGCAATGGCACGGAGGCAGACTTGCCAATATTTATCTCCCACTAATTTTTTTTTTGGAAAAGGGAGAATGTACCCAAAAAAAAAAAAAAAAGGCCAAGTATTACACAGTGTTTTTGGTGCCACACAATGAGAGACAAATGCCACACACAGCAATGGCACGGAGGCAGACTTGCCAATATTTATCTCCCACTAATTTTTTTTTTGGGAAAAGGGAGAATGTACCCCAAAAAAAAAAAAATGGCCAAGTATTACACAGTGTTTTCGGTGGCACACAATGAGAGACAGATACCACACACAGCAATGGCACGGAGGCAGACTTGCCAATATTTATCTCCCACTAATTTTTTTTTTGGAAAAGGGAGAATGTACCCAAAAAAAAAAAAATGGCCAAGTATTACACACTGTTTTTGGTGGCACACAATGAGAGACAGATACCACACACAGCAATGGCACGGAGGCAGACTTGCCAATATTTATCTCCCACTAATTTTTTTTTTGGAAAAGGGAGAATGAACCCCCCCCCAAAAAAAAATGGCCAAGTATTACACAGTGTTTTCGGTGGCACACAATGAGAGACAGATACCACACACAGCAATGGCATGGAGGCAGACTTGCCAATATTTATCTCCCACTAATTTTTTTTTTGGAAAAGGGAGAATGTACCCCAAAAAAAAAAAAAAAAGGCCAAGTATTACACAGTGTTTTCGGTGCCACACAATGAGAGACAGATGCCACACACAGCAATGGCACGGAGGCAGACTTGCCAATATTTATCTCCAACTAATTTTTTTTTTTGGAAAAGGGAGAATGTACCCCAAAAAAAATAAATGGCCAAGTATTACACAGTGTTTTTGGTGCCACACAATGAAAGACAGATGCCACACACAGCAATGGCATGGAGGCAGACTTGCCAATATTTATCTCCCACTAATTTTTTTTTGGAAAAGGGAGAATGTACCCCCCCCAAAAAAAAATGGCCAAGTTTTACACAGTGTTTTCGTTGCCACACAATGAGAGACAGATGCCACACACAGCAATGGCACAGAGGCAGACTTGCCAATATTTATCTCCCACTAATTTTTTTTTTGCAAAAGGGAGAATGTACCCCCCCCCAAAAAAAAATGGCCAAGTATTACACAGTGTTTTCGGTGCCACACAATGAGAGACAAATGCCACACACAGCAATGGCACAGAGGCAGACTTGCCAATATTTATCTCCCACTAATTTTTTTTGGGGAAAAGGGAGAATGTACCCAAAAAAAAAAAATGGCCAAGTATTACACAGTGTTTTCGGTGCCACACAATGAGAGACAGATGCCACACACAGCAATGGCACGGAGGCAGACTTGCCAATATTTATCTCCCACTAATTTTTTTTTTGGAAAAGGGAGAATTTAGCAAAAAAAAAATGGCCATGTATTACACAATGTTTTCGGTGGCACACAATGAGAGACAGATACCACACACAGCAATGGCACGGAGGCAGACTTGCCAATATTTATCTCCCACTAATTTTTTTTTTGGAAAAGGGAGAATGTACCCAAAAAAAAAAAAAAAAATGGCCAAGTATTACACAGTGTTTTCGGTGCCACACAATGAGAGACAGATGCCACACACAGCAATGGCACGGAGGCAGACTTGCCAATATTTATCTCCCTGCAGGTATCTCAGAAAAGTATGGCAGGCAGCTATAAAAAGGACTGTTGCACACAAAAGTGTGGACAAACACACAAGATAGCTGTGCAGAAAGGAAGGAAAAACAGGATTGGTGCTTTGAAAAAAGCAATTGGTTTGCACAGCGGCGTACACACAGGCACAGCAACGCAGCTATCAGGGTCATGGAGCCTTCTAGTGCAGCCCAATGAGCTACAGCGCTGAGGGAAAAAAAATGTAGCTTCCACTGTCCCTGCAATCAAAAGGTGGTGTTGGACAGTGGAAATCGCTACAGCACAAGCGGTTTGTAGCTTTATGTACCCTGCCTATCACTATCCCTGCTTCCGAAGAAGCTGCAGCAACCTCTTCCTACGCTCAGATCAGCAGCAGTAAGATGGCGGTCGGTGGGAACGCCCCTTTATAGCCCCTGTGACGCCGCAGAAAGCAAGCCAATCACTGCAATGCCCTTCTCTAAGATGGTGGGGACTGAGATCTATGTCATCACGCTGCCCACACTCTGCGTCCACCTTCATTGGCTGAGAACCGGCGCTTCTAGCGTAATTGAAACGCGACTTTGGCGCAAAAGTCGCGTACCGCATGGCAGACCCCACACAGGGATCGGCTCGGTTTCATGAGACGCCGACTTTGCCAAAAGTCGGCGACTTATGAAAATGAATGATCCGTTTCGCTCAACCCTACTCTTTACCTTTTACTGTAGACTTCAGCATCCACAATACAGAGCACTGCTAACAAGGCTAGTTGAATCCGGCCGGTCCGAAGGCACATTCAGAGTTCCCTTTGCAGGTGGAAATCAGTAGCCTTCCTACTAGCGCCTGTGTGTTGTAGTACTTCCCTGCTGAGCACCACGGGATAGTCCTCACAACTGTCGTGTATGTTTCTGATATTCTCTCTTTACGTCCCCCAGATGATATGGATAGGACGACCCGTATGATGGGGTAGGCCTGGAGCTATTTTATAGGGACCCTAGAGACGCCCCTCTCCCACAATTTGCCTCCGTTGTCTTCATTAGGTTAGACGTTGGACAGCCAACTTGGAATTAACTGCCCTGCCGTAGTTTGAAGCGATGCGTAGAGTCTATTACTCCCTCGGCGTTCCGGCCGCCGGCCGAAGGATGTTGCCGATATTAAGGCAGGACTCCTCCTGGTGTTATCTCCTTGTGCTGTGATCTCGTTTCTCACTTCTCCACAATATACTCCGCTTCTTGTCCTTTCTTAGGATGCTGCCGCAATGAGGTGCAGGCGCAGCTCCGTAACGTTCTATCTCTCGCTCAGTCTCTGCCAGGATCCCACCCCTGACAGGGACCTCTGTCTGCAGCTCAGATGTTCCTCCTTCTCACCCTGTCTGCCTGACAGGTCTTTCCTGGGTCTCTCCCAGTAGCGTTCTCCCTAACTTCCTATCCGACCCCCAGTTTTACCCGAGTGTGAGGAGTGGCCTAATACATAGAACCCTTTGCTCCCCCTGGTGGTTGGAGTGTGAAGTGTAGTGTGTGACTGTGATACCTGGTCAGGTGAACTCCTTTAGTACAATCAGACGTAACATCACTCCCCTTAGTGGCAGAGCAACATTACTGCAACAACCAGGACTCTGGGGCGCTGCAGACTCTACTTGCCTGGTTCCCACTGTGAAACAAAGTCGTGACGTCACCTAAGGTCTTTCAAGCGCTTGAAATACCTTAGAAGACGTCCGCAGCTTCTGATTGGTCGCATAGCGGTCGCGTGACCGCTACGCGACCAATCACAAAGCAGTGACGTCACCTAAGGTCTTTCAAGCGCTTGAAAGACCTTAGGTGACGTCACTGCTTTGTGATTGGTCGCGTAGCGGTCACGCGACCGCTACGGACCAATCAGAGCGCCATGACGTCATCTAAGGCCCTTCAAGCGCGCATTTTTAGGTACAACGGCTCCCGGTTACGGCAGTAAAGTCCAGGCTGCGTCGGAGAGGTGAGTATATCCCTATTTTTTATTTTAATTCTTTCTTTTACACATTGATATTAATCCCGATACCGATTCCCGATACCACAAAAGTATCGGATCTCGGTATTGGAATTCCGATACCTGCAAGTATCGGCCGATACCCGATACTTGCGGTATCGGAATGCTCAACACTAGTGTTAATTCATAATTTTGATGCCTTCAGTGTGAATGTACAATTTTCTTAGTCATGAAAATACAGAAAAATCTTTAAATGAGAAGGTGTGTCCAAACTTTTGGTCTGTACTGTATCTATATATCTATTATCTATCTATCTATAGATCTATCTATCTATCTATCTATCTATCTATCTATCTATCTGTACGTGTAAATGTAGCGCCCCCACTGTCGCAGGGCCGAGGGGTACCTGGTACCAGGCCTCTGAGTCTCTGTTCTGGGGTTGTCACGGTGGCTAGACCCGGTCCGTGACCCTGCTGAGGGGCGTACAATGAAGTTGGAGGTGTGGTGACGATGTTATGGTGCGGTGAAGTGCCGGTCGCGGTAAATAACGAGGACACCAGGTTGCAGTCTCTTTACCTCTTTACTGAAGGCTTCAGGATCCTCAATCCGGAATATGGTTAACCAGGCTGCGCAAGTCTGGCCGGTCCGATGACACCTCCAGAATTCCCTTTGCAGGTGGAAATCTGTGCCTACCTTCTAGCGCTTGTGTGTTGTGGTCCTCCTCTGCTGTGCTTACGGGATAGTCCCCACAACTGTTGTGCCTGTTTCTCGTGTTCCCTCACAACTCGATTCTGATGTTCTTTCACGTCCCCCAGATCTTATGGTTAGGACGCACCCGTATGACGGGGAGGCTCGGAGCTCTTCCGGGACTCTAGCGTCGCCCCACTCCTGTTGTTACCCCCCTGTGTCTTCCTAGGTCAATTGGGTGAGACAGCCCGCCTATAACTGACTGTCCTGCCGTAGGTTTGAAGTTTGGCCTGGAGCTCTATACTTCCTCGGCGTTCCGGCCACCGGTTACGCGCCTCAGTAGGATGTTGCCTCGTCTTACAGCACGACTCCTACTGGTATTCTCCTTGTTGCGTTGATCTCATTTCTCACTCAGCACAATAAATCTCGCTTCTTGTCCTTTTTTGGGGTACCGCTGCTATATCGTGCAGGCGCGGTCCCGTAACGTTCTCTCTGGTCGCTAGGCCTCTGTCAGGATCCCACCCCTGACAGGGACCCCTCTGAATCTTCCCCTACAACACCCTCTGCCACAAGGTGTTGCCTGGTTCCAACCCAGTCAGCTTTCTGAACTAACTTCCTATCCAACCCCCAGTTTTACCAGACTGTGAGGAGTGGCCTAATGCATAGTGCCCTTAGCTCCCGCTGGAGGCCAGACTGTGAAATGTATTGGTGTCTGTGATACCTGGTCAGATGAACTCCTTCAGTGCCATCAGACGTACCATAGCCCCCCTTAGCGGCGGAGCACCAGTACTGCAACGACCAGGACTCTGGGGCGCTGCATAAACATTATTCTTCAATGGAGTATGTAAATGAAGAGGTTGGACAAGAAATGACATCACAATTCTTTTTGTTAAGTAATAGATCTTTATTTAGCTTACAAAAACGCATACAAATCCGCATGAAAAATAGCATGAAAATCCACATGGAAAATAAAAACACATCAAATCCGCTCAGATTTTTACCTGCGTTTTCTGCAGGGTATGTGCACTCTTTGAGAATTTGCCTGTGGAATTTTCTGCGCAGATTCTTCCTTTCTTGGCAGAAAACACAGGTAAAAATCCACAGGGATTTGATGCGTTTTTGATGTGGATTTTCATGCTTATTTTTCATGCCGATTTGTATGCGTTTTTGCAAGCCAAATAAAGATCAATTATTTAACAAAAAAAAAAATAGAATTGTGATGTAATTTCTTGTCCAACCTCTTCATTTACATACTCCATTGATGAATCATGTTTAAACACACAGACAGATAGATAGATAGATAGATAGATAGATAGATAGATAGATAGATAGATAGATAGATAGATAGATAGATAGATAGATAGATAGATAGATAGATACAGTTGTGGCCAAAAGTATTGACACCCCTGCAATTCTGTCAGATAATACTCAGTTTCTTCCTGAAAATGATTGCAATCACAAATTCTTTGGTATTATTATCTTCATTTAATTTGTCTTAAATGAAAAAACACAAAAGAGAATGAAGCAAAAAGCAACACATTGATCATTTCACACAAAACTCCAAAAATGGGCCAGACAAAAGTATTGGCACCCTTAGCCTAATACTTGGTTGCACAACCTTTAGCCAAAGTAACTGTGACCAACCGCTTCCGGTAACCATCAATGAGTTTCTTACAATGCTCTGCTGGAATTTTAGACCATTCTTCTTTGGCAAACTGCTCCAGGTCCCTGATATTTGAAGGGTGCCTTCTCAAAACTGCCATTTTTAGATCTCTCCACAGGTGTTCTATGGGATTCAGGTCTGGACTCATTGCTGGCCACCTTAGAAGTCTCCAGTGCTTTCTCTCAAACCATTTTCTAGTGCTTTTTGAAGTGTGTTTTGGGTCATTGTCCTGCTGGAAGACCCATGACCTCTGAGGGAGACCCAGCTTTCTCACACTGGGCCCTACATTATGCTGCAAAATTTGTTGGTAGTCTTCAGACTTCATAATGCCATGCACATGATCAAGCAGTCCAGTGCCAGATGCAGCAAAGCAACCCCAAAACATCAGGGAACCTCCACCATGTTTGACTGTAGGGACCGTGTTCTTTTCTTTGAATGCCTCTTTTTACTCCTGTAAACTCTATGTTGATGCCTTTGCCCAAAAAGCTCTACTTTTGTCTCATCTGACCAGAGAACATTCTTCCAAAATGTTTTAGTCTTTTTCAGGTAAGTTTTGGCAAGCTCCAGCCTGGCTTTTTTATGTCTTGGGGTAAGAAGTGGGGTCTTCTTGGGTCTCCTACCATACAGTCCCTTTTCATTCAGACGCCGATGGATAGTACGGGTTGACACTGTTGTACCCTCGGACTGCAGGGCAGCTTGAACTTGTTTGGATGTTAGTCGAGGTTCTTTATCCAACATCCGCACAATCTTGCGTTGAAATCTCTTGTCAATTTTTCTTTTCCGTCCACATCTAGGGAGGTTAGCCACAGTGCCATGGGCTTTAAACTTCTTGATGACACTGTGCACGGTAGACACAGAAACATTGAGGTCTTTGGAGATGGACTTGTAGCCTTGAAATTGCTCATGCTTCCTCACAATTTGGTTTCTCAAGTCCTCAGACAGTTCTTTGGTCTTCTTTCTTTTCTCCATGCTCAATGTGGTACACACAAGGACACAGGACAGAGGTTGAGTCAACTTTAATCCATGTCAACTGGCTGCAAGTGTGATTTAGTTATTGCCAACACCTGTTAGGTGCCACAGGTAAGTTACAGGTGCTGTTATTTACACAAATTAGAGAAGCATCACATGATTTTTCGAACAGTGCCAATACTTTTGTCCACCCCCTTTTTTATGTTTGGTGTGGAATTATATCCAATTTGGCTTTAGGACAATTCTTTTTGTGCTTTTTCATGTAAGACAAATTAAATGAAGATAATAATACCAAAGAATTTGTGTTTGCAATCATTTTCAGGAAAAAACTGAGTATTATCTGACAGAATTGCAGGGGTGTCAATACTTTTGGCCACAACTGATGATAGATAGATAGATAGATAGATAGATAGATAGATAGATAGATAGATAGATAGATAGATAGACATAGAAAATTAGAACAGCACTTTACCAATAGGTGGAAAAATATCCCAGAAAAATATCCAGGACTTGCCTCAATCCAGACATAGGAGTGCTGCCTGAAGACACAAAAGAGCACAGTAAAACCAAAAACACTCTGTTGCAAAAAAATCACAGTAATCAGCAAGTGCTAGTAAAAAGATGTAAAAAACAGGGTATTTGGTTGATACGGTTTTTTTTTAAAATGTATACTAAGCTGCTCCACCAAACGTCAAGGTATACCCATATAGAGCAGTCCTAACTGATGTATGCAATCCCTATCTGATATGAAAACCGCAAAAAAAAATTATACAATGGTCAATGTATAGAAAAAATCAGACGCTCTCGCCCGGACTGCAGCCTCACTCTGGTATCCCTGCGGCACAGGTAATATTACTGACCTATTATACGGTCTCTGCTGGGAATTGTTAGTTAGGAAAAGCAGGTGTGCGTGTTCTATTGCACCAGTAAGTAGCAGTAGGAATTACTATATCGTGAATAATTAGTGGAGTATGTGGTGGCTACAGTTAGTGGTGGATCATATAGAAGACTAACATGTCCATAGATACCATGGAGTTTCGGCTGCGGTGCCGGGTGATTGTGTCGGTCACCTATGTATCACACAGAGCGTATGTGTTGTTCTGTTTTTTCACCCTCTGTCCCAATTTGGTGTGATGTAGTTTTTAATAGGTGTTAATAAAGTTTATACTGATTTTTTCTATACATTGACCATTGTATCATCTTTTTTTGCGGTTTTCATATATGGTTTATGATGATGGGTCTGTTAGTCCTAGCAGACACATGATGTGGGTGAATATATGGCAAGTAATTTGGATCATGTGTCTGTGTCATTTTTGCTTTATATGGTTAAATCCCTATCTGATGTATTTAAAAACCTGATCATCTGTATATTACCTGTATGAGCAGGGTTCAGAGAGGAAATGTCCTTGTGGAAACGCTGAATGGAACAGCTTTTGTGCAGATAGCCCACAAGGAGTGGGATATAACTAGAAGTGCTGCCTGTAATTTTTCCCATATCTAGATAGATGGATAGATAATAGATATATCTATAGATAGAAAGATAGATGATCTATAGATAGATAAATAGATCTATAGATATATCTATCTATATATAGATATATCTATCTATCTATAGATCTACTGTATCTATAGATGGATAGATAGATCTATAGATAGATGGATAGATAGATCTTTAGATCACATCATTGGGTTTTAAATTCGGTTGTCTTATTTGCTTATGAGATTGATAGATAGATAGATAGATAGATAGATAGATAGATAGATAGATAGAAAGATAGATAGATAGATAGATAGATAGATAGATAGATAGATAGATAGATAGATAGATACATAGATAATACCAAGCCTGATGTTTAGTAATAAACATAATAAAATGGCACATAAAGAGTTAAATAAAGACACAAACACACACAAAATCTGCGTGAGGCTGAGAGCACATTTGCGAGAAATTTGCGCAAATCTCGCACCTCAATAGCCGGCACTGCTGCCGGCACTCGGACTGGAGCATTCAGCTGCATAGAAATACATGCAGCCGCACACTCCGGTCCTGAGTGCCGGTGGCAGTGCCGGGTATTAAGGTGCGAGATACTCGTGAGTGTGACCCCGACCTTAAAGGCAATATCTGTTTAATTAAAAATAATTTAAAGAAAAATGACGTGGTTTCCTGTGCAATTTTCTGCACCAGAGAGAGAAAGCCAGTGACTGGGGGCAGATGTGTATAGCCTAGGAAGGGGTTATAACCCATGGATCTTAACAGGCTATGAATATCAGCCCGCAACTGTATATTTAGCCTTTACTGGCTATTATAATAGGGGGACTTCCCCCCAAAAAAACAACGTGGGGTCCCCCTATAATTAATAGCCAGAAAAGGCTATGCAGACAGCTGCAGGCTAATATTCATAGCCTAGGAAGGGACCATGGATATTGGCCCCCCTGGCTACAAATACCAGCAAACAGCCACCCCAGAAATAGCGCATCTCTAAGATGCGCCAATTCCAGCTCTTAGCCATTTTCTTCCCACTGCCCTGTAGCGGTGGCATATGGGGTAATATTTTTGGGGTTGATGTCACCTTTGTATTGTAAGGTGATATCAAGCTGGCTTATTAATGGAGAGGTGTCAATAAGACACCTATCCATTACTAATCCTATAGTTGTTAAAGGGTTGAATGAAGGTAATGAAAAAAAACACAACACAGTTTCCCATATTTATTATACTTTAATCCATGCGATGCCCCTCGATCTCCGGAAAAAAAAATAAAAATAATAAACCAACAAAAATACTCCCTGTTCCAAAGTAGTCCATTTAATAATGAGTGTCCCACGACGATCTCCCCTATAGAGCAGTCAAATCGGGAGATGTGGCTGCTCTAAAGGCCTCCCACGATGCACTGACAGGAGATAATGGCTCCTGCAGTACATCACTGAAAAGGTTACCGGAGTTCAGGCTCTCACTTTATGGCAACTCTGTGTGAGAATTTTCCCACGCAGCGGTGCCACAAGTGACAGCATGAACTCGAGTGACCTCTGACGGCAGAGTGATCCACTGCGGGAGGATACCTGCCAGCATTGTATCACCAGAGCCCCTGGAGAGAGGTCACATCTACCGATGTGACAGCTCTCCACGGGAGATTGTTGTGTGACACTCATTTTTAATGGATCACATCGGAACAAGGAGTATACTGTTGGTTTATTATTATTTTTTTTTACAGGTAATCGAGGGGATCGGGGATAAGCTGCATGGTGAGTATGTACTGTATGTGTGTGTATGTGTACTGTATGTGTATATATATGTACTGTATACTGTATGTGTATATGTGGGGTTTTTTTTACACAGTGGCCAGATGACGGGATTGATACTGTCCCATCATCTGCTAGCTGGCACTGTAGCAGGCATAGCCAGATGGGACTAGTAATCCCATCGGATGATGCCTGCCTACATACAGACACATAAAGACACACACAGACACACACACACAGACGCGCACAGATACACACAGACAATGTTGTATGCTGTATGTTGGAAAAAGCAAAAAGGGCCCCAGTGTGCATGGTGCTTACAACTTCCATCACTACCCAAGAGATCTTCAGACCAAAAACCGAGAGACCAACCATGGAAAATGGGCTTTTATGAAAAACCAAACAGAATCTATGGATTTACTTGGCTCAGCCGATGAGCACTAGCCATTTTGTATGACAAAAACTACTACTGCTACCAATATATTAGAAACTTGTCTGGTGGCAGTACCGACTCCTTTACAGCTATGGACAAAGCTGGTAGGGGTATCTACTCAAGATGAAGACATAGAAGATGTGACTCAAAACTTCACATTCACTAGTAATTTTTGCATGCATTGCTTTGTGTTGTTGTATACAGTGTACACTTCCATTATTATTCTTATGTCAGTTATCTAATAAAACCATCCCCTTAAGATATGGTACCTTTTGTTAAGCGCTGGGGTAGATCCCAAGTCTTGTCTGCCTCTGCGGTCACCCATTCTGCTTTGGCTGCAGTGGGAGTTGTTCAGCAAAGACGTCGGTCTCAGCATCTTGTCCAGAATTGTGCTGTTCGCTTGGTTACTGCTGGCTCTCCAGCCAAAGCTATAGTAACTAGCAATAGGCAGCGGCGAACAGGCATTCCTGAGGCTAAGTCCAGAAATCACCCTACTGAGCATGCTCATGGCGACCTCTCATTGGTGGTCAGTTGTCAGCTGCTCCGGTGACGTGGCAGTTCCAGATTGATCCACGAGCAAGGTCCTGTCTGACTGGACTTGAACAGGAACATATAAAAGGTTTCCTGGAGTGCATGTCGGTGCGCAAAGATCATTTCTTTCACATGTGTGTGTGGAACATAATGGTAGTGTGGACTTGTCTGCATGTGCTCAGGGCAGGCATATAGCCTTTAGAATTCCGGCACCTCAGGAGAGGCGTTTCGGTGAATTCAGGTCAGGCGTACAGCCTTTAGAATTCCGGTACCTCTGGAGAGGAGTTTGTGTGCAAGTACACGCTGTGATTGTGTCCACTACCTGATCCCTTGCCCCTGTGAGGTTAACAGGGATTGTGTTTAGTGCCATACCTGCTCTGTTACTGTGTGTGAATAACACAGCTCTATTGCAGAGCATCTATTCTGTTGCTGTGTGCGATTGACACAGTCTTGTGTTCTATACACCTGAGTGATGTTTAACTGTGCGAGTCAGCTATTGCTCGCTGTGTGCTCAGCCATTGTTCACATTAGATGCAATTTTCCATCTCTGCAAGGTGGACGCACGGTTGTGATCGCACTTCATCTTAATTTATATTTAGTGCGATCCGCCAACAGTAACACCTTGTATAAATAATGTATGGTTCAAAGTTAGCCAAGGGTGGATTGTAGTGTGAATATAAAAATGGCTATTTTGTGTCCATATTGAAATCTACAGAATTCATTCAGACAATGAGAGTGCAGAATTGCTGGTCATACATTTACAGACAGACAATGCTCACAGTGACACACTCTTGAGAACTGTGAGACTAAGAACCCTGTGTGGCCTGACATGGCGTAAGCAAGATTTTTTAATGAAATTACAATAAAGGACAAAAGTTTTTTTTTAAATCATGGCCTAATTTTCCTCTACCTAATACGTAATTTTGCTGGTGATTGGACTTCCTCCTTTATGTCTACAGTGTTGTGATACCTGCATACAGTGGGGAAAAAAAGTATTCTGTCAGCCACCAGTTGTGCAAGTTCTCCCACTTAAAACCATGAGAGAGGCCTGTAATTGACATCATAGGTAGACCACAACTATGAGAGTCAAAATGAGAAAACAAATCCAGAAAATCAACTTGTCTGATTTGACAAGATTTATTTTGCAAATTATGGTGGCAAATAAGTATTTGGTCATTAACAAAAGTTAATCTCAATATTTTGTACTAGATCCTTTATTGGCAATGACAGAGGTCAAACATTTTCTGTAAGGCTTCTTTCACACTTCCATCTTCCAAATCTGCACAGGATCCGTCAAGACGTTGAAATGACAATCCTGTGCAGATTGTGGAAAACGTGTGCACTGGGCCCGTCTTTCTGACACACCCGTCGAGCCTATGTGCACCTGTTGTGTAGGCGTCTTCGCAGCGGTTTTCCGCTGCGAAAACGCATACACAACACAAACCAGGTTTTAAAAAAAAAATCACAGTATTCTCACCTACCGGAGTTCCCGCGCAGTGTCACCGAGGCTCCCGGCAGCTAGCGTTACTTCCTAGTAATACATTGCGAAATCTCGCAATTTTTTTATTATTTTTAACATTATATCTTGTTACTATTGATGCTGCATAGGCAGCATCAATAGTAAAAAGAGAAAGAGAGCAAGCGAGAGAGAATTTCCCTTTTCTGTGTTGCCAGTGACAGGCCCAAAACATCATTGCTCTAGAGGAGATTTGCATGGAGGAATGGGCCAACATACCAACAACAGTGTATGCCAACCTTATGAAGACTTAGGCCTCTTTCACACTTCCGTCTTTCACCTCCCGTCATAATCCGTCGTTTTTTGAGAAAAAAAATTGCAGGATCCTGCATTTTCTCATAGACTTGTATTAGCAACGGATCCATTTCATCCGTCTTTCACGGATGACGGATGAAGACGGATGAAATGGATCCGTTGCTAATACAAGTCTATGAGAAAATGCAGGATCCTGCAATTTTTTTTCTCAAAAAACGACGGATTATGACGGGAGGTGAAAGACGGAAGTGTGAAAGAGGCCTAAGTCTTCATAAGGTTGGCATACACTGTTGTTGGTATGTTGGCCCATTCCTCCATGCAAATCTCCTCTAGAGCAATGATGTTTTGGGCCTGTCACTGGCAACACAGATTTTCAACACCCTCCAAAGGTTTTCTATCGGGTTGAGATCTGAAGGCTGGCTAGGCTGGAGATCAATATTAATTCCTGACAGAATTTAGACATGGGGTTGAGTGTTGGTTTCCGGTAGCAGTTTGTATTTTTTAACTGCCAAAAAGCTTCAGCTTCATAGATATGTTTCAGCCAGACCACAATGTTACCCCCTTTATCAGCCTGCTTGAAGACGACGTCAGCCATTTTACTTAGTTTAGTTAGACTTTTTCTCACCTCATTACTGAGGTTGTCATTTTCAATCTTAGTGGGAATTTTTTCAAAGTCATGGCTAACAAGCTGTATGAACAAATCTACATTTGGGCATGAGGCAAGGGAAGGGAACCGTTTGGATTTAGATTTAATAGTAGAGGGTATTTTACCTTCCTCCATGGTTTTATGTTCTTTTGCAAATTCTTCCAATGTAGATAATGGCTTTTGTTCTGTCTCTGTAGGGAACAGATGAGCATTGGTGTCATTATGAATTTTTTTTTTTTAAATCAATGAACGAGCAAAGATATGCAAGTCTTTGACTGCTGAAAATGTATCAAATTTTGCTGTGCGGCAAAAAAGTAAACCTCTATTGAGGATGGAGTGGGCTACTTCAGTTAAATGGTGGGTACTCAGATTAATTATCTTCAAATGATTCCTTGGGCCTTCCAGTGACTGTCCATAATAACGTTTATTAGGAAGAAAACACGGTTCACGTTTGAGATTAGGAGGGCCTCTGTTGGTAATGGATAGGGACGAAGAGGCTTCAGATATGCCACTTGTTGAAATATTTGATGATCGCAACATAGTAACATAGTAACATAGTTAGCAAGGCCGAAAAAAGACATTTGTCCATGCAGTTCAGCCTATATTCCTTCAGAATAAATACCCAGATCTACGTCGTTCTAAAGAACCTAATAACTGCGAGATACAATATTGTTACACTCCAGGAAAACATTTAAACCTCTCTTGATCCCCTCGAATAAGTTCGCCATCACCATCTCCTCAGGCAAGGAATTCCAGATTTTCACTGCCCTAACAGTAAAGAATCCTCTTCTATGTTGGTGGAAAACCCTTCTCTCCTCCAGACGCAGAGAATGTCCCTTTGTGACCGTCACATTCCTTGGTATAAACAGATCCTCGGAGAGATATTTGTATTGTCCCCTTATATACTTATACATGGTTATTAGGTCACCCCTCAGTCATCTTTTTTCTAGACTAAATAATCCTAATTTTGCTAATCTCTCTGGGTATTGTAGTTCCCCTATCCCATTTATTAATTTTGTTGCCCTCCTTTGTACTCGCTCTAGTTCCATTATATCCTTCCTGAGCACCGGTGCCCAAAACTGTACTCAGTAGTCCATGTGCGGTCTAACCAGGGATTTGTACAGAGGCAATATAATGCTCTCATCAAGTGTATCCAGACCTCTTTTAATGCACCCCATGATCTTGTTTGCCTTGGCAGCCGCTGCCTGGCACGGATAAAGATAAAGATGGAGTTTGGTCCCTAGTAACTGCTTTATTATTGGGAATACCCTGTTTTCCCCAGTTGTATACACATTTGGAGGCGAAGTCCTTGTGATCCCTGGTTAGTTTGACTGATTGAGCTTCTTGTATGCTTTTGACCCAACCATCAATGGCCTTATCCATTTGGGTATTTATTGTTTGTAGTTCTTCAGATGTAAGATTGGTCTTAGCCTTTACATACAAATCCTCTAGAGTTTTGTCAATCACAGTAATATTTTTGAGATACAAGTTAATAAGTAACTCCATGAATTTCACGGAGGACTCATTACATATCTTTTGCCAATTGTTAATGAAGTCTTTGTCATCAATTGGATAGGAGGAAATTCCTTTTATCTTTAATCCTCTATTTTTCAAGAAATGCCTTATTCCACCAAAGTCTTGATCTCATAAGTAGAAGATTTTTAAAAGAAATACACGTAGTATCAAACTGAGACACATTGGAGCCAGATGTACTTAAACTACCACCTCCTAATACTTTGTTAATTTGTCCTTGCCAGAATAGTTCCTTGGCCTTGAGGTCCATGTCCTTGGACAGAGAAACCTGTGCAAAACACAGTACAAGTCAATTAAACATAAACGTGCAAAGGGACAAGACACCAGACAAGTTATATGTATCAAAAATATTTTGTGGTGTCGGTACGGACAAAGAATTGAAAAACCACTTGGATCAGCATAAGAAACCAAAAAGGAGGCAGAACCAAGGCATGGTTAAATGGCTATATGACAGGACAATAAAGGTAGAGTATACAAAAATGCCTTTATTAACAGGTACATGGGCAAGTGGTGGCACAATGTTGTATGTTTGTTCATAACACTCTTGATAGTTCTCAGGTCCCAGTGCTCATATTCCTGTATTTCTGCCTGTATGTGAGATGTTTCAGCCTGCCTATCTATTAGTTTTGCTCACCTTCCTATCAGCTGCGCCCACCTGCCTGTCAATTAGCCATGCACACCACCCTTTTTATCAGCCGTACCCACCTGCCTGTCTTTCAGACTTGTCTGCCTGTGCATGACAAGTCTACCATCTCTGGCCGTTCCTGTCTCCTGTTGCTTGGGGGGGTCAGCGGCCATCTTCTAGAGGTCAGTCCTGGTGTAGCACCTGCTCTCACCTCCCTAGTTTCTCATCGACTCATGGTATCACCAGCCACCATGGATCCGAGGTCGGACTTGGTGAGGCACCTAGTCACGCCCCTCCAGGCTTTCCTCAGATTACAAAACAGTGGTTCTACCATCCAGTCCAATAAATTGGGCACATATAAAACCATCCAAAAACTGAGTTAAAAATGTATCGGTACTACAACCCCTGGCAAAAATTGTGGAATCACTGGCCTTGGAGGGTGTTCATTCAGTTGTTTAATTTTGTAGATAAAAGCAGATCACAGACATGGCACAAAACTAAAGTCATTTGAAATGGCAACTTTCTGGCTTTAAGAAACACTAAAAAAGAGGGGGCGTGGCTAGCAACTGAAGGAGCAGGACGCACTCTCCATGAGCTCCTCTATTGGGGATTATAATCTGACTAATCTGAGGGTTTTGCAAACCCATCCACCCAACTGGAAGGCACCATATACCTGCCTCTGAACTCTAGAGTCTCATTATTAATTTTGGTCGCATATCTGCGCTCCAGGCACATAGGAATTCCGAGGCCTGTTGGCAGGCCTGAGACCTGACTGAAGAAAATACAGCCCGCCATTTGTCCACAGGCCTGTCGCATCTCCCCCCTCTACAAGGGGGAGACCCAGTTAAGAAGAACAACGGTGAAACTCACACCTTCCTATTGGAAATTATTTTCATCGGGGGAGATCGGCTGCCGGTGAGGAGTCCTGCGAAAGGCGAGTGGACCACAGATACATCAAGGACGTTCCCCGCCCGATTTCCCCCCCCTTTTTCACCTACGGCGGAGCCACGGCCTCAGCTTGCACGGTGCAGTGCGTAGCCGCGCCTTAGTGTGAGTAGATTCACCTAGCACCTACTGTCCGAGCACCCCGGAGCTGCCTCCCCGAAGTGGCACCTGCATCCCTGACACGTTGCTAACCGTTGGGATCTTCACCGCGAACATCGGAGGGAGACCGACGGCGGTGTGAAGCTCATCTAGCGGACGGGAGCGGAGGGGTGCCGACCGCGGCGGCTGCTCCTCCGAGCCGCGCGCCGCATTACCTGCAGTGAGAAGATCTGTGCTGCAGGGGTTTGCCTACCCCGCTGGCATCCGAGCCCTCGGTTTTCCCGCCGCTGAGGTCGGCAAGAGACCGGAAGCTGTGAGGGACCGGCCGCCCGGCGCTAGTAGCTGTGCTGCCCCTAGAGCCGCTGCCGCTTATCCGGACGTGCTGCTTGGGGACTTGCGGTAAGTCGGTCTGCAGTGAGCCGCCCTGCATTGAGGGGACCGGGAGTTGAGCGGCACCCTCCTGCCCCCACCCGTCCGCAACCTGCTGAGGCGATTACCACAGCTTAATTCCTCCTGGATCGGCGCTGCACGGGGTCCGGTGCCGCTTGCTCATTTGGTGTGGGATTTGGGGCTGAGCATCTGCCGTGGTGCTGGCCTCCTGACCGCGCTCCCCTACACCTGGTTTTCGGACTGGTCTGCCGACTGGGAACCGACCACAGAGAGCGATTTGTCTGCCCAACATAAGAGGTGAGGAGGAACTGGGCTCCCTGCAGCTTAGCTAGACTGGGCGCATATATAATTTGCGGTATACGGACCGAAATTAAGATACCATAAGATATCTACCACCCCTGTAGCTAGAGAGCCTATCAAGACCTATGCAACAAGATCTCCACCAATTTTTACGCTGTCATCCTAAACCTAATTCCCTTGGTTGCTTAGTTGCATAACTATATAAACAGATCCCCTGAAACAAACGACCATTAGACCACACAAAGCTAAGAATCCAAAAGTTTTATTATAACTAAAACATCATAAATACCACTGCAAGATAACTTCTAAGAAATTCTGAGATCGAGAGATCTGACATAATTCTAAATACAATTATAAGGCCCTTTGCTGACACCTAGTGTCCATTTACAGAACAACAACACTCTGATCTTCAGAACTGTGATCGCAACAAATATTTGTCTATCTACCCTGCAAATACTTAAGAATTCAATTTCTTAAACCCCAACTCCAAACCTTTGTGCCCGCCTCCCGCTGAAGCTACCTATCCCCTTAAGAATAAAAAACAACCCTTATCAGCGTGACTACTATATCTGGACAGTTGAAATGACTAATTGATCTCCTCACCTCGTGGGCTGAGGGAGAGCTTTGACGACAAACAATAAGTGACAATCCGAAGCCTGACTCAATAACCATGGGGAAGTCTGGGGTTAAAACAGTTCGAGGAACCTCAAAATCCTCTAAATCTATAACCCAAGCTGATGTGGATAAGTTCCTGAAAAAACAATCTGCCCTCTCTGACACTACTACGGTATCAAGACATATAGACTTACAAACAGAGGATGACTCAGATTCAGACCTCGAAAGTGACTCTGACCTAGGAGGGAATGTAAAAGACAGTCTGGTGACCCGCTCATTTATCAAAAGAATACTATCTAAGGTGTTAGAGCCTATAGGGAAGGAGCTGGCGGAAATAAAGCAGGATCTAGTGCAACAGGGACATAGACTGGATACAGTTGAAACTGCCCAATCATCATTGACACAACATGCTACTACCCTATTAGACTGCCTCAAGGAACATGAGACACAGATTCAAACAATCCAATCAACATTGGAAGATCACGAGAACCGAGAAAGGAGAAACAATATCCGCATCAAGGGTCTTCCAGAGACAGTTGCTTCCGACGCTTTAACTAAAGCCGCTGTGGAGATTTTCAGTAAACTCTTACTGGATGGAGATCCTAAAAATATTGAGCTTATCAGAACTCATAGAACTCTCCGCCCAAAACCCAAACAGGGAGAACCTCCACGAGACATAATATGCCGCTTCCTTGATTACAGGATGAAAGACCTTATTCTTCGACGAGCACGAGAGACACAAGATATCACATATGAAGGCTCTCACATAAGTCTATTCCAAGATCTTTCAGCACTGACTCTGAAAAAACGAAGAGTATTGAAACCAGTTACCGAAGCCTTGATACAGAAAGGATATCGTTTTCGCTGGCTATTCCCTTTCGGAATTTTCGTCACCGCAGAAGATAAAAAAATTCAAGCCCGGACATCTGCAGACATCAGAGAGCTTTGTAAGACCTTAAATATCAACCTGGACTCATACCCAGACCTGGAAACGTTCCACACAGCATCACAGCTACAACCACTTCCAGCACCAACCCCGTGGCATCTTGCAGGGACTCCTAAATGACAAAAACTGAAAAGAAAGTCTACAAAGACACCACCTTCAAAAGAGGACGCTGAAATAACCTGAACACAGTTTCTGACTACAGAAATGGTTCTACTTAAACTGAGATTTGAGTCAACATTAGCTTAAAATGGTTAATTATTGATCCTAAACCTCTTCCCCTAATTGCACCCCATCCTCTTACCATTTTTACCCTAATCCCCCCCTTAACCCAATCCTGTCAGCTCCCCCCCACCACCCCACTTCCCTTCCCTTCATCCCCTCCCCCCCCTCCCTATACCATACCCTACCCTACCCCAATCCTCAATGCTCATCCTATGCTTAGGCTTCGGAAATATGCTATGAATCTCCCTCAAAGAAAGCCTGCGAGTTAGGTTATGTTATCTGACTCTATGTTTATCAAAGTTAATTTTCTTATTAATATGTTGCATATTAATTATTCTATGTTTTATGTCTACTCCTTTTCTATTTCCTATCTACTTTCTTACCCCCACCTCTCCCTCTCCAATTGGCACCCTAACCCTAGCACCTTTCTACAATGGAAACGTCGGATGAAGACCTCTCAGCGACTACTTGACTCTACTGACCACTACACTAATGGCAGCACAGGATAAGGTATTTACCATTGCCTCATTTAACGCAAACAGCCTAAATTCACCGTCCAATAGACGACACACGCTAGACTTCCTCAAGAGACAAAACGCGGACATTTTGTTCATACAGGAAACGCATTTCAAACCTGATAAATTACCCAATTTCGAACATAATCACTATGACACATGGTTCCATGCCACCACACTACAAACAGGATCGAGAGGTACATCAATTGCGATAGCAAAAGGAATCCCTTTCCAATCCCACACCATTCTAACAGACCCTAACGGCAGATTCGTCCTGATCAAGGGCTTATTGGCTGGGAACCTGGTTACCCTATGTAGCGCATACGCTCCCAATAAAAAACACTTAAAATGGCTACTATCATTATTCAAGAAAATAGAAGATTTCAGAGAGGGTTCCCTCATATTAGGGGGGGATTTAAATATTGCCTTAGAACCCTTAATAGACACATCCAGAAAAAAAAGCACTATCTCTGCAAGAGATCTAATTAGGATCAAAACAAAACTCGGGTCAATGCAAATATTAGACATATGGAGGCAATTGCACCCTTCCGAACTCGACTTCACTTACTACTCCCACCCTCATAGATCTTACCATAGACTCGATTATATTTTCGTACCCAGACAACTGTTACCAAATGTAATAAGCTCTACAATCCTCCCCAATGTTCACTCGGATCACTCCATAGTACTACTTCAAACGAAGCTGCTCAGACCCCTCTCCGTTATTAGATCCTGGCAACTGAATGAGTCCATCTTAAATTCCCCAGAAGTCGTCAGACGTGTTACAAAAAAACTTAACCAATATTTTGAACAAAACGATACCAATGAGGTCTCGATCCCAATTCTATGGGAAGCACATAAGTCGGTAATTAGAGGAGAACTGATCTCTATTTCTTCGTACCTCAACAAACGAAGACAACAAGAGTTGAGAGCCCTATATGACGAAATATATGAACTAGAAACACAACACAAAAAACAACAGGAACAACACACTCTAAATGAGCTTATTAAAAAAAGACAACGATTGAAAGAAATTTTAAACTTAAATTCTGCTAAATGGTACGCCTCCTGGCGAAACAAAATGTTCGTACATGGTGATAAAGCTTCAAAGCTAATGGTATCTAGACTAAAACGACGTCAAGCACGCACATATATCCATACCATTAAACCTTCAATTGGTCAGTGCACCCAAAACTATAAGCAAATCGAATCTGAATTCTTAAATTATTATAAACAACTTTACAACCTACGCCCAAAGGAGAATGATACTGACAAAACCAAAAGATTATTAACTATTAAAACCTTTCTGACTCGCTTGAACCTCCCTCAGTTGACAACCTCTCAGCAACATCTCTTAACCAAACCATTCCAATTAGACGAACTCCGGTCCACCCTGTCGGGGAGCCCTTCCGGAAAAGCCCCCGGTCCTGATGGTTTACCTGCAATTTACTATAAGTCTTTTTCCCAAATATTACTTCCACGTCTATTAAACATGTGTAACTCAGTATTGAACGGCAAACAATTCCCCACGCAAGCCCTGGAAGCTAAGATTTCACTAATTTACAAGGAGGGCAAGGATCCAGAGCAATGCAGTAGCTACAGACCAATCTCGTTATTAAACGTAGATCTGAAATTATTTGCAAGCATGATAGCACGCAGAATAGCTGGATTTTTGACATCATTGATATCTTTAAACCAAACAGGCTTCGTTATGGGAAGAGAGGGAAAAGATAACGCTTATAAAATATTGCACCTCATGCACTATGTTAGAAAACGAAAACTACCTTTAGTTCTCCTAGGGACTGATGCGGAGAAAGCCTTTGACAGGGTGGACTGGATGTACTTAAGAGAGACCCTGACATGCTTTGGATTCCCACATCAACTAACTTCCTCAATAATGAGTATGTACCGAGAACCCAAGGCTCGTATTAGAATAAATGGCTCCTTAACAGACACATTTACAATTTCAAACGGCACCCGCCAAGGCTGCCCCCTATCGCCGTTACTTTTCGTGTTAGCGATGGAACCCCTACTAAGTGCCATACAACAAAATTCTGAAATTGAGGGCATAGAGTTAAGGAAAACGCAGTACAAAACAGCGGCCTTTGCCGACGATCTTCTTGTACTGATGACTAGACCACTCCAAGGCTTCCCAGCTTTGATGTCATTACTAGAGGAATATAGTACTCTGACAAACTTTAAAGTCAATCTTTCCAAATCAGAAGCCCTAGATCTCAACATACCCACTCACACCCTTGTTAAACTGAAAAAACTATATCCTTATACCTGGCCCAAACAATACATCACGTACCTTGGAATTAAGATACCCAGAAATCACAAAGACTTATTTAAACTTAACTACGTCCCACTAATTGACAAAGCTAAGTCTACCATACAATCCTGGAGAGACCAATTCCTATCGTGGTCAGGGAGGAAAAATTTATTAAAAAGCCTAATACTCCCCAAGTTTGTGTACCTGTTCCAAATGCTACCTATCCATGTCCCAGAATCTTACCTGGCTAAAGTAAACTCGTTGTTCCTCAGATATATCTGGAAAAATATCAAACCACGAATAACTTACCGCACGCTAGTATTAGCTAAATCTAATGGCGGAATGGGTGCTCCTGATGCTAGGAAATATTATTACGCTGCAATATTGACACGCTCAGTAGACCTAATCCACGGCACTCAGAGTAAGCAATGGACTATCTTAGAGAATGAGCTTTCATCCCTACCTATCAGACCGCTCCTGTTGACTTATGTCAAGAAGCGACCTCCTCCTTCACAATCTAACCCACTCACTTAAACACTCATTAGGACCTGGGCGAAAATGCATAACATACTAATACCTCCCTCATCTCCATTACTCAAACTTTCAGACATCTTAACTCACACAATCAAAACTGATAATAAAGCACATAACAACCAGCAAGGTCCAAACACACCCATAGACCAGCTGTTTGAAGAAGGAGTGCTTCTGCCGCTCTCTGAAATTAAAAAATTAATGGGCCTATCGAATTTTAACTTTATACAGTACTCCGCCCTCAAAGAATCACTGAGAATAATGCAATACAACCCTGACGCTACCCGAAACCTCACGACCTTCGAAACCCAATGCGCCAGAGTATCCAAACCATTGAAAACACTATCCACCCTATATCAAACCCTTTTAACCCCTTAAGCCCCGAGGGTGGTTTGCACGTTAATGACCGGGCCAATTTTTACAATTCTGACCACTGTCCCTTTATGAGGTTATAACTCTGGAACGCTTCAACGGATCTTGGCGATTCTGACATTGTTTTCTCGTGACATATTGTACTTCATGTTAGTGGTAAAATTTGTTCGATATAACTTGCGTTTATTTGTGAAAAAAACGAATATTTGGCGAAAATTTGGAAAATTTCGCAATTTTCCAACTTTGAATTTTTATGCCCTTAAATCACAGACATATGTCACACAAAATACTTAATAAATAACATTTCCCACATGTCTACTTTACATCAGCACAATTTTGGAACCAAAATTTTTTTTTGTGACGGAGTTATAAGGGTTAAAAGTTGACCAGCAATTTCTCATTTTTACAACACCATTTTTTTTTAGGGACCACATCTCATTTGAAGTCATTTTGACGGGTCTATATGATAGAAAATACCCAAGTGTGACACCATTCTAAAAACTGCACCCCTCAAGGTACTCAAAACCACTTTCAAGAAGTTTATTAACCCTTCAGGTGTTTCACAGGAATTTTTGGAATGTTTAAATAAAAATGAACATTTAACTTTTTTTCACACAAAATTTATTTCAGCTCCAATTTGTTTTATTTTACCAAGGGTAACAGGAGAAAATAGACCCCAAAAGTTGTTGTACAATTTGTCCTGAGTACGCTGATACCCCATATGTGGGGGTAAACCACAGTTTGGGCGCATGGCAGAGCTTGGAAGCAAAGGAGCGCCATTTGACTTTTCAATGCAAAATTGACTGGAATTGAGATGGGACGCCATGTTGCATTTGGAGAGCCCCTGATGTGCCTAAACATTGAAACCCCTAACAAGTGACACCATTTTGGAAAGTAGACCCCCTAAGGAACTTATCTAGATGTGTGGTGAGCACTTTGACCCAACAAGTGCTTTACAGAAGTTTATAATGCAAAGCCGTAAAAATAAAAAATCATATTTTTTCACAAAAATGATCTTTTCACCCCCAATTTTTTATTTTCCCAAGGGTGAGAGAAGAAATTGGACCCCAAAAATTGTTGTGCAATTTGTCCTGAGTACGCTGATACCCCATATGTGGGTGTAAACCATTGTTTGGGCGCAGGGCAGAGCTCGGAAGGGAAGGAGCGCCATTTGACTTTTCAATGCAAAATTGACTGGAATTGAGATGGGACGCCATGTTGCATTTAGAGAGCCCTTGATGTGCCTAAACATTGAAACCCCTAACAAGTGACACCATTTTGGAAAGTAGACCCCCTAAGGAACTTATCTAGATGTGTGGTGAGCATTTTGACCCAACAAGTGCTTTACAGAAGTTTATAATGCAGAGCCGTAAAAATAAAAAATCATATTTTTTCACAAAAATGATCTTTTCACCCCCAATTTTTTATTTTCCCAAGGGTAAGAGAAGAAATTGGACCCCAAAAATTGTTGTGCAATTTGTCCTGAGTACACTGATACCCCATATGTGGGTGTAAACCATTGTTTGGGCGCAGGGCAGAGCTCAGAAGGGAAGGAGCGCCATTTGACTTTTCAATGCAAAATTGACTGGAATTGAGATGGGACGCCATGTTGCGTTTGGAGAGCCCCTAATGTGCCTAAACATTGAAACCCCCCACGAGTGACACCATTTTGGAAAGTAGACCCCTAAGGAACTTATCTAGATGTGTGTTGAGCACTTTGACCCAACAAGTGCTTCACAGAAGTTTATAATGCAGAGCCGTAAAAATAAAAAATCATATTTTTTCACAAAAATGATCTTTTCACCCCCATTTTTTTATTTCCCCAAGGGTAAGAGAAGAAATTAGACCACAAAAGTTGTTGTGCAATTTGTCCTGAGTACGACGATACCCCATATGTGGGTGTAAACCATTGTTTGGGTGCATAGCAGAGCTCAGAAGGGAAGAAGCGCTATTTTACTTTTCAATGCAAAATTGACTGGAATTAAGATGGGATGCCATGTTGCGTTTGGAGAGCCCCTGATGTGCCTAAACATTAAACCCCCCCACAAGTGACACCATTTTGGAAAGTAGACCCCCTAAGGAACTTATCTAGATGTGTTTTGAGAGCTTTGAACCCCCAAGTGTTTCACTACAGTTTATAACGCAGAGCCGTGAAAATAAAAATATTTTTTTTTTTCACAAAAATGATTTTTTAGCCCCCAAGTTTTGTATTTTCACAAGGGTATCAGGATAAATTGGACCATAAAAGTTGTTGTCCAATTTGTCCTGAGTACGCTGATACCCCCTATGTGGGGGGGAACCACTGTTTGGGCGCATGACAGAGCTCGGAAGTGAAGGAGCGCCATTTGGAATGCAGACTTAAATGGATTGGTCTGCAGGCGTCACGTTGCATTTGCAGAGCCCCTGATGTACCCAAACAGTACAAACCCCCCACAAGTGACCCCATATTGGAAACTAGACCCCCCAAGGAACTTATCTAGATGTGTTGTGAGAACTTTGAACCCCCAAGTGTTTCACTACAGTTTATAACGCAGAGCCGTGAAAATATATTTTTTTTTTTTTTCACAAAAATGAAATTTAGCCCCCAGTTTTGTATTTTCACAAGGGTATCAGGATAAATTGGACCCTAAAAGTTGTTGTCCAATTTGTCCTGAGTACGCTGATACCCCCTATGTGGGGGGGAACCACTGTTTGGGCGCATGACAGAGCTCGGAAGGGAAGGAGCGCCATTTGGAATGCAGACTTAAATGGATTGGTCTGCAGGCGTCACGTTGCATTTGCAGAGCCCCTGATGTACCCAAACAGTACAAACCCCCCACAAGTGACCCCATATTGGAAACTAGACCCCCCAAGGAACTTATCTAGATGTGTTGTGAGAACTTTGAACCCCCAAGTGTTTCACTACAGTTTATAACGCAGAGCCGTGAAAATATATTTTTTTTTTTTTTTTCACAAAAATGAAATTTAGCCCCCAGTTTTGTATTTTCACAAGGGTATCAGGATAAATTGGACCCTAAAAGTTGTTGTCCAATTTGTCCTGAGTACGCTGATACCCCCTATGTGGGGGGGAACCACTGTTTGGGCGCATGACAGAGCTCGGAAGGGAAGGAGCGCCATTTGGAATGCAGACTTAAATGGATTGGTCTGCAGGCGTCACGTTGCATTTGCAGAGCCCCTGATGTACCCAAACAGTACAAACCCCCCACAAGTGACCCCATATTGGAAACTAGACCTCCCAAGGAACTTATCTAGATGTGTTGTGAGAACTTTGAACCCCCAAGTGTTTCACTACAGTTTACAACGCAGAGCCGTGAAAATAAAACATATTTTTTTTCCCACAAAAATGATTTTTAGCCCCCCAAATTTTTATTTTCCCAAGGATAACAAGAGAACTTGGACCCCAGAAGTTGTTGTTCAATTTGTCCCTAGTACGCTGATACCCCATATGTTGGGGTAAACCCCTTTTTGGACGCACGGGAGAGCTCGGAAGGGAAGGAGCACTGTTTTACTTTTTCAACGCAGAATTGGCTGGAATTGAGATTGGACGCCATGTCGCGTTTGGAGAGCCCCTGATGTGCCTGAACAGTGGAAGCTCCCCAATTCTACCTGAAACCCTACCCCTAACCTCACCCCTAACCGTTTACTGAACATTTTCTGACAGTCATAAGTGCCACGTATATAAGTGCCACGTATTTAAGAGCCACGTATTTAAGTGCCACGTATTTCAGTGCCACGTATTTCAGTGCCACGTATTTCAGTGCCACGATATTTCAGTGCCACGTATTTCAGTGCCACGTATTTCAGTGCCACGTATTTCAGGCACTGAAAAATACGTGGCACGTAAATACTTCAGTGCCACGATATTTCAGTGCCACGATATTTCAGTGCCACGAATTTCAGTGCCACGAATTTCAGTGCCACGTATTTCAGTGCCACGTATTTCAGGCACTGAAAAATACGTGGCACGTAAATACGTGGCACTGAAATACGTGGCACGTAAATACGTGGCACGTAAATACGTGGCACTGAAATACGTGGCACTGAAATACGTGGCACTGAAATACGTGGCACTGAAATACGTGGCACTGAAATAAGTGGCACTGAAATACGTGGCACTGAAATACGTGGCACTGAAATACGTGGCACTGAAATACGTGGCACTTAAATACGTGGCACTTATATACGTGGCCACTGAAATATCGTGGCACTTATATACGTATATACGTATATAAACGTATATTTCAGTGCCACGTATTTCAGTGCCACGTATTTCAGGTTAGGGGTAGGGTTAGGGGTAGGGTTAGGGTTTTTTGTTTTTTTCTTGTTTTCTTGTGTTTTTCTATAAAAACGCATGCGTTTTACCGCGTTTACATGCATTTTTTCACACATGCGGTTTTTTTAAAAAACGCATGCAGATAAAAACGCAAGTGTGAAACCAGACTAAAAGACGCTTTTTATAGCAAAAAAGTTTTTGCGTCTCCACATTTTGAGACCTATAATTTTTCCACATTTTGGTCCACAGAGTCATGTGAGGTCTTGTTTTTTGCGGGACGAGTTGACGTTTTTATTGGTAACATTTTCGGACACGTGACAGTTTTTGATCGCTTTTTATTCCGATTTTTGTGAGGCAGAAAGACCAAAAACCAGCTATTCATGAATTTCTTTTGGGGGAGGCGTTTATACCGTTCCGCGTTTGGTAAAATTGATAAAGCAGTTTTATTCGTCGGGTCAGTACGATTACAGCGATACCTCATTTATATCATTTTTTTATGTTTTGACGCTTTTATACGATAAAAACTATTTTATAGAAAAAATAATTATTTTGGCATCGCTTTATTCTGAGGACTATAACTTTTTAATTTTTTTGCTGATGATGCTGTATGGCGGCTCGTTTTTTGCGGGACAATATGACGTTTTCAGTGGTACCATGGTTATTTATATCCGTCTTTTTGATCGCGTGTTATTCCACTTTTTGTTCGGCGGTATGGTAATAAAGCGTTGTTTTTTGCCTCGTTTTTTTTTTTTTTTTTCTTACGGTGTTTACTGAAGGGGTTAACTAGTGGGCCAGTTTTATAGGTTGGGTCGTTACGGACGCGGCGATACTAAATATGTGTACTTTTATTGTTTTTGTTTGTTTTTTTTAGATAAAGAAATGTATTTATGGGAATAATATTTTTTTTTTTATTATTATTTATTTAGGAATTTTTTTTTTTTTTTTTTTACACATGTGGAAATTTTTTTTTTTACTTTTTTACTTTGTCCCAGGGGGGGACATCACAGATCGCAGATCTGATAGTGTGCACAGCACTCTATTAGATCTGCGATCATCCTTTCATCGGAGCAGGCTGCAGCTTTCATCTGCAGCCTGCTCCGACCCGGAAGTGCTCCCTGCAGGACCCGGATACAGCCCCTCGGCCATTTTGGATCCGGGGCCTGCAGGGAGAAGACGTTCGGTACGAGGTGAGTACATCACCTTGTACCGATCGTCTCAGGGAAGCCCGCAGGGAGCCCCCTCCCTGCGCGATGCTTCCCTGTACCGCCGGTACACCGCGATCATGTTTGATCGCGGTGTGCCGGGGGTTAATGTGCCGGGGGCGGTCCGTGACCGCTCCTGGCACATAGTGCCGGATGTCAGCTGCGATATGCAGCCGACACCCGGCCGCGATCGGCCGCGCTCCCCCCGTGAGCGCGGCCGATCGCGTATGACGTACTATCCCGTCACCGGGAATTAAGGCCCACCCCACCTCGACGGGATAGTACGTCATACGGGCTTAAGGGGTTAACTGAAGGCCTCTGCTTGAAAAGAGCATATATAACAAGTTGGGAAAAAGACTTAGGATATACATTTACTAAATCTCAAGTCCAACATATCTACAAATACTCACATGGTCCCACAAGATGTGTGAAAACACAGGAAAACTCCTTTAAAATAGTATCCAGGTGGTATATATCACAATCTCAAATACGGATCTGGAAACCAGATGCTACTGCCTTGTGTTGGAGATGCAAAAAAGGAACAGGTGACTATCTACATTTATGGTGGTCATGTCCCACCCTACAACAATTTTGGTCTCTTGTTGAGGTGACCATTCTAAACACCACAGGGGAAAAATTGAAACTGACTCCAGAATCTGCTCTTTTAAACCTCCCCATCGGTCCTAATCTACCTCGCCGCACCTCCACCTTAGTCTACAACATCATAGCGGCTGCTAAGCTACTGGTGCCGTTACTTTGGAAATCAACAAAAATTCCCACACTTTCACAATTATTGGCCAAAATTGACCAACTTTACAGAATGGCTGAATTAGCAGCCTCCATGAACCACACGACCTTATCGTTCAAAGAAATATGGAACCCTTGGGTTCTCTATAAGTCGGACAACCATCCGATACCTGAAGACTTACATAAAACAAATTAAATGCAAAATAAGGTGCATTCCTCCCCACCTACATCCCTGAACCTTACCCTCTTTTTCTACCCTCTCTTCTCTCTCTATTCTATCCCTTTAAATTGAAGTTAGACTGATTTCAAAAAACGATTGATTGCAGGACATATTACTTATCGTTTAGTTTAAAACCAGTTTCTATACCCTTCAATTGATTACTACTTGTTGTTCATGTATTAAATTTATCTTACATCTATATACTTCGAACAACCTCAAAGATCTATACTTGTTATAAGAACTCTAACTCGAAGGTCCATTATTGACGTTCTGTTAATTTTTTCTTATATTTCACCTATGTTTGTATATTTACTCTTTTATAAAAATTAATAAAAAGAACATTGAAAAAAAAAAAAAAAAAGAAAAAAAAGAAAAAAAAAAAAAAAAAAAAGAAACACTAAAAGAAATCAAGAACGAAAAATGTGGTAGTCAGTAATGGTTACTTTTTTAACCAATCATAGGGGGAAAATTATGGAATCACTCAATTCTGAGGAAAAAATTATGGAATCATGGAAAAAACAAACAAAACAATCCAAAAGATCACTAGTAATTTGTTGCACCACCTCTGGCTTTTACAACAGCTTGCAGTCTCTGAAGCATGGACTTAATGAGTGTCAAACAGTACTCTTCATCAATCTGGCTCCAATTTTCTCTGATTGCTGTTGCCAGATCAGTTTTGCAGGTTGGAGCCTTGTCATGGACCATTTTCTTCAACTTCCACCAAAAATTTTCAATTGGATTGAGATCCGGACTATTTGCAGGCCATGACATTGACCTTATGTGTCTTTTTTCAAGGAATGTTTTCACAGTTTTTGCTCTATGGCAGGATTCATTATAATCTTGAAAAATGATTTTGTCATCCCCAAACATCCTTTCAATTGATGGGATAAAAAAAGTGTCCAAATATCAACGAAAACTTGTGCATTTATTGAAGATGTAATGACAGCCATCTCCCCAGTGCCTTTACCTGACATGCAGCCCCATATCATTAATGACTGTGGAAATTTGCATGCTCTCTTCAGAAGGGAATTTAGGACCTGAGGGATGACGTCGCGGCTTGTGATTGGTCGCGTGGCGGTCACATGAGCGGCACGCGACCAATCAGAAGCCGTGACGTCATGGAAGGTACTGAACGCTCTCATTTTAACCCCTTCCCGACCTTTGACGCCACGTAGGCGTCATGAAAGTCGGTGCCAATCCGACCTGTGACGCCTATGTGGCGTCATGGAAAGATCGCATCCCTGCAGATCGGGTGAAAGGGTTAACTCCATTTTCACCCGATCTGCAGAGACAGGGGGAGTGGTAATTCAGCCCAGGGGGGGTGGCTTCACCCCCCCCGTGGCTACGATCGCTCTGATTGGCTGTTGAAAGTGAAACAGCCAATCAGAGCGATTTGTAATATTTCACCTATGAAAATGGTGAAATATTACAATCCAGCCATGGCCGATGCTGCAATAGCATCTGCCATGGCTGGAGACCCCGATCTGCCCCCCCCCACCGCCACCGATCGCCCCCCTAGTCGTCCTTTCTGCCCCGATCTCCTGTCCGCTCCCCTCCTCCCTCCTGTCCGCTCCCCCGGTCCTCTTGTCCGCTCCCCCGGTCCTCCGATCCCCCCCCGTTGTTCCGATCCCACGCCCCCATACTTACCTAGCTTCGATGTCCCTCCCGGTGTCCGGCCGTCTTCTCTATGGGCGCCGCCATCTTGGAAAATGGCGGGCGCATGCGCAGTGCGCCCGCCGAATCAGCCAGCCGGCAGATTCATTACAAGTACATTTTGATCGTTGTGGTAGGTTCTATCGCAGCAATCAAAATAAAAAAATAATAAATAAACCCCCCCCTTTATCACCCCCATAGGTAGGGACAATAATAAAATAAAGAAAATATTTTTTTTTCTTTTTCCACTAGGGTTAGGGTTAGAACTAGGGTTAGAACTAGGGTTAGGGTTAGGGTTAGGGGTAGGGTTAGGGTTACGGGTAGGGTTAGGGTTAGGGGTAGGGTAATGGCATGTGCACACAGTGCGGATTTGGCTGCGGATCCGCAGCGGATTGGCAGCGGATCCGCAGCGGATTGGCAGCGGATCCGCAGCGGATCCGCAGCGGATTGGCCGCGGATCCGCAGCGGATTGGCCGCGGATCCGCAGCGGATTGGCCGCGGATCTGCAGCGGATTGGCCGCGGATCCGCAGCGTATTGGCCGCGGATCCGCAGCGGATTGGCCGCAGATCTGCAGCGGATTGGCCGCTGCGAATTCGAAGCAGTTTTCCATCAGGTTTACAGTACCATGTACACCTATGGAAAACCAAATCCGCTGTGCCCATGGTGCGGAAAATTCCGTGCAGAAACGCTGCGTTGTATTTTCCGCAGCATGTCAATTCTTTGTGCGGATTCCGCAGCGTTTTACACCTGTTCCTCAATAGGAATCCGCAGGTGAAATCCGCACAAAAAAACACTGGAAATCTGCTGTAAATCCGCAGATAAAACGCAGTGCCTTTTACCTGCAGATTTTTCAAAAATCGTGCTGAAAAATCTCACACGAATCCGCAACGTGGGCACATAGCCTTAGGGTTAGGGTTGGAATTAGAGTTAGGGTTGGAATTTGGGCTAGGGTTTGAAATAGGGTTAAGATTAGGCTTGTGGTTAGGGTTACGGATAGGGTTAGGGGTGTGTTGGGGTTACAGTTGTGGTTAGGGTTGGGATTAGGGTTAGGATTAGGGTTAGGGTTGGAATTAGGGTTACGGGTGTGTTGGGGTGGTTAGGTGTTATGACCCCAATGGCAGAGGGTCTCAGAAATAAATACCAAGTCTGCAAACACAAAAAACCAGCTCATAGGGCAGTGGTAACTGGGCTGACCGTATATCTGATCCTAGCACCACAAATAGCAGCAGCCGGGGAACGTGCCTACGTTGGTTCTAGACGTCTCGCGCCAGCCGGAGAACTAACTAACCCTACAAGGGAAAAGATAGACCTTTCTTGCCTTCAGAGAAAAGACCCCAAAAGTTGGATACAAGCCCCCAACAAATAATAACGGTGAGGTAAGAAGAAAAGACAAACGTAAGAATGAACTAGGTATTTAGCAAAGAGAGGCCCACTGACTAATAGCAGAATATAGTAAGATGACTTATACGGTCAGCAAAAACCCTATCAAAATTTCTACGCTGGATATTCAAGAACCCCCGAACCGTCTAACGGCCCGGGGGGAGAATACCAGCCCCCTAGAGCTTCCAGCAAAATCAGGAATCACATTTAGTACAAGCTGGACAAAAAATAAGAGCAATGCAAATAACCAAAAAACAAGGAAGCAGGACTTAGCTTAATTTTGCAAGAACCAGGACCAGCAGACAGGAGCAAACAGAAAGGACTGATTACAACGATGCCAGGCACCAGACTGAGAATTCAGGAAGTTTATATAGCAACACCCCTGGACTAACGACCCAGGTGGGTGCCAAACTAGGGAAAGACAATCCCATAGTCATATCACTAGTGACCACAAGAGGGAGCCAAAAATGTCTAATTCACAACAGTACCCCCCCTTTAAGGAGGGGTCACCGAACCCTCACCAAGACCACCAGGGCGATCAGGATGAGCAGCGTGAAAGGCACGAACTAAATCAGCCGCATGCACATCAGAGGCAACGACCCAGGAATTATCCTCCTGACCATAGCCCTTCCACTTGACCAGATACTGAAGCCTCCGCCTGGAGAGACGAGAATCCAAGATCTTCTCCACCACGTACTCCAACTCGCCCTCAACCAACACCGGAGCAGGAGGCTCAACAGAAGGAACCACAGGTACAACGTACCGCCGCAACAAAGACCTATGGAACACATTGTGAATGGCAAACGACACCGGAAGATCCAAGCGAAGGGACACAGGATTAAGGATTTCCAATATCTTGTAAGGAACGATAAAGCGAGGCTTAAATTTAGGAGAGGAGACCTTCATAGGAACAAGTCGAGAAGACAGCCATACCAAATCCCCAACACGAAGTTGGGGACCCACACCGCGGCGGCGGTTGGCAAAACGCTGAGCCTTCTCCTGTGACAACTTTAAGTTGTCCACCACATGATTCCAAATCTGCTGCAACCTATCCACCACAGAATCTACCCCAGGACAGTCAGAAGGCTCCACATGTCCCGAGGAAAAACGAGGATGGAAACCAGAGTTGCAGAAAAATGGCGAAACCAAAGTAGCGGAACTAGCCCGATTATTAAGGGCAAACTCAGCCAACGGCAAGAAGGTCACCCAATAAACCTGATCTGCAGAAACAAAACACCTCAAATAAGCCTCCAGAGTCTGATTAGTTTGCTCCGTTTGTCCATTAGCCTGAGGATGAAAGGCAGACGAAAACGGCAAATCAATGCCCATCTTAGCACAAAAGGATCGCCAGAACCTGGAAACAAACTGGGATCCTCTGTCAGACACGATATTCTCAGGAATGCCGTGTAAACGAACCACATTCTGAAAGAACAAAGGAACCAAATCGGAAGAGGAAGGCAGTTTAGGCAAAGATACCAAATGGACCATCTTGGAAAAGCGATCACATACCACCCAGATGACAGACATTCCTTGAGACACCGGAAGATCTGAAATGAAATCCATGGAAATGTGTGTCCAAGGCCTCTTTGGGACAGGCAAGGGCAAGAGCAACACGCTGGCACGAGAACAGCAAGGCTTAGCTCGAGCACAAGTCCCACAGGACTGCACAAATGACCGCACATCCCGTGACAAGGAAGGCCACCAAAAGGACCTAGCCACCAAATCTCTGGTGCCAAAAATTCCCGGATGCCCTGCCAACACCGAGGAATGAACCTCGGAAATGACTCTGCTGGTCCACTTATCAGGAACAAACAGTCTGTCAGGTGGACAAGAGTCAGGTCTACCAGCCTGAAATCTCTGCAACACACGTCGCAAATCCGGAAAAATAGCTGACAAGATTACTCCCTCTTTAAGAATACCAACTGGTTCTGCGACTCCAGGAGAGTCAGGCACAAAGCTCCTTGAAAGAGCATCAGCCTTCACATTCTCTGAACCTGGTAAATACGAGACCACAAAGTCAAAACGGGAGAAAAACAATGACCAACGGGCCTGTCTAGGATTCAGGCGTTTAGCAGACTCGAGATACATCAGATTTTTGTGATCAGTCAAGACCACCACACGATGGTTAGCATCCTCGAGCCAATGACGCCACTCCTCAAATGCCCACTTCATGGCCAGCAACTCCCGATTGCCAACATCATAATTCCGCTCAGCAGGCGAAAACTTCCTAGAGAAAAAAGAACATGGTCTCATTACAGAGCAACCAGGGCCTCTCTGCGACAAAACGGCCCCTGCCCCAATCTCAGAAGCATCCACTTCAACCTGAAAGGGAAGTGAGACATCAGGCTGGCACAAAACAGGCGCCGAAGTAAACCGGCGCTTCAACTCTTGGAAAGCTTCTACGGCTGCAGGAGCCCAGTTAGCAACATCAGAATCTTTCTTGGTCATATCCGTCAAAGGTTTAACAACGCTAGAAAAATTAGCGATAAAACGACGGTAGAAGTTAGCAAAACCCAAGAACTTCTGAAGACTCTTAACTGACGTGGGTTGAGTCCAGTCATGAATAGCTCGGACCTTGACTGGGTCCATCTCCACCGCAGAAGGGGAAAAAATAAAACCCAAAAAGGGAACCTTCTGTACTCCAAAGAGACACTTTGAGCCCTTAAAAAACAAAGCATTCTCACGCAAAACCTGAAACACCATCCTGACCTGCTCTATATGCGAGTCCCAATCATCAGAAAAAAACAGAATATCATCCAGATAAACAATCATAAATCTATCCAGATACTTCCGGAAAATATCATGCATAAAGGACTGAAACACTGAAGGAGCATTAGAGAGCCCAAAAGGCATCACCAAGTACTCAAAATGACCTTCGGGCGTATTAAATGCAGTTTTCCATTCATCTCCTTGCTTAATGCGCACAAGGTTGTACGCACCACGAAGATCTATCTTGGTGAACCACTTGGCACCTTTAATCCGGGCAAACAAGTCCGACAACAGAGGCAAAGGATACTGAAATTTAACAGTGATTTTATTCAGAAGCCGATAGTCAATACAAGGTCTCAAAGATCCATCCTTCTTGGCCACAAAAAAGAATCCCGCACCAAGAGGGGAAGAGGATGGATGGATATGCCCCTTCTCCAGAGATTCCTTGATATACGAACGCATTGCGGTATGCTCAGGTACAGACAGATTAAATAATCTTCCCTTAGGAAATTTACTACCTGGAATCAAATCTATAGCGCAGTCACAGTCCCTATGAGGAGGAAGAGCACTGGACCTGGACTCGCTGAATACATCCTGATAATCAGACAAATACTCAGGAACTTCCGAAGGAGTAGAGGAAGCAATAGACACCGGTGGGGAATCACCATGAATTCCCTGACAGCCCCAACTTGACACAGACATTGCCTTCCAATCCAAGACTGGATTATGGGTCTGTAACCATGGCAGACCCAAAATGACCAAATCATGCATTTTATGCAGAACAAGAAAACAAATCACCTCCCGATGTTCAGGAGTCATGCACATGGTTACCTGTGTCCAAAACTGCAGTTTATTTTCCGCCAATGGCGTAGCATCAATACCTCTAAGAGGGATAGGATTTACCAATGGCTCAAGAACAAAACCACAGCGCCTGGCAAATGACAGATCCATAAGACTCAGGGCAGCACCTGAATCCACAAACGCCATAACAGGGTAGGAAGACAATGAGCAAATTAAAGTCACAGACAAAATAAATTTAGGTTGCAAATTACCAATGGCGACAGGGCTAACAACCCTTGTTAGGCGTTTAGAGCATGCTGATATAACATGTGTAGAATCACCACAGTAAAAACACAACCCATTCTGACGTCTATGATTTTTCCGTTCATTTCTAGTCTGAATTCTATCACATTGCATTAAATCAGGTGTTTGTTCAGACAACACCACCAGAGGATTAGCAGTTTTGCGCTCCCGCAAACGCCGATCAATTTGAATAGCCAGCGCCATGGAATCATTCAGACTTGTAGGAATGGAGAAACCCACCATCACATTCTTAATGGGTTCAGAAAGGCCATTTCTGAAATTTGCGGCCAGAGCACACTCATTCCACTAAGTATGGAGTAAGCACGGACCATTTCCGAAATTTTTGGCAATACACTTCAGCTTCATCCTGGCCCTGAGAAATAGCCAGCAAGGCTTTTTCTGCCTGAATTTCAAGATTGGGTTCCTCGTAAAGCAATCCGAGCGCCAGAAAAAACGCATCAATATTCACCAATGCCGGATCTCCTGGCGCTAGCGAGAAAGCCCAATCCTGAGGGTCGCCCCGCAAGAAAGAGATAACAATTTTAACTTGCTGAGCTGAGTCTCCAGACGAACGGGGTCTCAGAGATAGAAACAATTTACAATTATTCCTGAAATTCCTAAACTTAAATCGGTCTCCAGAGAACAGTTCAGGAATAGGTATTTTAGGTTCAGACATTGGACTACTGGTAACAAAATCTTGTATGCCCTGCACACGAGCAGCAAGCTGATCCACACTTGTAATCAAAGTCTGGACATTCATGTCTGCAGCAAGCTTAAGCCACTCAGAGGTAAAGGGGAGGAAGAAAGAGAGGAAAAAAAAGAAAAAAAAAAAACTCTGAATTTCCTTTCTTATTATCCCACTTCTGCAATGCATTAAACATTCAATGTTGGCCTGGCATACTGTTATGACCCCAATGGCAGAGGGTCTCAGAAATAAATACCAAGTCTGCAAACACAAAAAACCAGCTCATAGGGCAGTGGTAACTGGGCTGACCGTATATCTAATCCTAGTACCACAAATAGCAGCAGCCGGGGAACGTGCCTACGTTGGTTCTAGATGTCTCGCGCCAGCCGGAGAACTAACTAACCCTAGAAGGGAAAAGATAGACCTTTCTTGCCTCCAGAGAAAAGACCCCAAAAGTTGGATACAAGTCCCCAACAAATAATAACGGTGAGGTAAGAAGAATAGACAAACGTAAGAATGAACTAGGTATTTAGCAAAGAGAGGCCCACTGACTAATAGCAGAATATAGTAAGATGACTTATACGGTCAGCAAAAACCCTATCAAAATTTCCACGCTGGATATTCAAGAACCCCCGAACCGTCTAACGGCCCGGGGGGAGAATACCAGCCCCCTAGAGCTTCCAGCAAAATCAAAAATCACATTTAGTACAAGCTGGACAAAAAATAAGAGCAATGCAAATAACCAAAAAACAAGGAAGCAGGACTTAGCTTAATCTTGCAAGAACCAGGACCAGCAGACAGGAGCAAACAGAAAGGACTGATTACAATGATGCCAGGCACCAGACTGAGAATTCAGGAAGTTTATATAGCAACACCCCTGGACTAACGACCCAGGTGGGTGCCAAACTAGGGAAAGACAATCCCAGAGTCATATCACTAGTGACCACAAGAGGGAGCCAAAAAAGTCTAATTCACAACAGTTAGGGTTGTGATTAGGGTTGTGGCTACAGTTGGGATTAGGATTAGGGGTGTGTTGGGGTTAGTGTTGAAGTTAGAATTGAGGGGTTTCCACTGTTTAGGCACATCAGGGGTCTCCAAACGCAACATGGCGCCACCATTGATTCCAGCCAATCTTGCGTTCAAAAAGTCAAATGGTGCTCCCTCCCTTCCAAGCCCCGACGTGCGCCCAAACAGTGGTTTACCCCCACATTTGGGGTACCAGCGTACTCAGGACAAACTGAGCAACAACTGTTGGGGTCCAACTTCTCCTGTTACCCTTGCAAAAATAAAAAATTACTTGCTAAAACATAATTTTTGAGGAAAGAACAATTATTTTTTATTTTCACGGCTCTGCGTTATAAACTTCTGTGAAGCACTTGGGGGTTGAAAGTGCTCACCACTAGTGTTGAGCATTCCGATACCGCAAGTATCGGGTATCGGCCGATACTTGCGGTATCGGAATTCCGATACCGGGATTCCGATACTTGCCGCGTATCGGATACCGGAATCGGAAGTTCCAAGATTCAAAATGCAGAAATTCAGCCAATGAGAATGATTCCAAGTGTGGGCACATCCTGTTTAGCATGGAGGGCATGAAACTACTGGCAAGGCTGTGATTGGCTGCTGAAATGATGTCATGATGCAGTTTAAAAGTCGCTGGCGCCATTTTGCGATCACTCTGCTGTGAATTCAGTTAGTGACAGGACGCTGTTTGCTGATTGAGGGACAGTTTAGAGATAGCGATTTGCTTCTTTGTGCTTTCCAAAGGCTAATTTAGCAACCGCTGTGTTCACCTACTATTCACCTTGCTTTTGCCTTGTAGCGCTGTTTTCACAGCGATCTGCAAGGTCTGTGTGTGTGTGTGTGTGAGTGCAGCCCACTCTCTAGTCTGAGTGCAGCCACATAGGCCATCCATAGCTGGTTGTATTCAGTTCAGGGAGGGTGGTTCATTGCCTCATACTGTTCTTTTTTTTTTTTTTTTTTTCAAGTAGTGTAGTCTGCTGCTAATTTATTCAAAAAAATCCTATTAGTGTCTTTCCACCCGTCTCCAGCTAATTTGTGGAAAAACACTACATAGGATAACGTAGAGGAGGGTTTTTGGGCCTTGCAGCGCCGTTTACGGCTGTCTGCACGGTCTCCGTGTGATTGCAGCTCGCCCTGTAGTCTGTGAGCAGCCATAGCCTGGTTGTCTCCAGCTCAGGGTTGTTCACTGCGTCATACCGCCAAATCAATTTTCATTTTGTTTTAAGTAGTGCAGGCTGCTGCACATTTTTTCAAAAAATTCCTATTAGTGTCTTTCCACCCGTCTCCAGCTAATTTGTGGAAAAACACTATATAGAATAACGTAGAGGAGGGTTTTTGGGCCTTGCAGCGCCGTTTACGGCTGTCTGCACGGTCTCCGTGTGACTGCAGCTCGCCCTGTAGTCTGTGAGCAGCCATAGCCTGGTTGTCTCCAGCTCAGGGTTGTTCACTGCGTCATACCGCCAAATCAATTTTCATTTTGTTTTAAGTAGTGCAGGCTGCTGCACATTTTTTCAAAAAATTCCTATTAGTGTCTTTCCACCCGTCTCCAGCTAATTTGTGGAAAAACACTACATAGGATAACGTAGAGAAGGGTTTTTGGGCCTTCCAGCGCCGTTTACGGCTGTCTGCACGGTCTCCGTGTGACTGCAGCTCGCCCTGTAGTCTGTGAGCAGCCATAGCCTGGTTGTCTCCAGCTCAGGGTTGTTCACTGCGTCATACCGCCAAATCAATTTTCATTTTGTTTTAAGTAGTGCAGGCTGCTGCACATTTTTTCAAAAAAATCCTATTAGTGTCTTTCCACCCGTCTCCAGCTAACTTGTGGAAAAACACTACATAGGATAACGTAGAGGAGGGTTTTTGGGCCTTGCAGCGCCGTTTACGTCTGTCTGCACGGTCTCCGTGTGACTGCAGCTCTATCCGTTGTCAGTTCAGCCCCCAAAAAATAAATAAATAATAAAGTTCACCAAACACACCAGTTACACCACTTTACATTTGTGTAGGCCACATTAGCTCATATTAAAGTCTAGTCCACACTTTAGAAAATTAGTGTTTCTTATACCTGTTAGGAGGAGTTGCTCAGGAATAAGCACACAAAGCCATTAGTACTTTTCTGCTTATCTTTATCAGTCAACCAAGATGAAGAAGGCAGTGAGTAAGGCACGTGGGCGTGGGCGTGGGCGCGGAGCAGGGAGGGGACGTGGGCATTCTGTGCCTGCTGCGGGCACCGGTGACTCATCAGCACCCACTTTCACCAGGCAACAGTCATTCATGCGCAGCTTTGTGTCAGAGCGCCGTACACCGCTGCTGCGTGAAGAACAAATTGAAGCCGTTGTCGGATGGATGGCAGCTAATGCATCAACTTCAATTAGTGCCACATCCTCTCAGACACAGAGCACTGGAGAGCAGCCATCTCTCTCTTCACCACCTGCCAAATTGCCCAGGCAGACAGAGAGCCCAGGACAGGAGCCGTCTCTACTTCTGTTCTCTGAATCTCTTGGCTTGGAAACAGGGGGCCAGCCAAGCAGCATTGGAGAAATGGAAGAAGAGGCAGGGTGCAGTGATGCCCAACAGCTTTTTCTCTCTTCCTCTGAAGAGGCGGGTGGGCCAGTGGCTCCGGTCACCACATCGCAGGCCGCATCAGCTGATGATGACACTCAGGTGCCACTTACTGGTGCGTGCTCTGCTGCTGAGACTACCCAGGAGGAGCAGTTGGGGGCAGAGGGTAGTGTAGATGATGAGGTCCTTGACCCATCTTGGCGTGAGGGACAGAAAGGTGGTGGGAGCAGCTCTGAGGAAGAGATTCCCCGTACGGCCCAAAGAGGGAGAGGGAGGGGGAAGACTGCGGATCCTGCAGCCTCCGCTTTGGCACCCGTTAGGAGCATGTCTCTTCCAAAAGCCAAAAAGGGCGCTCCCAAGACTTGCAGTGCCTGGTCCTTTTTTGACACAGTTGCAGATGACATTTGCTATGTCAGATGCAAGGTGTGTCATCAAAAAGTCAAAAGAGGTCGAAATGTCAGCAACCTCAATACCTCCAACATGTGGAAACATGTGCACAACAGGCACCCGGCGGAGTTAGAAAAACACACTGAAGAGCTAGGCCAACCAACAGCGGCAGCTACCACCTCTTCAGCTCGTTTTGCCTCTTCTTCTAGCTCACATGCAGCTGGTTCGGCTTCCTCCCAGGATCGCCATGGAAGAACCTCTGGCCCTGTTGTCCAGAGACCCGCTGTAATTCCACCCGCAGCACCACTTTCCCAGTCATCCACACACTCCCAGCCCAGTCTACAGCCATCGGTAGTACGGGCATGGGAGAAAAGGCGGCCTTTCTCGTCAAACCACCCACGAGCACAGGCTCTGACTGCAGGCATTGCCAAACTTCTGTCACTGGAAATGCTGTCATTCAGGCTGGTGGAGACTGACAGCTTCCGTGACTTGATGTCATTGGCAGTCCCACAGTACAATGTGCCCAGCCGCTTTTACTTCAGCAGGCAAGCCGTCCCTGCCCTGCACAAGCATGTGGAGGGACACATAAAACACGCGCTACTGAACGCCGTCAGTAGCAAGGTCCACCTCACCACCGATGCGTGGACCAGTCAACATGGACAGGGGCGATACCTTTCCCTCACTGCCCATTGGGTTAATGTCGTTGAGCCGGGTACAGACCGTGCGAGTGGCGCAGGACGTGTCCTGCCCACTCCAAGGATTGCAGGAATCCATTCTGTACGCATTGACTCCTCCTCTTACACCAGTTCCTCAGAATCATCACTGCAGGAGCCGTCACAGTCCACCTCCACATGGACCCGTGATGAACGTGTACCTGTTACGACCGACATGAGCACAGCCGTGGCCAAACGTCAACAGGCCGTCTTGAAATTAATTTTTTTGGGGAATCGTAGCCACACAGCGCAGGAGCTCTGGAATGCCATCAAGCAGGAGAGCGATGTGTGGTTTGTGCCAGCGAATCTCCAGCCAGGCATGGTAGTGTGTGATAATGGCCGAAATCTGGTGGCAGCTCTGGGCCTCGGCAACCTCACTCACATCCCATGTCTGGCACATGTGCTCAGTTTGGTCATGCAGAGCTTTTTGAGGGACTATCCGGATCTTGATGCACTGCTGCACAAGGTCCGCCTAGAGTGTGCTCACTTGCGGCGTTCCAGCACGGCAAAAGCGCGCATTGCGGCTGTGCAGCGCCGACACCGCCTGCCGGAACATCGCATCATATGTGACCTACCTACCAGGTGGAATTCCACGTTACATATGTTGGAGCGGTTGTGTGAGCAGCAGCAAGCTGTAATGGAGTACCAGCTGCTTCAGGCGCAAAGAAGTCGCAGTCAGCGCCGTACAGACTTCACAACCACAGAGTGGGCCACTATGAATGACGTCTGCCAGGTTTTGCGTCCCTTTGATTATTCCACACGGATGGCGAGTGCAGATGATGCACTAGTCAGCATGACTGTCCCCCTTATCTGCCTGCTTGAAAAATCACTGCAAGCGCTAAGGGATGATGTTGTGGAAGAGGTGGAGGATGAGGATTCACCATTTCCATCATCTTCTGGACAGTCAGCGCCACGTGGTTCCTCACAAACGCGTAGGCAGGGGACAGTTTGTGAGGAGGATGAGGAGGAGTCAATGGAGGAGGAAGACATCCGTCCAGAGGAGGGAGTTACCGAATTGTCCAGTACTCAGTGTGTACAGCGAGGGTGGGGTGATGACGAGCGGGCAGAGATCACGCCTCCAGCAGGGGACAGCATTTCTTGGGCAGTTGGCAGTCTGCAGCACATGGTGGATTACATGCTGCAGTGCCTGAGAAACGACCGCCGCATCGCCCACATTCTCAACATGTCTGATTATTGGGTGTTCACCCTCCTCGATCCTCGCTACCGGGACAACGTAGAAAGCCTCATCACACCGTTGAACCGGGAGCGAAAAATGCGGGAGTACCAAGACACACTGGTCAATTCCATCATCTTCTCCATTCCAACTGAGAGAAGTGCTGCTAGTGCATTCCAAAGCAGCTCAGTGCGTCCAGGCAGTGGTGGAGGCTCTGCACAAAGAGGGAGCAGAAGCAGTGCCTCTGCCCAAGGCAAGACCAGTATGGCCCAACTGTGGCACAGTTTTCTGTGCCCCCCACAAAAGTCTACACCATCACAGACGGCTCCAGTCAGCAGGAGGCAACGGTTCCGTCAGATGGTGACAGACTACATGTCTTGCCCTCTTGCTGTACTCCCAGACGGCTCTTCCCCTTTCAAGTTTTGGGTCTCAAAGCTGGATACATGGCCAGAGCTAAGCCAGTATGCATTGGAGGTGCTGTCTTGCCCTGCGGCCAGTGTATTATCGGAACGTGTCTTTAGTGCTGCAGGTGGTGTACTAACTGACCGTCGCATGCGACTATCCTCCGATAACGTTGACCGGCTTACTTTCCTGAAAATGAACAAGGCCTGGATCTCGCAGGAATTTGACACTCCTCCTCCTGATTAAATAATTAGGTCACTGTATACGTTATCCAGGTCTCCTGTTGTGTTCATCTTTCTACCACCTGAACTTAAATTCCTGGGCTCCAACACCGCCAGTTGAGGCTCAGAAGTGCCGTCTGCACAGTCAAAACATACGACCCAGTGTTATTGGGTTTCAGTAACGTCAGCTGATCCCCAGCTGTGTAGCCGGCAATGTGTCATGCGACCGCCACGCTGACACAACAACTGAAATGTAAGGGAATCTGTCCCCCCCCCCAAGGCGTTTGTTACTGAAAGAGCCACCTTGTGCAGCAGTAATGCTGCACAAGGAAAAGGTAGCTATTTTGGTTTAGCTCCTTGCACACGCAGAACTTAACACTTATAAAATGTGTCCACTGATACCGTAAAACCGTCCCGGAGGTGGGACTTTCCTTCGGAATATGACGCAGCACAGCCATCATTCCTCCTCCCCCCGGCGCCGCTCCCCGGCTCCTCAGCGTTGTTTGATTCCGTCCCGGAGCCTGCGCTGTTATGTTATCCCGTGGCCAGGCACACTTAGCGCTGCCCGTCTTCTGGCATCATTTGGTGTCAGGATGTCTGCGCCTGTGCGGCCGCGCTGGCCGAGAGCCCGCCTCGCAGTGTCTTCTGATTTAATCCCACTGGGGGCCTGGGATCCATGGACATGCGCAGTGCATATCTGAACCTCCACCTCTCACTCATCTCCCTATGGCTTCTTCAGACTGTGCGGTGTCAGCTGGTCCCTAATAGCATGCCACGGCCGTGACACCGCACAGTCAGAAGAAGCCGTAGGGAGATTAGTGAGAGGTGGAGGTTCAGATATGCACTGCGCATGTCCATTGATCTCAGGCCCCCAGTGGGATTAAATCAGAAGACAGTACGAGGCGGGCTCTCGGCCAGCGCGGCCGCACAGGCGCAGCCAGCTTGACACCAAATGATGTCAGAAGACGGGCAGCGCAAAATGTGTGCATGGCCAAGGGCTAACCTAAGAGCGCAGGCTCCGGGACTGATTCAAACAACGCTGAGGAGGCGGCGCACGGCGCCAAGGGGGTAAGAATGACGGCTGTGCTGCGTCACATCACAAAAGAAAGTTCCACCTACCGGACGGTATCACGGTAGGAGGGGACACTTTTTATAAGTGTTAGGTTCAGCATGTGCAAGGACCATAATTAAAAGAGCTAAGTTTACCTTTTCCAGCATTAGTGCTGTACACGATGGCTCTTTCAGCTACAAACGCCTGGGGGGGGGTTAAAGTTTCCCTTTCAACTTGCTCCAGTGCAGGCTTCGGCCTACATTCTGCTCCCTCTCCTCCTCCTGCTGACCCTGGGCTCTAACACCGCCAGTTGGGGCCCAGATGTGCTAGCTGCACAGAGCCAAACACCAGCCAATGTGTCAGTGGGGTTCAGCACCGCCAGCTGTTCCCCTGCTGTGTAGCCGGCAACGTGTCCTGCAACAGCCACGCAGACACAAGAACTGAAATTGAAGGAAACCTGTCCCCCCTCCCCCAGGCATTTTTACGTTTTACAGCCACCTTGTACGACAGTAATGCTGCATGTGTGCAAGGTGGCTCAGAAACTTAATCTCCTTGCCCATGTTGAAGTGAACACGTCTAAAAATGAGTCCTCTGCGACCATTAAAACGTCCCTCAGGTGTGATTTTCCTTTGTATTGACACGCAACAAGCTCCTTGGTAGCGCTGCCCGTCTTCTGATATCATTGTTTGGCTGCCTGCGCCTCTGCGGCCGCCCTGACCCACACAACGCCCCTCGGTGTCTTATTTATTTGGACTGCGAGGGTGTGATTGATGGGCATGAACGGTGCATTTCTTCGCCTGTCCCTCATCTTCTTCCGCCTTCCTCAGACTGTGCGGCTTCATGGCCGCGGCATGCGATAAGGGATCAGCTGACGCCGCACAGTCTGAAGCGGGTGTAAGGACCCGAGTGTGAGAGGCGAACATATGTACTGCGCCAGGCCATGAATCCCAGCCCCGCAGTGTTTTAACAATGTTAACACACTGGGGGGCTGGGATGCATGGTCATCGCAAACCGCAACAGCCGACATAACATGATGTCAGAGGATGGTCAGCGCTAACAGCCCAAGGCCAAGGAATAACACAAAAGCGCAGACTCCTGTGCAACAAATAACGATGCTCAGGAGGCCGCGCAAAGCACCAAGGTGGCATTTTTGCCAGCTCTACTGCGTCTCTTTATGAAGGGAACTCACGCCTCAAAATCAGTTTGACTGTGTAAGGGCCTAAATGTTATACGTGTTCCTTTCAGCGTGTGCAAGGAGCAAAATTAAAAGAGCAACCTTTGACTTGTGCAGCACTACTGCTGCATAAGCTGTGGCTCTTCTACTTTGTAACCCCTGAGGGGGGGTTAAAGGTTACCTTTGAAATTGGTTCAATTAGGCTTCGGCCTACACTCTGCTCCCCCTGCAGAGCCCGGGCTCCAACACCGCCAGTTGGGGCCCGGTACTGCTAGCTGCACAGAGAAAAACACCAGCCAATGTGTCAGTGGGGTTCAGCACCGCCAGCTGTTCCCCTGCTGTGCAGCCGGCAACGTGTCCTGCAACAGCCACGCAGGCACAACAGACCCAAAGCTGCCGCCAGTGCAGGCTTCGGCCTACACTCTGCTCCATCTCCTCCTCCTGCTGACCCCGGGCTCTAACACCGCCAGTTGGGGCCCGGTACTGCTAGCTGCACAGAGAAAAACGCCAGCCAATGTGTCAGTGGGGTTCAGCACCGCCAGCTGTTCCCCTGCTGTGTAGCCGGCAACGTGTCCTGCGACCACCACGCAGACACAAGAACTGAAATTGAAGGGAACCTGTCCCCCCTCCCCCAGGTGTTTCTATGTTTTACAGCCACCTTGTACAGCAGTAATGCTGCATGTGTGCAAGGTGGCTCAGAAACGTATTCTCCTTGCACTCGTGGAACTGAACACGTCTAAAATGTGTCCTCTGTGACCATTAAAACGTCCCTCAGGTGTGATTTTCCTTTGTATTGACACGCAACAAGCTCCTTGGTAACGCTGCCCGTCTTCTGGCATCATTGTTTGGCTGGGTGCGCCTCTGCGGCCGCCTTGCCCCACACAACGCCCCTCGGTGTCTTATTTATTTTGACTGCGAGGGTGTGATTGACGGGCATGAACGGTGCATTTCTTCGCCTGTCCCTCATCTCCTTCCGCCTTCTTCGGACTGTGCGGCTTCATGGCCGTGGCATGCGATAAGGGATCAGCTGACGCCACATAGTCTGAAGCAGGTGTAAGAACCCAAGCGAGAGGCGAACATATGTACTGCGCCAGGCCATGAATCCCAGCCCCGCAGTGTTTTAACTATGTCAAGACACTGCGGGGCTGGGATTCATGGGCATCGCGAACCGCACCGGCCGACATCAAATGATGTCAGAGGACGGGCAGCACTAACAGCGCAAGGCCAAGGGATAACACGACAGCGCAGACTCCTGTGCAACAAATAACGATGCTCAGGAGGCCGCGCAAAGCACCAAGGTGGCATTTTTGCCAGCTGTACTGCGTCTCTTTACGAAGGGAACTCACGCCTCAAAATCAGTTTGACTGTGTAAGGGCCTAAATGTTATACGTGTTCCTTTCAGCATGTGCAAGGAGCAAAATTAAAAGAGCAACCTTTGACTTGTGCAGCACTACTGCTGCATAAGCTGTGGCTCTTCTACTTTGTAACCCCTGAGGGGGGTTAAAGGTTACCTTTGAAATTGGTTCAAGTAGGCTTCGTCCTACACTCTGCTCCCCCTGCAGAGCCCGGGCTCCAACACCGCCAGTTGGGGCCCGGTACTGCTAGCTGCACAGAGCCAAACACCAGCCAATGTGTCAGTGGGGTTCAGCACCACCAGCTGTTCCCCTGCTGTGCAGCCGGCAACGTGTCCTGCAACTGCCACGCAGGCACAACAGACCCAAAGCTGCCGCCAGTGCAGGCTTCGGCCTACACTCTGCTCCATCTCCTCCTCCTGCTGACCCCGGGCTCTAACATCGCCAGTTGGGGCCCGGTACTGCTAGCTGCACAGAGAAAAACACCAGCCAATGTGTCAGTGGGGTTCAGCACCGCCAGCTGTTCCCCTGCTGTGCAGCCGGCATCGTGTCCTGCAAAAGCCACGCAGACACTTGCTCTTGTACCTTCTGCTCCCCATCCTGGTTCCAGTACCGTCAGCTGGTTCCGGGCAGAGCCTTTGGCTTAGGTGCCTCCCTCTGGGTATCCGAGTTCCACCAACGTCAGGTGGTCTGTTGTGAAATTGGATTTTGGGCTCCCCCGGTGGCCACTGGTGGAATTGAACTGGTGTGCATCATCTCCTCTGTTCACCTGTTCCCATCAGGATGTGGGAGTCGCTATTTAACCTTGCTCCTCTGTCACTTCCATGCCGGTCAACATTGTAATCAGAAGCCTTTCTGTGCATGTTCCTGCTTCTAGACAACTCCCAGCTAAGTCGGACTTTTGTCCTTGCTTGTTTTTTGCATTTTGTTCCAGTTCACAGCTGCAGTTTCGTTTCTGTGTCTGGAAAGCTCTTGTGATCTGAAATTGCCACTCTGATGTTATGAGTTAATACTAGAGTCTTAAAGTAATTTCAGGATGGTGTTTTGATAGGGTTTTCAGCTGACCATGAAAGTACCCTTTCTGTCTTCCTGCTATCTAGTAAGCGGACCTCGATTTTGCTAAACCTATTTTCATACTACGTTTGTCATTTTCATCTAAAATCACCGCCAATATATGTGGGGGCCTCTGTCTGCCTTTCGGGGAAATTTCTCTAGAGGTGAGCCAGGACTGTATTTTCCTCTGCCAGGATTAGTTAGTCCTCCGGCTGGCGCTGAGCGTCTAGGGATAAAACGTAGGCACGCTACCCGGCTACTGTTAGTTGTGCGGCAGGTTTAGTTCATGGTCAGTTTAAGTTTCCATCCTTCCAAGAGCTAGTTCTTATGTATGCTGGGCTATGTTCTCTTGCCATTGAGAACCATAACAGTTTGACCGGCCCACAAACGGTTAAATTAATTGGCAGAGAAAGGAGAGAAAAAAGAAGTCTGCTGAAAATTTTTTTTTTTTTTCCTTCAGTTCTGAGTGTGCTTTCAATTGAATCACTTGCAAGTCTGCCTATATTGCAGCCTTCCTCTCTCTCTCTCCTTCTAATCCTGGAATGGCTCTGTGTTCACCTGTTTAAAATGGATATTCAGAGTTTAGCTGCAGGTTTGAATAATCTTACCACGAAAGTTCAAAATTTACAAGATTTTGTTGTTCATGTTCCTATATCTGAACCTAGAATTCCTTTGCCTGAATTTTTCTCGGGGAATAGATCTTGCTTTCAAAATTTCAAAAATAATTGCAAGTTGTTTTTGTCCCTGAAATCTCGCTCTGCTGGAGATCCTGCACAGCAGGTCAGGATTGTGATTTCCTTGCTCCGGGGCGACCCTCAAGATTGGGCTTTTGCATTGGCTCCAGGGGATCCTGCGTTGCTCAATGTGGATGCATTTTTTCTGGCCTTGGGGTTGCTTTATGAGAAACCTCATTTAGAGCTTCAGGCGGAAAAAGCCTTGATGTCCCTATCTCAGGGGCAAGATGAAGTTGAAATATACTGCCAAAAATTCCGTAAATGGTCTGTGCTTACTCAGTGGAATGAGTGCGCCCTGGCGGCGAATTTCAGAGAGGGTCTCTCTGATGCCATTAAGGATGTTATGGTGGGGTTCCCTGTGCCTGCGGGTCTGAATGAGTCCATGACAATGGCTATCCAGATCGATAGACGTCTGCGGGAGCGCAAACCTGCGCACCATTTGGCGGTGTCTACTGAGAAGACGCCAGAGAATATGCAATGTGATAGAATTCTGTCCAGAAGCGAACGGCAGAATTTTAGACGAAAAAATGGGTTGTGCTTTTATTGTGGTGATTCAACTCATGTTATATCAGCATGCTCCAAGCGTACTAAGAAGCTTGATAAGTCAGTTTCAATTGGCACTTTTCAGTCTAAGTTTATTCTATCTGTGACCCTGATTTGTTCTTTATCATCTATTACCGCGGACGCCTATGTCGACTCTGGCGCCGCTTTGAGTCTTATGGATTGGTCCTTTGCCAAACGCTGTGGGTATGATTTAGAGCCTCTTGAAACTCCTATACCTCTGAAGGGGATTGACTCCACCCCATTGGCTAGTAATAAACCACAATACTGGACACAAGTAACTATGCGAATTAATCCGGATCATCAGGAGATTATTCGCTTTCTTGTGCTGTATAATCTACATGATGTGTTGGTGCTTGGATTGCCATGGCTGCAATCTCATAACCCAGTCCTCGACTGGAAAGCTATGTCTGTGTTAAGCTGGGGATGTAAGGGGATGCATGGGGACGTACCTTTGGTTTCCATTTCATCATCTATTCCCTCTGAGATTCCTGAATTCTTGTCTGACTATCGTGACGTTTTTGAAGAACCTAAGCTTGGTTCATTACCTCCACACCGGGAGTGCGATTGTGCCATAGATTTGATTCCGGGTAGTAAATACCCTAAGGGTCGTTTATTTAATCTGTCTGTGCCTGAACATGCTGCTATGCGAGAATATATAAAGGAGTCCTTGGAAAAGGGACATATTCGTCCTTCGTCATCTCCCTTAGGAGCCGGTTTTTTCTTTGTGTCTAAGAAAGATGGCTCTTTAAGGCCGTGTATTGATTATCGGCTTTTGAATAAAATCACGGTTAAATATCAATATCCGTTGCCACTGCTGACTGATTTGTTTGCTCGCATAAAGGGGGCCAAGTGGTTCTCTAAGATAGATCTCCGTGGGGCGTATAATTTGGTGCGAATTAAGCAGGGGGATGAGTGGAAAACCGCATTTAATACGCCCGAGGGCCACTTTGAGTATTTGGTGAGGCCTTTTGGCCTTTCAAATGCCCCTTCAGTCTTTCAGTCCTTTATGCATGACATTTTCCGTGATTATTTGGATAAATTTATGATTGTGTATCTGGATGATATTCTGATTTTTTCGGATGACTGGGACTCTCATGTCCAGCAGGTCAGGAGGGTTTTTCAGGTTTTGCGGTCTAATTCCTTGTGTGTGAAGGGTTCTAAGTGCGTTTTCGGGGTTCAAAAGATTTCCTTCTTGGGATACATTTTTTCCCCCTCTTCCATCGAGATGGATCCTGTCAAGGTTCAGGCTATTTGTGATTGGACGCAACCCTCTTCTCTTAAGAGTCTTCAGAAATTTTTGGGCTTTGCTAACTTTTATCGTCGATTTATTGCTGGTTTTTCTGATGTTGTTAAACCATTGACTGATTTGACTAAGAAGGGTGCTGATGTTGCTGATTGGTCCCCTGCTGCTGTGGAGGCCTTTCGGGAGCTTAAGCGCCGCTTTTCTTCCGCCCCTGTGTTGCGTCAGCCTGATGTTGCTCTTCCTTTTCAGGTTGAGGTCGACGCTTCTGAAATCGGAGCTGGGGCGGTTTTGTCGCAGAGAAGTTCCGACTGCTCCGTGATGAAGCCTTGTGCTTTTTTTTTCTCGTAAATTTTCGCCCGCCGAGCGGAATTATGATATTGGGAATCGGGAGCTTTTGGCCATGAAGTGGGCTTTTGAGGAGTGGCGTCATTGGCTTGAGGGGGCTAGACATCAGGTGGTGGTATTGACCGACCACAAAAATTTAATTTATCTTGAGTCCGCCAGACGCCTGAATCCTAGACAGGCGCGCTGGTCGTTGTTTTTCTCTCGGTTTAATTTTGTGGTGTCATACCTACCGGGTTCTAAGAATGTTAAGGCGGATGCCCTTTCTAGGAGTTTTGAGCCTGACTCCCCTGGTAATTCTGAACCTACAGGTATCCTTAAGGATGGAGTGATATTGTCTGCCGTTTCTCCAGACCTGCGGCGGGCCTTGCAGGAGTTTCAGGCGGATAGACCTGATCGTTGCCCACCTGGTAGACTGTTTGTTCCTGATGATTGGACCAGTAAAGTCATTTCTGAGGTTCATTCTTCTGCGTTGGCAGGTCATCCTGGAATCTTTGGTACCAGGGATTTGGTGGCAAGGTCCTTCTGGTGGCCTTCCCTGTCACGAGATGTACGAGGCTTTGTGCAGTCTTGTGACGTTTGTGCTCGGGCCAAGCCTTGTTGTTCTCGGGCTAGTGGATTGTTGTTGCCCTTGCCTATCCCGAAGAGGCCTTGGAAGCACATCTCGATGGATTTTATTTCGGATCTTCCTGTTTCTCAGAAGATGTCTGTCATCTGGGTGGTGTGTGACCGTTTCTCTAAGATGGTCCATTTGGTTCCCCTGCCTAAGTTGCCTTCTTCTTCCGAGTTGGTCCCTCTGTTTTTTCAAAATGTGGTTCGTTTGCATGGTATTCCGGAGAATATCGTTTCTGACAGAGGAACCCAATTCGTGTCTAGATTTTGGCAGGCATTCTGTGCTAGGATGGGCATAGATTTGTCTTTCTCGTCTGCTTTCCATCCTCAGACTAATGGCCAGACCGAGCGGACGAATCAGACTTTGGAGACATATTTGAGGTGTTTTGTGTCTGCAGATCAGGATGATTGGGTTGCTTTTTTGCCTTTGGCGGAGTTTGCCCTCAATAATCGGGCCAGCTCTGCCACCTTGGTGTCTCCTTTTTTCTGTAATTCGGGGTTTCATCCTCGATTTTCCTCCGGTCAGGTGGAATCTTCGGATTGTCCTGGAGTGGATGCTGTGGTGGAGAGGTTGCATCAGATTTGGGGGCAGGTAGTGGACAATTTGAAGTTGTCCCAGGAGAAGACTCAGCTTTTTGCCAACCGCCGGCGTCGGGTTGGTCCTCGGCTTTTTGTCGGGGACTTGGTGTGGTTGTCTTCTCGTTTTGTCCCTATGAGGGTTTCTTCTCCTAAGTTTAAGCCTCGGTTCATCGGCCCGTACAAGATATTGGAGATTCTTAACCCTGTGTCCTTCCGTTTGGACCTCCCTGCATCTTTTTCTATTCATAATGTTTTTCATCGGTCATTATTGCGCAGGTATGAGGTACCGGTTGTGCCTTCCGTTGAGCCTCCTGCTCCGGTGTTGGTTGAGGGCGAGTTGGAGTACGTTGTGGAAAAAATCTTGGACTCCCGTGTTTCCAGACGGAAAACTCCAGTATCTGGTCAAGTGGAAGGGATACGGTCAGGAGGATAATTCTTGGGTGACTGCCTCTGATGTTCATGCCTCCGATCTGGTCCGTGCCTTTCATAGGGCTCATCCTGATCGCCCTGGTGGTTCTGGTGAGGGTTCGGTGCCCCCTCCTTGAGGGGGGGGTACTGTTGTGAAATTGGATTTTGGGCTCCCCCGGTGGCCACTGGTGGAATTGAACTTGTGTGCATCATCTCCTCTGTTCACCTGTTCCCATCAGGATGTGGGAGTCGCTATTTAACCTTGCTCCTCTGTCACTTCCATGCCGGTCAACATTGTAATCAGAAGCCTTTCTGTGCATGTTCCTGCTTCTAGACAACTCCCAGCTAAGTCGGACTTTTGTCCTTGCTTGTTTTTTGCATTTTGTTCCAGTTCACAGCTGCAGTTTCGTTTCTGTGTCTGGAAAGCTCTTGTGATCTGAAATTGCCACTCTGATGTTATGAGTTAATACTAGAGTCTTAAAGTAATTTCAGGATGGTGTTTTGATAGGGTTTTCAGCTGACCATGAAAGTACCCTTTCTGTCTTCCTGCTATCTAGTAAGCGGACCTCGATTTTGCTAAACCTATTTTAGTTACATAGTTACATAGTTACATAGTTATTGAGGTTGAAGGAAGACTTTAAGTCCATCTAGTTCAACCCATAGCCTAACCTAACATGCCCTAACATGTTGATCCAGAGGAAGGCAAAAAAAACCCATGTGGCAAAGAGTAAAAAAATTCCTTCCCTTCATACTACGTTTGTCATTTTCATCTAAAATCACCGCCAATATATGTGGGGGCCTCTGTCTGCCTTTCGGGGAAATTTCTCTAGAGGTGAGCCAGGACTGTATTTTCCTCTGCCAGGATTAGTTAGTCCTCCGGCTGGCGCTGAGCGTCTAGGGATAAAACGTAGGCACGCTACCCGGCTACTGTTAGTTGTGCGGCAGGTTTAGTTCATGGTCAGTTTAAGTTTCCATCCTTCCAAGAGCTAGTTCTTATGTATGCTGGGCTATGTTCTCTTGCCATTGAGAACCATAACAGTGGTCCTTGGTAGTGCTTTCAGGCACGGGTACCTCCTGCTTAGTAACCGGGTTCCAGTAACGTCAGCTGGTCTTCGGTAGTTCCATTGGCTCTTGGACCTTCGGGTAGCCATCCGAGTTCCAGTTCCATCAGCTGGTTCTCGGCATTTTCTCAGCCTTCTTGTACCTTCTGCTACATTTCCAAGTTCAAGAGACTAAACACGATGACCCGGAAGACCACCCCTAAGATGACGACGACACCAGAGACGACAACCACCGTGATGACAACGACCCTGGAGACGATGACCCTGAAGACCACCCCGATGACGACGACCCCGGAGACGACGACCCTGAAGACCACCCCGATGACGACGACCCCGGAGACGACGACCCTGGAGACGACGACGACCTGGAAGACCGAGAAGCAGAAGAACAAGAGGCTGCAGAACAAAGAGCAGAAGAACATTAAGCATAACACTAAATATCAGAGCAAAAAATGTTATCTAAATTATAAGCAGAAGAAGACTAAGCAGTGTATGGGGGTGAGTCCGTTCCTTCTCGTGGTGCCCCTGGATAAAGCCTGATGCTGCAGGCCAAACTGAACGCGGACAAATGTAACTCTTTTGTGACAGGCAGAACGGAAGGTGTAATCTTCAAACTTTTATAGATAACAACTACGGGAATGCCTGTCACAAATAAGAATATGATGAAGAAGTAGAATATGATGAAGATAATAGTAAAATAAAAAGAATATGAACAATGTAACCAAAAAAATAATAGGTAGAAGATGAAGAAGAAGATGAATAAGGTGAAGAAGTTGATGTCAAAGAAGCTGATGATGAGGATAATGAAGAAGAAAGTGTGGGAGAAGTAAAAAAGAAGGTGAAGGGCGTGGAAGTAGTGAAACATCAATATCTGAGAAAATAAAAAAAAAATTAACATAGTCAAAATCTTTCTACCGCCGAACGTCATAAAAAAAAACAAAATCCTGCTATTCTATTACATTGGGCTAAACCTCTGTGCCTTTAATGTCTCCGCCACGTCCCCCAATACATCCTACATTATTCTTAGTTGTTTTCCTTCATGTAGAATGAACCTACAAGTTTATAAAGGGTTTATTTTAATTCCGATATTTTCGTCCCATTGACTTGCATTGGGATCGGGTATCGGTATCGGATTAGATCCGATATTTTGACGGTATCGGCCGATACTTTCCGATACCGATACTTTCCGATATCGGAAAGTATCGCTCAACACTACTCACCACACATCTAGATAAGTTCCTTCGTGGGTCTAGTTTCCAAAATGTGGTTACTTGTGGGGTGTTTCTACTGTTTAGGCACATCAGGGGCTCTGCAAATGCAATGTGACGCCCGCAGACCATTCCATCAAAGTCTGCATTTCAAATGTCACTACTTCCTTTTCGAGCCCTGACGTGTGCCCAAACAGTGGTTTACCCCCACATATTGGGTATCAGCGTACTCACAACAAACTGGGCAACAAATATTGGGGTCCAAATTCTCCTGTTACCCTTGTGAAAATAAAAAATTGCTTGCTAAAACATCTTTTTTGAGGAAAGAAAAATGACTTTTTATTTTCACGGCTCTGCGTTGTAAACGTCTGTGAAGCACTTGGGGGTTGAACGTGCTCACCACACATCTAGATAAGTTCCTTTGGGGGTCTAGTTTCCAAAATGGGGTCACTTGTGGGGGGTTTCTACTGTTTAGGCATATCAGGGGCTCTGCAAACGTAACATGATGCCCGCAGACCATTCCATCAAAGTCTGCATTCCAAAACGTCACTACTTCCCTTCCAAGCCCCGACATGTGCCCAAACTGTGGTTTACCCCCACATATGGGGTATCAGCGTACTCAGGAGAAACTGGACAACAACTTTTGGAGTCCAATTTCTCCTGTTACTCTTGCAAAAATAAAAAATTCTGGGCTAAAAAATATTTTTGAGGAAAGGAAACACATTTATTATTTTCACGGCTCTGCGTTATAAACTTCTGTGAAGCACTTGGGGGTTCAAAGTGCTCACCACACATATAGATAAGTTCCCTTGGGGGTCTAGTTTCCAAAATGGAGTCACTTGTGGGGAGTTCCTACTGTTTAGGCACATCAGGGGCTCTGCAAACGCAACCTGACGCCCGCAGAGCATTCCATCAAAGTCTGCATTTCAAAACGTCACTACTTCCCTTCTGAACCCCGACGTGTGCCAAAACAGTGGTTTACCCCCACATATGGGGTATCAGCGTACTCAGAAGAAACTGGACAACAACTTTTGGGGTCCAATTTCTCCTGTTACCCTTGGGAAAATAAAAAATTGTGGGCTAAAAATCATTTTTGAGAAAAGAAAAATTATTTTTTATTTTCATGGCTCTGCGTTATAAACTTCTGTGAAGCACTTGAGGGTTCAAAGTGCTCACCACACATCTAGATTAGTTCCTTGGGAGGTCTAGTTTCCAAAATGGGGTCACTTGTAGGGGAGCCCCAATGTTTAGGCACACAGGGGCTCTCCAAATGCGAAATGGTGTCCGCTAATGATTGGAGCTAATTTTCCATTCAAAAAGCCAAATGGCGTGCCTTTTCTTCCGAGCCCTGCCGTGCGCCCAAACAGTGGTTTACCCCCACATATGGGGTATCATCGTACTCAGGACAAACTGGACAACAACATTTGGGGTCAAATTTCTCCTATTACCCTTGGGAAAATAAAAAATTCTGGGCTAAAAATCATTTTTGAGGAAAGAAAAATTATTTTTTTATTTTCACGGCTCTGCGTTATAAACTTCTGTGAAGCACCTGGGGGTTATAAGTGCTCACTATGCATCTAGATAAGTTCCTTGGGGGGGTCTAGTTTCCAAAATGGGGTCACTTGTAGGGGAGCTCCAATGTTTAGGCACACAGGGGCTCTCCAAACGCGACATGGTGTCCGCTAACGATTGGAGCTAATTTTCCATTCAAAAAGTCAAATGGCACGCATCCCCTTCCGAGCCTTGCCGTGCACCCAAACAGTGGTTTACCCCCACATATGAGGTATCGGCATACTCAGGAGAAATTGCCCAACAAATTTTAGGATCCATTTTATCCTGTTGCCCATGAAAAAAGGAAAGAATTGAGGCTAAAAGAAATTTTGTATGAAAAAAAAGTACTTTTTCATTTTTGCGGATCAATTTGTGAAGCACCTGGGGGTTTAAAGTGCTCACTATGCCTCTAGATGAGTTCCTTGGGGGGTATAGTTTCCAAAATGGGGTCACTTGTGGAGGAGCTCCAATGTTTAGGCACACAGGGGCTTTCCAAACGCGACATGGTATCCGCTAACGATGGAGATAATTTTTCATTCAAAAAGTCAAATGGCGCTCCTTCCCTTCCGAACCTTACCATGTGCCCAAACAGTGGTTTACCCCCACATGTGAGGTATTTTTGTACTCAGGAGAAATTGCCCAACAAATTTTAGGATCCATTTTATCCTGTTGCCCATGTGAAAATGAAAAAATTGAGGCTAAAATAATTTTTTTGTGAAAAAAAAGTACTTTTTCATTTTTACGGATCAATTTGTGAAGCACCTGGGGGTTTAAAGTGCTCACTATGCTTCTAGATAAGTTCCTTGGGGGGTCTAGTTTCCAAAATGGGGTCACTTGTGGGGGAGCTCCAATGTTTAGGCACACGGGGGCTCTCCAAACGCAACATGGTGTCCGCTAAAGATTGGAGCCAATTTTTCATTCAAAATGTCAAATGGCGCTCCTTCCCTTCCGAGCCCTGCCGTGCGCCCAAACAGTGGTTTACCCCCACATATGAGGTATCAGCATACTCAGGACAAATTGGAAAACAACGTCCATGGTCCAGTTTATCCTTTTACCCTTGGGAAAATAAAAAAATTGTTGCTAAAACATCATTTTTGTGACTAAAAAGTTAAATGTTCATTTTTTACTTCCATGTTGCTTCTGCTGCTGTGAAACACCTGAAGGGTTAATAAACTTCTTGAATGTGGTTTTGAGCACCTTGAGGGGTGCAGTTTTTAGAATGGTGTCACTTTTGCGTATTTTCAGCCACATAGAACCCTCAAAATGACTTCAAATGTGAGGTGGTCCCTAAAAAAAATGGTTTTGTAAATTTTGTTGTAAAAATGAGAAATCACTGGTCAAATTTTAACCCTTATAACTTCCTAGCAAAAAAAAAAATTGTTTCCAAAATTGTGCTGATGTAAAGTAGACATGTGGGAAACGTTATTTATTAACTATTTTGTGTCACATAACTCTCTGGTTTAACAGAATAAAAATTCAAAATGTGAAAATTGCAAAATTTTCAAAATTTTCGCCAAATTTCAGTTTTTTTCACAAATAAACTCAGAAATTATCGACCTAAATTTACCACTAACATGAAGCCCAATATGTCACGAAAAAACAGTCTCAGAATCGCTAGGATCCGTTGAAGCGTTCCTGAGTTATTACCTCATAAAGGGACACTGGTCAGAATTGCAAAAAACGGCAAGGTCATTAAGGCCAAAATAGGCTGGGTCATGAAGGGGTTAAGCAAAGAAGGCTGCCGGTTCACAGCGGTAAGGTCCAGGCTGCGTCGGAAAGGTGAGTATATCAATATTTTTTATTTTAATTCTTTATTTTACACATTAATATGGTTCCGATACCGATTCCCGATACCACAAAAGTATCGGATCTCGGTATCGGAATTCCGATACCGCAAGTATCGGCCGATACACGATACTTGCGGTATCGGAATGCTCAACACTAGTAGCTATGTTCCCCTGATTATCATTCATTTCCCACTTTTTACAGTCAGGAGCACAGCTGCATTAGCAGGCTCCTGGCTGTAAAATTATTTAACCCTTTCAGATGGATTTACAGCGTGGGACATGACTGAACAAAGGAAGGTATGGGATATTGTTGTTTTTTTAATTTAACTTTGTTTCAGGTGACAAGGGTCTTCAATTGGACTAAGAGTATAGTAAACTATTACAACACCCTGTGTCTTTATTTTATTAAAATACTTTATTCCTAATGTGTGTGTATTTTATTAACCGTTTACTAGTATTGGATTAATAATGGATAGGTGTCTTATTATTGACGCCTCTCTATTATTAACCAGGCTTAATGTCACCTTACAATAGCAAGGTAACATTAACCCTTTATTACCCCATATCCCACCGCTACTGGGGAGTGGGAAGAGAGTGGCCAAGTGCCAGAATAGGCGCGTCTTACAGATGTGCCTTTTCTGGGGTGGCTGGGGGCAGATGTTTTTAGCTGGGGGGGGCAATAACCATGGACCCTCTCTAGGCTATTAATATCTGCCCTCAGTCACTGGCTTTACCACTCTGGCGGAGAAAATTGCGCGGGAGCCCACGCCAATTTTTTTCCGTGATTTAACCCTTTATTTTAACAGCTAGAGCTACCAAATTTTACACAAAGACACTTCTTACATTAGTAGTGAGGAATATGCAATAAAACAAGGGGTATGAGATGGTTTACTGTATATAAACCATGTCTCATATCCTGTCGGGTTTGTGAAGGAGATAGCAAAAGCTGGCAATTGAATTACCGGCTTTTCTGCTATCTAGCGCTGCATTAAATATAAATATATATATATAGGTGTCTCACTGACATATATATGTATATATACCTATTCTATGTGTATATATCTATTCTTTTCTAACCTGTAAGTGTGATTTTACTGTACACTGCGCTGAATTACCGGCTTTTCAAAGGACACCGGTGCGTTAAAATCGGACAGCAATACGGATGTCATACGGATGTTGTGATAAAAAATCGCATGACAATCGCATGATTTTCCTCCATTTTTTCGGTCCGTAAATCGGACTGTTTTTTTGCTCGCAAGTGGAAATGAGCCCTTAGATGCAGACTAACGAGCAGATCTAATTTCATGCAGGTGTTATTTTTGGGTATGAAAATTTACAGGATGATTCCATAATATTTTCCTCAGAATTTAGTGATTCCATAATTTTCCCCTATGCTTGGTTAAAAAAAAGTAACCATTACTGACTACCACATTTTTTGTTCTTGATTTAGTGTTTCTTAAAGCCAGAAAGTTGCCATTTGAAATGACTTTAGTTTTTTTTCTGAATGAACATCCTCCAAGGCCGGTGATTCCATAATTTTTGCCAGGGGGTGTATATTGCTCATCCACACAGTCTTACATTTATTTGGTACATTTCATTGCTATATAAGCCTCTAAAAATGTGGTAAAAAATGTATCGGTATTCTATTGCTCATCCACACAGTATGATGTGTTCTTGAGTACAGTTCATTGCTATATGAGCCTCCAAAAGCTTGTTCAAAAATATATTAGCATTACTTTGCTTTTCCTTGGGAAATAATGTCTAGTAGGGTACATTTTATTGCTATATAACACTCGAAAATGTGTTAAAAAATGTATCAGTATTATATTGGTCATCCATAGGGTATTTCTTGTTCTTTGGTACATTTCATTGTTATATAACCCTCAAAAACTTGTTCAATATTTTATTGTCATTATATAGCTCATCTATAGACTATTCCATGGTGTGGAGTACATTTCATTGGTGTATTACCCTCAATAAACTTGTTTAAAAATTAATTGGTATTATATTACTCCTCCATAGGATATTACATCTTCTTGGGTGCTTTTCGTTGCTATATAAGCCTCAAAAATTTGTTCAAATAGTTATCTATATATATAAGAGGCATCGTGATTACTCGCTAATCCCGCCCCCTTCACAGTAGCTCCGCCCCCACCACATCACCACACATAATCCTGCTCCCCACCCCATTATCACACACAATCCCGCCCCCACCACATTACCACACACAATCCAGCCCCCACCACATTACCACACACAATCCCGCCCCCACCACATTACCACACACAATCCGCACCACATGACCAAGCACAATCCCGCCCCCCCACCACATCACCACACATAATCCTGCCCCCCACCACATCATCACACATAATCACGCCCCTTCAACACATCACCACACACATTCCCGCCCCCTAACACATCACCACACATAATCCCGCCCCCCACCTCATTACCACAAATAATCCCGCCCCCCACCACATTACCACACATAATCCCGCCCCCCACACTACCACACATAATCCTGCCCTCCACCATATTACTACAGGTAATACCACCCCCCCACCACATTGCCACACATAATCCCACCCCCACCACATTACCACACACAATCCCGCCCCCACCACATCACCACACATAATCCCGCCCCCCCACCACATCACCACACATAATCCCGCCACCGCACCACAATACCACACAAAATCCCACCCCCCACCACATTACCACAGATAACCCCAGCCCCCACCACATTACTACACATAATCCCGCCCCCCACCACATTACCACACATAATCCCGCTCCCCACCACATCACCACATATAATCCCGCCCCCCCACCACTTTACTACAGATAATTCCGCCCCCACCACATTACCAGACATAATCCCGCCCCCACCCCATCCCCACATATAATCCCGCCCCCCACCACATCACCACAAGTAATCCCGCTTCCTCACTACATCACCACACATAATCCGGTTCCCCACCACATCACCACACATAATCCCGCCCCCTAACACATCACCACCCCCACTACATTAACACAAATAATCCTGCCCCCACCAGGTTACCACACATAATCCCGCCCCCCACCTCATTACCACACATAATCCCGCCCCCCACCACATTACCACACATAATCCCGCCCCCACTACATTACCACACATAATCCCGCCACCCCACCACATTACCACACATAATCCCGCCCCCCACCACATTATCACACATATTCCCGCCCCCCCACCACATTACCACACATAATCCCGCCCCCACCACATTACCACACATAATCCCGCCCCCCACCACATTACCACAGATAATCCCGCCTCCCACATTACCACACATAATCCCGCCCCCCCACCACATTACCACACATAACCCCCCACCACATTACCACATAATGCCGCCCCCCCACCACATTAATAATGCTGCCCCCCACCACATTACCACACATAAGCCCACCCCCCACCACATTACCACAAATAATACCGCCCCCCACCCCATCACCACACACAATCCTGCCCCCACCCCATCACCACACATATTCCCGCACCTCCACCCCATCACCACACATAAACCCACCCCCCACCACATTACCACACATAAACCAGCCCCCCACCACATCACCACACATAATCTCGCCCCCCACCACATCACCACACATATTCCCGCACCTCCACCCCATCACCACACATAAACCCGCCCCCCACCACATCACCACACATAATATCGCCCCCCACCACATCACCACACATATTTCCGCCCCATCACATTACCACACATAATCCCGCCCCCACCACATTATCGCACATAATCCCGCCCCCCACCACATTATCGCACATAATCCCGCCCTCCACCACATTACCACACATAATCCCGCCCCCCCACCACATTACCACACATAATCACCCCCACCACATTACCACACATAATCCCGACCCCCACCACATCATTACACATAATCCCTCCCCCTAACACATCACCACACAATCCCGCCCCCACCACATTAACACAAATAATCCCGCCCCCACCAGGTTACCACACATAATCCCGCCCTTACCAGATTCCCACACATAATCCCACCCCCCACCCCATTACCACACATAATCCCGCCCCCACCACATTACCACACATAATCCCGCCCCCACTACATTACCACACATAATCCCGCCACCCCACCACATTACCACACATAATCCCGCCCGCCCACCTCTTTACCACACATAATCCCGCCCGCCCACCCCATTACCACACATAATCCCACCCCCCACCACATTACCACACATATTCCCGCCCCACCACATTACCACACATAATCCCGCCCCCCACCACATTACCACACATAATCCGGCCCCCACCACATTACCACAGATAATCCTGCCCCCCACCACATTGCCACACATAATCACGCCCCCCACCACATTACCACACATAACCCCCCACCACATTACCACATAATGCCGCCCCCCATCACATTAATAATGCCGCCCCCCACCACATTACCGCACATAAGCCCGCCCCCACCCCATTACCACAAATAATACCGCCCCCCCACCCCATCACCACACATAATCCCGCCCCCACCCCATCACCACACACTCCCGGCCCCCCCCACCCCATCAACACACATATAACCGCCCCATCACCACACATAATCCCGCCCCCCACCACATTACCACACATATTCTCACCCGCACCACATTACCACACATAATCCCGCCCCCCACCACATTACCACACATAATCCGGTCCCCACCACATTACCACAGATAATCCCGCCCCCCCACCACATTACCACACATAATCCTGCCCCCCAACCACATTACCACACATAACCCCCCACCACATTACCACATAATGCCGCCCCCCCACCACATTAATAATGCCGCCCCCCCAACACATTGCCACACATAAGCCCGCCCCCACCCCATTACCACAAATAAAAAAGCCCCCCCACCCCATCACCACACATAATCCCGCCCCCACCCCATCACAACACATAATCCCGGCCCCCCCACCCCATCAACACACATATAACCGCCCCCCACCCCATCACCACACATAATCCCGACCCCCACCCCATCACCACACATAATCCCGCCCCCCCACCCCATCACCAAACATAATACAGCACCTCCACCTCATCACCACATAATCCCGCCCCCCACCACATCACCACACATAATACCGCCCCCCACCACATCACCACACATAATCCCGCCCCCCACCACATTACCACAGATAATCCCGCCCCCCCACCACATTACCACACATTATCCCCCCACCACATTACCACACATAAGACCCCCACCACATGAACAAATAATGCCGCCCCCACCTCATTAATAATAAAGCCCCCCACCCCATCACCACACATAATCCCGCCCCCCCACCCCATCACCACACATAATAATGCCCCCCCACCCCATCACCACACATAATCCCAACCCCCCACCCCATCACCACACATAATCCCGCCCCCCATCCCAACACCACACATAATCCCGCCCCCTCACCCCATCACCACACATATTCCCGCCCCCCCACCCCATCACCACACATAATCCCCCCCACCCCATCACCACACATAATCCCGCCCCCCCACCACATCACCACACATAATCCCACCCCCACCACATTACCACACATAATCCCGCCGCCCCACCACATTACAACACATAATCCTACCCCCCCACCACATTACCACACATAATCTCGCCTGTTATGATATGGCAGCCTAGGAGCAGCATGGGGAACACTCTGGAGAAGGTGGGACCTGTACTGACCGCAGACCCTGAACTTAACACCGCAACTAGAAGCAGCCGTGGGATGTACCTAACACTCCCTAGACACCTCGTCACAGCCGGAGATCCAAATACTCCTAGAGATAAGAAAAGGGAAAACTATCTTGCCTCAGAGAAAACCCCCAAAGGATAGACAGCCCCCCACAAATATTGACTGTGAGAGGAGAGGGAAAAAACATATACAGACTGAAATCAGGATTTAGCAAAGGAGGCCGTACTAGCTAGATAGAAAGGAAAGATCAGAGTACTATGCGTTCAGTATTAAAATACTAGAAAGTATCCACCACAGAAAAATACAAAAGCTCCACATCTAACTAAAGATATGGAGGGTATATCTGCATCTCCAGAGATACCAGCATGGCTGAACAAATCCTTGCACAGACCAAGCCGGACAAAACAAACATGAAAATGAACTGAACTATTAAGTCCACAGCATATGGACAGCAAAAGGCCAAGCCAGAACTTATTTTTGATGAACTGCACAGCAAGCAGGAGAGACCAGGAAAGGATGTGAATCCTCCAGGAACAATGGACAACTGGCACTGACCAAAGGGTGAAGCCAGACTAAATAGCCCAGTCCGAAGTGGCCACACCTGATGACTGCTGTGAAAGACAGACAGCAGCGCTACCACTTATAACCACCGGAGGGAGCCCAAGAGCAGAATTCACAACAATACCCCCCCTTGAGTAGGGGTCACCGAGCCCTCACCAGAGCCCCCAAGCCGATCAGGACAAGCCAAATGGAAGGCATGAACCAAATCGTCAGCATGAACATCGGAGGCAACAACCCAAGAATTATCCTCCTGGCCATAACCCTTCCACTTGACAAGATACTGAAGCCTCCGCCTTGAAAAACGAGAATCCAAGATCTTCTCCACCACATAATCCAACTCTCCATCAACCAACACCGGGGCAGGAGGATCAACAGAGGGAACCACGGGCACCACATATTTCCGCAACAAAGATCTATGAAAAACATTATGGATGGAAAAAGAGGCTGGAAGGGCCAAACGAAAAGGCACAGGATTGATAATCTCAGAAATCCTATAAGGACCAATAAACCGAGGCTTGAACTTAGGGGAAGAAACCTTCATAGGAACATGACGGGAGGACAACCAGACCAGATCTCCAACCTGAAGCCGGGAACCAACACACCGACAACGGTTAGCAAAACGCTGAGCCTCCTCCTGAGACAATACCAAATTGTCCACCACATGAGCCCAAATTTGCTGCAACCTGTCAACCACAGAGTCCACCCCGGGACAATCAGAAGGCTCAGCCTGCCCTGAAGAAAAACAGGGATGAAAACCAGAATTACAAAAGAAGGGTGAAACCAAAGTGGCAGAACTAGCCCGATTATTAAGGGCAAACTCGGCCAATGGCAAGAAAGCCACCCAATCATCCTGATCAGCAGACACAAAGCACCTCAAATAAGTTTCCAAAGTCTGATTAGTTCGCTCGGTTTGGCCATTTGTCTGAGGATGAAATGCGGACAAAAAAGAAAAATCAATGCCCAGCCTAGCACAAAAGGCCCGCCAATACCTAGAAACAAACTGGGAACCTCTATCGGATACAATATTCTCCGGAATGCCATGCAAACGAACCACATGCTGAAAAAACAATGGAACCAACTCAGAAGAGGAAGGCAATTTAGGCAAAGGTACCAAATGAACCATCTTAGAAAACCGGTCACAAACCACCCAGATAACCGTCATCCTCTGGGAAACCGGAAGATCCTAAATAAAATCCATAGAAATATGCGTCCAAGGCCTCTCAGGGACCGGCAAAGGCAAAAGCAACCCACTGGCGCGGGAGCAACAAGGTTTGGCCCGCGCACAAGTCCCACAGGATTGCACAAAGGAACGCACATCACGTGACAAAGAAGGCCACCAAAAGGACCTACCAACCAATTCTCTGGTACCAAAAATCCCAGGATGGCCAGCCAACACCGAACAATGAATCTCAGAAATTACTTTACTAGTCCATCTGTCAGGAACAAACAGTTTCCCCACTGGACAGCAGTCAGGTTTATCAGCCTGAAATTCCTGAAGAACCCGTCGTAAATCAGGGGAGATGGCAGAAAGAATCACCCCTTCCTTCAAAATACCGACCGGCTCAAGGACCCCAGGAGAATCGGGCAGAAAGCTCCTATTGAAACGGGAGAAAAACACTGACCATTGGACCTGTCTAGGATTCAGCCGTTTGGCAGACTCGAGGTAAATCCAATTCTTATGATCGGTCAAGACCACAATACGGTCTTGGCCCCCTCAAGCCAATGTCGCCACTACTCAAATGCCCACTTCATAGCCAACAACTCACGATTGCCAACATCATAATTACGTTCCGCCAGCGAAAACTTTTGAGAAAAGAAGGCACACGGTTTCATCAAGGAACCATCAGAATTCCTCTGAGACAAAACGGCCCCTGCCCCAATCTCAGAAGCGTCAACCTCAACCTGAAAAGGAAGAGAAACATCCGGCTGACGCAACACAGGGGCAGAAGTAAATTGGCGTTTAAGCTCCTGAAAGTCAGAAACGGCCGCAGAGGACCAACTCGTCACATCAGCGCCTTTCTTCGTCAAATCGGTCAGATGTTTAACCACACTGGAGAAGTTGGCAATGAAACGGCGATAAAAATTAGCAAAGACAAAAATTTCTGAAGGCTCTTCACGGATGTGGGCTGGATCCAATCATGAATGGCCTGAACCTTAACCGAATCCATTTCTATAGATGAGGGAGAAAAAATGAAGCCCAAAAAAGAAAACTTCTGTACTCCAAAGAGGCACTTAGACCCCTTCACAAACAAGGCATTATCACGAAGGATCTGGAATACCATCCTGACTTGTCTCACATGAGACTCCCAATCATCTGAAAAAATCAAAATATCATCCAAATATACAATCATGAATTTATCAAGATAATTCCGAAATATATCATGCATGAAGGACTGAAACACAGATGGAGCATTGGAGAGTCCGAATGGCATCACAAGATATTCAAAATGGCCCTCGGGCGTATTAAACGCAGTTTTCCATTCGTCACCCTGCTTAATACGAACAAGATTATATGCCACTCGAAGGTCAATCTTAGTAAACCAACTAGCCCCCTTAATCCTGGCAAACAAATCAGAAAGCAAAGGCAAAGGGTATTGGAATTTGACCGTGATCTTATTCAAGAGGCGATAATCAATACAGGGTCTCAAGGAGCCATCCTTCTTGGCAACAAAAAAAAAACCTGCTCCCAATGGAGAAGAAGATGGCCGAATATGCCCCTTCTCCAAAGACTCCTTAACATAACTCCACATGGCGGCATGATCTGGCACAGACAGGTTGAAAAGTCGGCCCTTAGGGAACTTACAGCCTGGAATCAAGTCAATAGCACAATCACAGTCCCTATGCGGTGGAAGGGAACTGGATTTGGGCTCATCAAAAACATCCTGGAAATCTGACAAAAACTCAGGAATTTCAGAAGAGGGGGAGGAGGAAATTGACATCAAAGAAACGTCATCATGAACCCCCTGACAACCCCAACTAGTCACAGACATAGATTTCCAATCCAACACCGGATTATGCACCTGTAACCATGGAAACCCCAGCACAATAGCATCATGCAAATTATGCAACACCAGAAAACGACAATCTTCCTGATGGGCTTGCGCCATGCACATGGTTAACTGTGTCCAAAACTGAGGTTTATTTTTAGCCAATGGTGTAGCATCAATGCCCCTCAAAGGAATAGGACTCTGCAAAGGCTGCAAGGGAAAACCACAACGTCTGGCAAATTCTAAGTCCATTAAATTTAAAGCGGCGCCTGAATCCACAAATGCCATGACAGAAAATGACGATAATGAGCAGATCAGGGTCACAGATAACAGAAATTTAGGTTGTACAGTACTGATGGTAACGGAATTAGCGATTCTCTTGGCACGCTTAGGGCAATCAGAAATAACATGAGCAGAATCGCCGCAGTAAAAACACAACCTATTCAGATGTCTGAATCCTTGTCGTTCAGCTCTAGACACAATCCTATCACACTGCATAGGCTCAGGACTCCGCTCGGAAGACAACGCCATAGTGTGCACAACTCTGCGCTCACGCAAGCGCCGATCAATTTGAATGGCCAGAGACATAGAATCACTCAGACCAGCAGGCGTGGGGAACCCCACCATAACATCTTTAACGGATTCAGAAAGACCCTTTCTGAAAATTGCCGCCAAAGCATCCTCATTCCATTTAGTCAGCACAGACCATTATCTAAATTTCTGGCAATACGATTCTGCCACTTCTTGACCCTGACACAGGGCCAACAAGGTTTTCTCAGCATGATCCACAGAATTAGGTTCATCATACAATAACCCAAGCGCCTGAAAAAAGGTGTCTACATTAAGCAAGGCCGGATTCCCAGATTCCAGGGTAAACGCGCAATCCTGAGGATCGCCACGCAGCAGAGATATGACAATTTTAACCTGCTGGATGGGATCACCAGAGGAACGGGGCTTCAGAGCAAAAAACAGTATACAGTTATTTTTAAAGCTCAAAAATTTGGACCTGTCCCCAAAAAACAGATCAGGAGTTGGAATTCTAGGCTCTAAAACCGGAGTCTGAACGATATAATCAGAAATACCCTGTACTCTAGCAGCAAGTTGATCCACACGAGAAGCAAGTCCCTGAACATCCATGTCAGCGCCAAACTCCTGAGCCACCCAGAGGTAAAGGGGGAAAAAAAAACACAACAGACTACAGAAAAAAAAATGGCTCAGCACTTTCTTTCCCTTCTTCTGAGATGCGGTTAACTCATTGTTGGCCAGTTGTACTGTTATGATATGGTGGCCTAGGAGCAGCATGGGGAACACTCTGGAGAAGGTGGGACCTGTACTGACCGCAGACACTGAACTTAACACCGCAACTAGAAGCAGCCGTGGGATATACCTAACACTCCCTAGACACCTCGTCACAGCCGGAGATCTAAATACTCCTAGAGATAAGAAAAGGGAAAACTATCTTGCCTCAGAGAAAACCCCCAAAGGATAGACAGCCCCCCACAAATATTGACTGTGAGAGGAGAGGGAAAAAACATACGCAGACTGAAATCAGGATTTAGCAAAGGAGGCCGTACTAGCTAGATAGAAAGGAAAGATCAGAGTACTATGCGTTCAGTATTAAAATACTAGAAAATATCCACCACAGAAAAATACAAAAGCTCCACATCTAACTAAAGATATGGAGGGTATATCTGCATCTCCAGAGATACCAGCATGGCTGAACAAATCCTTGCACAGACCAAGCTGGACAAAACAAACATGAAAATGAACTGAACTATTAAGTCCACAGCATATGGACAGCAAAAGGCCAAGCCAGAACTTATCTTTGATGAACTGCACAGCAAGCAGGAGAGACCAGGAAAGGATGTGAATCCTCCAGGAACAATGGACAACTGGCACTGACCAAAGGGTGAAGCCAGACTAAATAGCCCAGTCCGAAGTGGCCACACCTGATGACTGCTGTGAAAGACAGAAAGCAGCGCTACCACTTATAACCACCGGAGGGAGCCCAAGAGCAGAATTCACAACAATACCCCCCCTTGAGTAGGGGTCACCGAGCCCTCACCAGAGCCCCCAAGCCGATCAGGACAAGCCAAATGGAAGGCATGAACCAAATCGTCAGCATGAACATCGGAGGCAACGACCCAAGAATTATCCTCCTGGCCATAACCCTTCCACTTGACAAGATACTGAAGCCTCCGCCTTGAAAAACGAGAATCCAAGATCTTCTCCACCACATAATCCAACTCTCCATCAACCAACACCGGGGCAGGAGGATCAACAGAGGGAACCACGGGCACCACATATTTCCGCAACAAAGATCTATGAAAAACATTATGGATGGAAAAAGAGGCTGGAAGGGCCAAACGAAAAGGCACAGGATTGATAATCTCAGAAATCCTATAAGGACCAATAAACCGAGGCTTGAACTTAGGGGAAGAAACCTTCATAGGAACATGACGGGAGGACAACCAGACCAGATCTCCAACCTGAAGCCGGGAACCAACACACCGACAACGGTTAGCAAAACGCTGAGCCTCCTCCTGAGACAATACCAAATTGTCCACCACATGAGCCCAAATTTGCTGCAACCTGTCAACCACAGAGTCCACCCCGGGACAATCAGAAGGCTCAGCCTGCCCTGAAGAAAAACAGGGATGAAAACCAGAATTACAAAAGAAGGGTGAAACCAAAGTGGCAGAACTAGCCCGATTATTAAGGGCAAACTCGGCCAATGGCAAGAAAGCCACCCAATCATCCTGATCAGCAGACACAAAGCACCTCAAATAAGTTTCCAAAGTCTGATTAGTTCGCTCGGTTTGGCCATTTGTCTGAGGATGAAATGCGGACAAAAAAGAAAAATCAATGCCCAGCCTAGCACAAAAGGCCCGCCAATACCTAGAAACAAACTGGGAACCTCTATCGGATACAATATTCTCCGGAATGCCATGCAAACGAACCACATGCTGAAAAAACAATGGAACCAACTCAGAAGAGGAAGGCAATTTAGGCAAAGGTACCAAATGAACCATCTTAGAAAACCGGTCACAAACCACCCAGATAACCGTCATCCTCTGGGAAACCGGAAGATCCGAAATAAAATCCATAGAAATATGCGTCCAAGGCCTCTCAGGGACCGGCAAAGGCAAAAGCAACCCACTGGCGCGGGAGCAACAAGGTTTGGCCCGCGCACAAGTCCCACAGGATTGCACAAAGGAACGCACATCACGTGACAAAGAAGGCCACCAAAAGGACCTACCAACCAATTCTCTGGTACCAAAAATCCCAGGATGGCCAGCCAACACCGAACAATGAATCTCAGAAATTACTTTACTAGTCCATCTGTCAGGAACAAACAGTTTCCCCACTGGACAGCAGTCAGGTTTATCAGCCTGAAATTCCTGAAGAACCCGTCGTAAATCAGGGGAGATGGCAGAAAGAATCACCCCTTCCTTCAAAATACCGACCGGCTCAAGGACCCCAGGAGAATCGGGCAGAAAGCTCCTATTGAAATGGGAGAAAAACAGGGACCATTGGACCTGTCTAGGATTCAGCCGTTTGGCAGACTCGAGGTAAATCCAATTCTTATGATCGGTCAAGACCACAATACGGTCTTGGCCCCCTCAAGCCAATGTCGCCACTACTCAAATGCCCACTTCATAGCCAACAACTCACGATTGCCAACATCATAATTACGTTCCGCCAGCGAAAACTTTTGAGAAAAGAAGGCACACGGTTTCATCAAGGAACCATCAGAATTCCTCTGAGACAAAACGGCCCCTGCCCCAATCTCAGAAGCGTCAACCTCAACCTGAAAAGGAAGAGAAACATCCGGCTGACGCAACACAGGGGCAGAAGTAAATTGGCGTTTAAGCTCCTGAAAGTCAGAAACGGCCGCAGAGGACCAACTCGTCACATCAGCGCCTTTCTTCGTCAAATCGGTCAGATGTTTAACCACACTGGAGAAGTTGGCAATGAAACGGCGATAAAAATTAGCAAAGACAAAAATTTCTGAAGGCTCTTCATGGATGTGGGCTGGATCCAATCATGAATGGCCTGAACCTTAACCAAATCCATTTCTATAGATGAGGGAGAAAAAATGAAGCCCAAAAAAGAAAACTTCTGTACTCCAAAGAGGCACTTAGACCCCTTCACAAACAAGGCATTATCACGAAGGATCTGGAATACCATCCTGACTTGTCTCACATGAGACTCCCAATCATCTGAAAAAATCAAAATATCATCCAAATATACAATCATGAATTTATCAAGATAATTCCGAAATATATCATGCATGAAGGACTGAAACACAGATGGAGCATTGGAGAGTCCGAATGGCATCACAAGATATTCAAAATGGCCCTCGGGCGTATTAAACGCAGTTTTCCATTCGTCACCCTGCTTAATACGAACAAGATTATATGCCACTCGAAGGTCAATCTTAGTAAACCAACTAGCCCCCTTAATCCTGGCAAACAAATCAGAAAGCAAAGGCAAAGGGTATTGGAATTTGACCGTGATCTTATTCAAGAGGCGATAATCAATACAGGGTCTCAAGGAGCCATCCTTCTTGGCAACAAAAAAAAAACCTGCTCCCAATGGAGAAGAAGATGGCCGAATATGCCCCTTCTCCAAAGACTCCTTAACATAACTCCGCATGGCGGCATGATCTGGCACAGACAGGTTGAAAAGTCGGCCCTTAGGGAACTTACAGCCTGGAATCAAGTCAATAGCACAATCACAGTCCCTATGCGGTGGAAGGGAACTGGATTTGGGCTCATCAAAAACATCCTGGAAATCTGACAAAAACTCAGGAATTTCAGAAGAGGGGGAGGAGGAAATTGACATCAAAGAAACGTCATCATGAACCCCCTGACAACCCCAACTAGTCACAGACATAGATTTCCAATCCAACACCGGATTATGCACCTGTAACCATGGAAACCCCAGCACAATAGCATCATGCAAATTATGCAACACCAGAAAACGACAATCTTCCTGATGGGCTTGCGCCATGCACATGGTTAACTGTGTCCAAAACTGAGGTTTATTTTTAGCCAATGGTGTAGCATCAATGCCCCTCAAAGGAATAGGACTCTGCAAAGGCTGCAAGGGAAAACCACAACGTCTGGCAAATTCTAAGTCCATTAAATTTAAAGCGGCGCCTGAATCCACAAATGCCATGACAGAAAATGACGATAATGAGCAGATCAGGGTCACAGATAACAGAAATTTAGGTTGTACAGTACTGATGGTAACGGAATTAGCGATTCTCTTGGCACGCTTAGGGCAATCAGAAATAACATGAGCAGAATCGCCGCAGTAAAAACACAACCTATTCAGACATCTGAATCCTTGTCGTTCAGCTCTAGACACAATCCCATCACACTGCATAGGCTCAGGACTCCGCTCGGAAGACAACGCCATAGTGTGCACAACTCTGCGCTCACGCAAGCGCCGATCAATTTGAATGGCCAGAGACATAGAATCACTCAGACCAGCAGGCGTGGGGAACCCCACCATAACATCTTTAACGGATTCAGAAAGACCCTTTCTGAAAATTGCCGCCAAAGCATCCTCATTCCATTTAGTCAGCACAGACCATTATCTAAATTTCTGGCAATACGATTCTGCCACTTCTTGACCCTGACACAGGGCCAACAAGGTTTTCTCAGCATGATCCACAGAATTAGGTTCATCATACAATAACCCAAGCGCCTGAAAAAAGGTGTCTACATTAAGCAAGGCCGGATTCCCAGATTCCAGGGTAAACGCGCAATCCTGAGGATCGCCACGCAGCAGAGATATGACAATTTTAACCTGCTGGATGGGATCACCAGAGGAACGGGGCTTCAGAGCAAAAAACAGTATACAGTTATTTTTAAAGCTCAAAAATTTGGACCTGTCCCCAAAAAACAGATCAGGAGTTGGAATTCTAGGCTCTAAAACCGGAGTCTGAACGATATAATCAGAAATACCCTGTACTCTAGCAGCAAGTTGATCCACACGAGAAGCAAGTCCCTGAACATCCATGTCAGCGCCAAACTCCTGAGCCACCCAGAGGTAAAGGGGGAAAAAAAAACACAACAGACTACAGAAAAAAAAATGGCTCAGCACTTTCTTTCCCTTCTTCTGAGATGCGGTTAACTCATTGTTGGCCAGTTGTACTGTTATGATATGGTGGCCTAGGAGCAGCATGGGGAACACTCTGGAGAAGGTGGGACCTGTACTGACCGCAGACACTGAACTTAACACCGCAACTAGAAGCAGCCGTGGGATATACCTAACACTCCCTAGACACCTCGTCACAGCCGGAGATCTAAATACTCCTAGAGATAAGAAAAGGGAAAACTATCTTGCCTCAGAGAAAACCCCCAAAGGATAGACAGCCCCCCACAAATATTGACTGTGAGAGGAGAGGGAAAAAACATACGCAGACTGAAATCAGGATTTAGCAAAGGAGGTCGTACTAGCTAGATAGAAAGGAAAGATCAGAGTACTATGCGTTCAGTATTAAAATACTAGAAAATATCCACCACAGAAAAATACAAAAGCTCCACATCTAACTAAAGATATGGAGGGTATATCTGCATCTCCAGAGATACCAGCATGGCTGAACAAATCCTTGCACAGACCAAGCTGGACAAAACAAACATGAAAATGAACTGAACTATTAAGTCCACAGCATATGGACAGCAAAAGGCCAAGTCAGAACTTATCTTTGATGAACTGCACAGCAAGCAGGAGAGACCAGGAAAGGATGTGAATCCTCCAGGAACAATGGACAACTGGCACTGACCAAAGGGTGAAGCCAGACTAAATAGCCTAGTCCGAAGTGGCCATACCTGATGACTGCTGTGAAAGACAGACAGCAGCGCTACCACTTATAACCACCGGAGGGAGCTCAAGAGCAGCATTCACAACACTCGCCCCCCCATTACATCACTACACACAATCCCGCCCCCCACCACATCACCACACATAATCCCGCCCCCCACCACATTACCACACATAATCCCGCCCCTACTACATTTCCAAACATAATTCCGCCCCCCCACCACATTACCACACATAATTACGCCCTCCCACCACATTACCACACATAATCTCGCCCCCCCTCCACATCACCACACATAATCCCACCCCCAACACATCACCAAACATAATCCCGCCCCACCACATCACCACAAATAATACCGCCCCCCACCCCATCACCACACATTATCCCACCCCAACACATCACCACACATAAGCCCGCCCACACCCCATTACCACAAATAATACCGCCCCCCACCCCATCACCACACATAATCCCGCCTCCCCACCCCATCACTACACATAATCCCACCCCCCACCCCATCACCACACATAATCCCGCCCCCCCACCCCATCACCACACATAATAACACCCCCCCACCCCATCACCACACATAATCCCGCCCCCCACCCCAACACCACACATAATCCCGCCCCCTCACCCCATCACCACACATATTCCCGCCCCCTTACCCCATCACCACACATAATCCCTTCACCCCATCACCACACATAATCCCACCCCCCCACCACATCACCACACATAATCCCACCCCCCACCACATTACCACACATAATCTCGCCCTACCATTACATCACCACACATAATCCAGCCCCCCACCACATCACCACACATAATCCCGCCCCCCACCACATTACCACACATAATCCCGCCCCTTACTACATTTCCAAACATAGTCCCGCCCCCCACCACATTACCACACATAATTACACCCCCCCACCACATTACCACACATAATTTCGCCCCCCACCCCATCACCACACATAATCCCACCCCCAACACATCACCACACACAATCCCGCCCCCACCACATCACCACAAATAATCCTGCCCCACCACATCACCACACATAATCCCGTGCCCCACCACATTACCACACATAATCCAGCCCCCCCACCACATCACCACACATAATCCTGCCCCCCCACCACATCACCACACAAATTCCCACCCCCCACCACATTACCACACATAATCCTGCCGCCCCACCACATTACCAGACATAATCCTGCCCCCCCACCACATTACCACACATAATCTCGCCCCCCATTACATCACCACACACAATCCCGCCCCGCACCACATCACCACACATAATCCCACCCCCCACCACAATACCACACATAATCCCGCCCCCACTACATTTCCAAACATAATCCCGCCCCCCACCACATTACCACACATAATTACACCCTCCCACCACATTACCACACATAATCTCGCCCCCACCACATCACCACAAATAATACCGCCCCCCACCCCATCACCACAAATAATACCGCCCCCCACCCCATCACCACACATAATCCCACCCCCAACACATCACCACACATAAGCCCGCCCACACCCCATTACCACAAATAATACCGCCCCCCACCCCATCACCACACATAATCCCGCCCCCCCCACCCCATCACCACACATAATCCCGCCCCCCCACCCCATCACCACACATTATCCCGCCCCCCCACCCCATCATCACACATAATCCCGCCCCCCCACCCCATCACCACACATAATCCCGCCCCCCACCCCATCACCACACATAATCCCGCCCCCCACCCCATCACCACACATAATCCCGCCCCCCACCCCATCACCACACATAATCCCGCCCCCCCACCCCATCACCACACACAATCCCGCCCCCCACCCCATCACCACACATAAAATCACCACACATAATCCCGCCCCCCACCCCAACACCACACATAATCCCGCCCCCCACCACATCACCACACATAATTCTGCCCCCCAACACATCACCACACATAATCCCGTCCCCCCACCCCATTACCACACATAATCCTGTCCCCCCACCCCATTACCACACATAATCCCGCCCCCCACCCCATTACCACACATAATCCCGCCCCCCACCCCATTACCACACATAATCCCGCCCCAACACATTACCTCACATAATCCCACCCCCCCACCCCATTACCACACATAATCCCATTCCCAACACATCACCACACATAATCCCGCCCCCCCACCACATCACCACACATAATCCCGCCCCCAACACATCACCACACTGTTGTTATTAACTTAATTTTAAGTTAATTTACAACCTGCGTAAGCGCTATTGAATGTTGTAATTATTTACTTTAATTTAATCACCAGCAGCGTTAATTAGATAGCAATGAGCGTGCCGAATGTTAGCTGGCTGGAAACATCTAGTCGGTATTATATTTATCATCCATAGACTTTTAAATATTCTTGGGTAGATTTCCATGGTATTTAAGCCTCATAAAGCTTGTTAAAAAATTGATCGGTATAATCTATTGCTCATCCATAGACTTTTACATATTTTTGGCTAGATTTCGTTGCTATGTAACCGTCAAAATTCTTGCTTAAAATGTATCAGTATAATATTGCTCACACATAGACTATTCTGTGGTCTGGAGTTTATTTCATTGGTATATAAAAAAAAACTTGTTCAAAATCTATCAGTATTATATTGCTCATCCATAAGCTATTACATCTTCTTGTGTACAGTTTGTTGCTATATAAGCCTCAAAAGACCTGTTCAAAAATGTATCGATTTTATATTGCTCACTCAGACTATTCCATGGTCATTGTCATCAAGTTCATTTCGCTGGTATATAACCCTCAAAAATCTTGTTCAAAACTGTATTTTATATTGCTCATCCATAGAATATTCCATGCACTAGAGTACATTTCATTGCTATTTAACCCTCATCCATATACTAATCCGCATCATGGAGTTTATTTCGTTGGAATATTACTCTAAAAAAACTTAAAATTGTTAGCGTTATTATGTTGCTCATACATAGATATTCCGTGCACTAGAGTAAATTTTGTTTGTATATTACCTTCAAAAAACTTGTTCAAAGGTATTATATTGCTCATCCATAGGGTGTTACATCTTCTTGGGTACAGCTCATAACTATATTAACCTCAAAAAACTTTCTCAAAAATGTATCAGTACTATTGTTATATCGTCACACGCTCAAGTCCTGAAGCAACTCCCATTGGTCCTCTAGGAAGGCCCTGAAGTTGCTGCGACTTTATCAATCTTTGTAATGAGCTTTGCACCAGTGTGGTCATGTATGCTTGTGGTTAGGGCCCGGCTGAAATAAACCATTAGAATACCGGTACCTCCGGTGAAGAATTGTTTGTGTGCTTCTCTGACTGCATGACCACTGACTGCTATCAGCTCACCAATTAGCTGTGTTCTCCTGTGAGCTTAATAGGACACAGTGCTTTTCTTTCACGGTGACTCTGTGAAGAAACAGCGCTCACTTATACCGCCATATAGTGCCATTTGCTAGCAGCAGGTTCTCCTCCTGCACGGTGGACCCCCGGCTGCGAACACACCAATAATAGCATCTATATTTACTCGGTGCGTTCCGCCAGCCCTATCAACTATATTGCTCATCCATAGACTTTTACATATTCTTGGGTAGATTTTGGTGGTATATCAAACTCAAAAAACTTGTTAAAAATATAACAGTATTATATTGCTCACCCATAGACTTGTTAAAAATATAACAGTATTATATTGCTCACCCATAGACTATTCCGTGGTCTGGAGTGTATTTAGTTGGTAGATGACCCTCAAAACACTTCAAAATTCATTGGCATTAAATTGCTCATTCATAGACTTTTACATATTCTTGGCTAAATTTTGTGTTATATAACCCTCAAAAATCTTGTTCAAAAGTGTATCGGTATTATATTGCTCACCCTTCCCCTTGAGAAAGCAAAACTACCGGAAGAAGCGAAACGCGCGTCGGGGGTTTAGTTCACTTGGATCCTACCCGCTGCCTGCTGTCCCACCTTGGTAAGCACTGCTGACACTTGTTTTATTATATGCTGTGGGAGATTGTTCACCACGAGCCTTCTTACTGACTCATATCTGTGGAAGCTTTGCAACTTACATAATTTTTCCATCTATCTTGTTTGGGCAGCTCGCACCGGTGGTTATCCGCATGTCCCATCCTTTTGCACCTTACTATCTATTTATATTGTATGCATATTTTATGATTATTTGCTATTTAATAAAATATTACATTTTATAGTTCCTATTGACTCCTGGTTTTCTCCTTGGTTCTATCTCACCCATAGACTATTCCATGGTCTGGAGTACATTTCATTGTTATATATCCCTCAAAAAACTTGTTAAAAATGTTATCATTATTATACTGCACACCCATAGACTATTTCATATTGTGAAGTTTATTTAGTTGGTATATAACCCTCAAAAAACTTGTTCAAAATGTACTATTATTATTATTATTTATTATTATAGCGCCAATTATTCCATGGCGCTTTACATGTGATGAGGGGTATACATAATAAAAACAAGTACAGTAATCTTACACACAATACAATCACAATACAAGCCACAACTGGTACAGGAAGAGAGAGGACCCTGCCCGCGAGTGCTCACAATCTACAAGGGATGGGTGAGAATACAGTAGGTGAGGGCAGAGCTGGTCGTGCTGTATGCAGTCGTGCAGTATGATATTACTCATCCATAGGATATTACATCTTCTTGGGTACAGTTCATTGCTTTATAAGCCTAAAAAAGTGTTTAAAAATGTATCAATAATATCTTGCTCATCCATAGACTTTTATGTATTTTTTGGTAGATTTCAGTGGTATATAAGCGTCAAAAAGTTGTTAAAAAACTGATTGATATAATATATTACTCCTCCATAGTCTTTTACATGTTCTTGGGTGGATTCAGGGCCGGTTTAAGGCAAAGTGGGGCCCTAAGCAAAGTTTAAAATAGGGCCCCAAATGCTAACATATTGCACATCATACAGAAACATTTCTGCTGTATTTACATGCGCTAATCTCAGGCCGCTAAACGAGTGTGATCAACAATACTGTAGTCGTTGGACGCTTGTTTCCTGGCCTCTTTCCACCATCTGAGAAGAATGAAGGGGACAGAACGATCACTAATAGATCACTAACAGATCACCATACAGTATCATGTTATCAGCAGCACATCTACAGTTTATACTGGCGATGTGCTGCTGAGAACAATGATTTTTATTCCGGCATAAACAATCCAATCACCCAATGAATATGCAGCATTTTGCTTGTTTAGTATAATACACCCCATAGTCCTCCATATAATATAATGTGCCCCATAGTCCTCCATGTAGCATAATACACTCCTCACAGTGCTCCATATAGTATAATGCACCGCCATAGTCATCCATGCAGTACAATTTACTTCCCATAGTATAATGCACCCCATAGTTCTTCATATAGTATAACATATTCCCCATAGTCCTCGATACAATATAATTCAGCCCACATATAGTATAATGCAGCCACCACCCCAGAGTATAATGCAGCCACCCCAGAGTATAATGTAACTGTAGCGCCCCCACTGCCGCAGGGCCGAGGGGTACCCGGTACCGGGCCTGTGAGTCTCTGCTCTGGGGTTGTCACGGTGGCTAGGCCCCGGTCCGTGACCCTGCTGAGGGGCGTACAGTAATAGATATGATGGATGATGGTGGTGGTGAGGCTGTGGTGGTGCGGTGCAGTAAATAACGAGGACACCAGGTTGCAGTCTCTTTACCTCTTTACTAAAGATCTCTGGGTCCTCAGTCCGGAATCCGGATAACCAGGCTGCGCAAGTCCGGCCGGTCCAATGGCACCTCCAGAGTTCTCTTTACAGGTGGAAATCTGTGCCTTCCCCCTAGCGCTAGGTGTTGCGGTCCTTCCCTGCTGTGCTTACGGAAAGTCCCCACAACTGTTGTGTCCGTTTCTTAAGTTCCCTCACAACTCAATTAGATGATGTTCTGCTAATTCTCCATTCCTCCCTGATGTTACGGTTAGAACGGCACCCGTTTGACGGGTAGGCTCGGAGCTCTTCCGGGACCCTAGAGTCGCCCCTCTCCACAAGTTGCCCCCCAAGACTGCATAGGTGATTTAGGTGAGACAGCCCGCCTTAGACTGACTGTCCTGCCGCTGTTTAGAGTATTGCTTGAAGCTGAATATTGTAATACTCCCTCGGCGTTCCGGCCGCCGGTTGTGCGCCTCAGTAGGATGTTGCCTCGGTCTTACAGCACGACCCCTACTGGTGTCTCCTTGTTGCCTTGATCTCGTTTCTCACTCAGCACAATCTATCTCGCTTCCAATCCCTTCTTGGGCACCGCCGCTATACTGAGCAGGCACGGTCCCATTACGTTCGCTCAAGTTGCCAAGTCTCTGTCAGGATCCCACCCCTGACAGAGACCCTACCGAATCTTCTCCCGCAACACCCTCTGCCACAAGGTGTTGCCTGGCTCCAACCCAGTCAGCTTTCTGTCTAACTTCCTGCCTGATCCCCAGTTTTACCAGTGTGTGAGGAGTGGCCTAATGAATAGAACCCTTAGCTCCCCCTGGAGGCCCGGCGGTGAAATGTATTGGTGTCTGTGATACCTGATCAGATGAACTCCTTCAGTGCCATCAGACGTACCATAGCTCCCCTTAGTGGCGGAGCCACAGTACTGCAACGACCAGGACTCTGGGGCGCTGCACTCCCCCCCGGTTAAATCCAGTACTCCGGGACTGGGAAGAAAACAACAATACAGATTAGCAAAAAGACATACAATTTGTTGAGTGCAATAACAATAAGTATACTTGAACAGAGCTTCCCTTTATGGGAGGTGAGGACACTTGAACGTTACAAACATGGTTAAATATCATAGCAACATGCTATAAATAACTTTTCTTACCCAACCTGGTATTCTACTTAGTACAAATTCTTGAACAATAATTTAACATTGCCTTTTAGGACGTACACTCTGAATCCGCTAAAGACCTTCTTATAATCACATTATAAGGCAATTTAACTTTTACATTCTCCTTCTTTAAATCTGCAGGACCGCCTGTCCTAACGGCACCAGACCTACTGCCTCTCCTTTCTTACAGGACCGCTCCTTTCAGCCCAAGCCTTCTGTCTTTTCAACTACTATACATAGTATAGAACATAACATTACTTTCAGTTTAGGACCAATGAGCCATTTCTTCAAGGCTCCTAAGAGGACTCACTAACTAACCCCTTACGGGTTCACTCTCTGTCCTCATCTTTCTATCAACATTATCAAACATTTTCCACAATTAACTTGTTAAATACACATAACTTTCTTATGCAAACATTATCATCACTTTCTTTTGTCAAGACATTATTGCTATCTGTCAATCTTAAAGCAATACCATTCTTTAAGTGCAACTAATAGACATCCCCTTTAAGAGGGGACCAAGTCTCTATGAGGTAGCATATCTTCTCAAGCTACCAGTCCGTACTCAGCAAAGGTTCCAGTGTGGTATCTTCACAAAGAGTCCTTTTTGAAGTAAAACCAGTAGGGAGCACCTTTAATAAGGTGCAAACTATTTACAGAAAGTTTGTATCATGCACTGTTCATGATTGCGGCAGTTCTGGAAACTTGTGCAAAACTTAGAAAAAACAAACAAAACAATAGGGACCCCGGGTCAACAAAGGGATCCCCTTTAAAAGTTAACCCTGATCGGGTTTAGCAGCAAAGTCAGGAAACAGTAACTATTTACATGTCATGAAGTAGTAATATCTTACTCATTTTTCGGTAGCCCCCCGGGGCTTCACCTGGCAGGTGGCCCTCTGCAAGCCAGGCAGGTCGGACTCCAAGCTCACTCCTGCGGCCAGGTGCACCCCGTGGGTTCGGGTCTCCTGCACGACCAGATCGTGCGCTGCGATGAGTGTCTGTGTGGGCCGATGGATAATGCTGGCAGCAGCAGTGGCGGCAGCAGCGGCTTCAGCGGCAAGCTCCTCCCCCTCGGTGGGGGATACCGCCAGAACCGCAGTGCAGTGCTGCATATCCCGGGCCCACCAGCCGCTCCCCTTTAGGTGCCGGCGGTATGTGACCACATCCCCCGGCTTCAGGAAGGACTTGGCGCCGTCTCCACACAGGCAGGGCTCCACTTCTTCCCGGGTGATGCGGACTTTCAGGGCTGTCCTGATCTCCTGCACGAAGCCCTTTCCCGTCTGGGGCAGGTACACAACTACAACGCCCCACTTCGGCAGGGAGCCCTCCAGCAGTTCTCCTCGCGCTTCCCGCTCCACTTCTCGCTGGAACTCCGCGATCAGGTGGTTTCGATATTCCCCCCAGGGGAAGGGCCCGAGGTCATGCCCCCCCGGTGCATTGGTGCCAGACGGCGGGGACATCGGGGCGCCACTGGTCGCAGCAGTGGCCGGGTCGTGTGTAGAGGTGAGGTGGCCTCCCCGGGAGTCGCGGCATTGGGTACCTTCACTCACGGTAGCTCCTCCGGTGCCGCTCTCCTCTCCTGCAGAAGGCGTACGAACCGGAGACCATTCAGGCACGGGATGCCCCATCGGCAGCTCCCAAGGATCCAAATCCTCCAGCGGAGGCATATCAGAATAATCCGCTGGTGACCGGGGTCGATGCGGGGCCATTCTTTTCTGCAGGCCTTCCCTGGTCTCCAGTTCCACCTCATCTGAGTCATAGTTTCGTTTCTTCGGTCTCCGCCCGCCATAGAAGATCAAGAGGCGGATCTCTCCTGTTGATGGGCCCGCCCTTAGGATGCAGCAATATTTAGACTGGGCGGCCATTGTCCTTCGTGCTCTTTAGTTTGTCTACGCCTATTCCACGCCCCTCTTCTCTTCCTGCGCCCTCCTCAGCGCTGTAATGGCGGCGGATTTTGGCGGTAAATGGCGCAGCACAGTCTTTACAACAGAGTACAGTCCAAGCACAATAAATCACAGTTCCAAGGCACACATGACCTGATTCTTCAGGCTTAAGTAGATCCTGTTCGTGACGCCAAGTTGTAGCGCCCCCACTGCCGCAGGGCCGAGGGGTACCCAGTACCGGGCCTGTGAGTCTCTGCTCTGGGGTTGTCACGGTGGCTAGGCCCCGGTCCGTCACCCTGCTGAGGGGCGTACAGTAATAGATATGATGGATGATGGTGGTGGTGAGGCTGTGGTGGTGCGGTGCAGTAAATAACGAGGACACCAGGTTGCAGTCTCTTTACTTCTTTACTGAAGATCTCTGGGTCCTCAGTCCGGAATCCGGATAACCAGGCTGCGCAAGTCCGGCCGGTCCAATGGCACCTCCAGAGTTCTCTTTACAGGTGGAAATCTGTGCCTTCCCCCTAGCGCTAGGTGTTGCGGTCCTTCCCTGCTGTGCTTACGGAAAGTCCCCACAACTGTTGTGTCCGTTTCTTAAGTTCCCTCACAACTCGATTAGATGATGTTCTGCTAATTCTCCGATCCTCCCTGATGTTACGGTTAGAACGGCACCCGTCTGACGGGTAGGCTCGGAGCTCTTCCGGGACCCTAGAGTCGCCCCTCTCCACAAGTTGCCCCCCAAGACTGCATAGGTGATTTAGGTGAGACAGCCCGCCTTAGACTGACTGTCCTGCCGCTGTTTAGAGTATTGCTTGAAGCTGAATATTGTAATACTCCCTCGGCGTTCTGGCCGCCGGTTGTGCGCCTCAGTAGGATGTTGCCTCGGTCTTACAGCACGACCCCTACTGGTGTCTCCTTGTTGCCTTGATCTCGTTTCTCACTCAGCACAATCTATCTCGCTTCCAATCCCTTCTTGGGCACTGCCGCTATACTGAGCAGGCACGGTCCCGTTACGTTCGCTCAAGTTGCCAAGTCTCTGTCAGGATCCCACCCCTGACAGAGACCCTACCGAATCTTCTCCCGCAACACCCTCTGCCACAAGGTGTTGCCTGGCTCCAACCCAGTCAGCTTTCTGTCTAACTTCCTGCCTGACCCCCAGTTTTACCAGTGTGTGAGGAGTGGCCTAATGAATAGAACCCTTAGCTCCCCCTGGAGGCCCGGCGGTGAAATGTATTGGTGTCTGTGATACCTGATCAGATGAACTCCTTCAGTGCCATCATCGTACCATAGCTCCCCTTAGTGGCGGAGCCACAGTACTGCAACGACCAGGACTCTGGGGCGCTGCATAACCCCCCCAACAGAGTATAATGTAACCTCCCCATAGAATATAATGCAGCCCCCCATATAGTATAATGTAGCCCCCTCATAGAGTATGATGCAATCACCCCTCATAGAATATAAATATAATACAGCCCCCCCATAGAATATAATGTAGCCCTGAACAGGATATAATACAGCCCACCTCCCCATAGAATATAATGTAGCCTTATCAAAGGGTATGATGCAATCATCCCTCATAAAATCTAATAAAGCCCCCCACAGAATATAATGCAGCCGCCTCCATAGAATATAGCAGTGTACAGGGTACCTCTACACAGGTCAGCAAACCGGACTGTGTACTGGGGTACAACAAAAACATGGGGGGCGTTGATCTCTCCGATCAACTCCTCCAACCGTACAGTGCTTTGAGAAAGACCAAGTTGTGGTACAAAAAGCTGTCCGTGTACATCGTACAAATGGCAATGCTCAACACTTTCCTGCTGTCATGATGTGCACGACACACTGATACGTCGTACCTTCAGTTCCAGGAGGTAGTGGTTAAGGCCCTGATGTTTGGCACGAGGGAAGGAGCGGGACCCAGTACTCCCGGAACTGAGGGTGCTCGTATCGTACCAGGTCAGCATTTTCCGGGGGTGGTCCCGCCAACTGATAGAAAAGGTAAGCTGCAAAAAAGGTGCCGTGTGCTACAAAAGAGGAATACACATGACACCATCTATCAATGCGACACCTGCCCCTACAAACCTGGCCTGTGTATGAAGGATTGCTTCAAATTGTACCACACCTCCATGCACTACTAATTTACTTTACAGGAACCAGTAGATTAGTTCCAAAGAGGGGGCACATCTAAGTAAGTTCCTTGGGGGTCTAGGTTCCAAAATGATGTCACTTGTGTTTTTTTTTACTGTTTAGGCACATCAGGGGCTCTGCAAACGGAACATGACGCCCTCAGACCAGCCCATCAAAGTCTGCATTCCAAAACGTCACTACTTCCCTTCCGAGCCCCGAAGTGTGCCCAAACAGTAGTTTTCTCCAACATATGGGGTACCAGCGTACTCAGGACAAATTGGACAACACCTTATGGGGTCTAATTTTTCCTGTTACCCTTGGGAAAATGAAAAATTTGGGACTGAAAGATCATTTTTGTGGGAAAAAAATAGAATTTTTTATTTTCACGCCGGGCGTCATAAACTTTAGTGAAGCACTTGGGGGTTCAAAATTCTCACCACACACCTAGATAAGGGAGCTGGAGCTCACAGCTGCAGTGTGAGTTCCAGGAAGATGGTGCCGATCTCCTGCCTCTGCTGTGGACGGCTCAGGGGGCGTGGCCAGACCAGAGCAGAGAGCAGCTTATAATGCTAGGTATAGAGTCGGCTCCTGACCGCAGATCTCTATGCCCTGGGCTGCCATAATTGCAGAGTGTAAGTGTCCTGCAGCTTCACTTACACTCCTGCAAAGCAAAATGGTGGCGCCCAGTGGCTGAAAAAAAAATGAATAATAAAAAAAATATTAAAGTTAAAAAGAGGAAATTTGTATGAAAAATAATTGTTTATATAAACAATTATTTTTAATACAAAAAATAAAATGCGGCACCTTTCCTTTAAGAATGCAAGGAGCATTAATGTTCTCCCTAGGTTCCCAAGACCTCTCCTCAGGACCAAAACCCTTCCAATCAACCAAAAAGAATGTCTTGCCCCTGACTCGTTTGGAAGCTAAGATATCCTCCACCTCAAAATTGTTATCTGCAGAGATTGGAGGAGGAGAAGGACTAGGAACGGAATGAAAATGATTAAGAATGACCGGTTTTAGGAGAGAGACGTGGAAGACATTAGGAATACGGAGTGAGACAGGTAACCTGAGCTTGTAAGCAACATTGTTAATGCGCCGGAGGACTTAAAAAGGACCGATATAACGAGGTCCAAGCTTGTAAGAAAGAATCTTCAATCTAATATATTTTGAAGACAGCCAAACCTTTTCGCCAGGAAGAAAAGATGGAGCCTCCAGACGCCTCTTGTCAGCTTGTCTCTTCATGCGTTCACCTGACCTCTTCAGGGCTTCCTTAGCCTCCAGCCAGATCTTGGAGAAATCCACAGTCATGGAATCAGCTGCTGGAACCCCGGCGGAGGCAGAGATGGGCAATGGAACCTTGGGATGCATGCCATAGACCACAAAGAAAGGAGACTTGCCTGAAGACTCGCCAGGGTGGTTATTGTAGGCAAACTCAGCCCATGGAAGAAGACTTGACCAATTATCGTGATGTGCATTAGAGAAATGGCGAAGATAGGTCGCCAACACCTGATTGACATGTTCCACTTGCCCGTTTGGTTTGAGGGTGATACGCGGAAGAGAAATCCAATTTGACCTCCAGGAGACTGCAGAGAGCCTTCCAAAATCGAGAAGTAAACTGCACACCTCGATCTGACACCATGTGTGACGGGAAACCATGAAGTCGGAAAATATGCTGGACAAAAACTTTTGCCAGTTCATGAGCTGAAGGTAGTTGCTGTAATGGAACAAAGTGTGCCATCTTGGAGAAGCGGTCTACTACTACCAGGATGGTAGTGAAACCGGAAGAGCAGGGTAGATCCGTGATTAAATCCAATGCAATGTGTTGCCAAGGAGTAGAAGGAACAGGTAACGAAAGCAAAAATCCAGAAGGTAATCTTCTGGGAACTTTAACCTTGGCGCAAGAGGAGCAAGAAGCAGAGAAGTCAATCACATCTTGGCGGAGAGAGGGCCACCAGTAAAACCGAGAGATGAGCTCCAAAGTCTTTTTAACCCCGACATGACCAGAGATTTTGGAGGAGTGGCCCCACCACAACACTTGAGTTCTCTTGGTCTCAGGAACAAAGGTCTTGCCAGGCGGTGGAGTAGTCAACCTTACGGGAGCCACAGAGATGACCTTGAGAGGATCAATGATGTGAGAGAGATCTTCCTCCACATCTTGAGCTTGAAAAGACCGGGATAAGGCATCTGCTTTGACATTCTTCAGACCAGGATGAAAATGCAATTCAAAATCAAAGCGAGCGAAGAACAAGGACCACCTGGCCTGTCGGGGATTGAGCCTCCGGGCTGACTGGATGTAGGCCAGATTCTTGTGGTCAGTGAAGATGATAAACGGATGAACAGCTCCCTCCAGCAAATGGCGCCACTCCTCAAGGGCCATCTTGATGGCTAGCAACTCTCTATCCCCAATAGAATAGTTGCACTCCGCAGGAGAGAAGGCTTTAGAAAAGAATCCGCAGGAAACCAATCGACCGGAAGAAGACTTTTGAGATAACACTGCACCAGCTCCAGTGGAAGAGGCGTCCACTTCCAGGATGAACGGCTTATTAGCCTCAGGCCGATGCAATACTGGTGCGGTAGAGAAAGCCTGTTTAAGACTAGAGAAAGCCTCTTCGGCCTCTGGAGACCAAACAATAGAACTGGATCCCTTCCGAGTGAGGTTGGAGATAGGCTTGATGATGGACGAGAAATGCGGAATAAATTGTCGGTAGTAGTTAGAAAAACCGAGGAAGCGTTGGATAGCTTTCACCCCAACCGGACGAGGCCACTGAAGGATAGCGGACAACTTCTCTGGATCCATCTCCAATCCATTCTCGGAGACAATATACCCCAAAAAGGGCAAAGAAGATCGTTCGAAGAGACACTTTTCCATCTTAGCATAAAGGCGATTCTCCCAGAGGCGCTGCAGGACCAAACGAACGCTTCTTCTGTGGGAAGACAGATCCGGTGAGAAGATGAAGATATCATCAAGGTAGACCACAACGCAGGAGTAAAGCAGATCTCGAAAGATGTCGTTTACAAATTCTTGAAAGACTGCGGGAGCGTTACACAATCCAAAGGGCATGACAAGATACTCGTAATGTCCATCCCGGGTGTTGAAGGCAGTCTTCCACTCATCCCCTGGGCGAATACGAACGAGATTGTAGGCTCCACGTAGGTCCAACTTCGAGAAGATCCGCGCCCCTCTCAAATGATCAAAGAGCTCTGGAATTAACGGCAGAAGGTATTTATTTTTTACTGTGATGTCATTCAAACCTCGATAGTCAATGCAGGGACTTAAAGAGCCGTCCTTCTTTTTCACAAAGAAAAAGCCGGCACCAGCAGGCGAGGAGGATTTCCTTATAAAACCCTTTGCGAGATTTTCTTGGATGTACTCAGACATGGCAGACGTCTCAGCAGGGGATAAGGGATAGATCCGACCTCTGGGCGGTGTGGTTCCAGGACGTAACTCGACAGGACAATCATAGGGCCGATTAGGCGGAAGAGTCTCGGCTTCTTTCTTGTTGAAAACGTCAGAAAAGGACCAATAGGCAGGAGGCAAGCCCACGGGGCCAGACGAGGATTGAGAGACCGTAACTGGTCGGACAGAAGCCAAGCACCTCTCTTGACACGGATGTCCCCACCAAAGAATCTCACCAGAACGCCAATCCAGGACAGGTTCGTGAGTCCGAAGCCAAGGAAGACCGAGCAAAAGGGATGAGACAAATTGGGCAAAATGTAGAGAGCAATCTTCTCTTGGTGCAGAGCTCCCACTTGGAGAGTTACCTCCTCGGTAACCATAGAGACGGTCTCCTGCAGAGGCTTGCCATCAACGGAAGCAATCATTCGTGAACATCTCAGGGCGACCATCGGAATCTGGTATTTCTTCACCTCCTTAAGCCGGATAAAGTTACCTGCCACACCCGAATCCAAATATGCTGGTTTCGAGCCACGTCTCTGACCCTGAATTATAAGAACAGAAAGAGTAAGAGGTGGAGAGGATTCAAACACACTTAGGGAGGCCTCTCTTACCTGTCCTAAGTGGAGGCGTTTCCCGGCCTCTCAGGGCATGAACACAGGAAATGAGATGCTCCACCACAGTACAAGCAAAGACCTTGTGCCAGCCTCTCTCTTCTGCGTTGGTCCACCATCTTGACCCGATCAACCTGCATGGGTTCAGGAGTAGCACTACCGGAAGAAACTGAATGCCGAAGAGTGAGAGGACACTGAACAGATAAAGAGGAAGGGCACATAGGCCTCCTCTCCCTAGCAGCCTCTCTAGAGCGCTCTTGGAAGCGCAAATCAATGCGTGTAGCAAGTGAAATGAGCTCCTCCAAGGAAGTAGGAGTATCCCGTCCTGCGAGCTCATCTTTAATCTTTCCCGACAAACCACGCCAAACGGTTCCTACCAATGACTGGTTCCTCCTCCTCTCACCTTCCCCTTACTGTTGGGGTTCCTCAAGGATCAGTCCTAGGCCCCCTCCTCTTCTCTTTGTATACTGCCTCTATTGGACAAACAATCAGTAGATTTGGTTTCCAGTACCATCTCTATGCTGACGACACCCAATTATATACCTCTTCTCCTGTTATCACGCCGACCTTTTTAGAAAACACCAGTGATTGTCTTACCGCTGTCTCTAACATCATGTCCTCCCTCTATCTGAAACTGAACCTGTCAAAAACTGAACTCCTCGTGTTCTCTCCCTCTACAAACCTACCTTTGCCCGACATTGCCATCTCTGTGTGCGGTTCCACCATTACTCCAAAGCAACATGCCCGCTGCCTTGGAGTCATCCTTGATTCCGAGCTTTCATTCACCCCCCACATCCGATCACTGGCTCGCTCTTCTTATCTGCATCTCAAAAACATTTCCAGAATTCGCCCTTTTCTTACTTTCGACTCTGCAAAAACTCTTACTGTCTCACTTATTCATTCTCGTCTGGACTATTGTAACTCTCTACTAATTGGCCTACCTTTTACCAGACTCTCCCCGCTCCAATCTGTCCTGAATGCTGCTGCCAGGATCATATTCCTCGCCAACCGTTACACCGATGCCTCTACCTTGTGCCAGTCATTACACTGGCTACCCATCCAATCCAGAATCCAGTACAAAACTACTACCCTCATCCACAAAGCACTCCATGGCTCAGCACCACCCTACATCTCCTCTCTGGTCTCAGTCTACCAACCTACCCGTGCCCTCCGCTCTGCTAATGACCTCAGGTTAGCATCCTCAATAATCAGAACCTCCCACTCCCGTCTCCAAGACTTTACACGTGCGGCGCCAATTCTTTGGAATGCACTACCTAGGTTAATACAATTAATCCCCAATCCCCACAGTTTTAAGCGTGCACTAAAAACTCATTTGTTCAGATTGGCCTACCGCCTCAACGCATTAACCTAATTATCCCTGTGTGGCCTATTAATAAAAAACAACAACATAATCACGTTCCTCCATCATGTTCTCATACACTTTATGCAGTTAATAGCCTCTGTGTCTGTACTGTTACATACTTAGGCAGTTAACTGGTTCATGCAGCTTTACATGAACACCCGAGCCTTACACTATGGCTGGTCCAAATAACTAAAGCAATTGTTACCATCCACCTCTTGTGTCTCCCCTTTTCCTCATAGATTGTAAGCTTGCGAGCAGCAGGGCCCTCATTCCTCCTGGTATCTGTTTTGAACTGTGATTTCTGTTATGCTGTAATGTCTGTTGTCTGTATAAGTCCCCTCTATAAGTTGTAAAGCGCTGCGGAATATGTTGGCGCTATATAAATAAAATTATTATTATTATATTATTATTAATGACTCATTGTTCCACCCTAGTTCAGAAGATAGGGTACGAAAGCGTATGGCATACTGCCCCACAGAGAGGGTACCCTGATGAAGATTAAAAAGAGCCTCAGTCGTGGAAGCGAGCCTTCTGGGCTCATCAAAAACCCTTCTGAAAGTGTCCAAAAAAGGTGACTATACTGGTCACAATAGGGTCGTCTCTTTCCCAGAGAGGATTCACCCAGGAAAGGGCCTCACCCTCCAAATGAGACACGATAAATGCGACCTTAGCCTGGTCGGTAGGGTACTGTTGGGGCAACATCTCGAAGTGTAAACGACACTGGTTGAGGAAACCCCGACACAGTTTGGGATCGCCGCTGTAGCGAGGTGGTTTACCCAAACGAGGAGTAGGCGCTGTGGCAGTATCAGGAGGTCAGGAAGAACTTTGCGAAGAAGCCGATTGCAAGGAATGTAAGCGATCATCCACGGATGCCATATAAGACAGGATGTGCGCCTGGGTATCACGCTGCTGTACCAGCTCTTGCTGGAGGCTGGCCAACTGAGTAGCATTCCCAGGATCCGTGGCTTGTAAAGCAGACAAGCGGGAATCCATTGTCTTCATAAAAGACATGATGCGAGTCTGGTTTTCACGCAAGAAAACCAACTCCTTCTGGGCTGAGGCCCCAGCGGGGTCCATGGCCTGATTATACTGTTAGAATCAGGCTGCACTCAGATGTCGTCCGAGGGCAGTCTGTTACGCTGAAGGCGAGGGAAACAAAGAGTGAACCCACTGGACCGTGGCACCGAACCTCCCCTGAGCGAGCACTCCAGAGTGGAACCAACCCCTATACAGGGACTGTTAGAAGGCAGGCACAGGGAAAACTAGTACCACGGAGGCCAGGACCAGGGATCGGCTCCAGGAAAGGAAACAGGGAGAAAAACGGGGAAAAACAGAAAGGGAAGAAGGTGAAGGAGAAGAACCTGGGTGAGAAGTAAAGAAGCTGAGGATCGAACTGAGGAAAGGGAAAACACAGGAACTGCGGAACACGGGAGCAGGAACTGAAAGAGAAAAAAGGAGAACAAGAGGTTAAACAACACAGGGCTGGCAAGGCACAAGACTGGGAATGCACAGGACTGGTAAAGCACAGAAAACTATGCGGCCTAACTAAAGCAGGAAAACACAATAATCAGGCGCCTCCACAAAGGGAGGAGGGCCAGAAATACCTGAAGCCAGACACTGATTGGCAGGAAGTACTTCCAGGTCAGGTCATGGATGGATAGAAGAGCAGAGGGAGCGCGCGCAGTCTGAACCTACTGCGCCTGCGCAACCCACAGGTGCGCGCAGCTGAGTGCAGGGAGGACGCGCGCCGGGATGCAAGCACCGAGCCCCGGAGTGAGGAGGACGCAGCAAGGACATCAGCTGACCTGGACTCGGCAGCAGCAGGGGGAGCGCCAGTAACAGGAGCCGAGGTAACACCTGCCCCCTCTACCCTGCCTTATAATTGATGATATCACAATACCTTCCTCCACTGATGTTCTGTGATGGTGACTGGGGGTCCCATCTTCTTCATGGTGCTTGCTGCTAGAGATCCATCTTACTTCTGTGTGTAGAAGGGTATATTTCCACGCTCAGTATTGGCAGCACTTTTGTGCGCACGGTGATTCCGCATGTGTTCATTGAACCGCGCGGAATCGCCGCATCTCCGCAAGATAAATAGACATGCTGCGGTCTGGAAAGACGCGCCGCATGTCCGTTTACGCAGAGAAGCCGGAGGCGTCCGTACATGCATAGTGGAGATGGGATTTCATAAAATCTCCTCCACTATGCTGTAACATCTGGAGGCTTCGGATGTACGCAGCGTCCAACTCGCAGCGTTTCCTGACTGTGGAACCATACCCTAAGGTGTACAAATCGCATGTATACATTATAAAACTAAGCACAGTGTGTATGTATGTGACATTTCTAGTGATAGACATTAAAAAGCATACATGGTTTAGTTAAAAGTGCCAAAAAAAATGTACCTTTAAAAAAAATACCTGCCATTTTTATATGCATAATGAATAATTAATATATCTATAATGTTATTTATAGAAAAAATATAAAACAACCCACAGACAACTGAGGCTATGTGCACACACTGGGGATTTGACACTGCGGATTTGCAGCAGTTTTCTCTGAGTTTACAGTACAATGCAAACCTATGGAAAACAAAATCCGCAGCGCACATGCTGCGGAAAAAACTGCGCGGAAACGTAGCGGTTTATATTCTGCAGCATGTCAATTCTTGGTGCGGATTCCGCTGCGGTTAACACCTGCTCCATAATAGGAATCCGCAGGTGTAAAACCGCAGGTGGAATCCGCGGAAAAAAACGTGGTAAATCCACAGTGCGGTTTACCTGCGGATTTACCAAAATCAGAGCGGAAAAGTCCGCACACCTTTCGCCGGTTTCACACGTCAGTGGCTCCGCTACGTGAGGTGTCAGTTTTCTCACGTACCGGAGACACTGACACACGTAGACACATTAAAATCAATGTGTCTCTGCACATGTCATTGATTTTTTGCGGACCGTATGTCCGTGTGCAAAACACGGAGACATGACAGTGTTCGTGGGAGCGCACGGATCACACGGACCCAGTAAAGTCAATGGTTGTGTGTCAACACGTACCGCACACGGATGCCGTCCGTGTGCCGTCCGTGTGCTGTCCATGTGCGTTTTTAAAAATTGAGGGTTAACATTCGAAGCAATTGTATCAATACCAGACAGGTGTCTAGACATTGAGTGGCCCAAAGTTTACCATAAGTCTAGACATTTTAGGCTCTGAGGTGAAGCTGTCAAGTTATCAGAGTGCTGCCATCTTTATACTCTGCTGACTGGATAATATTATGTCCCCCCTGTGGACACAGAGCGGCTAATAAGTTTGGTGGAGCAACATCCTGAACTATGGGACACACGATGCGAAGGATACCATGACAGGCTGGCGATTGAACGTGCTTGGTTTGCTATAGCTGAGCAGCTGTACCCCAGACGTGGTTGGTCCACATATTCTCCAGCAAAGCAGGCCAAGTTTGGTAAGTTACCCCATAGATGTTCCTTGTTGTATTGAACATGGAATTCATAGAAACATATAACACTACTTCATATTGTGCTTTATATATGTTATGGTCCATGTCTTACCATCATAAGCATTCGGCTTATGTGTTGTTAAGCTTTATATTTACTTGGACATTATCATATACACTTTACAATATTCTTAGTACTTTCCATTATGTACCCTGTGTTTGATTTTATAATTACTCATGAACCATGCTTGTTAGAAATTGAAGATAAATGCAGTGTGTTTGTGGCAGCATTTTATTTCTGGTGTGTATCTGTATATTGTGAAAAGTGTAGTTTTCATGTTTGCAAACACTAGTGAATACCTAGGTAACTCAAGGCCTAGTTGTCTGGCATGTGCACCTACATTTTTTGCCCACACTTCCCTGCCGGAATAAAGCATGGTACATCATGTTTTGCACTGTGAACTGTATTCAAGCATATCTCCATAGATGTCTAACATTATTTTTTATTATGCGGAACACTGTTTTTTTTTGGTATATCTGTTAATTGACCGGTGTACTATATGCAAAAAGTGTTGCCCTAAAAGTCTCTTATTTTTTTTTTTTTTTGAAACAAAATATTTGAAATAATATAATGTTAAACATCTAAGGATCAACATGTGCTGACTGCTATTTTGCAAACAACATACACAAAAAATCTAACATGGTAGCTCCTTGGAGTATTTGATTTTAACATGTCTTGCTGGGAACAACACAGTTTGTGTGTGACTGATTGAAATCAAATGTTTACACTTAATTAATGTCATCATACACAATTATTCACACAAGTGAAGCCCCCTACATATGGCTAATGGTCTTTGCTAATTATGGTAATGTTTGTGTTGTTATACCCAGCCACAGTCCTGCAGGCTATGTTTTTGACAACAGTTTATAACAGTGCTCATGCTAGTCAAATCACAATTTTAAAAATAACAACATGGTGCTAAATGGTGACACAATTCTTAGTCTCAATGGCAAGGGATTAGCCTTTTTTTTATAAAAATGTATTTTGGGACCAGGCATGATGATCAAAAGCATAATACTTTTAAACTCCAACATAGCTGAACACATTGTGTTGTTTAATGAATATTTGGCTATTATTGGGAATGTGACTTGTTGTGTTTCATCTTTTTCAACAGTTGCTTTGGTTAAATGGCGATGGCGGTCAGCAAGGGACCAGTTTAGGCGGGAATTTAATCCCCTCCACGTCAGGTGCTTCAAAAAAATGCCAATATGTGTTCTCAAGAAACTTAGCCTTTCTTCGCCCAATCCTGGAGCAAAATCCGTAAGTGTCACTGTGTATGATGGTCCCAACATATTAAACTACCTACCCTGTATTTTAACACATTTTTAAATATTCAACATTTTTCAAAAGTCTGGTAAATCTTTGATCACTAGTTATCTTTCAGAAGTACATTTGTGCTTTCAAGAATCCTCATGTTTATATGTTCAATCAACCAAGACACACATGTTAAAAATATAACTTCATTATTTACATTAAAAAGGGTTTGGGAATGTTAATTAGGATTAGTTTATCATTGTGACATAAACTGTTAATGTTATTTTATCCTAGGACTGATGACAACCTTGAGGACTCTGATGAATGGCCAACAACAGAAAGATCAGTGCTATGTACCTCGGTATCAGAGACCGAAGCCCCAGCAGACCCCACTCCATCAACGCAGCCTGATGAGCAGGTGTCTGATGCTGCCGAAATATCCACTGATGCTGGTCCTGAAAGCACACAAACAACAGCCCCAACAACATCACAAACAGCAGCCCCAGCACCACAGGCAGCATCAAAAGCCAATCTACCTCAGTATCTAACACACACTCTGCGAGATAGGCGAACCAGGCGACATGAACAGCCACGTATGCTGCCCGAGCTCATTGATGCTAGAGTTTTATCCATACTCCATTCCATGACACCAGAAAATTCTGTAGATCGGTTTTGTCGCTCCCTGTCTCCTTGCCTTGGCAAAGTTCCTGATGGACGGCAGGAACGAGTACGTGCTGCAATCTTGACCCTCATTGCTGCAAGCCAAGGAGAGCCGGAACCAAACCAGGTGCTAGGTCCCTTTGAACAATGGTGAGCTGCCCAGCATCAAATACAGATGCCATCTGCTAACAATATACCAAATGCACAAAATGTAGGGACACAACAATCACAGGAAATGCCTGCACTCTCGTCCATGCTTCCACCTCCTGCTGTAAGACATAGTTATCCCCAAATGTCTGCTCCTGTTTGGTTTCCTCCTGCCCATTGCTGCACACATGATTATGGGCAAATGTCTGCTCCTACCTCTGTGCCTCATACCCGTAACAGTAGCCAGCAATATGGGCAAATGTCTGCTCCTACCTATGGGCCTCATGGCCGTAACAGTAGCCAGCAATATGGGCGAATGTCTGCTCCTACCTCTGTGCCTCATGCCCGTGGCAGTAGCCAGCAATATGGGCAAATGTCTGCTCCTACCTCTGTGCCTCATGCCCGTGACAGTAGCCAGCAATATGGGCAAATGTCTGCTCCTACCTCTGTGCCTCATGCCCGTGACAGTAGCCAGCAATATGGGCAAATGTCTGCTCCTACCTCTGTGCCTCATGCCTGTGACAGTAGCCAGCAATATGGGCAAATGTCTGCTCCTATCTCTGTGCCTCATGCCCGTGACAGTAGCCAGCAATATGGGCAAATGTCTGCTCCTACCTCTGTGCCTCATGCCCGTGCCACAACTCAGTAATATTGGCAAAGGTCTGATCCAAGCACCACCTACAGCCAACATTATGAATCAATGTCCTCCAGCATGTCTGTGGGTGATAGTAGTGTTGCTCATTTTGCTAGTACACAGCCCTACAATCTGCCATCAAGGCACCAGACACCTATGGTCACCCAATTTGTTCCGGCCAACCGTATGGCAAGATGTGAAACCTATAGTAGTTCCCAATCATATGTGAGACCGATTGGTCAGTCACAACCTACTTTACCTCACCCACAAAGTGCTTCTCAAATATTTGTAAATGAGTCTTACAAAACACAACCTTATAACCCATCTACATCTGTACCAGCATCAGTTTTGCACAATGAACCACCTCAAACAACCACATGCCAGCCCACAGTGCCTACAGGACAAATGCCCACACCCTCAACCAGCCCCGAACGTGTCAGCACAGAAAATACCACGGATGAATCTTTCTCAAGTCATGGAGACTTTGTAGATTTATGAGTAACCTAACTAGTACCATCTCTATGCTGATGACACCCAATTATACACCTCTGCTCCTGTTATCACGCCGACCTTTTTAGAAAACACCAGTGATTGTCTTACCGCTGTCTCTAACATCATGTCCTCCCTCTATCTGAAACTGAAGCTGTCAAAAACTGAACTCCTCGTGTTCTCTCCCTCTACTAACCTACCTTTTCCTGACACTGCCATCTCCGTGTGGGGTTCCATCATTACTCCCAAGCAACATGCCCACTGCCTTGGGGTCATCCTTGATTCCGAGCTTTCATTCACCCCCCCCACATCTGATCACTGGCTCGCTCTTCTTATATGCATCTCAAAAACATTTCTAGAATTCGCCCTTTTCTTACTTTCGACTCTGCAAAAACTCTTACTGTCTCACTTATTCATTCTCGTCTGGACTATTGTAACTCTCTACTAATCGGCCTCCCTCTTACTAAACTCTCCCCACTCCAATCTGTCCTGAATGCTGCTGTCAGAATCATATTCCTTTTAATGGACAATTGTTAAAATGGGATGAACTATACCAGAAATAAGTAACCTGTGATAACAACAAAAAACACCCTAAGTGACAACTTAAATTATAACAGACCCAAAATGCAAACACAAATACGTACCAAAATACACGTAATAAAAAGGAGACAGCCTCCTATATACAGCAAGAATTGTGTGGCCGAAGAATTAGGCCATCCATATATCACATAGTCCTAATACAGACCATTAATACAAAAGGGGAACCATCTCACCTCATACTATTGTATTCATCATGATGAGGGAGAATAGCCCCTAGAATAAATCGGTGTCAAAATATATGGGGGAGGCAAATCATTCCATACATTACCCCACGTTGATCACCATGGAAACATATTACCCCAGCATTCAAGCTTCCCTAAAGATTAATGGTCTGTATTAGGACTATGTGATATATGGATGGCCTAATTCTTCGGCCACACAATTCTTGCTGTATATAGGAGGCTGTCTCCTTTTTATTACGTGTATTTTGGTACGTATTTGTGTTTGAATTTTGGGTCTGTTATAATTTAAGTTGTCACTTAGGGTGTTTTTTGCTGTTATCACAGGTTACTTATTTCTGGTATAGTTCATCCCATTTTAACAATTGTCCATCAAAAGTTAATTTTTAACTTTTTAGTCCCACCCTGCTTTATCTAACAAATTTTAGACTGGTGATTATAGTTTAATTATCAGAATCATATTCCTCACCAACCGTTACACCGATGCCTCTACCTTGTGCCAGTCATTACACTGGCTACCCATCCACTCCAGAATCCAGTACAAAACTACTACCCTCATCCACAAAGCACTCCATGGCTCAGCACCACCCTATATCTCCTCTCTGGTCTCAGTCTACCACCCTACCCGTGCCCTCCGCTCCACTAATGACCTCAGGTTAGCATCCTCAATAATCAGAACCTCCCACTCCCATCTCCAAGACTTTACACGTGCTGCGCCGATTCTTTGGAATGCACTACCTAGGTTAATACGATTAATCCCCAATCCCCACAGTTTTAAGCGTGCCCTAAAAACTCATTTGTTCAGACTGGCCTACCGCCTCAATGCATTAACCTAACCATCCCTGTGTGGCCCATTCAAAAAAAAAAAAAAACATAATCAGGTTCCTCGCATCATGTTCTCATACACTTTATGCAGTTAATAGCACTCTGTGTCTGTACTGCTACATACTTAGGCAGTTAACTGGTTCAATGCAGCTTTACATGAACACCCGAGCCTTACACTATGGCTGGTCCAAATAACTAAAGCAATTGTTACCATCCACCTCTCGTGTCTCCCCTTTTCCTCATAGTTTGTAAGCTTGCGAGCAGGGCCCTCATTCCTACTGGTATCTGTTTTGAACTGTGATTTATGTTATGATGTAATGTCTATTGTCTGTACAAGTCCCCTCTATAAGTTGTAAAGCGCTGCGGAATATGTTAGCGCTATATAAATAAAAATTATTATTATTATAACTATGTTACCTTCATTTTTTTTGAAAAAGTTAGCTTTATTTTGCCTACACAATCGGCTGACTAAATGTGTTGTATGAAAAATAAACAACATTGTGTTAATATGTCTTGTTTATTTGTCAATGTTTATGTAATTTTAACACTACTTTATTGATATGAGTGTAATCATAATTGTTGATACATTTAACCAAGACACCATACCTGTCCACCGTTATGTCCCACTAAATCATCCATATCTTGGCCATATACAATTTACAAACAAGATGGTGGTAATATTAATCTGTCAGGGATTCCAAAAAATGGGAAAGGAGGAGATGGGGGTGGTGCACGCAGTTTCATTGACTATCATTGAGGTAATTGAAGTTGCGCCCTCTCACAGCCTCAACAGTGTTGAGCTATTGACCATGGCAAAATAGCAGTGTAAATGTACTCATCAATTACAGTATGTCTGAACAACATGATTGAACGGTCACCCACTCTTCTTCCAGAACACAGTCAATGAGTAAGGCTCTTAGGTATTTGTTGGTATTCTCCAATTATCTTAGCAAATGCATACTTTAATACATGGCATATCTCGGACACCCACAGTAAACACATTATAATGAGGTATTAGTTATTTGTTAGGGGTACCAATGAGGGTTTGAGACACCCATGTATCAGTTACCCACATCAAATGTAAGCTCGCAACCCACGTCAAGGGTCCTCATTGCCTTGCGAGTCCCTAACCAATTTGTAATGAGAGGAAAATAAAAAAGGGTAAATAAGAACTAAACACTCTTGGACATAATACATTTTTAAGTGTAGCATTAGTTGTGCTCCTCCATTTGCCATTGCACACTACCCTCTGGTGTTATAAAAAAAATCAGCAAAAATATTCCTCACTCTAAGGGCAGAGTGAGATACTTGGGAAGCATGGTCTCTATCCTCTGTTAAAGCCACATTAACCACTCTCCCATCATCAACATCATCCAAGGATGGTTCTTGTTGTCGGCAGAAATTATGCAAAAGAACAGTAGCCTTTATGACTGCCTGTACATTTTGGGGATCCATTTGGATTTGTTTTTCAAAAATACGCCATCTTGAAATCAAGATTCCAAAAGCACACTCAACCTATCGACGGGCTTTCATCAGTCGAGTGTTAAAAATTCTTCTACGGTTGTCCAAACCTCGACGTGGAAAGGGTCTCAGAACATGACTTGAGAGCAGAAAACCCTCATCAGCAACCATAATAAATGGTGCAGGTGGGCCTGACGCACCAGGAAGCACACATGGTTGTGGCAGATTTAAATTACTGTTAGCAAGTCGCCGAGCTAATCTTGAAGCTCGAAAGATGCGAGCATCAAAGGCACTCCCATATGCCCCAATGTCAGCAAGAACAAAACAGTAGTTGCTGTCAGCTACAGCCAGAAGCACAACGGAAAAAATTTTTTTATAATTAAAATAACGAGAACCTGAGTTTGGAGGCTTTTTGACACAAATGTGTTTACCATCCAGGGCACCAAGGCAGTTTGGGAACTCAGTGGCTTCCATGAAACCCTGGGCAATACGCAGCCAGTCTTGTGTGTTTGGCTGAGGCATGAGGCGGCTCTTTAGCTTGTCCCAAATCACATCACAACATCACAGGTTGAGTGCACAATCCCGGATATGGTTGATGTGCCAAGGAGGAACTCAAAATGAAGTGATGAATATGAGTGTCCAGTAGCCAGGAATCTGTTAACAAAACCATAGTTTGGATGTGAAAAAATTGCCATCAATTGTTGGTTATGTTGCTAATTCTAAAAAGGTTTACATAGTGAATGTAAGCCAGCACAGATAAACCTAAAATACATGTTTGCTCAAATAAAACACACACCCATTAATGCACCACACAGGTGTCACTTAGAAGGAACATTTCACAAAGTGTCCATGTTAAGAGTTTGTTTGTGGGCCATACTATTTGCTTGTTAGTAAGAAGACATATCCAAACTGTGTGTTTGGCTTCATTTGTATGTCAAGGGTTAACCAACACATGTTTTGCAGTCCCGATTATGGTCATTGTATAACCTAGTGACCTGAAACATTACTAAATAGAGATCTAAACACTTAACCCATTACGATGGTTTGCATGTTATTGGTGGCAATATAATGTTTGGTAACAAAAAACTAACCTCAAGGTTACGAGCAAACGCTCCTCAGGAGAAACGATGAGTCGCATGCAGGTGTCTTGTCTGAGAAGGTAAGGCCACAAAACATGAAGTAGGTTGTCAAAGCCGAGAATGGAAAGACGACAAAAAGCAACAAACTTCACTGGGTATCTGCGCAGTTCATTATATAATTTTGAAAAATGACCATATGCCCCACGTAGCAATAGTAGAGGGTGAACCCATAGCCTCTTTTGCAGCTGTGGTTCCTCTTCAAGCATATGGTTGCGAACCCCAAAGCGACGTGATACAAGCCATTCCAACCACAACAATGCCTCATTGTCAGTAGACATATTTGTGACACCTAAGGAGTCCTAACACACACCCCTAAGATGATATATCAGTGTCGCCAACTTTTTAGGAACTCTTTTAACACATCATTGTTGGGATATGCAACAGATTAGGACTTATTATAAGTGAAAGGAGGACTTTACACTAACCAGACAGCAGATGGCGATAGTGTGTAATGTAATATACTTGCTGTAATGTGGAGAGGGAAACTCTCTGTTGTTGTTGGTTGTTTTTTCTTACTTCCTGATTCTTCCTGTTATTCTTCATGAATGTGTTATGCCTCAGTGTGCACGTGTGACACTGAATTGTATCTTATGTTTACCAGTATGAAGTAAATACTGTTTACTCAAGATATCTTGCTGATTGAAGCTTTCCTAACTACAGCGGTGACTGCTAGAAGACGCACTCTGCAACAGGTTATGCGCCCAGACACCCCAGACACTACAGGTCTGCACTACAAGGCAGAAGGATCCTGGTTTATTCAGATAACAACGCAGCACAAGCGAGTCAAGAAGTACTGTGGTTAAGACAATTGTTGACAGAATTAGGACAACCACAGTTGGCACCAACAAAACTGAAAGAGGACAATCAAGGATGTCTTGTTCTTGCTCAGATGGAAAGAGTCAATCCAAGAACCAAGCATATTGATGTGAAATATCATTTCTTGAGAGATCATCAGGAACAAGGAGTCTTGAAGTTAGAGTACTGTCCTACTGAAGAAATGACAGCAGACATCTTTACAAAGGCGTTGAATGCTGATAAACATCAGAGACTAAAAAAAAGTTGGGTTTGATTGAATAAGTCCTTAATGTTGAGAAAGGGTGTTGGCATTTGCAACAGATTAGGACTTATTATAAGTGAAAGGAGGACTTTACACTAACCAGACAGCAGATGGCGATAGTGTGTAATGTAATATACTTGCTGTAATGTGGAGAGGGAAACTCTCTGTTGTTGTTGGTTGTTTTTTCTTACTTCCTGATTCTTCCTGTTATTCTTCATGAATGTGTTATGCCTCAGTGTGCACGTGTGACACTGAATTGTATCTTATGTTTACCAGTATGAAGTAAATACTGTTTACTCAAGATATCTTGCTGATTGAAGCTTTCCTAACTACAGCGGTGACTGCTAGAAGACGCACTCTGCAACAATCATCACTAATGGCTCACAGCTTTGCAAGTTTAAACCCTTTAATTAATGACCTAACCCCTCCTATGGACCTGGAAACCTTTGTGTGTGATACGTATGCACACGGACAACACACGGACAACACACGGATGATAAAAATGGACACACGGACAGCACACGGACAGCACACGGATGGCCTACGTGAGCACACGGACACGGATAACTCCGGTACCGATTTTTCCGGTACCAAAATTATCTGGACGTGTGGGACAGGCCTTCCACAGCGTGTGCACATAACCTGAGATTTAGGGTATGTGCACACGCTGCCGAAAGGTGTGCGGATTTTTCCGCACTGATTTTAGTAAATCCGCAGGTAAACCGCACTGCGGATTTACTGCGGAATTACAGCGGATTTTCTGCGGTTTTTGTGCGGATTCCACCTGTGTTTTTACACCTGCGGATTCCTATTATGGAGCAGGTGTAAACTGCTGCGGAATCCACACAAAGAATTGACATGCTGCGGAATATAAACTGCAGCGTTTCCGCGCAGTTTTTTTCTGCAGCATGTGCACTGCGGATTTTGTTTTCCATAGGTTTACATGGTACTGTAAACTCAGGGAAAACTGCTGCGAATCCGCAGCCGCCAATCCGCAACGTGTGCGCATAGCCTAAAAGACTGCGCACACCCTAGGAGCTCAGTTTTTTTTTTTTGTGTCCCTGAACCTACAGAGTAATAATCTTTTAAACAGGACAACCGCATTGTCACAATCAAGCCCTTATATAAACTTAAAAATAAAAGAGTGGTCTCTGGGAAACTAAAAAAAATACTGAATCTTGACGGCCTAACAGTGAACAGGTGTAGCTAGGATCACATCAGTATGTGTAAGGCTACTTTCACACTAGCGTTAACTGCATTACGTCGCAATGCGTCGTTTTGCAGAAAAAACGCATCCTGCAAAAGTGCTTGCAGGATGCGTTTTTTCTGCATTGACTAACATTAGCGAACCATTTGCGACGCAATGACACATGTCGCAACCGTCGTGCGACGGTTGCGCCGTGCTGTGGCGGACTGTCGGGAGCAAAAAACGTTACATGTAACGTTTTTTGCTCCCGACGGTCCGCTTTTTCCGACCGCGCATACGCGGCCGGAACTCCGCCCCCACCTCCCCGCACTTCCCCGCACCTCACAATGGGGCAGCGGATACGCTGTAAAAATGCATCCGCTGCCCCCGTTGTGCGGCGGAGACAACGCTAGCGTCGGGAACCTCGGCCCGACGCACCGCGACGGGCCGAGCCCGATGCTAGTGTGAAAGTAGCCTAAGCCAAAATCGGGAAAGGATCAATCAGAGGAGAAGTATAATAGAAACACGTCACCACTTCTCTAGTTATCACCCACTTCTGGTTTCGGCTGCCAAATTCTGATGTAAAATACTGACAAAACACTGAACGTGTGAACGTGGCCTTAAAGAAATAGAAATGGATCTGTCACATAACAGACAAAAATGGCGACTGACAGAACCAATTAAATACAGTACTCAGGTCTTTGTTGTTTCTGTTACAGTGTCCATCTTCTAAGGGTACCGTCTCACAGTGGCACTTTGATCGCTACGACGGCACGATCCGTGACGTTCCAGCGATATACTTACGATCTCGCTGTGTCTGACACGCTACTGCGATCAGGGACCCCACTGAGAATCGTACGTCGTAGCACATCGTTTGAAACTTTCTTTCGTCGTCAAGTGTTCCGCTGTGGCGGCATGATTGCATCGTGTAACAAAGGTGTGCACGATATTGTATACGATGTGCGCACAGTAACCAACTGCTTCTACATCGCAAATACGTCATGAAATTATTGCTCCAGCGCCGTGCATTGCAAAGTGTGACCGCAGTCTACGACGCTGGAGCGATAATGGAGTGACGCTGGAGCGTCACGGATCGTGCCGTCGTAGTGACCAAAGTGCCACTGTGAGACGGTACCCTAAGAGTAAAAAATGTGCAGCATGTTGTACCTGTTTTTGTATTGAATATAAATGAAACTTACTACTGAGCCTTCCTAACAAATACTACAACACAAAGGTGTACCTAGCCTGAGCATTGAAATGTAGAGTGGGCCCCTGGAGTCAGTTCCACTGGTGGGCCCTAGGCACCCCAGTCCGACACTGCCATACATCTAGATAAATTCCTTGAGAGATCTAGTTTCTAAAATGGGGTCACTTGTGGGGGTTTCCACTGTTTAGGCACATCAGGGGCTCTCCAAACGCTACATGACTCCCGCAGACCAGCATGATAAATTAAAAGATCATTTTCACTCTAGAAATGTGATTGTTTATGCTATATATTACTGCATATGTCTTAGTTTCTACTTGTAAGATATGGAATTAGAGGCAATTTTTTTCAACAGGACTACCACCACCACCTCTCCCTCTTATCCCTCTTGCCCTCGTCTGTTCTTCTCCCTCCTCCCCCTCCTTTTTTCTTCCTTTCTTTCCTGTTCCTGCTCCCTTAAACTTTGTATCCCTTAAAGAAAACGAATATTGATTCTCTTGTGCATCTTTGATGTTATTTTGCCTATGCCAACATTCTTAAATAAAGAATTCACAAAAAAAATAGGGAAATTGGATTTCCTAAGCCACAAGGAAATTCATCACTATTGCACTTTATGGGATAGTAATGGACCTTAGTCCTCATATCTTTTTTATTCCCTCCTTATTTATGCTGTCAGCATAGTACGCTAATGCTATTTTATTATATTTGTTACACATTTTAATGCAATTTGTCCAATTGTAATTTATTGAGTTCAATATCTATAATTAGGGCACTTCTTATACCTCATACCTACTAGGGATCACTTTCCTTTCCCCATTTTTCTCCCCTTTTGATGCTTTAATCCCTCTCCTCAGTAGATACTATGGTATTACATGGATGAACAAACCTTCTAGGTGGATGTCTTGGTGGTCTCTCAAAGCTCTATATAGCAACCTCTTAATATTTAGAGTCTCAGAATTTTTTTTCAGTTGTGTACTGACCTCATGCACATGGCATATTAGATCTTTAACAAATTGTATTATACCGATGAATACAACATCAGCTCTGTACTTGCACCCAGACACTCAACAACAATGATCTCCGGTTACCGCGTATCTGATGAGTGTTGAATGCATTAGATGTAGATCTTTTTGAATGAATGCCTGTGACTGATATGTGGGCCACACGTGTAGATGCTATATACAAAAAGGTTGCACTCTATCATGCTAGAGCATGTCAATTTGGAATATGTGAAATTTGAAGAGCAATATGGCTTTGGAGAATTAGGAAAAAATATGAAATGCTTAGCATAAAATTTGGCCAAATATGTGTCCATCATTCAACGTCAAGGAGGTCTCAGTCTGATGGGTACCTGGCCTGTGTGAATACCTCTCTAAGGCTGATGACTGAATTCCTGGGTGAAAGTGGACACCTCTGTCAGCAATGCCTACATTTATGGGTAAACTAGGGACCTGCTGCAATTAAAATCACCACCTGGTGGAGGGCGGAGTGCTCGGTCAGTAAGCTAACGTACAAAATAGTGTGAATAGGAGCATCACAGGAGGAGCTACCCAGGAATTCAGTCATCAGCCTTAAGGCCCCGTCACACACAGCGACGCTGCAGCGATACAGACAACGATGCTGATCGCTGCAGCGTCGCTGTGTGGTCGCTGGGGAGCTGTCACACAGACAGCTCTCTCCAGCGACCAACGATCAGGGGAACGACTTCGGCATCGTTGAAACTGTCTTCAACGATGCCGAAGTCCCCCTGCAGCACCCGGGTAACCAGGGTAAACATCGGGTTACTAAGCGCAGGGCCGCGCTTAGTAACCCGATGTTTACCCTGGTTACCAAAAAAACCAAACAGTACATACTCACCATCTGATGTCCGTCAGGTCCCTCGCCGTCTGCTTCCCACTCTGACTGAGCCGCCGTACAGTGAGAGCAGAGCGCAGCGGTGACGTCACTGCTGCTCTCTGCTCTCACTGTACGGCCGGATCTCAGTCAGAGCAGGAAGCAGACGGCATCAGATGGTGAGTATGTACTGTTTGGTTTTTTTTACATTTACGCTGGTAACCAGGGTAAACATCGGGTTACTAAGCGCGGCCCTGCGCTTAGTAACCTGATGTTTACCCCTGGTTACCAGTGAAGACATCGCTGGATCGGTGTCACACACACCGATTCAGCGATGTCAGCGGGACCTCAACGACCAAAAAACGGTCCAGGCCATTCCGACACGACCAGCGATCTCGCAGCAGGGGCCTGATCGCTGGTACGTGTCACACATAGCGAGATCGCTACTGAGGTCGCTGTTGCGGCACAAAACTTGTGACTCAGCAGCGATCTCGCTAACGATCTCGCTATGTGTGACGGGGCCTTTAGAGAGGTATTCACACAGGCCAGGGACCCATCAGACTGAGACCACCTTGACGTTGGTTGATGGGCACATAATATTTAGCCAAATTTTATGCTAAGCTTTTCATATTTTTTCCTAATTCTCCAAAGCCATATTGCTCTTCAAATTTCACATATTCCAAATTTACATGCTTTAGCATGATAGAGTGCAACCTTTTTGTATATTGTATATAAAGGTAGATCCTCCTGGTATGCACCTATTCACACTAGTCTAGGTGAGCCAGTCTGTTTTTTGTCTTTTGACACGTGTAGATGCATCTGGGTCATGAAGCTTGTGACTTCTGGTCACCGCGGAATTATTGTGAATCTCCTGCTCTTGGAATTTATGTCACACATGCGTGCGCAGTCTGCTAGATTATTGCTTCTATATATGGAGCGCCCCCACTGCCGCAGGGCCGAGGGGCACTCGGTACCGGGCCCCTATGTCTCGGTTCTGGGGTTGTCACGGTGGCTGGGCCCGGTCCGTGACCCTGCTGAGGGGCGTCCAGTGAAAGTTGAGAAGGTGGTGAGGTTGTGGTGCGGTGCAGGTCGCAGTAAATAACGAGGACACCAGGTTGCAGTCTCTTTACCTCTTTACTGAAGGCTTCAGGATCCTCAGTTCGGAATACGGTTAACCAGGCTGCGTGAGTCCGGCCAGTCCGATGGCACCTCCAGAGTTCCCTTTGCAAGTGGAAATCTGTGCCTACCTTCTAGCGCTTGTGTGTTGTGGTCCTCCCCTGCTGTGCTTACGGGATAGTCCCCACAACTGTTGTGTCTGTTTCTGAAGTTCCCTCACAACTCGATTTTGATGTTCTTCTTCGTCCCCACAGATGATATGGCTAGGACGCACCCGTATGACGGGTAGGCTTGGAGCTCTTCTGGGACCCTAGTGTTGCCCCTCTCCAACTGTTGCCCCCTGTTATGAACTGGTGGTTTAGGAGCAACATGGGACGAGCTCTGGAGGAGGTGGTACCTGTACTAACCGCAGTTCCTGAGCTTATCACAACACTAGAAGTAGCCGTGGGATGTTCCTGTCACTCCCTAGACACCTCGTCACAGCCGGAGGACTAACTACCCCTAAAGATGGAAACAGGAAAGCTATCTTGCCTCAGAGAAAATCCCCAAAGGAAAGGCAGCCCCCCACAAATATTGACTGTGAGTGGAGAGGGAAATGACATACGCAAAATGAAATCAGAATGTAGCAAAGGAGGCCAGTCTAGCTTTATAGATAGAACAGGACAGAATACTGTGCGGTCAGTATAAAAAAACTAGAAAAATCCACCACAGAGTTTACAAAATCTCCACACCTGACTAAAGATGTGGAGGGTAAATCTGCTTCCAGAGCTTCCAGCGTAACTGAATAAATCCATATTGACAAGCTGGACAAGAAAAAACATAGAAAGAGCTGAACGATAAAGTCCACAATATGTGGACATCAAAAGAACAAGCAAGGACTTATCTTTGCAGAACTGGTCAGAATATCAGGGAAATCCAAGCAGAGATGTGAATCCAACCAGGAACCATTGACAACTGGCCCAGGCTGAAGGATAGAGCCAGGATAAATAGCTGAGCCAGAAAGACGATCAGTGGAAGCAGCTGCGACTGCTAAATCCAAGGAGCAGCAGTTTCACTCAAAACCACCGGAGGGAGCCCAAGAGCAGAACTCACAAAAGTGCCACTTACAACCACCGGAGGGAGCCCAAGAGCGGAATTCACAACAGTACCCCCCCCCTTGAGGAGGGGTCACCGAACCCTCACCAGAGCCCCCAGGCCGATCAAGGCGAGCCAAGTGAAAGGCACGAACCAAATCGGTGGCATGGACATCGGAGGCAACAACCTAAGAATTATCCTCCTGGCCATAACCCTTCCACTTGACAAGATACTGAAGCCTCCGCCTCGAAAAACAAGAATCCAAAATTTTCTCCACCAAATATTCCAACTCCCCCTCAACCAACACCGAGGCAGGAGGATCAACCGAGGGAACAACGGGCACCACATATCTCCACAACAAAGATCTATGGAAAACATTATGGATGGCAAAAGAGGCTGGAAGGGCCAAACGAAAAGACACCGGATTGATAATCTCAGAAATCGTATAAGGACCAATAAACCGAGGCTTGAACTTAGGGGAAGAAACCTTCATAGGAACATGAGGAGAAGATAACCAGACTAAATCCCCCACCCGAAGCCGGGGACCAACACACCGACGGCGGTTAGCAAAACGTTGAGCCTTTTCCTGAGACAACGTCAAATTGTCTACCACATGAGTCCAAATCTGCTGTAGCCTGTCCACCACAGAATCCACACCAGGACAATCAGAAGGCTCAACCTGCCCTGAAGAAAAACGAAGATGAAAACCAAAATTACAAAAGAAAGTCGAAACCAAAGTAGCCGAACTAGCCCGATTATTAAGGGCAAACTCGGCCAACGGCAAGAAAGCCACCCAATCATCCTGATCAGCAGACACAAAGCATCTCAAATAGGTTTCCAAGGTCTGATTAGTTCGCTCAGTTTGGCCATTTGTCTGAGGATTGAACGCCGAAGGAAAAGACAAATCAATGCCCATCCTAGCACAAAAGGATGGAGGAAGGCAATTTAGGCAAAGGTACCAAATGGACCATTTTAGAGAACCGGTCACAAACCACCCAGATAACAGACATCTTCTGGGAAACAGGAAGATCCGAAATAAAATCCATGGAAATATGCATCCAGGGCCTCTCAGGGACCGGCAAAGGCAAAAGCAACCCACTAGCTCGGGAACAGCAAGGCTTGGCCCGGGCACAAGTCCCACAGGACTGCACAAAAGAACGCACATCCCGCGACAAGGAAGGCCACCAAAAGGACCTAGCAACCAAATCTCTGGTACCAAAAATGCCAGGATAACCAGCCAACACTGAAGAATGAACCTCAGAAATTACCTTACTAGTCCATCTATCAGGAACAAACAGCTTCCCCACTGGACAGCGGTCAGGTTTATCAGCCTGAAATTCCTGAAGCACCCGCCGCAAATCTGGGGAGATGGCAGAAAGAATCACCCCTTCCTTAAGAATGCCAACCGGCTCAAGGACTCCAGTAGAATCAGGCAAAAAACTCCTAGAGAGGGCATCAACCTTAACATTCTTAGATCCCGGAAGATACGAGACCACAAAATCAAAACAAAAGAAAAACAGGGACCATCGAGCCTGTCTAGGGTTCAGCCGCTTGGCCGACTCGAGGTAAATCAGATTCTTATGATCGGTCAAGACCACAACGCGGTGCTTGGCTCCCTCAAGCCAATGTCGCCACTCCTCAAATGGCCACTTCATAGCCAACAACTCCCGATTGCCAACGTAATAATTGCGCTCCGCAGGCGAAAACTTTCTGGAAAAAAAGGCACACGGTTTCATCAAAGAACCATCAGATTTCCTCTGAGACAAAACGGCCCCTGCCCAAATCTCAGAAGCGTCAACCTCAACCTGAAAAGGAAGAGAAACATCCGGCTGACGCAACACAGGGGCAGAAGTAAATTGGCGTTTAAGCTCCTGAAAGTCCTCAACCGCCACAGAGGACCAATTCGTCACATCAACGCCTTTCCTCGCCAAATCGGTCAGGGGCTTAACCACACTGGAAAAGTTGGCAATGAAACGGCGATAAAAATTAGCAATGCCCCAAAATTTCTGAAGGCTCTTCACCGATGTGGGTTGAATCCAGTCATGAATAGCTTGGACCTTAACAGGATCCATTTCTATAGACGAGGGAGAAAAAATAAAACCCAAAAAAGAGACCTTCTGAACTCCAAATAGGCACTTAGACCCCTTCACAAATAAAGCATTATCATGAAGGATCTGGAATACCATCCTGACCTGCTTCACATGAGACTCCCAATCATCGGAAAAAATCAAAATATCATCCAAATACACAATCATGAATTTATCAAGATAATTGCGGAAAATATCATGCATGAAGGACTGAAATACAGAAGGAGCATTAGAAAGCCCGAAAGGCATCACAAGGTATTCAAAATGGCCTTCGGGCGTACGGGCGTATTAAATGCAGTTTTCCATTCGTCACCCTGTTTAATATGAACAAGATTATATGTGTTGTGAATTCTGTTCTCGAACTCCCTCCTGTGGTTATGAATGGTACTTCGGCGAGTTCTGTCCATGGACTCCCTCTGGTGGCTGTGAGTGGAGCTGCTGGTTCTGAGCTTCCTTTCTCAGCTGACCTCATTTAAGTCCTAGGCTGGCTGCTCTATTTAACTCCACTCAGATCGTTACTTGATGCCAGCTGTCAATGTCCTAGTACTGGTTCAGTTCTCTTGGATTTTTCAGATGACCTGTTTACTTCAGCAAAAGCTAAGTCCCTGCTAGCTTATTTGTTTACCACTGTTTTCTTGTCCAGCTTGCTATCATGATTTTGCCTTGCTAGCTGGAAGCTCTGGGATGCAGAGTGGCACCACCGCGCCGTGAGTCGGTGCTGGGGTCTCTTTTGCACACTCTGCGTGGTTTTTTGTTAGTTTTTTATGCTGACCGCAAAGATACCTTTTCTATCCTCAGTCTGTTTAGTTAAGTCTGGCCTCCTTTGCTGAAACCTATTTCATTCCTGTGTTTGTGACTTCCATCTTAACTCACAGTCAATATGTGTGGGGGGCTGCCTTTTTCTTTGGGGAATTTCTCTGAGGCAAGGTAGGCTGTATTTTCTATCTTTAGGAGTAGTTAGCTCTTAGGCTGTGAAGAGGCGTCTAGGCAGAGTCAGGTACGCTCCACGGCTATTTCTAGTTGTTGTGATAGGATTAGGGGTTGCGGTCAGCAGAGCTCCCACTTCCCAGAGCTTGTCCTGTATTACTAGTTTGCTCATCTGGTCATTTCGAGTGCTCCTAACCACCAGGTCATCATAACAGTACAGCTGGCCCGTAAAGTGTTAATGCATCTCAATAGAGGGATAAGAGAAGTTCTGAGACCATTTTTTTTTTTCCTCTGCAGCGTGTTTTGTTTTTCTTTTCCCCTAAATCTCTGGGTGGTTCAGGACACAGGTGTAGATATGGACATTCAAAGTCTGTCCTCTTGTGTGGATCAACTCACTGCAAGGGTACAAGGCATTCAAGATTATGTAGATCAGAACCTGATGTTAGAACCCAGAATTCCAATTCCTGATTTGTTTTCTGGGGATAGATCTAAGTTCCTGAGTTTCAAAAATAATTGTAGACTGTTTTTTGCTTTGAAACCCCGCTCCTCTGGTGACCCCATTCAGCAAGTAAAAATCAATATTTCTTTGCTACGTGGCGACCCTCAAGACTGGGCATTTTCCCTTGTGCCAGGAGATCCTGCATTGCGTAATGTAGATGCATTTTTTCTGGCGCTTGGATTGCTTTATGATGAACCAGATTCAGTGTATCAGGCAGAGAAAATTTTGCTGGCTTTGTGTCAGTGTCAGGATGAAGCGGAGGTATATTGTCAGAAGTTTAGAAAGTGGTCTGTGCTTACTCAGTGGAATGAGTGTGCCCTGGCGGCAATTTTCAGAAAGGGTCTTTCTGAAGCCCTTAAGGATGTTATGGTGGGATTCCCCACGCCTGCTGGTCTGAATGAGTCTATGTCCTTGGCCATTCAGATCGATCGACGCTTACGTGAGCGCAAAAATGTGCACCATTTGGCGGTGTTTTCTGAGCAGAGGCCTGAGCCTATGCAGTGTGATAGGACCTTGACCAGAGCTGAACGGCAAGAATACAGACGTCAGAATGGGCTGTGTTTTTACTGTGGTGACTCCACCCATGCTATCTCTGATTGTCCTAAATGCACTAAGCGGTTCGCTAGGTCTGCCACCATTGGTACGGTACAGCCAAAATTTCTTTTGTCCGTTACTCTGATTTGCTCTTTGTCATCCTATTCTGTTATGGCATTTGTGGATTCAGGCGCTGCCCTGAATTTGATGGACTTGGAGTTTGCCAGGCGCTGTGGTTTTTTCTTGGAGCCCTTACAGTATCCTATTCCATTGAGAGGAATTGATGCTACGCCTTTGGCCAAGAATAAGCCTCAGTACTGGACTCAATTGACCATGTGCATGGCTCCTGCACATCAGGAGGATATTCGCTTTTTGGTGTTGCATAATCTGCATGATGTGGTCGTTTTGGGTTTGCCATGGCTACAGGCCCATAATCCAGTATTGGATTGGAAATCAATGTCTGTATCCAGTTGGGGTTGTCAAGGGGTACATGGGGATGTCCCATTGTTGTCTATTTCCTCTTCCCATCCTTCTGAAGTCCCTGAGTTCTTGTCAGATTACCGGGATGTATTCAATGAGCCCAAATCCAGTGCCCTACCTCCTCATAGGGATTGCGATTGTGCTATTAATTTGATTCCTGGTAGTAAGTTTCCGAAGGGCCGACTGTTCAATTTATCTGTGCCAGAACACGCCGCAATGCGGAGTTATATAAAGGAGTCCTTGGAGAAAGGGCATATTCGCCCGTCGTCGTCACCGTTGGGAGCAGGGTTCTTTTTTGTGGCCAAGAAGGATGGTTCTCTGAGACCTTGTATAGATTACCGCCTTCTCAATAAAATCACCGATAAATTTCAGTACCCTTTGCCGCTACTGTCTGATTTGTTTGCTCGGATTAAAGGGGCTAGCTGGTTTACCAAGATAGATCTTCGAGGGGCGTATAATCTTGTGCGTATTAAATGGGGTGACGAATGGAAAACGGCATGTAATACGCCCGAGGGCCATTTTGAGTACTTGGTGATGCCATTTGGGCTTTCTAATGCTCCATCTGTGTTTCAGTCCTTTATGCATGACATCTTCTGAAAGTACCTGGATAGATTCATGACTGTATATTTGGATGATATTTTGGTCTTTTCGGACGATTGGGAGTCTCATGTGAAGCAGGTCAGAATGGTGTTCCAGGTCCTTCGTGCTAATTCCTTGTTTGTGAAGGGGTCTAAATGTCTCTTTGGAGTTCAGAAGGTTTCATTTTTGGGCTTCATTTTTTCCCCTTCTACTATCGAGATGGACCCTGTTAAAGTTCAGGCCATTTATGATTGGACTCAGCCTACTTCTGTGAAGAGCCTTCAGAAATTCCTGGGCTTTGCTAATTTTTATCGCCGCTTCATCGCTAATTTTTCTAGTGTTGTTAAACCATTGACTGATTTAACCAAGAAAGGTGTGGATGTGGTCAATTGGTCCTCTGCGGCCGTGGAGGCTTTTCAGGAGCTGAAGCGTTGTTTTTCTTCTGCCCCTGTGTTGTGTCAGCCAGATGTTTCGCTCCCGTTTCAGGTCGAGGTGGATGCTTCTGAGATTGGAGCAGGGGCTGTTTTGTCTCAAAGAGGTTCTGATGGCTCTGTGATGAAACCATGTGCTTTCTTTTCTAGAAAGTTTTCGCCTGCTGAGCGCAATTATGATGTGGGCAATCGAGAGTTGTTGGCTATGAAGTGGGCGTTTGAGGAGTGGCGACATTGGCTTGAAGGAGCCAAGCATCGCGTGGTGGTCTTGACGGATCACAAGAATCTGACTTATCTCGAGTCTGCCAAGCGGTTGAATCCTAGACAGGCTCGATAGTCGCTGTTTTTCTCCCGCTTCGATTTTGTGGTTTCGTACCTTCCGGGTTCTAAGAATGTGAAGGCTGATGCCCTTTCAAGGAGTTTTGTGCCTGATTCTCCGGGAGTTCCTGAGCCGGCTGGTATTCTCAAAGAGGGGGTAATTTTGTCTTGCCATCTCCCCTGATTTGCGGCGGGTGCTGCAGGAGTTTCAGGCTGATAGACCTGACCGTTGCCCAGCGGAGAAGCTGTTTGTCCCTGATAGATGGACTAGTAGAGTTATCTCTGAGGTTCATTGTTCGGTGTTGGCTGGTCATCCTGGAATCTTTGGTACCAGAGATTTGGTGGCTAGATCCTTTTGGTGGCCTTCCTTGTCACGGGATGTGCGTTCTTTTGTGCAGTCCTGTGGGACTTGTGCTCGGGCTAAGCCCTGCTGTTCTCGTGCCAGTGGGTTGCTTTTGCCCTTGCCGGTCCCGAAAAGGCCCTGGACGCATATTTCCATGGATTTTGTTTCAGATCTCCTTGTCTCTCAAAGGATGTCAGTTATCTGGGTGGTTTGTGATCGCTTCTCTAAGATGGTCCATTTGGTACCTTTGCCTAAATTGCCTTCCTCCTCTGATTTGGTTCCATTGTTTTTCCAGCATGTGGTTCGTTTACATGGCATTCCGGAGAACATCGTGTCGGACAGAGGTTCCCAGTTTGTTTCAAGGTTTTGGCGGTCCTTTTGTGCTAAGATGGGCATTGATTTGTCTTTTTCTTCAGCTTTCCATCCTCCGACAAATAGCCAAACCGAACAAACCAATCAGACTTTGGAAACATATCTGAGATGCTTTGTTTCTGCTGATCAGGATGATTGGGTGTCCTTCTTGCCTTTGGCTGAGTTCGCCCTTAATAATCGGGTCAGCTCGGCCACTTTGGTTTCGCCTTTTTTCTGTAATTCTGGTTTCCACCCTTGTTTTTCTTCAGGGCAGGTTGAGTCTTCGGACTGTCCTGGTGTGGATTCTGTGGTGGACAGGTTGCAGCAAATTTGGACTCACGTGGTGGACAATTTGACATTGTCCCAGGAGAAGGCTCAACGTTTCGCTACCCGCCGTCACTGTGTTGGTTCCCGACTTCGTGTTGGGGATTTGGTTTGGTTGTCGTCTCGTTATGTTCCTATGAAGGTTTCGTCTCCTAAGTTTAAGCCTCGTTTCATTGGTCCTTATAAGATTTCTGAAATTCTTAATCCTGTGTCATTTCGTTTGGTCCTTCCAGCTTCTTTCGCCATCCATAATGTGTTCCATAGGTCGTTATTGCGGAGATATGTGGCTCCTATGGTTCCCTCCGTTGATCCTCCTGCCCCGGTGTTGGTTGAGGGGGAGTTGGAGTATGTGGTGAAGATTTTGGATTCTCGTATTTCGAGACGGAAACTTCAGTACCTAGTCAAGTGGAAAGGTTATGGTCAGGAGGATAATTCCTGGGTGGTTGCCTCTGATGTTCATGCTGCCGATCTTGTTCGTGCCTTTCATTTGGCTCGTCCGGATCGGCCTGGGGGCTCTGGTGAGGGTTCGGTGACCCCTCCTCAAGGGGGGGGGGGTACTGTTGTGAAGTCTGTTCTCGAACTCCCTCCTGTGGTTATGAATGGTACTTCGGCGAGTTCTGTCCATGGACTCCCTCTGGTGGCTGTGAGTGGAGCTGCTGGTTCTGAGGTTCCTTTCTCAGCTGACCTCGTTTAAGTCCTAGGCTGGCTGCTCTATTTAACTCCACTCAGATCGTTACTTGATGCCAGCTGTCAATGTCCTAGTACTGGTTCAGTTCTCTTGGATCTTTCAGATGACCTGTCTACTTCAGCAAAAGCTAAGTCCCTGCTAGCTTATTTGTTTACCACTGTTTTCTTGTCCAGCTTGCTATCATGGTTTTGCCTTGCTAGCTGGAAGCTCTGGGATGCAGAGTGGCACCACCCCGCCGTGAGTCGGTGCGGGGGTCTCTTTTGCACACTCTGCGTGTTTTTTTGTTAGTTTTTTATGCTGACCGCAAAGATACCTTTTCTATCCTCAGTCTGTTTAGTTAAGTCTCGCCTCCTTTGCTGAAACCTATTTCATTCCTGTGTTTGTGACTTCCATCTTAACTCACAGTCAATATGTGTGGGGGGCTGCCTTTTTCTTTGGGGAATTTCTCTGAGGCAAGGTAGGCTGTATTTTCTATTTTTAGGAGTAGTTAGCTCTTAGGCTGTGAAGAGGCGTCTAGGCAGAGTCAGTTACGCTCCACGGCTATTTCTAGTTGTGATAGGATTAGGGGTTGTGGTCAGCAGAGCTCCCACTTCCCAGAGTTTGTCCTGTATTACTAGTTTGCTCATCTGGTCATTTCGAGTGCTCCTAACCACCAGGTCATCATAACATATATGCCCCTCGAAGGTCAATCTTAGTAAACCAACTAGCCCCCTTAATCCGAGCAAACAAATCAGAAAGCAAAGGTAAAGGGTATTGGAATTTGACCGCGATCTTATTAAGAAGGCGATAATCAATACAGGGTCTCAAGGAGCCATCCTTCTTGGCAACAAAAAAGAATCCCGCTCCCATTGGTGACGAAGACGGTCGAATATGCCCCTTTTCCAAAGACTCCTTGACATAACTCCACATGGCGGCATGCTCTGGCACAGACAGATTGAAAAGTCGTCCCTTAGGGAACTTACAGCCAGGAATCAAGTTAATAGCACAATCACAGTCCCTATGTGGAGGAAGGGAACTGGACTTGGGCTCGTCAAATACATCCTGGAAATCCGACAAAAACTCAGGGACTTCAGAAGAGGGGGAAGAGGAAATTGACATCAAAGGAACGTCACAATGTACCCCTTGACAACCCCAACTAGTCACAGACATAGATTTCCAATCCAGCACCGGATTATGTTCCTGTAACCATGGAAAACCCAGTACAACAACATCATGCAAGTTATGCAACACCAGAAAACGGCAATCTTCCTGATGTGCTGGAGCCATACACATGGTCAGCTGAGTCCAATACTCAGGTTTATTCTTGGCCAATGGTGTAGCATCAATGCCCCTCAAAGGAATAGGGCTCTGCAAAGGCTGCAAGGAAAATCCACAGCGCCTGGCGAATTCCAAGTCCATTAAGTTCAGGGCAGCGCCTGAATCCACAAATGCCATGACAGAAAAGGACGATAATGAGCAAATCAGGGTCACAGATAAGAGAAATTTAGGCTGTACAGTACTGATGGTAACAGACCTAGCAACCCTCTTAGTACGCTTAGGGCAATCAGAAATAACATGAGCAGAATCACCACAGTAAAAACACAGCTTATTCTGACGTCTGAATCCCTGCCGTTCTGCTCTAGTCAAAATCCTATCACATTGCATAGGCTCAGGACTGCGCTCAGAGGACACTGCCATATGGTGCACAACTTTGCGCTCGCACAGGCGCCGATCAATCTGAATGGCTAGAGACATAGATTCGCTCAAACCAGCGGGCGTGGGGAACCCCACCATAACATCTTTAAGGGCTTCAGAAAGACCCTTTCTGAAAATTGCTGCCAGAACATCCTCATTCCATTTAGTGAGCACAGACCATTTTAAATCTCTGGCAGTATAATTCTGCCACTTCCTGACCCTGACATAGGGCCAACAAGGTTTTTTCTGCATGATCCACAGAATTAGGTTCGTCATACAATAATCCGAGCGCTTGAAAAAAATGCGTCTACATTAAGCAATGCCGGATTCCCTGATTCAAGGGAGAATGCCCAGTCCTGAGGGTCACCACGCAGCAGAGAGAGGACAATCTTAACCTGCTGAATGGGATCACCAGAGGAACGGGGTTTCAAAGCAAAAAACAATTTGCAGTTATTTTTAAAGTTCAAAAACTTAGATCTGTCCCCAAAAAACAAATCAGGAGTAGGAATTTTAGGCTCTAAAGCCGGAGTCTGGACAGCATAATCTTGGATACTCTGTACTCTTGCAGCAAGTTGATCCACACGAGAAAACAAACCCTGAACATCCATGCCAGCGCCAAAATCCTGAACCACCCAGAGATTAAGAGGAAAAAAAAAAGACAAAACAGACTGCAAAAATAAAAATGGCTCAGAACTTTTTTTTCCTTCTTTTGAGATGCATTTAATTCATTTTTGGCCAGTTGTATTGTTATGAACTGGTGGTTTAGGAGCAACATGGGATGAGCTCTGGAGGAGGTGGTACCTGTACTAACCGCAGTTCCTGAGCTTATCACAACACTAGAAGTAGCCGTGGGATGTTCCTGTCACTCCCTAGACACCTCGTCACAGCCGGAGGACTAACTACCCCTAAAGATGGAAACAGGAAAGCTATATTGCCTCAGAGAAAATCCCCAAAGGAAAGGCAGCCCCCCACAAATATTGACTGTGAGTGGAGAGGGAAATGACATATGCAAAATGAAATCAGAATGTAGCAAAGGAGGCCAGTCTAGCTTTATAGATAGAACAGGACAGAATACTGTGCGGTCAGTATAAAAAAACTAGAAAAATCCACCACAGAGTTTACAAAATCTCCACACCTGACTAAAGATGTGGAGGGTAAATCTGCTTCCAGAGCTTCCAGCGTAACTGAATAAATCCATATTGACAAGCTGGACAAGAAAAAACATAGAAAGAGCTGAACGATAAAGTCCACAATATGTGGACATCAAAAGAACAAGCAAGGACTTATCTTTGCAGAACTGGTCAGAATATCAGGGAAATCCAAGCAGAGATGTGAATCCAACCAGGAACCATTGACAACTGGCCCAGGCTGAAGGATAGAGCCAGGATAAATAGCCGAGCCAGAAAGACGATCAGTGGAAGCAGCTGTGACTGCTAAATCCAAGGAGCAGCAGTTCCACTCAAAGCCACCGGAGGGAGCCCAAGAGCAGAACTCACAAAAGTGCCACTTACAACCACCGGAGGGAGGCCAAGAGCGGAATTCACAACAGCCCCCTATGTCTTCTTAGGTGATTTGAGTGAGACAGCCCACCTACAACTGACTGTCCTGCCGTAGGTTTGAAGTAAGGCCTGGAGCTCAATACTTCCTCGGCGTTTCCGGCCACCGGCTACGTGCCTCAGTAGGATGTTGCCTCGCCTTACAGCACGACTCCTACTGGTGTTTCTCCTTGTTGCGTTGATCTCGTTTCTCACTCAGCACAATAAACCTCACTTCTTGTCCTTTCTTGGGGTACCGCCGCAATGAAGTGCAGGCGCGGTCCCGTAACATTCTTTCTGTTCGCTAGGCCTCTGTCAGGATCCCACCCCTGACAGGGACCCCCCTGAATCTTCCCCTGCAACACCCTCTGCCACAGGATGTTGCCTGGTTCCAACCCAGTCAGCTTCTCACTAACTTCCTACCTAACCCCCAGTTTTACCAGATTGTGAGGAGTGGCCTAATACATAGCACCCTTAGCTCCCCCTGGAGGCCAGACTGTGAAGTGTATTGGTGTCTGTGATACCTGGTCAGGTGAACTCCTTCAGTGCCATCAGACGTACCATAGCCCCCCTTAGCGGCGGAGCATCAGTACTGCAACGACCAGGACTCTGGGGCGCTGCACTCCCCCCCGGTTAAACCCAGTACTCCTGGACTGAGAAGAAAACAACAATACATGTCAGCAAAAAGACATACAATTTTGAAATGCAATAACAAGTAAACTTGAACAGAGCTTCCCTTTATGGGTGGTGAGGACACTTGAACGTTACAAACATGGTTAAATATCTTAAATAACATACTATAAATAACTTTTCTTACCCAACCGGGTATTCTACTTAGTGCAATTTCTGAACAATAATTCAATGTTGCCTTTAAGGACGTACACACTGAATCCACTAAAGACCTTCTTATAAAACACTATAAGGCTAATCAACTTTTCTTCATTTTCCACCTTTACATCTGCAGGACCGCCTGTCTATCTGCCCCAGGCCTACTGCCTCTCTTTCTGTTGCAGGACCGCTCCTTTCCGCCCGGGCCTACTGCCTTTCTGCTACTATACACAGTATAGAACTTATCAACCTTCTCTCAGTTCAAGATCACTGAGCCATCTCTGTATGGCTCCTAGGAGGACTCATCGACTAACCCCATACGGGTTCACTTCCTGTCCTCATTCTCTAACACATTATTAAACATTTCTTACAATTAACTAGCTAACTACATATAACTTTTACATGTAAGCATTATTCGACTTTAAGTGCTGTTGGTGAACGTCCCCTTTAAGAAGGGACCAAGTCTCTCGGAGGTAGTGCAACTTCTCAAGCTGCAAGTTCGTGTACAGCAAGGACTCCGGTGCTGTTTCCAAGAACAGTTTCTTCGCAAAGAGTCCTTTTCTTTGTAAAACCAGTAGAGGGCACCTTTAATAAGGTGCAAACTATTTACAATACGTTTGTAATCATGCAGTGTTCATGATCCAGCAGTTCTTTTCAACAATGATGAACAAGAAACAAAAACAAAAGCAAAAAGGCAAAAATAGGGATCCCGGGTAAACTAAGGGATCCCTTTAAGAGTTGACCCTAGTCGGGTTGTAGCAGCAAGGAAACACATAGGAAAATGAACAGTTAACTATATACAAATGATGAAGCATTCTTGCTTACTCAGTTTCTGGCTGGGCAGGTGGCGGCCTCCTCCTCCCAGACAGGGGTCTGGGTGGCCACCGTTTTGGTTTCAACGCCTGCTGGGGCACCAGTTACCACTGCGGCCAAGCTCCCAGCCACTACAGCGGCAGTGGTAGTAACAGTGCAGGTGGTGGTCTTTACCACGGTGCAAGTTGGAGTAACCACCTTGGTCTTTGTAGTGACGATGGATCGGTCATAGGAGGGCATCTTCATCACAGGGGGCTGTTTTACAGGCACCTTGGTTGGGGGTTCTGTAAGCTTTTTCTTGTGGACATTTAAAGCGAACCACCCCTTCTCCCCAAAGTGCCGGGTGTAAGTGACTTCATCCCCTGGGTAGAGGTCCCGGTCCGGATGGCCCTCCCTCAAGTAAGACTCGACATCCCTCCGGTTGACGAACCCTTCCGCGTACAGGCCTGGCTCTTTAATGAAGCCCCATCCTCCACGGAGCTTGAAGGTGACGACGGTGCCCTGCCTGCACGGGGACTGGTGAGCGGGGGGGTCCTTGCGGGCCCAGTCCTTGACCGCCAAGCCTTTTTGATGGTAGGCCTCCATCCCGGCCCGGTACGCCTCCTCCTTCTTCTCCCACTGCTGTTCTAGCTGGGCCTGGTATTCCTCCCAGCTAAGGGCCTGTACCAGCTCACCCTCCTGGGTCGCCACCCCGGGGGACCCCATAAAGTTGGCTCCGGGGTTCACCCAGCAGCAGACGGTGCGCTCCGCATAGACCGCGCCCGGCAGGGTGACTGGCGAGATCGGGGGCTTCAGGAGGTGCTCCATGCCCGTGGCCTGGTCCCAGGGAAGGAGGCGCTGGAGACGGTGGGTCCCCGGGGAAGGTGGCGCCGCAACTGGGCCTATCAGCAGGTCCTCTGCTGACGGGGCAGGGTCGGCGGGATTACCGGCTGATGCAACGTCCTCCCTCGCGGCTGGTCCCACTGGCGGTGACATCGGTGGAGACATGGGCAGCAATTCGAGCAGCGATGCAGGGACCGGGGTCGGGGAATCCTCCGCTGGCGTTTCCTGGGAAGTGATCTTGGCTTCCACCCGCAGCTGGAGAAGTTGTTCAATCAGGTCCTCCATTTCAAGTTGCAGGAGACCCACATCAGCCGTGGAGACGGGGCCGCTACGCTCCTCCGGGTAGTTGGGTGCGTTCTCCACTTCAACCCCACATTCTGGGTCTGAGCGATCAGCCATCTCATCCTCCACGTGGGCCGCTTCCTGGTCCTTTTCCCGCTCTCCTTCGTGGGCGGTTTCGTTTTCTCTGTCTCCGCCCACCATTGAGAATCAGGAGGCGGATCTCGGCTGCTGACGGACACGTCCTCAAGGTACAGAAATATTTACATTGGGCGGCCATTGTCTTTCGCGCTCTTCAGCTGGTCCATGCCTACTCCACGCCCCTCTTCTCCTCGTGTGCTCTCCTCAGCGCTGTAATGGCGGCGGTTTTTGGCGGCAAGTGGCAATGCACAGTCTTTGCAATAAGTCACAGTCCAAACACAATAAATCACAATTCCAAGGCACACATGACCTGATTCTTCAAGCTTAAGTAGATCCTGTTCGTGACGCCAAGTTGGAGCGCCCCCACTGCCGCAGGGCCGAGGAGCACCCAGTACCGGGCCCCTACATCTCAGTTCTGGGGTTGTCACGGTGGCTGGGCCCGGTCCGTGACCCTGCTGAGGGGCATCCAGTGAAAGTTGAGAAGGTGGTGAGGTTGTGGTGCAGTGCAGGTTGCAGTAAATAACGAGGACACCAGGTTGCAGTCCCTTTACCTCTTTACTGAAGGCTTCAGGATCCTCAGCTCGGAATACGGTTAACCAGGCTGCGTGAGTCCGGCCGGTTCGATGGCACCTCCAGAGTTCCCTTTGCAGGTGGAAATCTGTGCCTACCTTCTAGCTCTTGTGTGTTGTGGTCCTCCCCTGCTGTGCTTATGGGATAGTCCCCACAACTGTTGTGTCTGTTTCTGAAGTTCCCTCACAACTCGATTTTGATGTTCTTCTTCGTCCCCCCAGATGATATGGCTAGGACGCACCCGTATGACGGGTAGGCTCGGAGCTCTTCCGGGCCCCTAGTGTCGCCCCTCTCCAACTGTTGCCCCCTATGTCTTCTTAGGTGATTTGAGTGAGACAGCCCGCCTATAACTGACTGTCCTGCCGTAGGTTTGAAGTAAGGCCTGGAGCTCAATACTTCCTCGGCGTTTCCGGCCACCGGCTACGCGCCTCAGTAGGATGTTGCCTCGTCTTACAGCATGACTCCTACTGGTGTTTCTCCTTGTTGCGTTGATCTCGTTTCTCACTCAGCACAATAAACCTCACTTCTTGTCCTTTCTTGGGGTACCGCCGCAAAGAAGTGCAGGCGCGGTCCCGTAACGTTCTTTCTGTTCGCTAGGCCTCTGTCAGGATCCCACCCCTGACAGGGACCCCCCTGAATCTTCCCCTGCAACACCCTCTGCCACAGGATGTTGCCTGGTTCCAACCCAGTCAGCTTCTCACTAACTTCCTACCTAACCCCCAGTTTTACCAGATTGTGAGGAGTGGCCTAATACATAGCACCCTTAGCTCCCCCTGGAGGCCAGACTGTGAAGTGTATTGGTGTCTGTGATACCTGGTCAGGTGAACTCCTTCAGTGCCATCAGACGTACCATAGCCCCCCTTAGCAGCGGAGCATCAGTACTGCAACGACCAGGACTCTGGGGCGCTGCACTTATATGTGAACAAACTACTCAGAGGATAACTTACCTTGAGGAAGACACACTAGGTGTCGATTCGCGTGGGTCCATGTTCCTAATTTAACTGGTCTCATTTCACATGGGGTTGGATTTATTTCCTGGCAATTGTTAAGTATTCATCTCTTCTCCCCTCATTGTTGCTTTTTGCCCTTATGTTACAACCTGCTGGCTTAAACCTTCTTGTACATGTCCATTATTTGTACTGTGCTGATAGCATATATACCTCTGATATGGTCTTTTGTTTCTATAAGGCTCCTTTATGCTCTGACTTGATCTTATAAGAATGGTATAATTTTGAATATATTGTGCAGCGGTGTTACTGCAAGTTGAACAAGTGTACTGCATTATTATTTAGTGATTGTCATTGAACATTTTTTATGGGTATTAGGACTATGAGTACTAGACTCCTTATTATGAATCAATTGTTATAATCCATGACTATGGATTTTTTATGTGTTTTTAATTTATTTGCTTGTTTACTAATAAAAGTTGTTATATTGTTTGGTGACTCCTGGCTTTTGTATAAACGTTCTTTTGTTGATCATGTTCAAATAGTTATGCATTAGGTGATCCCAGTAATATCGAATGGTGCCCGCTTACACACATATACCATGACACTCACAGACTGTTCCATCAAATCTGCAGTCCAAAACATCACTCCTTCCCTTCTGAGCCCTGCCATGCACCAAAACTGTAATTTTCCCCTATATATAGGGCAATGGCGTGCTCAGGAGAAATTGCACAACAAATTGTATGATTAAATTTCTCCTTTCACCCTTGTGAAAATTAAAAAATGGGGCTAAAATAACATTTTTGTGGGAAAAATTTGTTGGTTTTTTTTGTTTTCACGGCTCAACGTTGTAAAATTCTGTGAAGCACTAGATAGTTCAAGGTGCTCACCACACATATAGATAAATTGATTGAGGGGTCTATTTTCCAAAATGGGGTCACTTATGGAAGGTTTCCACTGTTTAGGCACATCAGGGGCTCTCCAAATGTGATGTTGTGTCCGCTCTCGATTCCAGACAATAATGAGCTCAAAAAGTCAAATGGCGCTCCTTCCCTTCTATGCCGTGCCATCTGCACAAACAGTAGTTTTCCCCCACAAATGTGGTATTGGCGTTTTCAGGAGAAAATGCACAACACATTTTATGGTCCATTTTCTCCTGTTACTTTTGTGAAAATAAAAAAAATTGGGTCTAAATTAAAATGTTTTTAAAAAAAAAGTTGTAACGTTTCTCCTTATGGAGAGTGACATACCAGCTGGCTTGTCAAGGTAAGGAGGCTTATTCGCCGTGCAATGCTCCTCTGGGAAATTAAATATTCAAATTGCCTGTTTTGAGAAAAAGAGGACTTAAACTCTATATCGCCACCTGTTGGAAGTAGCAATCCTACAAATCACAATCAACCCTTTAACGAGTCGTGGCGCTATAGAGTTCTCACATTTCGCACTAACGAGGGCCAACAGCCCGAAACACCGTGTCTGCGAATTGAGATACTGATTTGGCTTTTATCCTAAGTCATATTGCACAACTCGTTAAAGGGTTGATTGTGACTTGTAGGATCGCTACTTCCAACAGGTGGCGCTATAGAGTTTAAGTCCTCTTTTTCTCAAAACAGGCAATTTGAATTAAAAAAAAGTTAAATGTTAAATTTTACCTTCCACATTGAAAGAATTCCTGTGAAGCACCTGAAGCGTTCATAAACCTTTTAAATATGGATTTCAGCACCTTGAGTTGTGCAGTTTTTAGAATGGTGTCAATTTTGGACATTTTCTGTTATATAGTCCACCTAAAAGTAATTTCTAATGTGATGTGGTCACTTTAAAAAAAAATGGTTTTGTAAATTTTGTTGAAAAAATGAGAAATCACTCGTTAACTTTTAACCCTTATAACTTTCTATTATTTAAAAAATTGTGCTGATATAAAGTAGACATGCAGAAAATGTTATTAACTATTTTGTGCGTAATCAGTCTCTGGTTTAAGAAATACGAATAAAAGCTGGGAAAGAAAAAGCGCAATAGGGTCTTATCCAATGACAATGGGGTGTCAAGAAAAAGGGGAGATACACTCACTTTGCTGAGTTGCTAATTGGCAACAGAAATGCAGCTGCTGCACAGATACCGGTCGAGAGGACGACCACAGGAATAAAAGAAAAATGAATGGAGGTATTACTTATGTGCTTTTGAGATATCCTTACAATATATCCTTACAATAAAAACATTTATTAGAACAGGTTAAAAGTCAACGCGTTTCGAGGTCACACAGGACCTCTTCATAAGGACAAACCTGTTGAAAATATTTCTATCTATATATCTGTTAGCTATCTATTATCTGTCTATCTATCATCCATCTATCTATAAATATATCTATCCATCTAGCTATAGATATATCTATCCATCTATCTAGAGATATAGCTATCTATAGATAAATAGATATATCTATAGATAGATAGATAATACCAAGTCCGATGTTTAGTAATAAACATAATAACATGGTACATAAAGAGTTAAATAAAAAAACACACACACATGAAATCTGCGTTAGGCCAGGGTCACACTTGCAAGAAACTCACACGAGTCTTGCACCTCAATACCAGGCACTGCAGCCGCATGCTCTGGTGGCAGTGCTGGGTATTGATGCGAGAGTTTCATGAGAGTTTCTCACAAATGTGATCCCGGCCTTAAACACAATATCTGTTTAATTTTTTAAAAAATTGAAAAAAAAAAATGGAGAGGGCTAATGTGAAATTTTCTGCGCCAGAGAGGGAAAGCCAAGATGAAACAAAGAAATCCAACGGGCACCACTAGCGTGTAGCTTATAATAAAAGGCGGATGCTACTAATGCGCCAAAACCAAGCATATACAAAGAAAAAGAAAAAAGCAGCGCAATTAAAGTGCACACACAGCCTATATAATTAGTGTAAACAATGCTTTATTGAGACGAAAAAAGTGCTGATAGACATAAAAACATTTAAAAAGCATGTAAAACATACCCAAACATGCATAGTCAATATCCCCTATATGTGAAGATATGAGTTAGCAGGCTCACCGAGGAAAAATAATCCAAGAAACTTTCCCAGTGAGTAACAATGAATAGTAAATATGGCAGTATGAAAATATACATGTGCATCTGCCTTAGGCTCCAGTGTCGATTCTCCCCTCCAGCATCCTACTTACATTAGAATATAACTATATTAACATGCTGAAGTAGCTGTACTGCCATGTGAAGCAAGAAATAAGTACAATATTATCTAACAATAACTGCTAAACATGTACACTTGAGACTAATAATATTGTCATGTAAAACACAGGAATAGTACAACGCTGTCTAACATAGGTTAAAGCTGAACCCATGCCACTGTGGAATGCCTATGAGGATATCCCACACCGGAGTCACAATCAGCAATGCACAACCCATAGCACATGGTTAAATATAAGAACAGTGATACTCACTGGGAATGGTTGAGCCCGCTGGCTCCCAACGCGTGTCGCTACTCCTGGTAGCTTTGTCAGAGGAAGTGAGAAGCAGCTGGTCACGTCGGGTATATATATTGTAAGTGCACTTACTATACAGCCCATGATTGCCGGCACCTGTGTCCGGCAATCATTAAGCAATGGAACAGTCCGTCAGAGTCAGAATAAGTCAGGAAGGTCGAATGGGCGGCTTGGAAAGTCACCCCGACTTTTAAAAACACATGGGAAGCTGGCCTTGCACAATGTTCGAGGATCATTCTTAAACTTTTATTACAACATGACAATGAGCTATTGTCAACGCTGAAATTAAAAATCTGGAAGCACAAATGGTGAGCTATGATCCTGTAACACAGGTCCAGCCTTTCCAGAACAAACTTAAGGATACTATTACCAAATTTGAACAGGAGATTGCGGCAGGGAAGAGGGCAAAACTTCAGCGCGATAAGCAGGACTATGAGAGAGGGACGGCTTTTAAGTGGAAACATTCTGGTAACAGGAGGCTTTTACCCGCCTCAGCCTTTGGAGGTACCGGTGCACAAGCTGAACATAGCTTGAGTAATTTTTCAGCGTCGGATACAAGTGACATGGACGGAGGACAAGGGGGAGGAAGCGTAACAAGAAACACCAGGCAATCACGCCACCAGTCGACACAGAGACAGAGAAAGGGTGGCAGACGACAGAAATAGCAAATAATCAATTACAGATCATTAACCTGTCCACGTACACGCTTTCAGAAGCGGAAAGGTCAGTGCTCCAAAGGGGTCTCATATTTTCTCCTATGTTGTTAACAGACAAATTTACCATCATTAAGGACTTGTACCTTTTTTGCAGAAAAATTATTTTAAGAGCACTTCATCATAAACCAGATCTTCTACCGGAATCATCAACGATTGTGGATAGACGTGTTTATTTTCTGAACTACTGAATCTTCTAAATGAGAATGACACAGCTCCAGGTAGGAAGAGTTTCCCTCACAGACTACCCTCCATTGCAACTCCTCCTCTATCTCTGGTACCCTCGATCAAAACCTTTTTTGAGGTGGTTAAAGCAGGGATACAAAAACTGTCCCTGAATCAAAATAAAGATCAAAATTTATCTGTAAGAGATAGAAGGGCCTTGGCTGGTCTAAAGTCCAACAAGGACTTCTTAATAAAGGAAGCAGATAAGGGGGGCAATGTGGTCCTGTGGCCAATTGACATGTACCTCAGTGAGGTGTCTAAACAATTGGGAAATTCCAAAAATTATGCCAAGTTACCATCTGATCCTACACAGGTTTTTAACAGCAAACTGGAACGATTGCTTGATGAAGCACTGTCAGAGGGGGTAATCAAGAAACAAGAGAGGGACTACATTTTTGTTAAAAAAAAACAGTGGTCCCCACCTTTTACCTCCTAAAAGTGCATAAGGACCTCATCTGCCCCCCGGGTAGGCCCATTGTATCGGGCATTGGGGGCTTAGGCGAGAGAGCCTGTGTTTATATAGACTTCTATCTACAGCCAATGGTACAGGACTTGTCATCCTATATAAGGGACTTCACACAACTGATTGAAAAATTGGGGGGTATCCAGTTACCCGAACAGGCTTTACTGGTGACAGTTGATGTCACATCATTGTATACCAGTGGAGCGCCCCCACACCGCCGCAGGGCCGAGGGGTACCCGGAGCCGGGCCTCTGGGATCTCAGTCCTGGGGTTGTCGCGGTGGCTAGACCCGGTCCGTGGCCCTGTCTGTCAGTGGGGGACGTCCGGTGCAATAAGTGGTGTTGTAACGGTGCAGTTGTGGGGTGCAGGTCGCGATAAATAATGAGGACACCAGGTTGCAGTCTCTTTACCTCTTTACTGAAGATCTCTGGGTCCTCAATCCAGAATACGGCTCACCAGGCTGCGCAAGTCCGGCCGGTCCAATGACACTTCCAGAGTTCTCTTCACAGGAGGAAATCTGTGCCTTCCCCCTAGCGCTATGTGTTGTAGTCCTTCCCTGCTGTGCTTATGGAAAGTACCCCACAACTGTTGTGTCTGTTTCTGATGTTCCCTCACAACTCGACTAGATGATGTTCTGCTAATCCTCCGTCCCTCCCTGAGGTTCGGGTAGGAACGGCACCCGTTTGACGGGTAGGCCTGGAGTTCTTCCGGGACCCTAGAGACGCCCCTCTCCCACAATTGCCTCCCAAGACTTCATAGGTGATTTGAGTTAGACAGCCCGCCTGAGACTGACTGTCCTGCCGCTGTTTGGAGTATTGCTTGAAGCTGAATGTTGTTCTACTCCCTCGGCGTTCCGGCCACCGGTATTGCGCCTCAGTAGGATGTTGCTTCGGTCTTACAGCACGACTCCTACTGGTATTTCTCCTTTGCGTGATCCCGTTTCTCACTCAGCACAATCTATCTCTCTTCTAATCCTTTCTTGGGCACCGCCGCTACCCGGAGCAGGCACGGTCCCGTTACGTTCGTTCTCGTTGCCAAGCCTCTGTCAGGATCCCACCCCTGACAGAGACCCTACTGTATCTTCCCCTACAACACCCTCTGCCACAAGGTGTTGCCTGGTTCCAACCCAGTCAGCTTTCTGATCTAACTTCCTGCCTGACCCCCAGTTTACCCACTATGGTGGGGAGTGGCCTAATGAATAGCACCCTTAGCTCCCCCCGGAGGCCCAGCTGTGAAATGTATTGGTGTCTGTGATACCTGATCAGATGAACTCCTTCAGTGCCATCGGACGCACCATAGCTCCCCATAGTGGCGGAGCCACAGTACTGCAACGACCAGGACTCTGGGGCGCTGCACTCCCCCCTGGTTAAACACAGTATTCCGGGACTGGGAAGAAAACAACAATACAAGTTTAGCAAAAAGACATACAGTTTGGTTGAGTGCAATAACAATAAGTATACTTGAACAAGCTTCCCTTTATGGGAGGTGAGGACACTTGAACGTTACAAAACATGGTTTAATATCATAGCAACATGCTATAATTAACTTTCCTTACCCAACCGGGTATTCTATTAAGTGCAAAAATTGCTGAACAATACTTTAACATTGCCTTTAAGGACATACACTCTGTATCCACCAAAGACCTTCCTATAATCACATTATAAGGTAAGTTAACTTTTTCATTCTCCTTCTTTGAATCTGCAGGACCGCCTGTCCTATCGGCACCAGACCTACTGCCTCTCCTTTCTGTTACAGGACTGCCCCGTTCAGCCAGGGCCTACTGCCTTTTCAACTACTATACACAGTATAGAACATAACATTACTTTCAGTTTTAGAGCACTGAGCCATCTCTACATGACTCCTATGAGGACTCAGGGTTTACCTTCTATCCTAACTATCTATCAGCATTATCAAAAACATTTTCTATCGAACATTAAACCTTCTCATTATCTTTCTTTCTATCATGCATGCTGGACTCCACGTCTATCCCTACGGGTCCACTGCATCCTTCTTCTACCTTTCACCTTTTTACTTCTCAGAGCACATCATCAGTATTTCTTCACATTTAACTAATTAAACACATATAACTTTCTCGTACAACATTATCATCACTTTTCTCTCATCAACATTATTGCTACTTGTCTTAAGCAATATTTCTATCGAAATGCGGCAAATGAACATCCCCTTTAAGAGAGGACCAAGTCTCTGTGAGGTAGCGTATTTTCTCAAGCTACCAGTCCATACTCAGCAAAGGTTCCAGTGCGGTATCTTTGCAAAGAGTCCTTCTTTAAGTAAAACCAGTAGGGAGCGCCTTTAATAAGGTGCAAACTATGTACAAGAAGTTCGGATCATGCACTATTCATGATTTCAGCAGTTTTTAAATAACATAGAAAAAATAGAAAATAACCAAAAACAATAGGGATCCCGGGTCAACAAAGAGATCCCTTTTAGAGTTAACCCTGGACGGGTTTTAGCAGCAACATAAAAGCAATAAAACAGTAACTATTTACATACTCATGGTATCGAGGTTTATTCTTACTCAGGTGGCCTTGGCTCCGGGCCCCCGACTACTGTGGCACGGATACCAGCGGCAGGCCCCGCAGGGACCACCAGGTCACCTGGTGTCTGAATTTGAAGACTGACCCTGCTGGCGAGTTCGGGAGCTACCACAAAGCGCACAGTGGAGACAGTAACGAGATCTGGCAAATCTGGATCAACCATAATTGGGGCCACAGGTGACACTCTCTCAGGCTCACATCGCTGAACATTCCGGGCACGCCATCCTTGTGCGTTCTGGTGACGGGTGTACGTCACCTGATCCCCTTCCCGTAATGGTTCGCCATCCCGATCACAGCAGGGAGTTTCCACGTCGTAACTAGCAACAAAGACGCCAGTCGATAGACCCGGTTCCTGTATAGAGCCCCATCCTTTCCTGGGGTGGAAGGCCGACACAGCTCCCCGCCTTACCACGTCCTTCCCACCATGTACAAACTTCTTGCGTTGCGTCTCCCGTTGTTCAACTTCACCTCGCTGTTTCCAGTGCTGGAGCACGCATTGATTGTACTGGTCCCAGGTAAGTATTGCGATGGTGAGACCATCCACCGGTACCCCATCCTGCTAAACCCAGGGGGTGTCCCACCGGAACATCACTCCGTCCGGGCCCACATCTATGGGCTCCCCCCACCTGGTTGGTAGCGGCGGTAATAACTTCCCCATTGCACTAGGGCCGAGGACCACTCGCTCGATTGTGAACGAAGGATTACTGTTGGGGTGAGGAGCGCTCACAGGAGCGGGATCGATCGGGGAAACCGGATCGGTCAGGAGAGCAGAATCGACCGGGGGAGTAGGGGCGCTTTCCATACCTGCGCCTGATGTGATTCCACCGGTGTCGATCCATTCCGCTGACAAGGACACTGGAGTCAGCTGCTGCTCGGACCGCGGCTCTTCTAAGACGGTCCCCGAACACGGCTCCGCTCGCTGTGGTTCCTCCTCCGCTGACTCCGAGGTCGGGATTGGTGGACTCAGCTCCGCTATCTGTTCCAGGAGCTTCGGATCCTCCGGCTGCAGGGGACACGGGTCTGCCCCCGATAAACGAGGGCAAACCGGGACTGTTCCTTCCCCGTTCCGGCACTCGCTGTTCTTCGTCATGATCTGCTGATCGGTGGCAATGCATGCACCGGACTCCGCCATTTCTCCGGGGCCGAGCTTCTCCATCTCCTGCTTCCCGCCGTTGCAAATCAGGGGGTCGTCCTCTGCTTGAGGGCAGGTCCTCACTTTGCAGCCAGAAGCGCAGGGGGCGGTAGCCATTTCTCGCGCCACTCTGGTAGTCTCCTCCCATGGCACGCCCTCCTTCTTCTCCGGCGCAGCAATGGCGGCGGCTTTTGGCGGGAACTTCTCTGGGTCAATGGCAATACACAGTCTCTCAATAAAGTACAGTCCAAGCACAACAAATCACAGTTCCAAGGCACACATGACCTGATTCTTCAGGCTTAAGTAGATCCTGTTCGTGACGCCAAGTTTGGAGCGCCCCCACACCGCCGCAGGGCCGAGGGGTACCCGGAGCCGGGCCTCTGGGATCTCAGTCCTGGGGTTGTCGCGGTGGCTAGACCCGGTCCGTGGCCCTGTCTGTCAGTGGGGGACGTCCGGTGCAATAAGTGGTGTTGTAACGGTGCAGTTGTGGGGTGCAGGTCGCGATAAATAATGAGGACACCAGGTTGCAGTCTCTTTACCTCTTTACTGAAGATCTCTGGGTCCTCAATCCAGAATATGGCTCACCAGGCTGCGCAAGTCCGGCCGGTCCAATGACACTTCCAGAGTTCTCTTCACAGGAGGAAATCTGTGCCTTCCCCCTAGCGCTATGTGTTGTAGTCCTTCCCTGCTGTGCTTATGGAAAGTACCCCACAACTGTTGTGTCTGTTTCTGATGTTCCCTCACAACTCGACTAGATGATGTTCTGCTAATCCTCCGTCCCTCCCTGAGGTTCGGGTAGGAACGGCACCCGTTTGACGGGTAGGCCTGGAGTTCTTCCGGGACCCTAGAGACACCCCTCTCCCACAATTGCCTCCCAAGACTTCACAGGTGATTTGAGTTAGACAGCCCGCCTGAGACTGACTGTCCTGCCGCTGTTTGGAGTATTGCTTAAAGCTGAATGTTGTTCTACTCCCTCGGTGTTCCGGCCACCGGTATTGCGCCTCAGTAGGATGTTGCTTCGGTCTTACAGCACGACTCCTACTGGTATTTCTCCTTTGCGTGATCCCGTTTCTCACTCAGCACAATCTATCTCTCTTCTAATCCTTTCTTGGGCACTGCCGCTACCCGGAGCAGGCACGGTCCCGTTACGTTCGTTCTCGTTGCCAAGCCTCTGTCAGGATCCCACCCCTGACAGAGACCCTACTGTATCTTCCCCTACAACACCCTCTGCCACAAGGTGTTGCCTGGTTCCAACCCAGTCAGCTTTCTGATCTAACTTCCTGCCTGACCCCCAGTTTACCCACTATGGTGGGGAGTGGCCTAATGAATAGCACCCTTAGCTCCCCCCGGAGGCCCAGCTGTGAAATGTATTGGTGTCTGTGATACCTGATCAGATGAACTCCTTCAGTGCCATCGGACGCACCATAGCTCCCCATAGTGGCGGAGCCACAGTACTGCAACGACTAGGACTCTGGGGCGCTGCACCAGCATAACACATGATGACGGTTTAAGAGCGGTAGAATACTTCCTGAGACAAAAACAGTCGGGGGATCTTCCTCACAATGCCTTCCTCTTGAGCCTTCTTAAATTTGTATTAACACACAATTATTTTGTTTTGATTTTTCTTTCTACTGGCAGGTATCTGGTACCGCGATGGGTGCCCGCTGTGCTCCTTCGTTTGCCAACCTATTTATGGGTTGGTGGGAGGAGACCAGCGTGTACCCATTGCGGGCCTTTAGAGAGCATATTTTGTATTGGTTTCATTTTATAGACGATGTTTTCTTTATTTGGACGGGCTCAAGGGAGGGATGTGAGGAATTCCTACAGATGTTGAATAATAACTCACTGAATATCCATCCAACCTACCAAATGTCCTTGTCCACAGTGGAATTCTTGGATCTCAAGCTCACTCGCCAAGATGATACCATATACACAGACCTTTTACGCGAAAGCATGGCTGCTAATGGACTACTAGACTTCTAGAGTTTCCATCCATAACATTTGAAGAGAAATCTACCGGTCGGACAATTTTATAGAATCCGACGAAATTGCACCCGGTCAAGTGATTTCTGCTCCCAGGCCAAATCTCTCTCAAAATGTTTACATGTAAGATGATACCCTAGATCTATTGTCTCAAATGCCCTCCAACACACCAAGTCTATCCTGAGGGAGTATTTGCTACAACCGACAAACAAGCATTCAGACGGTAGCTTAAGATTCATCATGACGTATCACAATCATTGGAATCAAGTCTAAGATTTATTCAAACAGCATTGGGACATTCTTAAGACTGATCCGAAAGTATCAGATCTTTTACCTGGGAACCCTTTACTGACGAGTGCCAAATTTATAGGACTCCCTATCCAGGAGCCATTTTGTCAGGCCAACTACAAGAGTGGGTAGAGGCCTCACCCTGACGGGCATGTACCCTTGTGGTGACTGCAACATTTGCCCGTTTGTGAGCAGGGGTTCCTCTTTCACCAACCCGGGGGATGCAGCGGTCTACACACTCAGGGACTATATGAATTGCAGGACAATGAATTTAGTTTATGCCATTGTATGTTCCTGTCCTAAGGTATATGTGGGGCAGACCTCGCAGGAGTTACGCAGACGAGCTCAGCAACATATCTCAAACATTAAATTGGCCAAGCAAGATTTGTCTAAGGGCAAAAATATTTAGACGGTTGCTATGCATTTTCTACAAGTACACTCCAGTAGCACCCATGGTTTACGGGTGCTGGGCTTACAAAAGGTTCCGAATAATCTCCGGAAAACAGATCGACAGGGAGAATTGCTTAGATTAGAGGCCCGTTGGATATATCTGTTAGGATCTGTTTCACATGGAGGCCTCAGTGAGGACCTACTATACACGGGCTTTCTTCTGCCTTAAAAATATATCTGACATGTGTATTTTAAATCATGGTCACCATGTTTCTTGCGGTGACTGGGTGACGTGTGAGTGGATAATACAAACCTAACGCCCATAGTCTAGATTAGGTAAGTACTCTGGCTACTGTTGGGCCAGTGTGAAGCACTTTGGGCGTTTGTTGTGAACCTCTTTTCATATTTTGATTTCCCAATGAAGGGAATGCTTGCCAGTGTACACATACTGCCCTATTGCAGCAGTTATTCAGTATAATATGCAACTAGGATGGCAAAATTGAACCCACTTATTATGTGTAGGGTTGAGCATTCCGATACCGCAAGTATCGGGTATCGGCCGATACTTGCGGGTATCGGAATTCCGATACCGAGATCCGATACTTTTGTGGTATCGGGTATCGGTATCGAAACAACATTAATGTAATAATGTGTAAAAGAGAGAATTAAAATAAAAAATATTGCTATACTCACCTCTCCGACGCAGCCTGGACCTCAGCGAGGGAACCGGCAGCGTTGTTTGCTTAAAATTTGCGCGTTTACTTCCTTACGTGAAGTCCCGGCTTGTGATTGGTCGCGTCGCCCATGTGGCCGCGACGCGACCAATCACAGCAAGCCGTGACGTAATTTTAGGTCCTTCAGGATTTTAAAATTACATTCTGGCTTGTGATTGGTCGCGTCGCGGTCACATGGGCGATGCGACCAATCACAAGCCGTGACGTCACGGGAGGCAGGACACGCGCGCATTTTAAAATGCGCGCGTGTCCTGCCTCCCGTGACGTCCCGGCTTGTGATTGGTCGCGTCGCCCATGTGGCCGCGACGCGACCAATCACAGCAAGCCGTGACGTAATTTTAGGTCCTTCAGGATTTTAAAATTACGTTCTGGCTTGTGATTGGTCGCGTCGCGGTCACATGGGCGACGCGACCAATCACAAGCCGTGACGTCACGGGAGGCAGGACACGCGCGCATTTTAAAATGCATACAGACTATTATCGCTTATCTTTTTGTGCACTAGTGCCAAACAACCAATACTGGATTGAAAGTGGTTGTTTCATTGGTATTTTTTGCACCTGTGTTGTTGCCATCATTAATCGGGTCCGATGCGCCCTGCTGGTGCTTTTTTTTGGAGGTTTCAGCAGGTAACCATCTCTGCTTTTTTCTCTGTGATTTTTTTTGTCAATTTTCTGGAGAATTTTTAAGTCCTCTTTGTGTGTCTGTGAGCTTTTACTCAATGTTTAGCGTTAGGACCGGCAAAAATGTAATGACCCTTGACGTGGGTTGCCGGCTTACGTATTGAGGCCCCAATATAAACTAATACCTTACATACATTGATATGTGGTTTTTCTTTGCACTTTATCTTGCAGGGCGCAGTCGGACCAAGATGGCTCTGTAAACTGTGGCCTCTATTCACACAGCATGCATTTTGTAGCACTGGGCAGCCCGCCTGTATGTGCATTAGTAATAGGCTGTAAACCAGATGCTCTGCATTGCCTGTGTGAACAATGCCACATACAGACTATTATCTCTTATCTTTTTGTGCACTAGTGCCAAACAACCAATACTGGATTGAAAGTGGTTGTTTCATTGGTATTTTTTGCACCTGTGTTGTTACCATTGTCAGGATCTCACTCAGTCGGAGCAGCCTTTGGAAGTGGGGAATCACCAGAAATAATACACAAGACACGTCTTGTATAGTGTATCACTGGGAAGTCTCTGAAGCACGCCTGCCTTCAAGGTGCTATCCCTTCTTTATATAGTTGTATCGGTAGGTTCAGTGGTTATACAAGTTTTGCATGTTTAAACAAAGAGACAAAACAGGAAAGAAAGAAAAAACAGTTTCGTGGGCGGCAGTTTCACAACAAACAGTACAAAGGCAATTCCACAGACAAGAAAAACAGGATTTCATACTATAGCTAAAATGTCCTTGAATGGACAGGTCAATATTTATCACAAATTCTTTTTAAAATGGTTCATTGAGGTAACCATTTTTGTTCTGCTCTTCACACCATCATTAATCGGGTCCGATGCGCCCTGCTGGTGCATTTGTTTGGAGGCTTCAGCAGGTAACCATCTCTGCTTTTTTCTCTGTGATTTTTTTTGTCAATTTTCTGGAGGATTTTTAAGTCCTCTTTGTGCGTCTCTGCGCTTTTACGGAATATTAGCCATGCATACAGGGGGGGGGGGGAATATGAGCCATGCATACGGGGGGGGGGGGGGAATATGAGCCATGCATACAGGGGGGAATATGAGCCATGCATACAGGGGGGAATATGAGCCATGCATACAGGGGGGGGATATGAGTCATGCATACAGGGGGGGGCAAATATGAGCCATGCATATGGAGGGAATATGAGCCAAGCAAACAAGGGGGGGAATATGAGCCATGCATACAGGGGGGGATATGAGCCATGCATACAGGGGGGGAAAATGAGCCATGCATACCGGGGGGGGAATTATGAGCCATGCATACAAGGGGGGAATATGAGCCAAGCATACAAGGGGGGGAATATGAGCCATGCATACAGGGGGGATATGAGCCATGCATACAGTGGGGGAATATGAGCCATGCATACAGGGGGAGTAATATGAGCCATGCATACGGGAAGGGGGGGGGGGGTGAATATGAGCCATGCTTACAGGGGGGATATGAGCCATGCATACAGGGGGGGAATATGAGCCATGCATACAGGGGGGGAATATGAGCCATGTATACAGGGGGAGTAATATGAGCCATGCATACAGGGGGGAATATGAGCCAAGTATACAGGGGGAAATATGAGCCATGCATACAGGGGGGGAATATGAGCCATGCATACAGGGGGGAATATGAGCCATGCATACAGGGGGAATATGAGCCATGCATACAGGGGGGGAATATGAGCCATGCATATAGGAGGGGGAATATGAGCCAAGCATACAGGGGGGAATATGAGCCATGCATACAGGGGAGGAATATGAGCCATGCATACAGGGGGGAATATGAGCCATGCATTCAGGGGGGGAATATGAGCCATGCATATAGGAGGGGGAATATGAGCCAAGCATACAGGGGGGAATATGAGCCATGCATACAGGGGAGAAATATGAGCCATGCATACAGGGGGGAATATGAGCCATGCATACAGGGGGAAATATGAGCCATGCATACAGGGGGGGAATATGAGCCATGCATACAGGGGGGAATATGAGCCATGCATACAGGGGGAATATGAGCCATGCATACAGGGGGGGAATATGAGCCATGCATATAGGAGGGGGAATATGAGCCAAGCATACAGGGGGGAATATGAGCCATGCATACAGGGGAGGAATATGAGCCATGCATACAGGGGGGAATATGAGCCATGCATTCAGGGGGGGGGAATATGAGCCATGCATTCGGGGGGGAATATGAGCCATGCATACAGGAGGGGGGATATAAGCCATGCATATGGGATGGAAGGGAGATGAGCCAAGCAAACAAGGGGGGGGAATATGAGCCATGCATACAGGGGGGGATATGAGCAATGCATACAGGGGGGGGATATGAGCCATGCATACAGGGGGGGAAAATGAGCCATGCATACCGGGGGGGAATTATGAGCCATGCATACAAGGGGGGAATATGAGCCAAGCATACAAGGGGGGGAATATGAGCCATGCATACAGGGGGGGATATGAGCCATGCATATGGGGGGGATATGGGCCATGCATACGGGGGGGAATATGAGCCATGCTTACAGGGGGGATATGAGCCATGCATACAGGGGGGGAATATGAGCCATGCATACAGGGGGGAATATGAGCCATGTATACAGGGGGTATATGAGCCATGCATACAGTGGGGGAATATGAGCCATGCATACAGGGGGGGGAATATGAGCCATGCATACAGGGGGGGGGGAATATGAGCCATGCATACAGGGGGGGAATATGAGCCAAGTATACAGGGGGGACTATGAGCCATGCATACAGGGGGGAATATGAGCCATGCATACAGGAGGCGGAATATGAGCCAAGCATACAGGGGGGAATATGAGCCATGCATACAGGGGGGAATATGAGCCATGGATACAGGGGGGAATATGAGCCATGCATACAGGGGGGGAATATGAGCCATGCATATAGGAGGGGGAATATGAGCCAAGCATACAGGGGTGAATATGAGCCATGCATACAGGGGAGGAATATGAGCCATGCATGCAGGGGGGAATATGAGCCATGCATTCAGGGGGGGAATATGAGCCATGCATTCAGGGGGGGAATATGAGCCATGCATACAGGAGGGGGGATATAAGCCATGCATATGGGATGTAAGGGAGATGAGCCATGCATACAGGAGGGGGGGTCATTATACAGTATTGAGCATCAAGTGTGGCCATTATACAGTATGGAGCACTGTGTGTGGCCATTATGCAGTATTTAGCATCATGTGTGGCCGTTATACAGTATGGAGCATCATGTGTGGCCAATGGCCATTATACAGTATGGAGCATTATGTGTGGCCGTTATACTGTATGGAGCATCATGTGTGGCCATTATACAGTATTGAGCATCATGTGGGATCATTATACAGTATGGAGAACTGTGTGAGGCCGTTATCCAGTATTGAGCATCATGTGTGGCCATTATACAGTATGGAGCACTGTGTGGCCATATTTTTTTTTGTTTATAATTATTGTATATAAAACAGTGTGATCAGCAGTGCTAAATGGCTGTGGTTGGGACGTGGATATGGGTGTGACTAGTTGTGAAATGGGTGTGGTCAGAGGCGTGGCCTAAAATTTGCCGCGGCGCACTAGCGTGCCACAAACTTTATACCTCCTTCCCTTCTTCAAAAGTTGGGAGGTATGGTACCACATTTCCCAGATCATGGCAAGTGCCGCAAATCCCATAGGGAATGAATGAGGCCGAACGGTGTTGCCGTAAGTGATCCGTTACGCGGCACATGCAGAAAAACTGCCGGATCTGCTGCAAAAGGCGACTTTCACATCAGCGTTTCTTGCCAAAGTCACTGCCGATAGTGTCATACTCACCAAAGGGGGAGGCAGCACTAAAAGTGCCTAGGGCAGCAGAAACTAATTACGGCCCTGGTTTTACATGCTTTTTAAAAAAAATTATGTCTATCAGCACTTTTTTCGTCTCAATAAAGCATTGTTTACACTAATTATATAGGCTGTGTGTGCACTTCAATTAAACTGCTTTTTTCTTTTTCTTTGTATAAGAGAGGGAAAGCCAGCGACTAGGGGCCGATGTTTATAGCCTGGGAAGGGGTTAATACCCATCGATCTTCCCAGGCTATGAATATCAGCCCGAAGCTGTATATTTAGCCTTTACTGGCTATTAAAATAGGGGGCCCAACCAAAAAAACAAAGTGGGGTCCCTTTTTCATTAATAACCAGAAAAGGCTATGCAGACACCTGCAGGCTGATATTCATAGTCAAGGAAGGGACCATGGATATTGCCCCCCTGGCTACAAACACCAGCACTCAGCCACCCCAGAAATGGCGCATCCGTAAGATGCGCCATTTCAGGCACTTAGCCTCTCTCTTCCCACTGCCTTGTAGCGGTGGCATATTGGGCAATAAGGGGTTAATGTCCCCTTTGAATTGTAAGGTGACATCAAGCCGGCTTAGTAATGGAGAGGCATCAATAAGACATCTATCCATTACTAATCCCATAGTTGTTAATGGATTAAATAAACACACACACATGCAGAATAAAGTATTTTAATGAAATAAAACACTACACAGTTTTACCATCTTTACTTTTCTGCCAATCCATGCGACACCCTCGATCTCCTGGAAAAAAGAAAAAAGAATAAACCAACACAAATACTCCCTGGTTCGATGCAGTCTATTTAACCCCTTTACCCCCAAGGGTGGTTTGCACATTAATGACCGGGCCAATTTTTACAATTCTGACCACTATCTCTTTATGAGGTTATAACTCTGGAATGCTTCAACGGATCCTGGTGATTCTGACATTGTTTTCTCGAGACATATTGGGCTTCATGACAGTGGTAACATTTCTTTAATATTACCTGCGTTTATTTGTGAAAAAAATGGAAATTTGGCAAAAATTTAGAAAATTTTGCAATTTTCCAAATTTGAATTTTTATGCCCTTAAATCACAGAGATATGTCACACAAAATACTTAATAGGTAACATTTCCCACATGTCTACTTCACAACAGCACAATTTTTGAACCAAAATTTTTTTTGTTTGGGAGTTAAAAGGGTTGAAAGTTGACCAGCAATTTCTCATTTTTACAACACCATTTTTTTTTAGGGACCACATCACATTTGAAGTCATTTTGAGGGGTCTATATGATAAAAAATACCCAAGTGTGAAACCATTCTAAAAACTGAACCCATCAAGGTGCTCAAAACCGCATTCAAGAAGTTTATTAACCCTTCAGGTGTTTCACAGGAATTTTTGGAATGTGTAAAAAAAAAAAATGGAAGAAAACAACCGCACTCAGATTGTATATTTGCATCATAAATGTGAAGAATTTTAATAGGAACACCACAGTGGTATAAACAGTTGCTGAGGTAACGTTTCGACCCTTATGGGCCTTTGTCAAACCTCACTGAAAAAATGCAGAAAAACATAATATTAGAAATCATGTGTAACATAAAGCAAAATTATACATATACAGCTACAATATACAGAGCAGGAGAATGTGGAAAGGATACCAACAAGAGGCAGCATGCAAAATTAGGCAGCATACAAAAGTAGCGGGGAACCCATATAAAAATTACTATGTACAATATCACAATATAATATATACAAAAATTTACAAGAATTGCCCTGAGAAGTATTATCAAAAATGAAGATGGACAGCTGCAGAGCAAGGAGGCGAGGGTGGAGGAAGTGGACGGTGGTGCCTAACTGGTATCAAACATATGACCAATATGATGCAGTTGCCACATGAAAAGACACGATAAATTTGGTACGGTTAGTACGTACAAGAACAGCAATAGTTATTATGACATGCAAAGTGTTTAAACATAGCTGACCTTCAAGAAGGAGAGCAGGGGAGGTGAGCTAATGTCCAGAGGGACACGTAGGCTCCTGAGAAGGGTGAAAAGGGATGTTAAATAAAGATAAAGTGCTGAGCGGGACAGAAATTAGAGCAAAAGGCAGATCGAGCATAGCAGCACAACAGCAGAAATAGCCAAAGGAAGCCAGACAAGGGGCAAAGAGAGTTAATGGAGACACAGCACAACATACCACTGTAGGAGAAGGACACTGGATAAGTCCGGAACAGCACGGATAGGGAATGGGGTCCCTGTAAGAACTGAGAATAAAGGGCTTATAAGATGAAAGTGCTGGAGAGGGTACGCAAGTACGTACCAGTATATACCGTACCTTGTGGGTCCTATGTCAGAAAGAACGGCGGTGGTGTGGCCCATGTGTGGTAACTGCGATTAAAATAAACCCGGGGCAGGAAATGAGGTAGGGCGGGAAGAAAGAGGAGATGACGTGGGACACTGGTAGATGGAGGCGCAGGGAGCCTGGCACCTGCGCAGTGTGCGGGGGAGCCAGGGTGGAACGCAAGAGGGAAGCGCAAGCGCAAGAGAAGCAGGGCCAGTACGGAGTGTAGGACGCCTGCGCACTGAGAGTGTGTGCTAATGCGCGTGCGCGTAGCAGCGGTGGCTTGGCTGTGTTAGAGCCAGAAGTGAAGCGTGGGGTAAAATGGGTACAGCGCATGCGCAATGTGGATAGGCGCTGCGGCGCGTGTACATGGCAGCGGTGGCTCAGCTGTGTTAGAGCCAAGAACATAGTGCAATTAGGGAAGAAGCAGGAAGTGAAAAAAAAGGAGGGGGGCATTGGAATGTGTGGATGGACAAGGGAGCGGGATAATACAAGAAAGGAACAAGAAAGGGAGCCTGATATAGGAAAAAGAGAGAGAGGAAGTAGAGATAATGGAACAAGTCAGAGTGAATGATAAATGAGAAAATAAAAATGAAACCAAAATTGGAAAAAATCATATATACCGTATATACTCGAGTATAAGCCGACCCGAGTATAAGCCGACCCCCCTAATTTTGCCACAAAAAACTGGGAAAACTTATTGACTCGAGTATAAGCCTAGGGTGGAAAATGCAGCAGCTACCGGTGAATTTCAAAATTAAAAATAGATACTCCATACCGTTCATTATGGCCCCATAGATGCTCCACATAAAGCTGTGCCACATATAATGCTCTGCACCGTTCATTATGGCCCCATAGATGCACCACATAAAGCTGTGCCATATATACAATGCTCTGCACCATTGCCCCATAGCTGTGCCATATATATAATGCTCTGCACCATTGCCCCATAGCTGTGCCATATATATAGTGCTCTGCACCGTTGCCCCATAGCTGTGCCATATATATAATGCTCTGCACCGTTGCCCCATAGCTGTGCCATATATATATAATGCTCTGCACCGTTGCCCCATAGCTGTGCCATATATATAATGCTCTGCACCATTGCCCCATAGCTGTGCCATATATATAATGCTCTGCACCGTTGCCCCATAGCTGTGCCATATATATAATGCTCTGCACCATTGCCCCATAGCTATGCCATATATATAGTGCTCTGCACCGTTGCCCCATAGCTGTGCCATATATATAATGCTCTGCACCGTTGCCCCATAGCTGTGCCATATAGTGCTCTGCACCGTTGCCCCATAGCTGTGCCATATATATAATGCTCTGCACCATTGCCCCATAGCTGTGCCATATATAATGCTCTGCACCGTTGCCCCATAGCTGTGCCATATATATAATGCTCTGCACCGTTGCCCCATAGCTGTGCCATATATATAATGCTCTGCACCGTTGCCCCATAGCTGTGCCATATATATAATGCTCTGCACCGTTGCCCCATAGCTGTGCCATATATATAATGCTCTGCACCGTTGCCCCATAGCTGTGCCATATATATAATGCTCTGCACCGTTGCCCCATAGCTGTGCCATATATATAATGCTCTGCACCGTTGCCCCATAGCTGTGCCATATATATAATGCTCTGCACCGTTGCCCCATAGCTGTGCCATATATATATAATGCTCTGCACCATTGCCCCATAGCTGTGCCATATATATAATGCTCTGCACCGTTGCCTCATAGCTGTGCCATATATATAATGCTCTGCACCATTGCCCCATAGCTGTGCCATATATATAATGCTCTGCACCATTGCCCCATAGCTGTGCCATATATATAGTGCTCTGCACCGTTGCCCCATAGATACTCCACATAAATCTGTGCCATTGCTGCTGCTGCAATAAAAATAATAAAACACATACTCACCTCTCTTGCTTGCAACTCCTCAGCGTCCCGTCCCGGTGTCTCTCTGCACTGACTGTTCAGGCAGAGGGCGGCGCGCACACTATATGCGTCATCGCGCCCTCTGACCTGCACAGTCAGTGCGGAGAGACGCCGGGAAGATGGCGCGGCGCCCGGCGTGTGGAACGAGGGAAGGTAAATATGACATACTTACCTGCTCCGGCGTCCCGCTCCTTCCCCCAGACAGCTGGTCTTCGGTGCCGCAGCCTCTTCCTCTATCAGCGGTCACCGACACCGCTTCATTAGAGAAATGAATAGGCGGCACCACCCCTATGGGAGTGGCGTCCATATTCATTTCTCTAATGAGCGGTCCCACGTGACCGCTCAGGGGAAGAGCTGCGGCACCCGGAGACCGTGGGACGGGCAGGGGGAGCGACAGGAACGCCGGAACTAGGTGAGTATATGACAGTCCTCACCCGCCGACCCCACCACCGATCATGACTCGAGTATAAGCCGAGAGGGGCACTTTCAGCCCAAAAATTTGGGCTGAAAATCTCGGCTTATACTCGAGTATATACGGTATATGTGAGAAAAAAATATAGCAAATTAATAGAAAATTGGGGGTTGTTAAAATAAAAAATAAAAAATAATAAATAATAAAAGCAAAGCGGATGAATGCAAAATAGATAAAAATAAAAATAAAATTAAAATTAAAAATAATAAAGGCAATGGTATATTGAAAATAAAAATTAGAATCAAAAGGACAACCTGAGGGGGGGGGGGAAGGGATACAAAAATAAGCGAAATGAAATAATGATGAAAATACAAGAATAAGGTGCGAAAATAAAATGTTAAGGAAAAAATAAAAATTAATAAAGAATAAAAATAAAAATAAAAATAATAATGAAAATTAAAAATAAAAATAAAAATAAATGTGATGTTGAAAGAAAAATAGAAATGAAACATATGAACAAAAAACCAAAATAAAATTGAAGAGTGGAAAAGATAGAAATAAAAATATGAATAAAAATAAAAATGATAATAATAAAAATAAAAATAAAAAAGGAAAAATAAGGAAAAAATACTTGGTCTGGGTACTTACCCCAGTAGAGCGTAATGGATAACGGTACTCAGGCTAGCTGCAAGTGGGAGGATAGGTTAGTAAATTGAAAATAGAGAAGGTCAGCATGCTTACACCTACATAAGGGGAGTTAAAACAAGAACATGGCTGGAAACGTACAATATATGTAATACAATACGTAACATGATGTGCAATGACATATGACTCTGTTTTTCTGCATTTTTTCAGTGAGGTTTGACAAAGGCCCATAAGGGTCGAAACGTTACCTCAGCAACTGTTTAGACCACTGTGGTGTTCCTATTAAAATTCTTCACATTTATGACGCAAATATACAATCTGAGTGCGGTTGTTTTCTTCTATTTCTGAATGGTCTGGATCTCTCCAAGTTCAACCAGCACCTACTTCATTAACTCCAGAGTGCACGTCATTTTCCTTTTATTGTAAAAAAAAAATGAACATTTAACTTTTTTTCACAAAAAATTTACTTCAGCTCCAATTTGTTTTATTTTACCAAGGGTAACAGGAGAAAATGGACCAAAAAAGTTGTTGTACAATTTTTCCTGAGTATGCTAATACCCCATATGTGGGGGTAAACCACTGTTTGGGCGCATGGCAGAGCTCGAAAGGAAAGGAGCGCCATTTGACTTTTCAATGCAAAATTGACTGGAATTGAGATGGGACGCCATGTTGCGTTTGGAGAGCCACTGATGTGCCTAAACATTGAAACCCCCCACAAGTGACACCATTTTGGAAAGTAGACCCCCTAAGGAGCTTATCTAGATGTGTGGTTAGCCCTTTGGCCCATTAAGTGATTCACAGAAGTTTATAATGCAGAGCCGTAATAATAAAAAATCATATTTTTTCACAAAAATGATCTTTTCGCCCCAAAATTTTATTTTTCCAAGGGTAAGAGAAGAAATTGGACCGCAAAAGTTGTTGTACAATTTGTTCTGAGTACGCTGATACCCCATATGTGGGGGTAAACCACTGTTTGGGCGCAAGGGAGAGCTCGAAAGGGAAGGAGCACCGTTTGACTTTTCAATGCAAAATTGACAGGAATTGAGATGGGACGCCATGTTGCGTTTGGAGAGCCACTGATGTGCCTAAACATTGAAACCCCCACAAGTGACACCATTTTGGAAAGTAGACCCCCTAAGGAACTTATCTAGGAACTTAACTATGTCCAATTTGTCCTGAGTACGCTGATACCCCATATGTGGGGGAACCACCATTTGGGTGCATGGGAGAGCTCGGAAGGGAAGGAGCGCCATTTGGAATGCAGACTTAGATGGAATGGTCTGGAGGCATCACATTGCGTTTGCAGAGCCCCTAAAGTACCTAAACAGTAGAAACCCCCCACAAGTGACCCCATATTTGAAACTAGACCCCCCAAGGAACTTATCTAGATGTGTTGTGAGAACTCTGAACCCCCAAGTGTTTCGCTACAGTTTATAACGCAGAGCTGTGAAAATAAAAAATCCTTTTTTTTCCACAAAAATAATTTTTTAGCACCCAGTTTTGTATTTTTCCAAGGGTACCAGTTGATATTGAACCGACAAAGTTGTTGTCCAATTTGTCTTGAGTACGCTGATACCCAATATGTGGAGGGGAACCACCGTTTGGGTGCATGGCAGAGCTCGGAAGGGAAGGAGCGCCATTTGGAATGCAGACTTGATGGATTGGTCCGCAGGCGTCACGTTGCATTTGAAGAGCACCTGATGTAACTAAACAGTAGAAACATTCCACAAGTGACTCCATATTGGAAACTAGACCCCCCAAGGAACTTATTTAGATGTGTTGAGAGAACTTTGAACCCCCAGTTGTTTCACTACAGTTTATAACACAGGGCCGTGAAAATAAAAAATCCTTTTTTTTCCACAAAAATTATTTTTTAGCCCCCAGTTTTGTACTTTTTCAAGGATAACAGTTGAAATTGAACCCCATAAGTTGTTATCCAATTTGTCCTGAGTACACTGATACCCAATATGTGGGGGGAACCACCGTTTGGGCGCATGACAGAGCTTGGAATTGAAGGAGCGCCATTTGGAATGCAGACTTAGATGGATTGGTCTTCAGGTATCACTTTGCAGTTGCAGAGCCCCTGATGTAACTAAATAGTAGAAACTTTCCACACGTGACCCCATATTGGAAACTAGACCCCACAAGGAACTTATCTAGATGTGTTGTGAGAACTTTGAACCCCCAGGTATTTCACTACAGTTAATAACACAGAACCGTGAAAATAAAAAATAAAAAATTCCACAAAATTATTTTTTAGCCCCCAGTTTTGTATTTTCCCAAGGGTAACAGGAGAAATTGGACCCCAAAAGTTGTTGTCCAATGTGTCCTAGGTACGCTGATACCCCATATGTTGGGGTAAACCCCTGTTTGGGCACACGGGAGAGCTCGGAAGGGAAGGAGCACTGTTTTACTTTTTCAACGCAGAATTGGCTGGAATTGAGATCGGACGCCATGTCGTGTTTGGAGAGCCCCTGATGTGCCTAAACAGTGGAAACCCCCCAATTATAACTGAAACACTAATCCAAACACACCCCTAACCCTAATCTCAATGGTAACCCTAACCACACCCCTAACCCTGACACACCCCTAACCCTAATCCCAACCCTATTCCCAACCATAAATGTAATCCAAACCCTAACCCTAACTTTAGCCCCAACCCTAACTTTAGCCCCAACCTTAACTGTAGCCCTATCCCTAGTCCCAACCCTAACCCTAAACCTAGCCCTAACCCTAGCCCTAACCCTAACCCTAACCCTACCCCTAGCCCTAACCCTAACCCTAACTCTAGCCCTAGCCCTAACCTTAACCCTAACCCTAGCCCTAACCCGCTTTTTATTGCAAAAAATATTTTTTGCATTACCATATTTTGAGAGCTACAATTTTTCCATATTTTGGTCCACAGAGTCATGTATGGTGTTGTTTTTTGCAGGACGAGTTGTCGTTTTTATTGGTAACATTTTCGGGCACATGACATTTTTTGATCGCTTTTTATTCCGATTTCTGTGAGGCAGAATGGCCAAAAACCAGCTATTTATGAATTTCTTTTAGGGGGGGTGTTTATACCGTTCCGCGTTTGGTAAAATGGATAAAGCAGTTTTATTCATTGGGTCAGTATGATTACAGGGATACCTCGATAATATCATTTTTTTATGTTTTGGCGCTTTTATACGATAAAAACTATTTTATAGAAAAAATAATTATTTTTGCATCGCTTTATTCTGAGGACTATAACTTTTTTATTTTTTTGCTAATGATGCTGTGTCGTGGCTCGTTTTTTGCAGGACAATATGACATTTTCAGAGATACCATGGATATTTATATACGTCTTGTTGATCGCGTGCTATTCCACTTTCTTTTCGGCGGTATGATAATAAAGCGTTGATTTTTGCCTTGTTTTTTTTTTGTTTTTTTTAACGGTGTTCACTGAAGGGGTTAACTAGTGGGACAGTTTTATAAGTCGGGTAGTTACGGAAGTGTCGATTCTAAATATGTGTACTTTTATTGTTTTTTTTTATTATTTAGATAAAGGAATGTATTTATTGGAACAATATTTTTTTTATTATTATTATTTATTTAGGAATTTTTTTTTTTATTTTTTTTTTTACTTTTTCACTTTGCCCCAGGGGGGACATCACAGTAAAGTGACAGATAGCTGATCTGACACTTTGCTGTGCACTGTGTCAGATCAGCGATCTGACATGCACAGCAGGGAGGCTTCCCGTTGCTTGCTCTGAGCAGGCTCTGTGAAGCCACCTCCCTGCAGGACCCAGATGCAGCCCCGCGGCCATTTTGGATCTGGGACCTGCAGGGAGGAGACGCTCGGTACAAGGTGAGCACATTGCCTTGTACCAATCGTCTCAGGGAAACATGCAGGGAGCCCCCTCCCTGCGCGATGCTTCCCTATACCGCCGGAACACTGCGATCATGTTTGATCGCAGTGTGCCGTGTTGTGAATTCTGCTTTTGGGCTCTCTCCGGTGGTTGTAGGTGGTAATGCAGTTGTCCCTGAGTTGCAGTCCTGGTCAGTTGTATCTGCTGATTGCAGTTCTGACTGGGGTATTTAGGCATGCAGGATTCATTAGTCCTTGCCAGTTGTCCATAGTTGTTGGGAGGTTTTGGTCCTGGTTTGGTTCCATCTGCCTTCTGCCAAATCAGCAAAGATAAGTGTCTGGTTTTGTTTCTGTGGCACACATGCTGTGTGCTTAATAATTCTGTGCTATTCAGTGTTTTTTTTTGTCCAGCTTAGATTGTCAGTATTTTCTCAGTCTTGTTGGATTCTCTGGAGTGGCAGATATACATTCCATGTCTTTAGTTAGATTGTGGAACTTTTTGTATTATCTGCTGTGGATATTTTTGGAAGGGTTTAATACTGACCGCTTAGTATTCTGTCCTATCTTTCCCTCTTTAGCTAGAGTGGCCTCTTTTGCTTAATCCTGTTTTCTGCCTGTGTGTGTCTTTCCTCTCCTACTCACAGTCAATATTCGTGGGGGGCTGCCTATCCTTTGGGGTTCTGCTCTGAGGCAAGGTAGTATTCCTATTTCCATCTATAGGGGTATTTAGTCCTCCGTGTTGTGAATTCTGTTTGTGGGCTCCCCCGGTGGTGTTTTATGGTATTGCCACTTATTTGCCTTCTTCTATCCTTGATCACCTGTTGACACCCATTAGGGGAGTTTCCTATTTAAGGCTGCTTGGCTGCTGGTCCGATGCCGGCCAACAATGTATCAGTAGCATTCTGTTGCATTCTCCTGCCTCAAGATCCTGTTCAGCTAAGTTGAATTTTGTTTCTAGTTAATGCTATTTTTGTCCAGCTATTTGCAATGTGACTCTCTGTAGCTGGAAGCTCTCGTGGACTGAAATTGCCACTCCAGTGGCATGAGTTGTCACTGGAGTTTTAAAGTAATTTCAGGATGGTGTTTTTGAGTAGTGTTTTGAAGTTGACCGTGAAGTGACTCTTTCCTGTACTTCTGCTATCTAGTAAGCGGACCTCACTGTGCTAAATCTGCTGTTCATCCTACGTATGTCTTTTCCTCTTGACTCACCGTCAATATCTGTGGGGGACTGCTATCTCCTTTTGGGGTTCATCTCTGGAGGTAAGGCAGGCCTGTATATTCCTCTGATAGGGGTAGTTAGATCTCCGGCTGGCGCGTGGTGTCTAGGGCATCGTAGGAAACACTCCCCGGCTACTTCCAGTGTCGTGTCAGGTTCAGGTCACGGTCACTTTAGTTCCCATCACCCGAGAGCTAGTCCGTTGTTATTTTGATTTCCCTGCCATTGGGAAAATCATAACAGTTTGGCCGGCCCGCATGTGTTAAAACTATGCACTAAAGCAGGAAAGGATATGAAAAGGTTTTTTTTTTTTTCCTTCTGTGTTTGGAAAGTGCACCTTAGTGCTTATTTGTACTCCTTGCTTAAACTGCAGTCTTCAGCCTTTTTTTTTCCTCTCCTCTTAATCTCTGAATGGCTTTGGTTACACCTGTTTGAATCATGGATCCACAGAGTTTGGTTGCAGGTCTGAATAACCTGGCTTCAAAGGTCCAGAACTTACAAGATTTTGTTATACGTGCTCCAATGTCTGAACCTAAGATCCCTATGCCTGAATTTTTTACCGGAGACAGATCCCGTTTTTTGAATTTCAGAGAGAATTGTAAATTGTTTTTGTCTCTGAAATCTCACTCTGCTGGTGATCCTGCGCAACAGGTTAAAATTGTTATTTCTCTATTGCGGGGTGAACCACAAAGTTGGGCATTTGCATTGTCGCCAGGGGATCCTGCGTTATTAAATGTAGATGCGTTTTTTCTGGCTTTGGGGTTGCTTTATGAAGAACCTAATTTAGAGATTTGGGCTGAGAAAGCCCTGATAGCTCTTTCCCAAGGGCAAGATGAAGCTGAGATATACTGCCAGAAATTTCGTAAATGGTCGGTGCTTACTAAATGGAATGAGTGCGCTCTAGCAGCTAATTTCAGAGAAGGTCTCTCTGATGCCGTGAAGGATGTCATGGTGGGGTTCCCTGTGCCAACAGGTCTGAATGATGCCATGAAATTGGCTATCCAGATTGATCGGCGTTTACGGGAGCGCAAATCTGTGCACCATATGGCGGTATCTTCTGAGCAAAAATCTGTGCACCATATGGCGGTATCTTCTGAGCAAAAATCTGTGCACCATATGGCGGTATCTTCTGAGCAAAAACCTGTGCACCATATGGCGGTATCTTCTGAGCAAAAACCTGTGCATCATTTGGCGGTGACCTCTGAAAAGGCACCAGAGCATATGCAATGCGATAGTGTATTGTCTAGAGGCGAACGACAGAATTACAGGCGCAAAAATGGGTTGTGCTTCTATTGTGGAGATCCAGCTCATGTTATATCAGCATGCTCTAAACGCATAAAGAAGGTTGATAAAAAGGTTGATAAATCTTTTTCTATGGGTACCTTGCAGTCTAAATTTCTTTTGTCCGTGACATTGATTTGTACTTTATCATCTGTTACTGTGGATGCTTATGTGGATTCTGGCGCCGCTTTGAGTCTCATGGATTGGTCCTTTGCCAAGCGTTGTGGGTTTGATTTAGAGCCTCTGGAGGTTTCTATTCCCTTAAAGGGTATTGATTCTACACCTTTGGCTAGCAATAAACCACAATATTGGACACAAGTGATTATGCATCTTTCCCCAGACCATCAGGAGATTATTCGTTTCCTTGTGTTATATAATCTACATGACGTATTAGTACTTGGATTACCATGGTTACAAATTCATAATCCAGTCTTGGACTGGAGATCAATGTCTGTGCTGAGCTGGGGATGTCGGGGGATTCATGGGGATGCACCTTTGGTTCCCATTTCTTCATCTACTCCCTCTGAGATCCCAGCATTTCTGTCAGATTTTTATGATGTCTTTCAGGAGCCTAAAACTGATTCTCTCCCCCCTCACAGAGAGTGTGACTGCGCTATTGAGTTGATTCCCGGTAGTAAATTTCCTAAGGGTCGCTTGTTTAATTTGTCTGTACCTGAACATACTGCTATGCGGGAGTATATCAGAGAATCTTTGGAAAAGGGTCATATTCGCCCCTCTTTGTCTCCATTGGGGGCAGGGTTTTTCTTTGTGGGTAAAAGGGATGGTTCATTGAGACCTTGTATCGACTATCGACTTCTGAATAAGATTACAGTTAAATACCAGTACCCGTTACCTTTACTGACTGATCTTTTTGCTCGCATAAAGGGGGCGAAGTGGTTCACTAAGATCGATCTACGTGGTGCGTATAATTTGGTGCGGATTAAGCAGGGGGATGAGTGGAAGACCGCATTTAATACGCCTGAAGGCCATTTTGAGTATTTGGTAATGCCTTTCGGTCTCGCGAATGCCCCTTCCGTTTTTCAGTCCTTTATGCACGATATTTTCCGTGAATATCTGGATAAATTTATGATTGTGTATTTGGATGATATTTTGATTTTTTCGGAGGACTGGGAATCTCATGTTCAACAGGTCAGGAGAGTTTTTCAGGTTTTACGAGCTAATTCTCTATTTGTGAAGGGCTCAAAGTGTATTTTTGGGGTTCAGAGAATTTCCTTTCTGGGATATATTTTTTCCCCTTCATCTATGGAAATGGACCCTGCTAAGGTTCAGGCTATTTGTGATTGGATACAACCTACTTCTCTAAAGAGTCTTCAGAAATTCTTGGGATTTGCTAATTTCTATCGCCGATTCATAGCGGGTTTTTCTGCCATTGCTAAACCTTTGACTGATTTGACCAAGAAGGGTGCTGATGTTGCTAATTGGTCCTCTGCGGCTGTGGAGGCCTTTCGGGAGCTTAAGCGCCGCTTTTCTTCTGCTCCTGTGTTGCGCCAGCCTGATGTTTCGCTCCCGTTCCAGGTTGAAGTAGATGCTTCCGAGATCGGAGCAGGTGCAGTTTTGTCGCAGAAAGGTCCTGACTGCTCAGTGATGAGACCATGTGCGTTTTTCTCTCGAAAGTTTTCGCCCGCTGAGCGGAATTATGATGTTGGAAATCGGGAGCTCTTGGCCATGAAGTGGGCATTTGAGGAGTGGCGTCATTGGCTTGAGGGTGCTAGACACCAGGTGGTGGTCTTGACTGACCACAAAAATCTAATTTATCTTGAGTCAGCCAGGCGTCTGAATCCTAGACAGGCGCGCTGGTCGTTGTTTTTCTCTCGATTTAACTTTGTGGTCTCATATCTGCCTGGGTCTAAGAATGTGAGGGCGGATGCCCTCTCTAGGAGTTTTGAGCCTGACTCGCCTGGTGATTCCGAACCTACTGGCATCCTGAAGGATGGGGTGATATTGTCAGCTGTCTCCCCAGACCTGCGGCGCTCTTTGCAGGAGTTTCAGGTGGATAGGCCTGATCGCTGTCCGCCTGGTAGACTGTTTGTCCCTGATGACTGGACCAGTAGAGTTATTTCGGAGGTTCACTCTTCCGCGTTGGCAGGTCATCCTGGAATTTTTGGCACCAGGGATCTGGTGTCTAGGTCCTTTTGGTGGCCTTCCTTGTCTCGAGATGTACGTATTTTTGTGCAGTCTTGTGATGTTTGTGCTCGGGCTAAGCCCTGCTGTTCCCGGGCCAGCGGGTTGTTGTTGCCCTTGCCTATTCCTAAGAGGCCTTGGACGCACATCTCTATGGACTTTATTTCTGACCTTCCTGTTTCTCGTAGGATGTCCGTCATCTGGGTGGTGTGTGACCGTTTTTCCAAGATGGTTCACTTGGTACCTTTGCCCAAATTGCCCTCCTCCTCTGAGCTGGTCCCTCTGTTTTTTCAGAATGTTGTGCGTTTGCATGGTATTCCTGAGAATATAGTGTCTGACAGGGGTACTCAGTTTGTGTCTAGATTTTGGCGGGCGTTCTGTGCCAGGATGGGCATCGACTTGTCTTTTTCGTCTGCATTCCATCCTCAGACTAATGGCCAGACTGAGCGTACTAATCAGACCTTGGAGACTTACTTGAGGTGTTTTGTGTCCGCTGATCAGGACGATTGGCTTGATTTTTTGCCATTGGCAGAGTTTGCCCTTAACAATCGGGCCAGTTCTGCCACTTTGTTTTCTCCATTTTTTGTAATTCAGGGTTTCACCCTCGCTTTTCGTCCGGTCAATTGGAGTCTTCGGATTGTCCTGGAGTAGATGCTGTGGGTGATAGAATGCATCAGATTTGGGGACAGGTTGTGGACAATCTGAAGTTGTCCCAGGAGAAGACTCAACAGTTCACTAATCGTCATCGGCGTGTCGGTCCTCGTCTTTGTGTTGGGGACCTGGTTTGGTTGTCTTCTCGATTTGTTCCTATGAAGGTCTCGTCTCCTAAGTTTAAGCCTCGGTTTATCGGCCCTTATAGGATTCTGGAGGTTCTCAATCCTGTGTCCTTTCGTTTGGACCTCCCAGCATCTTTTACTATTCATAATGTTTTTCATCGGTCATTATTGCGGAGGTATGAGGTGCCGGTTGTTCCGTCTGCTGATCCTCCTGCTCCTGTGCTGGTTGAGGGTGAGTTGGAGTATGTGGTGGAAAAGATCTTGGACTCCCGTGTTTCCAGACGGAAACTTCAGTATCTGGTTAAGTGGAAAGGCTATGGTCAGGAGGATAATTCTTGGGTGACAGCATCTGATGTTCATGCTCCTGATTTGGTTCGTGCATTCCATAGTGCTCATCCAGATCGCCCTGGTGGTTCTGGTGAGGGTTCGGTGCCCCCTCCTTAAGGGGGGGGTACTGTTGTGAATTCTGTTTGTGGGCTCCCCCGGTGGTGTTTTATGGTATTGCCACTTATTTGCCTTCTTCTATCCTTGATCACCTGTTGACACCCATTAGGGGAGTTTCCTATTTAAGGCTGCTTGGCTGCTGGTCCGATGCCGGCCAACAATGTATCAGTAGCATTCTGTTGCATTCTCCTGCCTCAAGATCCTGTTCAGCTAAGTTGAATTTTGTTTCTAGTTAATGCTATTTTTGTCCAGCTATTTGCAATGTGACTCTCTGTAGCTGGAAGCTCTCGTGGACTGAAATTGCCACTCCAGTGGCATGAGTTGTCACTGGAGTTTTAAAGTAATTTCAGGATGGTGTTTTTGAGTAGTGTTTTGAAGTTGACCGTGAAGTGACTCTTTCCTGTACTTCTGCTATCTAGTAAGCGGACCTCACTGTGCTAAATCTGCTGTTCATCCTACGTATGTCTTTTCCTCTTGACTCACCGTCAATATCTGTGGGGGACTGCTATCTCCTTTTGGGGTTCATCTCTGGAGGTAAGGCAGGCCTGTATATTCCTCTGATAGGGGTAGTTAGATCTCCGGCTGGCGCGTGGTGTCTAGGGCATCGTAGGAAACACTCCCCGGCTACTTCCAGTGTCGTGTCAGGTTCAGGTCACGGTCACTTTAGTTCCCATCACCCGAGAGCTAGTCCGTTGTTATTTTGATTTCCCTGCCATTGGGAAAATCATAACACCTCCGGCTGTGTCGAGGTGTCTAGGGTTTGTTAGGCTCACCCCACGGCTACTTCTAGTTGCGGTGTTAGTTTAGGCTTTGCGGTCAGTACAGTTTCCACCTTCTCCAGAGAAAGTTCATGCTGCTCCAAAGTCACCGGATCATAACAGTACAACTGGCCCACTATGAGTTAAATGCATCTCAGAAGAAGGGAAGAAAGGTGTTGAGTCATTTTTTTTTCTCTGTAGTTTGCTTTGCCTTTTCTTCCCTCTTTTTCTCTGGGTGGCTAAGGAGTCTTGTGTTAGCATGGATGTTCAGGAATTATCTTCTCGTGTAGACCAGCTTGCTGCTAGGGTACAGGGAATTTCTGGTTATATTGTTCAGACTCCTGTTTTAGAGCCGAAGATTCCTACTCCTGATTTGTTTTTTGGTGCCAGGTCCAAATTTTTGAGTTTTAAAAACAACTGTAAACTGTTTTTTGCTTTGAGACCTCGATCCTCTGGGGATTCTATTCAGCAGGTTAAAATCGTCATTTCCCTGCTGCGTGGTGATCCACAGGATTGGGCATTTTCCCTGGAATCTGGGAACCCGGCTTTGCTTAATGTAGATTCCTTTTTTCAGGCTTTAGGACTATTATATGATGAACCTAATTCTGTGGATCAAGCGGAGAAGACCTTGTTGGCCCTATCTCAGGGTCAAGAGGCGGCAGAATTGTATTGTCAGAAATTTAGAAAATGGTCTGTGTTGACTAAATGGAATGATGATGCTTTGGCTGCAATTTTCAGAAAGGGTCTTTCTGAATCCGTTAAAGATGTTATGGTGGGGTTTCCCACGCCTGTCGGTCTGAGTGATTCTATGTCTTTGGCCATTCATATTGATCGGGAGCGCAGAACTGTGCGCGCTGTGGCGTTGTCCTCAGAGCAGAGTCCTGAGCCAATGCAGTGTGATAGGATTCTGTCTAGGACAGAACGACAAGGACTCAGACGTCAGAATAGGTTGTGTTATTATTGTGGCGACGCTTCTCGTGTCATTTCAGTCTGCCCTAAACGGACAAAGAGGATTGCTAGTTCATTTACCATCAGTACTGTACAACCTAAATTTCTGTTATCGGTGTCCTTGATCTGCTCATTGTCATCATTTTCTGTCTTGGCGTTTGTGGATTCAGGCGCTGCTTTGAACATAATGGACCTTGAGTTTGCCAGGCATTGTGGTTTCCCCTTGCAGCCTTTGCAGAACCTTATTCCTTTAAGGGGCATTGATGCTACACCTTTGGCTAAAAATAAGCTCCAGTTTTGGACACAGGTGACCATGCGCATGGCGCCAGCCCATCAGGAAGATTGTCGATTTCTGGTATTGCATAATTTACATGATGCTATCGTGTTGGGTTTTCCGTGGTTACAGGTACATAATCCTGTGTTGGATTGGAAGTCTATGTCTGTGACTAGTTGGGGCTGTCAGGGGGTTCATAATGATGTTCCTTTAATGTCCATCTCCTCTTCTTCCTCTTCTGAAATTCCAGAGTTTTTGTCTGATTTTCAGGATGTATTCGATGAGCCCAAGTCCAGTTCTCTTCCACCGCACAGGGACTGTGATTGTGCTATTGATCTGATTCCAGGCTGTAAGTTTCCTAAGGGCCGACTCTTCAACCTGTCTGTGCCTGAACATACCGCTATGCGGAGTTATGTTAAGGAGTCTTTGGAGAAAGGGCATATTCGGCCATCTTCTTCACCGATGGGAGCGGGATTTTTTTTTGTTGCTAAGAAGGATGGCTCCTTGAGACCCTGTATTGATTATCGCCTCTTGAATAAGATCACAGTCAAGTTTCAATACCCTTTACCTTTGCTTTCCAATTTGTTTGCTAGGATTAAGGGGGCTAGTTGGTTTACGAAGATTGACCTTCGGGGGGCGTATAATCTTGTTTGTATTAAGCAGGGTGATGAATGGAAAACTGCATTCAATACGCCCAAAGGCCATTTTGAATACATTGTGGTGCCGTTCGGGCTCACTAATGCTCCATCTGTTTTTTAATCTTTCATGCATGGTATCTTTCGGACTTATATTGATAAATTCTTGATTGTATATTTGGACGATATTTTGATTTTTTCTGATGATTGGGAGTCTCATGTGGAACAGGTCAGGATGGTATTTCAGATCCTTCGTGACAATGCTTTGTTTGTGAAGGGGTCTAAGTGTCTCTTTGGGGTGCAGAAGGTTTCTTTTTTGGGTTTTATTTTTTCTCTTTCATCTATTGAAATGGATCCGGTTAAGGTTCAGGCCATTCATGATTGGATTCAACCCACATCCATAAGGAGCCTTCAGAAATTTTTGGGTTTTGCTAATTTTTATCGCCGTTTCAATGCTAACTTTTCCAGCGTGGTTAAACCCTTGACCGATTTGACGAAGAAAGGCGCTGATGTGGCGAATTGGTCCTCTGCGGCTGTTTCTGCCTTTCTGGAGCTTAATCGTCGATTTACTTCTGCTCCGGTGTTGCGCCAACCGGATGTTTCTCTTCCGTTTCAGGTTGAGATTGACGCTTCTGAGATTGGGGCAGGGGCCGTTTTGTCCCAGAGGGATCATGCTGGTTCCTTGATGAAACCGTGTGCATTCTTCTCCCGTAAATTTTCGCCTGCTGAACGCAATTATGATGTCGGCAATCGGGAGTTGTTGGCTATGAAGTGGGCATTTGAGGAGTGGCGACATTGGCTTGAGGGAGCTAAGCACCGTATTGTGGTCTTGACCGATCATAAGAATTTGATTTACCTCGAGTCTGCCAAGTGGCTGAATACTAGACAGGCTGGATGGTCCTTGTTTTTTTCCCATTTTGATTTTGTGGTCTCGTATCTTCCGGGTTCCAAGAATATTAAGGCTGATGCCCTTTCTAGGATTTTTTTGCCTGATTCTCCTGAGGTCCTTGAACCGGTCGGCATTCTGAAAGAAGGGGTGGTTCTTTCTGCTATTTCCCCTGATTTACGACGGGTTCTTCAGGAATTTCAGGCTGACAGACCTGATCGTTGTCCAGTGGGGAAACTGTTTGTTCCTGACAGATGGACTAGTAGAGTGATTTCTGAGGTTCACTGTTCTGTGTTGGCTGGTCATCCTGGTATTTTTGGTACCAGAGACTTGGTTGGTAGGTCCTTTTGGTGGCCTTCTATATCACGTGATGTGCGTTCTTTTGTGCAGTCCTGTGGGACTTGTGCGCGGGCCAAGCCTTGTTGTTCCCATGCTAGTGGGTTGCTTTTGCCATTGCCGGTCCCTGAGAGGCCCTGGACGCATATCTCTATGGATTTTATTTCTGATCTTCCAGTTTCCCAGAGGATGTCGGTTACCTGGGTTGTTTGTGACCGGTTTTCTAAGATGGTTCATTTGGTGCCTTTGCCTAAATTGCCTTCCTCTTCAGATTTAGTTTTGTTGTTTTTTCAGCATGTGGTTCGTTTGCATGGTATTCCGGAGAATATTGTGTCTGACAGAGGTTCCCAGTTTGTTTCTAGGTTTTGGCGGGCCTTTTGTGCTAGGCTGGGCATTGATTTATCTTTTTCCTCGGCATTTCATCCTCAGACAAATGGCCAAACCGAGCGAACTAATCAGACCTTGAAGACTTATTTGAGATGCTTTGTGTCTGCTGATCAGGATGATTGGGTGGCCTTTTTGCCATTGGCCGAGTTTGCCCTTAATAATCGGGCTAGTTCGGCTACTTTGGTTTCGCCTTTTTTTTGTAATTTTGGTTTTCATCCTCGTTTTTCTTCTGGGCAGGTTGAGCCTTCTGACTGTCCTGGTGTGGATTTGGTGGTCGACAGGTTGCAGCAGATTTGGGCTCATGTGGTGGACAATTTGGTGTTGTCTCAGGAGGAGGCTCAACGTTTTGCTAACCGTCGTCGGTGTGTTGGTTCCCGGCTTCAGGTTGGGGATCTGGTCTGGTTGTCTTCCCGTCATGTTCCTATGAAGGTTTCTTCTCCTAAGTTTAAGCCTCGGTTTATTGGTCCTTATAGGATTTCTGGGATTATTAATCCGGTGTCTTTTCGATTGGCGCTTCCGGCCTCTTTTGCTATCCATAATGTCTTCCATAGATCTTTATTGTGGAAATATGTGGTACCCGTTGTTACCTCTGTTGATCCTCCGGCCCCTGTGTTGGTTGATGGGGAGTTGGAGTATGTGGTTGAGAAGATTTTGGATTCTCGTTTTTCGAGGCGGAGGCTTCAGTATCTTGTCAAATGGAAGGGTTATGGCCAGGAGGATAATTCTTGGGTTTTTGCCTCTGATGTCCATGCTGCTGATTTGGTTCATGCTTTTCATCTGGCTCGTCCTGATCAGCCTGGGGGCTCTGGTTAGGGTTCGGTGACCCCTCCTCAAGGGGGGGTACTGTTGTGAATTCTTTTGGGCTCCCTCCGGTGGTTGTAGGTGGTAATGCAGTTGTCCCTGAGTTGCAGTCCTGGTCAGGTGTATCTGCTGATTGCAGTTCTGACTGGGGTATTTAGGCGTGCAGGATTCATTAGTCCTTGCCAGTTGTCCATGGTTTTTGGGATGTTTTGGTCCTGGTTTGGTTCCATCTGCCTTCTGCCAAATCAGCAAAGATAAGTGTCTGGTTTTGTTTCTGTGGCACACATGCTGTGTGCTTAATAATTCTGTGCTATTCAGTGTTTTTTTTGTCCAGCTTAGATTGTCAGTATTTTCCCAGTCTTGTTGGATTCTCTGGAGTGGCAGATTTACATTCCATGTCTTTAGTTAGATTATGGAACTTTTTGTATTATCTGCTGTGGATATTTTTGGAAGGGTTTTAATACTGACCGCTTAGTATTCTGTCCTATCTTTCCCTATTTAGCTAGAGTGGCCTCTTTTGCTGAATCCTGTTTTCTGCCTGCGTGTGTCTTTCCTCTCCTACTCACAGTCAATATTCGTGGGGGACTGCCTATCCTTTGGGGTTCTGCTCTGAGGCAAGGTAGTATTCCTATTTCCATCTATAGGGGTATTTAGTCCTCCGGATGTGTCGAGGTGTCTAGGGTTTGTTAGGCACACCCCACGGCTACTTCTATTTACGTTGTTAGTTTAGGTTTTGCGGTCAGTACAGTTTCCACCTACTCCAGAGAAAGTTCTTGCGGCTCCAAAGTCACCGGATCATAACAGAGGGGCTGGTGAGGACCCAGTGGTCATGGTGCACATTGGCACAAATTACAAAGTTAGAGGTAGGTGGAAGGTCCTTAAAGATGATTTCAGGGAATTAGGCTGCAAGCTGAAAGCAAGGACCTCCAACGTGGTATTTTCTGAAATACTTCCTGTAACACATGCCACGCCAGAGAGGCAACGGGAGATTAGGGAGGTTAATAAGTGGCTCAAGAATTGGTGTAGGAAGGAGGGGTTTGGGTTCCTGCAGAACTGGGCCGACTTCTCACTGGGCTACAGGCTCTACCCTAGGGACGGGCTGCACCTCAATGGGGAAGGTGCAGCTGTGCTGGGGGAGAAAATGGCCAGAAGGTTGGAGGAGTGTTTAAACTAGGGATTGGGGGGGAGGGTATTCAATTTATAGGAGGGGAAGATAGGGCAGATAGAGACTTGGGCACAAATAATGAAGTTGGGGAGGCGGTGGCATGGGGGTGGGGTTAGAACAGTTAATAATTTAAGGAAGAATAGAGGTACAGAGAGGAACATCAAGTGCATGTATACTAATGCCAGAAGCCTCACCAACAAAATGGACGAATTAGAATTAATGTTGTTGGAGCATAATTATGACATGGTGGGGATATCTGAAACATGGCTGGATGAGAGCCATGACTGGGCTGTTATCTTGCAGGGCTATAGCCTTTTCAGAAATGACCATACAGATAAGCGAGGGGGAGGGGTGTGTCTGTATGTAAAATTGTCCTTAAAACCCATCCGGTGTGATAATATAGGTGAATTTAATGAAAATGTAGAGTCCCTGTGGGTGGAGATAAGGGGAGGGGGAAAAAATAATAAATTACTGATAGGGGTTTGTTATAAATCTCCAAAAATAATGGAAGCAACGGAGAGTATCCTCGTAAAGCAAATAGATGAAGCTGTAACTCAAGGAGAAGTCATTATTATGGGATTATGGGGAACTTCAACTACCCTGAAATAGATTGGGGAACAGAAACCTGCAGTTCCAGCAAAGGTAATCGGTTTTTGAAAACTATGAGAGACAATTACCTTTCACAACTGGTTCAGGACTCAACAAGAAGGGGGGCACTGCTAGACCTAATATTAACCCCTTTCTGTCATTGGATGTACTATTCCGTCCATGTGGGGTGGGCCCTACTTCCCAAGAACAGAATAGTACGTCCAGCGCGATCGGCCGCGCTCACGGGGGGAGCGCGGCCGATCACGGCCGGGTGTCAGCTGCCTATCGCAGCTGACATCCGGCGCTATGTGCCAGGAGCGGTCATGGACCGCCCCCGGCACATTAACCCCCGGCACACCGCGATCAAACATAATCGCGGTGTGCCGGCGCTATAGGGAAGCATCGCGCAGGGAGGGGGCTCCCTGCGGGCTTCCCTGAGACTCCCGCAGCAACGCGATGTGATCGCGTTGCTCCGAGGGTCTCCTACCTCCTTCCTCGCTGCAGGTCCCGGATCCAAGATGGCCACAGCATCCGGGTCCTGCAGGGAGGGAAGTGGCTTACCGAGTGCCTGCTCAGAGCAGGCGCTGGTAAGCCTGCAGTGCTCTAAGTCAGATCGGTGATCTGACAGAGTGCTGTGCAAACTGTCAGATCACCGATCTGTGATGTCCCCCCCTGGGACAAAGTAAAAAAGTTTTAAAAAAAATTTCCACATGTGTAAAAAAAAAAATTAAAAAAAAATTCCTAAATAAAGAAAAAATATATATATTATTCCCATAAATACATTTCTTTATCTAAATAAAAAAACAAACAATAAAAGTACACATATTTAGTATCGCCGTGTCCGTAACGACCCAACCTATAAAACTGTCCCACTAGTTAACCCCTTCAGTAAACACCGTAAGAAAAAAAAAAAAACGAGGCAAAAAACAACGCTTTATTATCATACCGCTGAATAAAAAGTGGAATAAAACGCGATCAAAAAGACAGATATAAATAACCATGGTACCGCTGAAAGCGACATTTTGTCTCGCAAAAAAAGAGCCACCATACAGCATCATCAGCAAAAAAATAAAAAAGTTATAGTCCTCAGAATAAAGCGATGCCAAAATAATTATTTTTACTATAAAATAGTTTTTATCGTATAAAAGCGCCAAAACATAAAAAAATGATATAAATGAGATATCGCTGTAATCATACTGACCCGAAGAATAAAACTGCTTTATCAATTTTACCAAATGCGGAACGGTATAAACGCCTCCCCCAAAAGAAATTTATGAATAGCTGGTTTTTGGTCATCCTGCCTCACAAAAATCGGAATAAAAAGCGATCAAAAAATGTCACGTGCCCGAAAATGTTACCAATAAAAATGTCAATTCGTCCCGCAAAAAACAAGACCTCACATGACTCTGTGGTCTCAAATATGGAAAAATTATAGCTCTCAAAATGTGGTAATGCAAAAAATATTTTTTGCAATAAAAAGCGTCTTTCAGTGTGTGACGGCTGCCAATCATAAAAATCCGCTAAAAAACCTGCTATAAAAGTAAATAAACCCCCCTTCATCACCCCCTTAGTTAGGGAAAAATAAAAAAATTAAAAAAAACATATTTATTTCCATTTTCCCATTAGGGCTAGGGTTAGGGTTAGGATTAGGGTTAGGGTTAGGGCTAGGGTTAGCGTTAGGGCTAGGGCTAGGGTTAGGGTTAGGGCTAGGGTTAGGGTTGGGGCTAGGGTTAGGATTAGGGTTAGGGCTAGGGTTAGGGCTAGGGTTAGGGCTAGGGTTAGGGCTAGGGTTAGGGATGGGGCTAGGGTTAAGGCTACAGTTAAGGTTGGGGCTAAAGTTAGGGTTGGGGCTAAAGTTAGGGTTAGGGTTTGGATTACATTTACGGTTGGGAATAGGGTTGGGATTAGGGTTAGGGGTGTGTCTGGGTTAGAGGTGTGGTTAGGGTTACCGTTGGGATTAGGGTTAGGGGTGTGTTTGCATTAGGGTTTCAGTTATAATTGGGGGGTTTCCACTGTTTAGGCACATCAGGGGCTCTCCAAACGCGACATGGCATCCGATCTCAATTCCAGCCAATTCTGCGTTGAAAAAGTAAAACAGTGCTCCTTCCCTTCCGAGCTCTCCCGTGTGCCCACACAGGGGTTTACCCCAACATATGGTGTATCAGCGTACTCAGGACAAATTGGACAACAACTTTTGGGGTCCAAGTTCTCCTGTTACCCTTGGGAAAATACAAAACTGGGGGCTAAAAAATAATTTTTGTGGGAAAAAAAGGATTTTTTATTTTCACGGCTCTGCGTTATAAACTGTAGTGAAACACTTGGGGGCTCAAAGTTCTCACAACACATCTAGATAAGTTCCTTGGCGGGTCTAGTTTCCAATATGGGGTCACTTGTGAGGGGTTTCTACTGTTTAGGTACATTAGGGGCTCTGCAAATGCAATTTGACGCCTGCAGACCAATCCATCTAAGTCTGCATTCCAAATGATGCTCCTTCCCTTCCGAGCTCTGCCATGCGCTCAAACGGTGGTTCCCCCCACATATCAGGTATCAGTGTACTCAGAACAAATTGGACAACTATATTTAGGGCCCAATTTCTCCTGTTACCCTTGGAAAAATACAAAACTGGGGGGTAAAAAATAATTTTTGTGGAAAAAATTTTTTTTATTTGCACAGCTCTGCGTTATAAACTGTAGTGAAACACTTGGGGGTTCAATGCTCTCACAACACATCTAGATGAGTTCCTTAGGGGGTCTACTTTCCAAAATGGTGTTACTTGTGGGGGGTTTCTACTGTTTAGGTACATTAGGGGCTCTGCAAACGCAATGTGACGCCTGCAGACCATTCCATTTAAGTCTGCATTGCAAATGGCGCTCTTTCCCTTCCGAGCCCTCCCATGCGCCCAAACAGTGGTTCCCCCCCACATTTGGGGTATCAGCGCACTCAAGACAAATTGGACAACAACTTTGGGGGTCCAATTTCTCCTGTTACCCTCGGAAAAATACAAAACTGGGGGCTAAAAAATAATTTTTGTGGGAAAAAAATGTTGTTTTATTTTTACTGCTCTGCATTATAAACTTCTATGAAGCCCTTGGTCGGTCAAAGTGCTCACCACACATCTAGATAAGTTCCTTAGGGGGTCCACTTTCCAAAATGGTGTCACTTGTGGGGGGTTTCAATGTTTAGGCACATCAGTGGCTCTCCAAACGCAACATGGCGTCCCATCTCAATTCCTGTCAATTTTGCATTGAAAAGTCAAACGGCGCTCCTTCCCTTCCGAGCTCTGCCATGCGCCCAAACAGTGGTTTACCCCCACATATGGGGTATCGGCGTACTAAGGATAAATTGTACAACAACGTTTAGGGTCCATTTTCTCCTGTTACCCTTGGTAAAATAAAACAAATTGGAGCTGAAGTAAATTTTTTGTGAAAAAAAGTTAAATGTTCATTTTTATTTAAACATTCCAAAAATTCCTGTGAAACACCTGAAGGGTTAATAAACTTCTTGAATGTGGTTTTGAGCACGTTGTGAGGTGCAGTTTTTAGAATAGTGTCATACTTGGGTATTTTCTATCATATAGACCCCTCAAAATGACTTCAAATGAGATGTGGTCCCTAAAAAAAAATTGTGTTGTAAAAATGAGAAATTGCTGGTCAACTTTTAACCCTTATAACTCCCTAACAAAAAAAAAATTTGGTTCCAAAATTGTGCTGATGTAAAGTAGACATGTGGGAAATGTTAATTATTAAGTATTTTGTGTGACATATCTCTGTAATTTAATTGCATAAAAATTCAAATTTGGAAAATTGCGAAATTTTCAAAATTTTCGCCAAATTTCTGTTTTTTTCACAAATAAACTCAGGTAATATCAAAGAACTTTTACCACTTTCATGAAGTACAATATGTCATGAGAAAACAGTGTCATAATCACTGGGATCCGTTGAAGCATTCCAGAGTTATAACCTCATAAAGGGACAGTGGTCAGAATTTTAAAAATTGGCCCGGTCCATAACGTGCAAACCACCCTTGGGGGTAAAGGGGTTAACCCACAGGCCAGACTGCATATCAAATATAAGGGTTGGGGGTCACTTGAAGAATAGTGATCACAAAATAATAAGTTTTCGTGGAACCTTTAATAAGATGTGTAGTAGGAGGGTTACAAGGACACTAAACTTCAGGAGGGCAAATTTCCAACGGATGACAGATGATCTTGGTGCAATTAACTGGGACGATATCCTGAGACATAAAAATACACAAAGAAAATGGGAGACGTTTATTAGCATCCTGGATAGGACCTGTGCACAGTATATACCATATGGAAATAAACATACTAGAAATAGGAGGAAACCAATATGGCTAAATAGAGCTCTAAGGGGTGCAATAAGGGACAAAAATAAAGCATTTAGAGAATTAAAGGAAGTAGGTAGTGATGAGGCATTAAATAAATACAGAAAATTAAATAAATTCTGTAAAAAGCAAATCAAGGCAGCAAAAATTTAGACAGAGAGACTCATTGCCAGAGAGAGTAAAAATAATCCCAAAATATTCTTTAACTACATAAATAGTAAGAAACTAAAAAATGAAAGTGTTGGCCCCCCTTAAAAATAGTCTGGGGGAAATGGTGGATGAGGATGAGGAAAAAGCCAATATGCTAAATGACTTATTTTCATCAGTATTTACACAAGAAAATCCCATGGCAGACAATATGATCAGTGATAACAAAAATTCCCCATTAAGTGTCACCTGCTTAACCCAGCAGGAAGTACGGCAGCGTCTAAAAATCACTAAAATTGACAAATCTCCAGGCCCGGATGGGATACACCCCCGAGTACTGCAGGAATTAAATACAGTCATTGATAGACCATTATTTTTAATCTTTAAAGACTCCGTAATAACAGGGTCTGTACCACAGGACTGGCGTATAGCAAATGTGGTGCCAATATTCAAAAAGGGGACAAAAACTGAACTCGGAAATTATAGGCCAGTAAGCTTAACCTCTACTGTGGGTAAAATCCTGGAGGGCTTTCTAAGAGATGCTATACTGGAGTATCTGAAGAGGAATAACCTCATGACCCAGTATCAGCATGGGTTTACTATGGGCCGTTCATGTCAGACTAATTTGATCAGCTTCTATGAACAGGTAAGTTCCGGACTGGACCAAGGGAACCCAGTAGATGTAGTCTATATGGACTTTTCAAAAGCTTTTGATACGGTGCCACGCAAAAGGTTGATACATAAAATGAGAATAATGGGGATAGGGGAAAATATGTGTAAGTGGGTTGAGAGCTGGCTCAGGGACAGGAAACAAAGGGTGGTTATTAATGGAGCACACTCGGACTGGGCCGCGGTTAGCAGTGGGGTACCACAGGGGTCAGTATTGGGCCCTCTTCTATTTAACATATTTATTAATGACCTTGTAGGGGGCATTCAGAGAAGAATTTCAATATTTGCAGAAGACACTAAACTCTGCAGGGTAATCAATACAGGGGAGGACAATTTTATATTACAGGATTATATATATAAACTAGAAGCTTGGGCTGATAAATGGCAAATGAACTTTAATGGGGATAAATGTAAGGTCATGCACTTGGGTAGAAGATGTATAACTATGTGCTTAATTCTAAAACTTTGGGCAAAACCGTCAATGAAAAAGACCTGGGTGTATGGGTGGATGACAAACTCATATTCAGTGGCCAGTGTCAGGCAACTGCTACAAAGGCAAATAAAATATTGGGATGTATTAAAAGAGGAATAGATGCTCATGAGGAGAACATAATTTTACCTCTATACAAGTCACTAGTTCGACCACACTTAGAATACTGTGTACAGTTCTGGTCTCCGGTGTATAAGAAAGATATAGCTGAACTAGAGCGGGTGCAGAGAAGAGCGACCAAGGTTATTAGAGGACTGGGGGGTCTGCAATACCAAGATAGGTTATTACACTTGGGGCTGTTAGTTTTGAAAAACGAAGACTAAGGGGTGATCTTATTTTAATGTATAAATATAAGAGGGGACAGTACAAAGACCTTTCTGATGATCTTTTTAATCATAGACCTGAGACAGGGACAAGGGGGCATCCTCTACGTCTGGAGGTAAGAAGGTTTAAGCATAATAACAGACACGGATTCTTTACTGTAAGAGCAGTGAGACTATGGAACTCTCTGCCGTATGATGTTGTAATGAGTGATTCATTACTTAAATTTAAGAGGGGACTGGATGCCTTTCTTGAAAAGTATAATGTTACAGGGTATATACACTAGATTCCGTGATAGGGCGTTGATCCAGGGAACTAGTTTGACTGCTGTATGTGGAGTCGGGAAGGAATTTTTTTCCCCAATGTGGAGCTTACTCTTTGCCACATGGGGTTTTTTTTTGCCTTCCTCTGGATCAACATGTTAGAGCATGTTAGGTTAGGCTATGGGTTGAACTAGATGGACTTAAAGTCTTCCTTCAACCTTAATAACTATGTAACTTTGTACATCAGATCAGGAAGTATACTGTTGGTTTATTATTTTTACATTTTTACAGGTGATCGAGGGCTTCGGGATTAGCTGTATGATTAGTATGTACTGTATGGTGTATGTACTGTATGTGTATATGTGTGTATGTGGGGTTTTTTTTTTACACTTGAACACAGTAGCCAGATGATGAAACTTCTACTGTCCCATTATCCGGCTACCTGTCACTGTAGCAGGCATAGCCAGATGGGACTAGTAGTCCCATTGGATAATGCCTGCCTACACACAGACCTGCATGCACAGGCACATACAGCCCAGCACACACACACAGATACAGACAAACACCCGCACACAGCCCTGCACATCTTCTCCGCACACACAGTCTCCGCCCACGCACAGTATCTGTGCACTACGCCCACACACTCTTCCCCCTCCCGATCTGCAGCGTTTCTCGCATGCACATCTGCAGCAAATCCACAGATCTTTTTTAAACCTGCTGTTTTGCTGCGGATTGGCCTGACACAATGGAAGTCAATGGGTGAAGAATTGCTGCAGATTTTCAAAAAGAATTGACATGCTGCAAAAAAAAAGCTGCAATTCCGCACGTTTTTTTTCCCACAGCATGTGCATACCAAATGTCAATTTCACATTGACTAACATTGCTTGAGCACTACAGTGCGGATTTGATGCAATTCCGTGTGTCCAAAAACTCTGCGGATCCGCATCAGAATCCACAACGTGTGCACATAGCCTTATAATTTTTTCAAGGTTTCCAAATCTAGAAGCTGTTAACCCCTTCATGACCCAGCCTATTTTGGCCTTAATGACCTTGCCGTTTTTTGCAATTCTGACCAGTGTCCCTTTATGAGGTAATAACTCAGGAACGCTTCAACGGATCCTAGCGGTTCTGAGATTGTTTTTTCGTGACATATTGAGCTTCATGTTAGTGGTAAATTTAGGTCGATAATTTCTGAGTTTATTTGTGAAAAAAATGGAAATTTGGCGAAAATTTTGAAAATTTCGCAATTTTCACATTTTGAATTTTTATTCTGTTAAACCAGAGAGTTATGTGACACAAAATAGTTAATAAATAACGTTTCCCACATGTCTACTTTACATCAGCACAATTTTGGAAACAAATTTTTTTTTTGCTAGGAAGTTATAAGGGTTAAAATTTGACCAGTGATTTCCCATTTTTACAACAAAATTTACAAAACATTTTTTTTAGGGACCACCTCACATTTGAAGTCAGTTTGAGGGTTCTATATGGCTGAAAATACCCAAAAGTGAAACCATTCTAAAAACTGCACCCCTCAAGGTGCTCAAAACCACATTCAAGAAGTTTATTAACCCTTCAGGTGTTTCACAGCAGCAGAAGCAACATGGAAGGAAAAAATGAACATTTAACTTTTTAGTCACAAAAATGATCTTTTAGCAACAATTTTTTTATTTTCCCAAGGGTAAAAGGAGAAACTGGATGACGAACGATGTTGTCCAATTTGTCCTGAGTACGCTGATACCTCATATGTGGGGGTAAACCACTGTTTGGGCATACGGCAGGGCTTGGAAGGAAAGGCGCGCCATTTGACTTTTTGAATGAAAAATTGGCTCCAATCTTTAGCGGACACCATGTCGCGTTTGGAGAGCCCCCGTGTGCCTAAACATTGGAGCTCCCCCACAAGTGACCCCATTTTGGAAACTAGACCCCCCAAGGAACTTATCTAGAAGCATAGTGAGCACTTTAAACCCCCAGGTGCTTCACAAATTGATCCGTAAAAATGAAACAGTACTTTTTTTTCACAAAAAAATTATTTTAGCCTCAATTTTTTCATTTTCACATGGGCAACAGGATAAAATGGATCATAAAATTTGTTAGACAATTTCTCCTGAGTACACTTATACCTCACATGTGGGGGTAAACCACTGTTTGGGCACATGGTAAGGCTCGGAAGGGAAGGAGCGCCATTTGACTTTTTGAATGAAAAATTATCTCCATCGCTAGCAGAGACCATGTCACGTTTGGAGAGCCCCTGTGTGCCTAAACATTGAAGCGCTCCCACAAGTGACCCCATTTTGGAAACTAGACCCCCCAAGGAACTTATCTAGAAGCATAGTGAGCACTTTAAACTCTCAGGTGCTTCACAAATTGATCCGTAAAAATGAAAAAGTACTTTTTTTTCACACAAAATTTCTTTTAGCCTCAATTTTTTCATTTTCACATGGGCAACAGGATAAAATGGATCCTAAAATTTGTTGGGCAATTTCTGCTGAGTACGTTGATACCTCATATGTGGGGGTAAACCACTGTTTGGGTGCACGACAAGGCTCGGAAGGGGAGGCGTGCCATTTGACTTTTTGAATGGAAAATTAGCTCCAATCGTTAGCGGACACCATGTCGCGTTTGGAGAGCCCCTGTGTGCCTAAACATTAGAGCTCCCCTACAAGTGACCCCATTTTGGAAACTAGACCCCCCATGGAACTTATCTAGATGCATAGTGAGCACTTATAACCCCCAGGTGCTTCACAGAAGTTTATAACGCAGAGCCGTGAAAATAAAAAATAATTTTTCTTTCCTCAAAAATGATTTTTAGCCCAGGATTTTTTAATTTTCCAAGGGTAATAGGAGAAATTGGACCCCAAATGTTGTTGTCCAGTTTGTCCTGAGTACGATGATACCCCATATGTGGGGGTAAACCACTGTTTGGGCACACGGCAGGGCTCGGAAGGGAAGGCACGCCATTTGGCTTTTTGAATGGAAAATTAGCTCCAATCATTAGCGGACACCATGTCACGTTTGGAGAGCCCCTGTGTGCCTAAACATTGGAGCTCCCGCACAAGTGACCCCATTTTGGAAACTAGACCTCCCAAGGAACTAATCTAGATGTGTGGTGAGCACTTTGAACCCCCAAGTGCTTCGCAGAAGTTTATAACGCAGAGCCGTGAAAATAATAAATGTGTTTCCTTTCCTCAAAAATATTTTTTTAGCCCAGAATTTTTTATTTTTGCAAGGGTAACAGGAGAAATTGGACCACAAAAGTTGTTGTCCAGTTTCTCCTGAGTACGCTGATACCACATATGTGGGGGTAAACCACTGTTTGGGCACATGCCGGGGCTCGGAAGGGAAGTAGTGACGTTTTGGAATGCAGACTTTGATGGAATGGTCTGCGGGCGTCACGTTGCATTTGCAGAGCCCCTGATGTGCCTAAACAGTAGAAACACCCCACAAGTGACCCCATTTTGGAAACTAGACCCCCCAAGGAACTTATCTAGATGTGTGATGAGCACGTTCAACCCCCAAGTGCTTCACAGAAGTTTACAACGCAGAGCCGTGAAAATAAAAAATCATTTTTCTTTCCTCAAAAAAGATGTTTTAGCAAGCAATTTTTTATTTTCACAAGGGTAACAGGAGAAATTGGGCCCCAATGTTTGTTGCCCAGTTTGTTGTGAGTACAGTGATACCCCATATGTGGGGGTAAACCACTGTTTGGGTGCACGTCAGGGCTCGGAAGGGAAGTAGTGACATTTGAAATGCAGACTTTGATGGAATGGTCTGCGGGCGTCACGTTGCATTTGCAGAGCCCCTGATGTGCCTAAACAGTAGAAACACCCCACAAGTGACCCCATTTTGGAAACTAGACCCCCCAAGGAACTTATCTAGATGTGTGATGAGCACGTTCAACCCCCAAGTGCTTCACAGAAGTTTACAACGCAGAGCCGTGAAAATAAAAAATCATTCTTCTTTCCTCAAAAATTATGTCTTAGCAAGTAATTTTTTATTTTTGCAAGGGTAACAGGAGAAATTGGACCCTAACAGTTGTTGCCCAGTTTGTCCTGAGTACGCTGGTACCCCAAATGTGGGGGTAAACCACTGTTTGGGCACACGTCGGGGCTTGGAAGGGAGGGAGCACCATTTGACTTTTTGAATGCAAGATTGGCTGGAATCAATGGTGGCGCCATGTTGCGTTTGGAGACCCCTGATGTGCCTAAACAGTGGAAACCCCTCATTTCTAACTTCAACACTAACCCCAACACACCCCTAATCCTAATCCCAACTGTAGCCATAACCCTAATCCCAACCCTAACCCCAACACACCCCTAACCACAACCCTAACCCCAACACACCCGTAACCCTAATTCCAACCCTAATCCTAACCCTAATCCCAACCCTAACCCTAATCCCAACCCTAACCACAACTGTAACCCCAACACACCCCTAACCCTATCCGTAACCCTAACCACAAGCCTAATCTTAACCCTATTTCCAACCCTAGCCCTAATTCCAACCCTAAACCTAAGAGTATGTGCCCACGTAGCGGATTCGTGTGAGATTTTTCCGCACGACTTTTGAAAAATCTGCAAGTAAAAGGCACTGCGTTTTACCTGCGGATTTACAGCAGATTTCCAGTGTTTTTTTGTGCGGATTTCACCTGCGGATTCCTATTGAGGAACAGGTGTAAAACTCTGCGGAATCCGCACAAAGAATTGACATGCTGTGGAAAATACAACGCAGCGTTTCTGCACGGAATTTTCCGCACCATGGGCACAGCGGATTTGGTTTTCCAAAGGTGTACACGGTACTGTAAACCTGATGGAAAACTGCTACGAATTTGCAGCGGCCAATCCGCTGCGGATCCGCGGCCAATCCGCTGCGGATCCGCGGCCAATCCCCTGCGGATCCGCGGCCAATCCGCTGCGGATCCGCGGCTAATCCGCTGCAGATCCGCGGCCAATCCGCTGTGGATCCGCATCCAATCCGCTGCGGATCCGCGGCCAATCCGCTGCGGATCCGCGGCCAATCCGCTGCGGATCCACATCCAATCCGCTGCGGATCCGCGGCCAATCCGCTGCGGATCCGCGGCCAATCCGCTGCGGATCCGCATCCAATCCGCTGCGGATCCGCGGCCAATCCGTTGCGGATCCGCGGCCAATCCGCTGCGGATCCGCATCCAATCCGCTGCGGATCCACGGCCAATCCTCTGCGGATCCGCGGCCAATCCGCTGCGGATCCGCGGCCAATCCGCTGCGGATCCGCATCCAATCCGCTGCGGATCCGCGGCCAATCCGCTGCGGATCCGCGGCCAAATCCGTACATGCCATAACCCTACCCCTAACCCTAACCCTACCCCTAACCCTAACCCTACCCGTAACCCTAACCCTAGTTCTAACCCTAACCCTAGTTCTAACCCTAACCCTAGTGGAAAAAAATATATATATATTTTCTTTATTTTATTATTATCCCTATCTATGGGGGTGATAAAGGGGGGGGTTTATTTATTATTTTTTTTATTTTGATCGCTGTGGTAGAACCTACCACAGCGATCAAAATGTACTTGAATGGAATCTGCCGACGGGCGTACTGAGCATGCGCCCGCCATTTTGGAAGATGGCGGCGCCCAGCGAGGAGACGGCCGGACACCGGGAGGATCGGTAAGTATGAAGGGGTGGTGGGGGGATGGATTGGAGCACAGGGGGGGTGATCGGACCACAGGGGGGAGCGGACAGCAGGACGGGGGAGCGGGCAGGAGCACGGGGCAGCGCAGCACAGGACGGAGGGGACCGGACCCCATAACGGAGGACTGGGGGGGTGATCGGTGGGGTGGGGGGGGCTCACATCAGTATTTCCAGCCATGGCCGATGATATTGCAGCATCGGCCATGGCTGGATTGTAATATTTCACCTGTTTTTTAGGTGAAATATTACAAATCGCTCTGATTGGCAGTTTCACTTTCAACAGCCAATCAGAGCGATCGTAGCCACGGGGGGGTGTAGCCACCCCCCCTGGGCTGAAGCACCACTCCCCCTGTCTCTGCAGATCGGGTGAGATTGGAGTTAACCCTTTCACCCGATCTGCAGGAGCGCGATCATTCCATGACGCATACGCTGCGTCATAGGTCGCATTGGCACCGAATTTCATGACGCAGCGTATGCGTCAAAGGTCGTGAAGGGGTTAAAAGAAATTACAAAAGATGGAGCACGTGCACTTCAATGTTGCTTTGACTTTGCTGTAAATTATGTTCATTTAATTGGGGCAGTTTTTCAAGATGCTGTGTGCACGTGCCCCGTGTTTACATACGTTTTTTTTTTTTTTAATTAGTCCAAAATTAAAAGTTTTTCAAGCAGAAACTGGTTCAGGAAACTAGAATTTTTTATTTATTTATTTTTTTAAGCTAGCAGCGTTTTTTTGTTAAAGGGAACCTGTCACCACGTTTTTGGAAGATGGGATAAAAATAGCGTTAAATAGGGGCAGAGGTGGGCATTACATTAGTGTGTTTGTTATGCGTTTATTACCCACCTAAGTTGCCGAAATACCTTTGCAAAGTCTCCGTTTTCGCCTGTCAATCAGGCTGGTCTGGTCAAAAGGGCGTTGTCTTCCCCCAGATTTTGCGTAGATTTCCGTTGGTGGCGTAGTGGTGTGCGCATGCCCAAGGTCCCGAATCCTCTGCCAGGGGATTTAAAAGAGCGCGCTGTTCGTTTTCATTGGTGATCGGTGGGCGCGGCCATCTTCCTTTGGCCGTGCGTGCGCAGAAGCGGCGCTCTGCTGGCCGCGGCTTCAGGAAGATGGCCGCCGCGATATCCATCTGCGCACGCGCGGCATCCCGCGGCCATTTTCCTGAAGCCGCGGCCAGCAGAGCGCCGCTTCTGCGCACGCGCGGCCAAAGGAAGATGGCCGCGCCCACCGATCACCAATGAAAACGAACAGCGCGCTCTTTTAAATCCCCTGGCAGAGGATTCGGGACCTTGGGCATGCGCACACCACTACGCCACCAACGGAAAACTACGCAAAATCTGGGGGAAGACAACACGCCCTTTTGACCAGACCAGCCTGATTGACAGGCGAAAACGGAGACTTTGCAAAGGTATTTCGGCAACTTAGGTGGGTAATAAACGCATAACAAACACACTAATGTAACGCCCACCTCTGCCCCTATTTAACGCTATTTTTATCCCATCTTCCAAAAACGTGGTGACAGGTTCCCTTTAAGTCTTCAAAAGTACTTTGTTAACATTTCCTTTTTTGGTGGCATTTCAGCATCTTTTTTGATTTTCTGACGTCTTTTTTAAATCTCTCAAGTAGTGTTGAGCGATACCGTCCGATACTTGAAACTATCGGTATCGGATAGTATCGGCCGATACCCGAAAAGTATCGGATATCGCCGATACCGATACCCGATACCAATACAAGTCAATGGGACACCAAGTATCGGAAGGTATCCTGATGGTTCCCAGGGTCTGAAGGAGAGGAAACTCTCCTTCAGGCCCTGGGATCCATATTAATGTGTAAAATAAAGAATTAAAATAAAAAATATTGATATACTCACCTCTCCGGAAGCCCCTGGACATCACAGCTGGTAACCGGCAGCCTTCTTTGCTTAAAATGAGCGTGTTTAGGGCCTTCCATGACGTCACGGCTTCTGATTGGTCGCGTGCCACTCATGTGACCGCCACGCGACCAATCACAAGCCGCGACTTTTTCTCAGGTCCTAAATTCCTAGAAGGCCCTAAACGCGCTCATTTTAAGCAAAGAAGGCTGCCGGTTACCAGCAGTGATGTCCAGGGGCCTCCGGAGAGGTGAGTATATCAATATTTTCTATTTTAATTCTTTATTTTACACAGTAATATGGATCCGATACCGATTCCCGATACCACAAAAGTATCGGAACTCGGTATCGGAATTCCGATACCGCAAGTATCGGCCGATACCCGATACTTGCGGTATCGGAATGCTCAACACTACTATTAAGCAATGAATTAAGTGCTAGTGTTTTTTTGACTCAAATGGCTCAGGCATCTTCTGGGTGTTTTTCAAACTTTCCCATTGACCTCTATTCTCTTATACCGTATGGAGTGAGGCTGTATGGTGCAAACACCTGAAGAATAGTCCGTTCACTAAAAATACTTGTTCATTATTTTTACCTGTGGATTTTCCACATCTAAAGCAAAGCTATGGGAAAAAATCAGCACAGATCTGAGCATTCTCACAAGATAAATTGAAATGTTGCAGATTTGAAACATGTATCTTTAGTGCCTTGCCGCCGCTGAAGCATGCTAAAAATACATATAATCCACACATGACTGTATCATACAAATACCAGGAAGTGTAAAAATCAAAGCAGCTTTATTTACAGAATACCAATAATACAATAAAAACACATGTAAAATATGTACACAAAAACACCATGAAAAAAACTAAAATAATTTATCGGAGAAGTGTGTGATAGGTTACTTATACCACTGCATGTTATGCACAACCCACCCTTGTCTTATGAGCATTTCCGTGCCCATCCGGACATGTAAACTATACATATGTATCATGTAGAACCGACTTTTTATCTATACCAAGACATTCCTTTATTTTTTACATAAGATATGGCACTGCTTGTGTTCATGTACTGAACACACATCTGGCATACAGCAAGGTAAAGAAAGCAACATGCTGGAGTCAAGTCCAGATGTAAGATGTCACATACAAATAAGAAATGGAGTTGGTGTTTCTTTCCTGCCATAAAACACCACAAGAACATATTGATGTAATCCTAAATTTATAAGTTTGTAAGCTAATCCATTAACTTGGAAAACTACATTATTAATATAGCTTTAATTTAATAAGTGTATGATTATTGTGTCCTATATTACTAACAGTGCACAGTGGTTCAGAAAAGTTAATAGAGTAATGTGTAATAAGTAGTGTTGAGCATTCCGATACCGCAAGTATCGGGTATCGGCCGATACTTAGCGGTATCGGAATTCCGATACCGAGATCCGATACTTGCCGCGTATCGGATACCGGAATCGGAAGTTGCCAGGATTCAAACTGCACAAATTTGTACGAAATCAGCCAAGGAGAATGATTCCAAGTGTGGGCACATCCTGTTCAGCATGGAGGGCCTGAAACTACTGGCAAGGCTGTGATTGGCTGCTGAAATGATGTCATGATGCAGTTTAAAAGTCGCTGGCGCCATTTTGCGCTCACTCTGCTGTGAATTCAGTTAGTGACAGGACGCTGTTTGCTGACTGAGGGCCAGTTTAGAGATAGTGATTTGCTTCTTTGTGCTTTTCAAAGGCTAATTTAGCAACCGCTGTGTTCACCTACTAATCACCTTGCTTTTGCCTTGTAGCGCTGTTTTCACAGCGATCTGCAAGGTCTGTGTGTGTGTGTGTGTGTGTGTGAGTGCAGCCCACTCTCTAGTCTGAGTGCAGCCATAGGCCATACATAGCTGGTTGTATTCAGTTCAGGGAGGGTGGTTCATTGCCTCATACTGTTCCTTTTTTTTTTTTCAAGTAGTGTAGTCTGCTGCTCATTTTTTCAAAAAATTCCTATTAGTGTCTTTCCACCCGTCTCCAGATAACTTGTGGAAAAACACTACATAGGATAACGTAGAGGAGGGTTTTTGGGCCTTGCAGCGCCGTTTACGGCTGTCTGCATGGTCTCCGTGTGACTGCAGCTCGCCCTGTAGTCTGTGAGCAGCCATAGCCTGGTTGTCTCCAGCTCAGGGTTCTTCACTGCGTCATACCGTAAAATCAATTTTCCTTTTGTTTTAAGTAGTGCAGGCTGCTGCACATTTTTTCAAAAAATTCCTATTAGTGTCTTTCCGCCCGTCTCCAGCTAACTTGTGGAAAAACACTACATAGGATAACGTAGAGGAGGGTTTTTGGGCCTTGCAGCGCCGTTTACGGCTGTCTGCACGGTCTCCGTGTGACTGCAGCTCGCCCTGTAGTCTGTGAGCAGCCATAGCCTGGTTGTCTCTAGCTCAGGGTTCTTCACTGCGTCATACCGTAAAATCAATTTTCCTTTTGTTTTAAGTAGTGCAGGCTGCTGCACATTTTTTCAAAAAATTCCTATTAGTGTCTTTCCACCCGTCTCCAGCTAACTTGTGGAAAAACACTACATAGGATAACGTAGAGGAGGGTTTTTGGGCCTTGCAGCGCCATTTATGGCTGTCTGCACGGTCTCCGTGTGACTGCAGCTCGCCCTGTAGTCTGTGAGCAGCCATAGCCTGGTTGTCTCCAGCTCAGGGTTCTTCACTGCGTCATACCGTAAAATCAATTTTCCTTTTGTTTTAAGTAGTGCAGGCTGCTGCACATTTTTTCAAAAAATTCCTATAAGTGTCTTTCCACCCGTCTCCAGCTAACTTGTGGAAAAACACTACATAGGATAACGTAGAGGAGGGTTTTTGGGCCTTGCAGCGCCATTTACGGCTGTCTGCACGGTCTCCGTGTGACTGCAGCTCTCTCTGTTGTCAGTTCAGCCCCCAAAAAATAAATAAATAATAAAGTTCACCAAACACACCAGTGACACCACTTTACATTTGTGTAGGCCACATTAGCTCATATTAAAGTCTAGTCCACACTTTAGAAAATTAGTGTTTCTTCTACCTGTTAGGAGTTGTTCAGGAATAAGCACACAAAGCCGTTAGTACTTTTCTGCTTATCTTTATCAGTCAACCAAGATGAAGAAGGCAGTGAGTAAGGAACGTGGGCGTTGGCGCGGAGCAGGGAGAGGACGAGGGGATTCTGTGCCTGCTGCGGGCACCGGTGACTCATCAGCACCCACTTTCACCAGGGAACAGTCCTTCATGCGCAGCTTTGTCGCAGAGCGCCGTACACCGCTGCTGCGTGAAGAACAAATTGAAGCCGTTGTCGGATGGATGGCAGCTAATGCATCAACTTCAATTAGTGCCACATCCTCTCAGACACAGAGCACTGGAGAGCAGCCATCTGTCTCTTCACCACCTGCCAAATTGCCCAGGCAGACAGAGATCCCAGGACAGGAGCCGTCTCTACTTCTGTTCTCTGAATCTCTTGGCTTGGAAACAGGGGGCCAGCCAAGCAGCATTGGAGAAATGGAAGAAGAGGCAGGGTGCAGTGATGCCCAACAGCTTTTTCTCTCTTCCTCTGAAGAGGCGGGTGGGCCAGTGCCTCCTTTCACCACATCGCAGGACGCATCCGCTGATGACACTCAGGTGCCACTTTCTGGTGCGTGCTCTGCTGCCGAGACTACCCAGGAGGAGCAGTTGGGGGCAGAGGGTAGTGTAGATGATGAGGTCCTTGACCCATCTTGGTGTGAGGGACAGGAAGGTGGTGGGAGCAGCTCTGAGGAAGAGATTCCCCGTACGGCCCAAAGAGGGAGAGGGAGGGGGAAGACTGCGGATCCTGCAGCCTCCGCTTTGGCACCCGTTAGGAGCATGTCTCTTCCAAAAGCCAAAAAGGGCGCTCCCAAGACTTGCAGTGCCTGGTCCTTTTTTGACACAGTTGCAGATGACATTTGCTATGTCAAATGCAAGGTGTGTCATCACAAAGTCAAAAGAGGTCGAAATGTCAGCAACCTCAATACCTCCAACATGTGGAAACATGTGCGCACCAGGCACACGGCGGAGTTAGAAAGACACACTGAAGAGCTAGGCCAAACAACAGCGGCAGCTACCACCTCTTCAGCTCGTGTTGCCTCTTCCTCCAGCTCACACGCAGCTGGTTCGGCTTCCTCCCAGGATCGCCGTGGAAGAACCTCTGGCCCTGTTGTCCAGAGACCCGCTGTAATTCCACCCGCAGCACCACTTTCCCAGTCATCCACACACTCCCAGCCCAGCGTACAGCCATCGGTAGTACAGGCATGGGAGAAAAGGCGGCCTTTCTCGTCAAACCACCCACGAGCACAGGCTCTGACTGCAGGCATTGCCAAACTTCTGTCACTGGAAATGCTGTCATTCAGGCTGGTGGAGACTGACAGCTTCCGTGACTTGATGTCATTGGCAGTCCCACAGTACAATGTGCCCAGCCACTTTTACTTCAGCAGGCAAGCCGTCCCTGCCCTGCACAAGCATGTGGAGGGACACATAAAACACGCGCTACTGAATGCCGTCAGTAGCAAGGTCCACCTCACCACCGATGCGTGGACCAGTCAACATGGACAGGGGCGATACCTTTCCCTCACTGCCCATTGGGTTAATGTCGTTGAGCCAGGTACAGATCGTGCGAGTGGCGCAGGACGTGTCCTGCCCACTCCAAGGATTTCAGGAATCCATTCTGTACGCATTGACTCCTCCTCTTACACCAGTTCCTCAGAATCATCGCTGCAGGAGCCGTCACAGTCCACCTCCACATGGACCCGTGATGAACGTTTATCTGTTACGACCGACATGAGCACAGCCGTGGCCAAACGTCAACAGGCCGTCTTGAAATTAATTTCTTTGGGGAATCGAAGCCACACAGCGCAGGAGCTCTGGAATGCCATCAAGCAGGAGAGCGATGTGTGGTTTGTGCCAGCGAATCTCCAGCCAGGCATGGTAGTGTGTGATAATGGCCGAAATCTGGTGGCAGCTCTGGGCCTTGGCAACCTCACTCACATCCCATGTCTGGCACATGTGCTCAATTTGGTCGTGCAGAGTTTTTTGAGGGACTATCCGGATCTTGATGCACTGCTGCACAAGGTCCGCCTAGAGTGTGCTCACTTGCGGCGTTCCAGCACGGCAAAAGCGCGCATTGCGGCTCTGCAGCGCCGACACCGCCTGCCGGAACATCGCATCATATGTGACCTACCTACCAGGTGGAATTCCACGTTACATATGTTGGAGCGGTTGTGTGAGCAGCAGCAAGCTGTAATGGAGTACCAGATGCTTCAGGCGCAAAGAAGTCGCACTCAGCGCCGTTCAGACTTCACAACCACAGAGTGGGTCACTATGAATGACGTCTGCCAGGTTTTGCGTCCCTTCGATTATTCCACGCGGATGGCGAGTGCAGATGATGCACTAGTCAGCATGACTGTCCCCCTTATCTCCCTGCTTGAAAAATCACTGCAAGCGCTAAGGGATGATGTTGTGGAAGAGGTGGAGGATGAGGATTCACCATTTCCATCATCTTCTGGACAGTCAGCGCCATGTGGTTCCTCACAAACGCGTAGGCAGGGGACAGTTTGTGAGGAGGATGAGGAGGAGTCAATGGAGGAGGAAGACATCCGTCCAGAGGAGGGAGTTACACAATTGTCCAGTAGTCAGTGTGTACAGCGAGGGTGGGGTGATGACGAGCGGGCAGAGATCACGCCTCCAGCAGGGGACAGCGTTTCTTGGGCAGTTGGCAGTCTGCAGCACATGGTGGATTACATGCTGCAGTGCCTGAGAAATGACCGTCGCATCGCCCACATTCTCAACATGTCTGATTATTGGGTGTTCACCCTCCTCGATCCTCGCTACCGGGACAACGTAGAAAGCCTCATCACACCGTTGAACCGGGAGCAAAAAATGCGGGAGTACCAAGACACACTGGTGAATTCCATCATCTTCTCCATTCCAAGTGAGAGAAGTGCTGCTAGTGCATTACAAAGCAGCTCAGTGCGTCCAGGCAGTGGTGGAGGCTCTGCACAAAGAGGGAGCAGAAGCAGTGCCTCTGCCCAAGGCAAGACCAGTATGGCCCAACTGTGGCACAGTTTTCTGTGCCCGCCACAAAAGTCTACACCATCACAGACGGCTCCAGTCAGCAGGAGGCAACTGTTCCGTCAGATGGTGACAGACTACATGTCTTGCCCTCTTGCTGTACTCCCAGACGGCTCTTCCCCTTTCAAGTTTTGGGTCTCAAAGCTGGATACATGGCCAGAGCTAAGCCAGTATGCATTGGAGGTGCTGGCTTGCCCTGCGGCTAGTGTATTATCGGAACCCGTCTTTAGTGCTGCAGGTGGTGTACTAACTGACCGTCGCATGCGACTATCCTCCGATAACGTTGACCGGCTTACTTTCCTGAAAATGAACAAGGCCTGGATCTCGCAGGAATTTGCCACTCCTCTTCCTGATTAAATAATTAGGTGACTGTCTACGTTATCCAGATCTCCTGTTGTGTTCATCTTTCTACCACCTGAACTTAAATTCCTGGGCTCCAACACCGCCAGTTGAGGCTCTGAAGTGCCGTCTGCACAGTCAAAACATACGACCCAGTGTTATTGGGTTTCAGTAACGTCAGCTGATCCCCAGCTGTGTAGCCGGCAATGTGTCCTGCGACCGCCACGCTGACACAACAACTGAAATGTAAGGGAACCTGTCCCCCCCCCCAAGGCGTTTGTTACTGAAAGAGCCACCTTGTGCAGCAGTAATGCTGCACAAGGAAAAGGTAGCTATTTTTGTTTAGCTCCTTGCACAAGCAGAACTTAACACTTATAAAATGTGTCCACTGATACCGTAAAACCGTCCCGGAGGTGGGACTTTCCTTCGTAATATGACGCAGCACAGCTGTCATTCCTACCCCCTTGGCACCGTGCCCAGCTCCTCAGCGTTGCTTGATTCCGTCCCGGAGCCTGCGCTGTTATGTTATCCCTTGGCCAGGCACACTTAGCGCTGCCCATCTTCTGACATCATTTGGTGTCAGGATGGCTGCGCCTGTGCGGCCGCGCTGGCCGAGAGCCCGCCTCGCATTGTCTTCTGATTTAATCCCACTGGGGGCCTGAGATCCATGGACATGCGCAGTGCATATCTGAACCTCCGCCTCTCACTCATCTCCCTACGCCTTCTTCAGACTGTGCGCCGTCAGCTGATCCCTAATAGCATGCCACGGCCATGACGCCGCACAGTCTGAAGAAGCCGTAGGGAGGGGAGTGAGAGGCGAAGATATGCACTGCGCATGGCCACGGATCCCAGGCCCGCGGTGGAATTACATTAGACGACACTGCTAGGCGGGCTCTCGGCCAGCGCGGCCGCACAGGCGCAGCCAGCCTGACACCAAATGATGTCAGAAGATGGGCAGCACTAAGTGTGCCTGGCCAAGGGATAACATAACAGCGCAGGCTCTGGGACAGAATCAAACAACGCTGAGGAGCCGGGGCACGGTGCCGGGGGGTAAGAATGATGGCTGTGCTGCCTCATATTATGAAGGAAAGTCCGACCTCCGGGACGGTCTCACGGTTTCAGGGGACACATTTTATAAGTGTTTAGTTCTGTATTTGCAAGGAGCATAATGAAAAGAGCCACCTTTTCCTTTTGCATCTTTTGTGCTGCACAAGCTGGCTCTTTCAGCTACAAACGCCTTGGGGGGGGGGTTAAAGGTTCCCTTTCGACTTTCTCCAATCAGGCTTCGGCCTACATTGTGTTCCTCTGCTTCTCCTGCTGTCCCTGGGCTCCAACACCGCTAGTTGTTGCCTGGTAGTGCTGTACGCACAGTCAACAGTCGCTCCTCTGTTATTGAGGTTCAGGAACGTCAGCTGTTCCCCAGCTGTGTGTGTGGCAATCCCTCCTATCTCCTTCACCTCCTCCTCCTCCTGTCCCTGGGCTCCAACACCGCTAGTTGCCGTCCAGAAGTGCTGCCCGCACAGTCCCAACAGTCCCTCCTCTGTTATTGGGGTTCAGTAACGTCAGCTGTTCCCCAGCTGTGTGTGTGGCAATCCCTCCTATCTCCTCCACCTCCTCCTCCTCCTGTCCCTGGGCTCCAACACCGCTAGTTGCCGTCCAGAAGTGCTGCCCGCACAGTCCCAACAGTCCCTCCTCTGTTATTGGGGTTCAGTAACGTCAGCTGTTCCCCAGCTGTGTGTGTGGCAATCCCTCCTATCTCCTCCACCTCCTCCTCCTCCTGTCCCTGGGCTCCAACACCGCTAGTTGCCGTCCAGAAGTGCTGCCCGCACAGTCCCAACAGTCCCTCCTCTGTTATTGGGGTTCAGTAACGTCAGCTGTTCCCCAGCTGTGTGTGTGGCAATCCCTCCTATCTCCTCCACCTCCTCCTCCTGTCCCTGGGCTCCAACACCGCTAGTTGCCGTCCAGAAGTGCTGTCCGCACAGTCCCAACAGTCCCTTCTCTGTTATTGGGGTTCAGTAACGTCAGCTGTTCCCCAGCTGTGTGTGTGGCAATCCCTCCTATCTCCTCCACCTCCTCCTCCTCCTGTCCCTGGGCTCCAACACCGCTAGTTGCCGTCCGAAAGTGCTGCCCGCACAGTCCCAACAGTCCCTCCTCTGTTATTGGGGTTCAGTAACGTCAGCTGTTCCCCAGCTGTGTGTGTGGCAATCCCTCCTATCTCCTCCACCTCCTCCTCCTCCTGTCCCTGAGCTCCAACACCGCTAGTTGCTGTCCAGAAGTGCTGCCCGCACAGTCCCAACAGTCCCTCCTCTGTTATTGGGGTTCAGTAACGTCAGCTGTTCCCCAGCTGTGTGTGTGGCAATCCCTCCTATCTCCTCCACCTCCTCCTCCTCCTGTCCCTGGGCTCCAACACCGCTAGTTGCCGTCCAGAAGTGCTGCCCGCACAGTCCCAACAGTCCCTCCTCTGTTATTGGGGTTCAGTAACGTCAGCTGTTCCCCAGCTGTGTGTGTGGCAATCCCTCCTATCTCCTCCACCTCCTCCTCCTCCTGTCCCTGGGCTCCAACAACGCTAGTTGCCGTCCAGAAGTGCTGCCTGCACAGTCCCAACAGTCCCTCCTCTGTTATTGGGGTTCAGTAACGTCAGCTGTTCCCCAGCTGTGTGTGTGGCAATCCCTCCTATCTCCTCCACCTCCTCCTCCTCCTGTCCCTGGGCTCCAACACCGCTAGTTGCCGTCCAGAAGTGCTGCCCGCACAGTCCCAACAGTCCCTCCTCTGTTATTGGGGTTCAGTAACATCAGCTGTTCCCCAGCTGTGTGTGTGGCAATCCCTCCTATCTCCTCCACCTCCTCCTCCTCCTGTCCCTGGGCTCCAACACCGCTAGTTGCTGTCCAGAAGTGCTGCCCGCACAGTCCCAATAGTCCCTCCTCTGTTATTGGGGTTCAGTAACGTCAGCTGTTCCCCAGCTGTGTGTGTGGCAATCCCTCCTATCTCCTCCACCTCCTCCTCCTCCTGTCCCTGGGCTCCAACACCGCTAGTTGCCGTCCAGAAGTGCTGTCCGCACAGAGCCAAACACCTCGCCAATGTGTTAGTGGGGTTCAGTAATGCCTGCTGCTCCCCTGCTGTGTATACGGCAACGTGTCCTGCGACCGCCACGCAGGCACAACAAGTTAAATTTAAGGGAACCTGTCCCCCCCCCAGGCTTTTGTTACTGAAGGAGACACCTTGTGCAGCAGTAATAATGCAAAGGGAAAAAGTTCCTCTTTTCGTGGTGCTTTTTGCACATGCTGAACCTAACACTTTTGAAATGTGTCCCCTCATACGGTTAAACCGTCCGGTCGGTGGAACTTTCCTTTGTCATGTGACGCAGCACAGCCGTCATTCTTACCCCCTTGGTGCCGTGCGCCTCCTCCTCAGCGTTGTTTGAATCTGTCCCGGAGTCTGCGCTGTTATGTTATCCCTTGGCCAGGCACACTTAGCGCTGCCCGTCTTCTGACATCATTTGATGTCAGGATGGCTGCGCCTGTGCGGCCGCGCTGGACGAGATCCCGCCTCGTAGTGTCTTCTGATTTAATCCCACTGCAGACCTGTGATCCATGGACATTAGCAGTGCATATCTGAACCTCCGCCTCTCACTCATCTCCCTACGCCTTCTTCAGACTGTGCGCTGTCAGCTGATCCCTAATAGCATGCCACGGCCGTGACGCCGCACAGTCTGAAGAAGCCGTAGGGAGGGGAGTGAGAGGCGAGGATATGCACTGCTCCTGCCCATGGATCACAGGTCCGCAGAGTGATTACATTAGATGACACAGCGAGGCGGGATCTCCTCCAGCGCGGCCGCACAGGCGCAGCCATCCTGACACCAAATGATGTCAGAAGACGGGCAGCTCTAAGTGTGCCTGGCCAAGGGATAACATAACAGCGCAGACTCCAGGACAGATTCAAACAACGCTGAGGAGGAGGCGCACGGCGCCAAGGGGGTAAGAATGACAGCTGTGCTGCGTCACATGACAAAGGAAAGTTCCACCGACCGGACGGTTTAACCGTGTGAGGGGACACATTTCAAAAGTGTTAGGTTCAGCATGTGCAAGGACCATAATTAAAAGAGCTAAGTTTACCTTTTCCAGCATTAGTGCTGTACAAGATGGCTCTTTCAGCTACAAACGCCTGGGGGGGGGGTTAAAGGTTCCCTTTCAACTTGCTCCAGTGCAGGCTGCGGCCTACACTCTGCTCCACCTGCAGAGCCCGGGCTCCAACACCACTAGTTGCTGTCCGGAAGTGCTGGCTGCACAGAGAAAAACACCTCGCCAATGTGTCAGTGGGGTTCAGCACCGCCAGCTGTTCCCCTGCTGTGTAGCCGGCAACGTGTCATGCAACAGCCACGCAGACACAACAGACCCAAAGCTGCCGCCAGTGCAGGCTTCGGCCTACACTCTGCTCCCCCTGCTCCTCCTGCTGACCCTGGGCTCTAACACCGCCAGTTGGTGCCCGGTACTGCTAGCTGCACAGAGAAATACACCAGCCAATGTGTCAGTGGGGTTCAGTACCGCCAGCTGTTCCCCTGCTGTGTAGCCGGCATCGTGTCCTGCAAATGCCACGCAGACACAAGAACTGAAATTGAAGGGATCCTGTCGCCCCACCCCCAGGTGTTTGTATGTTTTACAGCCACCTTGTACAGCAGTAATGCTGCATGTGTGCAAGGTGGCTCATAAACTTATTCTCCTTGCACCCGTGGAACAGAACACGTCTACAATGTGTCCCCTGAGACCATTAAAACGTCCCTGAGGTGTGACTTTCCTTTGTAATGACACGCAACAACCCCCTTGGTAGCACAGCCCTTCTTCTGACATCATTGTTTGGCTGGCTGCGCCTCTGCGGCCGCCCTGCCCGACACAACGCCCCTCGGTGTCTTATTTATTTTGACTGCGAAGGTGTGATTGACGGGCATGAGCAGTGCATATCTTCGCCAGGCTGTCACTCAGCTCCTTCCGCCTTCTTCAGACGGTGCGGCTTCATGGCCGCGGCATGCGATAAGGGATCAGCTGACGCCGCACAGTCTGTAGCAGGTGTAAGGACACGAGCGAGAGGCGAACCTATGTATTGCGCCAGGCCATGAATCCCAGCCCCGCAGTGTGAAACACTGTAAAGACACTGCGGGGCTGGGATTCATGGGCATCGCAAACCGCACCAGCCGACATGAAATGATGTCAGAAGATGGGCAGCGCATGGCCAAGGGATAACGCAACAATGCAGACTCCTGTACAGCAAAATGTGATGCTCAGGAGGCCGCGCCAAGCACCAAGGTGGTATTTTTGCCAGCTGTGCTGCGTCTCATTACGAAGGGAACTCCCGCCTCCAAGACAGATTGACTCTATAAGGGCCAAAATGTTGTACGTGTTTCATTCAGCTTGTGCAAGGAACAAAATTCAAAGAGCAACCTTTGACTTGTGCAGCCCTACTGCTGCATAAGGCGTGGCTCTTCTACTTTGTAACACCTGAGGGGGGGTTAAAGGTTACCTTTAAAATTGGTTCAATTAGGCTTTGGCCTACACTCTGCTCCCCCTGCAGATCCTGGGCTCTAACACCGCCAGTTGATGCCCCGAAGTGCTGGCTGCACAGAGAAAAACACCCGCCAATGTGTCAGTGGGGTTCAGCACTGCCAGCTGTTCCCCTGCTGTGTAGCCCGCAACGTGTCCTGCAACAGCCACGCAGACACAAAGCTGCCGCCAGTGCAGGCTTCGGCCTGCACTCTGCTCCCTCTCCTCCTGCTGACCCTGGGCTCTAACACCGCCTGTTGGTGCCCGGTACTGCTAGCTGCACAGAGCCAAACACCTCGCCAATGTGTCAGTGGGGTTCAGCACCGCCAGCTGTTCCCCTGCTGTGTAGCCGGCATCGTGTCCTGCAAAAGCCACGCAGACACAAGAACTGAAATTGAAGGGAACCTGTCCCCCCTCCCCCCGGCGTTTGTATGTTTCAAAGCCACCTTGTACAGCAGTAATGCTGCATGTGTGCAAGGTGGCTCATAAACTTATTCCCCTGGCACACGCCGAACGTAACACGTCTACAATGTGTCCCCTGAGACCATTAAACCGTCCCTGAGGTGTGACTTTCCTTTGTAATGACACGCTGCAACCCCCTTGGTAGCGCTGCCCGTCTTCTGGCATCATTGTTTGGCTGGCTGCGCCTCTGCGGCAGCCCTGCCCGACACAACGCCCCTCGGTGTCTAATTTCTTTAGACTGCGAGGGTGTGATTGATGGGCATGAGCAGTGCCTATCTTCGCCTGGCACTTATCTCCTACCGCCTTCTTCACACTGTGCAGCATCATGGCCGTGGCATGCCATAAGGGATCAGCTGGCGCCGCACAGTCTGAAGCAGGTGTAAGGACCCGAGTGTGAGAGGCGAACATATGTACTGCGCCAGGCCATGAATCCCAGCCCCGCAGTGTTTTAACAATGTAAAGACACTGCGGGGCTGGGATTCATGGTCATCGCGAACCGCACCGGCCAACATTAAATGATGTCAGAAGATGGGCAGCGCTAACAGCGCAAGGCCAAGGGATAACACGACAGCGCACACTCCTGTGCAGCAAATAACGACGCTCAGGAGGCCGCGCCCAGCACCAAGGTGGGATTTTTGACAGCTGTGCTGCGTCTCATTACAATGGGAACTCACGCCTCCAAAACAGTTTGACTGCTTAAGGGCCTAAATGTTATACGTGTTTCTTTCTGCATGTGCAATGAGCAAAATTAAAAGAGCAACCTTTGACTTGTGCAGCATTACTGCTGCCCAAGCTGTGGCTCTTGTAGTTTGTAACCACTGAGGGGGGGTTAAAGGGTACCTTTAAAATCGGTTCAATTAGGCTTCGGCCTACACTCTGCTCCACCTGCAGAGCCCGGGCTCCAACACCGCTAGTTGCTGTCCGGAAGTGCTGGCTGCACAGAGCAAAACACACGCCACTCTGTCAGTGGGGTTCAGCACCGCCAGCTGTTCCCCTGCTGTGTAGCCGGCATCGTGTCCTGCAACAGCCACGCAGACACAAAGCTGCCGCCAGTGCAGGCCTCGGCCTACACTCTGCTCCCTCTCCTCCTCCTGCTGACCCTGGGCTCTAACACCGCCAGTTGGTGCCCGGTACTGCTAGCTGCACAGAGAAAAACACCAGCCAATGTGTCAGTGGGGTTCAGCACCACCAGCTGTTCCCCTGCTGTGTAGCCGGCATCGTGACCTGCAAAAGCCACGCAGACACAAGAACTGAAATTGAAGGGATCCTGTCGCCCCACCCCCAGGTGTTTGTATGTTTTACAGCCACCTTGTACAGCAGTAATGCTGCATGTGTGCAAGGTGGCTCATAAACTTATTCTCCTTGCACCCGTGGAATAGAACACGTCTACAATGTGTCCCCTGAGACCATTAAAACGTCCCTGAGGTGTGACTTTCCTTTGTAATGACACGCAACGACCCCCTTGGTAGCACAGCCCTTCTTCTGACATCATTGTTTGGCTGGCTGCGCCTCTGCGGCCGCCCTGCCCGACACAACGCCCCTCGGTGTCTTATTTATTTTGACTGCGAGGTTGTGATTGACGGGCATGAGCAGTGCATATCTTCGCCAGGCTGTCACTCAGCTCCTTCCGCCTTCTTCAGACGGTGCGGCTTCATGGCCGCGGCATGCGATAAGGGATCAGCTGATGCCGCACAGTCTGTAGCAGGTGTAAGGACACGAGCGAGAGGCGAACTTATGTACTGCACCAGGCCATGAATCCCAGCCCCGCAGTGTGAAACACTGTAAAGACACTGCGGGGCTGGGATTCATGGGCATCGCGAACCGCACCAGCCGACATGAAATGATGTCAGAAGATGGGCAGCGCATGGCCAAGGGATAACACAACAACGCAGACTCCTGTACATCAAAATGCGATGCTCAGGAGGCCGCGCCAAGCACCAAGGTGGGATTTTTGACAGCTGTGCTGCGTCTCATTACGAAGGGAACTCCCGCCTCCAAGACAGATTGACTCTATAAGGGCCAAAATGTTGTACGTGTTTCATTCAGCTTGTGCAAGGAACAAAATTAAAAGACCAACCTTTGACTTGTGCAGCACTACTGCTGCATAAGGCGTGGCTCTTCTAGTTTGTAACACCTGAGGGGGGGTTAAAGGTTACCTTTAAAATTGGTTCAATTAGGCTTCGGCCTACACTCTGCTCCCTCTCCTCCTGCTGACCCTGGGCTCTACCACCGCCAGTTGGGGCCCGGTACTGCTAGCTGCACAGAGAAAAAAACCCGCCAATGTGTCAGTGGGGTTCAGCACCGCCAGCTGTTCCCCTGCTGTGTAGCCGGCAACGTGTCCTGCAACAGCCACGCAGACACAAAGCTGCCGCCAGTGCAGGCTTCGGCCTACACTCTGCTCCCCCTGCTCCTCCTGCTGACCCTGGGCTCTAACACCGCCAGTTGGTGCCCAGTACTGCTAGCTGCACAGAGAAAAACACCAGCCAATGTGTCAGTGGGGTTCAGCACCGCCAGCTGTTCCCCTGCTGTGTAGCCGGCATCGTGACCTGCAAAAGCCACGCAGACACAAGAACTGAAATTGAAGGGATCCTGTCGCCCCACCCCCAGGTGTTTGTATGTTTTACAGCCACCTTGTACAGCAGTAATGCTGCATGTGTGCAAGGTGGCTCATAAACTTATTCTCCTTGCACCCGTGGAACAGAACACGTCTACAATGTGTCCCCTGAGACCATTAAAACGTCCCTGAGGTGTGACTTTCCTTTGTAATGACACGCAACGACCCCCTTGGTAGCACAGCCCTTCTTCTGACATCATTGTTTGGCTGGCTGCGCCTCTGCGGCCGCCCTGCCCGACACAACGCCCCTCGGTGTCTTATTTATTTTGACTGCGAGGTTGTGATTGACGGGCATGAGCAGTGCATATCTTCGCCAGGCTGTCACTCAGCTCCTTCCGCCTTCTTCAGACGGTGCGGCTTCATGGCCGCGGCATGCGATAAGGGATCAGCTGACGCCGCACAGTCTGTAGCAGGTGTAAGGACACGAGCGAGAGGCGAACCTATGTACTGCGCCAGGCCATGAATCCCAGCCCCGCAGTGTGAAACACTGTAAAGACACTGCGGGGCTGGGATTCATGGGCATCGCGAACCGCACCAGCCGACATGAAATGATGTCAGAAGATGGGCAGCGCATGGCCAAGGGATAACGCAACAACGCAGACTCCTGTACATCAAAATGCGATGCTCAGGAGGCCGCGCCAAGCACCAAGGTGGGATTTTTGACAGCTGTGCTGCGTCTCATTACGAAGGGAACTCCCGCCTCCAAGACAGATTGTCTCTATAAGGGCCAAAATGTTGTACGTGTTTCATTCAGCTTGTGCAAGGAACAAAATTAAAAGACCAACCTTTGACTTGTGCAGCACTACTGCTGCATAAGGCGTGGCTCTTCTAGTTTGTAACACCTGAGGGGGGGTTAAAGGTTACCTTTAAAATTGGTTCAATTAGGCTTCGGCCTACACTCTGCTCCCTCTCCTCCTGCTGACCCTGGGCTCTAACACCGCCAGTTGGGGCCCGGTACTGCTAGCTGCACAGAGAAAAAAAACCCGCCAATGTGTCAGTGGGGTTCAGCACCGCCAGCTGTTCCCCTGCTGAGTAGCCGACAACGTGTCCTGCAAATGCCATGCAGACACAACAGACCTACAAATGCCTCCAGTGCAGGCTTCGGCCTACACTCTGCTCCCCCTGCTGACCCTTTGCTCCAACACCGCTAGTTGGGGCTCTAGGAAGACAAGCTTGAATAGGTCCCCATCCTGGTTCCAGCACCGTCAGCTGGTTCCGGGCAGAGCCTTTGGTTTAGGTGCCTCCCTCTGGGTATCCGAGTTCCACCAACGTCAGGTGGTCCTTGGTAGTGCTTTCAGGCACGGGTACCTCCTGCTTAGTAACCGGGTTGCAGTAACGTCAGCTGGTCCTCGGTAGTTCCATTGGCTCTTGGACCTTTGGCTACCCATCCGTGTTCCAGTACCGTCAGCTGGTTCTCGGCAGTGTCTTTTGCTCTTGTACCTTCTGCTCCCCATCCTGGTTCCAGTACCGTCAACTGGTTCCGGGCAGAGCCTTTGGCTTAGGTGCCTCCCTCTGGGTATCTGAGTTCCACCAACGTCAGGTGGTCCTTGGTAGTGCTTTAAGCACGGGTACCTCCTGCTTAGTAACCGGGTTCCAGTAACGTCAGCTGGTCCTCGGTAGTTCCATTGGCTCTTGGACCTTCGGCTACCCATCCGGGTTCCAGTACCGTCAGCTGGTTCTCGGCAGTGTCTTTTGCTCTTGTACCTTCTGCTCCCCATCCTGGTTCCAGTACCGTCAGCTGGTTCTGGGCAGAGCCTTTGGCTTAGGTGCCTCCCTCTGGGTATCTGAGTTCCACCAACGTCAGGTGGTCCTTGGTAGTGCTTTCAGCACGGGTACCTCCTGCTTAGTAACCGGGTTCCAGTAACGTCAGCTGGTCCTCGGTAGTTCCATTGGCTCTTGGACCTTCGGGTAGCCATCCGAGTTCCAGTTCCATCAGCTGTTTCTCGGCATTTTCTCAGCCTACTTGTACCTTCTGCTACATTTCCAAGTTCAAGACCCTAAAGACGACGACCCGGAAGACCACCCCTAAGATGACGACGACACCAGAGACGACAACCACTGAGATGACGACGACCCTGGAGACGATGACCCTGAAGACCACCCCGATGACGACGACCCCGGAGATGACGACCCTGGAGACGACGACGACTTGGAAGACCGAGAAGCAGAAGAACAAGAGGCTGCAGAACAAAGAGCAGAAGAACATTAAGCATAAGACTAAATATCAGAGCAAAAGATATTATCTAAATTATAAGCAGAAGAAGACTAAGCAGTGTATGGGGGTGAGTCCGTTCCTCCTCGTGGTGCCCCTGGATAAAGCCTGATGCTGCAGGCCAAACTGAACGCGGACAAATGTAACTGTTTTGTGACAGGCAGAAAGGAAGGTGTAATCTTCAAACTTTTATAGATCACAACTACGGGAATGCCTGTCACAAATAAGAATATGATGAAGAAGTTGAATATGAAGAAGATAATAGTAAAATAAAAAGAATATGAACAATGTACCAAAAAAAATAATAGGTAGAAGATGAAGAAGAAGATGAATAAGGTGAAGAAGTTGATGTCAAAGAAGCTGATGATGAGGATAATGAAGAAGAAAGTGTGGGAGAAGTAAAAAAGAAGGTGAAGGGCGTGGAAGTAGTGAAACATCAATATCTGACAAAATAAAAAAAAAAAAAATAACATAGTCAAAATCTTTCTAACGCCGAACGTCATAAAAAAAAATAAAAATCATGCTTTTCTATTTGATTGGGCTAAACCTCTGTGCCTTTAATGTCTCCGCCACGTCCCCCAATACATCCTACATTATTCTTAGTTGTTTTCCTTCATGTAGAATGAACCTACAAGGAAAGAAAGGGTTTATTTTAATTCCGATATTTTCGTCCTATTGACTTGCATTGGGATCGGGTATCGGTATCGGATTAGATCCGATACTTTGACGGTATCGGCCGATACTTTCCGATACCGATACTTTCCGATATCGGAAGGTATCGCTCAACACTAGTAATAAGTAGTGATATGCTAATAGTGTGTTAAACGTGCTCGAATACTATGCAATCCCTGCATGTGTAATGGCTGTTGAACAGCCGCGAGACATGCAGCCACAGCGACTCGAACATAGAGTATCTTCGGCAAGCTTGAATACTATTAGCACACGGGCATGCTCAGGTAACACCTTATTAGAGCACACTCGTGCATCACTAGAATCATTTGAAGGGTGTCTGTTACCCCCGCCCAGGGCCGTATTAGCCACTAGGCACTTGAGGGCACGTGCCTAGGGCGGGGACAAGGCAGGGGGCGGCACCTGAGCAAGGTTTGGGGTTTTTTTGTAGTTTTTTTTATATAAGTCCTGGGTCACCTCCTGACTGACAGACCGCCCCCCCTGCCCCCCGCGCCCCCCACGCTCCCCCCGGCCGCCCGCTCGCTTTCCACCCACCCTTCTTGAAGACGATACTCACCCTGCTCCAGCGATGGCTGGTCTCGGCGTCTGGAGCTCGTCCTGAATGAGCGGTCACGTGGTACCGCTCATTAAGGTCATGAATATGCGCATATTCATGACCTTAATGAGCGGTATCACATGACCGCTCACGCAGGAAGAAGTTGCTGCGCTGGCAGTCAGGACAGAGCCGAAGGGATGTCGGCGCAGCCGCACGGTGAGGGACAGGTGAGTATGAGGGATGGGGGGATGAAGGAGGACATAAGCCGGCACGCCATGCAAGATGGGAGCAGGAGAGGGAGCGGGAGGGTGGAGAGATAAGCCATGCATACAGGGGGGGATATGAGCCATGCATACAGAGGGGGGATGTGAGCCATGCATACAGGGGGGGGGAATATGAGCCATGCATACAGGGAGGGATGTGAGTCATGCATACAGGGGGGATATGAGCCATGCATACAGAGGGGGGGAATATGAGCCATGCATACAGGGGGGGTGGAATATGAGCCATGCATATGGGGGGGAATATGAGCCGTGCATATGGGGGGGGATATGAGCCAAGCATACAAAAGGGGGAATATGAGCAATGCATACAGGAGGGGGAATATGAGCCATGCATACAGGGGGGGAATATGAGCCATGTATACAGGGGGAATATGAGCCATGCATACGGGGGGGATATGAGCCATGCATACAGGGGGGGGAATATGAGCCATGCATACGGGGGGGATATCAGCCATGCATACAGGGGGGGATGTGAGCCATGCATACAGGGGGGATATGAGCCATGCATACAGAGGGGGGAATATGAGCCATGCATACAGAGGAGGCAAATTTGAGCCATGCATATGGGGGGGGGATATGAGCCAAGCATACAAGGGGGGAATATGAGCCATGCATACAGGGGGGGATATGAGCCAAGCATACAAGGGGGGGAATATGAGCTATGCATACAGGAGGGGGAATATGAGCCATGCATACAGGAGGGGGGATATAAGCAATGCATATGGGATGGAAGAGAGATGAGCCATGCATACAGGAGGGGGTTCATTATACAGTATTGAACATCATGTGTGGCCTTTATACAGTATGGAGCATCATGTGTGGCCAATGGCCATTATACAGTATGGAGCATCATGTGTGGCCGTTATGCTGTATGGAGCATCATGTATGGCCATTATACAGTATTGAGCATCATGTGGGATCATTATACAGTATGGAGAACTGTGTGTGGCCGTTATACACTATTGAGCATCATGTGTGGCCATTATACAGTATGGAGCACTGTGTGGCCATATTTTTTTTTTTTTGTTTATAATTATTGTATATAAAACAGTGTGATCAGCAGTGCTAAATGGCTGTGGTTGGGACGTGGATATGGGTGTGACTAGTTGTGAAATGGGTGTGGTCAGAGGCGTGGCCTAAAATTTGCCGCGGCGCACTACGCGCGCCGCAAACTTTATACCTCCTTCCCTTCTTCAAACGTTGGGAGGTATGGTACCGCATTTCCCAGATCATGGCAAGTGCCGCAATTCCCATAGGGAATGAATGAGGCCGAACGCAGTGTTGCCGTAAGTGATCCGTTACGCGGCACATGCAGAAAAACTGCCGGATCTGCTGCAAAAGGCGACTTTCACATCAGCGTTTCTTGCCAAAGTCACTGCCGATAGTGTCATACTCACCAAAGGGGGAGGCAGCTCTAAAAGTGCCTAGGGCAGCAGAAACTCTAAATACGGCCCTGCCCAGGTATCATTTTATTCGGTATAACGGTGCAGATCCGACACTGTATGTAGGGTACTGTGCACAATCCTGCTGACAGGTTCTCTTTAAGCTGCACTGTTTCTGTACTTTATATATTCCTTGTATATAGTATAATCTATGCACTAAAGATTAACATGTGATCCTTATTAATTTATGCTACCAGCCATTATAACATGCACTTGTTATATTTACTTATGTGCGCACATTTCTTCTAATAGCTATTAAAACTTGATCTCCAATCAGCTGCAGACACAGACAGCTTGGGGCCCCTGTGCAGGAAATGTGTCTGGCCCCCCTCCTTTTAAGGCGACAAAGCTATATATATACAGTACAGAGCAAAAGTTTGGACACACCTTCTCATTTAAAGATTTTTCTGTATTTTCATGACAATGAAAATTGTAAATTCACACTGAAGGCATCAAAACTATGAATTAACACATGTGGAATTATATACTTAACAAAAAAGTGTGAAGCAACTGAAAATACGCTTATATTCTAGGTTCTTCAAAGTAGCCACCTTCTACTTTGATGACTGCTTTGCACACTCTTGGCATTCTCTTGATGAGCTTCAAGAGGTAGTCACCGGAAATGGTCTTCCAACAATCTTGAAGGAGTTCCCAGAGATGCTTAGCACTTGTTGGGCCTTTTGCCTTCACTCTGCGGTCCAGCTCACCCCAAACCATCTCGATTGGGTTCAGGTCTGGTGACTGTGGAGGCCAGGTCATCTGGCGTAGTACCCCATCACTCTATTTGTTGGTCAAATAGCCCTTACACAGCCTGGAGGTATGTTTGGGGTTATTGTCCTGTTGAAAAATAAATGATGGTCCAATTAAACTCAAACCGGATGAAATAGCATGCCGCTGCAACATGCTGTGGTAGCCATACTGGTTCAGTATGCCTTCAGTTTCTAATAATTCCCCAACAGTGTCATCAGCAAAGCACCCACACACCATCACACCTTCTCCTCCATGCTTCACGGTGGGAACCCGGCATGTAAAGTCCATCCGTTCACCTTTTCTGCGTTGCACAAAGACACAATGGTTAGAACCAAAGATCTCAAATTTGGACTCATCAGACCAAAGCACAGATTTCCACTGGTCTAATGTCCATTCCTTGTGTTCTTTAGCTCAAACAGGTCTGATGAGTACAAATTTGAGATCTTTGACTCCAAGCTACGCCCTGTAGCCCGCCAAAGGACAACAATGGGGGTTGATGACTGATTCCCCCAAATCATTGCTGTTATTGGTGCACAAGGGCTTCCTAATATTACAATGTTTGCACTTAGTTTGTAAAATGTTTGCACTGTTCACCTGTGTGCACTATATAAATATGTTATGTAACTTTCAAGAACCATACCTCCCATAAAGGGATGCTCAAGTTTTTCACCAGTTAAACCTGTTGACATGCATGTCTAAAAATGTTCCATCTTTAACCTCTATTGTTATTTTGCTTTTCCCAGTCCGAGAGTACTGAAGTTAATGGGTGGAGTGTAACACCCCAGGTAACAGGTTGTTACAGTGATGTTGCCTTCCTTTAGGGGAGGGCAATATCATGCTTGGAGGCAAGGAGAATTCCCTTTACAAGGTAACGCACCTACATACAATACATTCTGAATCCAGGCCAGAAAGGCGGAGCTCAGAACCCAGATTCAGGGGAACTTCCCCAGCTTTTTTGTTAAGCATATAATTCCACATGTGTTAATTTATAGTTTTGATGCCTTCAGTGTGTTAGGGGTCGAGTTCCCGCCTCTGCACAGGGGGAATCTCGGGCCCTCTCTGCTGCAGTCTCCCATTCTTCACCTGACCCAGTGGAGCCTGCTCAGTGGAGATGTCTGACCCAGTGTCTTGCTCAGTCTGACTCTGTGCAAAGGCTTGCTGCTGCTTTTCCAGCTTCTGCTATTAAAGCCAGTGCTAGGCAGCGGCGAGCAGACACTTTTCCCCTTCTGAGCATGCCCAGGGTAAGATCTCTCATTGGAGATAGAGGGTCACATGCTTGAATACTGCACCAAAGACCATTGGTTCTCCAGGAAGGTCCTGAAGGTGCTCAGGCTCTGTGGCAGCCTCTCATTGGTCCTTCTAGGAAGGCCCTGTACTTGCTGCAGCTGTAAAAGGTTTGCATGGCTGCACGGCCATGCGATAGTATCAATTCATGTCATGAGTTTTGCGCCAATATGGTCACTCGTGTGTGTATTCAGGGACCTGGCTGAAATAAGCCACTTAGAATACCGGCTCCTCCGGTGAGGAGATTGTATGATTGCCTCCTTGACTGCGTGACCACAAGCTGCTATCTGCTCAGCAGTTACTGTGTATTCCTGTGAAGTTTAACAGGACACGGTCCTTTCTTTATAGCGACTCTGTGAAGCAACAGAGTTTGCTTCTACCGCCATATAGTGCCGCCATTTGCCAGCAGCGGGTTCTCTCCTGCACGGTGGACCCCGGGCTACGAACGCACCAAATAACATCTCTATTTACTCGGTGCATTCCGCCAGCCCTAACACAGTGTGAATTTACAATTTCCATAGTCATGAAAATACAGAAAAAACTTTGAATGAGAAGGTGTGTCCAAACTTTTGCTCTGTACTGTATATATATATATATATATATATATATATATATATATATATATATATATATATCTTTGTCGCCTTAAAAGGAGGGGGGCCCAGACACATTTCCTGCACAGGGGCCCCAAGCTGTCGGTGTCCGCAGCTGATTGGAGATCAAGTTTTAATAGCTATTAGAAAAAAAGTGCACACATAAGTAAATATAACAAGTGCATGTTATAATGGCTGGTAGTATGAATTACTAAGGATCACATGCATGTTAATCTTTAGTACATAGATTACACTATATACAAAGCATATATAAAGTACAGAAACAGTGCAGGGTTGCTTAAAGAGAACCTGTCAGCAGGATTGTGCACAGTAACCTACACACAGTGTCAGGTTGGCACCGTTATACTGAATAAAATGATACCTGTGCTTATGAAATCTGTCTTGTGGTTGTTTTTTAATCTTTATTTTCAGTTTGTAGTTAATGGTATGCTCGTGTCCTAAGGTGGGCCTGGAAGAGAGGGGTCTTCATATGGTGCTCTGATTAGGTATTCATAATGCAGACTGCTGACAGGTCACTGATCCCTCACTATAAACATAAGGATGAATGACCTCGGGGAGATCAAAACATCCAACACCGCGGAGACACCATCATGTGTTTCTTAACGCAGTGATCCAGAACACTGCCCTCATCCCTTAAGGGAAATATGCAAATGCATGTAGAATAGCTGCGGAGACACCATCACGTGTTTCTCAATGCAAGCAATGTATAGCCAGATCTTTCACTGGGAAGGAACAACCACGGGAAGGGCAGCATCCAATAAAGGAAAACCACCTATGCCAAAACATGGTATCCATCCACAGACAGCTGTTTCGGGGTATTTGCCTCATCAGTGTGGAGTAGGAAACTGGTTATTAGGAGCAGTGCCTAGTGAAAGGACTATAAACATAAGGATGAATGACCTCGGGGAGATCAAAACACATGATGGTGTCTCCGTGGTGTTGGATGTTTTGATCTCCTCGGGAAAACCCTAGAATGAGGAGTTTAGGGCCTGAGAATGACATCGCGGCTTGTGATTGGTCGCGTGGCGGTCACATGAGCGGCACGCGACTAATCAGAAGCCGTGACGTCATGGAAGGCTCTAAACGCGCTCATTTTAAGCAAAGAAGGCTGCCGGTTACCAGCGGTGATGTCCAGGGGACCTCCGGAGAGGTGAGTATATCAATGTTTTTTATTTTAATTCTTTATTTTACACAGTAATATGGATCCGATACCGATTCCCGATACCACAAAAGTATCGGAACTCGGTATCGGAATTCCGATACCGCAAGTATCGGCTGATACCCGATTCTTGAGGTATCGGAATGCTCAACACTACTATTAAGCAATGAATTAAGTGCTAGTATTTTTTTGACTCAAATGGCTCAGGCATCTTCTGGGTGTTTGAAATAATTAAAGGAGAATCATATAAAATGTTAAATATTTTATTTAACACCAATAGAGCAATACACAAGAATATTTAAAAACAAGAGGGGCAGTTGATGGCACTCAAAAGCAATATGTATAAATCCATAACAAATGTTTCTTTTGTAACATTAAGTACTGGTAGTAAGAGGAGAAAATTTATTTATTCCGCTATAATACCAAATTGGTGTATATCCCCAGTGGGGCAAAAATGAAAGAAGGTGCAGTTTAATAAATATACCAAGAAAAAATTAATGGCATTTCAAATGCAGAAACAATCAATTTCAAGAGTAATTGGAAAGTGCATAGTGCTAGTGCATAAAGAAATGTATACTAACCAGTACTCATAGTAAGCGTGCTGACACTGCCACCTCACACTCCAACGCGCGTTTCACACGTCTTGCTTCCTCAGGGAGTGATGACGTGTGAAACGCGCATTGGAGTTGAAATGCCATTAATTTTTTTCTTGGTATATTTATTAAACTGCAGCTTCTTTCATTTTTGCCCCACTGGGGATATACACCAATTTGGTATTATAGCGGAATAAATAAATTTTCTCCTCTTACTACCAGTACTTAATGTTACAAAAGAAACATTTGTTATGGATTTATACATATTGCTTTTGAGTGCCATCAACTGCCCCTCTTGTTTTTAAATATTCTTGTGTATTGCTCTATTGGTGTTAAATAAAATATTTAACATTTTATATGATTCTCCTTTAATTATTTCAAGTAGCTTTTTGGTTGTATAACAGTTCGTTTATCTGCTTGAAGTTTATTTATTTATTATTGTGGGATATTTTCCTTGTCGGATTAAAATCTTCTGGGTGTTTTTCAAACTTTCCCATTGACCTCTATTCTCTTATACCGTATGGAGTGAGGCTGTATGGTGCAAACACCTGAAGAATAGTCCGTTCACTAAAAATACTTGTTCATTATTTTTACCTGTGGATTTTCCACATCTAATGCAAAGCTATGGGAAAAATCAGCACAGATCTGAGCATTCTCACAAGATAAATTGAAATGTTGCAGATTTGAAACATGTATCTTTAGTGCCTTGCCGCCGCTGAAGCATGCTAAAAATACATATAATCCACACATGACTGTATCATACAAATACCAGGAAGTGTAAAAATCAAAGCAGCTTTATTTACAGAATACCAATAATACAATAAAAACACATGTAAAATATGTACACAAAAACACCATGAAAAAAATTTAAATAATTTAGGTGCTAGGTGCAGAAAATCTGCAACATGAAAAACTCACTAAAAACTCATTTTGGGAATGAAGCATAATGCACTACCATAGTAAATCTGTCTCACCACCGTATGAAGCAAGGAATAACTGCAGCATACCCAAACATCAGACGTTATGTTCTCTGTCTACTTGATATTATTAAACTAAAGTGGACAAACCTGTCCTTCCCTGTGAGCACACACTCGTCTCACCTCTTTCATTCCGGCCACTCCCCAGAAACCCTATGAACTACTGTACTTTGAAAGCAAAAAGAAACTTACTTCCGCATGTGTAAATGATTCAGTGAGGCCTCCTGAGCTATGACATGGATCCTAACCAGAATCACCACTATTCTCCAGTCCAACAACATGCGGTAAGCTATTTTTAGGTACATAATTACAAAATATATACTTGAAAGAACTAGATTATAGATTTAATCGGAGAAGTGTGTGATAGGTTACTTATACCACTGCATGTTATGCACAACCCACCCTTGTCTTATGAGAATTTCCGTGCCCATCCGGACATGTAAACTATATATATGTATCATGTAACACCGACTTTTTATCTATACCAAGACTTTCGTTTATTTTTTACATAAGATATGGCATTGCTTGTGTTCATGTACTGAACACACATCTGGCATACAGCAAGGTAAAGAAAGCAACATGCTGGAGTCAAGTCCAGATGTAAGATGTCACATACAAATAAGAAATGGAGTTGGTGTTTCTTTCCTGCCACAAAACACCACAAGAACATATTGATGTAATCCTAAATTTATAAGTTTGTAAGCTAATCCATTAACTTGGAAAACTACATTATTAATATAGCTTTAATTTAATAAGTGTATGATTATTGTGTCCTATATTACTAACAGTGCACAGTGGTTCAGAAAAGTTAATAGAGTAATGTGTAATAAGTAGTGATATGCTAATAGTGTCTTAAACGTGCTCGAATACTATGCAATCCCTGCATGTGTAATGGCTGTTGAACAGCCGCGAGACATGCAGCCACAGCGACTCGAACATAGAGTATCTTCGGCAAGCTTGAATACTATTAGCACACGGGCATGCTCAGGTAACACCTTATTAGAGCACACTCGTGCATCACTAGAATCATTTGAAGGGTGTCTGTTACCCCTGCCCAGGGCCGTATTAGCCACTAGGCACTTGAGGGCACGTGCCTAGGGCGGGGACAATGCAGGGGGCGGCACCTGAGCAAGGTTTGGGGTTTTTTTGTTGTTTTTTTTATATAAGTCCTGGGTCACCTCCTGACTGACAGACCGCCCCCCTGCCCCCCGCGCCCCCCACGCCCTCCCCGGCCGCCTGCTCGCCTTCCACCCACCCTTCTTGAAGACGATACTCACCCTGCTCCAGCGATGCCTGGTCTCGGCGTCTGGAGCTCGTCCTGAATGAGCGGTCACTTGGTACCGCTCATTAAGGTCATGAATATGCGCATATTCATGACCTTAATGAGCGGTATCACATGACCGCTCACGCAGGAAGAAGTTGCTGCGCTGGCAGTCAGGACAGAGGCGAAGGGATGTCGGCGCGGATGCGCGGTGAGGGACAGGTGAGTATGAGGGATGGGGGGATGAAGGAGGACATAAGCCGGCACGCCATGCAAGATGGGAGCAGGAGCGGGAGTGGGAGGGTGGAGAGATAAGCCATGCATATGGGGGGGATATGAGCCATGCATACAGAGGGGGGGATGTGAGCCATGCATACAGGGGGGGGAATATGAGCCATGCATACAGGGGGGGATGTGAGCCATGCATACAGGGGGGGATATGAGCCATGCACATACAGAGGGGGGGAATATGAGCCATGCATACAGGGGGGGGGGTGGAATATGAGCCATGCATATGGGGGGGAATATGAGCCGTGCATATGGGGGGGGAATATGAGCCAAGCATACAAAAGGGGGAATATGAGCAATGCATACAGGAGGGGGAATATGAGCCATGCATACAGGGGGGGAATATGAGCCATGCATACAGGGGGGAATATGAGCCATGCATACGGGGGGGATATGAGCCATGCATAGGGGGGGGAAGATGAGCCATGCATACAAGGGGGGATATGAGCCATGCATACAGGGGGGGATGTGAGCCATGCATACAGGGGGGATATGAGCCATGCATACAGAGGGGGGAATATGAGCCATGCATACAGGGGAGGCAAATTTGAGCCATGCATATGGGGGGGAATATGAGCCAAGCATACAGGGGGGGCAAATATGAGCCATGCATATGGGGGGGAATATGAGCCAAGCATACAAGGGGGGGAATATGAGCCTTGCATACAGGGGGGGAAATGAGCCATGCATACAGGGGGATATGAGCCATGCATACAGGGGGGGATGTGAGCCATGCATACAGAGGGGGGAATATGAGCCATGCATACAGGGGGGGCAAATATGAGCCATGCATATGGGGTGGAATATGAGCCAAGCATACAGGGGGGGATATGAGCCATGCATACAGGGGGGGATATGAGCCATGTATACAGGGGGGGAATATGAGCCATGTATACAGGGGGGATATGAGCCATGCATACAGTGGGGGGATGTTAGCCATGCATACAGTGGGGGATGTGAGCCATGCACACAGGGGAGGATATGAGCCATGCATACAGAGGGGGGAATATGAGCCATGCATACAGGGGAGGCAAATTTGAGCCATGCATATGGGGGGGAATATGAGCCAAGCATACAAGGGGGGAATATGAGCCATGCATAAAGGGGGGGATATGAGCCATGCATACAAGGGGGGGATATGAGCCATGCATATGGGGGGGAAATATGAGCCATGCATACAGGGGGGAATATGAGCCATGCATACAGGGGGAAATGAGCCATGCATACGGGGGGGATGTGAGCCATGCATACGGGGGGGGGATATGAGCCATGCATACAGAGGGGGGAATATGAGCCATGCATACAGGGGGGGGGAAATATGAGCCATGCATATGGGGGGAATATGAGCCAAGCATACAAGGGGGGAATATAAGCCATGCATACAGGGGGGGATATGAGCCATGCATACAGGGGGGGATATGAGCCATGCATACAGGGGGGGAATATGAGCCATGCATATGGGGGGGAATATGAGCCAAGCATACAAGGGGGGGGAATATGAGCCATGCATACAAGGGGGGATATGAGCCATGCATATGGGGGGGAATATGAGGCATGCATACAGGGGGGGTATGAGCCATGCATACAGGGGGGGGATATGAGCCATGTATACAGGGGGGGATATGAGCCATGCATACAGTGGGGGAATATGAGCCATGCACACGGGGGGGATATGAGCCATGCATACAGGGGGGTAATATGAGCCATGCATACAGGGGGAATATGAGCCATGCATACAGGGGGGGATATGAGCCATGCATACAGGGGGTATATGAGCCATGCATACAGGGGGATATGAGCCATATATACAGGGGGGGATAAGAGCCATGCATACGGGGGGGTATATGAGCCATGCATACAGGGGGGGAATATGAGCCATGCATACAGGGGGGGAATATGAGCCATGCATTCGGGGGGAATATGAGCCATGCATTCAGGGGGGGAATATGAGCTATGCATACAGGAGGGGGAATATGAGCCATGCATGCAGGCGGGGGGATATAAGCCATGCATATGGGATGGAAGGGAGATGAGCCATGCATACGGGGGGGAATATGAGCCATGCACACAGGGGGGGATATGAGCCATGCATACAGGAGGGGAAATATGAGACAAGCATACATGGGGGAATATGAGCCATGCATACAGGGGGGAATATGAGCCATGCATACAGGGGGAGTATATGAGCCATGCATACAGGGGGGGAATATGAGCCATGCATACAGGGGGGGATATGAGCCATGCATACAGGGGGGGATATGAGCCATGCATACAGGGGGGGAATATGAGCCATGCATATGGGGGGGAATATGAGCCAAGCATACAAGGGGGGGGAATATGAGCCATGCATACAAGGGGGGATATGAGCCATGCATATGGGGGGGAATATGAGGCATGCATACAGGGGGGGTATGAGCCATGCATACAGGGGGGGGATATGAGCCATGTATACAGGGGGGGATATGAGCCATGCATACAGTGGGGGAATATGAGCCATGCACACGGGGGGGATATGAGCCATGCATACAGGGGGGTAATATGAGCCATGCATACAGGGGGAATATGAGCCATGCATACAGGGGGGGATATGAGCCATGCATACAGGGGGTATATGAGCCATGCATACAGGGGGATATGAGCCATATATACAGGGGGGGATAAGAGCCATGCATACGGGGGGGTATATGAGCCATGCATACAGGGGGGGAATATGAGCCATGCATACAGGGGGGGAATATGAGCCATGCATTCGGGGGGAATATGAGCCATGCATTCAGGGGGGGAATATGAGCTATGCATACAGGAGGGGGAATATGAGCCATGCATGCAGGCGGGGGGATATAAGCCATGCATATGGGATGGAAGGGAGATGAGCCATGCATACGGGGGGGAATATGAGCCATGCACACAGGGGGGGATATGAGCCATGCATACAGGAGGGGAAATATGAGACAAGCATACATGGGGGAATATGAGCCAAGCATACAGGGGGGAATATGAGCCATGCATACAGGGGGAGTATATGAGCCATGCATACAGGGGGGGAATATGAGCCATGCATACAGGGGGGGAATATGAGCCATGCATTCGGGGGGGAATATGAGCCATACATTCAGGGGGGGAATATGAGCTATGCATACAGGAGGGGGAAAATGAGCCATGCATGCAGGCGGGGGGATATAAGCCATGCATATGGGATGGAAGGGAGATGAGCCATGCATACAGGAGGGGGTTCATTATACAGTATTGAGCATCATGTGTGGTCATTATACAGTATGGAGCACTGTGTGTGGCAATTATACAGTATTGAGCATCATGTGTGGCCGTTATACAGTATGGAGCATCATGTGTGGCCAATGGCCATTATACAGTATGGAGCATCATGTGTGGCCGTTATACAGTATGGAGCATCATGTATGGCCATTATACAGTATTGAGCATCATGTGTGGCCATTATACAGTATGGAGCACTGTGTGGCCATATTTTTTTTTTGTTTATAATTATTGTATATAAAACAGTGTGATCAGCAGTGCTAAATGGCTGTGGTTGGGACGTGGATATGGGTGTGACTAGTTGTGAAATGGGTGTGGTCAGAGGCGTGGCCTAAAATTTGCCGCGGCGCACTACGCGCGCCGCCAACTTTATACCTCCTTCCCTTCTTCAAACATTGGGAGGTATAGTACCGCACTTCCCAGATCATGGCAAGTGCCGCAAATCCCATAGGGAATGAATGAGGCCGAACGCAGTGTTGCCGTAAGTGATCCGTTACGCGGCACATGCAGAAAAACTGCCGGATCTGCTGCAAAAGGCGACTTTCACATCAGCGTTTCTTGCCAAAGTCACTGCCGATAGTGTCATACTCACCAAAGGGGGAGGCAGCTCTAAAAGTGCCTAGGGCAGCAGAAACTCTAAATACGGCCCTGCCCAGGTATCATTTTATTCGGTATAACGGTGCAGATCCGACACTGTATGTAGGGTACTGTGCACAATCCTGCTGACAGGTTCTCTTTAAGCTGCACTGTTTCTGTACTTTATATATTCCTTGTATATAGTATAATCTATGCACTAAAGATTAACATGTGATCCTTAGTAATTTATGCTACCAGCCATTATAACATGCACTTGTTATATTTACTTATGTGCGCACATTTCTTCTAATAGCTATTAAAACTTGATCTCCAATCAGCTGCGGACACTGACAGCTTGGGGCCCCTGTGCAGGAAATGTGTCTGGCCCCCCCTCCTTTTAAGGCGACAAAGATATATATATACAGTACAGAGCAAAAGGTTGGACACACCTTCTCATTTAAAGATTTTTCTGTATTTTCATGACAATGAAAATTGTAAATTCACACTGAAGGCATCAAAACTATGAATTAACACATGTGGAATTATATACTTAACAAAAAAGTGTGAAGCAACTGAAAATACGCTTATATTCTAGGTTCTTCAAAGTAGCCACCTTCTGCTTTGATGACTGCTTTGCACACTCTTGGCATTCTCTTGATGAGCTTCAAGAGGTAGTCACCGGAAATGGTCTTCCAACAATCTTGAAGGAGTTCCCAGAGATGCTTAGCACTTGTTGGGCCTTTTGCCTTCACTCTGCGGTCCAGCTCACCCCAAACCATCTCGATTGGGTTCAGGTCTGGTGACTGCGGAGGCCAGGTCATCTGGCGTAGCACCCCATCACTCTATTTGTTGGTCAAATAGCCCTTACACAGCCTGGAGGTATGTTTGGGGTTATTGACCTGTTGAAAAATAAATGATGGTCCAATTAAACTCAAACCGGATGGAATAGCATGCCGCTGCAACATGCTGTGGTAGCCATACTGGTTCAGTATGCCTTCAGTTTCTAATAATTCCCCAACAGTGTCATCAGCAAAGCACCCACACACCATCACACCTTCTCCTCCATGCTTCACGGTGGGAACCCAGCATGTAAAGTCCATCCGTTCACCTTTTCTGCGTTGCACAAAGACACAATGGTTAGAACCAAAGATCTCAAATTTGGACTCATCAGACCAAAGCACAGATTTCCACTGGTCTAATGTCCATTCCTTGTGTTCTTTAGCTCAAACAGGTCTGATGAATTCAAATTTGAGATCTTTGACTCCAAGCTATGCCTTGTAGCCCGCCAAAGGACAACAATGGGGGTTGATGACTGATTCCCCCAAATCATTGCTGTTATTGGTGCACAAGGGCTTCCTAATATTACAATGTTTGCACTTAGTTTGTAAAATGTTTGCACTGTTCACCTGTGTGCACTATGTAAATATGTTATGTAACTTTCAAGAACCATACCTCCCATAAAGGGATGCTCAAGTTTTTCACCAGTTAAACCTGTTGACATGCATGTCTAAAAATGTTCCATCTTTAACCTCTATTGTTATTTTTCTTTTCCCAGTCCGAGAGTACTGAAGTTAATGGGGGGAGTGTAACACCCCAGGTAACAGGTTGTTACAGTGATGTTGCCTTCCTTTAGGGGAGGGCAATATCATGCTTGGAGGCAAGGAGAATTCCCTTTACAAGGTAACGCACCTACATACAATACATTCTGAATCCAGGCCAGAAAGGCGGAGCTCAGAACCCAGATTCAGGGGAACTTCCCCAGCTTTTTTGTTAAGCATATAATTCCACATGTGTTAATTTATAGTTTTGATGACTTCAGTGTGTTAGGGGTCGAGTTCCCGCCTCTGCACAGGGGGAATCTCGGGCCCTCTCCGCTGCAGTCTCCCATTCTTCACCTGACCCAGTGGAGCCTGCTCAGTGGAGATGTCTGACCCAGTGTCTTGCTCAGTCTGACTCTGTGCAAAGGCTTGCTGCTGCTTTTCCAGCTTCTGCTATTAAAGCCAGTGCTGGGCAGCGGCGAGCAGACGCTTTTCCCCTTCTGAGCATGCCCAGGGTAAGATCTCTCATTGGAGATAGAGGGTCACATGCTTGAATACTGCACCAAAGACCATTGGTTCTCCAGGAAGGTCCTGAAGGTGCTCAGGCTCTGTGGCAGCCTCTCATTGGTCCTTCTAGGAAGGCCCTGTACTTGCTGCAGCTGTAAAAGGTTTGCATGGCTGCACGGCCATGCGATAGTATCAATTCATGTCATGAGTTTTGCGCCAATATGGTCACTCGTGTGTGTATTCAGGGACCTGGCTGAAATAAGCCACTTAGAATACCGGCTCCTCCGGTGAGGAGATTGTATGATTGCCTCCTTGACTGCGTGACCACAAGCTGCTATCTGCTCAGCAGTTACTGTGTATTCCTGTGAAGTTTAACAGGACACGGTCCTTTCTTTATAGCGACTCTGTGAAGCAACAGAGTTCGCTTCTACCGCCATATAGTGCCGCCATTTGCCAGCAGCGGGTTCTCTCCTGCACGGGGGACCCCGGGCTGCGAACGCACCAAATAACCTCTCTATTTACTCGGTGCATTCCGCCAGCCCTAACACAGTGTGAATTTACAATTTCCATAGTCATGAAAATACAGAAAAAACTTTAAATGAGAAGGTGTGTCCAACCTTTTGCTCTGTACTGTATATATGTATATATATATATATATATATATATATATATATATATATATATATATATATATATATAGCTTTGTCGCCTTAAAAGGAGGGGGGCCCAGACACATTTCCTGCACAGGGGCCCCAAGCTGTCGGTGTCCGCAGCTGATTGGAGATCAAGTTTTAATAGCTATTAGAAAAAACGTGCACACATAAGTAAATATAACAAGTGCATGTTATAATGGCTGGTAGTATAAATTACTAAGGATCACATGTTAATCTTTAGTACATAGATTACACTATATACAAAGCATATATAAAGTACAGAAACAGTGCAGGGTTGCTTAAAGAGAACCTGTCAGCAGGATTTTGCACAGTAACCTACACACAGTGTCAGGTTGGCACCGTTATACTGAATAAAATGATACCTGTGCTTATGAAATCTGTCTTGTGGTTGTTTTTTAATCTTTATTTTCAGTTTGTAGTTAATGGTATGCTCGTGTCCTAAGGTGGGCCTGGAAGAGAGGGGTCTTCATATTGTGCTCTGATTAGGTATTCATAATGCAGACTGCTGACAGGTCACTGATCCCTCACTATAAACATAAGGATGAATGACCTCGGGGAGATCAAAACATCCAACACCGCGGAGACACCATCACGTGTTTCTTAACGCAGTGATCCAGAACACTGCCCTCATCCCTTAAGGGAAATATGCAAATGCATGTAGAATAGCTGCGGAGACACCATCACATGTTTCTCAATGCAACCAATGTATAGCCAGATCTTTCACCAGGAAGGAACAACCACGGGAAGGGCAGCATCCAATAAAGGAAAACCACCTATGCCAAAACATGGTATCCATCCACAGACAGCTGTTTCGGGGTATTTGCCTCATCAGTGTGGAGTAGGAAACTGGTTATTAGGAGCAGTGCCTAGTGAAAGGACTATAAACATATGGATGAGTGACCTCGGGGAGATCAAAACACGTGATGGTGTCTCCGTGGTTTTGGATGTTTTGATCTCCTCGGGAAAACCCGAGCAATGAGTACACTCACTTATCACTATTTACTACTAGTGATGGGCGAATGCTAAATTGCTCGGGTGCTCGTTGCTCAGGTCGAGCAAATTGGAATACTCGGGTAATCAACTTGAGCAACGAGCCCAATGTAAGTCTATGGTAAACCCAAGTATTTTTACCGCGATCCCCCGGGGTTCCTTTTAAGGTCTAAAAACATCTGAAAATGATGGAATCACTGCTCAAATGAGACAGGAACATCATGGGGATCACCCCAGGAAACATTTCTGACTCCTAAGTCACAGCTATAAGCAATGTTGTCAGAGGTTCACATCATTTTTACAGGTGCACCAAAAAACACAAAAACGAAACAAAAATGGATTTTGCTGGGAAACTTGTTAAGGTACATCCTTTCCAGGGTATTGACTTATATATAAGGTAAAATAATTAACCCCAGACCAAAATGTTCCTCCACTACTTGGGCTATGTTCACACACAGCGTTTTTGATGCATTTTTCAAATTTAACATTGCTTTCAACCAATACAAATGAATTCACTGTGAAATGTCATTTTGACATTTAACAACCCTAGCTGGCAATGTGGTGTTTGACACATAAGGAGAAACATCTTGTTTCATTTATGAAGGAGGGACTCTTAAAGTCACAAAGCCTATTTTTAGAGGGGCATCAGGCGGCATTAATATTCTTAAAGGGCCATTATTAAACAGTGGGTCTCCTATGCTGTTATTGCCTATGGAGTGAGTGGCTGGGCTGCCAAGAATTATGACGCATCCCAATACCCCTTTCACGAGAGGTACAGGACGGCTTCCTGAGGAAATGTTGCTTTGAATGCAAGGCCTGCCCTGCTATCAAGTCATATGCACCTCAAGAATCCTTTGAACCCAGGTACTGAATTGCCACAGGAAAATACACTTCACATAAGTCATTTTGTAATCCCATACTGTTTTCTTATGTATTGACTGCAAGGCTTGCCATGCTACCAAGTCATATGCACCCCAATGAGCCTTTGAATCCAGGTACTGGATGGTCACAGGAAAACCCACTTCCCATTCTTCGGTTGGTCCTGCCATACTGTTTTCTTATGTATTAACTGCAAGGACTGCTGTGCTACCAAGTCATATGCACCCCAATAAGGCTTTGAACCCAGAGACTGGATGGCCACAGGAAAACCCACTTCACATTCTTCAGTTGGTCCTGCCATACTGTTTTCTTATGCACTGAATGCAAGGGCTGCCTTGACCCAAATTTGCATGCAACACAATCCCCCCTTGGAAAAAACATGGAGGAGGGCCTCATAAAAAAAACTGTCCCATTACAAAGGAGCAGGTCTCCTAGACTCATAGTGCCCTACACTAAGTGCATGGGCTGAAAAACATTTCCCCATGGGGGGTACGTTTTTAAAAAATATGGGGATCATAGACACCCTTGTCAAAAATTGGACTGGCTGTAGCAGCACGGAACACGTAAACCCTGGTGATCTAGTGGTGGTGGATGATGAGACGTTGAGGAAGGCCTCATTAAAAACTAGACCCAATTTAAAGCAGTGGGTCTCCTAGACTTGTAATGCCCATACACTAAGTGCATGGGTTGACAAATATTTCCTCATGGGGGGTACATTTTAATATAAATATTTTATGGGGATCATAGACACCCTTGCCAAAAAATTGACTGGCTGTAGCAGAACGGAACACGTTAACCCTGGTGATCTAGTGGCGGAGAATGATGAGACGTAGAGGAAAGCCTCATTAAAAACTAGGCCCACTTTAAAGGAGTAGGTCTCCTAGACTTGTAATGCCCATACACTAAATGTATGGGCTGACAAACATTTTCCACTGGGGGAGTAACATTTTTTTGGGTTTCAAAATAGTAACGGGCATCATAAAAACACCCTTGCACAAAATTTGAGTGGCTTTTGCATCGCAGGATACGATCACCCTGGTGTTCTAGTGGTTGTGGATGATGAGGATAAAGAGGAGGATAACATCAAAAAGACCAAATCAGGAAGCGTACACCCATGTGTGGTTGTGAAGCGGTGCATGAGAATACACCTCCACAAAAAAGGCAAGGAATTTGAGGTTATGTTTTGTTGTTTTCATTCGGTGGTGTACAGAAGTCTTCATTTTTATAAGAGTCAGCCTGTCAGCATTTTCAGTTGACAGGCTGATGAGATTATCTGTTATAATTCTACCAGCGGCATTAAAAATCCGCTCTGACAGAATGCTAGCAGCAGGGCAGGCCAGGACCTCCAAGGCATAGAGAGCCAGTTCATGCCACATGTCCAGCTTGTATACCCAATAATTAAAAGGCACAGAGGATTCACGGAGGACGTTTCTATGATCAGCAAGGTACTCCCTCAGCATCTTCACAAACATTGCACTTCTTTTGACAGCACCCCTTGCCTCTGTGCCGGCACGATGGGAGGTTCTGAGAAAATTGTCCCTTTGCCATTGTTCCCCTGCCTGTGCTTGATTGTACTTTTGTCTCTCTCTCTTGGATTCCTTGGTTACAACAAATTCTGATGTTTGCTGCCAGCGTTCTCAGATGGGAATTTTTTTATTAATTCCGCTACAAAGGCCCTCTGGTACTGCAACATTTTAGTACACCTGTCTGCCTCCGGAAGAAGAGATTGAAAGTTCTCTTTGTAGCGTGGGTCTAGAAGTGTCACCAACCACTAATGAGTGTCACCAAAAATTTTAAGAATGCAAGAGTCACGGGAAATGCAGCGCAACATAAGTCAGCCATGCGTGCCAGACTGCTAACAGGCAAGACTTCCGTGTCCCCACCAACAGGAGGACTGACCATGTTGTCCTCCTCCTCTTCTCTGTCCTCAGGCAATCCAGGCTGAACAGACGATATGACAGCTTTGCTTGTAGTACCATCTAAAGCGCATGAAAGTAGCTCCAGTTCTTCCTCCTTCTTTTCTTCATTGTCTAACAATCCACATTGGGATAACATGAGTCTGGGCTGAGTGTAATAACCCTGTATGGTTCCTTGCTCCATGTCCTCATGCTCCGCCTGCAATGCTTCTACTTTAATTGTGAGCAGAGAGATTTTCAGATTGCAGAGAAGCGGGATGGTGATGCTAATTATGACATCATCACTGCTCACCATCTTGGTGCAGTCCTCCACGTTTTTAAGGATAGTACATATGTCTGACATCCATGTCCACTCTTGAGGTTTTATATGTGGAGTCTGAACTGAATAACGATGACAGATTAAGCACATGGGGTAGGCGGCAAAGTATATGTGTGAGCTCACCTTGTGTCAGAGCCACCACCAGGTTCTGGCCATTGTCACACACATGACCATGCCTGGCTGCAGGTTCAGCGGTGTCATCCAAAAATCTGACTGCTCTTTCAGCACTGTCCACAACTCTTCTGCATTATGCTGAATCTGTCACCTAAACAGATTAGCTTCAGCACAGCCTGTTGCCGCTTGGTTGTCGCAATGCTGCACTTCTTCTAGCTTCTGACTGATGTGCTCCTTTCAGAAATTGAGGCTGAAGAGGAGGAGGAGATGCAGGAGCTGTAGACTATGGGGGCAACTCTGATGTAGGGCCCACAATCCTCGGTGTTTGGAGGATGCTTTCCATCCCAAGGTTCAACTGGGTCCCAGCTTCCACTAGGTTAACCCAGTGTGTCGTCAGTGAGATATACCGTCCCTGGCGACAAGCACTTGTCCACGTGTCTGTGGTTAGGTTGACTTTCCCAGTAACAGCATTGTTGAGGGCATGGGTAATGTTGTGGGGCACATACTGGTGTAATGCCGGTACGGCACACTGGGAGAAATAGTGGCGACTGGGGACTGAGTACCTTGGGACTGTCACCGCCATCAGGTTGCGGAAAGCTTCCATCTTGTGATGAGCGAATATACTCATTACTCGAGATTTCCCGAGCATGCTAAGGTGTCCTCCGAGTATTTTTTAGTGCTCGGAGATTTTGTTTTCTTCGCCGCAGCTGGATGATTTACAGCTACTAGCCTGCTTGATTACATGTAGGGGTTCCCTAGCAACAAGGCAACCCCCACATGTACTTAGCCTGGCTAATTAGCTGTAAATCATTTAGCTGAGGTGATGAAAACTTAATCTCCGAGCACTAAAAAATAATTGGAGGATACCCGAGCGTGCTCAGAAAATCTCGAGTAACGAGTATATTCGCTCATCACTACTTCCATCTCAACGAGCCTAAAAGGCAACATTTTGAGCGCAAGCAGACGAGAACTGTTAGAATTTAGTACTGTGGCCTTTGGGTATTATCTGGGTATTATTGTTTGCGTTCCAATGACTGGGGTATAGACCACTGAAGGCTGCACTGGGGCAAGGACGTGGACAGGCTTGATGATGATGTTGGTTGACTGTGGGCAACAACAGGTGCAGGGCACGAGGCATCTTCATACGCACCATGGACTGGGGATTGGCTTCTATGCAAAAAGGTGGATGAAACAGTGGTTTCACCTGCAGACAGTGTTCCTGGAGCCTGGGGTTCAGCCCACAAAGTCGGGTGCTTTGCTGCCATGTGCCTGATCGTGCTGGTGGTGCTCAGGCTGGTAGTTTTTCTACCCCTGCTGATGCGGGCATGGCAGGTGCTGCAAATGGCCTGTTTGGAGTTTTCTGCAGAATCTTTAAAAAATAACCAGACTTGGGAAAATCTAACAGTTGGAATGGCAACTTCCGTCATGTTGATGTTACGGGGAACGTAGGCACGCCTTCTGTCTGCGGCCACCACACTGCTTCTTTCAGCCTGTTGGGGTGCTATGCCTCCTTTCCCATGTGTGCTGCTGTCCTCACTCTTCATGTCCTCCTGCCAAGTTGGGTCAGGTACTATGTCATCCACCACCTCATCTTCCACATCCATACACTGCTCCTCCTCCTGACTTTCTGGCAATTATGTCTCATCATCGTCCACCTCATGTGACACTTTCCGACCATCGCCTTTGTGTGACCATGGCTGATCAAATCTTTGGGCATCGCTACATACAATCTCATCTTGCCCCGCTTCAAGTTGACCGGCTGAGAGTCCGGAGTCTTTAAAGGGAAAACTGATCAGCTCTTCGGAGTGTCCAAGTGTGGGATTAGTTGTCTCAGGGCACTCGGCATGGTGGGAGGAAGGAAGATCAGGGTGAGTAATATTAGGTCCACACTCAAGGATAGTCAGACTTGACCGTGTGGAAGACATGGTGGTGGTGGCGGTTAACTGTCTGGAAGCATTATCCGCTATCCAACCAACAACCATTTCACACTGCTGTGGCTTCAATAGTGGTGTGCTGTGGTCCCCAAGAAACTGGGACAGGAAGGTTGAGCGAGAAGATATGGGTCTTTGTTGTGGCCCACTTTCAGCTTGGCCACGGCCTCGTCCTCTACATGCACCATCAGCATCACGTCTACTTCCCCATCCCTTGCCTTGCCCATTTTAAATGGACTACTGAAATATTTTAAAAGTTAAATACAAATGTATTAATTTTCAGAAAACTTATATGTGATCAGTATGCCTGAAAAGCAAGTATTTGGAGACCACAGATAGACCTGGCATCTGAGTGAAATAACAGACTGTTTCACTATATGGCCTGTTTTTTTTGTTTTCATTTTTTTACCGCAAAATACTGTATAGACCAAGGCTAGCAGACAAAAAAATGCAAAGTATGCCTGCAAAGCGAGGATTTGGACACCACAGATACATCGGGCATCTGAAGGAATTAACAGACTGTTTCAATATGTGGCCTGTTTTTGGTATTAATTTTTTTTACCACAAAATACTGTAGATACCAAGGCTAGCAGACAAAAAAATGCAAAGTATGCCTTAAAAGCGAGGATTTTGACACCACAGATACACCGGGCGTCTGACGAAGATAACAAACTGTTTCAATATGTGTCCTGTTTTTTGGTTTTAAAATTTTTTTAAACACAAAATACTGTATAGACCAAGGCTAGACCAAAATTGTGTCAATAAGTAGGCAATGACAATAAAAAACAATTTGGAGTACTAAAATTGTTAAATATTTAGTGCAATGATATGCGGTGCGTGTGGCGTACAAATCACAATAATGAATATAAGAACTGTAGCTAAATATTTTTGGGCCAGCTACAGATTTTTTGGGCAGCAAAAAGACACTCCAAAAATAATATAGTACCAAAAAAAGACCAGATTTTTCTGCGCACTCACACCTGATGCCTGGGACAATTTTTTTTTTTTTAAATTGTTAGATTTTCATGCTTTCATATTGCAATAACCTGGCTGTAGTCTGCAGTGTGACCAAGTAAATAAATGTAGAAAAAAGGGGGCTATGGATTACTTTCTAATAAAATTAGCAGGTATAAGGTGCAAAAAAAATTGCCATGGATACCTGCAGCTACGTGCATATAAAATACGCATAAAATACGCAGCAGCAGACAGGAATGGAGCTTTTGGAGATATGCAGTGAGATCTATATACTCACATACAGTGCCTGCATGCCTTGCACTGATGTGGATATGTGCACATAGACTCACCTACCTAGCGCTGCAATCTATGTACCCCCGAATTAGCCCTTAAAAGGACCTTTGGTTTATCAGGATTTGTGGATTGAACACTAGTAGACCCACACTAACTTATAAATGTAAGACTCTAACCCTATCTCATCATCAGCTCTCCCTACACTAACTGAGTCCGGAGCAGAATGCGGCGAGCAGGGCGGCACAAGGTCTCTTATAGACCTGATGGTGTTGTGCAGCCAACCAATCACTGTAATACCGCAGCAAAGATAGCTGCGGTATTAGGCCGGCGTCACACTAGGTGTAAGACAATACGGTCCGTTTTTTACAGCCATAATACGGCCGTAATAAGCAGAAATGTTCCCAAAATAGTGATCCGTATGTCATCCGTAGGCAGGGTGTGGCAGCGTATTTTGCGCATGGCATCCTCCGTATGTAATCCGTATGGCATCCGTACTGTGATATTTTCTCGCTGGCTTGCAAAACCGACATCTAATAGATTTATGGGCTCAAATGTTCGGTAAAACATATATACAGTATATATATATATATATATATATATATATATATATATATATATATATGTCATTGAGACACACACATATATATATATATATATATATATATATATATATATATTCATATTTAATTCAGCGCGAGATATGTGAAAAGCCGGTAATTCAATTGCCGGCTTTTCATTTCTCCTTCACAAACCCGACAGGATATGAGACATGGTTTACATACAGTAAACCATCTCATATCCCTTTTTTTTGCATATTCCACACTACTAATGTTAGTAGTGTGTATGTGCAAAATTTGGGCGCTGTAGCTTGTAAAATAAAAGGGTTAAATCATGGAAAAAATTGGCGTGGGATCCCGCGCAATTTTCTCCGCCAGAGTGGTAAAGCCAGTGACTGAGGGCAGATATTAATAGCCTAGAGAGGGTCTATGTTGTGAATTCTGCTCTTGGGCTCCCTCCGGTGGTTATAAGTGGTACTGCTGCTCCTTTGGATTTCAGCAGTAATCAGGTGCTTCCACTTATTACCAATTCTGACTGGGCTATTTAGTCTGGCTAGATCCTTTATTTAGTGCCAGTTGTCCATTGTTTCTTGTTGGATACACATCTCTGCCTGGATTCTCCTGCTATTCTGTCCAATTCATCAAAGATAAGTCCTGGCTTTGTTTTTGCAGTCCACATACTGTGGACTTTATAGTTCAGTGCATTTCTATGTTTTTCCTTGGCCAGCTTTGTCAGTGTGGATTTATTCAGTCAAGCTGGAAGCTCTGGAGAAGCAGATTTACCCTCCATGCCTTTAGTTAGGTGTGGAGATTTTTTGTATTCTCTGTGGTGGATATTTTCTAGTATTTTAATACTGACCGCACAGTACTCTGTCCTGTCCTTTCTATTTATCTAGAAGTGGCCTCCTTTGCTAAATCCTGGTTTCATTCTGCGTATGTTATTTCCCTCTCCTCTCACAGTCAATATGTGTGGGGGGCTGTCTATCCTTTGGGGATTTTCTCTGAGGCAAGATAGCTTTCCTGTTTCTATCTTTAGGGGTATCTAGTCCTCCGGCTGTGTCGAGGTGTCTAGGCCGTGTTAGGTACATCCCACGGCTACTTCTAGTTGTTGTGTTAAGTTCAGGGTCTGCGATCAGTACAGGTACCACCTCCTCCAGAGCACGTCTCATGCTGCTCCTAAGCCACCAGAACATAACAGTACAACTGGCCCACAATGAGTTAAATGCATCTCAAAAGAAGGGAAGAAAAGGGCTGAGCCATTTTTTTTCTGCAGTCTACTTTGTCTTCTCTTCCCTCTTAATCTCTGGGTGGTTCAGGAGTTCGGCGCTGGCATGGATGTTCAGGGTTTGGCTTCTCGTGTGGATCAACTTGCTGCAAGAGTACAGGGTATTTTTGATTATGTTGTCCAGACTCCGGTTTTAGAGCCTAGAATTCCAACTCCTGATTTGTTTTTTGGGGACAGGTCCAAGTTTTTTAGCTTTAAAAATAACTGCAAACTGTTTTTTGCTCTGAAACCCCGTTCCTCTGGTGATCCTATTCAGCAAGTTAAAATTGTCATCTCTCTGCTGCGTGGCGATCCTCAGGACTGGGCATTTTCCCTTGAATCAGGGAATCCGGCCTTGCTTATTGTAGACACCTTTTTTCAGGTGCTAGGGGTATGATGAACCTAATTCAGTGGCTCATGCAGAAAAAACCTTGTTGACCCTGTGTCAGGATCAGGAAGCGGCAGAATCATACTGCCAGAAATTTAGAAAATGGTCTGTGCTCACTAAATGGAATGAGGATGCTTTGGCCGCAATTTTCAGAAAGGGTCTTTCTGAATCTGTTAAGGATGTTATGGTGGGGTTCCCCACGCCTGCTGGTCTGAGTGATTCTATGTCTCTGGCCATTCAGATTGATCGGCGCTTGCGCGAGCGCAGAGTTGTGCACACGATGGCGTTGTCCTCTGAGCGGAGTCCTGAGCCTATGCAGTGTGATAGGATTTTGACTAGAGCTGAACGGCAAGGATTCAGACGTCAGAATGGGTTGTGTTTTTACTGCGGCGATTCAGCTCATGTTATTTCTGACTGTCCTAAGCGTACTAAGAGAGTCGCTAGGTCTGTTACCATCAGTACTGTACAGCCCAAATTTCTCTTATCTGTGACCTTGATCTGCTCATTGTCGTCATTTTCTGTCATGGCGTTTGTGGATTCAGGCGCCGCTTTAAACTTGATGGATTTAGAATTCGCCAAGCGTTTTGGTTTCCCCTTGCAGCCTTTGCAGAACCCTATTCCTTTGAGGGGCATTGCTGCTACACCTTTGGCTAAAAATAAACCTCAGTTTTGGACACAGCTGACCATGTGCATGGCGCCAGCCCATCAGGAAGATTGTCGTTTTCTGGTGTTGCATAATTTGCATGATGTTATTGTACTGGGTTTTCCATGGTTACAGGTACATAATCCGGTGCTGGATTGGAAATCTAAGTCTGTGACTAGTTGGGGTTGTCAGGGGGTTCATAATGACGTTCCTTTGATGTCAATTTCCTCTTCCCCCTCTTCTGAAATTCCTGAGTTTTTGTCAGATTTCCAGGATGTGTTTGATGAACCCAAGTCCAGTTCCCTTCCTCCGCATAGGGACTGTGATTGTGCTATTGACTTGATTCCAGGATGTAAGTTCCCTAAGGGCCGAATTTTCAACCTGTCTGTGCCAGAACATACTGCCATGCGGAGTTATGTTAAGGAGTCTTTGGAGAAAGGGCATATTCGGCCATCTTCGTCACCATTGGGAGCGGGATTCTTTTTTGTTGCCAAAAAGGATGGCTCCTTGAGACCCTGTATTGATTATCGCCTCTTGAATAAGATCACGATCAAATTTCAATACCCTTTGCCTTTGCTTTCTGATTTGTTTGCTAGGATTAAGGGGGCTAGTTGGTTTACTAAGATTGACCTTCGAGGGGCGTATAATCTTGTTCGTATTAAACAGGGTGACGAATGGAAAACTGCGTTTAATACGCCCGAAGGCCATTTTGAATACCTTGTGATGCCATTCGGGCTCTCTAATGCTCCATCTGTTTTTCAGTCCTTCATGCATGATATCTTCCGGAGTTATCTTGATAAATTCATGATTGTATATTTGGATGATATTTTGATTTTTTCCGATGATTGGGAGTCTCATGTAAAACAGGTCAGGATGGTATTTCAGATCCTTCGTGATAATGCTTTATTTGTGAAAGAGTCTAAGTGCCTCTTTGGAGTTCAGAAGGTTTCTTTTTTGGGTTTCATTTTTTCTCCTTCGTCTATAGAAATGGATCCTGTTAAGGTTCAGGCCATTCATGATTAGGTTCAACCCACATCTGTGAAGAGCCTTCAGAAATTTTTGGGCTTTGCTAATTTTTATCGCCGTTTCATTGCCAACTTCTCCAGTGTGGTTAAACCCCTGACCGATTTGACGAATAAAGGCTCTGATGTGACGAATTGGTCCTCTGTGGCTGTTTCTGCCTTTCAGGAGCTTAAACGCCGATTTACTTCTGCCCCTGTGTTGCGTCAGCCGGATGTTTCTCTTCCTTTTCAGGTTGAGGTTGACGCTTCTGAGATTGGGGCAGGGGCCGTTTTGTCTCAGAGGAATTCTGATGGTTCCTTGATGAAACCGTGTGCCTTCTTTTCCCGAAAGTTTTCGCCTGCGGAACGCAATTATGATGTCGGCAATCGGGCGTTGTTGGCTATGAAGTGGGCATTTGAGGAGTGGCGACATTGGCTTGAGGGGGCCAAGCACCGTGTTGTGGTCTTGACCGACCATAAGAATCTGATTTACCTCGAGTCTGCCAAGCAGTTGAATCCTAGACAGGCTCGATGGTCCCTGTTTTTCTCCCGTTTTGATTTTGTGGTCTCGTATCTTCCGGGTTCTAAGAATGTTAAGGCTGATGCCCTCTCTAGGAGCTTTTTGCCTGATTCTCCTGGAGTCCTTGAGCCGGTTGGTATTCTCAAGGAAGGGGTGATTCTTTCTGCCATCTCCCCTGATTTACGACGAGTGCTTCAGGAATTTCAGGCTGATAAACCTGATCGCTGTCCAGCGGGGAAACTGTTTGTTCCTGATAGATGGACTAGTAAGGTGATTTCTGAGGTTCATTGTTCTGTGTTGGCTGGCCATCCTGGGATTTTTGGTACCAGAGATTTGGTTGGTAGGTCCTTTTGGTGGCCTTCTTTGTCACGGGATGTGCGTTCTTTTGTGCAGTCCTGAGGGACTTGTGCGCGGGCCAAGCCCTGCTGTTCCCGCGCTAGTGGGTTGCTTTTGCCTTTGCCGGTCCCTGAGAGGCCTTGGACGCATATTTCTATGGATTTTATTTCAGATCTCCCTGTTTCCCAGAAGACGTCTGTTATCTGGGTGGTTTGTGATCGGTTTTCTAAGATGGTTCATTTGGTACCCTTGCCTAAGTTGCCTTCCTCTTCTGATTTGGTTCCGTTGTTTTTTCAGCATGTGGTTCGTTTACATGGCATTCCTGAGAATATTGTGTCTGACAGAGGTTCCCAGTTTGTTTCTAGGTTTTGGCGGGCCTTTTGTGCTAGGATGGGCATTGATTTGTCTTTTTCTTCCGCATTTCATCCTCAGACAAATGGCCAAACCGAGCGAACTAATCAGACTTTGGAAACTTATTTGAGATGCTTTGTGTCTGCTGATCAGGATGATTGGGTGGCTTTCTTGCCATTGGCCGAGTTTGCCCTTAATAATCGGGCTAGTTCGGCTACTTTGGTTTCGCCCTTCTTTTGTAATTTTGGTTTCCATCCTCGTTTTTCTTCAGGGCAGGTTGAGCCTTCTGATTGTCCTGGTGTGGATTCTGTGGTGGACAGGTTACAGCAGATTTGGACTCATGTGGTAGACAATTTGACGTTGTCTCAGGAGAAGGCTCAACGTTTTGCTAACCGTCGTCGGTGTGTTGGTCCCCGGCTTCGGGTTGGGGATTTGGTCTGGTTGTCTTCCCGTCACGTTCGTATGAAGGTTTCTTCCCCTAAGTTCAAGCCTCGGTTTATTGGTCCTTATAAGATTTCTGAGATTATCAATCCTGTGTCTTTTCGTTTGGCCCTTCCAGCCTCTTTTGCCATCCATAATGTTTTCCATAGATCTTTATTTCGGAGATATGTGGTGCCCGTTGTTCCCTCTGTTGATCCTCCTGCCCCAGTGTTTGTTGATGGGGAGTTGGAGTATGTGGTTGAGAAAATTTTGGATTCTCGTTTTTTGAGGCGGAGGCTTCAGTATCTTGTCAAATGGAAGGGTTATGGCCAGGAGGATAATTCTTGGGTTGTTGCCTCCGATGTTCATGCGGCTGATTTGGTTCGTGCTTTTCATTTGGCTCGTCCTGATCGGCCTGGGGGCTCTGGTGAGGGTTCGGTGACCACTCCTCAAGTGGGGGTACTGTTGTGAATTCTGCTCTTGGGCTCCCTCCGGTGGTTATAAGTGGTACTGCTGCTCCTTTGGATTTCAGCAGTAATCAGGTGCTTCCACTTATTACCAATTCTGACTGGTCTATTTAGTCTGGCTAGATCCTTTAGTTAGTGCCAGTTGTCCATTGTTTCTTGTTGAATACACATCTCTGCCTGGATTCTCCTGCTATTTTGTCCAATTCATCAAAGATAAGTCCTGGCTTTGTTTTTGCAGTCCACATACTGTTGACTTTATAGTTCAGTGCATTTCTATGTTTTTCCTTGTCCAGCTTTGTCAGTGTGGATTTATTCAGTCAAGCTGGAAGCTCTGGAGAAGCAGATTTACCCTCCATGCCTTTAGTTAGGTGTGGAGATTTTTTGTATTCTCTGTGGTGGATATTTTCTAGTATTTTAATACTGACCGCACAGTACTCTGTCCTGTCCTTTCTATTTAGCTAGAAGTGGCCTCCTTTGCTAAATCCTGGTTTCATTCTGCGTATGTTATTTCCCTCTAGTCTCACAGTCAATATTTGTGGGGGGCTGTCTATCCTTTGGGGATTTTCTCTGAGGCAAGATAGCTTTCCTGTTTCTATCTTTAGGGGTATCTAGTCCTCCGGCTGTGTCGAGGTGTCTAGGCTGTGTTAGGTACATCCCACGGCTACTTCTAGTTGTTGTGTTAAGTTCAGGGTCTGCGGTCAGTACAGGTACCACCTCCTCCAGAGCACGTGTCATGCTGCTCCTAAGCCACCAGAACATAACAGTCTATGGTTATTGGCCCCCCCTGGCTAAAAACATCTGCCCCCAGCCACCCCAAAAAAGGCACATCTGGAAGATGCGCCTATTCTGGCACTTGGCCACTCTCTTCCCCCTCCCGTGTAGCGGTGGGATATGGGGTAATGAAGGGTTAATGTCACCTTGCTATTGTAAGGTGACATTAAGCCAGATTAATAATGGAGAGGCGTCAATTATGACACCTATCCATTATTAATCCAATAGTACGAAATGGTTAATAAAACACACACACATTATTACAAAGTTTTTTAATGAAATAAAGACACATGTTGTTGTAATATTTTATTAGACTCTTAATCCACCTGAAGACCCTCATCACCTGAAACAAAGTTAAAAAATACAAACAACAATTTTCCATACCTTCCGTCGTTTTGTCCCACGTTGCAAATCCATCAGAAAGGGTTAACTAATTTTATAAGCAGAAGCCTGTTAATGCAGCTGCCCCTGCCTGTAAAAACCCGGGGAATGAATGGAAAGCAAGGTGACCTGTAGTTACCTTGAGTTGCGGTGATGCGCCCTCTGCTGGATGTCCTTATGAACTGGAGCCTGAGAAAAGTTCCCACGCTCGAGTTCATATGAGGACATCCAGCAGAGGGCGCCTCACCGCGACTCAAGGTAACTACAGGACATTCCCCTGCATTTCATTCATTCCCCGGGGTTTTACACACAGGAGCACAATTGCATTAGCAAAGCTCCTGGGTGTAAAATGATTTAACCTCTTCAGATGGATTTACTTCGTGGGACTTGAGCGACGGAAGGTATGGGATATTGTTGATTTTTATTTTTCCTTTTTAACAGAACGAGGGTCTTCAGGTGGATTACCAGTATAATAAAATATTACAACACCCTGTGTCTTTATTTCATTAAAGGACTTTGTAATTATGTGTGTGTGTTTTATTAACCATTTCGTACTATTGGATTAATAATGGATAGGTGTCATAATTGACGCCTCTCCATTATTAATCTGGCTTAATGTCACCTTACAATAGCAAGGTGACATTAACCCTTCATTACCCCATATTCCACCGCTACACGGGAGTGGGAAGAGAGTTGCCAAGTGCCAGAATAGGTGTATCTTCCAGATGTGCCTTTTCTGGGATGGCTGGGGGCAGATGTTTTTAGCCAGGGGGGCCAATAACCATGGACCCTCTCTAGGCTATTAATATCTGCCCTCAGTCACTGGCTTTACCACTCTGGCAGAGAAAATTGCGCGGGAGCCCACGCCAATTTTTTCCACGATTTAACCCTTTATTTTACAAGCTACAGTGCCCAAATTTTGCACGTACACACATTAGTAGTGTGGAATATGCAAAAAAAAAAGGGATATGAGATGGTTTACTGTATGTAAACCATGTCTCATATCTAGTGTTGAGCATTCCGATACCGCAAGTATCGGGTATCGGCCGATACTTGCAGTATCGGAATTCCGATACCGAGTTCCGATATTTTTGTGATATCGGAAATCGGAATCGGAAGTTCCCAGTGTATGGTTCCCAGGGTCTGGAGGAGAGGAGACTCTCCTTCAGGCCCTGGGATCCATATTCATGTAAAAAATAAAGAACTAAAATAAAAAATATGGATATACTCACCCCTCCGGCGGACCCTGGACCTTAGCGATGTAACAGGCAGCCTCCGTTCCTAAGAATGCAGTGAGTTTAGGACCTGCGATGACGTCGCGGCTTGTGATTGGTCGCGTGAGCGATCACATGAGCGGTCACGCGACCAATCACAAGCCGCAACGTCATCGAAGGTCCTTAACTCTGCATTCTTAAGAACGGAGGCACCGCTAAGAGCAGGGGCCGCCGGAGGGGTGAGTATATCAATATTTTTTATTTTTATTCTTTATTTTATACATGAATATGGATCCCAGGGCCTGAAGGAGAGTTTCCTCTCCTTCAGACCCTGGGAACCATTCCGATATTTTGTGTCCCATTGATATGCATTGGTATCGGGTATCGGGATCGGCGAGATCCGATATTTTGCCGGTAACGGTCGATCCAATCCGATACCGATACCTTTGCATATCGGAAGGTATCGCTCAACACTACTCATATCCTGTCGGGTTTGGGAAGGAGATATCAAAAGCCGGCAATTGAATTACCGGCTTTTCTATAGAACACCGCTGCGTATTTCTCGCAAGTCACACTGCTGGTTCGTGTGTAATCCGTATTTTTCTCGCCCCCATAGACTTTCATTGGCGTATTTTTTGCGCAATACGCTGACAAACGCAGCATGCTGTGATTTTCTACGGCCGTACAATACCGTATATTACGGATGCGTAATATACGGCTGATAGGAGCAGCCCCATAGAGATTCATTGGGCCGTGTGTAATGCGTTTTTTACGGATGTATTTTCTGCGCTCATACGTCCGTAAAACTCGCTACTGTGACGCCGGCCTTACAGTGCATAACAGACAATCGCTGCATGCTGATTGGCCCTGTAAAAAGCACCAAAATTAAAAGAAGGAAACCTGAACTCCTGCCAAATAATCCCGGAAATACTCGGTGCTCGCCGAGTACACAGAGCATAGTGATACTCGGGCAAGTACTCAGAAGTGGCGAGCACGTTCGCTCATCACTATTTACTACACATTTCAATGCCGCCCTAGCATCTTTGTCATGTATTAAAAACCAACAGGTAAAATAATGATAATTGAAGACCTTGACTTATTATGGATACCAATAATGTGAAAATATATATTGTTTTCTTTTTATATTTTTACATTATAAAGCATTTTTTTTAAATAGTGGAGAAAAGCTTTTTTTATACTTTGTTTTTAAACTTTTTTTTTTCCTTCAGTGAAGTTGATATTCATTGATCTTGTTTCCATATTGCAATTTATGTCTGTCAGCAAAAGGCTAACAGACATTCTATTAGTCCATGCCTTTAAGAGAGTCTAATAGGAGTAGTAAGGTAATGGCCATAAGGGCCATTGTTAAGACCCCCTGTTTAAATACGAATTATTGGGACTTGCAGTTGTATCGCAGGGGGGTTGTGGGTGACATCCTCTATTTGCTTCTGTCGCTATAGGCCACAGCATGTATAGAGTTCAATTGATAGGTTCACTACTAGCACTTATTCTGGGAATGGAGCCAGGAGCAGAGCTGCGTAATTCAAACAGGTGCTATATTACAGGTGACAATAATTGTCCCTAAGGCAGGCTTGTCATCTCCATACCAGAGCCATCACATAGCAGAAATGGAAATGCCGTATCAATAATAATCTGGTCTCCACACCATCCATGCATATATCTGTGATCAGAGGACATAATCACTTCTGTGGGTACAATCACCAGGATTTTTGGCCTTGAGAAACAATAGAAATGTAACATCAACCCAAATTATCGATATAACATAGTCGTGTTGGTGTGTTTAGTGTGGTGAAAGTATGCTCAGAAATATAGTGATAATATTATTTCACTTGGTGACTCCTGTAAGAAAATATGATATAAATTGATTGTTGTTTCCTGGCTGCAAAATCCTTACTTATATTGCCTGGCCCCCTTTCACACTGTACCTGTCTGTCGTTTATTGGTATGTTGCTTCCTGCATGTTTATCATCTTAATACCTTGATGCTAATACACACTTGCCTTTATTTGTACATTTGATTTTGTCTATTTCCTGAAAGCATTGTCTCCTAATTCTCCCCTACTCTGTTTCTGTGATCTATCTCCATGCTACTCCTCCCTCCTGCTTAAACCTAGCCTATCTCATGTGCTCTTAAATTGTAATAAATTTAGAGGCCCAGGTCTGAATGATCGTGGTCTGGCTCCATAAGTGTGACTCTTTAAGTGTGCAGCAGAAATATGCCAGAAATTGAAAGGAAGGTACGAGTAACCACTGTTATTAAATGTTACTAGTTTTTCTTTTTCTTCACATTTACTCTCACCATGTTTACAGACCACTCCTTCGCTATCCCCAAACCTTAGCTCCTGCTTACCAAATAATCATCTCTCCTACTCTTTTACCTCCTCACCTGACCACGTCTGTGTCAGGACTCTGAACATTTTTTATTATCTTTTTGTGCATTACTGCCCTTTTCCAAGATGGTGCCTTTGGTCTCATGTGCACTGTGTCTTCCTGCTATAAAACTCCACCCCAGCCTTCAGTCGGTGCTAGAGTATTCAGCCTTGCATCCAACTCCTGACCTCTGCTGACTCCCTGCTATATACCTGCTCCTGTGAACCTGTGGGGTTATCCTGCTACTCTGCTCTGAGTTCCTGCTGCATACACCAGTTCCAGTAATCCTCCTTCATCTGCTGCTCGTGTTTGCTTCCATCTGCATTTGCTGGACATGTAAGCTGTTTCTGCTCTGCAAGAGCCTGAGACTATTACCCAGAACTCCCTGGTTGAACTAAGATATTATTTAAACTGCCTTATAAGCATATCTATCTGTGTTGTGGACTAAGCAAGGACTTATTCGTGTCAAGTATCCTCAAGAATAATTGTGCTTCATAGACTTTCTGCGTGATTGCATTTTCCTCTGAAATTTCCTCTAGACTGCTGAGCTGCATTTGATATTTGCACCAAGTGTTGTGGACTTGAGTTTCTCTCTGCACCTGTTTGAATCACTGTGTGATAATATAGACTTTACCTCTTATAATATTGTGTCCTGTAGTTGTCTTGTTCCACGCAAAGAGTCTCCTGAGTTATCCCCTATAATTATTACAGGATACTCTACCCTAAAAAAAAAAGGAGACTGCTTGAACAATGACTGCAAAAAGCAGACTAGAGCAGGTGTTTTCCATAATTAGATCACTGCAGAAAGATGTGGAAGGTCTGCAAAAGAAGTTTGGAAGCTTTAAACTCAGTCAACAAGTATTTGGACAGACTTTGCAGGACTTAAGCACCCGCATCGCAGCCCAGGAAAACAAACTTGCTGGCATAGAGTCACAGTATGGACGGGCTTTTCAGGACATAAGCACGCAAATAGCTGCACAAGCGACTTTTCCCTCTGGGCAACCGCCACCAGCTAGCCCACCTAAGTTGCCCCCATTCAGATTTAATGGTGATCGCGACAAATTTCGTGGCTTTGTGAATCAATGTATGCTATATTTTGATGCTGACCGTTTTCCTAATGATAGATCCAAAGTATTGTGTGTAATAATGCTGCTGACCGCACGAGCGCTCGCCTGGGCGAATCCGATAAATGAGTCTCGTGACCAACGGTTAAATAACTTGGATGATTTCTTGTCCGCTATGGCATTAATGTTTGATGATCCTAATCGCCGTGCAACCACTGAATCTGCTTTATTGTCTTTACGCCAGGCAAAACTTTCTGTTATTGAGTATGCTACTGAATTCAGGAGATTAGGGGTAGATACCAATTGGGATAGTTATGCACAATTGCCTATTTTTAAAAGGGGTCTGTCTAGTATTGTAAAAGATGAACTAGCTCGCTCTGAGTCACCACAAGAGCTGGAGGCATTTATGCAGCATTGTGTGCGCATTGACATTCGCCTTACTGAGTGTAGGCAGGAGAAGTTTGCTGCATATAACCGTATTTCTAACTTTTCCCTTCCTTCCAAAGAGCCTGCAGGTAAAACATCTCGGGATGTGGAGGAGGTGCCCATGCAAATTGATTCCGTTCAGAGGAACGAGATCAATGAGCGCCGGGAGCATCACCTTCGTGAAAGTCTATGTTTCTACTATGGCCAGTCTGACCACTTCTTGATCAATTGTCATAAGTGTCCTAGACGGTCTAATAAGGTGTTAGCAGCAGTAGGGGAGTATGACAACTGTGATGATGAATCTGACATCTCTGAATGTAGCCTGCCTTTAAACGCTGTATTCCATTCACTTTCTATGACTTCACCCCCCAAGGAACTTAAGGAAAAGAACTCTCACTGTTCTCTCCCTATCAAGATCCCGTGTTCAGGACAGTGGATTTACAGTGCAGCTATGATTGACTCTGGTGCAGGTGGCAATTTCATGGATATCGCATTTGCCAAGGAACATGGTATTGAAATTCAGCAAAGAGCCTCTCCAACTACCATGGAAACAGTGGATCTGTCACCTTTAATCTCTGGGCCTGTGGATCAGGAGACTGTACCCCTTGAAATTTTGTTGGAGCTTAATCATCAGGATCAACTTTCTTTCTTGCTAATTTCTTCTCATTTTCCTGTGATTTTAGGCATTCCTTGGTTGCGTTCTCAGAACCCAATTATCAACTGGGAGACCAAGGAGATTATCTTTCCAACAAGGAGCAACTCAGCGTTAACAGAAGCTGTCCCTGAGTCCACGGCTACGGAACCACATGTACAGGTATTTTCTTTACCTCCAGCATATAAAGAGTTCTCTGACATCTGTGACAAGAAGAATGCAGATCAGCTTCCTCCACACAGGCATTATGACTGTCCCATTGGGTTGCTTCCTGGGGCAGCTATTCCTTTTGGTAACGTATACCCTTTGGCGGCACCTGAGCTTCAAGCCTTAAAGGAGTATATTGATGAAAATCTGGCCAAAGGCTTCATACGTCCTTCTTCCTCACCAGCAGGGGCACCTATCTTTTTTGTAAAAAAGGATGGGACCCTGAGACCCTGTGCTGACTATTGGGAACTCAATAAGGTAACCGTACGAAACCGTTACCCTTTGCCTCTGATTCCCGAATTACTGGAAAGAGTCCGCCATGCAAAGGTGTTCTCTAAACTGGATCTTCGTGGGGCTTATAATTTGGTGCATATTCGTCCAGGGGATGAGTTGAATTCAGATGCCGGTATGGACACTTTGAATCTCTTGTGATGCCCTTCGGGCTTTGTAACGCCCCTGCAACATTTCAACACCTTGCTAATGACATTTTCAGAGATTTGTTGGACCAGTTTGTAGTGATCTATTTGGACGATATACTAATCTTTTCTGACTCTCTACAGGAACATGAAGAACATGTCAAAACTGTTTTAAGACGTCTGAAAGAGAACCATCTGTATATTAAGCCAGAGAAATGCGAGTTCCATCGTTCTGAGATAGACAGTTCTTAGGTTACATCATCTCTCCCCAGGGGCTGAACATGGAATCTGGTAAGATTCAGGCTATCCTTGACTGGCCGGTACCCAAGAACGTTAAGGAGGCCCAACGTTTTATTGGTTTTGCAAATTTCTACCGACGCTTCATTGGAAATTTTTCTTATATTGTCCGTCCCATTACTTCCTTGACAAAGAAGGAAAAGCCCTTTAAGTGGTCATCACAGGCTCAAGAAGCTTTTGATCGGCTTAAGATCTGTTTCACATCAGCACCGCTGTTGATACACCCAGATCCAACACTTTCTTTCATTGTGGAGGTGGACGCTTCTGATAATGCTGTGGGGGCTATTCTCTCCCAAAAAACTGGAGAGAAGGGTCTGCTACAGCCTTGTGCTTTCTTTCCCCGTAGACTAACCTCAGCAGAGAAGAATTATGACGTGGGAGACAAGGAATTGCTGGCTATTATTGCAGCTTTCAAAGAATGGAGGCATCATCTGCAAGGAGCTGCACAACAGATCATAGTGCTAACTGACCATCGCAATTTAGAGTTCCTTAGATCCGCTAGATGTCTTTCTCCTCATCAGGCTCTTTGGAACTTATTTTTAAATCAATTTAACTTTGTTATCTCGTACCGTCCAGGTTCTCGTAATGGGAAGGCTGATGCTTTATCCCGAATCCATGCTGCGGATTCCGTACTTGAAGCCCCGTCCAAGACCATTCTATCTGATGCCAATTTCATCGGAGTTATCCACAATCAGGACTTGTGGAAGGAGTGCAGGGAGGCCTATGAAGGTGATGCATTTCTGGCCAACCCACCTGTGGATATTAATCTTGTCTTTAAGGGTGGCATGTGGTTCAGAGATCGACGTATCTATGTCCCTGAGGTCGTCCGTCTGCAGATCCTCAAGTTGGTACATGACTCCAAGTTGGCTGGTCACGAGGGGTACAGAAGACACAAGAGTTCCTGAGCCGATTCTTCTGGTGGCCAACTTGCCTGAAGGATACCAAGGACTATGTTCTCTCTTGCGAGGTATGTGCTCGTTACAAGACTGCTCATGTGGCACCTATGGGTCTTCTACAACATCACCGTGGGCAGCACGGTGGCACAGTGGTTAGCACTGCAGCCTTGCAGCGCTGGAGTCCTGGGTTCTAATCCCACCTTGAACAACATCTGCAAAGAGTTTGTATGTTCTCTCCGTGTTTGCGTGGGTTTCCTCCGGGCACTCCGGTTTCCTCCCACATTCCAAAGACATACTGATAGGGAATTTAGATTGTGAGCCCCATCGGGGACAGCGATGATAATGTGTACAAACTGTAAAGCGCTGCGTAATATGTTACCGCTATATAAAAATAAAGATTATTATTATTTACCTGTTCCGTCCCGCCCTTGGGGGTCTATATCAATGGACTTTATTGTGGAGCTGCCTACATCGGGGGGCATGAGTACAATCATGATCGCCTGACTAAAGCTGCTCATTTTGTTCCGTGCACCGGCCTCCCCTCAGCTAAAGATACAGTGAACTTGGTTATACAGAATGTCTTTTGGTTGCATGGGGTTCCGGATGAGATCATATCTGACCGTGGAGTGCAGTTCACTTCAAGATTCTGGAAGGGGTTTTGCTCTGCACTCAATATTAATGTCTGTCTCTCTTCCGCTTACCATCCCCAGACAAATGGTCAGACTGAGCGTGCCAACCAGACGCTGGAACAATATCTAAGATGCTATGTCAGCCATCTCCAGGATGATTGGTTGGAGTTGCTGCCCTTAGCCGAATTTTCATATAACAATTCTCAGAGCGCCTCCACTAAATTTACACCTTTCTTTGCCAATCTGGGTTATCATCTGTGTATCTTACCTAGGTCTCCAATTAATTCTCCGGTTCTGGCAGTGGAGGAAAGGCTGACTGCGATGAGGCAAAATCTGGAGGTTCTGAAGGAATCCCTGACCACAGCTCAAGAACGTTATAAGAGATCGGCTGATAGATTCCGTAAACCTGCACCCATGTTCAAGGTAGGAGATTCCGTGTGGTTAGCAACTAAGAATCTGAAGTTAAACGTTCCTTCACAAAAACTTGGACAGAAATTCATTGGCCCTTTCAAGATCAACGGTATTGTGAGCTCTGTGGCCTGCCGGCTGAAGCTGCCTAGGACTATGAAGGTACACCCAGTTTTTCATGTATCTTTACTAAAGCCTGTATCTCCTAATACCTTCCAGAGAGGTGTTGTGCCACCTCCGCAGGCTGTGGTGATTGATGGGCAAGAACAATTTCTGGTGGAGGAAATTGTTGATTCCAGGATTTGCAGGAATCGGCTCCAATATCTGATAAGATGGCAGGGATATCCCCCTGAGGAAGACTCTTGGGAACCTGTGGAACCTGTGGAAAACATCAATGCCCAACAGAAGAATTCTCATTTTTATTAGAAATTCCCTGAGAAACCAGGTCCAGGATCGTCTTGAGGCCGCTTCTAAGGAGGGAGTAATGTCAGGACTTCCAAGATGGCGTCTTTGGTCTCATGTGCACTGTGTCTTCCTGCTATAAAACTCCACCCCAGCCTTCAGTCTGTGCTAGAGTATTCTGCCTTGCATCCAGTGTTATGATCCAGTGACCTTGGAGCCGCATGAGAGACTTTCTCTGGAGTAGGTGGTACCAGTTCTGACCGCAAACCCTAAACTAACACCGCAACTAGAAGTAGCCGTGGGATGTACCTAACACGTCCTAGACACTTTGACACAGCCGGAGGACTAAATACCCCTATAGATGGAAATGGGAATTCTATCTTGCCTCAGAGCAGAACCCCAGAGGATAGGCAGCCCCCCACAAATATTGACTGTGAGTATAAGAGGAAAAACACACGGAGGCAGAAAAACAGGATTTAGCAAAAGAGGCACTTCTAGCTAAACAGAAAAGGATAGGACAGAATTCTAAGCGGTCAGTATTAAAATCTTAAAAATATCCACAGCAGATAATACAAATATTCTACATCTAACTAAAGACATAGAAAGTATAACTGCATCTCCTGAGAATCCAGCATGACTGAAAAATCCAAGCAAAGTCTAAGCTGGATAAAAAACACAATGAATTGCACTGAATTGCAAAGCACACTGCATGTGTGCACAGAGACAAAAAACAAGACACTTATCTTAGCTGAATTGGCAGCAGGGCATGAGAAGCCAGAGAGAAATGCAATTCCTCCAAGTACAATGGACAACTGGCATTGACTCATGGATCCTGCACACTTAAATACCTAATAGAGCTGCAATCAGCAGAAACACCTGCCCTGCTTGAAGAGGGGTCACCGAACCCTCACCAGAGCCCCCAGGCCGATCAGGACGAGCCAGATGAAAGGCACGGACCAAATCAGCAGCATGGACATCAGAGGCAAAAACCCAAGAATTATCCTCCTGGCCATAACCCTTCCATTTGACAAGGTACTGAAGCCTCCGCCTCTAAAAGCGAGAATCCAAAATCTTCTCAACCACATACTCCAACTCCCCATCAACCAACACAGGAGCAGGAGGATCAACCAAGGGAACAACGGGCACCACATATTTCCGTAATAAAGATCTATGGAAAACATTATGGATGGCAAAAGAGGCCGGAAGGGCCAAACGAAAGGACACAGGATTGATAATCTCAGAAATCCTATAAGGACCAATAAACCGAGGCTTAAACTTAGGGGAAGAAACCTTCATAGAAACATGACGGGAAGACAACCAGACCAAATCCCCAACCTGAAGCCGGGAACCAACACACCGACGACGGTTAGCAAAACGCTGAGCCTCCTCCTGAGACAACACCAAATTGTCCACCACATGAGCCCAAATCTGCTGTAACCTGTCAACCACAGAATCCACACCAGGACAATCAGAAGTTTCAAGTTGCCCCTGTTATGACCCCAATGGCAGAGGGTCTCAGGAATCAATACCAAGTCTGCAAACACAAAAAACCAGCTCATAGGGCAGTGGTAACTGGGCTGACCATATATCTAATCCTAGCACCACAAATAGAAGTAGCCGGGGAACGTGCCTACGTTGGTTCTAGACGTCTCGCGCCAGCCGGAGAACTAACTAACCCTAGAAGGGAAAAGAAAGACCTTTCTTGCCTCCAGAGAAAAGACCCCAAAAGTTGGATACAAGCCCCCAACAAATAATAACGGTGAGGTAAGAGGAAAAGACAAACATAAGAATGAGCTAGGTATTTAGCAAAGAGAGGCCCACTAGCTAATAGCAGAATATAGTAAGATGACTTATATGGTCAGCAAAAACCCTATTAAAATATCCATGCTGGATATTCAAGAACCCCCGAACCGTCTAACGGCCAGGGGGAGAACACCAGCCCCCTAGAGCTTCCAGCAAGGTCAGAAATCACATTTAGTACAAGCTGGAAAAAAATAGTAGCAAAGCAAGTAACTCAAAAAACAAAGAAGCAAGACTTAGCTTAATTTTGCAAGAGCCAGGACCAGCAGACAGGAGCAACAGAAGGATCTGATTACAACGATGCCAGGCACTGGACTAAGGATCCAGGAAGTTAATATAGCGACACCCCTGGACTAACAACCCAGGTGAGTGCCAAACAGAAAAAAAACAATCCCAGAGTCATACCACTAGTGACCACAAGAGGGAGCCAAAAAGTCTAATTCACAACAGCCCCGAAGAAAAACGAGGATGAAAACCAAAATTATAAAAGAAGGGCGAAACCAAGGTAACCGAACTAGCCCTATTATTAAGGGCAAACTCCGCCAATGGCAAAAAAGCCACCCAATCATCCTGATTCGCAGACACAAAGCATCTCAAATAAGTTTCCAAAGTCTGATTAGTTCGTTCAGTCTGGCCATTTGTCTGAGGATGAAATGCGGAAGAAAAAGACAAATCAATGCCCAGCCTAGCACAAAAGGCCCGCCAAAACCTAGAAACAAACTGGGAACCTCTGTCGGACACAATATTCACCGGAATACCGTGCAAACGAACCACATGCTGAAAAAACAATGGAACCAAATCAGAAGAGGAAGGCAATTTAGGCAAAGGCACCAAATGAACCATCTTAGTAAACCTGTCACAAACCACCCAGATAACCAACATCCTCTGGGAAACTGGAAGATCTGAAATAAAATGCAAAGGCAAAAGCAACCCACGAGCACGGGAACAACAAGGCTTGGCCCGCGCACAAGTCCCACAGGACTGCACAAAAGAACGCACATCACGCGACAAAGAAGGCCACCAAAAGGACCTACCAACCAAATCTCTGGGACCAAAAATACCAGGATGGCCAGCCAACACAGAGCAATGAACCTCAGAGATCACTCTACTAGTTCATCTATCAGGAACAAACAGTTTCCCCACTGGACAGCGGTCAGGTTTGTCAGCCTGAAATTCCTGCAGAACTCGTCGCAAATCAGAGGAAATGGCAGAAAGGACCATCCCTTCCTTCAGAATGCCGACCGGCTCCAATACCTCAGGAGAATCAGGCAAAAAACTCCTAGAGAGGGCATCAGTAGAGTTGAGCGACTTTCATTTTTTTAAGATCGAGTAGGGTTTTGGGAAACCCGATTTTGTCCAGAGTCGAGTCGAGTGCAGTCGGCCGATTGTCGCTAAAAGTCGGGGAACGACCGAAACACGAAACCCAATGCAAGTCAATGGGGAAGCATAGTCGGCAGTGAGTGGAGGCCAGGAAAACACCTACAGTGCCCATTTTAATGCCAAAAACATCCATTCTTGTTTCTGAAGCTTGTCAATCTTAATTAACTTTATAATAATAGTTGGGCATAGGAAATTGGGGGTCATTTGGCAAAAGTTGTGGGGGGAGTAGGGCTGGCTCAAGTTTTTCATGGGCCCAGGAAATGCGGACTACGTCACGGTGGTGTTGCAGGGAGAGGTAAGTATTTCAACGTTGCAAGTGCTGTGATCCTGAGCAAGCAGGGGGGGCCCACTCGTTCACATTGGCACTGGCACAGGGCCCCTCAAAGTACGGCGGTGTGTTTGCATGGCGGGGGCGCCTCCCACCAGCAGCGACACTTTTGCGTACTCTGAGTGGCCCTGTGCCAGTGACGTCGCCAACGAGTATGCCCCCCGCACCTGATGAAGGAACCTGCACTTTCATCTGCACCTTCCTCTTTGTCCCTGTGTAAGGTGGTATAACATGCAGGAAGGGGAACCTTACTTTCAGCAGGGTCAGATTCTGGCTGTGTAGAGTACAAGGGGAATGTAGTGGTCTAGGTCAATGTACCAGCAGACTCATCTAGCAGTGGCTGGGCAATGGGCAGGATGAGGAGGAAACAGATATAGGGCCAAAGAATAAAGTAGGCTAAATGCAGATAAAAATTAGTAACAGGACTAAACAGGCGGCATTGCTTTGTTCAGTGGAGTAGCAAACCCAAGAGCAGCAGACACTGTTTCAAGGGCCTAACCACACTAGTAGGCCAAATGCAGTTTAATATCTGATAGTATAGGCCGAAAGCCAGAATGTGGAAGCTCAGCTTTGTTCAGTTGAGGACAACACCAGGGAGGGGCAGACACCTTTTGTAGGCCGGAACAGCCAATTTTTTTAAAAAACAGCAGTTAATAAGAGGCCGAAGGTAGAAGCTCAGCTTTATTCAGTTGAGGACAACACCAGGCAGGGGCAGACACCTTTAGTAGGCCGGAACAGCCAATTTCATTTTTAAAAATCGTAATTTGGAACAGAAGGTTGAAGCACAGCTTTATTCAGTTGAGGACAACACCAGGCAGGGGCAGACACCTTTAGTAGGCCGGAACAGCCAATTTCATTTTTAAAAATCGTAATTTGGAACAGAAGGTTGAAGCACAGCTTTATTCAGTTGAGGACAACACCAGGCAGGGGCAGACACCTTTAGTAGGCCGGAACAGCCAATTTTTTTTAAAAAAACAGCAGTTAATAAGAGGCCGAAGGTAGAAGCTCAGCTTTATTCAGTTGAGGACAACACCAGGCAGGGGCAGACACCTTTAGTAGGCCGGAACAGCCAATTTTTTTAAAAAACAGCAGTTAATAAGAGGCCGAAGGTAGAAGCTCAGCTTTATTCAGTTGAGGACAACACCAGGCAGGGGCAGACACCTTTAGTAGGCCGGAACAGCCAATTTTAAAAAAAAACAGCAGTTAATAAGAGGCAGAAGGTAGAAGCTCAGCTTTATTCAGTTGAGGACAACACCAGGCAGGGGCAGACACCTTTAGTAGGCCAGAACAGCCATTTTTTTAAAAAAACAGCAGTTAATAAGAGGCAGAAGGTAGAAGCTCAGCTTTATTCAGTTGCAGCTTCTTTGCAATAATATAAAGAAGACGCGACAGGACAACACTCGGTGGATGCCATATCTGTGTTTTCAATGGAAAAAAAACTTTCAGTTAACTACTTGCAGGAGAAAGTTTTTGTAGCTGGTGGCCAATTTTTTTTTAAAAAAGCAGTTAATAAGAGGCAGAAGGTAGAAGCTCAGCTTTATTCAGTTGCAGCTTCTTTGCAATAATATAAAGAAGACGCGACAGGACAACACTCGGTGGATGCCATATCTGTGTTTTCAATGGAAAAAAACCTTTCAGTTAACTACTTACAAGAGAAAGTTGTTGTAGCTGGTGGCCAATTTTTTTTAAAAAAAGCAGTTAATAAGAGGCAGAAGGTAGAAGCACTGTTTTATTCAGTTGAGGACAACACCAGGCAGGGGCAGACACCTTTAGTAGGCCGGAACAGCCAATTTCATTTTTAAAAATCGTAATTTGGAACAGAAGGTTGAAGCACAGCTTTATTCAGTTGAGGACAACACCAGGCAGGGGCAGACACCTTTAGTAGGCCGGAACAGCCAATTTTTAAAAAAAACAGCAGTTAATAAGAGGCCGAAGGTAGAAGCTCAGCTTTATTCAGTTGAGGACAACACCAGGCAGGGGCAGACACCTTTAGTAGGCCGGAACAGCCAATTCTTAAAAAAAACAGCAGTTAATAAGAGGCAGAAGGTAGAAGCTCAGCTTTATTCAGTTGAGGACAACACCAGGCAGGGGCAGACACCTTTAGTAGGCCGGAACAGCCAATTTAAAAAAAAACCAGCAGTTAATAAGAGGCCGAAGGTAGAAGCTCAGCTTTATTCAGTTGAGGACAACACCAGGCAGGGGCAGACACCTTTAGTAGGCCGGAACAGCCAATTTAAAAAAAAAACAGCAGTTAATAAGAGGCCGAAGGTAGAAGCTCAGCTTTATTCAGTTGAGGACAACACCAGGCAGGGGCAGACACCTTTAGTAGGCCGGAACAGCCAATTTAAAAAAAACCAGCAGTTAATAAGAGGCCGAAGGTAGAAGCTCAGCTTTATTCAGTTGAGGACAACACCAGTCAGGGGCAGACACCTTTAGTAGGCCGGAACAGCCAATTTAAAAAAAAAAACAGCAGTTAATAGGAGGCCGAAGGTAGAAGCTCAGCTTTATTCAGTTGAGGACAACACCAGGCAGGGGCAGACACCTTTAGTAGGCCGGAACAGCCAATTTAAAAAAAAACAGCAGTTAATAAGAGGCAGAAGGTAGAAGCTCAGCTTTATTCAGTTGAGGACAACACCAGGCAGGGGCACACACCATTAGTAGGCCAGAACAGCCAATTTTTTTAAAAAAAGCAGTTAATAAGAGGCAGAAGGTAGAAGCTCAGCTTTATTCAGTTGCAGCTTCTTTGCAATAATATAAAGAAGACGCGACAGGACAACACTCGGTGGATGCCATATCTGTGTTTTCAATGGAAAAAAACCTTTCAGTTAACTACTTACAAGAGAAAGTTTTTGTAGCTGGTGGCCAATTTTTTTTAAAAAAAGCAGTTAATAAGAGGCAGAAGGTAGAAGCTCAGTTTTATTCAGTTGAGGACAACACCAGGCAGGGGCAGACACCTTTAGTAGGCCAAAACAGCCAATTTTTTAAAAAAACAGCAGTTAATAAGAGGCAGAAGGTAGAAGCTCAGCTTTATTCAGTTGAGGACAACACCAGGCAGGGGCAGACACCTTTAGTAGGCCGGAACAGCCAATTTCATTTTTAAAAATCGTAATTTGGAACAGAAGGTTGAAGCACAGCTTTATTCAGTTGAGGACAACACCAGGCAGGGGCAGACACCTTTAGTAGGCCGGAACAGCCAATTTCATTTTTAAAAATCGTAATTTGGAACAGAAGGTTGAAGCACAGCTTTATTCAGTTGAGGACAACACCAGGCGGGGGCAGACACCTTTAGTAGGCCGGAACAGCCAATTTTTTAAAAAAACAGCAGTTAATAAGAGGCCGAAGGTAGAATCTCAGCTTTATTCAGTTGAGGACAACACCAGGCAGGGGCAGACACCTTTAGTAGGCCGGAACAGCCAATTTTTTAAAAAAACAGCAGTTAATAAGAGGCCGAAGGTAGAAGCTCAGCTTTATTCAGTTGAGGACAACACCAGGCAGGGGCAGACACCTTTAGTAGGCCGGAACAGCCAATTTTTTAAAAAAACAGCAGTTAATAAGAGGCAGAAGGTAGAAGCTCAGCTTTATTCAGTTGAGGACAACACCAGGCAGGGGCAGACACCTTTAGTAGGCCGGAACAGCCAATTTCATTTTTAAAAATCATAATTTGGAACAGAAGGTTGAAGCACAGCTTTATTCAGTTGAGGACAACACCAGGCAGGGGCAGACACCTTTAGTAGGCCGGAACAGCCAATTTCATTTTTAAAAATCGTAATTTGGAACAGAAGGTTGAAACACAGCTTTATTCAGTTGAGGACAACACCAGGCAGGGGCAGACACCTTTAGTAGGCCGGAACAGCCAATTTTTTCAAAAAACAGCAGTTTATACGAGGCAGAAGGTAGAAGCCCAGCTTTATTCAGTTGAGGACAACACCAGGCAGGGGCAGACACCTTTAGTAGGCCGGAACAGCCAATTTCATTTTTAAAAATCGTAATTTGGAACAGAAGGTTGAAGCACAGCTTTATTCAGTTGAGGACAACACCAGGCAGGGGCAGACACCTTTAGTAGGCCGGAACAGCCAATTTCATTTTTAAAAATCGTAATTTGGAACAGAAGGTTGAAGCACAGCTTTATTCAGTTGAGGACAACACCAGGCAGGGGCAGACACCTTTAGTAGGCCGGAACAGCCAATTTTTTAAAAAAACAGCAGTTAATAAGAGGCCGAAGGTAGAAGCTCAGCTTTATTCAGTTGAGGACAACAACAGGCAGGGGCAGACACCTTTAGTAGGCCGGAACAGCCAATTTAAAAAAAAAAACAGCAGTTAATAAGAGGCAGAAGGTAGAAGCTCAGCTTTATTCAGTTGAGGACAACACCAGGCAGGGGCAGACACCTTTAGTAGGCCGGAACAGCCAATTTAAAAAAAAAACAGCAGTTAATAAGAGGCAGAAGGTAGAAGCTCAGCTTTATTCAGTTGAGGACAACACCAGGCAGGGGCAGACACCTTTAATAGGCCGGAACAGCCAATTTTTAAAAAAAACAGCAGTTAATAAGAGGCCGAAGGTAGAAGCTCAGCTTTATTCAGTTGAGGACAACACCAGGCAGGGGCAGACACCTTTAGTAGGCCGGAACAGCCAATTTCATTTTTAAAAATCGTAATTTGGAACAGAAGGTTGAAGCACAGCTTTATTCAGTTGAGGACAACACCAGGCAGGGGCAGACACCTTTAGTAGGCCGGAACAGCCAATTTCATTTTTAAAAATCGTAATTTGGAACAGAAGGTTGAAGCACAGCTTTATTCAGTTGAGGACAACACCAGGCAAGGGCAGACACCTTTAGTAGGCCGGAACAGCCAATTTTTTAAAAAAACAGCAGTTAATACGAGGCAGAAGGTAGAAGCTCAGCTTTATTCAGTTGAGGACAACACCAGGCAGGGGCAGACACCTTTAGTAGGCCGGAACAGCCAATTTCATTTTTAAAAATCGTAATTTGGAACAGAAGGTTGAAGCACAGCTTTATTCAGTTGAGGACAACACCAGGCAGGGGCAGACACCTTTAGTAGGCCGGAACAGCCAATTTCATTTTTAAAAATCGTAATTTGGAACAGAAGGTTGAAGCACAGCTTTATTCAGTTGAGGACAACACCAGGCAGGGGCAGACACCTTTAGTAGGCCGGAACAGCCAATTTAAAAAAAAAAAACAGCAGTTAATAAGAGGCAGAAGGTAGAAGCTCAGCTTTATTCAGTTGAGGACAACACCAGGCAGGGGCAGACACCTTTAGTAGGCCGGAACAGCCAATTTTTTTAAAAAAACAGCAGTTAATAAGAGGCAGAAGGTAGAAGCTCAGCTTTATTCAGTTGAGGACAACACCAGGCAGGGGCAGACACCTTTAGTAGGCCAGAACAGCCAATTTTTTTAAAAAAAGCAGTTAATAAGAGGCAGAAGGCAGAAGCTCAGCTTTATTCAGTTGCAGCTTCTTTGCAATAATATAAAGAAGACGCGACAGGACAACACTCGGTGGATGCTATATCTGTGTTTTCAATGGAAAAAAAACTTTCATTTAACTACTTGCAGGAAAAAGTTTTTGTAGCTGGTGGCCAATTTTTTTTTAAAAAAGCAGTTAATAAGAGGCAGAAGGTAGAAGCTCAGCTTTATTCAGTTGCAGCTTCTTTGCAATAATATAAAGAAGACGCGACAGGACAACACTCGGTGGATGCCATATCTGTGTTTTCAATGGAAAAAAACCTTTCAGTTAACTACTTGCAGGAGAAATTTTTTGTAGCTGGTGGCCAATTTTTTTTTAAAAAAGCAGTTAATAAGAGGCAGAAGGTAGAAGCTCAGCTTTATTCAGTTGCAGCTTCTTGGCAATAATATAAAGAAGACGCGACAGGACAACACTCGGTGGATGCCATATCTGTGTTTTCAATGGAAAAAAACCTTTCAGTTAACTACTTGCAGGAGAAAGTTTTTGTAGCTGATGGCCAATTTTTGTACTGTACCAGTTTTTTGTTCTATGTGTTTTTGTTTTTAATGTTAAAATGTCTGCATTTGATATCTCTCCAGTATTTTCTTTTTTATAAGCAAAATACTGCAGTTTTACATCGGATACATGGATACACAGGCAGCTTGGTGGTCAGTGGAGGAGTATTTAAAGTAGGGACCGCAGACAGGCTATCAAAGGCCTAAAATAACAAACAATAGGCTCAAGGCAGTTTTACATCGGTTACATGGATACACAGGCAGCTTGGTGGTCAGTGGAGGAGTATTTAAAGTAGGGACCGCAGACAGGCTATCAAAGGCCTAAAATAACAAACAATAGGCTCATGGCAGTTTTACATCGGTTACATGGATACACAGGCAGCTTGGTGGTCAGTGGAGGAGTATTTAAAGTAGGGACCGCAGACAGGCTATCAAAGGCCTAAAATAGCAAACAATAGGCTCAAGGCAGTTTTACATCGGTTACATGGATACACAGGCAGGCAGCTTGGTGGTCAGTGGAGGAGTATTTAAAGTAGGGACCGCAGACAGGCTATCAAAGGCCTAAAATAACAAACAATAGGCTCAAGGCAGTTTTACATCGGTTACATGGATACACAGGCAGCTTGGTGGTCAGTGGAGGAGTATTTAAAGTAGGGACCGCAGACAGGCTATCAAAGGCCTAAAATAACAAACAATAGGCTCATGGCAGTTTTACATCGGTTACATGGATACACAGGCAGCTTGGTGGTCAGTGGAGGAGTATTTAAAGTAGGGACCGCAGACAGGCTATCAAAGGCCTAAAATAACAAACAATAGGCTCATGGCAGTTTTACATCGGTTACATGGATACACAGGCAGCTTGGTGGTCAGTGGAGGAGTATTTAAAGTAGGGACCGCAGACAGGCTATCAAAGGCCTAAAATAACAAACAATAAGCTCATGGCAGTTTTACATCGGTTACATGGATACACGGGCAGGCAGCTTGGTGGTCAGTGGAGGAGTATTTAAAGTAGGGACCGCAGACAGGCTATCAAAGGCCTAAAATAACAAACAATAGGCTCAAGGCAGTTTTACATCGGTTACATGGATACACAGGCAGCTTGGTGGTCAGTGGAGGAGTATTTAAAGTAGGGACCGCAGACAGGCTATCAAAGGCCTAAAATAACAAACAATAGGCTCATGGCAGTTTTACATCGGTTACATGGATACACAGGCAGCTTGGTGGTCAGTGGAGGAGTATTTAAAGTAGGGACCGCAGACAGGCTATCAAAGGCCTAAAATAACAAACAATAGGCTCAAGGCAGTTTTACATCGGTTACATGGATACACAGGCAGGCAGCTTGGTGGTCAGTGGAGGAGTATTTAAAGTAGGGACCGCAGACAGGCTATCAAAGGCCTAAAATAACAAACAATAGGCTCAAGGCAGTTTTACATCGGTTACATGGATACACAGGCAGCTTGGTGGTCAGTGGAGGAGTATTTAAAGTAGGGACCGCAGACAGGCTATCAAAGGCCTAAAATAACAAACAATAAGCTCATGGCAGTTTTACATCGGTTACATGGATACACAGGCAGCTTGGTGGTCAGTGGAGGAGTATTTAAAGTAGGGACCGCAGACAGGCTATCAAAGGCCTAAAATAACAAACAATAGGCTCATGGCAGTTTTACATCGGTTACATGGATACACAGGCAGCTTGGTGGTCAGTGGAGGAGTATTTAAAGTAGGGACCGCAGACAGGCTATCAAAGGCCTAAAATAACAAACAATAAGCTCATGGCAGTTTTACATCGGTTACATGGATACACGGGCAGGCAGCTTGGTGGTCAGTGGAGGAGTATTTAAAGTAGGGACCGCAGACAGGCTATCAAAGGCCTAAAATAACAAACAATAGGCTCATGGCAGTTTTACATCGGTTACGTGGATACACAGGCAGCTTGGTGGTCAGTGGAGGAGTATTTAAAGTAGGGACCGCAGACAGGCTATCAAAGGCCTAAAATAACAAACAATAGGCTCATGGCAGTTTTACATCGGTTACATGGATACACAGGCAGCTTGGTGGTCAGTGGAGGAGTATTTAAAGTAGGGACCGCAGACAGGCTATCAAAGGCCTAAAATAACAAACAATAGGCTCATGGCAGTTTTACATCGGTTACATGGATACACAGGCAGCTTGGTGGTCAGTGGAGGAGTATTTAAAGTAGGGACCGCAGACAGGCTATCAAAGGCCTAAAATAACAAACAATAAGCTCATGGCAGTTTTACATCGGTTACATGGATACACGGGCAGGCAGCTTGGTGGTCAGTGGAGGAGTATTTAAAGTAGGGACCGCAGACAGGCTATCAAAGGCCTAAAATAACAAACAATAGGCTCATGGCAGTTTTACATCGGTTACGTGGATACACAGGCAGCTTGGTGGTCAGTGGAGGAGTATTTAAAGTAGGGACCGCAGACAGGCTATCAAATGCCTAAAATAACAAACAATAGGCTCATGGCAGTTTTACATCGGTTACATGGATACACAGGCAGCTTGCTGGTCAGTGGAGGAGTATTTAAAGTAGGGACCGCAGACAGGCTATCAAAGGCCTAAAATAACAAACAATAGGCTCAAGGCAGTTTTACATCGGTTACATGGATACACAGGCAGGCAGCTTGGTGGTCAGTGGAGGAGTATTTAAAGTAGGGACCGCAGACAGGCTATCAAAGGCCTAAAATAACAAACAATAGGCTCATGGCAGTATTACATCGGTTACATGGATACACAGGCAGCTTGGTGGTCAGTGGAGGAGTATTTAAAGTAGGGACCGCAGACAGGCTATCAAAGGCCTAAAATAACAAACAATAGGCTCAAGGCAGTTTTACATCGGTTACATGGATACACAGGCAGCTTGGTGGTCAGTGGAGGAGTATTTAAAGTAGGGACCGCAGACAGGCTATCAAAGGCCTAAAATAACAAACAATAGGCTCATGGCAGTTTTACATCGGTTACATGGATACACGGGCAGGCAGCTTGGTGGTCAGTGGAGGAGTATTGCAAGGAGTGTCTGTCCCAGTACTCCCAAAATATAAATAGATGTTAATGTCTCACAAAACAACCAAAAAAAAAAAAAAGGTGGCATACTTAGGTACAGGGGTGGGCTCATCTGCTGAGTTTCTGACATAGTAATTTGGCAGTAACTATTTAATGGTGCCAATATAGGACACAGACACAGACTACTTTAAGTTGCATCATAGATGTCTACAAATTTGTATTGTCAGTGCCAGACATTGAATGATGTCAGCGAATAGACTAAAGATTGGTGGAGCTGTGCGACATAATTTTGCACGTGGTAGAGCACAGTTTGAGCTGGGGGAGGGGGGAACTCTCTTGAGGCCGGCGGGACCGCCCCATGGCCCCTCATGTTACAACGGTGTGTCTGACGTTGGGTGCGCACCACCACCGCCAGAGACACTACATTGTACTATGAGGGACCCAGTGGCAGTGCCATCGACCAAAAGCGGCCACACCCACCTCTTCAGACAAACAGCAGTCTCACGGGTGCTTGCGCCATGTCGCGATACCACGGCCCCGTGTGGGGAGTTTGGCCATTTAGGGAGGTGTAAACATGTCGTATGCTGGACAATCAGCTGCAGCAAATTATACATTAGAAAGGTAATTCACAGTAGTCCACAGGCAAGAGCTTTTCATAGGAAAGCTAGGTGTCGGCCGGGCAAGGTGGGGCAAAAGATTTCGAAATCCAGTTGTGGTTCATTTTAATGAATGTTAGATCGTCAACATTTTGGGTAGCCAGACGAGTCCTTTTTTCGGTTAATATTGAACCTGCAGCACTGAATACTCTTTCTAATAGGACACTTGCTGCCGGGCAAGCAAGCTCCTGCAATGCATATTCTGCCAATTCTGGCCAGGTGTCTAATTTTGATGCCCAGTAATCAAATGGGAATGACGGTTGAGGGAGAACATCGATAAGGGATGAAAAATAGTTAGTAACCATACTGGACAAATGTTGTCTCCTGTCACTTTCAATTGATGCAGCAGTACCTGTCCTGTCTGCGGTCATAGCAAAATCACTCCACAACCTGGTCAGAAAACCCCTCTGTCCAACGCCACTTCTGATGTGTGTGCACCCCTAACACTCCTAGTCTGCTGCCCCCTGGAGCTCGTGTGAGAACGATCACGTGCGCTGTGTGCTGGGAATGCCTGAAGCAAACGGTCAACAAGAGTTGATTGTTTGGTTGCTAATATTAGTTCCAAGTTCTCATGTGGCATAATATTTTGCAATTTGCCTTTATAGCGTGGATCAAGGAGGCAGGCCAACCAGTAATCGTCATCGTTCATCATTTTCGTAATGCGTGTGTCCCTTTTTAGGATACGTAAGGCATAATCCGCCATGTGGGCCAAAGTTCCAGTTGTCAAATCTCCGGTTGTGATTTTTTGAGGGGCAGTTTCAGGCAAATCTACGTCACTTGTGTCCCTCAAAAAACCAGAACCCGGCCTTGGCACGCAACCAATTTCCAGTGCCCCCGGGAAAGCTTCCGCATTAAAAATATACTCATCCCCATCATCCTCCTCGTCCTCCACCTCCTCTTCGCCCGCTACCTCGTCCTGTACACTGCCCTGACCAGACAATGGCTGACTGTCATCAAGGCTTTCCTCTTCCTCTGGTGCAGACGCCTGCTCCTTTATGTGCGTCAAACTTTGCATCAGCAGACGCATTAGGGGGATGCTCATGCTTATTACGGCGTTGTCTGCACTAACCAGCCGTGTGCATTCCTCAAAACACTGAAGGACTTGACACATGTCTTGTATATTGGACCACTGCACACCTGACAACTCCATGTCTGCCATCCTACTGCCTGCCTGTGTATGTGTATCCTCCCACAAAAACATAACAGCCCGCCTCTGTTGGCACAGTCTCTGAAGCATGTGCAGTGTTGAGTTCCACCTTGTTGCAACGTCTATGATTAGGCGATGCTGGGGAAGGTTCAAAGACCGCTGATAGGTCTGCATACGGCTGGCGTGTACAGGCGAACGTCGGATATGTGAGCAAAGTCCACGTACTTTGAGGAGCAGGTTGGAGAACCCAGGATAAGTTTTCAATAAGCACTGCACCACCAGGTTTAAGGTGTGAGCCAGGCAAGGAATGTGTTTCAGTTGGGAAAGGGAGATGGCAGCCATGAAATTCCTTCCGTTATCACTCACTACCTTGCCTGCCTCAAGATCTACTGTGCCCAGCCACGACTGCGTTTCTTGTTGCAAGAACTCGGACAGAACTTCCGCGGTGTGTCTGTTGTCGCCCAAACACTTCATAGCCAATACAGCCTGCTGACGCTTGCCAGTAGCTGGCCCATAATGGGACAACTGGTGTGCAACAGTGTCATCTGCCGATGGAGTGGTTGGCCGACTGCGGTCTGTGGAAAAGCTGTAGCTTCTGCAGGAGGATGAGGAGGAGGAGGAGGAGGGGGTGCGAACGCCTACAGCCAACTGTTTCCTAGACCGTGGGCTAGGCACAACTGTCCCGAAATTGATGTCCCCTGTGGACCCTGCATCCACCACATTCACCCAGTGTGCCGTGATGGACACATAACGTCCCTGGCCATGCCTACTGGTCCATGCATCTGTAGTCAGGTGCACCTTTGTACTCACAGATTGCCTGAGTGCATGGACGATGTGCTGTTTAACGTGCTGGTGCAGGGCTGGGATGGCTTTTCTTGAAAAAAAGTGTCGACTGGGTAGCTCGTATCGTGGTTCAGCGTACTCCATCAGGGCTTTGAAAGCTTCGCTTTCAACTAACCGGTAGGGCATCATCTCTAACGAGATTAGTCTAGCTATGTGGGCGTTAAAACCCTGTGTATGCGGATGCGAGGATAAGTACTTCCTTTTTCTAACCAGAGTCTCATGTAGTGTGAGCTGAACTGGAGAGATGGAGATTGTGGAACTTGCGGGTGTGCCGGTGGACCTGGCAGACTGAGAGACGGTTGGAGACGGTATTGTTTCCGCCGGTGCCCTAGATGCAATATTTCCTCCTACAAAACTGGTGATTCCCTGACCCTGACTGCTTTTGGCTGTCAAAGAAACCTGCACAGATACTGCCGGTGGTGCGGAAAATGGTTGCCTTACAGTGACGGAAGGGATGTTGCGTTGCTGACTAGCTTCATTGGCCGAGGGTGCTACAACCTTAAGGGATGTTTGGTAGTTAGTCCAGGCTTGAAAATGCATGGTGGTTAAGTGTCTATGCATGCAACTAGTATTGAGACTTTTCAGATTCTGACCTCTGCTTAAGCTAGTTGAACATTTTTGACAGATGACTTTGCGCTGATCAATTGGATGTTGTTTAAAAAAATGCCAGACTGCACTTTTCCTAGCATCGGATCCCTTTTCAGGGATTGCAGACTGAGCTTTAACCGGATGGCCACGCTGTCCTCCAACAGGTTTTGGATTTGACACGCGTTTTGGGCCAGATACGGGCCCGGCAGATGGAACCTGTTGCGATGTTGATGCCTGCTGCGGCCCCTCCTCCACCTCCGCTTCTGAACTACAGCCGTCTGCACTCTGTTCCCCCAATGGCTGCCAATCAGGGTCAACAACTGGGTCATCTATTACCTCCTCTTCGAGCTCGTGTGCAACTTTGTCTGTGTCACCGTGTCGGTCGGTGGTATAGCGTTCGTGGCGGGGCAACATAGTCTCATCAGGGTCTGATTGCGGATCAGTACCCTGAGAGGGCAATGTTGTGGTCTGAGTCAAAGGAGCAGCATAGTACTCTGGCTGTGGCTGTGCATCAGTGCACTCCATGTCAGAATCTACTAGTAATGGGCATGGCCTGTTAAGTGTTTCACTTTCTAAGCCAGGGACGGTATGTGTAAAGAGCTCCATGGAGTAACCCGTTGTGTCGCCTGCTGCATCCTTCTCTCTTGTTGTTGTTTTTGCTGAAGAGGACAAGGAAGCGACTTGTCCCTGACCGTGAACATCCACAAGCGACGCGCTGCTTTTACATTTACCAGTTTCAGAAGAGGAGGCAAAAGAGCTAGAGGCTGAGTCTGCAATGTAAGCCAAAACTTGCTGTTGCTGCTCCGGCTTTAAAAGCGGTTTTCCTACTCCCAGAAAAGAGAGCTTTCGAGGCCTTGTGTAGCCAGACGACGAAAATGGCTCCACAGCTCCAGACTTAGGTGGAATATTTTTATCCCCACGCCCACCTGATGCTCCACTACCACTACCATCATTACCAGCTGACAATGAACGCCCACGGCCACGACCTCTTGCACCAGACTTCCTCATTGTTTTAAAAACATAACCAAAGTAGCTTTATTTGTTGCTGTCAAACAACTTACACGGTGAGCTATAGCTTCAGTATGATTTCAATATCCCTTAACAGGTTGTTGAGACCACAAGGAAAATCAGGCACAATGTTACACACACTGTTTTCTGTGGCACCAAATCACAGAGATGCCACACACGCAGGACTGTCACTCAAGCACAAATGTCAATATTAATCTCACACCTTTTTTTTTTTTTTCCTCAGGGAGACTTTAGAAACCAAATAAGATCAAATGATTTCTTTCAGGGACAATTTAGAAACCAAATACTAAAAAAATAAAAAGACTTTCTAGGGCTCACTGAGTGAGAGATGGCACACACAGGAGTCAGGAGTGGCACACAAGCCCTGAGGCCAATATTAATCTCCCACTGATTGATGTTTTATTTTTTTTTCTGGTAGATTTTAGAACCCAAATCAAACAAAAAAATAAATAGGCTTTCTATGGCCCACTGAGTGAGAGATGGCACACACAGGAGTCAGGAGTGGCACACAAGCCCTGACTGAGGCCAATATTTTTCTCCCACTGATTGATGTAGTGATTTTTTTAAAGGTAGATTTTAGAACCCAAATCAAGCAAAAAAATAAATAGGCTTTCTATGGCCCACAATTTGAGAGAGAGAGGTGGCACACCCAGGAGTCAAGACTGGCACACAAGCTGAAAGGGCAATATTAATCTCCCACTGATTTTTTATTTATTTTTTTTTTCAGGGAGACTTTAGAAACAAAATAATAATAAAAAAAATTAATAAGCTTTCTATGGCCCACTGAGTGAGACATGGCACACACAGGAGTCAGGAGTGGCACACAAGCACTGACTGAGGCCAATATTTTTCTCCCACTGATTGATGTAGTGATTTTTTTAAAGGTAGATTTTAGAACCCAAATCAAGCAAAAAACATAAATAGGCTTTCTATGGCCCACTGAGTGAGAGATGGCACACACAGGAGTGGCACACAAGCCCTGACTGAGGCCAATATTTTTCTCCCACTGATTGATGTAGTGTTTTTTTGTTAAGGTAGATTTTTGAACCCAAATCAAGGAAAAAAATAAATAGGCTTTCTATGGCCCACTGAGTGAGAGATGGTACACACAGGAGTGGCATACAAGCCCTGACTGAGGCCAATATTTTTCTCCCACTGATTGATGTAGTGTTTTTTTTAAGGTAGATTTTAGAACCCAAATCAAGCAAAAAAATAAATAGGCTTTCTATGGCCCACTGAGTGAGAGATGGCACACACAGGAGTGGCACACAAGCCCTGACTGAGGCCAATATTTTTCTCCCACTGATTGATGTAGTGTTTTTTGTTAAGGTAGATTTTAGAAACCAAATCAAGCAAAAAAATAAATAGGCTTTCTATGGCCCACTGAGTGAGAGATGGCACACACAGGAGTGGCACACAAGCCCTGACTGAGGCCAATATTTTTCTCCCACTGATTGATGGAGTGTTTTTTGTTAAGGTAGATTTTAGAAACCAAATCAAGCAAAAAAATAAATAGGCTTTCTATGGCCCACTGAGTGAGAGATGGTACACACAGGAGTGGCACACAAGCCCTGACTGAGGCCAATATTTTTCTCCCACTGATTGATGTAGTGTTTTTTTAAGGTAGATTTTAGAACCCAAATCAAGCAAAAAAATAAATAGGCTTTCTATGGCCCACTGAGTGAGAGATGGCACACACAGGAGTGGCACACAAGCCCTGACTGAGGCCAATATTTTTCTCCCACTGATTGATGTAGTGTTTTTTTTTAAGGTAGATTTTAGAACCCAAATCAAGCAAAAAAATAAATAGGCTTTCTATGGCCCACTGAGTGAGAGATGGCACACACAGGAGTGGCACACAAGCCCTGACTGAGGCGAATATTTTTCTCCCGCTGATTGATGGAGTTTTTTCTTTTTAAGGTAGATTTTCGAACCCAAATCAAGGAAAAAAATAAATAGGCTTTCTATGGCCCACAATTTGAGAGAGAGAGGTGGCACACCCAGGAGTCAAGACTGGCACACAAGCTGAAAGGGCAATATTAATCTCCCACTGTTTTTTTATTTATTTTTTTTTTTTCAGGGAGACTTTAGAAACCAAATAATAATAAAAAAAATAAAAATAAATAGGCTTTCTATGGCCCAAAGAATGAGAGATGGCACACACAGGAGTGGCACACAAACCCTGACTGAGGCCAATATTTTTCTCCCACTGATTGATGTAGTGTTTTTTTTTAAGGTAGATTTTAGAACCCAAATCAAGCAAAAAAATAAATAGGCTTTCTATGGCCCACTGAGTGAGAGATGGCACACACAGGAGTGGCACACAAGCCCTGACTGAGGCCAATATTTTTCTCCCACTGATTGATGGAGTTTTTTTTTTTAAGGTAGATTTTAGAACCCAAATCAAGCAAAAAAATAAATAGGCTTTCTATGGCCCACTGAGTGAGAGATGGCACACACAGGAGTGGCACACAAGCCCTGACTGAGGCCAATATTTTTCTCCCACTGATTGATGTAGTGTTTTTTGTTAAGGTAGATTTTCGAACCCAAATCAAGGAAAAAAATAAATAGGCTTTCTATGGCCCACTGAGTGAGAGATGGCACACACAGGAGTGGCACACAAGCCCTGACTGAGGCCAATATTTTTCTCCCACTGATTGATGTAGTGTTTTTTTTTAAGGTAGATTTTAGAACCCAAATCAAGGAAAAAAATAAATAGGCTTTCTATGGCCCACTGAGTGAGAGATGGCACACACAGGAGTGGCACACAAGCCCTGACTGAGGCCAATATTTTTCTCCCACTGATTGATGGAGTTTTTTTTTTTAAGGTAGATTTTAGAACCCAAATCAAGCAAAAAAATAAATAGGCTTTCTATGGCCCACTGAGTGAGAGATGGCACACACAGGAGTGGCACACAAGCCCTGACTGAGGCCAATATTTTTCTCCCACTGATTGATGTAGTGTTTTTTGTTAAGGTAGATTTTAGAAACCAAATAATAAAATAAAAAAAATAAATAAATAGGCTTTCTATGGCCCAAAGAATGAGAGATGGCACACACAGGAGTGGCACACAAACCCTGACTGAGGCCAATATTTTTCTCCCACTGATTGATGTAGTGTTTTTTTGTTAAGGTAGATTTTTGAACCCAAATCAAGGAAAAAAATAAATAGGCTTTCTATGGCCCACTGAGTGAGAGATGGTACACACAGGAGTGGCACACAAGCCCTGACTGAGGCCAATATTTTTCTCCCACTGATTGATGTAGTGTTTTTTTTTAAGGTAGATTTTAGAACCCAAATCAAGCAAAAAAATAAATAGGCTTTCTATGGCCCACTGAGTGAGAGATGGCACACACAGGAGTGGCACACAAGCCCTGACTGAGGCCAATATTTTTCTCCCACTGATTGATGGAGTTTTTTTTTTTAAGGTAGATTTTAGAACCCAAATCAAGCAAAAAAATAAATAGGCTTTCTATGGCCCACTGAGTGAGAGATGGCACACACAGGAGTGGCACACAAGCCCTGACTGAGGCCAATATTTTTCTCCCGCTGATTGATGGAGTTTTTTTTTTTTAAGGTAGATTTTCGAACCCAAATCAAGGAAAAAAATAAATAGGCTTTCTATGGCCCACAATTTGAGAGAGAGAGGTGGCACACCCAGGAGTCAAGACTGGCACACAAGCTGAAAGGGCAATATTAATCTCCCACTGTTTTTTTATTTATTTATTTTTTTTTCAGGGAGACTTTAGAAACCAAATAATAAAATAAAAAAAATAAATAAATAGGCTTTCTATGGCCCAAAGAATGAGAGATGGCACACACAGGAGTGGCACACAAACCCTGACTGAGGCCAATATTTTTCTCCCACTGATTGATGTAGTGTTTTTTTTTAAGGTAGATTTTAGAACCCAAATCAAGCAAAAAAATAAATAGGCTTTCTATGGCCCACTGAGTGAGAGATGGCACACACAGGAGTGGCACACAAGCCCTGACTGAGGCCAATATTTTTCTCCCACTGATTGATGGAGTTTTTTTTTTTAAGGTAGATTTTAGAACCCAAATCAAGCAAAAAAATAAATAGGCTTTCTATGGCCCACTGAGTGAGAGATGGCACACACAGGAGTGGCACACAAGCCCTGACTGAGGCCAATATTTTTCTCCCACTGATTGATGTAGTGTTTTTTGTTAAGGTAGATTTTCGAACCCAAATCAAGGAAAAAAATAAATAGGCTTTCTATGGCCCACTGAGTGAGAGATGGCACACACAGGAGTGGCACACAAGCCCTGACTGAGGCCAATATTTTTCTCCCACTGATTGATGTAGTGTTTTTTTTTAAGGTAGATTTTAGAACCCAAATCAAGGAAAAAAATAAATAGGCTTTCTATGGCCCACTGAGTGAGAGATGGCACACACAGGAGTGGCACACAAGCCCTGACTGAGGCCAATATTTTTCTCCCACTGATTGATGGAGTTTTTTTTTTTAAGGTAGATTTTAGAACCCAAATCAAGCAAAAAAATAAATAGGCTTTCTATGGCCCACTGAGTGAGAGATGGCACACACAGGAGTGGCACACAAGCCCTGACTGAGGCCAATATTTTTCTCCCACTGATTGATGGAGTTTTTTTTAAGGTAGATTTTAGAACCCAAATCAAGCAAAAAAATAAATAGGCTTTCTATGGCCCACTGAGTGAGAGATGGCACACACAGGAGTGGCACACAAGCCCTGACTGAGGCCAATATTTTTCTCCCACTGATTGATGTAGTGTTTTTTTGTTAAGGTAGATTTTCGAACCCAAATCAAGGAAAAAAATAAATAGGCTTTCTATGGCCCACTGAGTGAGAGATGGCACACACAGGAGTGGCACACAAGCCCTGACTGAGGCCAATATTTTTCTCCCACTGATTGATGTAGTGTTTTTTTTTAAGGTAGATTTTAGAACCCAAATCAAGCAAAAAAATAAATAGGCTTTCTATGGCCCACTGAGTGAGAGATGGCACACACAGGAGTGGCACACAAGCCCTGACTGAGGCCAATATTTTTCTCCCACTGATTGATGGAGTTTTTTTTGTTAAGGTAGATTTTAGAACCCAAATCAAGCAAAAAAATAAATAGGCTTTCTATGGCCCACTGAGTGAGAGATGGCACACACAGGAGTGGCACACAAGCCCTGACTGAGGCCAATATTTTTCTCCCACTGATTGATGTAGTGTTTTTTTAAGGTAGATTTTAGAACCCAAATCAAGCAAAAAAATAAATAGGCTTTCTATGGCCCACTGAGTGAGAGATGGCACACACAGGAGTGGCACACAAGCCCTGACTGAGGCCAATATTTTTCTCCCACTGATTGATGTAGTGTTTTTTTTTAAGGTAGATTTTAGAACCCAAATCAAGCAAAAAAATAAATAGGCTTTCTATGGCCCACTGAGTGAGAGATGGCACACACAGGAGTGGCACACAAGCCCTGACTGAGGCCAATATTTTTCTCCCGCTGATTGATGGAGTTTTTTTTTTTTAAGGTAGATTTTCGAACCCAAATCAAGGAAAAAAATAAATAGGCTTTCTATGGCCCACAATTTGAGAGAGAGAGGTGGCACACCCAGGAGTCAAGACTGGCACACAAGCTGAAAGGGCAATATTAATCTCCCACTGTTTTTTTATTTATTTATTTTTTTTCAGGGAGACTTTAGAAACCAAATAATAATAAAAAAAATAAAAATAAATAGGCTTTCTATGGCCCAAAGAATGAGAGATGGCACACACAGGAGTGGCACACAAACCCTGACTGAGGCCAATATTTTTCTCCCACTGATTGATGTAGTGTTTTTTTTTAAGGTAGATTTTAGAACCCAAATCAAGCAAAAAAATAAATAGGCTTTCTATGGCCCACTGAGTGAGAGATGGCACACACAGGAGTGGCACACAAGCCCTGACTGAGGCCAATATTTTTCTCCCACTGATTGATGGAGTTTTTTTTTTTAAGGTAGATTTTAGAACCCAAATCAAGCAAAAAAATAAATAGGCTTTCTATGGCCCACTGAGTGAGAGATGGCACACACAGGAGTGGCACACAAGCCCTGACTGAGGCCAATATTTTTCTCCCACTGATTGATGTAGTGTTTTTTGTTAAGGTAGATTTTCGAACCCAAATCAAGGAAAAAAATAAATAGGCTTTCTATGGCCCACTGAGTGAGAGATGGCACACACAGGAGTGGCACACAAGCCCTGACTGAGGCCAATATTTTTCTCCCACTGATTGATGTAGTGTTTTTTTTTAAGGTAGATTTTAGAACCCAAATCAAGGAAAAAAATAAATAGGCTTTCTATGGCCCACTGAGTGAGAGATGGCACACACAGGAGTGGCACACAAGCCCTGACTGAGGCCAATATTTTTCTCCCACTGATTGATGGAGTTTTTTTTGTTAAGGTAGATTTTAGAACCCAAATCAAGCAAAAAAATAAATAGGCTTTCTATGGCCCACTGAGTGAGAGATGGCACACACAGGAGTGGCACACAAGCCCTGACTGAGGCCAATATTTTTCTCCCACTGATTGATGTAGTGTTTTTTTAAGGTAGATTTTAGAACCCAAATCAAGCAAAAAAATAAATAGGCTTTCTATGGCCCACTGAGTGAGAGATGGCACACACAGGAGTGGCACACAAGCCCTGACTGAGGCCAATATTTTTCTCCCACTGATTGATGTAGTGTTTTTTTTTAAGGTAGATTTTAGAACCCAAATCAAGCAAAAAAATAAATAGGCTTTCTATGGCCCACTGAGTGAGAGATGGCACACACAGGAGTGGCACACAAGCCCTGACTGAGGCCAATATTTTTCTCCCGCTGATTGATGGAGTTTTTTTTTTTTAAGGTAGATTTTCGAACCCAAATCAAGGTAAAAAATAAATAGGCTTTCTATGGCCCACAATTTGAGAGAGAGAGGTGGCACACCCAGGAGTCAAGACTGGCACACAAGCTGAAAGGGCAATATTAATCTCCCACTGTTTTTTTATTTATTTATTTTTTTTCAGGGAGACTTTAGAAACCAAATAATAATAAAAAAAATAAAAATAAATAGGCTTTCTATGGCCCAAAGAATGAGAGATGGCACACACAGGAGTGGCACACAAACCCTGACTGAGGCCAATATTTTTCTCCCACTGATTGATGTAGTGTTTTTTTTTAAGGTAGATTTTAGAACCCAAATCAAGCAAAAAAATAAATAGGCTTTCTATGGCCCACTGAGTGAGAGATGGCACACACAGGAGTGGCACACAAGCCCTGACTGAGGCCAATATTTTTCTCCCACTGATTGATGGAGTTTTTTTTTTTAAGGTAGATTTTAGAACCCAAATCAAGCAAAAAAATAAATAGGCTTTCTATGGCCCACTGAGTGAGAGATGGCACACACAGGAGTGGCACACAAGCCCTGACTGAGGCCAATATTTTTCTCCCACTGATTGATGTAGTGTTTTTTGTTAAGGTAGATTTTCGAACCCAAATCAAGGAAAAAAATAAATAGGCTTTCTATGGCCCACTGAGTGAGAGATGGCACACACAGGAGTGGCACACAAGCCCTGACTGAGGCCAATATTTTTCTCCCACTGATTGATGTAGTGTTTTTTTTTAAGGTAGATTTTAGAACCCAAATCAAGGAAAAAAATAAATAGGCTTTCTATGGCCCACTGAGTGAGAGATGGCACACACAGGAGTGGCACACAAGCCCTGACTGAGGCCAATATTTTTCTCCCACTGATTGATGGAGTTTTTTTTTTTAAGGTAGATTTTAGAACCCAAATCAAGCAAAAAAATAAATAGGCTTTCTATGGCCCACTGAGTGAGAGATGGCACACACAGGAGTGGCACACAAGCCCTGACTGAGGCCAATATTTTTCTCCCACTGATTGATGTAGTGTTTTTTGTTAAGGTAGATTTTAGAAACCAAATAATAAAATAAAAAAAATAAATAAATAGGCTTTCTATGGCCCAAAGAATGAGAGATGGCACACACAGGAGTGGCACACAAACCCTGACTGAGGCCAATATTTTTCTCCCACTGATTGATGTAGTGTTTTTTTGTTAAGGTAGATTTTTGAACCCAAATCAAGGAAAAAAATAAATAGGCTTTCTATGGCCCACTGAGTGAGAGATGGTACACACAGGAGTGGCACACAAGCCCTGACTGAGGCCAATATTTTTCTCCCACTGATTGATGTAGTGTTTTTTTTTAAGGTAGATTTTAGAACCCAAATCAAGCAAAAAAATAAATAGGCTTTCTATGGCCCACTGAGTGAGAGATGGCACACACAGGAGTGGCACACAAGCCCTGACTGAGGCCAATATTTTTCTCCCACTGATTGATGGAGTTTTTTTTTTTAAGGTAGATTTTAGAACCCAAATCAAGCAAAAAAATAAATAGGCTTTCTATGGCCCACTGAGTGAGAGATGGCACACACAGGAGTGGCACACAAGCCCTGACTGAGGCCAATATTTTTCTCCCACTGATTGATGGAGTTTTTTTTTTTAAGGTAGATTTTAGAACCCAAATCAAGCAAAAAAATAAATAGGCTTTCTATGGCCCACTGAGTGAGAGATGGCACACACAGGAGTGGCACACAAGCCCTGACTGAGGCCAATATTTTTCTCCCGCTGATTGATGGAGTTTTTTTTTTTTAAGGTAGATTTTCGAACCCAAATCAAGGAAAAAAATAAATAGGCTTTCTATGGCCCACAATTTGAGAGAGAGAGGTGGCACACCCAGGAGTCAAGACTGGCACACAAGCTGAAAGGGCAATATTAATCTCCCACTGTTTTTTTATTTATTTATTTTTTTTTCAGGGAGACTTTAGAAACCAAATAATAAAATAAAAAAAAAAAATAAATAGGCTTTCTATGGCCCAAAGAATGAGAGATGGCACACACAGGAGTGGCACACAAACCCTGACTGAGGCCAATATTTTTCTCCCACTGATTGATGTAGTGTTTTTTTTTAAGGTAGATTTTAGAACCCAAATCAAGCAAAAAAATAAATAGGCTTTCTATGGCCCACTGAGTGAGAGATGGCACACACAGGAGTGGCACACAAGCCCTGACTGAGGCCAATATTTTTCTCCCACTGATTGATGGAGTTTTTTTTTTTAAGGTAGATTTTAGAACCCAAATCAAGCAAAAAAATAAATAGGCTTTCTATGGCCCACTGAGTGAGAGATGGCACACACAGGAGTGGCACACAAGCCCTGACTGAGGCCAATATTTTTCTCCCACTGATTGATGTAGTGTTTTTTGTTAAGGTAGATTTTCGAACCCAAATCAAGGAAAAAAATAAATAGGCTTTCTATGGCCCACTGAGTGAGAGATGGCACACACAGGAGTGGCACACAAGCCCTGACTGAGGCCAATATTTTTCTCCCACTGATTGATGTAGTGTTTTTTTTTAAGGTAGATTTTAGAACCCAAATCAAGGAAAAAAATAAATAGGCTTTCTATGGCCCACTGAGTGAGAGATGGCACACACAGGAGTGGCACACAAGCCCTGACTGAGGCCAATATTTTTCTCCCACTGATTGATGGAGTTTTTTTTTTTAAGGTAGATTTTAGAACCCAAATCAAGCAAAAAAATAAATAGGCTTTATATGGCCCACTGAGTGAGAGATGGCACACACAGGAGTGGCACACAAGCCCTGACTGAGGCCAATATTTTTCTCCCACTGATTGATGGAGTTTTTTTTAAGGTAGATTTTAGAACCCAAATCAAGCAAAAAAATAAATAGGCTTTCTATGGCCCACTGAGTGAGAGATGGCACACACAGGAGTGGCACACAAGCCCTGACTGAGGCCAATATTTTTCTCCCACTGATTGATGTAGTGTTTTTTTGTTAAGGTAGATTTTCGAACCCAAATCAAGGAAAAAAATAAATAGGCTTTCTATGGCCCACTGAGTGAGAGATGGCACACACAGGAGTGGCACACAAGCCCTGACTGAGGCCAATATTTTTCTCCCACTGATTGATGTAGTGTTTTTTTTTAAGGTAGATTTTAGAACCCAAATCAAGCAAAAAAATAAATAGGCTTTCTATGGCCCACTGAGTGAGAGATGGCACACACAGGAGTGGCACACAAGCCCTGACTGAGGCCAATATTTTTCTCCCACTGATTGATGGAGTTTTTTTTGTTAAGGTAGATTTTAGAACCCAAATCAAGCAAAAAAATAAATAGGCTTTCTATGGCCCACTGAGTGAGAGATGGCACACACAGGAGTGGCACACAAGCCCTGACTGAGGCCAATATTTTTCTCCCACTGATTGATGTAGTGTTTTTTTAAGGTAGATTTTAGAACCCAAATCAAGCAAAAAAATAAATAGGCTTTCTATGGCCCACTGAGTGAGAGATGGCACACACAGGAGTGGCACACAAGCCCTGACTGAGGCCAATATTTTTCTCCCACTGATTGATGTAGTGTTTTTTTTTAAGGTAGATTTTAGAACCCAAATCAAGCAAAAAAATAAATAGGCTTTCTATGGCCCACTGAGTGAGAGATGGCACACACAGGAGTGGCACACAAGCCCTGACTGAGGCCAATATTTTTCTCCCGCTGATTGATGGAGTTTTTTTTTTTTAAGGTAGATTTTCGAACCCAAATCAAGGAAAAAAATAAATAGGCTTTCTATGGCCCACAATTTGAGAGAGAGAGGTGGCACACCCAGGAGTCAAGACTGGCACACAAGCTGAAAGGGCAATATTAATCTCCCACTGTTTTTTTATTTATTTATTTTTTTTCAGGGAGACTTTAGAAACCAAATAATAATAAAAAAAAAATAAATAAATAGGCTTTCTATGGCCCAAAGAATGAGAGATGGCACACACAGGAGTGGCACACAAACCCTGACTGAGGCCAATATTTTTCTCCCACTGATTGATGTAGTGTTTTTTTTTAAGGTAGATTTTAGAACCCAAATCAAGCAAAAAAATAAATAGGCTTTCTATGGCCCACTGAGTGAGAGATGGCACACACAGGAGTGGCACACAAGCCCTGACTGAGGCCAATATTTTTCTCCCACTGATTGATGTAGTGTTTTTTGTTAAGGTAGATTTTCGAACCCAAATCAAGGAAAAAAATAAATAGGCTTTCTATGGCCCACTGAGTGAGAGATGGCACACACAGGAGTGGCACACAAGCCCTGACTGAGGCCAATATTTTTCTCCCACTGATTGATGTAGTGTTTTTTTTTAAGGTAGATTTTAGAACCCAAATCAAGGAAAAAAATAAATAGGCTTTCTATGGCCCACTGAGTGAGAGATGGCACACACAGGAGTGGCACACAAGCCCTGACTGAGGCCAATATTTTTCTCCCACTGATTGATGGAGTTTTTTTTTTTAAGGTAGATTTTAGAACCCAAATCAAGCAAAAAAATAAATAGGCTTTCTATGGCCCACTGAGTGAGAGATGGCACACACAGGAGTGGCACACAAGCCCTGACTGAGGCCAATATTTTTCTCCCACTGATTGATGGAGTTTTTTTTAAGGTAGATTTTAGAACCCAAATCAAGCAAAAAAATAAATAGGCTTTCTATGGCCCACTGAGTGAGAGATGGCACACACAGGAGTGGCACACAAGCCCTGACTGAGGCCAATATTTTTCTCCCACTGATTGATGTAGTGTTTTTTTGTTAAGGTAGATTTTCGAACCCAAATCAAGGAAAAAAATAAATAGGCTTTCTATGGCCCACTGAGTGAGAGATGGCACACACAGGAGTGGCACACAAGCCCTGACTGAGGCCAATATTTTTCTCCCACTGATTGATGTAGTGTTTTTTTTTAAGGTAGATTTTAGAACCCAAATCAAGCAAAAAAATAAATAGGCTTTCTATGGCCCACTGAGTGAGAGATGGCACACACAGGAGTGGCACACAAGCCCTGACTGAGGCCAATATTTTTCTCCCACTGATTGATGGAGTTTTTTTTGTTAAGGTAGATTTTAGAACCCAAATCAAGCAAAAAAATAAATAGGCTTTCTATGGCCCACTGAGTGAGAGATGGCACACACAGGAGTGGCACACAAGCCCTGACTGAGGCCAATATTTTTCTCCCACTGATTGATGTAGTGTTTTTTTAAGGTAGATTTTAGAACCCAAATCAAGCAAAAAAATAAATAGGCTTTCTATGGCCCACTGAGTGAGAGATGGCACACACAGGAGTGGCACACAAGCCCTGACTGAGGCCAATATTTTTCTCCCACTGATTGATGTAGTGTTTTTTGTTAAGGTAGATTTTAGAAACCAAATAATAAAATTAAAAAAATAAATAAATAGGCTTTCTATGGCCCAAAGAATGAGAGATGGCACACACAGGAGTGGCACACAAACCCTGACTGAGGCCAATATTTTTCTCCCACTGATTGATGTAGTGTTTTTTGTTAAGGTAGATTTTTGAACCCAAATCAAGGAAAAAAATAAATAGGATTTCTATGGCCCACTGAGTGAGAGATGGTACACACAGGAGTGGCACACAAGCCCTGACTGAGGCCAATATTTTTCTCCCACTGATTGATGTAGTGTTTTTTTTTAAGGTAGATTTTAGAACCCAAATCAAGCAAAAAAATAAATAGGCTTTCTATGGCCCACTGAGTGAGAGATGGCACACACAGGAGTGGCACACAAGCCCTGACTGAGGCCAATATTTTTCTCCCACTGATTGATGGAGTTTTTTTTTTTAAGGTAGATTTTAGAACCCAAATCAAGCAAAAAAATAAATAGGCTTTCTATGGCCCACTGAGTGAGAGATGGCACACACAGGAGTGGCACACAAGCCTTGACTGAGGCCAATATTTTTCTCCCGCTGATTGATGGAGTTTTTTTTTTTTAAGGTAGATTTTCGAACCCAAATCAAGGAAAAAAATAAATAGGCTTTCTATGGCCCACAATTTGAGAGAGAGAGGTGGCACACCCAGGAGTCAAGACTGGCACACAAGCTGAAAGGGCAATATTAATCTCCCACTGTTTTTTTATTTATTTTTTTTTTCAGGGAGACTTTAGAAACCAAATAATAAAATAAAAAAAATAAATAAATAGGCTTTCTATGGCCCAAAGAATGAGAGATGGCACACACAGGAGTGGCACACAAACCCTGACTGAGGCCAATATTTTTCTCCCACTGATTGATGTAGTGTTTTTTTTTAAGGTAGATTTTAGAACCCAAATCAAGCAAAAAAATAAATAGGCTTTCTATGGCCCACTGAGTGAGAGATGGCACACACAGGAGTGGCACACAAGCCCTGACTGAGGCCAATATTTTTCTCCCACTGATTGATGTAGTGTTTTTTTTTAAGGTAGATTTTAGAACCCAAATCAAGCAAAAAAATAAATAGGCTTTCTATGGCCCACTGAGTGAGAGATGGCACACACAGGAGTGGCACACAAGCCCTGACTGAGGCCAATATTTTTCTCCCACTGATTGATGGAGTTTTTTTTTTTAAGGTAGATTTTAGAACCCAAATCAAGCAAAAAAATAAATAGGCTTTCTATGGCCCACTGAGTGAGAGATGGCACACACAGGAGTGGCACACAAGCCTTGACTGAGGCCAATATTTTTCTCCCGCTGATTGATGGAGTTTTTTTTTTTTAAGGTAGATTTTCGAACCCAAATCAAGGAAAAAAATAAATAGGCTTTCTATGGCCCACAATTTGAGAGAGAGAGGTGGCACACCCAGGAGTCAAGACTGGCACACAAGCTGAAAGGGCAATATTAATCTCCCACTGTTTTTTTATTTATTTTTTTTTTCAGGGAGACTTTAGAAACCAAATAATAAAATAAAAAAAATAAATAAATAGGCTTTCTATGGCCCAAAGAATGAGAGATGGCACACACAGGAGTGGCACACAAACCCTGACTGAGGCCAATATTTTTCTCCCACTGATTGATGTAGTGTTTTTTTTTAAGGTAGATTTTAGAACCCAAATCAAGCAAAAAAATAAATAGGCTTTCTATGGCCCACTGAGTGAGAGATGGCACACACAGGAGTGGCACACAAGCCCTGACTGAGGCCAATATTTTTCTCCCACTGATTGATGGAGTTTTTTTTTTTAAGGTAGATTTTAGAACCCAAATCAAGCAAAAAAATAAATAGGCTTTCTATGGCCCACTGAGTGAGAGATGGCACACACAGGAGTGGCACACAAGCCCTGACTGAGGCCAATATTTTTCTCCCACTGATTGATGTAGTGTTTTTTTTTAAGGTAGATTTTAGAACCCAAATCAAGGAAAAAAATAAATAGGCTTTCTATGGCCCACTGAGTGAGAGATGGCACACACAGGAGTGGCACACAAGCCCTGACTGAGGCCAATATTTTTCTCCCACTGATTGATGGAGTTTTTTTTTTTAAGGTAGATTTTAGAACCCAAATCAAGCAAAAAAATAAATAGGCTTTCTATGGCCCACTGAGTGAGAGATGGCACACACAGGAGTGGCACACAAGCCCTGACTGAGGCCAATATTTTTCTCCCACTGATTGATGGAGTTTTTTTTAAGGTAGATTTTAGAACCCAAATCAAGCAAAAAAATAAATAGGCTTTCTATGGCCCACTGAGTGAGAGATGGCACACACAGGAGTGGCACACAAGCCCTGACTGAGGCCAATATTTTTCTCCCACTGATTGATGTAGTGTTTTTTTTTAAGGTAGATTTTAGAACCCAAATCAAGCAAAAAAATAAATAGGCTTTCTATGGCCCACTGAGTGAGAGATGGCACACACAGGAGTGGCACACAAGCCCTGACTGAGGCCAATATTTTTCTCCCACTGATTGATGTAGTGTTTTTTTTTAAGGTAGATTTTAGAACCCAAATCAAGCAAAAAAATAAATAGGCTTTCTATGGCCCACTGAGTGAGAGATGGCACACACAGGAGTGGCACACAAGCCCTGACTGAGGCCAATATTTTTCTTCCACTGATTGATGTAGTGTTTTTTTGTTAAGGTAGATTTTCGAACCCAAATCAAGGAAAAAAATAAATAGGCTTTCTATGGCCCACTGAGTGAGAGATGGCACACACAGGAGTGGCACACAAGCCCTGACTGAGGCCAATATTTTTCTCCCACTGATTGATGTAGTGTTTTTTTTTAAGGTAGATTTTAGAACCCAAATCAAGCAAAAAAATAAATAGGCTTTCTATGGCCCACTGAGTGAGAGATGGCACACACAGGAGTGGCACACAAGCCCTGACTGAGGCCAATATTTTTCTCCCACTGATTGATGGAGTTTTTTTTGTTAAGGTAGATTTTAGAACCCAAATCAAGCAAAAAAATAAATAGGCTTTCTATGGCCCACTGAGTGAGAGATGGCACACACAGGAGTGGCACACAAGCCCTGACTGAGGCCAATATTTTTCTCCCACTGATTGATGGAGTTTTTTTTTTAAGGTAGATTTTAGAACCCAAATCAAGCAAAAAAATAAATAGGCTTTCTATGGCCCACTGAGTGAGAGATGGCACACACAGGAGTGGCACACAAGCCCTGACTGAGGCCAATATTTTTCTCCCACTGATTGATGGAGTTTTTTTTTTAAGGTAGATTTTAGAACCCAAATCAAGCAAAAAAATAAATAGGCTTTCTATGGCCCACTGAGTGAGAGATGGCACACACAGGAGTGGCACACAAGCCCTGACTGAGGCCAATATTTTTCTCCCACTGATTGATGTAGTGTTTTTTTGTTAAGGTAGATTTTCGAACCCAAATCAAGGAAAAAAATAAATAGGCTTTCTATGGCCCACTGAGTGAGAGATGGCACACACAGGAGTGGCACACAAGCCCTGACTGAGGCCAATATTTTTCTCCCACTGATTGATGTAGTGTTTTTTTTTAAGGTAGATTTTAGAACCCAAATCAAGCAAAAAAATAAATAGGCTTTCTATGGCCCACTGAGTGAGAGATGGCACACACAGGAGTGGCACACAAGCCCTGACTGAGGCCAATATTTTTCTCCCACTGATTGATGGAGTTTTTTTTGTTAAGGTAGATTTTAGAACCCAAATCAAGCAAAAAAATAAATAGGCTTTCTATGGCCCACTGAGTGAGAGATGGCACACACAGGAGTGGCACACAAGCCCTGACTGAGGCCAATATTTTTCTCCCGCTGATTGATGGAGTTTTTTTTTTTTAAGGTAGATTTTCGAACCCAAATCAAGGAAAAAAATAAATAGGCTTTCTATGGCCCACAATTTGAGAGAGAGAGGTGGCACACCCAGGAGTCAAGACTGGCACACAAGCTGAAAGGGCAATATTAATCTCCCACTGTTTTTTTATTTTTTTATTTTTTTTTCAGGGAGACTTTAGAAACCAAATAATAAAATAAAAAAAATAAATAAATAGGCTTTCTATGGCCCAAAGAATGAGAGATGGCACACACAGGAGTGGCACACAAACCCTGACTGAGGCCAATATTTTTCTCCCACTGATTGATGTAGTGTTTTTTTTTAAGGTAGATTTTAGAACCCAAATCAAGCAAAAAAATAAATAGGCTTTCTATGGCCCACTGAGTGAGAGATGGCACACACAGGAGTGGCACACAAGCCCTGACTGAGGCCAATATTTTTCTCCCACTGATTGATGGAGTTTTTTTTTTTAAGGTAGATTTTAGAACCCAAATCAAGCAAAAAAATAAATAGGCTTTCTATGGCCCACTGAGTGAGAGATGGCACACACAGGAGTGGCACACAAGCCCTGACTGAGGCCAATATTTTTCTCCCACTGATTGATGTAGTGTTTTTTGTTAAGGTAGATTTTAGAACCCAAATCAAGCAAAAAAATAAATAGGCTTTCTATGGCCCACTGAGTGAGAGATGGCACACACAGGAGTGGCACACAAGCCCTGACTGAGGCCAATATTTTTCTCCCACTGATTGATGTTTTTTTTTTTTTTTAAGGTAGATTTTAGAACCCAAATCAAGGAAAAAAATAAATAGGCTTTCTATGGCCCACTGAGTGAGAGATGGCACACACAGGAGTGGCACACAAGCCCTGACTGAGGCCAATATTTTTCTCCCACTGATTGATGGAGTTTTTTTTTTTAAGGTAGATTTTAGAACCCAAATCAAGCAAAAAAATAAATAGGCTTTCTATGGCCCACTGAGTGAGAGATGGCACACACAGGAGTGGCACACAAGCCCTGACTGAGGCCAATATTTTTCTCCCACTGATTGATGTAGTGTTTTTTGTTAAGGTAGATTTTAGAAACCAAATAATAAAATAAAAAAAAAAAATAAATAGGCTTTCTATGGCCCAAAGAATGAGAGATGGCACACACAGGAGTGGCACACAAACCCTGACTGAGGCCAATATTTTTCTCCCACTGATTGATGTAGTGTTTTTTGTTAAGGTAGATTTTTGAACCCAAATCAAGGAAAAAAATAAATAGGATTTCTATGGCCCACTGAGTGAGAGATGGTACACACAGGAGTGGCACACAAGCCCTGACTGAGGCCAATATTTTTCTCCCACTGATTGATGTAGTGTTTTTTTTTAAGGTAGATTTTAGAACCCAAATCAAGCAAAAAAATAAATAGGCTTTCTATGGCCCACTGAGTGAGAGATGGCACACACAGGAGTGGCACACAAGCCCTGACTGAGGCCAATATTTTTCTCCCACTGATTGATGGAGTTTTTTTTTTTAAGGTAGATTTTAGAACCCAAATCAAGCAAAAAAATAAATAGGCTTTCTATGGCCCACTGAGTGAGAGATGGCACACACAGGAGTGGCACACAAGCCCTGACTGAGGCCAATATTTTTCTCCCGCTGATTGATGGAGTTTTTTTTTTTTAAGGTAGATTTTCGAACCCAAATCAAGGAAAAAAATAAATAGGCTTTCTATGGCCCACAATTTGAGAGAGAGAGGTGGCACACCCAGGAGTCAAGACTGGCACACAAGCTGAAAGGGCAATATTAATCTCCCACTGTTTTTTTATTTATTTTTTTTTTCAGGGAGACTTTAGAAACCAAATAATAAAATAAAAAAAATAAATAAATAGGCTTTCTATGGCCCAAAGAATGAGAGATGGCACACACAGGAGTGGCACACAAACCCTGACTGAGGCCAATATTTTTCTCCCACTGATTGATGTAGTGTTTTTTTTTAAGGTAGATTTTAGAACCCAAATCAAGCAAAAAAATAAATAGGCTTTCTATGGCCCACTGAGTGAGAGATGGCACACACAGGAGTGGCACACAAGCCCTGACTGAGGCCAATATTTTTCTCCCACTGATTGATGGAGTTTTTTTTGTTAAGGTAGATTTTAGAACCCAAATCAAGCAAAAAAATAAATAGGCTTTCTATGGCCCACTGAGTGAGAGATGGCACACACAGGAGTGGCACACAAGCCCTGACTGAGGCCAATATTTTTCTCCCACTGATTGATGTAGTGTTTTTTTAAGGTAGATTTTAGAACCCAAATCAAGCAAAAAAATAAATAGGCTTTCTATGGCCCACTGAGTGAGAGATGGCACACACAGGAGTGGCACACAAGCCCTGACTGAGGCCAATATTTTTCTCCCACTGATTGATGTAGTGTTTTTTTTTAAGGTAGATTTTAGAACCCAAATCAAGCAAAAAAATAAATAGGCTTTCTATGGCCCACTGAGTGAGAGATGGCACACACAGGAGTGGCACACAAGCCCTGACTGAGGCCAATATTTTTCTCCCGCTGATTGATGGAGTTTTTTTTTTTTAAGGTAGATTTTCGAACCCAAATCAAGGAAAAAAATAAATAGGCTTTCTATGGCCCACAATTTGAGAGAGAGAGGTGGCACACCCAGGAGTCAAGACTGGCACACAAGCTGAAAGGGCAATATTAATCTCCCACTGTTTTTTTATTTATTTATTTTTTTTCAGGGAGACTTTAGAAACCAAATAATAATAAAAAAAAAAAAAATAAATAGGCTTTCTATGGCCCAAAGAATGAGAGATGGCACACACAGGAGTGGCACACAAACCCTGACTGAGGCCAATATTTTTCTCCCACTGATTGATGTAGTGTTTTTTTTTAAGGTAGATTTTAGAACCCAAATCAAGCAAAAAAATAAATAGGCTTTCTATGGCCCACTGAGTGAGAGATGGCACACACAGGAGTGGCACACAAGCCCTGACTGAGGCCAATATTTTTCTCCCACTGATTGATGTAGTGTTTTTTGTTAAGGTAGATTTTCGAACCCAAATCAAGGAAAAAAATAAATAGGCTTTCTATGGCCCACTGAGTGAGAGATGGCACACACAGGAGTGGCACACAAGCCCTGACTGAGGCCAATATTTTTCTCCCACTGATTGATGTAGTGTTTTTTTTTAAGGTAGATTTTAGAACCCAAATCAAGGAAAAAAATAAATAGGCTTTCTATGGCCCACTGAGTGAGAGATGGCACACACAGGAGTGGCACACAAGCCCTGACTGAGGCCAATATTTTTCTCCCACTGATTGATGGAGTTTTTTTTTTTAAGGTAGATTTTAGAACCCAAATCAAGCAAAAAAATAAATAGGCTTTCTATGGCCCACTGAGTGAGAGATGGCACACACAGGAGTGGCACACAAGCCCTGACTGAGGCCAATATTTTTCTCCCACTGATTGATGGAGTTTTTTTTAAGGTAGATTTTAGAACCCAAATCAAGCAAAAAAATAAATAGGCTTTCTATGGCCCACTGAGTGAGAGATGGCACACACAGGAGTGGCACACAAGCCCTGACTGAGGCCAATATTTTTCTCCCACTGATTGATGTAGTGTTTTTTTGTTAAGGTAGATTTTCGAACCCAAATCAAGGAAAAAAATAAATAGGCTTTCTATGGCCCACTGAGTGAGAGATGGCACACACAGGAGTGGCACACAAGCCCTGACTGAGGCCAATATTTTTCTCCCACTGATTGATGTAGTGTTTTTTTTTAAGGTAGATTTTAGAACCCAAATCAAGCAAAAAAATAAATAGGCTTTCTATGGCCCACTGAGTGAGAGATGGCACAAACAGGAGTGGCACACAAGCCCTGACTGAGGCCAATATTTTTCTCCCACTGATTGATGGAGTTTTTTTTGTTAAGGTAGATTTTAGAACCCAAATCAAGCAAAAAAATAAATAGGCTTTCTATGGCCCACTGAGTGAGAGATGGCACACACAGGAGTGGCACACAAGCCCTGACTGAGGCCAATATTTTTCTCCCACTGATTGATGTAGTGTTTTTTTAAGGTAGATTTTAGAACCCAAATCAAGCAAAAAAATAAATAGGCTTTCTATGGCCCACTGAGTGAGAGATGGCACACACAGGAGTGGCACACAAGCCCTGACTGAGGCCAATATTTTTCTCCCACTGATTGATGTAGTGTTTTTTTTTAAGGTAGATTTTAGAACCCAAATCAAGCAAAAAAATAAATAGGCTTTCTATGGCCCACTGAGTGAGAGATGGCACACACAGGAGTGGCACACAAGCCCTGACTGAGGCCAATATTTTTCTCCCGCTGATTGATGGAGTTTTTTTTTTTTAAGGTAGATTTTCGAACCCAAATCAAGGAAAAAAATAAATAGGCTTTCTATGGCCCACAATTTGAGAGAGAGAGGTGGCACACCCAGGAGTCAAGACTGGCACACAAGCTGAAAGGGCAATATTAATTTCCCACTGTTTTTTTATTTATTTATTTTTTTTCAGGGAGACTTTAGAAACCAAATAATAATAATAAAAAAAAAAATAAATAGGCTTTCTATGGCCCAAAGAATGAGAGATGGCACACACAGGAGTGGCACACAAACCCTGACTGAGGCCAATATTTTTCTCCCACTGATTGATGTAGTGTTTTTTTTTAAGGTAGATTTTAGAACCCAAATCAAGCAAAAAAATAAATAGGCTTTCTATGGCCCACTGAGTGAGAGATGGCACACACAGGAGTGGCACACAAGCCCTGACTGAGGCCAATATTTTTCTCCCACTGATTGATGGAGTTTTTTTTTTTAAGGTAGATTTTAGAACCCAAATCAAGCAAAAAAATAAATAGGCTTTCTATGGCCCACTGAGTGAGAGATGGCACACACAGGAGTGGCACACAAGCCCTGACTGAGGCCAATATTTTTCTCCCACTGATTGATGTAGTGTTTTTTGTTAAGGTAGATTTTCGAACCCAAATCAAGGAAAAAAATAAATAGGCTTTCTATGGCCCACTGAGTGAGAGATGGCACACACAGGAGTGGCACACAAGCCCTGACTGAGGCCAATATTTTTCTCCCACTGATTGATGTAGTGTTTTTTTTTAAGGTAGATTTTAGAACCCAAATCAAGGAAAAAAATAAATAGGCTTTCTATGGCCCACTGAGTGAGAGATGGCACACACAGGAGTGGCACACAAGCCCTGACTGAGGCCAATATTTTTCTCCCACTGATTGATGGAGTTTTTTTTTTTAAGGTAGATTTTAGAACCCAAATCAAGCAAAAAAATAAATAGGCTTTCTATGGCCCACTGAGTGAGAGATGGCACACACAGGAGTGGCACACAAGCCCTGACTGAGGCCAATATTTTTCTCCCACTGATTGATGTAGTGTTTTTTGTTAAGGTAGATTTTAGAAACCAAATAATAAAATAAAAAAAATAAATAAATAGGCTTTCTATGGCCCAAAGAATGAGAGATGGCACACACAGGAGTGGCACACAAACCCTGACTGAGGCCAATATTTTTCTCCCACTGATTGATGTAGTGTTTTTTGTTAAGGTAGATTTTTGAACCCAAATCAAGGAAAAAAATAAATAGGATTTCTATGGCCCACTGAGTGAGAGATGGTACACACAGGAGTGGCACACAAGCCCTGACTGAGGCCAATATTTTTCTCCCACTGATTGATGTAGTGTTTTTTTTTAAGGTAGATTTTAGAACCCAAATCAAGCAAAAAAATAAATAGGCTTTCTATGGCCCACTGAGTGAGAGATGGCACACACAGGAGTGGCACACAAGCCCTGACTGAGGCCAATATTTTTCTCCCACTGATTGATGGAGTTTTTTTTTTTAAGGTAGATTTTAGAACCCAAATCAAGCAAAAAAATAAATAGGCTTTCTATGGCCCACTGAGTGAGAGATGGCACACACAGGAGTGGCACACAAGCCTTGACTGAGGCCAATATTTTTCTCCCGCTGATTGATGGAGTTTTTTTTTTTTAAGGTAGATTTTCGAACCCAAATCAAGGAAAAAAATAAATAGGCTTTCTATGGCCCACAATTTGAGAGAGAGAGGTGGCACACCCAGGAGTCAAGACTGGCACACAAGCTGAAAGGGCAATATTAATCTCCCACTGTTTTTTTATTTATTTTTTTTTTCAGGGAGACTTTAGAAACCAAATAATAAAATAAAAAAAATAAATAAATAGGCTTTCTATGGCCCAAAGAATGAGAGATGGCACACACAGGAGTGGCACACAAACCCTGACTGAGGCCAATATTTTTCTCCCACTGATTGATGTAGTGTTTTTTTTTAAGGTAGATTTTAGAACCCAAATCAAGCAAAAAAATAAATAGGCTTTCTATGGCCCACTGAGTGAGAGATGGCACACACAGGAGTGGCACACAAGCCCTGACTGAGGCCAATATTTTTCTCCCACTGATTGATGGAGTTTTTTTTTTTAAGGTAGATTTTAGAACCCAAATCAAGCAAAAAAATAAATAGGCTTTCTATGGCCCACTGAGTGAGAGATGGCACACACAGGAGTGGCACACAAGCCCTGACTGAGGCCAATATTTTTCTCCCACTGATTGATGTAGTGTTTTTTTTTAAGGTAGATTTTAGAACCCAAATCAAGGAAAAAAATAAATAGGCTTTCTATGGCCCACTGAGTGAGAGATGGCACACACAGGAGTGGCACACAAGCCCTGACTGAGGCCAATATTTTTCTCCCACTGATTGATGGAGTTTTTTTTTTTAAGGTAGATTTTAGAACCCAAATCAAGCAAAAAAATAAATAGGCTTTCTATGGCCCACTGAGTGAGAGATGGCACACACAGGAGTGGCACACAAGCCCTGACTGAGGCCAATATTTTTCTCCCACTGATTGATGGAGTTTTTTTTAAGGTAGATTTTAGAACCCAAATCAAGCAAAAAAATAAATAGGCTTTCTATGGCCCACTGAGTGAGAGATGGCACACACAGGAGTGGCACACAAGCCCTGACTGAGGCCAATATTTTTCTCCCACTGATTGATGTAGTGTTTTTTTTTAAGGTAGATTTTAGAACCCAAATCAAGCAAAAAAATAAATAGGCTTTCTATGGCCCACTGAGTGAGAGATGGCACACAGGAGTGGCACACAAGCCCTGACTGAGGCCAATATTTTTCTCCCACTGATTGATGTAGTGTTTTTTTTTAAGGTAGATTTTAGAACCCAAATCAAGCAAAAAAATAAATAGGCTTTCTATGGCCCACTGAGTGAGAGATGGCACACACAGGAGTGGCACACAAGCCCTGACTGAGGCCAATATTTTTCTCCCACTGATTGATGTAGTGTTTTTTTGTTAAGGTAGATTTTCGAACCCAAATCAAGGAAAAAAATAAATAGGCTTTCTATGGCCCACTGAGTGAGAGATGGCACACACAGGAGTGGCACACAAGCCCTGACTGAGGCCAATATTTTTCTCCCACTGATTGATGTAGTGTTTTTTTTTAAGGTAGATTTTAGAACCCAAATCAAGCAAAAAAATAAATAGGCTTTCTATGGCCCACTGAGTGAGAGATGGCACACACAGGAGTGGCACACAAGCCCTGACTGAGGCCAATATTTTTCTCCCACTGATTGATGGAGTTTTTTTTGTTAAGGTAGATTTTAGAACCCAAATCAAGCAAAAAAATAAATAGGCTTTCTATGGCCCACTGAGTGAGAGATGGCACACACAGGAGTGGCACACAAGCCCTGACTGAGGCCAATATTTTTCTCCCACTGATTGATGGAGTTTTTTTTTTAAGGTAGATTTTAGAACCCAAATCAAGCAAAAAAATAAATAGGCTTTCTATGGCCCACTGAGTGAGAGATGGCACACACAGGAGTGGCACACAAGCCCTGACTGAGGCCAATATTTTTCTCCCACTGATTGATGGAGTTTTTTTTTTAAGGTAGATTTTAGAACCCAAATCAAGCAAAAAAATAAATAGGCTTTCTATGGCCCACTGAGTGAGAGATGGCACACACAGGAGTGGCACACAAGCCCTGACTGAGGCCAATATTTTTCTCCCACTGATTGATGTAGTGTTTTTTTGTTAAGGTAGATTTTCGAACCCAAATCAAGGAAAAAAATAAATAGGCTTTCTATGGCCCACTGAGTGAGAGATGGCACACACAGGAGTGGCACACAAGCCCTGACTGAGGCCAATATTTTTCTCCCACTGATTGATGTAGTGTTTTTTTTTAAGGTAGATTTTAGAACCCAAATCAAGCAAAAAAATAAATAGGCTTTCTATGGCCCACTGAGTGAGAGATGGCACACACAGGAGTGGCACACAAGCCCTGACTGAGGCCAATATTTTTCTCCCACTGATTGATGGAGTTTTTTTTGTTAAGGTAGATTTTAGAACCCAAATCAAGCAAAAAAATAAATAGGCTTTCTATGGCCCACTGAGTGAGAGATGGCACACACAGGAGTGGCACACAAGCCCTGACTGAGGCCAATATTTTTCTCCCGCTGATTGATGGAGTTTTTTTTTTTTAAGGTAGATTTTCGAACCCAAATCAAGGAAAAAAATAAATAGGCTTTCTATGGCCCACAATTTGAGAGAGAGAGGTGGCACACCCAGGAGTCAAGACTGGCACACAAGCTGAAAGGGCAATATTAATCTCCCACTGTTTTTTTATTTTTTTATTTTTTTTTCAGGGAGACTTTAGAAACCAAATAATAAAATAAAAAAAATAAATAAATAGGCTTTCTATGACCCAAAGAATGAGAGATGGCACACACAGGAGTGGCACACAAACCCTGACTGAGGCCAATATTTTTCTCCCACTGATTGATGTAGTGTTTTTTTTTAAGGTAGATTTTAGAACCCAAATCAAGCAAAAAAATAAATAGGCTTTCTATGGCCCACTGAGTGAGAGATGGCACACACAGGAGTGGCACACAAGCCCTGACTGAGGCCAATATTTTTCTCCCACTGATTGATGGAGTTTTTTTTTTTAAGGTAGATTTTAGAACCCAAATCAAGCAAAAAAATAAATAGGCTTTCTATGGCCCACTGAGTGAGAGATGGCACACACAGGAGTGGCACACAAGCCCTGACTGAGGCCAATATTTTTCTCCCACTGATTGATGTAGTGTTTTTTGTTAAGGTAGATTTTAGAACCCAAATCAAGCAAAAAAATAAATAGGCTTTCTATGGCCCACTGAGTGAGAGATGGCACACACAGGAGTGGCACACAAGCCCTGACTGAGGCCAATATTTTTCTCCCACTGATTGATGTTTTTTTTTTTTTTTAAGGTAGATTTTAGAACCCAAATCAAGGAAAAAAATAAATAGGCTTTCTATGGCCCACTGAGTGAGAGATGGCACACACAGGAGTGGCACACAAGCCCTGACTGAGGCCAATATTTTTCTCCCACTGATTGATGGAGTTTTTTTTTTTAAGGTAGATTTTAGAACCCAAATCAAGCAAAAAAATAAATAGGCTTTCTATGGCCCACTGAGTGAGAGATGGCACACACAGGAGTGGCACACAAGCCCTGACTGAGGCCAATATTTTTCTCCCACTGATTGATGTAGTGTTTTTTGTTAAGGTAGATTTTAGAAACCAAATCAAGGAAAAAAATAAATAGGATTTCTATGGCCCACTGAGTGAGAGATGGTACACACAGGAGTGGCACACAAGCCCTGACTGAGGCCAATATTTTTCTCCCACTGATTGATGTAGTGTTTTTTTTTAAGGTAGATTTTAGAACCCAAATCAAGCAAAAAAATAAATAGGCTTTCTATGGCCCACTGAGTGAGAGATGGCACACACAGGAGTGGCACACAAGCCCTGACTGAGGCCAATATTTTTCTCCCACTGATTGATGGAGTTTTTTTTTTAAGGTAGATTTTAGAACCCAAATCAAGCAAAAAAATAAATAGGCTTTCTATGGCCCACTGAGTGAGAGATGGCACACACAGGAGTGGCACACAAGCCCTGACTGAGGCCAATATTTTTCTCCCACTGATTGATGGAGTTTTTTTTTTAAGGTAGATTTTAGAACCCAAATCAAGCAAAAAAATAAATAGGCTTTCTATGGCCCACTGAGTGAGAGATGGCACACACAGGAGTGGCACACAAGCCCTGACTGAGGCCAATATTTTTCTCCCACTGATTGATGTAGTGTTTTTTTTTAAGGTAGATTTTAGAACCCAAATCAAGGAAAAAAATAAATAGGCTTTCTATGGCCCACTGAGTGAGAGATGGCACACACAGGAGTGGCACACAAGCCCTGACTGAGGCCAATATTTTTCTCCCACTGATTGATGGAGTTTTTTTTTTTAAGGTAGATTTTAGAACCCAAATCAAGCAAAAAAATAAATAGGCTTTCTATGGCCCACTGAGTGAGAGATGGCACACACAGGAGTGGCACACAAGCCCTGACTGAGGCCAATATTTTTCTCCCACTGATTGATGGAGTTTTTTTTAAGGTAGATTTTAGAACCCAAATCAAGCAAAAAAATAAATAGGCTTTCTATGGCCCACTGAGTGAGAGATGGCACACACAGGAGTGGCACACAAGCCCTGACTGAGGCCAATATTTTTCTCCCACTGATTGATGTAGTGTTTTTTTTTAAGGTAGATTTTAGAACCCAAATCAAGCAAAAAAATAAATAGGCTTTCTATGGCCCACTGAGTGAGAGATGGCACACACAGGAGTGGCACACAAGCCCTGACTGAGGCCAATATTTTTCTCCCACTGATTGATGTAGTGTTTTTTTTTAAGGTAGATTTTAGAACCCAAATCAAGCAAAAAAATAAATAGGCTTTCTATGGCCCACTGAGTGAGAGATGGCACACACAGGAGTGGCACACAAGCCCTGACTGAGGCCAATATTTTTCTCCCACTGATTGATGTAGTGTTTTTTTGTTAAGGTAGATTTTCGAACCCAAATCAAGGAAAAAAATAAATAGGCTTTCTATGGCCCACTGAGTGAGAGATGGCACACACAGGAGTGGCACACAAGCCCTGACTGAGGCCAATATTTTTCTCCCACTGATTGATGTAGTGTTTTTTTTAAGGTAGATTTTAGAACCCAAATCAAGCAAAAAAATAAATAGGCTTTCTATGGCCCACTGAGTGAGAGATGGCACACACAGGAGTGGCACACAAGCCCTGACTGAGGCCAATATTTTTCTCCCACTGATTGATGGAGTTTTTTTTGTTAAGGTAGATTTTAGAACCCAAATCAAGCAAAAAAATAAATAGGCTTTCTATGGCCCACTGAGTGAGAGATGGCACACACAGGAGTGGCACACAAGCCCTGACTGAGGCCAATATTTTTCTCCCACTGATTGATGGAGTTTTTTTTTTAAGGTAGATTTTAGAACCCAAATCAAGCAAAAAAATAAATAGGCTTTCTATGGCCCACTGAGTGAGAGATGGCACACACAGGAGTGGCACACAAGCCCTGACTGAGGCCAATATTTTTCTCCCACTGATTGATGGAGTTTTTTTTTTAAGGTAGATTTTAGAACCCAAATCAAGCAAAAAAATAAATAGGCTTTCTATGGCCCACTGAGTGAGAGATGGCACACACAGGAGTGGCACACAAGCCCTGACTGAGGCCAATATTTTTCTCCCACTGATTGATGTAGTGTTTTTTTGTTAAGGTAGATTTTCGAACCCAAATCAAGGAAAAAAATAAATAGGCTTTCTATGGCCCACTGAGTGAGAGATGGCACACACAGGAGTGGCACACAAGCCCTGACTGAGGCCAATATTTTTCTCCCACTGATTGATGTAGTGTTTTTTTTTAAGGTAGATTTTAGAACCCAAATCAAGCAAAAAAATAAATAGGCTTTCTATGGCCCACTGAGTGAGAGATGGCACACACAGGAGTGGCACACAAGCCCTGACTGAGGCCAATATTTTTCTCCCACTGATTGATGGAGTTTTTTTTGTTAAGGTAGATTTTAGAACCCAAATCAAGCAAAAAAATAAATAGGCTTTCTATGGCCCACTGAGTGAGAGATGGCACACACAGGAGTGGCACACAAGCCCTGACTGAGGCCAATATTTTTCTCCCGCTGATTGATGGAGTTTTTTTTTTTTAAGGTAGATTTTCGAACCCAAATCAAGGAAAAAAATAAATAGGCTTTCTATGGCCCACAATTTGAGAGAGAGAGGTGGCACACCCAGGAGTCAAGACTGGCACACAAGCTGAAAGGGCAATATTAATCTCCCACTGTTTTTTTATTTATTTTTTTTTTTTCAGGGAGACTTTAGAAACCAAATAATAAAATAAAAAAAATAAATAAATAGGCTTTCTATGGCCCAAAGAATGAGAGATGGCACACACAGGAGTGGCACACAAACCCTGACTGAGGCCAATATTTTTCTCCCACTGATTGATGTAGTGTTTTTTTTTAAGGTAGATTTTAGAACCCAAATCAAGCAAAAAAATAAATAGGCTTTCTATGGCCCACTGAGTGAGAGATGGCACACTGTCATGAATCCCCAATGGCTAGGGATAGCACAGGACAAGCAAATTACAAAAACATCGGACAAGCTCTAGGGTGATGGAACCTGGGCTGACCGCTGCCCTACGCCTGACAAACGCAACTAGAGATAGCCAGGGAGCGTGCCTACGTTGGTTCTAGACGCCACGCACCAGCCTAAGAGCTAACTAGTACTGCAGAGAAAATAAGACCTCACTTGCCTCCAGAGGAACGAACCCCAAAGATATAGTTGCCCCCCACATGTATTGACGGTGAAATGAGAGGAAGGCACACACATAGAGATGATGTATATAGTTTTAGCAAATAGAGGCCCGCTGTAAACTAGAAAGCAGAATGATACAAAAGGGGACTGAGCGGTCAGCAAAAAACCCTAATCAAAAAAACCATCCTGAGATTACAAGAACCCATGTGCCAACTCATGGCACATGGGGAGAACCTCAGTCCACTAGAGCTACCAGCTAGCATAGAGACATTCTAAGCCAGCTAGACAAAAAACCAAACAACTGAGAATCAGCACTTAGCTTATCCTGAAAGATCTGGGAGCAGGTAGGCAGGAACCAAACAGAGCACATCTGAACACATTGATAGCCGGCAAGGGAAATGACAGAAAGGCCAGGTAAAATAGGAAACACCCAGCCTCTGATGGACAGGTGGAAACCAAAGGCCGCAACCCACCAAAGTCACCCAGTACCAGCAGTAACCACCAGAGGGAGCCCACAAACAGAATCCACAACAGTACCCCCCCCTTGAGGAGGGGTCACCGAACCCTCACGAGAACCCCCAGGGCGATCAGGGTGAGCTCTATGGAAGGCACGGACCAAATCAGTCGCATGAACATCGGAGGCGACCACCCAGGAATTATCCTCCTGACCATAACCCTTCCACTTAACCAAATACTGGAGTTTGCGTCTGGAAACACGAGAATCCAAGATCTTTTCAACAACATACTCCAATTCTCCCTCCACCAGCACCGGAGCAGGAGGCTCGACCGAAGGAACAACGGGCACCTCATACCTCCGCAACAACGACCGATGGAACACATTATGAATAGCAAACGATGCTGGGAGATCCAAACGAAAAGATACAGGGTTAAGAATCTCCGAGATCCTATAAGGACAGATGAACCGAGGCTTGAACTTAGGAGAAGAAACCTTCATAGGGACAAAACGAGAAGACAACCACACCAAGTCCCCAACAAGAAGTCGGGGACCCACGCGGCGACGGCGATTAGCAAACTGCTGAGTCTTCTCCTGAGATAACTTCAAATTGTCCACCACCTGATTCCAAATCTGATGTAGCCTGTCCACCACCACGTCCACTCCAGGACAATCCGAAGATTCCCCCTGACCAGAGGAAAAACGAGGATGAAACCCCGAATTACAAAAACAAGGAGAGACCAACGTGGCAGAACTAGCCCGATTATTAAGAGCAAATTCGGCCAGTGGCAAAAAAGCAACCCAGTCATCCTGATCAGCAGAAACAAAACACCTCAAATAAGTTTCCAAGGTCTGATTAGTTCGCTCCGTCTGGCCATTCGTCTGAGGATGGAATGCAGACGAGAAAGACAAATCAATGCCCATCTTGGTACAAAACGTCCGCCAAAATCTAGACACAAACTGGGATCCCCTGTCAGAAACGATATTCTCCGGAATCCCATGCAAACGAACCACGTTCTGAAAAAATAAAGGAACCAACTCAGAGGAGGAGGGCAACTTAGGCAAGGGCACCAAATGAACCATCTTAGAAAAGCGGTCACACACAACCCAGATAATGGACATTTTCTGTGAAACCGGGAGATCAGAAATAAAATCCATGGAAATGTGCGTCCAAGGCCTCTTCGGGATGGGCAATGATAACAACAACCCACTAGCCCGTGAACAGCAAGGCTTAGCTCGAGCACACACTTCACAAGACTGCACAAAGGTACGCACATCCCTAGACAAGGAAGGCCACCAAAAAGACCTGGCCACCAAGTCTCTTGTACCAAATATTCCAGGATGACCAGCCAACACAGAAGAATGGACCTCGGAGATGACTCTACTGGTCCAATCATTCGGAACAAACAGTCTTTCTGGTGGACATCGATCCGGTTTATCCACCTGAAACTCCTGCAATGCGCGTCGCAAGTCTGGGGATACGGCGGACAATATTACCCCATCCCTAAGGATACCAGTAGGCCCAGTGTCTCCAGGAGAGTCAGGCACAAAACTCCTGGAAAGAGCATCTGCCTTCACATTCTTTGAACCTGGCAGGTATGAAACCACGAAATTGAAACGAGAAAAAAATAACGACCAACGAGCCTGTCTAGGATTCAAACGCCTGGCAGACTCAAGGTAAATGAGATTCTTGTGATCAGTCAAGACCACCATGCGATGTTTAGCACCCTCAAGCCAATGACGCCACTCCTCAAATGCCCACTTCATGGCCAAAAGCTCCCGATTACCCACATCATAATTGCGCTCGGCGGGCGAGAATTTTCTAGAGAAGAAAGCACATGGCTTCATCACCGAGCCATTAGAACTTCTCTGTGACAAAACCGCCCCCGCTCCAATCTCGGAAGCATCAACCTCAACCTGAAAAGGAAGTGAAACATCTGGTTGACACAACACAGGAGCAGAAGAAAACCGGCGCTTAAGTTCCCGAAAGGCCTCCACGGCCGCAGGAGACCAATCAGCAACATCAGCACCCTTTTTAGTCAAATCAGTCAAAGGTTTAACAATACTGGAAAAATTAGCAATGAACCGACGATAAAAATTAGCAAACCCCAAGAACTTCTGAAGGCTCTTAACAGATGTAGGTTGTGTCCAGTCACAAATAACCTGAACCTTAACGGGATCCATCTCAATAGTAGAAGGAGAAAAAATGTACCCCAAAAAAGAAATCTTCTGAACTCCGAAGAGACACTTTGAGCCCTTCACAAACAGAGAATTGGCCCGCAGAACCTGAAACACCTTCCTGACCTGTAGAACATGAGACTCCCAGTCATCAGAAAACACCAAAATATCATCCAAATACACAATCATAAACTTATCCAGATATTCACGGAAAATATTGTGCATAAAGGACTGAAAGACTGACGGAGCATTGGAGAGTCCAAAAGGCATTACCAAATACTCAAAATGGCCCTCAGGCGTATTAAATGCGGTTTTCCACTCATCACCCTGTTTTATCCGCACCAAATTATACGCACCACGAAGATCTATCTTAGTGAACCACCTAGCCCCCTTAATGCGAGCAAACAAATCAGTAAATAATGGCAATGGATACTGGTATTTGACTGTAATCTTATTCAGAAGGCGATAATCTATACAAGGCCTCAGGGAACCATCTTTTTTTTTGCCACGAAAAAAAAACCTGCTCCCAGAGGGGACGAAGATGGACGAATATGTCCCTTTTCCAAGGACTCCTTAATATAATTCCGCATAGCAGTATGCTCTGGCAGTGACAGATTAAATAAACGGCCCTTAGGGAACTTACTGCCAGGAATCAATTCTATAGCACAGTCACACTCTCTATGAGGAGGGAGCGAATTGAGCTTAGGCTCCTCAAAAACATCCCGATATTCCGACAAAAACGCAGGGATCTCAGAAGGAGTAGATGAAGCGATTGAAATCAGAGGTGCATCATCATGAACCCCCTGACATCCCCAGCTTAGCACAGATATTGTTCTCCAGTCCAGGACAGGATTATGAGTTTGTAACCATGGCAGACCAAGCACTAGTACATCATGTAAATTATACAGTACAAGGAAGCGAATCACCTCCTGATGAACGGGAGTCATGCGCATGGTCACTTGTGTCCAATACTGCGGTTTATTCATAGCCAATGGTGTAGAGTCAATTCCCTTCAGAGGAATAGGAACTTCCAGAGGCTCTAGACTAAAACCGCAGCATTTAGCAAATGACCAATACATAAGACTCAGGGCAGCGCCTGAATCCACATAGGCATCGACGGAAATGGAAGACAGTGAAAAAATCAGAGTCACAGACAAAATGAACTTAGACTGCAGAGTATCAATGGCAAAAGATTTATCAACCCTTTTTGTGCGTTTAGAGCATGCTGATATAACATGAGCTGAATCACCACAATAAAAACACAATCCATTTTTCCGCCTATAATTTTGCCGTTCACTTCTGGACTGAATTCTATCACATTGCATAGTCTCAGGTGCCTGTTCAGAAGACACCGCCAACTGGTGCACTGGTTTGCGCTCCCGTAAACGCAGATCAATCTGAATGGCCATAGCCATAGACTCATTCAGACCTGTAGGCGCAGGGAACCCCACCATAATATCCTTAATGGCCTCAGAAAGACCATTTCTGAAGTTTGCAGCCAGGGCGCACTCATTCCACTGTATGGTAAGCACCGACCATTTCCGAAATTTCTGACAATATATTTCCGCTTCATCATGCCCCTGAGAGAGGGCTAATAAAGCCTTTTCAGCCTGAATCTCTAGATTAGGTTCCTCATAGAGCAATCCCAATGCCAGAAAAAACGCATTCCACACTGAGCAATGCAGGATCCCCTGGTGCCAATGCAAATGCCCAATTCTGAGGGTCGCCCCATAGGAACGATATAACAATCTTGACCTGTTGAGCAGGGTCTCCAGAGGAGCGAGATTTTAAAGAAAGAAACAATTTACAATTGTTCCTGAAATTCAGGAAGGTAGATCTATCTCCAGAAAAAAACTCAGGAATAGGAATTCTAGGTTCAGACATGGGAGTGTGAACAACGAAATCCTGTATGTTTTGAACCTTTGCCGCGAGATTACTCAGGCTGGAAGCCAAACTCTGGACATCCATGATAAACAGCTAAGATCAGAGCCATTCAAGGGTTAAGAGGAGGTAAGAAGCAGCTAGACAGCAATTAAGGGCTAGACAGCAAAACTCTGAAGGGAAAAAAAAAGAAAAAAATTTCCCTTGAACACTTCTATTTCTCCTACTTCAGCCCAAACAATTAACACTTTGTGGGCCGGCTATACTGTCATGAATCCCCAATGGCTAGGGATAGCACAGGACAAGCAAATTACAAAAACATCGGACAAGCTCTAGGGTGATGGAACCTGGGCTGACCGCTGCCCTACCCCTGACAAACGCAACTAGAGATAGCCAGGGAGCGTGCCTACGTTGGTTCTAGACGCCACGCACCAGCCTAAGAGCTAACTAGTACTGCAGAGAAAATAAGACCTCACTTGCCTCCAGAGGAACGAACCCCAAAGATATAGTTGCCCCCCACATGTATTGACGGTGAAATGAGAGGAAGGCACACACATAGAGATGATGTATATAGTTTTAGCAAATAGAGGCCCACTGTAAACTAGAAAGCAGAATGATACAAAAGGGGACTGAGCGGTCAGCAAAAAACCCTAATCAAAAAAACCATCCTGAGATTACAAGAACCCATGTGCCAACTCATGGCACATGGGGAGAACCTCAGTCCACTAGAGCTACCAGCTAGCATAGAGACATTCTAAGCCAGCTAGACAAAAAACCAAACAACTGAAAATCAGCACTTAGCTTATCCTGAAAGATCTGGGAGCAGGTAGGCAGGAACCAAACAGAGCACATCTGAACACATTGATAGCCGGCAAGGGAAATGACAGAAAGGCCAGGTAAAATAGGAAACACCCAGCCTCTGATGGACAGGTGGAAACCAAAGGCCGCAACCCACCAAAGTCACCCAGTACCAGCAGTAACCACCAGAGGGAGCCCACAAACAGAATCCACAACAGCACACACAGGAGTGGCACACAAGCCCTGACTGAGGCCAATATTTTTCTCCCACTGATTGATGTAGTGTTTTTTTGTTAAGGTAGATTTTCGAACCCAAATCAAGGAAAAAAATAAATAGGCTTTCTATGGCCCACTGAGTGAGAGATGGCACACACAGGAGTGGCACACAAGCCCTGACTGAGGCCAATATTTTTCTCCCACTGATTGATGTAGTGTTTTTTTTTAAGGTAGATTTTAGAACCCAAATCAAGCAAAAAAATAAATAGGCTTTCTATGGCCCACTGAGTGAGAGATGGCACACACAGGAATGGCACACAAGCCCTGACTGAGGCCAATATTTTTCTCCCACTGATTGATGGAGTTTTTTTTAAGGTAGATTTTAGAACCCAAATCAAGCAAAAAAATAAATAGGCTTTCTATGGCCCACTGAGTGAGAGATGACACACACAGGAGTGGCACACAAGCCCTGACTGAGGCCAATATTTTTCTCCCACTGATTGATGGAGTTTTTTTTTTTAAGGTAGATTTTCGAACCCAAATCAAGGAAAAAAATAAATAGGCTTTCTATGGCCCACAATTTGAGAGAGAGAGGTGGCACACCCAGGAGTCAAGACTGGCACACAAGCTGAAAGGGCAATATTAATCTCCCACTGTTTTTTTTTTATTTATTTTTTTTTTCAGGGAGACTTTAGAAACCAAATAATAAAATAAAAAAAATAAATAAATAGGCTTTCTATGGCCCAAAGAATGAGAGATGGCACACACAGGAGTGGCACACAAACCCTGACTGAGGCCAATATTTTTCTCCCACTGATTGATGTAGTGTTTTTTTTTAAGGTAGATTTTAGAACCCAAATCAAGCAAAAAAATAAATAGGCTTTCTATGGCCCACTGAGTGAGAGATGGCACACACAGGAGTGGCACACAAGCCCTGACTGAGGCCAATATTTTTCTCCCACTGATTGATGGAGTTTTTTTTTTAAGGTAGATTTTAGAACCCAAATCAAGCAAAAAAATAAATAGGCTTTCTATGGCCCACTGAGTGAGAGATGGCACACACAGGAGTGGCACACAAGCCCTGACTGAGGCCAATATTTTTCTCCCACTGATTGATGTAGTGTTTTTTTTTAAGGTAGATTTTAGAACCCAAATCAAGGAAAAAAATAAATAGGCTTTCTATGGCCCACTGAGTGAGAGATGGCACACACAGGAGTGGCACACAAGCCCTGACTGAGGCCAATATTTTTCTCCCACTGATTGATGGAGTTTTTTTTTTTAAGGTAGATTTTAGAACCCAAATCAAGCAAAAAAATAAATAGGCTTTCTATGGCCCACTGAGTGAGAGATGGCACACACAGGAGTGGCACACAAGCCCTGACTGAGGCCAATATTTTTCTCCCACTGATTGATGGAGTTTTTTTTAAGGTAGATTTTAGAACCCAAATCAAGCAAAAAAATAAATAGGCTTTCTATGGCCCACTGAGTGAGAGATGGCACACACAGGAGTGGCACACAAGCCCTGACTGAGGCCAATATTTTTCTCCCACTGATTGATGTAGTGTTTTTTTTTAAGGTAGATTTTAGAACCCAAATCAAGCAAAAAAATAAATAGGCTTTCTATGGCCCACTGAGTGAGAGATGGCACACACAGGAGTGGCACACAAGCCCTGACTGAGGCCAATATTTTTCTCCCACTGATTGATGTAGTGTTTTTTTTTAAGGTAGATTTTAGAACCCAAATCAAGCAAAAAAATAAATAGGCTTTCTATGGCCCACTGAGTGAGAGATGGCACACACAGGAGTGGCACACAAGCCCTGACTGAGGCCAATATTTTTCTCCCACTGATTGATGTAGTGTTTTTTTGTTAAGGTAGATTTTCGAACCCAAATCAAGGAAAAAAATAAATAGGCTTTCTATGGCCCACTGAGTGAGAGATGGCACACACAGGAGTGGCACACAAGCCCTGACTGAGGCCAATATTTTTCTCCCACTGATTGATGTAGTGTTTTTTTTTAAGGTAGATTTTAGAACCCAAATCAAGCAAAAAAATAAATAGGCTTTCTATGGCCCACTGAGTGAGAGATGGCACACACAGGAGTGGCACACAAGCCCTGACTGAGGCCAATATTTTTCTCCCACTGATTGATGGAGTTTTTTTTGTTAAGGTAGATTTTAGAACCCAAATCAAGCAAAAAAATAAATAGGCTTTCTATGGCCCACTGAGTGAGAGATGGCACACACAGGAGTGGCACACAAGCCCTGACTGAGGCCAATATTTTTCTCCCACTGATTGATGGAGTTTTTTTTTTAAGGTAGATTTTAGAACCCAAATCAAGCAAAAAAATAAATAGGCTTTCTATGGCCCACTGAGTGAGAGATGGCACACACAGGAGTGGCACACAAGCCCTGACTGAGGCCAATATTTTTCTCCCACTGATTGATGGAGTTTTTTTTTTAAGGTAGATTTTAGAACCCAAATCAAGCAAAAAAATAAATAGGCTTTCTATGGCCCACTGAGTGAGAGATGGCACACACAGGAGTGGCACACAAGCCCTGACTGAGGCCAATATTTTTCTCCCACTGATTGATGTAGTGTTTTTTTGTTAAGGTAGATTTTCGAACCCAAATCAAGGAAAAAAATAAATAGGCTTTCTATGGCCCACTGAGTGAGAGATGGCACACACAGGAGTGGCACACAAGCCCTGACTGAGGCCAATATTTTTCTCCCACTGATTGATGTAGTGTTTTTTTTTAAGGTAGATTTTAGAACCCAAATCAAGCAAAAAAATAAATAGGCTTTCTATGGCCCACTGAGTGAGAGATGGCACACACAGGAGTGGCACACAAGCCCTGACTGAGGCCAATATTTTTCTCCCACTGATTGATGGAGTTTTTTTTGTTAAGGTAGATTTTAGAACCCAAATCAAGCAAAAAAATAAATAGGCTTTCTATGGCCCACTGAGTGAGAGATGGCACACACAGGAGTGGCACACAAGCCCTGACTGAGGCCAATATTTTTCTCCCGCTGATTGATGGAGTTTTTTTTTTTTAAGGTAGATTTTCGAACCCAAATCAAGGAAAAAAATAAATAGGCTTTCTATGGCCCACAATTTGAGAGAGAGAGGTGGCACACCCAGGAGTCAAGACTGGCACACAAGCTGAAAGGGCAATATTAATCTCCCACTGTTTTTTTATTTATTTATTTTTTTTTCAGGGAGACTTTAGAAACCAAATAATAAAATAAAAAAAATAAATAAATAGGCTTTCTATGGCCCAAAGAATGAGAGATGGCACACACAGGAGTGGCACACAAACCCTGACTGAGGCCAATATTTTTCTCCCACTGATTGATGTAGTGTTTTTTTTTAAGGTAGATTTTAGAACCCAAATCAAGCAAAAAAATAAATAGGCTTTCTATGGCCCACTGAGTGAGAGATGGCACACTGTCATGAATCCCCAATGGCTAGGGATAGCACAGGACAAGCAAATTACAAAAACATCGGACAAGCTCTAGGGTGATGGAACCTGGGCTGACCGCTGCCCTACGCCTGACAAACGCAACTAGAGATAGCCAGGGAGCGTGCCTACGTTGGTTCTAGACGCCACGCACCAGCCTAAGAGCTAACTAGTACTGCAGAGAAAATAAGACCTCACTTGCCTCCAGAGGAACGAACCCCAAAGATATAGTTGCCCCCCACATGTATTGACGGTGAAATGAGAGGAAGGCACACACATAGAGATGATGTATATAGTTTTAGCAAATAGAGGCCCGCTGTAAACTAGAAAGCAGAATGATACAAAAGGGGACTGAGCGGTCAGCAAAAAACCCTAATCAAAAAAACCATCCTGAGATTACAAGAACCCATGTGCCAACTCATGGCACATGGGGAGAACCTCAGTCCACTAGAGCTACCAGCTAGCATAGAGACATTCTAAGCCAGCTAGACAAAAAACCAAACAACTGAGAATCAGCACTTAGCTTATCCTGAAAGATCTGGGAGCAGGTAGGCAGGAACCAAACAGAGCACATCTGAACACATTGATAGCCGGCAAGGGAAATGACAGAAAGGCCAGGTAAAATAGGAAACACCCAGCCTCTGATGGACAGGTGGAAACCAAAGGCCGCAACCCACCAAAGTCACCCAGTACCAGCAGTAACCACCAGAGGGAGCCCACAAACAGAATCCACAACAGTACCCCCCCCTTGAGGAGGGGTCACCGAACCCTCACGAGAACCCCCAGGGCGATCAGGGTGAGCTCTATGGAAGGCACGGACCAAATCAGTCGCATGAACATCGGAGGCGACCACCCAGGAATTATCCTCCTGACCATAACCCTTCCACTTAACCAAATACTGGAGTTTGCGTCTGGAAACACGAGAATCCAAGATCTTTTCAACAACATACTCCAATTCTCCCTCCACCAGCACCGGAGCAGGAGGCTCGACCGAAGGAACAACGGGCACCTCATACCTCCGCAACAACGACCGATGGAACACATTATGAATAGCAAACGATGCTGGGAGATCCAAACGAAAAGATACAGGGTTAAGAATCTCCGAGATCCTATAAGGACAGATGAACCGAGGCTTGAACTTAGGAGAAGAAACCTTCATAGGGACAAAACGAGAAGACAACCACACCAAGTCCCCAACAAGAAGTCGGGGACCCACGCGGCGACGGCGATTAGCAAACTGCTGAGTCTTCTCCTGAGATAACTTCAAATTGTCCACCACCTGATTCCAAATCTGATGTAGCCTGTCCACCACCACGTCCACTCCAGGACAATCCGAAGATTCCCCCTGACCAGAGGAAAAACGAGGATGAAACCCCGAATTACAAAAAAAAGGAGAGACCAACGTGGCAGAACTAGCCCGATTATTAAGAGCAAATTCGGCCAGTGGCAAAAAAGCAACCCAGTCATCCTGATCAGCAGAAACAAAACACCTCAAATAAGTTTCCAAGGTCTGATTAGTTCGCTCCGTCTGGCCATTCGTCTGAGGATGGAATGCAGACGAGAAAGACAAATCAATGCCCATCTTGGTACAAAACGTCCGCCAAAATCTAGACACAAACTGGGATCCCCTGTCAGAAACGATATTCTCCGGAATCCCATGCAAACGAACCACGTTCTGAAAAAATAAAGGAACCAACTCAGAGGAGGAGGGCAACTTAGGCAAGGGCACCAAATGAACCATCTTAGAAAAGCGGTCACACACAACCCAGATAATGGACATTTTCTGTGAAACCGGGAGATCAGAAATAAAATCCATGGAAATGTGCGTCCAAGGCCTCTTCGGGATGGGCAATGATAACAACAACCCACTAGCCCGTGAACAGCAAGGCTTAGCTCGAGCACACACTTCACAAGACTGCACAAAGGTACGCACATCCCTAGACAAGGAAGGCCACCAAAAAGACCTGGCCACCAAGTCTCTTGTACCAAATATTCCAGGATGACCAGCCAACACAGAAGAATGGACCTCGGAGATGACTCTACTGGTCCAATCATTCGGAACAAACAGTCTTTCTGGTGGACATCGATCCGGTTTATCCACCTGAAACTCCTGCAATGCGCGTCGCAAGTCTGGGGATACGGCGGACAATATTACCCCATCCCTAAGGATACCAGTAGGCCCAGTGTCTCCAGGAGAGTCAGGCACAAAACTCCTGGAAAGAGCATCTGCCTTCACATTCTTTGAACCTGGCAGGTATGAAACCACGAAATTGAAACGAGAAAAAAATAACGACCAACGAGCCTGTCTAGGATTCAAACGCCTGGCAGACTCAAGGTAAATGAGATTCTTGTGATCAGTCAAGACCACCATGCGATGTTTAGCACCCTCAAGCCAATGACGCCACTCCTCAAATGCCCACTTCATGGCCAAAAGCTCCCGATTACCCACATCATAATTGCGCTCGGCGGGCGAGAATTTTCTAGAGAAGAAAGCACATGGCTTCATCACCGAGCCATTAGAACTTCTCTGTGACAAAACCGCCCCCGCTCCAATCTCGGAAGCATCAACCTCAACCTGAAAAGGAAGTGAAACATCTGGTTGACACAACACAGGAGCAGAAGAAAACCGGCGCTTAAGTTCCCGAAAGGCCTCCACGGCCGCAGGAGACCAATCAGCAACATCAGCACCCTTTTTAGTCAAATCAGTCAAAGGTTTAACAATACTGGAAAAATTAGCAATGAACCGACGATAAAAATTAGCAAACCCCAAGAACTTCTGAAGGCTCTTAACAGATGTAGGTTGTGTCCAGTCACAAATAACCTGAACCTTAACGGGATCCATCTCAATAGTAGAAGGAGAAAAAATGTACCCCAAAAAAGAAATCTTCTGAACTCCGAAGAGACACTTTGAGCCCTTCACAAACAGAGAATTGGCCCGCAGAACCTGAAACACCTTCCTGACCTGTAGAACATGAGACTCCCAGTCATCAGAAAACACCAAAATATCATCCAAATACACAATCATAAACTTATCCAGATATTCACGGAAAATATTGTGCATAAAGGACTGAAAGACTGACGGAGCATTGGAGAGTCCAAAAGGCATTACCAAATACTCAAAATGGCCCTCAGGCGTATTAAATGCGGTTTTCCACTCATCACCCTGTTTTATCCGCACCAAATTATACGCACCACGAAGATCTATCTTAGTGAACCACCTAGCCCCCTTAATGCGAGCAAACAAATCAGTAAATAATGGCAATGGATACTGGTATTTGACTGTAATCTTATTCAGAAGGCGATAATCTATACAAGGCCTCAGGGAACCATCTTTTTTTTTGCCACGAAAAAAAAACCTGCTCCCAGAGGGGACGAAGATGGACGAATATGTCCCTTTTCCAAGGACTCCTTAATATAATTCCGCATAGCAGTATGCTCTGGCAGTGACAGATTAAATAAACGGCCCTTAGGGAACTTACTGCCAGGAATCAATTCTATAGCACAGTCACACTCTCTATGAGGAGGGAGCGAATTGAGCTTAGGCTCCTCAAAAACATCCCGATATTCCGACAAAAACGCAGGGATCTCAGAAGGAGTAGATGAAGCGATTGAAATCAGAGGTGCATCATCATGAACCCCCTGACATCCCCAGCTTAGCACAGATATTGTTCTCCAGTCCAGGACAGGATTATGAGTTTGTAACCATGGCAGACCAAGCACTAGTACATCATGTAAATTATACAGTACAAGGAAGCGAATCACCTCCTGATGAACGGGAGTCATGCGCATGGTCACTTGTGTCCAATACTGCGGTTTATTCATAGCCAATGGTGTAGAGTCAATTCCCTTCAGAGGAATAGGAACTTCCAGAGGCTCTAGACTAAAACCGCAGCATTTAGCAAATGACCAATCCATAAGACTCAGGGCAGCGCCTGAATCCACATAGGCATCGACGGAAATGGAAGACAGTGAAAAAATCAGAGTCACAGACAAAATGAACTTAGACTGCAGAGTATCAATGGCAAAAGATTTATCAACCCTTTTTGTGCGTTTAGAGCATGCTGATATAACATGAGCTGAATCACCACAATAAAAACACAATCCATTTTTCCGCCTATAATTTTGCCGTTCACTTCTGGACTGAATTCTATCACATTGCATAGTCTCAGGTGCCTGTTCAGAAGACACCGCCAACTGGTGCACTGGTTTGCGCTCCCGTAAACGCAGATCAATCTGAATGGCCATAGCCATAGACTCATTCAGACCTGTAGGCGCAGGGAACCCCACCATAATATCCTTAATGGCCTCAGAAAGACCATTTCTGAAGTTTGCAGCCAGGGCGCACTCATTCCACTGTATGGTAAGCACCGACCATTTCCGAAATTTCTGACAATATATTTCCGCTTCATCATGCCCCTGAGAGAGGGCTAATAAAGCCTTTTCAGCCTGAATCTCTAGATTAGGTTCCTCATAGAGCAATCCCAATGCCAGAAAAAACGCATCCACACTGAGCAATGCAGGATCCCCTGGTGCCAATGCAAATGCCCAATTCTGAGGGTCGCCCCATAGGAACGATATAACAATCTTGACCTGTTGAGCAGGGTCTCCAGAGGAGCGAGATTTTAAAGAAAGAAACAATTTACAATTGTTCCTGAAATTCAGGAAGGTAGATCTATCTCCAGAAAAAAACTCAGGAATAGGAATTCTAGGTTCAGACATGGGAGTGTGAACAACGAAATCCTGTATGTTTTGAACCTTTGCCGCGAGATTACTCAGGCTGGAAGCCAAACTCTGGACATCCATGATAAACAGCTAAGATCAGAGCCATTCAAGGGTTAAGAGGAGGTAAGAAGCAGCTAGACAGCAATTAAGGGCTAGACAGCAAAACTCTGAAGGGAAAAAAAAAGAAAAAAATTTCCCTTGAACACTTCTATTTCTCCTACTTCAGCCCAAACAATTAACACTTTGTGGGCCGGCTATACTGTCATGAATCCCCAATGGCTAGGGATAGCACAGGACAAGCAAATTACAAAAACATCGGACAAGCTCTAGGGTGATGGAACCTGGGCTGACCGCTGCCCTACCCCTGACAAACGCAACTAGAGATAGCCAGGGAGCGTGCCTACGTTGGTTCTAGACGCCACGCACCAGCCTAAGAGCTAACTAGTACTGCAGAGAAAATAAGACCTCACTTGCCTCCAGAGGAACGAACCCCAAAGATATAGTTGCCCCCCACATGTATTGACGGTGAAATGAGAGGAAGGCACACACATAGAGATGATGTATATAGTTTTAGCAAATAGAGGCCCACTGTAAACTAGAAAGCAGAATGATACAAAAGGGGACTGAGCGGTCAGCAAAAAACCCTAATCAAAAAAACCATCCTGAGATTACAAGAACCCATGTGCCAACTCATGGCACATGGGGAGAACCTCAGTCCACTAGAGCTACCAGCTAGCATAGAGACATTCTAAGCCAGCTAGACAAAAAACCAAACAACTGAAAATCAGCACTTAGCTTATCCTGAAAGATCTGGGAGCAGGTAGGCAGGAACCAAACAGAGCACATCTGAACACATTGATAGCCGGCAAGGGAAATGACAGAAAGGCCAGGTAAAATAGGAAACACACAGCCTCTGATGGACAGGTGGAAACCAAAGGCCGCAACCCACCAAAGTCACCCAGTACCAGCAGTAACCACCAGAGGGAGCCCACAAACAGAATCCACAACAGCACACACAGGAGTGGCACACAAGCCCTAACTGAGGCCAATATTTTTCTCCCACTGATTGATGTAGTGTTTTTTTTTAAGGTAGATTTTAGAACCCAAATCAAGCAAAAAAATAAATAGGCTTTCTATGGCCCACTGAGTGAGAGATGGCACACACAGGAGTGGCACACAAGCCCTGACTGAGGCCAATATTTTTCTCCCACTGATTGATGTAGTGTTTTTTTGTGAAGGTAGATTTTCGAACCCAAATCAAGGAAAAAAATAAATAGGCTTTCTATGGCCCACTGAGTGAGAGATGGCACACACAGGAGTGGCACACAAGCCCTGACTGAGGCCAATATTTTTCTCCCACTGATTAATGTAGTGTTTTTTTTAAGGTAGATTTTAGAACCCAAATCAAGCAAAATAATAAATAGGCTTTCTATTGCCCACTGAGTGAGAGATGGCACACACAGGAGTGGCACACAAGCCCTGACTGAGGCCAATATTTTTCTCCCACTGATTGATGTAGTGTTTTTTTGTTAAGGTAGATTTTCGAACCCAAATCAAGGAAAAAAATAAATAGGCTTTCTATGGCCCACTGAGTGAGAGATGGCACACACAGGAGTGGCACACAAGCCCTGACTGAGGCCAATATTTTTCTCCCACTGATTGATGTAGTGTTTTTTTTTAAGGTAGATTTTAGAACCCAAATCAAGCAAAAAAATAAATAGGCTTTCTATGGCCCACTGAGTGAGAGATGGCACACACAGGAATGGCACACAAGCCCTGACTGAGGCCAATATTTTTCTCCCACTGATTGATGGAGTTTTTTTTAAGGTAGATTTTAGAACCCAAATCAAGCAAAAAAATAAATAGGCTTTCTATGGCCCACTGAGTGAGAGATGACACACACAGGAGTGGCACACAAGCCCTGACTGAGGCCAATATTTTTCTCCCACTGATTGATGGAGTTTTTTTTTTTAAGGTAGATTTTCGAACCCAAATCAAGGAAAAAAATAAATAGGCTTTCTATGGCCCACAATTTGAGAGAGAGAGGTGGCACACCCAGGAGTCAAGACTGGCACACAAGCTGAAAGGGCAATATTAATCTCCCACTGTTTTTTTTTTATTTATTTTTTTTTTCAGGGAGACTTTAGAAACCAAATAATAAAATAAAAAAAATAAATAAATAGGCTTTCTATGGCCCAAAGAATGAGAGATGGCACACACAGGAGTGGCACACAAACCCTGACTGAGGCCAATATTTTTCTCCCACTGATTGATGTAGTGTTTTTTTTTAAGGTAGATTTTAGAACCCAAATCAAGCAAAAAAATAAATAGGCTTTCTATGGCCCACTGAGTGAGAGATGGCACACACAGGAGTGGCACACAAGCCCTGACTGAGGCCAATATTTTTCTCCCACTGATTGATGGAGTTTTTTTTTTTAAGGTAGATTTTAGAACCCAAATCAAGCAAAAAAATAAATAGGCTTTCTATGGCCCACTGAGTGAGAGATGGCACACACAGGAGTGGCACACAAGCCCTGACTGAGGCCAATATTTTTCTCCCACTGATTGATGTAGTGTTTTTTTTTAAGGTAGATTTTAGAACCCAAATCAAGGAAAAAAATAAATAGGCTTTCTATGGCCCACTGAGTGAGAGATGGCACACACAGGAGTGGCACACAAGCCCTGACTGAGGCCAATATTTTTCTCCCACTGATTGATGGAGTTTTTTTTTTTAAGGTAGATTTTAGAACCCAAATCAAGCAAAAAAATAAATAGGCTTTCTATGGCCCACTGAGTGAGAGATGGCACACACAGGAGTGGCACACAAGCCCTGACTGAGGCCAATATTTTTCTCCCACTGATTGATGGAGTTTTTTTTAAAGTAGATTTTAGAACCCAAATCAAGCAAAAAAATAAATAGGCTTTCTATGGCCCACTGAGTGAGAGATGGCACACACAGGAGTGGCACACAAGCCCTGACTGAGGCCAATATTTTTCTCCCACTGATTGATGTAGTGTTTTTTTTTAAGGTAGATTTTAGAACCCAAATCAAGCAAAAAAATAAATAGGCTTTCTATGGCCCACTGAGTGAGAGATGGCACACACAGGAGTGGCACACAAGCCCTGACTGAGGCCAATATTTTTCTCCCACTGATTGATGTAGTGTTTTTTTTTAAGGTAGATTTTAGAACCCAAATCAAGCAAATAAATAAATAGGCTTTCTATGGCCCACTGAGTGAGAGATGGCACACACAGGAGTGGCACACAAGCCCTGACTGAGGCCAATATTTTTCTCCCACTGATTGATGTAGTGTTTTTTTGTTAAGGTAGATTTTCGAACCCAAATCAAGGAAAAAAATAAATAGGCTTTCTATGGCCCACTGAGTGAGAGATGGCACACACAGGAGTGGCACACAAGCCCTGACTGAGGCCAATATTTTTCTCCCACTGATTGATGTAGTGTTTTTTTTTAAGGTAGATTTTAGAACCCAAATCAAGCAAAAAAATAAATAGGCTTTCTATGGCCCACTGAGTGAGAGATGGCACACACAGGAGTGGCACACAAGCCCTGACTGAGGCCAATATTTTTCTCCCACTGATTGATGGAGTTTTTTTTGTTAAGGTAGATTTTAGAACCCAAATCAAGCAAAAAAATAAATAGGCTTTCTATGGCCCACTGAGTGAGAGATGGCACACACAGGAGTGGCACACAAGCCCTGACTGAGGCCAATATTTTTCTCCCACTGATTGATGGAGTTTTTTTTTTAAGGTAGATTTTAGAACCCAAATCAAGCAAAAAAATAAATAGGCTTTCTATGGCCCACTGAGTGAGAGATGGCACACACAGGAGTGGCACACAAGCCCTGACTGAGGCCAATATTTTTCTCCCACTGATTGATGGAGTTTTTTTTTTAAGGTAGATTTTAGAACCCAAATCAAGCAAAAAAATAAATAGGCTTTCTATGGCCCACTGAGTGAGAGATGGCACACACAGGAGTGGCACACAAGCCCTGACTGAGGCCAATATTTTTCTCCCACTGATTGATGTAGTGTTTTTTTGTTAAGGTAGATTTTCGAACCCAAATCAAGGAAAAAAATAAATAGGCTTTCTATGGCCCACTGAGTGAGAGATGGCACACACAGGAGTGGCACACAAGCCCTGACTGAGGCCAATATTTTTCTCCCACTGATTGATGTAGTGTTTTTTTTTAAGGTAGATTTTAGAACCCAAATCAAGCAAAAAAATAAATAGGCTTTCTATGGCCCACTGAGTGAGAGATGGCACACACAGGAGTGGCACACAAGCCCTGACTGAGGCCAATATTTTTCTCCCACTGATTGATGGAGTTTTTTTTGTTAAGGTAGATTTTAGAACCCAAATCAAGCAAAAAAATAAATAGGCTTTCTATGGCCCACTGAGTGAGAGATGGCACACACAGGAGTGGCACACAAGCCCTGACTGAGGCCAATATTTTTCTCCCGCTGATTGATGGAGTTTTTTTTTTTTAAGGTAGATTTTCGAACCCAAATCAAGGAAAAAAATAAATAGGCTTTCTATGGCCCACAATTTGAGAGAGAGAGGTGGCACACCCAGGAGTCAAGACTGGCACACAAGCTGAAAGGGCAATATTAATCTCCCACTGTTTTTTTATTTATTTTTTTTTTTTTCAGGGAGACTTTAGAAACCAAATAATAAAATAAAAAAAATAAATAAATAGGCTTTCTATGGCCCAAAGAATGAGAGATGGCACACACAGGAGTGGCACACAAACCCTGACTGAGGCCAATATTTTTCTCCCACTGATTGATGTAGTGTTTTTTTTTAAGGTAGATTTTAGAACCCAAATCAAGCAAAAAAATAAATAGGCTTTCTATGGCCCACTGAGTGAGAGATGGCACACTGTCATGAATCCCCAATGGCTAGGGATAGCACAGGACAAGCAAATTACAAAAACATCGGACAAGCTCTAGGGTGATGGAACCTGGGCTGACCGCTGCCCTACGCCTGACAAACGCAACTAGAGATAGCCAGGGAGCGTGCCTACGTTGGTTCTAGACGCCACGCACCAGCCTAAGAGCTAACTAGTACTGCAGAGAAAATAAGACCTCACTTGCCTCCAGAGGAACGAACCCCAAAGATATAGTTGCCCCCCACATGTATTGACGGTGAAATGAGAGGAAGGCACACACATAGAGATGATGTATATAGTTTTAGCAAATAGAGGCCCGCTGTAAACTAGAAAGCAGAATGATACAAAAGGGGACTGAGCGGTCAGCAAAAAACCCTAATCAAAAAAACCATCCTGAGATTACAAGAACCCATGTGCCAACTCATGGCACATGGGGAGAACCTCAGTCCACTAGAGCTACCAGCTAGCATAGAGACATTCTAAGCCAGCTAGACAAAAAACCAAACAACTGAGAATCAGCACTTAGCTTATCCTGAAAGATCTGGGAGCAGGTAGGCAGGAACCAAACAGAGCACATCTGAACACATTGATAGCCGGCAAGGGAAATGACAGAAAGGCCAGGTAAAATAGGAAACACCCAGCCTCTGATGGACAGGTGGAAACCAAAGGCCGCAACCCACCAAAGTCACCCAGTACCAGCAGTAACCACCAGAGGGAGCCCACAAACAGAATCCACAACAGTACCCCCCCCTTGAGGAGGGGTCACCGAACCCTCACGAGAACCCCCAGGGCGATCAGGGTGAGCTCTATGGAAGGCACGGACCAAATCAGTCGCATGAACATCGGAGGCGACCACCCAGGAATTATCCTCCTGACCATAACCCTTCCACTTAACCAAATACTGGAGTTTGCGTCTGGAAACACGAGAATCCAAGATCTTTTCAACAACATACTCCAATTCTCCCTCCACCAGCACCGGAGCAGGAGGCTCGACCGAAGGAACAACGGGCACCTCATACCTCCGCAACAACGACCGATGGAACACATTATGAATAGCAAACGATGCTGGGAGATCCAAACGAAAAGATACAGGGTTAAGAATCTCCGAGATCCTATAAGGACAGATGAACCGAGGCTTGAACTTAGGAGAAGAAACCTTCATAGGGACAAAACGAGAAGACAACCACACCAAGTCCCCAACAAGAAGTCGGGGACCCACGCGGCGACGGCGATTAGCAAACTGCTGAGTCTTCTCCTGAGATAACTTCAAATTGTCCACCACCTGATTCCAAATCTGATGTAGCCTGTCCACCACCACGTCCACTCCAGGACAATCCGAAGATTCCCCCTGACCAGAGGAAAAACGAGGATGAAACCCCGAATTACAAAAAAAAGGAGAGACCAACGTGGCAGAACTAGCCCGATTATTAAGAGCAAATTCGGCCAGTGGCAAAAAAGCAACCCAGTCATCCTGATCAGCAGAAACAAAACACCTCAAATAAGTTTCCAAGGTCTGATTAGTTCGCTCCGTCTGGCCATTCGTCTGAGGATGGAATGCAGACGAGAAAGACAAATCAATGCCCATCTTGGTACAAAACGTCCGCCAAAATCTAGACACAAACTGGGATCCCCTGTCAGAAACGATATTCTCCGGAATCCCATGCAAACGAACCACGTTCTGAAAAAATAAAGGAACCAACTCAGAGGAGGAGGGCAACTTAGGCAAGGGCACCAAATGAACCATCTTAGAAAAGCGGTCACACACAACCCAGATAATGGACATTTTCTGTGAAACCGGGAGATCAGAAATAAAATCCATGGAAATGTGCGTCCAAGGCCTCTTCGGGATGGGCAATGATAACAACAACCCACTAGCCCGTGAACAGCAAGGCTTAGCTCGAGCACACACTTCACAAGACTGCACAAAGGTACGCACATCCCTAGACAAGGAAGGCCACCAAAAAGACCTGGCCACCAAGTCTCTTGTACCAAATATTCCAGGATGACCAGCCAACACAGAAGAATGGACCTCGGAGATGACTCTACTGGTCCAATCATTCGGAACAAACAGTCTTTCTGGTGGACATCGATCCGGTTTATCCACCTGAAACTCCTGCAATGCGCGTCGCAAGTCTGGGGATACGGCGGACAATATTACCCCATCCCTAAGGATACCAGTAGGCCCAGTGTCTCCAGGAGAGTCAGGCACAAAACTCCTGGAAAGAGCATCTGCCTTCACATTCTTTGAACCTGGCAGGTATGAAACCACGAAATTGAAACGAGAAAAAAATAACGACCAACGAGCCTGTCTAGGATTCAAACGCCTGGCAGACTCAAGGTAAATGAGATTCTTGTGATCAGTCAAGACCACCATGCGATGTTTAGCACCCTCAAGCCAATGACGCCACTCCTCAAATGCCCACTTCATGGCCAAAAGCTCCCGATTACCCACATCATAATTGCGCTCGGCGGGCGAGAATTTTCTAGAGAAGAAAGCACATGGCTTCATCACCGAGCCATTAGAACTTCTCTGTGACAAAACCGCCCCCGCTCCAATCTCGGAAGCATCAACCTCAACCTGAAAAGGAAGTGAAACATCTGGTTGACACAACACAGGAGCAGAAGAAAACCGGCGCTTAAGTTCCCGAAAGGCCTCCACGGCCGCAGGAGACCAATCAGCAACATCAGCACCCTTTTTAGTCAAATCAGTCAAAGGTTTAACAATACTGGAAAAATTAGCAATGAACCGACGATAAAAATTAGCAAACCCCAAGAACTTCTGAAGGCTCTTAACAGATGTAGGTTGTGTCCAGTCACAAATAACCTGAACCTTAACGGGATCCATCTCAATAGTAGAAGGAGAAAAAATGTACCCCAAAAAAGAAATCTTCTGAACTCCGAAGAGACACTTTGAGCCCTTCACAAACAGAGAATTGGCCCGCAGAACCTGAAACACCTTCCTGACCTGTAGAACATGAGACTCCCAGTCATCAGAAAACACCAAAATATCATCCAAATACACAATCATAAACTTATCCAGATATTCACGGAAAATATTGTGCATAAAGGACTGAAAGACTGACGGAGCATTGGAGAGTCCAAAAGGCATTACCAAATACTCAAAATGGCCCTCAGGCGTATTAAATGCGGTTTTCCACTCATCACCCTGTTTTATCCGCACCAAATTATACGCACCACGAAGATCTATCTTAGTGAACCACCTAGCCCCCTTAATGCGAGCAAACAAATCAGTAAATAATGGCAATGGATACTGGTATTTGACTGTAATCTTATTCAGAAGGCGATAATCTATACAAGGCCTCAGGGAACCATCTTTTTTTTTGCCACGAAAAAAAAACCTGCTCCCAGAGGGGACGAAGATGGACGAATATGTCCCTTTTCCAAGGACTCCTTAATATAATTCCGCATAGCAGTATGCTCTGGCAGTGACAGATTAAATAAACGGCCCTTAGGGAACTTACTGCCAGGAATCAATTCTATAGCACAGTCACACTCTCTATGAGGAGGGAGCGAATTGAGCTTAGGCTCCTCAAAAACATCCCGATATTCCGACAAAAACGCAGGGATCTCAGAAGGAGTAGATGAAGCGATTGAAATCAGAGGTGCATCATCATGAACCCCCTGACATCCCCAGCTTAGCACAGATATTGTTCTCCAGTCCAGGACAGGATTATGAGTTTGTAACCATGGCAGACCAAGCACTAGTACATCATGTAAATTATACAGTACAAGGAAGCGAATCACCTCCTGATGAACGGGAGTCATGCGCATGGTCACTTGTGTCCAATACTGCGGTTTATTCATAGCCAATGGTGTAGAGTCAATTCCCTTCAGAGGAATAGGAACTTCCAGAGGCTCTAGACTAAAACCGCAGCATTTAGCAAATGACCAATCCATAAGACTCAGGGCAGCGCCTGAATCCACATAGGCATCGACGGAAATGGAAGACAGTGAAAAAATCAGAGTCACAGACAAAATGAACTTAGACTGCAGAGTATCAATGGCAAAAGATTTATCAACCCTTTTTGTGCGTTTAGAGCATGCTGATATAACATGAGCTGAATCACCACAATAAAAACACAATCCATTTTTCCGCCTATAATTTTGCCGTTCACTTCTGGACTGAATTCTATCACATTGCATAGTCTCAGGTGCCTGTTCAGAAGACACCGCCAACTGGTGCACTGGTTTGCGCTCCCGTAAACGCAGATCAATCTGAATGGCCATAGCCATAGACTCGAGAATAAACAGAAACAGGAGCAGCACAGCTCAACTTGACATAAAAGCACAGCAATATGGAATGTGTCAGAAGATACCAAAATATATGGCAAGAGACCGGAGGTGCTAGCGTGGAAACAAGCAATCCATCGTAGAAACAATAGTAGTAGAACGCCAAAGCACTCACCAGTCTCGCAGTTTAGAAATGCTTTATTGCTTCATACATAAATCATCTTCACGGCACACAGGGAGGACGGATAAAGTGCAGGAGTGCTACGGACAAGACGACGGCCGTTTCGCGCCCAGTAACAGCGCTTCAACGGGTCTAAGTCAGGGAGGAAATGACGCCAGTATACATAGGTGAGTATAATCAATAACCACCTGTGTCAAATTCCCACCTGACCAACGAAAAGTGCATAGTGTGATTAAAAACAAAGTAAAACAATGTCTACAGCACAAAAGTGTATCAAAGAACATATATAAGTGTCTACGGGGAAATAAGTTAAATATCAGAATCAGACCATATCCGAGTCTATATCTCTCTCATGCAACGCCAATAGTCAAACATATAAACATCATGTGTAGCGTCTTTTTTCTTTTTTCTGTTTTGTTGTTTTCTCTTTTTTATATATATGACGTTCAAACGTCTCAAAAGATTCTGTTGAGGAAAGAAAGACATCCACAATATATAAATCAATATTGCAAAACATGGCTGCTTAAAAGCGAAACAACAACAGCGAAAAAACAAAACACAAACAAATATATACAAAGAGGAAAGAATAACACCATAAAAGGAGTAAGTGTCTCCTTATATCAAAAAAGCCTCACAGAAAAATGGACATGTCTATCCTATCATTCATCCCAGCTGGGCCCATGGCTCGGGTGCGCATGATCCATTTGGCCTCAGTGCACAATAATATTTTATGGAGATCGCCTCCCTGAATTGGGAGTGAAACTCTTTCCACCCCTGCAAAGGTTAACACCTCAGGGTTTCCACCATGTTGCTCTTTAACGTGCTGGATGAGTCTGGGGACACCTTTCCCTGATGAAATCGATTTCAGATGTTCTCTGAACCGTATATGTAATTTACGGATGGTTTTACCGATGTAAAATCTCCTGCAAGGACAGAACAGGACGTAAACTACATAATCTGTCTTGCAGGAGATAAATTGCTGCACAGTATGTGTAACGGGGCCGATGTTGATAATTTGGCCTGTAGTGTGAAACCGACAATATCGACAGTGGCCGCAACGAAAGTTGCCTTTGGGGACAAAGAGAGAGAGATAAGACTGTTTTGGACGAATAACTCGCTACAGTCCTATGTGGACAACAAGCGGGTTCCTAGAGGTCTACGTGTTTGGAAAGATATCTCTCACCACAGTGGTGATGCATCGTTCAAAAATGAATGGGAACAGATCATGTTGAAATGTTCTGAGGATTTATTAAAACTGGTATTAAAATCTAACATGCAAAATTATGAATCACTCAATGCAGACATTCTGAAAACACAAACCGAGTTGCGCACTAGACTGTCTGATATCCAATGGACTGCCTTTAACAAAAAATTGGACTCGAGGCTTATTTTAATACAAGCCGATACCAAACAGAGGAAAAGGGACAAGTTTGTGCGGGACAAAAATGACTATGAGTCCGGCAATGTATTTACCTGGGGGAAAATGTTAAGAGAAAATCGCATTAGACAAACCCCAGGGGTTAACACCAGACAACGGAAACGAAATCAGAATAAGAAGAGAAATTCTTTTCAACAAAGTAAGAGAGACTACTTAACTACCGAGTCGGACTCAAGTTTAAGTGATGGTACTTCCATGAATCCTGAATCCTCGGAAGACGTTTCTCTTGATAATCAGACTATCACCCCGGTCCCTTTAGGAGGAAGACACGGAGGGGTAAACGGAAATCCCGGTCCAGAATGGCGACGCAAGAGAAAATGGGTATCGTGGAGACAGGAACGTTATTAAACACCTCTGATGATGACTTGGTGGTTAATCTGACGCCTCGGGTGTTAGACTCTGTCCAATTGTCTTTACTAGCTAAAGGCTTGAATTTTTGTGTACCTAATAATTTTGATTTCGTTTCTTTCCAAATTGATTTATTTAAAGCCACCAGAAAAATGCACCTGTATAAATTCTTTAAATCCAATACGATGACATCAGCATCCCTAGAAGGAGAACGTCCCTGCAAGGTAGGACCTCTGGGTTTTATGGCGAATGCTCAGGAAGATGTTTTGGCTGATGTATTTGAGGATGCCAGATGTCTACTCAGTCTGAACAATCCGGCAATAGATGATGAGATATCTATACACCAGGATAATACCCCGTTTTTAGGTGGTGTTCCCTCTTCCTTCATGCCCCCTACTTCTCCGGGCAACATGATTGATCTATTTGAAACTCTTGTCTTAAAAGACATGGAAGCCTTAGTATACAAACAGGCTCCTTCTAATTTAACTTCTGAAGAATCTAAGGCCCTGAAAGAAATGGCAGGTTGGAGTGATGTTATCTTCCGCCCTGCTGATAAGGGCGGCAAGACTGTCCTGTTGCCCAGAGAAGTTTACATAGCTGAAGCTGTACGGCAATTATCAGACAATTCTATATATTCGAAGTTACAAAGCGACCCTACCATAAAATTTAAGGGGGAATTATGCACCTTTCTTAGGAAGGCAGTGGAAAATGGAATCATTTCCCAAAGGAAAGCTGAGAAGTTGCTTCCCAGCTTTCCGACTAAACCTCATTGGTATTACCTTCCCAAAATCCACAAATCTCTCACATCTCCCCCAGGGAGACCTATCGTAGCGGGCATAGGTTCTCTTACAGAACCTTTATCCCAATACATAGATTGGCTCCTACGCCCTTTGTTGGTTAATGTCCCGTCTTACATCAAGGACACAAATTCTTTCCTGAGCCTAATACAGGGTTTCGAGTGGCGGCCGGGGCTCTCCATGGCTTCCATTGATGTGGTCAGCCTATATACCAATATCCCTCAGAGACTTGGAGTAGACACCATAAGACGCATTTTGCGCACTACTGACAAAAGCCAGGGATATATTGATTTTGTGTGTGAAGGTTTAGACTTCATACTCACACACAATGTCTTTACTTTTGCAGATAATTGGTATAGGCAGACCACCGGGACTGCCATGGGGACCCCGGTCGCATGCACGTTCGCGAACCTGTATATGGCTGTTTTCGAGGAGGATTATTTTTATTCGGGCAAAAATGGTTTCTTGAAACACATCCAATTTTTTGTGAGATTTGTGGATGATCTATTTGTGATATGGGATGGTACAGAAACTGAATTTGTTTCTTTTGTTACCTATCTTAATGATTGCAATACGATGGGTTTGTCATTTACCTATAACTTCGGGGGGTCTAGTCTTGATTTTTTAGACGTTTCGGTTGAAGCGTCTATGGATGGTTTAAGGACCTCTGTCTTTAGAAAACCAACTGCGGTTAATTCACTTTTACACTACAAGAGCTTTCATCCTTACCACACTAAGAGGTCATTGCCGTACAGCCAGCTAGTAAGGACTCGTCGCACCAATAACACACAGGAGGGCTATAACAAACAATCCATGGAGCTCCTAAATAGATTTTCAGAAAGAGGGTACCCCCAGCATTTACTGGAGTCAGCGGTGAGTCGCGTCGAGGCCGGTACGTCGTCCCCCCCTCCCCAGACCTCTGCCGGCCCCGGACAGCGATTCACTTTTTGTTTTCAATATAGCCCACTAGACCGGGAGGTGAGATCCGTGATCCGTAAACACTGGCATGTCCTGGAAAGAGATAGAGAACTTGCAGACAAAACCACAGGGGGCCCATTAGTCTCTACGAGACGAAGTACTCGTCTTAGAGACATCTTGGTTCAGAATCGACTAACCAATAATCATGGTACTTGGCTAGAACGTTCTGTCCCCAAAGGCAACTTTCGTTGCGGCCACTGTCGATATTGTCGGTTTCACACTACAGGCCAAATTATCAACATCGGCCCCGTTACACATACTGTGCAGCAATTTATCTCCTGCAAGACAGATTATGTAGTTTACGTCCTGTTCTGTCCTTGCAGGAGATTTTACATCGGTAAAACCATCCGTAAATTACATATACGGTTCAGAGAACATCTGAAATCGATTTCATCAGGGAAAGGTGTCCCCAGACTCATCCAGCACGTTAAAGAGCAACATGGTGGAAACCCTGAGGTGTTAACCTTTGCAGGGGTGGAAAGAGTTTCACTCCCAATTCAGGGAGGCGATCTCCATAAAATATTATTGTGCACTGAGGCCAAATGGATCATGCGCACCCGAGCCATGGGCCCAGCTGGGATGAATGATAGGATAGACATGTCCATTTTTCTGTGAGGCTTTTTTGATATAAGGAGACACTTACTCCTTTTATGGTGTTATTCTTTCCTCTTTGTATATATTTGTTTGTGTTTTGTTTTTTCGCTGTTGTTGTTTCGCTTTTAAGCAGCCATGTTTTGCAATATTGATTTATATATTGTGGATGTCTTTCTTTCCTCAACAGAATCTTTTGAGACGTTTGAACGTCATATATATAAAAAAGAGAAAACAACAAAACAGAAAAAAGAAAAAAGACGCTACACATGATGTTTATATGTTTGACTATTGGCGTTGCATGAGAGAGATATAGACTCGGATATGGTCTGATTCTGATATTTAACTTATTTCCCCGTAGACACTTATATATGTTCTTTGATACACTTTTGTGCTGTAGACATTGTTTTACTTTGTTTTTAATCACACTATGCACTTTTCGTTGGTCAGGTGGGAATTTGACACAGGTGGTTATTGATTATACTCACCTATGTATACTGGCGTCATTTCCTCCCTGACTTAGACCCGTTGAAGCGCTGTTACTGGGCGCGAAACGGCCGTCGTCTTGTCCGTAGCACTCCTGCACTTTATCCGTCCTCCCTGTGTGCCGTGAAGATGATTTATGTATGAAGCAATAAAGCATTTCTAAACTGCGAGACTGGTGAGTGCTTTGGCGTTCTACTACTATTGTTTCTACGATGGATAGCCATAGACTCATTCAGACCTGTAGGCGCAGGGAACCCCACCATAATATCCTTAATGGCCTCAGAAAGACCATTTCTGAAGTTTGCAGCCAGGGCGCACTCATTCCACTGTATGGTAAGCACCGACCATTTCCGAAATTTCTGACAATATATTTCCGCTTCATCATGCCCCTGAGAGAGGGCTAATAAAGCCTTTTCAGCCTGAATCTCTAGATTAGGTTCCTCATAGAGCAATCCCAATGCCAGAAAAAACGCATCCACACTGAGCAATGCAGGATCCCCTGGTGCCAATGCAAATGCCCAATTCTGAGGGTCGCCCCATAGGAACGATATAACAATCTTGACCTGTTGAGCAGGGTCTCCAGAGGAGCGAGATTTTAAAGAAAGAAACAATTTACAATTGTTCCTGAAATTCAGGAAGGTAGATCTATCTCCAGAAAAAAACTCAGGAATAGGAATTCTAGGTTCAGACATGGGAGTGTGAACAACGAAATCCTGTATGTTTTGAACCTTTGCCGCGAGATTACTCAGGCTGGAAGCCAAACTCTGGACATCCATGATAAACAGCTAAGATCAGAGCCATTCAAGGGTTAAGAGGAGGTAAGAAGCAGCTAGACAGCAATTAAGGGCTAGACAGCAAAACTCTGAAGGGAAAAAAAAAGAAAAAAATTTCCCTTGAACACTTCTATTTCTCCTACTTCAGCCCAAACAATTAACACTTTGTGGGCCGGCTATACTGTCATGAATCCCCAATGGCTAGGGATAGCACAGGACAAGCAAATTACAAAAACATCGGACAAGCTCTAGGGTGATGGAACCTGGGCTGACCGCTGCCCTACCCCTGACAAACGCAACTAGAGATAGCCAGGGAGCGTGCCTACGTTGGTTCTAGACGCCACGCACCAGCCTAAGAGCTAACTAGTACTGCAGAGAAAATAAGACCTCACTTGCCTCCAGAGGAACGAACCCCAAAGATATAGTTGCCCCCCACATGTATTGACGGTGAAATGAGAGGAAGGCACACACATAGAGATGATGTATATAGTTTTAGCAAATAGAGGCCCACTGTAAACTAGAAAGCAGAATGATACAAAAGGGGACTGAGCGGTCAGCAAAAAACCCTAATCAAAAAAACCATCCTGAGATTACAAGAACCCATGTGCCAACTCATGGCACATGGGGAGAACCTCAGTCCACTAGAGCTACCAGCTAGCATAGAGACATTCTAAGCCAGCTAGACAAAAAACCAAACAACTGAAAATCAGCACTTAGCTTATCCTGAAAGATCTGGGAGCAGGTAGGCAGGAACCAAACAGAGCACATCTGAACACATTGATAGCCGGCAAGGGAAATGACAGAAAGGCCAGGTAAAATAGGAAACACCCAGCCTCTGATGGACAGGTGGAAACCAAAGGCCGCAACCCACCAAAGTCACCCAGTACCAGCAGTAACCACCAGAGGGAGCCCACAAACAGAATCCACAACAGCACACACAGGAGTGGCACACAAGCCCTGACTGAGGCCAATATTTTTCTCCCACTGATTGATGTAGTGTTTTTTTTTAAGGTAGATTTTAGAACCCAAATCAAGCAAAAAAATAAATAGGCTTTCTATGGCCCACTGAGTGAGAGATGGCACACACAGGAGTGGCACACAAGCCCTGACTGAGGCCAATATTTTTCTCCCACTGATTGATGTAGTGTTTTTTTGTGAAGGTAGATTTTCGAACCCAAATCAAGGAAAAAAATAAATAGGCTTTCTATGGCCCACTGAGTGAGAGATGGCACACACAGGAGTGGCACACAAGCCCTGACTGAGGCCAATATTTTTCTCCCACTGATTAATGTAGTGTTTTTTTTAAGGTAGATTTTAGAACCCAAATCAAGCAAAATAATAAATAGGCTTTCTATTGCCCACTGAGTGAGAGATGGCACACACAGGAGTGGCACACAAGCCCTGACTGAGGCCAATATTTTTCTCCCACTGATTGATGTAGTGTTTTTTTGTTAAGGTAGATTTTCGAACCCAAATCAAGGAAAAAAATAAATAGGCTTTCTATGGCCCACTGAGTGAGAGATGGCACACACAGGAGTGGCACACAAGCCCTGACTGAGGCCAATATTTTTCTCCCACTGATTGATGTAGTGTTTTTTTTTAAGGTAGATTTTAGAACCCAAATCAAGCAAAAAAATAAATAGGCTTTCTATGGCCCACTGAGTGAGAGATGGCACACACAGGAATGGCACACAAGCCCTGACTGAGGCCAATATTTTTCTCCCACTGATTGATGGAGTTTTTTTTAAGGTAGATTTTAGAACCCAAATCAAGCAAAAAAATAAATAGGCTTTCTATGGCCCACTGAGTGAGAGATGACACACACAGGAGTGGCACACAAGCCCTGACTGAGGCCAATATTTTTCTCCCACTGATTGATGGAGTTTTTTTTTTTAAGGTAGATTTTCGAACCCAAATCAAGGAAAAAAATAAATAGGCTTTCTATGGCCCACAATTTGAGAGAGAGAGGTGGCACACCCAGGAGTCAAGACTGGCACACAAGCTGAAAGGGCAATATTAATCTCCCACTGTTTTTTTTTTATTTATTTTTTTTTTCAGGGAGACTTTAGAAACCAAATAATAAAATAAAAAAAATAAATAAATAGGCTTTCTATGGCCCAAAGAATGAGAGATGGCACACACAGGAGTGGCACACAAACCCTGACTGAGGCCAATATTTTTCTCCCACTGATTGATGTAGTGTTTTTTTTTAAGGTAGATTTTAGAACCCAAATCAAGCAAAAAAATAAATAGGCTTTCTATGGCCCACTGAGTGAGAGATGGCACACACAGGAGTGGCACACAAGCCCTGACTGAGGCCAATATTTTTCTCCCACTGATTGATGGAGTTTTTTTTTTTAAGGTAGATTTTAGAACCCAAATCAAGCAAAAAAATAAATAGGCTTTCTATGGCCCACTGAGTGAGAGATGGCACACACAGGAGTGGCACACAAGCCCTGACTGAGGCCAATATTTTTCTCCCACTGATTGATGTAGTGTTTTTTTTTAAGGTAGATTTTAGAACCCAAATCAAGGAAAAAAATAAATAGGCTTTCTATGGCCCACTGAGTGAGAGATGGCACACACAGGAGTGGCACACAAGCCCTGACTGAGGCCAATATTTTTCTCCCACTGATTGATGGAGTTTTTTTTTTTAAGGTAGATTTTAGAACCCAAATCAAGCAAAAAAATAAATAGGCTTTCTATGGCCCACTGAGTGAGAGATGGCACACACAGGAGTGGCACACAAGCCCTGACTGAGGCCAATATTTTTCTCCCACTGATTGATGGAGTTTTTTTTAAGGTAGATTTTAGAACCCAAATCAAGCAAAAAAATAAATAGGCTTTCTATGGCCCACTGAGTGAGAGATGGCACACACAGGAGTGGCACACAAGCCCTGACTGAGGCCAATATTTTTCTCCCACTGATTGATGTAGTGTTTTTTTTTAAGGTAGATTTTAGAACCCAAATCAAGCAAAAAAATAAATAGGCTTTCTATGGCCCACTGAGTGAGAGATGGCACACACAGGAGTGGCACACAAGCCCTGACTGAGGCCAATATTTTTCTCCCACTGATTGATGTAGTGTTTTTTTTTAAGGTAGATTTTAGAACCCAAATCAAGCAAAAAAATAAATAGGCTTTCTATGGCCCACTGAGTGAGAGATGGCACACACAGGAGTGGCACACAAGCCCTGACTGAGGCCAATATTTTTCTCCCACTGATTGATGTAGTGTTTTTTTGTTAAGGTAGATTTTCGAACCCAAATCAAGGAAAAAAATAAATAGGCTTTCTATGGCCCACTGAGTGAGAGATGGCACACACAGGAGTGGCACACAAGCCCTGACTGAGGCCAATATTTTTCTCCCACTGATTGATGTAGTGTTTTTTTTTAAGGTAGATTTTAGAACCCAAATCAAGCAAAAAAATAAATAGGCTTTCTATGGCCCACTGAGTGAGAGATGGCACACACAGGAGTGGCACACAAGCCCTGACTGAGGCCAATATTTTTCTCCCACTGATTGATGGAGTTTTTTTTGTTAAGGTAGATTTTAGAACCCAAATCAAGCAAAAAAATAAATAGGCTTTCTATGGCCCACTGAGTGAGAGATGGCACACACAGGAGTGGCACACAAGCCCTGACTGAGGCCAATATTTTTCTCCCACTGATTGATGGAGTTTTTTTTTTAAGGTAGATTTTAGAACCCAAATCAAGCAAAAAAATAAATAGGCTTTCTATGGCCCACTGAGTGAGAGATGGCACACACAGGAGTGGCACACAAGCCCTGACTGAGGCCAATATTTTTCTCCCACTGATTGATGGAGTTTTTTTTTTAAGGTAGATTTTAGAACCCAAATCAAGCAAAAAAATAAATAGGCTTTCTATGGCCCACTGAGTGAGAGATGGCACACACAGGAGTGGCACACAAGCCCTGACTGAGGCCAATATTTTTCTCCCACTGATTGATGTAGTGTTTTTTTGTTAAGGTAGATTTTCGAACCCAAATCAAGGAAAAAAATAAATAGGCTTTCTATGGCCCACTGAGTGAGAGATGGCACACACAGGAGTGGCACACAAGCCCTGACTGAGGCCAATATTTTTCTCCCACTGATTGATGTAGTGTTTTTTTTTAAGGTAGATTTTAGAACCCAAATCAAGCAAAAAAATAAATAGGCTTTCTATGGCCCACTGAGTGAGAGATGGCACACACAGGAGTGGCACACAAGCCCTGACTGAGGCCAATATTTTTCTCCCACTGATTGATGGAGTTTTTTTTGTTAAGGTAGATTTTAGAACCCAAATCAAGCAAAAAAATAAATAGGCTTTCTATGGCCCACTGAGTGAGAGATGGCACACACAGGAGTGGCACACAAGCCCTGACTGAGGCCAATATTTTTCTCCCGCTGATTGATGGAGTTTTTTTTTTTTAAGGTAGATTTTCGAACCCAAATCAAGGAAAAAAATAAATAGGCTTTCTATGGCCCACAATTTGAGAGAGAGAGGTGGCACACCCAGGAGTCAAGACTGGCACACAAGCTGAAAGGGCAATATTAATCTCCCACTGTTTTTTTATTTATTTATTTTTTTTTCAGGGAGACTTTAGAAACCAAATAATAAAATAAAAAAAATAAATAAATAGGCTTTCTATGGCCCAAAGAATGAGAGATGGCACACACAGGAGTGGCACACAAACCCTGACTGAGGCCAATATTTTTCTCCCACTGATTGATGTAGTGTTTTTTTTTAAGGTAGATTTTAGAACCCAAATCAAGCAAAAAAATAAATAGGCTTTCTATGGCCCACTGAGTGAGAGATGGCACACTGTCATGAATCCCCAATGGCTAGGGATAGCACAGGACAAGCAAATTACAAAAACATCGGACAAGCTCTAGGGTGATGGAACCTGGGCTGACCGCTGCCCTACGCCTGACAAACGCAACTAGAGATAGCCAGGGAGCGTGCCTACGTTGGTTCTAGACGCCACGCACCAGCCTAAGAGCTAACTAGTACTGCAGAGAAAATAAGACCTCACTTGCCTCCAGAGGAACGAACCCCAAAGATATAGTTGCCCCCCACATGTATTGACGGTGAAATGAGAGGAAGGCACACACATAGAGATGATGTATATAGTTTTAGCAAATAGAGGCCCGCTGTAAACTAGAAAGCAGAATGATACAAAAGGGGACTGAGCGGTCAGCAAAAAACCCTAATCAAAAAAACCATCCTGAGATTACAAGAACCCATGTGCCAACTCATGGCACATGGGGAGAACCTCAGTCCACTAGAGCTACCAGCTAGCATAGAGACATTCTAAGCCAGCTAGACAAAAAACCAAACCACTGAGAATCAGCACTTAGCTTATCCTGAAAGATCTGGGAGCAGGTAGGCAGGAACCAAACAGAGCACATCTGAACACATTGATAGCCGGCAAGGGAAATGACAGAAAGGCCAGGTAAAATAGGAAACACCCAGCCTCTGATGGACAGGTGGAAACCAAAGGCCGCAACCCACCAAAGTCACCCAGTACCAGCAGTAACCACCAGAGGGAGCCCACAAACAGAATCCACAACAGTACCCCCCCCTTGAGGAGGGGTCACCGAACCCTCACGAGAACCCCCAGGGCGATCAGGGTGAGCTCTATGGAAGGCACGGACCAAATCAGTCGCATGAACATCGGAGGCGACCACCCAGGAATTATCCTCCTGACCATAACCCTTCCACTTAACCAAATACTGGAGTTTGCGTCTGGAAACACGAGAATCCAAGATCTTTTCAACAACATACTCCAATTCTCCCTCCACCAGCACCGGAGCAGGAGGCTCGACCGAAGGAACAACGGGCACCTCATACCTCCGCAACAACGACCGATGGAACACATTATGAATAGCAAACGATGCTGGGAGATCCAAACGAAAAGATACAGGGTTAAGAATCTCCGAGATCCTATAAGGACAGATGAACCGAGGCTTGAACTTAGGAGAAGAAACCTTCATAGGGACAAAACGAGAAGACAACCACACCAAGTCCCCAACAAGAAGTCGGGGACCCACGCGGCGACGGCGATTAGCAAACTGCTGAGTCTTCTCCTGAGATAACTTCAAATTGTCCACCACCTGATTCCAAATCTGATGTAGCCTGTCCACCACCACGTCCACTCCAGGACAATCCGAAGATTCCCCCTGACCAGAGGAAAAACGAGGATGAAACCCCGAATTACAAAAAAAAGGAGAGACCAACGTGGCAGAACTAGCCCGATTATTAAGAGCAAATTCGGCCAGTGGCAAAAAAGCAACCCAGTCATCCTGATCAGCAGAAACAAAACACCTCAAATAAGTTTCCAAGGTCTGATTAGTTCGCTCCGTCTGGCCATTCGTCTGAGGATGGAATGCAGACGAGAAAGACAAATCAATGCCCATCTTGGTACAAAACGTCCGCCAAAATCTAGACACAAACTGGGATCCCCTGTCAGAAACGATATTCTCCGGAATCCCATGCAAACGAACCACGTTCTGAAAAAATAAAGGAACCAACTCAGAGGAGGAGGGCAACTTAGGCAAGGGCACCAAATGAACCATCTTAGAAAAGCGGTCACACACAACCCAGATAATGGACATTTTCTGTGAAACCGGGAGATCAGAAATAAAATCCATGGAAATGTGCGTCCAAGGCCTCTTCGGGATGGGCAATGATAACAACAACCCACTAGCCCGTGAACAGCAAGGCTTAGCTCGAGCACACACTTCACAAGACTGCACAAAGGTACGCACATCCCTAGACAAGGAAGGCCACCAAAAAGACCTGGCCACCAAGTCTCTTGTACCAAATATTCCAGGATGACCAGCCAACACAGAAGAATGGACCTCGGAGATGACTCTACTGGTCCAATCATTCGGAACAAACAGTCTTTCTGGTGGACATCGATCCGGTTTATCCACCTGAAACTCCTGCAATGCGCGTCGCAAGTCTGGGGATACGGCGGACAATATTACCCCATCCCTAAGGATACCAGTAGGCCCAGTGTCTCCAGGAGAGTCAGGCACAAAACTCCTGGAAAGAGCATCTGCCTTCACATTCTTTGAACCTGGCAGGTATGAAACCACGAAATTGAAACGAGAAAAAAATAACGACCAACGAGCCTGTCTAGGATTCAAACGCCTGGCAGACTCAAGGTAAATGAGATTCTTGTGATCAGTCAAGACCACCATGCGATGTTTAGCACCCTCAAGCCAATGACGCCACTCCTCAAATGCCCACTTCATGGCCAAAAGCTCCCGATTACCCACATCATAATTGCGCTCGGCGGGCGAGAATTTTCTAGAGAAGAAAGCACATGGCTTCATCACCGAGCCATTAGAACTTCTCTGTGACAAAACCGCCCCCGCTCCAATCTCGGAAGCATCAACCTCAACCTGAAAAGGAAGTGAAACATCTGGTTGACACAACACAGGAGCAGAAGAAAACCGGCGCTTAAGTTCCCGAAAGGCCTCCACGGCCGCAGGAGACCAATCAGCAACATCAGCACCCTTTTTAGTCAAATCAGTCAAAGGTTTAACAATACTGGAAAAATTAGCAATGAACCGACGATAAAAATTAGCAAACCCCAAGAACTTCTGAAGGCTCTTAACAGATGTAGGTTGTGTCCAGTCACAAATAACCTGAACCTTAACGGGATCCATCTCAATAGTAGAAGGAGAAAAAATGTACCCCAAAAAAGAAATCTTCTGAACTCCGAAGAGACACTTTGAGCCCTTCACAAACAGAGAATTGGCCCGCAGAACCTGAAACACCTTCCTGACCTGTAGAACATGAGACTCCCAGTCATCAGAAAACACCAAAATATCATCCAAATACACAATCATAAACTTATCCAGATATTCACGGAAAATATTGTGCATAAAGGACTGAAAGACTGACGGAGCATTGGAGAGTCCAAAAGGCATTACCAAATACTCAAAATGGCCCTCAGGCGTATTAAATGCGGTTTTCCACTCATCACCCTGTTTTATCCGCACCAAATTATACGCACCACGAAGATCTATCTTAGTGAACCACCTAGCCCCCTTAATGCGAGCAAACAAATCAGTAAATAATGGCAATGGATACTGGTATTTGACTGTAATCTTATTCAGAAGGCGATAATCTATACAAGGCCTCAGGGAACCATCTTTTTTTTTGCCACGAAAAAAAAACCTGCTCCCAGAGGGGACGAAGATGGACGAATATGTCCCTTTTCCAAGGACTCCTTAATATAATTCCGCATAGCAGTATGCTCTGGCAGTGACAGATTAAATAAACGGCCCTTAGGGAACTTACTGCCAGGAATCAATTCTATAGCACAGTCACACTCTCTATGAGGAGGGAGCGAATTGAGCTTAGGCTCCTCAAAAACATCCCGATATTCCGACAAAAACGCAGGGATCTCAGAAGGAGTAGATGAAGCGATTGAAATCAGAGGTGCATCATCATGAACCCCCTGACATCCCCAGCTTAGCACAGATATTGTTCTCCAGTCCAGGACAGGATTATGAGTTTGTAACCATGGCAGACCAAGCACTAGTACATCATGTAAATTATACAGTACAAGGAAGCGAATCACCTCCTGATGAACGGGAGTCATGCGCATGGTCACTTGTGTCCAATACTGCGGTTTATTCATAGCCAATGGTGTAGAGTCAATTCCCTTCAGAGGAATAGGAACTTCCAGAGGCTCTAGACTAAAACCGCAGCATTTAGCAAATGACCAATCCATAAGACTCAGGGCAGCGCCTGAATCCACATAGGCATCGACGGAAATGGAAGACAGTGAAAAAATCAGAGTCACAGACAAAATGAACTTAGACTGCAGAGTATCAATGGCAAAAGATTTATCAACCCTTTTTGTGCGTTTAGAGCATGCTGATATAACATGAGCTGAATCACCACAATAAAAACACAATCCATTTTTCCGCCTATAATTTTGCCGTTCACTTCTGGACTGAATTCTATCACATTGCATAGTCTCAGGTGCCTGTTCAGAAGACACCGCCAACTGGTGCACTGGTTTGCGCTCCCGTAAACGCAGATCAATCTGAATGGCCATAGCCATAGACTCATTCAGACCTGTAGGCGCAGGGAACCCCACCATAATATCCTTAATGGCCTCAGAAAGACCATTTCTGAAGTTTGCAGCCAGGGCGCACTCATTCCACTGTATGGTAAGCACCGACCATTTCCGAAATTTCTGACAATATATTTCCGCTTCATCATGCCCCTGAGAGAGGGCTAATAAAGCCTTTTCAGCCTGAATCTCTAGATTAGGTTCCTCATAGAGCAATCCCAATGCCAGAAAAAACGCATCCACACTGAGCAATGCAGGATCCCCTGGTGCCAATGCAAATGCCCAATTCTGAGGGTCGCCCCATAGGAACGATATAACAATCTTGACCTGTTGAGCAGGGTCTCCAGAGGAGCGAGATTTTAAAGAAAGAAACAATTTACAATTGTTCCTGAAATTCAGGAAGGTAGATCTATCTCCAGAAAAAAACTCAGGAATAGGAATTCTAGGTTCAGACATGGGAGTGTGAACAACGAAATCCTGTATGTTTTGAACCTTTGCCGCGAGATTACTCAGGCTGGAAGCCAAACTCTGGACATCCATGATAAACAGCTAAGATCAGAGCCATTCAAGGGTTAAGAGGAGGTAAGAAGCAGCTAGACAGCAATTAAGGGCTAGACAGCAAAACTCTGAAGGGAAAAAAAAAGAAAAAAATTTCCCTTGAACACTTCTATTTCTCCTACTTCAGCCCAAACAATTAACACTTTGTGGGCCGGCTATACTGTCATGAATCCCCAATGGCTAGGGATAGCACAGGACAAGCAAATTACAAAAACATCGGACAAGCTCTAGGGTGATGGAACCTGGGCTGACCGCTGCCCTACCCCTGACAAACGCAACTAGAGATAGCCAGGGAGCGTGCCTACGTTGGTTCTAGACGCCACGCACCAGCCTAAGAGCTAACTAGTACTGCAGAGAAAATAAGACCTCACTTGCCTCCAGAGGAACGAACCCCAAAGATATAGTTGCCCCCCACATGTATTGACGGTGAAATGAGAGGAAGGCACACACATAGAGATGATGTATATAGTTTTAGCAAATAGAGGCCCACTGTAAACTAGAAAGCAGAATGATACAAAAGGGGACTGAGCGGTCAGCAAAAAACCCTAATCAAAAAAACCATCCTGAGATTACAAGAACCCATGTGCCAACTCATGGCACATGGGGAGAACCTCAGTCCACTAGAGCTACCAGCTAGCATAGAGACATTCTAAGCCAGCTAGACAAAAAACCAAACAACTGAAAATCAGCACTTAGCTTATCCTGAAAGATCTGGGAGCAGGTAGGCAGGAACCAAACAGAGCACATCTGAACACATTGATAGCCGGCAAGGGAAATGACAGAAAGGCCAGGTAAAATAGGAAACACCCAGCCTCTGATGGACAGGTGGAAACCAAAGGCCGCAACCCACCAAAGTCACCCAGTACCAGCAGTAACCACCAGAGGGAGCCCACAAACAGAATCCACAACAGCACACACAGGAGTGGCACACAAGCCCTAACTGAGGCCAATATTTTTCTCCCACTGATTGATGTAGTGTTTTTTTTTAAGGTAGATTTTAGAACCCAAATCAAGCAAAAAAATAAATAGGCTTTCTATGGCCCACTGAGTGAGAGATGGCACACACAGGAGTGGCACACAAGCCCTGACTGAGGCCAATATTTTTCTCCCACTGATTGATGTAGTGTTTTTTTGTGAAGGTAGATTTTCGAACCCAAATCAAGGAAAAAAATAAATAGGCTTTCTATGGCCCACTGAGTGAGAGATGGCACACACAGGAGTGGCACACAAGCCCTGACTGAGGCCAATATTTTTCTCCCACTGATTAATGTAGTGTTTTTTTTAAGGTAGATTTTAGAACCCAAATCAAGCAAAATAATAAATAGGCTTTCTATTGCCCACTGAGTGAGAGATGGCACACACAGGAGTGGCACACAAGCCCTGACTGAGGCCAATATTTTTCTCCCACTGATTGATGTAGTGTTTTTTTGTTAAGGTAGATTTTCGAACCCAAATCAAGGAAAAAAATAAATAGGCTTTCTATGGCCCACTGAGTGAGAGATGGCACACACAGGAGTGGCACACAAGCCCTGACTGAGGCCAATATTTTTCTCCCACTGATTGATGTAGTGTTTTTTTTTAAGGTAGATTTTAGAACCCAAATCAAGCAAAAAAATAAATAGGCTTTCTATGGCCCACTGAGTGAGAGATGGCACACACAGGAATGGCACACAAGCCCTGACTGAGGCCAATATTTTTCTCCCACTGATTGATGGAGTTTTTTTTAAGGTAGATTTTAGAACCCAAATCAAGCAAAAAAATAAATAGGCTTTCTATGGCCCACTGAGTGAGAGATGACACACACAGGAGTGGCACACAAGCCCTGACTGAGGCCAATATTTTTCTCCCACTGATTGATGGAGTTTTTTTTTTTAAGGTAGATTTTCGAACCCAAATCAAGGAAAAAAATAAATAGGCTTTCTATGGCCCACAATTTGAGAGAGAGAGGTGGCACACCCAGGAGTCAAGACTGGCACACAAGCTGAAAGGGCAATATTAATCTCCCACTGTTTTTTTTTTATTTATTTTTTTTTTCAGGGAGACTTTAGAAACCAAATAATAAAATAAAAAAAATAAATAAATAGGCTTTCTATGGCCCAAAGAATGAGAGATGGCACACACAGGAGTGGCACACAAACCCTGACTGAGGCCAATATTTTTCTCCCACTGATTGATGTAGTGTTTTTTTTTAAGGTAGATTTTAGAACCCAAATCAAGCAAAAAAATAAATAGGCTTTCTATGGCCCACTGAGTGAGAGATGGCACACACAGGAGTGGCACACAAGCCCTGACTGAGGCCAATATTTTTCTCCCACTGATTGATGGAGTTTTTTTTTTTAAGGTAGATTTTAGAACCCAAATCAAGCAAAAAAATAAATAGGCTTTCTATGGCCCACTGAGTGAGAGATGGCACACACAGGAGTGGCACACAAGCCCTGACTGAGGCCAATATTTTTCTCCCACTGATTGATGTAGTGTTTTTTTTTAAGGTAGATTTTAGAACCCAAATCAAGCAAAAAAATAAATAGGCTTTCTATGGCCCACTGAGTGAGAGATGGCACACACAGGAGTGGCACACAAGCCCTGACTGAGGCCAATATTTTTCTCCCACTGATTGATGGAGTTTTTTTTGTTAAGGTAGATTTTAGAACCCAAATCAAGCAAAAAAATAAATAGGCTTTCTATGGCCCACTGAGTGAGAGATGGCACACTGTTGTGAATTTGGATTCTGGGCTCCCCCGGTGGCCGCTTGTGGAATTGGACTTGTCATCCTCTTTCCTGTTTCACCTGATTCCATCAGTAGTGGGTGTCGCTATTTAAGCTCATTTCTCTGGTGGTTTCTTGCCGGTCAACAATGTTATCTTATGCCTCTCAGTGCTTGTTCCTGCTTCTAGACAACTACTAGATAAGTTGGACTTTTGTCCATGTTTTGTTTTGCCTATTTGTTCCAGTTCACAGCTGAAGTTTTGTTACTGTGTCTGGAAAGCTCTCGTTGATCAGGGATTGCTACTCTGGCGTTATGAGTTAATGCCAGAGTTTAAGGTAATCTCTGGATGGTGTTTTGTTAGTGTTTTTCTGCTGACCATGAAAGTATACTATCTGTCTTCTGCTATCTAGTAAACGGACCTCAAATTTGCTAAGACTATTTTCCTGCTGCGTTTGTTGTTTCATCTGAACTCACCGTCATTATATGTGGGGGGCTACTGTCTTCTTTGGAATATTTCTCTAGAGGTGAGCCAGGTCTTATATTTCCCTCTGCTAGCTATTTAGGTCTTAGGCCAGAGCTGGGCATCTAGCGATAAATAGGAAATGCTACCTGGCTATTTCTAGTTGCGCGGCAGGCTTAGTTCATGGTCAGTATAGTTCCATCTTCCGAGAGCTTGTCCCTCTATAGGCTTGCTAGGATCTCTGCCTGCAGAGATCATGACAGTTTGACCGGCCAATAAAGTGTTAAAGACCCAGGTTGAGAAAGGAGAGTTATAAGTAGTCTGCTGGAATTTTTTTTTTTTTTTTTCCTCCAGTCTGCCTTGCTGCAGTCTTTTTTCTCTCTCTCCTCCTAATCTCTGTATGCTCTGTGTGCACCTGACAATAATGGATCTCCAGAGTGTAACTGCGGGTTTGAATAATCTCATCACGAAAGTACAAAATTTACAAGATTTTGTGGTACATGCTCCGGTATCTGAGCCGAGAATTCCTTTGCCGGAGTTCTTCACAGGGAATAGAGCTAGCTTCCAGAATTTCCGAAATAATTGTAAGCTTTATTTGTCCCTGAAGTCTCGTTCAGCTGGAGACCCTGCTCAGCAGGTTAGGATTGTGATTTCCTTGCTCAGGGGTGACCCTCAAGATTGGGCCTTCTCATTGCCAGCAGGGGATCCTGCGTTACGCGATGTGGATGCGTTTTTTCTGGCCTTGGGCTTGCTTTATGAGGAACCTCATTTGGAACTTCAGGCAGAAAAAACTTTGATGGCACTATCTCAGGGGCAAGACGAAGCTGAAGTTTTCTGCCAAAAATTCCGTAAATGGTCTGTGCTTACTCAGTGGAATGAGTGCGCCTTGGCGGCAACTTTCAGAGAAGGTCTCTCTGATGCCGTTAAGGATGTTATGGTGGGGTTCCCTTTGCCTGCAGGTCTGAATGAGTCCATGACAATGGCTATTCAGATTGATAGGCGTCTGCGGGAGCGCAAACCGGTGCACCATCTGGCGGTGTCTATGGAAAAGACGCCAGAAAGTATGCAGTGTGATAGAATTCTGTCCAGGAGCGAGCGACAGAATTTTAGACGGAAGAATGGATTGTGTTTCTATTGTGGGGATTCTACTCATGTTATATCAGCATGCTCTAGGCGTACAAAGAAGCTTGATAAGTCTGTTTCCATTGGCACCATTCAGTCTAAGTTTATTTTGTCTGTAACCCTGATTTGCTCTTTGTCATCCATTGCCACGGACGCCTATGTTGACTCTGGCGCCGCTCTGAGTCTTATGGATTGGTCCTTTGCCAATCGTTGTGGTTTTGATTTAGAGCCTTTGGAGACTCTTATTCCTCTGAAGGGGATTGACTCCACCCCATTGGCTAATAATAAACCACAATACTGGACACAAGTAACCATGCGTATCAATCCGGATCACCAGGAGATTATTCGTTTCCTGGTGCTGTATAATTTACATGACGATTTGGTACTGGGATTGCCATGGTTGCAGTCTCACAACCCAGTCTTGGACTGGAGAGCAATGTCTGTGTTGAGCTGGGGATGTAAGGGTATTCATGGGGACGTACCTTTGGTTTCTATTTCGTCGTCCAGTCCCTCTGAAGTCCCTGAGTTCCTCTCTGATTATCAAGACGTCTTTGACGAACCCAAGCTTGGGTCGTTACCTCCGCACCGTGAGTGCGATTGTGCCATAGATTTGATACCGGGTTGTAAATATCCAAAGGGTCGTTTGTTTAATTTGTCTGTGCCGGAACATGCTGCTATGCGGGAATATATAAAGGAGTCTTTGGAAAAGGGACATATTCGTCCATCTTCTTCTCCCTTGGGAGCTGGGTTTTTCTTTGTCTAAAAAAAAGACGGCTCTTTGAGACCATGTATTGATTATCGGCTTCTGAATAAGATCACTGTTAAGTATCAATACCCATTGCCATTGCTTACTGATTTGTTTGCTCGTATAGAGGGTGCTAAGTGGTTCTCTAAAATTGATCTTCGTGGGGCGTATAATTTGGTGCGGATCAGGCAGGGGGATGAGTGGAAGACCGCATTTAATACGCCCGAGGGCCACTTTGAGTATTTGGTCATGCCTTTTGGTCTTTCTAATGCCCCTTCAGTTTTCCAGTCTTTTATGCATGATATTTTCCGCGATTTTCTGGATAAATTTATGATAATATATCTGGATGATATTCTGATTTTTTCTGATGACTGGGACTCTCATGTCCAGCAGGTCAGGAGAGTTTTTCAGGTTCTGCGGTCTAATTCTTTATGTGTGAAGGGGTCTAAGTGCGTTTTTGGGGTCCAGAAAATTTCCTTTTTGGGGTATATTTTTTCTCCCTCTTCCATTGAGATGGATCCCGTCAAGGTGCAAGCTATTTGTGACTGGACTCAGCCCTCCTCTCTTAAGGGTCTTCAGAGATTTTTGGGCTTTGCCAATTTTTACCGCCGATTTATTGCTGGTTTTTCGGATGTCGTTAAACCACTGACTGATTTGACCAGACAAGGCGCTGATGTTGCTAATTGGTCCCCTCATGCTGTAGAGGCCTTTCAGGAGCTTAAGCGCCGTTTTGCCTCTGCCCCTGTGTTGCGTCAGCCTGATGTGAATCTGCCTTTTCAGGTTGAGGTCGACGCTTCTGAGATCGGAGCTGGGGCAGTGTTGTCGCAGAAAGGTTCCGACTGCTCCGTCATTAGGCCTTGTGCCTTCTTTTCTCGCAAATTTTCGCCCGCAGAGCGGAATTATGATGTTGGGAATCGGGAGCTTTTGGCCATGAAGTGGGCGTTTGAGGAGTGGCGCCATTGGCTCGAGGGGGCTAGGCATCAGGTGGTGGTATTGACTGACCACAAAAATTTGATTTATCTTGAGACTGCCAGACGCCTGAATCCTAGACAGGCGCGCTGGTCTTTATTTTTTTCTCGCTTTAATTTTGTGGTGTCATACCTACCGGGTTCTAAGAATGTTAAGGCAGATGCCCTTTCTAGGAGTTTTGACCCGGACTCTCCTGGTAATTCTGAACCCACAGGTATCCTTAGGGAGGGAGTAATTTTGTCGGCCGTTTCTCCTGATCTGCGGCGGTCCTTGCAAGAGTTTCAGGCGGATAGACCGGATCGTTGTCCGCCTGATAGACTGTTTGTTCCGGATGATTGGACCAGCAGAGTCATCTCTGAGGTACATTCTTCTGCATTGGCAGGTCATCCCGGAATTTTTGGTACCAGGGATTTGGTGGCAAGATCCTTCTGGTGGCCTTCTCTGTCACGAGATGTGCGAGTCTTTGTGCAGTCATGTGACGTTTGTGCTCGGGCCAAGTCTTGTAGTTCTCGGGCTAGCGGACTGCTGTTGCCCTTGCCTATTCCTAAGAGGCCTTGGACACACATCTCGATGGATTTTATTTCAGATCTGCCTGTTTCCCAGAAGATGTCTGTCATCTGGGTGGTCTGTGACCGTTTCTCTAAAATGGTCCATTTGGTTCCTCTGCCCAAGTTGCCTTCTTCTTCTGAGTTGGTTCCTCTGTTTTTTCAGAATGTTGTCCGATTGCACGGTATTCCTGAGAATATTGTTTCTGACAGAGGTACCCAATTTGTGTCTAGATTTTGGCGGGCATTCTGTGCTAGGATGGGCATAGATTTGTCTTTTTCATCTGCTTTTCACCCTCAGACTAATGGCCAGACCGAGCGGACTAATCAGACCCTTGAGACATATCTGAGGTGTTTTGTCTCTGCTGACCAGGATGATTGGGTTGCTTTTTTGCCATTGGCAGAGTTCGCCCTCAATAATCGGGCCAGTTCTTCCACCTTGGTGTCCCCGTTTTTCTGTAATTCGGGGTTTCACCCTCGATTTTCCTCCGGTCAGGTGGAATCCTCGGATTGTCCTGGAGTGGATGCGGTGGTGGAGAGATTGCATCACATCTGGGGGCAGGTTATGGACAATTTGAAGTTGTCCCAGGAGAAGACTCAGCGTTTTGCCAACCGTCATCGTCGTGTTGGTTCTCGGCTTTGTGTTGGAGATTTAGTGTGGTTGTCTTCTCGTTTTGTCCCTATGAGGGTCTCTTCTCCTAAGTTTAAACCTCGGTTCATCGGCCCTTATAGAATATTGGAGATTCTTAATCCTGTTTCTTTCCGTTTGGACCTCCCTGCGTCCTTTTCCATTCATAACGTTTTTCATCGGTCGTTATTGCGCAGGTATGAGGTACCTGTGGTACCTTCAGTTGAGCCTCCTGCTCCGGTGTTGGTTGAGGGTGAGTTGGAGTACGTTGTGGAGAAAATTTTGGACTCTCGTGTTTCCAGACGGAAACTCCAGTATCTGGTCAACTGGAAGGGTTACGGCCAGGAGGATAATTCTTGGGTCAATGCATCTGATGTTCATGCTTCTGATCTTGTTCGTGCCTTCCATAGGGCTCATCCTGGTCGCCCTGGTGGATCTGGTGAGGGTTCGGTGCCCCCTCCTTGAGGGGGGGGTACTGTTGTGAATTTGGATTCTGGGCTCCCCCGGTGGCCGCTTGTGGAATTGGACTTGTCATCCTCTTTCCTGTTTCACCTGATTCCATCAGTAGTGGGTGTCGCTATTTAAGCTCATTTCTCTGGTGGTTTCTTGCCGGTCAACAATGTTATCTTATGCCTCTCAGTGCTTGTTCCTGCTTCTAGACAACTACTAGATAAGTTGGACTTTTGTCCATGTTTTGTTTTGCCTATTTGTTCCAGTTCACAGCTGAAGTTTTGTTACTGTGTCTGGAAAGCTCTCGTTGATCAGGGATTGCTACTCTGGCGTTATGAGTTAATGCCAGAGTTTAAGGTAATCTCTGGATGGTGTTTTGTTAGTGTTTTTCTGCTGACCATGAAAGTATACTATCTGTCTTCTGCTATCTAGTAAACGGACCTCAAATTTGCTAAGACTATTTTCCTGCTGCGTTTGTTGTTTCATCTGAACTCACCGTCATTATATGTGGGGGGCTACTGTCTTCTTTGGAATATTTCTCTAGAGGTGAGCCAGGTCTTATATTTCCCTCTGCTAGCTATTTAGGTCTTAGGCCAGAGCTGGGCATCTAGCGATAAATAGGAAATGCTACCTGGCTATTTCTAGTTGCGCGGCAGGCTTAGTTCATGGTCAGTATAGTTCCATCTTCCGAGAGCTTGTCCCTCTATAGGCTTGCTAGGATCTCTGCCTGCAGAGATCATGACAGCACACACAGGAGTGGCACACAAGCCCTGACTGAGGCCAATATTTTTCTCCCACTGATTGATGGAGTTTTTTTTTTAAGGTAGATTTTAGAACCCAAATCAAGCAAAAAAATAAATAGGCTTTCTATGGCCCACTGAGTGAGAGATGGCACACACAGGAGTGGCACACAAGCCCTGACTGAGGCCAATATTTTTCTCCCACTGATTGATGGAGTTTTTTTTTTAAGGTAGATTTTAGAACCCAAATCAAGCAAAAAAATAAATAGGCTTTCTATGGCCCACTGAGTGAGAGATGGCACACACAGGAGTGGCACACAAGCCCTGACTGAGGCCAATATTTTTCTCCCACTGATTGATGTAGTGTTTTTTTGTTAAGGTAGATTTTCGAACCCAAATCAAGGAAAAAAATAAATAGGCTTTCTATGGCCCACTGAGTGAGAGATGGCACACACAGGAGTGGCACACAAGCCCTGACTGAGGCCAATATTTTTCTCCCACTGATTGATGTAGTGTTTTTTTTTAAGGTAGATTTTAGAACCCAAATCAAGCAAAAAAATAAATAGGCTTTCTATGGCCCACTGAGTGAGAGATGGCACACACAGGAGTGGCACACAAGCCCTGACTGAGGCCAATATTTTTCTCCCACTGATTGATGGAGTTTTTTTTGTTAAGGTAGATTTTAGAACCCAAATCAAGCAAAAAAATAAATAGGCTTTCTATGGCCCACTGAGTGAGAGATGGCACACACAGGAGTGGCACACAAGCCCTGACTGAGGCCAATATTTTTCTCCCGCTGATTGATGGAGTTTTTTTTTTTTAAGGTAGATTTTCGAACCCAAATCAAGGAAAAAAATAAATAGGCTTTCTATGGCCCACAATTTGAGAGAGAGAGGTGGCACACCCAGGAGTCAAGACTGGCACACAAGCTGAAAGGGCAATATTAATCTCCCACTGTTTTTTTATTTATTTTTTTTTTTTTCAGGGAGACTTTAGAAACCAAATAATAAAATAAAAAAAATAAATAAATAGGCTTTCTATGGCCCAAAGAATGAGAGATGGCACACACAGGAGTGGCACACAAACCCTGACTGAGGCCAATATTTTTCTCCCACTGATTGATGTAGTGTTTTTTTTTAAGGTAGATTTTAGAACCCAAATCAAGCAAAAAAATAAATAGGCTTTCTATGGCCCACTGAGTGAGAGATGGCACACTGTCATGAATCCCCAATGGCTAGGGATAGCACAGGACAAGCAAATTACAAAAACATCGGACAAGCTCTAGGGTGATGGAACCTGGGCTGACCGCTGCCCTACGCCTGACAAACGCAACTAGAGATAGCCAGGGAGCGTGCCTACGTTGGTTCTAGACGCCACGCACCAGCCTAAGAGCTAACTAGTACTGCAGAGAAAATAAGACCTCACTTGCCTCCAGAGGAACGAACCCCAAAGATATAGTTGCCCCCCACATGTATTGACGGTGAAATGAGAGGAAGGCACACACATAGAGATGATGTATATAGTTTTAGCAAATAGAGGCCCGCTGTAAACTAGAAAGCAGAATGATACAAAAGGGGACTGAGCGGTCAGCAAAAAACCCTAATCAAAAAAACCATCCTGAGATTACAAGAACCCATGTGCCAACTCATGGCACATGGGGAGAACCTCAGTCCACTAGAGCTACCAGCTAGCATAGAGACATTCTAAGCCAGCTAGACAAAAAACCAAACAACTGAGAATCAGCACTTAGCTTATCCTGAAAGATCTGGGAGCAGGTAGGCAGGAACCAAACAGAGCACATCTGAACACATTGATAGCCGGCAAGGGAAATGACAGAAAGGCCAGGTAAAATAGGAAACACCCAGCCTCTGATGGACAGGTGGAAACCAAAGGCCGCAACCCACCAAAGTCACCCAGTACCAGCAGTAACCACCAGAGGGAGCCCACAAACAGAATCCACAACAGTACCCCCCCCTTGAGGAGGGGTCACCGAACCCTCACGAGAACCCCCAGGGCGATCAGGGTGAGCTCTATGGAAGGCACGGACCAAATCAGTCGCATGAACATCGGAGGCGACCACCCAGGAATTATCCTCCTGACCATAACCCTTCCACTTAACCAAATACTGGAGTTTGCGTCTGGAAACACGAGAATCCAAGATCTTTTCAACAACATACTCCAATTCTCCCTCCACCAGCACCGGAGCAGGAGGCTCGACCGAAGGAACAACGGGCACCTCATACCTCCGCAACAACGACCGATGGAACACATTATGAATAGCAAACGATGCTGGGAGATCCAAACGAAAAGATACAGGGTTAAGAATCTCCGAGATCCTATAAGGACAGATGAACCGAGGCTTGAACTTAGGAGAAGAAACCTTCATAGGGACAAAACGAGAAGACAACCACACCAAGTCCCCAACAAGAAGTCGGGGACCCACGCGGCGACGGCGATTAGCAAACTGCTGAGTCTTCTCCTGAGATAACTTCAAATTGTCCACCACCTGATTCCAAATCTGATGTAGCCTGTCCACCACCACGTCCACTCCAGGACAATCCGAAGATTCCCCCTGACCAGAGGAAAAACGAGGATGAAACCCCGAATTACAAAAAAAAGGAGAGACCAACGTGGCAGAACTAGCCCGATTATTAAGAGCAAATTCGGCCAGTGGCAAAAAAGCAACCCAGTCATCCTGATCAGCAGAAACAAAACACCTCAAATAAGTTTCCAAGGTCTGATTAGTTCGCTCCGTCTGGCCATTCGTCTGAGGATGGAATGCAGACGAGAAAGACAAATCAATGCCCATCTTGGTACAAAACGTCCGCCAAAATCTAGACACAAACTGGGATCCCCTGTCAGAAACGATATTCTCCGGAATCCCATGCAAACGAACCACGTTCTGAAAAAATAAAGGAACCAACTCAGAGGAGGAGGGCAACTTAGGCAAGGGCACCAAATGAACCATCTTAGAAAAGCGGTCACACACAACCCAGATAATGGACATTTTCTGTGAAACCGGGAGATCAGAAATAAAATCCATGGAAATGTGCGTCCAAGGCCTCTTCGGGATGGGCAATGATAACAACAACCCACTAGCCCGTGAACAGCAAGGCTTAGCTCGAGCACACACTTCACAAGACTGCACAAAGGTACGCACATCCCTAGACAAGGAAGGCCACCAAAAAGACCTGGCCACCAAGTCTCTTGTACCAAATATTCCAGGATGACCAGCCAACACAGAAGAATGGACCTCGGAGATGACTCTACTGGTCCAATCATTCGGAACAAACAGTCTTTCTGGTGGACATCGATCCGGTTTATCCACCTGAAACTCCTGCAATGCGCGTCACAAGTCTGGGGATACGGCGGACAATATTACCCCATCCCTAAGGATACCAGTAGGCCCAGTGTCTCCAGGAGAGTCAGGCACAAAACTCCTGGAAAGAGCATCTGCCTTCACATTCTTTGAACCTGGCAGGTATGAAACCACGAAATTGAAACGAGAAAAAAATAACGACCAACGAGCCTGTCTAGGATTCAAACGCCTGGCAGACTCAAGGTAAATGAGATTCTTGTGATCAGTCAAGACCACCATGCGATGTTTAGCACCCTCAAGCCAATGACGCCACTCCTCAAATGCCCACTTCATGGCCAAAAGCTCCCGATTACCCACATCATAATTGCGCTCGGCGGGCGAGAATTTTCTAGAGAAGAAAGCACATGGCTTCATCACCGAGCCATTAGAACTTCTCTGTGACAAAACCGCCCCCGCTCCAATCTCGGAAGCATCAACCTCAACCTGAAAAGGAAGTGAAACATCTGGTTGACACAACACAGGAGCAGAAGAAAACCGGCGCTTAAGTTCCCGAAAGGCCTCCACGGCCGCAGGAGACCAATCAGCAACATCAGCACCCTTTTTAGTCAAATCAGTCAAAGGTTTAACAATACTGGAAAAATTAGCAATGAACCGACGATAAAAATTAGCAAACCCCAAGAACTTCTGAAGGCTCTTAACAGATGTAGGTTGTGTCCAGTCACAAATAACCTGAACCTTAACGGGATCCATCTCAATAGTAGAAGGAGAAAAAATGTACCCCAAAAAAGAAATCTTCTGAACTCCGAAGAGACACTTTGAGCCCTTCACAAACAGAGAATTGGCCCGCAGAACCTGAAACACCTTCCTGACCTGTAGAACATGAGACTCCCAGTCATCAGAAAACACCAAAATATCATCCAAATACACAATCATAAACTTATCCAGATATTCACGGAAAATATTGTGCATAAAGGACTGAAAGACTGACGGAGCATTGGAGAGTCCAAAAGGCATTACCAAATACTCAAAATGGCCCTCAGGCGTATTAAATGCGGTTTTCCACTCATCACCCTGTTTTATCCGCACCAAATTATACGCACCACGAAGATCTATCTTAGTGAACCACCTAGCCCCCTTAATGCGAGCAAACAAATCAGTAAATAATGGCAATGGATACTGGTATTTGACTGTAATCTTATTCAGAAGGCGATAATCTATACAAGGCCTCAGGGAACCATCTTTTTTTTTGCCACGAAAAAAAAACCTGCTCCCAGAGGGGACGAAGATGGACGAATATGTCCCTTTTCCAAGGACTCCTTAATATAATTCCGCATAGCAGTATGCTCTGGCAGTGACAGATTAAATAAACGGCCCTTAGGGAACTTACTGCCAGGAATCAATTCTATAGCACAGTCACACTCTCTATGAGGAGGGAGCGAATTGAGCTTAGGCTCCTCAAAAACATCCCGATATTCCGACAAAAACGCAGGGATCTCAGAAGGAGTAGATGAAGCGATTGAAATCAGAGGTGCATCATCATGAACCCCCTGACATCCCCAGCTTAGCACAGATATTGTTCTCCAGTCCAGGACAGGATTATGAGTTTGTAACCATGGCAGACCAAGCACTAGTACATCATGTAAATTATACAGTACAAGGAAGCGAATCACCTCCTGATGAACGGGAGTCATGCGCATGGTCACTTGTGTCCAATACTGCGGTTTATTCATAGCCAATGGTGTAGAGTCAATTCCCTTCAGAGGAATAGGAACTTCCAGAGGCTCTAGACTAAAACCGCAGCATTTAGCAAATGACCAATCCATAAGACTCAGGGCAGCGCCTGAATCCACATAGGCATCGACGGAAATGGAAGACAGTGAAAAAATCAGAGTCACAGACAAAATGAACTTAGACTGCAGAGTATCAATGGCAAAAGATTTATCAACCCTTTTTGTGCGTTTAGAGCATGCTGATATAACATGAGCTGAATCACCACAATAAAAACACAATCCATTTTTCCGCCTATAATTTTGCCGTTCACTTCTGGACTGAATTCTATCACATTGCATAGTCTCAGGTGCCTGTTCAGAAGACACCGCCAACTGGTGCACTGGTTTGCGCTCCCGTAAACGCAGATCAATCTGAATGGCCATAGCCATAGACTCATTCAGACCTGTAGGCGCAGGGAACCCCACCATAATATCCTTAATGGCCTCAGAAAGACCATTTCTGAAGTTTGCAGCCAGGGCGCACTCATTCCACTGTATGGTAAGCACCGACCATTTCCGAAATTTCTGTCAATATATTTCCGCTTCATCATGCCCCTGAGAGAGGGCTAATAAAGCCTTTTCAGCCTGAATCTCTAGATTAGGTTCCTCATAGAGCAATCCCAATGCCAGAAAAAACGCATCCACACTGAGCAATGCAGGATCCCCTGGTGCCAATGCAAATGCCCAATTCTGAGGGTCGCCCCATAGGAACGATATAACAATCTTGACCTGTTGAGCAGGGTCTCCAGAGGAGCGAGATTTTAAAGAAAGAAACAATTTACAATTGTTCCTGAAATTCAGGAAGGTAGATCTATCTCCAGAAAAAAACTCAGGAATAGGAATTCTAGGTTCAGACATGGGAGTGTGAACAACGAAATCCTGTATGTTTTGAACCTTTGCCGCGAGATTACTCAGGCTGGAAGCCAAACTCTGGACATCCATGATAAACAGCTAAGATCAGAGCCATTCAAGGGTTAAGAGGAGGTAAGAAGCAGCTAGACAGCAATTAAGGGCTAGACAGCAAAACTCTGAAGGGAAAAAAAAAGAAAAAAATTTCCCTTGAACACTTCTATTTCTCCTACTTCAGCCCAAACAATTAACACTTTGTGGGCCGGCTATACTGTCATGAATCCCCAATGGCTAGGGATAGCACAGGACAAGCAAATTACAAAAACATCGGACAAGCTCTAGGGTGATGGAACCTGGGCTGACCGCTGCCCTACCCCTGACAAACGCAACTAGAGATAGCCAGGGAGCGTGCCTACGTTGGTTCTAGACGCCACGCACCAGCCTAAGAGCTAACTAGTACTGCAGAGAAAATAAGACCTCACTTGCCTCCAGAGGAACGAACCCCAAAGATATAGTTGCCCCCCACATGTATTGACGGTGAAATGAGAGGAAGGCACACACATAGAGATGATGTATATAGTTTTAGCAAATAGAGGCCCACTGTAAACTAGAAAGCAGAATGATACAAAAGGGGACTGAGCGGTCAGCAAAAAACCCTAATCAAAAAAACCATCCTGAGATTACAAGAACCCATGTGCCAACTCATGGCACATGGGGAGAACCTCAGTCCACTAGAGCTACCAGCTAGCATAGAGACATTCTAAGCCAGCTAGACAAAAAACCAAACAACTGAAAATCAGCACTTAGCTTATCCTGAAAGATCTGGGAGCAGGTAGGCAGGAACCAAACAGAGCACATCTGAACACATTGATAGCCGGCAAGGGAAATGACAGAAAGGCCAGGTAAAATAGGAAACACCCAGCCTCTGATGGACAGGTGGAAACCAAAGGCCGCAACCCACCAAAGTCACCCAGTACCAGCAGTAACCACCAGAGGGAGCCCACAAACAGAATCCACAACAGCACACACAGGAGTGGCACACAAGCCCTGACTGAGGCCAATATTTTTCTCCCACTGATTGATGTAGTGTTTTTTTTTAAGGTAGATTTTAGAACCCAAATCAAGCAAAAAAATAAATAGGCTTTCTATGGCCCACTGAGTGAGAGATGGCACACACAGGAGTGGCACACAAGCCCTGACTGAGGCCAATATTTTTCTCCCACTGATTGATGTAGTGTTTTTTTGTGAAGGTAGATTTTCGAACCCAAATCAAGGAAAAAAATAAATAGGCTTTCTATGGCCCACTGAGTGAGAGATGGCACACACAGGAGTGGCACACAAGCCCTGACTGAGGCCAATATTTTTCTCCCACTGATTAATGTAGTGTTTTTTTTAAGGTAGATTTTAGAACCCAAATCAAGCAAAATAATAAATAGGCTTTCTATTGCCCACTGAGTGAGAGATGGCACACACAGGAGTGGCACACAAGCCCTGACTGAGGCCAATATTTTTCTCCCACTGATTGATGTAGTGTTTTTTTGTTAAGGTAGATTTTCGAACCCAAATCAAGGAAAAAAATAAATAGGCTTTCTATGGCCCACTGAGTGAGAGATGGCACACACAGGAGTGGCACACAAGCCCTGACTGAGGCCAATATTTTTCTCCCACTGATTGATGTAGTGTTTTTTTTTAAGGTAGATTTTAGAACCCAAATCAAGCAAAAAAATAAATAGGCTTTCTATGGCCCACTGAGTGAGAGATGGCACACACAGGAATGGCACACAAGCCCTGACTGAGGCCAATATTTTTCTCCCACTGATTGATGGAGTTTTTTTTAAGGTAGATTTTAGAACCCAAATCAAGCAAAAAAATAAATAGGCTTTCTATGGCCCACTGAGTGAGAGATGACACACACAGGAGTGGCACACAAGCCCTGACTGAGGCCAATATTTTTCTCCCACTGATTGATGGAGTTTTTTTTTTTAAGGTAGATTTTCGAACCCAAATCAAGGAAAAAAATAAATAGGCTTTCTATGGCCCACAATTTGAGAGAGAGAGGTGGCACACCCAGGAGTCAAGACTGGCACACAAGCTGAAAGGGCAATATTAATCTCCCACTGTTTTTTTTTTATTTATTTTTTTTTTCAGGGAGACTTTAGAAACCAAATAATAAAATAAAAAAAATAAATAAATAGGCTTTCTATGGCAAAATGAATGAGAGATGGCACACACAGGAGTGGCACACAAGCCCTGACTGAGGCCAATATTTTTCTCCCACTGATTGATGTAGTGTTTTTTTTTTAAGGTAGATTTTAGAACCCAAATCAAGCAAAAAAATAAATAGGCTTTCTATGGCCCACTGAGTGAGAGATGGCACACACAGGAGTGGCACACAAGCCCTGACTGAGGCCAATATTTTTCTCCCACTGATTGATGTAGTGTTTTTTTGTTAAGGTAGATTTTAAAACCCAAATCAAGGAAAAAAATAAATAGGCTTTCTATGGCCCACTCAGTGAGAGATGGCACACACAGGGATGGCACTCTAGCAGAAATGCCAATCTTAATCTCCCACAAAAAAAAAAAAAAAAAAAACAGGGACTGTCCTACAATTACTATCTTCCTGCAGTAATCTCAGCCAGGTATGGCAGGCAGCAATAGGAGTGGACTGATGCACAAATTAAATAAAAAGTGTGGACAAACAAAAAAGATAGCTGTGCAGAAAGGAAGGAACAAGAGGATACGTGCTTTGAAAAAAGCAGTTGGTTTCCACAGTGGCGTACACACAGCAATACAGCTATCAGGGAGCCTTCTAGGGCAGCCCAATGAGCTACAGCGCTGAGAGAAAAAAAAAATGTAGCTTCCACTGTCCCTGCACACCGAAGGTGGTGTTGGACAGTGGAAATCGCTACAGCACAAGCGGTTTGGTGGTTTATGGACCCTGCCTAACGCTCTCCCTGCTTGTGACGAAGCGGCAGCAACCTCTCCCTAAGCTCAGATCAGCAGCAGTGAGATGGCGGTCGGCGGGAACGCCCCTTTATAGTCCCTGTGACGCCGCAGACAGCAAGCCAATCACTGCAATGCCCTTCTCTAAGATGGTGGGGACCAGGCACTATGTCATCACGCTGCCCACACTCTGCATTCACCTTCATTGGCTGAGAAATGGCACTTTTCGCGTCATTGAAACGCGACTTTGGCGCGAAAGTCGCGTACCGCATGGCCGATGCAACGCTGGGATCGGCTCGGTTTCATGAGACATCAACTTTGCCAAAAGTCGGAGACTTTTGAAAATGAACGACCCGTTTCGCTCAACCCTAGGCATCAGCCTTAACATTCTTAGAACCCGGAAGATGCAAGACCACGAAATCAAAACGGGAGAAAAACAGGGACCATCGAGCCTGTCTAGGAATCAGCCGTTTGGCAGATTCGAGGTAAATTAGATTTTTATGATCGGTCAAGACCACAATACGGTGCTTGGCTCCCTCAAGCCAATGTCGCCATTCCTCAAACGCCCACTTCATAGCCAACAACTCCCGATTGCTGACATCATAATTGCGTTCAGCAGGTGAAAACTTACGGGAAAAGAAGGCACACGGTTTCATCAAGGAACCATCAGAATTCCTCTGACACAAAATGGCCCCTGCCCCAATCTCAGAAGCGTCAACCTCAACCTGAAACGGAGGAGAAACATCTGGCTGACGCAACACCGGGGCAGAAGTAAATCGACGTTTAAAGGGAACCTGTCACCCCGTTTTTTCGGTATGAGATAAAAATACTGTTAAATAGGGCCTGAGCTGTGCATTACGATAGAGTAGTTTGTGGACCCCGATTCGCCACCTATGCTGCCGAAATACGTTACCAAAGTAGCTGTTTTCGCCTGTCAATCAGGCTGGTCAGGTCGGATGGGCGTGGTGTCTTCCCCCAGATCTTGCGTAGTTTTCCGTTGGTGGCGTAGTGGTGTGCGCATGTCCAAGGTCCCGAATCCTGCACAGGGGTGTGAAAATAGCAGCGATGTCCGTTATTCCATTGGTGGTCGGTGGGCGCGGCCATCTTGCTTTGAACTCTGCTTCACGAAAATGGCCGCCGCGATCTCCATCTGCGCACGCGCGGATGCCCGCGGCCATTTTCCTGAAGCCGCGGCCAGCAGAGCGCCGCTTCTGCGCACGCGCGGCCAAAGCAAGATGGCCGCGCCCACCGACCACCAATGGAATAACGGACATCGCTGCTATTTTCACACCCCTGTGCAGGATTCGGGACCTTGGACATGCGCACACCACTACGCCACCAACGGAAAACTACGCAAGATCTGGGGGAAGACACCACGCCCATCCGACCTGACCAGCCTGATTGACAGGCGAAAACGACTACTTTGGTAACGTATTTCGGCAGCATAGGTGGGGAATCGGGGTCCACAAACTACACTATTGTAATGCACAGCTCAGGCCCTATTTAACAGTATGTTTATCTCATACCGAAAAAACGAGGTGACAGGTTCCCTTTAAGCTCCTGAAAGGCAGAGACAACCACAGGGGACCAATTCGTTACATCAGCGCCTTTTTTCGTCAAATCGGTCAGGGGTTTAACCACACTGGAGACGTTAGCAATGAAACGGCGATAAAAATAAGCAAAGCCCAAAAATTTCTGAAGGCTCTTCACAGATGTGGGCTGAATCCAATCATGAATGGCCTGAACCTTAACCGGATCCATCTCTATAGATGAGGGAGAAAAAATGAAGCCCAAAAAAGAAACCTTCTGCACTCCAAAGAGACACTTAGACCCCTTCACAAACAAAGCATTATCACAAAGGATCTGAAATATCATCCTGACCTGTTTCACATGAGACTCCCAATCATCGGAAAAAATTAAGATGTCATCCAAATATACAATCATGAATTTATCAAGATAATTCCGGAAGATATCATGCATGAAGGACTGAAAAACAGATGGAGCATTAGAGAGCCCGAATGGCATCACAAGGTATTCAAAATGGCCTTCGGGCGTATTAAACGCAGCTTTCCATTCGTCACCCTGCTTAATTCGAACAAGATTATATGCCCCCCGAAGGTCAATTTTAGTAAACCAACTAGCCCCCTTAATCCTGGCAAACAAATCGGAAAGCAAAGGCAAAGGGTATTGAAACTTGACCGTGATCTTATTCAAGAGGCGATAATCAATACAGGGTCTCAAGGAGCCATCCTTCTTAGCAACAAAAAAAAATCCCGCTGCCAACGGTGAAGAAGATGGCCGAATATGCCCTTTCTCCAAAGACTCCTTAACATAACTCCGCATGTTGGTATGTTCCGGCACAGACAGGTTGAAAAGTCGGCCCTTAGGAAACTTACAGCCTGGAATCAAGTCAATAGCACAATCACAGTCCCTATGCGGTGGAAGGGAACTGGACTTGGGCTCATCGAATACATCCTGAAAATCAGACAAAAATTCTGGAACTTCAGAAGAGGAGGAAGAGGAGATTGACATCACAGGAACATCATTATGAACCCCCTGACATCCCCAACTAGTCACAGACATAGACTTCCAATCCAACACCGGATTATGTATCTGCAACCATGGAAAACCCAGCACAATAGCATCATGCAAATTATGCAACACCAGAAAACGACAATCTTCCTGATGGGCTGGCGCCATGCACATGGTCACCTGTGTCCAAAACTGGGGTTTATTTTTAGCCAAAGGTGTAGCATCAATGCCCCTTAAAAGAATAGGGTTCTGCAAAGACTGCAAGGGGAAACCACAACGCCTGGCAAATTCAAAGTCCATTAAGTTCAAAGCGGCGCCCGAATCCACAAACGCCATGACAGAAAATGACGACAATGAGCAGATCAAGGTCACAGATAACAGAAATTTAGGTTGTACAGTTCCGATGGCAACTGAACTAGCGATTCTTTTTGTACGCTTTGGGCAGACTGAAATGACATGAGAAGCATCGCCACAATAAAAACACAACCTATTCTGACGTCTGAATCCTTGTTGTTCCGTTCTAGACAGAATCCTATCACACTGCATAGGCCCAGGCATCTGCTCTGAGGACAACGCCACAGCGCGCACAGTTCTGCGCTCCCGCAAGCGCCGATCAATCTGAATGGCCAGAGACATAGAATCACTCAGACCAACAGGCGTGGGAAACCCCACCATAACATCTTTAACAGATTCAGAAAGACCCTTTCTGAAAATTGCCACCAAAGCATCCTCATTCCATTTAGTCAGCACAGACCATTTTCTAAATTTCTGACAATACAATTCTGCCGCTTCTTGACCCTGAGACAGGGCCAACAAAATCTTCTCCGCTTGATCCACAGAATTTGGTTCATCATTAGTGTTGAGCGATACCGTCCGATACTTGAAAGTATCGGTATCGGAAAGTATCGGCCGATACCGGCAAAGTATCGGATCCAATCCGATACCGATACCCGATACCAATACAAGTCAATGGGACTCATGTATCGGACGGTATTCCTGATGGTTCCCAGGGTCTGAAGGAGAGGAAACTCTCCTTCAGGCCCTGGGAACCATATAAATGTGTAAAAGAAAGAATTAAAATAAAAAATATCGCTATACTCACCTCTCCGACGCAGCCGGGACTTCAGCGAGGGAACCGGCAGCGTTGTTTGTTTAAAATTCGCGCTATTACTTGGTTACGTGAATTCCCGGCTTGTGATTGGTCAGGTCGGCCATGTTGCCGGGACGCGGACCAATCACAGCAAGCCGTGACGAAATTACGTCACGGCTTGCTGTGATTGGTCCGCGTCCCGGCAATATGGCCGCCCTGACCAATCACAAGCCGTGACGTCACGGGAGGCTGGACACGCGCTCATTTTAAAATGGGCGCGTGTCCAGCCTCCCGTGACGTCACGGCTTGTGATTGGTTGCGCCGCGGTCAACCAATCACAATCCGGGAGGCTGGACGCGCTCATTTTAAAATGGGCGCGTGTCCAGCCTCCCGTGACGTCACGGCTTGTGATTGGTCAGGGCGGCCATATTGCCGGGACGCGGACCAATCACAGCAAGCCGTGACGTAATTTCGTCACGGCTTGCTGTGATTGGTCCGCGTCCCGGCAACATGGCCGACCTGACCAATCACAAGCCGGGAATTCACGTAACCAAGTAATAGCGCGAATTTTAAACAAACAACGCTGCCGGTTCCCTCGCTGAAGTCCCGGCTGCGTCGGAGAGGTGAGTATAGCGATATTTTTTATTTTAATTCTCTCTTTTACACATTTTAACATTAATGTTGTTGCGATACCCGATACCCGATACCACAAGAGTATCGGAATCCCGGTATCGGAATTCCGATACAACAAGTATCGGCCGATACCCGATACTTGCAGCATCGGAATGCTCAACACTATTCATCATATAATAATCCTAGAGCCTGAAAAAAGGCATCTACATTTTACAAGGCCGGATTCCCAGATTCCAGGGAAAATGCCCAATCCTGAGGGTCGCCACGCAGCAGGGAGATGACAATTTTAACCTGCTGAATGGGATCACCAGAGGAACGAGGCTTCAGAGCAAAAAACAGTTTACAATTGTTTTTAAAACTCAAAAATTTGGACCTGTCCCCAAAAAACAAATCAGGAGTAGGAATCCTAGGCTCTAACAGCGGAGTCTGAACAATATAATCCGAAATACCATGTACCCTAGCAGCAAGCTGGTCTATACGAGAAACTAATCACTGAACATCCATGCTAGCACAAGACTCCTCGGTCACCCAGAGGAAAAGAGGGAAGAAAAGACAAAGCAGGCTACAGAAAAAAAATGGCTCTTTCTTCTCTTCTTCTGAGATGCATTTCACTCATTGTTGGCCAGTTGTACTGTTATGATCCGGTGACCTTGGAGCCGCATGAGAGACTTTCTCTGGAGTAGGTGGTACCTGTACTGACCGCAAACCCTAAACTAACACAGCAACTAGAAGTAGCCGTGGGATGTACCTAACACGTCCTAGACACCTTGACACAGCCGGAGGACTAAATACCCCTATAGATGGAAATGGGAATTCTATCTTGCCTCAGAGCAGAACCCCAGAGGATAGGCAGCCCCCCACAAATATTGACTGTGAGTATAAGAGGAAAAACACACGCAGGCAGAAAAACAGGATTTAGCAAAAGAGGCACTTCTAGCTAAACAGAAAAGGATAGGACAGAATTCTAAGCGGTCAGTATTAAAATCCTAAAAATATCCACAGCAGATAATACAAATATTCTACATCTAACTAAAGACATAGAAAGTATATCTGCATCTCCTGAGAATCCAGCATGACTGAAAAATCCAAACAAAGTCTAAGCTGGACAAAAACACAATGAATTGCACTGAATTGCAAAGCACACTGCATGTGTGCACAGAGGCAAAAAACAAGACACTTATCTTAGCTGAATTGGCAGCAGGGCATGAGAAGCCAGAGAGAGATGCAATCCCTCCAAGTACAATGGACAACTGGCATTGACTCATGGATCCTGCACACCTAAATACCTAATAGAGCTGCAATCAGCAGAAACACCTACCCTGGATTACAACCCCAAGACAACTGCACTACCACCAACAACCACCGGAGGGAGCCCAAGAGCAGAATTCACAACAATCCAGCTCCTGACCTCTGGTGACTCCCTGGCTATATACAGTGGGGCAAAAAAGTATTTAGTCATTCAGCAATAGTGCAAGTTCCACCACTTAAAAAGATGAGAGGCGTCTGTAATTTACATCATAGGTAGAACTCAACTATGGGAGACAAACTGAGAAAAAAAAATCCAGAAAATCACATTGTCTGTTTTTTTATCATTTTATTTGCATATTATGGTGGAAAATAAGTATTTGGTCAGAAAAAAACAATCAAGATTTCTGGCTCTCACAGACCTGTAACTTCTTCTTTAAGAGTCTCCTCTTTCCTCCACTAATTACCTGTAGTAATGGCACCTGTTTAAACTTGTTATCAGTATAAAAAGACACATGTGCACACCCTCCAACAGTCTGACTCCAAACTCCACTATGGTGAAGACTAGGGTTGAGCGAAACGGGTCGTTCATTTTCAAAAGTCGCCGACTTTTGGCAAAGTCGGCGTCTCATGAAACCGAGCCGATCCCAGCGTTGCATCGGCCATGCGGTACGCGACTTTCACGCCAAAGTCGCGTTTCAATGACGCGAAAAGCGCCATTTCTCAGCCAATGAAGGTGAATGCAGAGTGTGGGCAGCGTGATGACATAGATCTCAGTCCCCACCACCTTAGAGAAGGGCATTGCAGTGATTGGCTTGCTTTCTGCGGCGTCACAGGGGCTATAAAGGGGCGTTCCCGCCGACCGCCATCTTACTGCTGCTGATCTGAGCATAGGGAGAGGTTGCTGCCGCTTCTTCAGAAGCAGGGATAGTGATAGGCAGGGTACATAAAGCTGCAAACCGCTTGTGCTGTAGCGATTTCCACTGTCCAACACCACCTTTTGTTTGCAGGGACAGTGGAAGCTAAATTTTTTTTTCCTCAGCGCTGTCGCTCATTGGGCTGCCCTAGAAGGCTCCCTGACCCTGATAGCTGCGTTGCTGTGCCTGTGTGTACGACGCTGTGCAAACCAACTGCTTTTTTCAAAGCACAAATCCTCTTGTTCCTTCCTTTCTGCACAGCTATCTTTTTTGTTTGTCCACACTTTTTATTTAATTTGTGCATCAGTCCACTCCTTATTGCTGCCTGCCATACCTGGCTGAGATTACTGCAGGGAGATAGTAATTGTAGGACAGTCCCTGTTTTTTTTTTTTTTTTTTTGTGGGAGATTAAGATTGGCATTTCTGCTAGAGTGCCATCCTTGTGTGTGCCATCTCTCACTCAGTGGGCCATAGAAAGCCTATTTATTTTTTTGCTTGATTTGGGTTCTAAAATCTACCTGAAAAAAAATCACTACATCAATCAGTGGGAGAAAAATATTGGCCTCAGGCCTTGTGTGCCACTCCTGACTCCTGTGTGTGCCATCTCTCACTCAGTGGGCCATAGAAAGCCTATTTATTTTTTTGCTTGATTTGGGTTCTAAAATCTACCTGAAAAAAAATCACTACATCAATCAGTGGGAGAAAAATAATGGCCTCAGGGCTTGTGTGCCACTCCTGACTCCTGTGTGTGCCATCTCTCACTCAGTGGGCCATAGAAAGCCTATTTATTTTTATTATTTGGCTTCTAAAGTCTCCCTGAAAAAAAAAAAAAAATTCAAACAGTGGGAGATTAATATTGCCCTTTCTGCTTGTGTGCCACTCCTGACTCCTGTGTGTGCCATCTCTCACTCAGTGGGCCATAGAAAGCCTACTTATTTTTATTATTTGGTTGCTAAAGTCTCCCTGAAAAAAAAAAAATTCAAACAGTGGGAGATTAATATTGCCCTTTCTGCTTGTGTGCCACTCCTGACTCCTGTGTGTGCCGTCTCTCACTCAGTGGGCCATAGAAAGCCTATTTATTTTTTTGCTTGATTTGGGTTCTAAAATCTACCTGAAAAAAAATCACTACATCAATCAGTGGGAGAAAAATATTGGCCTCAGGGCTTTTGTGCCACTCCTGACTCCTGTGTGTGCCATCTCTCACTCAGTGGGCCATAGAAAGCCTATTTATTTTTTTGCTTGATTTGGGTTCTAAAATCTACCTGAAAAAAAATCACTACATCAATCAGTGGGAGAAAAATATTGGCCTCAGGCCTTGTGTGCCACTCCTGACTCCTGTGTGTGCCATCTCTCACTCAGTGGGCCATAGAAAGCCTATTTATTTTTTTGCTTGATTTGGGTTCTAAAATCTACCTGAAAAAAAATCACTACATCAATCAGTGGGAGAAAAATATTGGCCTCAGGGCTTGTGTGCCACTCCTGACTCCTGTGTGTGCCATCTCTCACTCAGTGGGCCATAGAAAGCCTATTTATTTTTTGCTTGATTTGGGTTCTAAAATCTACCTGAAAAAAAAATCACTACATCAATTAGTGGGAGAAAAATATTGGCCTCAGGGCTTGTGTGCCACTCCTGACTCCTGTGTGTGCCATCTCTCACTCAGTGGGCCATAGAAAGCCTGTTTATTTTTTTGCTTGATTTGGGTTCTAAAATCTACCTGAAAAAAAGTCACTACATCAATCAGTGGGAGAAAAATATTGGCCTCAGGGCTTGTGTGCCACTCCTGACTCCTGTGTGTGCCATCTCTCACTCAGTGGGCCATAGAAAGCCTATTTATTTTTTTGCTTGATTTGGGTTCTAAAATCTACCTGAAAAAAAATCACTACATCAATCAGTGGGAGAAAAATATTGGCCTCAGGGCTTGTGTGCCACTCCTGAATCCTGTGTGTGCCATCTCTCACTCAGTGGGCCATAGAAAGCCTATTTATTTTTTTGCTTGATTTGGGTTCTAAAATCTACCTGAAAAAAAATCACTACATCAATCAGTGGGAGAAAAATATTGGCCTCAGGGCTTGTGTGCCACTCCTGACTCCTGTGTGTGCCATCTCTCACTCAGTGGGCCATAGAAAGCCTATTTATTTTTTTGCTTGATTTGGGTTCTAAAATCTACCTGAAAAAAAATCACTACATCAATCAGTGGGAGAAAAATATTGGCCTCAGGGCTTGTGTGCCACTCCTGACTCCTGTGTGTGCCATCTCTCACTCAGTGGGCCACAGAAAGCCTATTTATTTTTTGCTTGATTTGGGTTCTAAAATCTACCTGAAAAAAAAATCACTACATCAATTAGTGGGAGAAAAATATTGGCCTCAGGGCTTGTGTGCCACTCCTGACTCCTGTGTGTGCCATCTCTCACTCAGTGGGCCATAGAAAGCCTGTTTATTTTTTTGCTTGATTTGGGTTCTAAAATCTACCTGAAAAAAAGTCACTACATCAATCAGTGGGAGAAAAATATTGGCCTCAGGGCTTGTGTGCCACTCCTGACTCCTGTGTGTGCCATCTCTCACTCAGTGGGCCATAGAAAGCCTATTTATTTTTTTGCTTGATTTGGGTTCTAAAATCTACCTGAAAAAAAATCACTACATCAATCAGTGGGAGAAAAATATTGGCCTCAGGGCTTGTGTGCCACTCCTGACTCCTGTGTGTGCCATCTCTCACTCAGTGGGCCATAGAAAGCCTATTTATTTTTTTGCTTGATTTGGGTTCTAAAATCTACCTGAAAAAAAATCACTACATCAATCAGTGGGAGAAAAATATTGGCCTCAGGGCTTGTGTGCCACTCCTGACTCCTGTGTGTGCCATCTCTCACTCAGTGGGCCATAGAAAGCCTATTTATTTTTTTGCTTGATTTGGGTTCTAAAATCTACCTGAAAAAAAATCACTACATCAATCAGTGGGAGAAAAATATTGGCCTCAGGGCTTGTGTGCCACTCCTGACTCCTGTGTGTGCCATCTCTCACTCAGTGGGCCATAGAAAGCCTATTTATTTTTATTATTTGATTTCTAAAGTCTCCCTGAAAAAAAAAAAATAATTCAAACAGTGGGAGATTAATATTGCCCTTTCTGCTTGTGTGCCACTCCTGACTCCTGTGTGTGCCATCTCTCACTCAGTGGGCCATAGAAAGCCTATTTATTTTTATTATTTGATTTCTAAAGTCTCCCTGAAAAAAAAATAATAATTCAAACAGTGGGAGATTAATATTGCCCTTTCTGCTTGTGTGCCACTCCTGACTCCTGTGTGTGCCGTCTCTCACTCAGTGGGCCATAGAAAGCCTATTGATTTTTTTGCTTGATTTGGGTTCTAAAATCTACCTGAAAAAAAATCACTACATCAATCAGTGGGAGAAAAATATTGGCCTCAGGGCTTGTGTGCCACTCCTGACTCCTGTGTGTGCCATCTCTCACTCAGTGGGCCATAGAAAGCCTATTTATTTTTATTATTTGGTTTCTAAAGTCTCCCTGAAAAAAAAAAAAATTCAAACAGTGGGAGATTAATATTGCCCTTTCTGCTTGTGTGCCACTCCTGACTCCTGTGTGTGCCATCTCTCACTCAGTGGGCCATAGAAAGCCTATTTATTTTTATTATTTGGTTTCTAAAGTCTCCCTGAAAAAGAAAAAAAAAAAAAAACAGTGGGAGATTAATATTGACATTTGTGCTTGAGTGACACTCCTGCGTGTGTGGCATCTCTGTGATTTGGTGCCACAGAAAACAGAGTGTGTAACATTGTGCCTGATTTTCCTTGTGGTCTCACCAACCTGTTAAGGGATATTGAAATCATACTGAAGTTATAGCTCACCGTGTAAGTTGTTTGACAGCAACAAATAAAGTTACTTTGGTTAAGTTTTTAAAACAATGAGGAAGTCTGGTGCAAGAGGTCGTCGTGGCCGTGGGCGTTCATTGTCAGCTGGTAATGATGGTAGTGGTAGTGGAGCATCAGGTGGTCGTGGGGATAAAAATATTCCACCTAAGTCTGGAGCTGTGGAGCCAGTTTCGTCGTCTGGCTACACAAGGCCTCGAATGCTCTCTTTTCTGGGAGTAGGAAAACCGCTTTTAAAGGCGGAGCAGCAACAGCAAGTTTTGGCTTACATTGCAGACTCAGCCTCTAGCTCTTTTGCCTCCTCTTCTGAAACTGGTAAAAGTAAAAGCAGAGCGTCGCTTGTGGATGTTCACGGTCAGGGACAAGTCGCTTCCTTGTCCTCTTCAGCAAAAACTACAACAAGAGAGAAGGATGCAGCAGGCGACACAACGGGTTACTCCATGGAGCTCTTTACACATACCGTCCCTGGCTTAGAAAGTGAAACACTTAACAGGCCATGCCCATTACAAGTAGATTCTGACATGGAGTGCACTGATGCACAGCCACAGCCAGAGTACTATGCTGCTCCTTTTACTCAGACCACCACATAGCCCTCTCAGGGTACTGATCCACAATCAGACCCTGATGAGACTATGTTGCCCCGCCACGAACGCTATACCACCGACCGACACAGTGACACAGACGAAGTTGCACACGAGCTCGAAGAGGAGGTAATAGATGACCCAGTTGTTGACCCCGATTGGCAGCCATTGGGGGAACAGGGTGCAGGCGGCAGTAGTTCAGAAGCGGAGGTGGAGGAGGGGCCGCAGCAGGCATCAACATCGCAACAGGTTCCATCTGCCGGGCTCGTATCTGGCCCAAAACGCGTGTCAAAGCCAAAACCTGTTGGAGGACAGCGTGGCCATCCGGTTAAAGCTCAGTCTGCAATCCCTGAAAAGGGATCCGATGCTAGGAAGAGTGCAGTCTGGCATTTTTTTAAACAACATCCAATTGATCAGCGCAAAGTCATCTGTCAAAAATGTTCAACTAGCTTAAGCAGAGGTCAGAATCTGAAAAGTCTCAATACTAGTTGCATGCATAGACACTTAACCACCATGCATTTTCAAGCCTGGACTAACTACCAAACGTCCCTTAAGGTTGTAGCACCCTCGGCCAATGAAGCTAGTCAGCAACGCAACATCCCTTCCGTCACTGTAAGGCAACCATTTTCCGCACCACCGGCAGTATCTGTGCAGGTTTCTTTGCCAGCCAAAAGCAGTCAGGGTCAGGGAATCACCAGTTTTGTAGGAGGAAATATTGCACCTAGGTCACCGGCGGAAACAATACCGTCTCCAACGGTCTCTCAGTCTGCCATGTACACCGGCACACCCGAAAGTTCCTTGATCTCCAGCTCTCCAGTCCAGCTCACCCTACATGAGACTCTGGTTAGAAAAAGGAAGTACTTATCCTCGCATCCGCGTACACAGGGTTTTAACGCCCACATAGCTAGACTAATCTCGTTAGAGATGATGCCCTACCAGTTAGTTGAAAGTGAAGCTTTCAAAGCCCTGATGGAGTACGCTGAACCATGATACCAGCTAGCCAGTCGACACTTTTTTTCCAGAAAAGCCATCCCAGCCCTGCACCAGCACGTTAAAAAGTGCATCGTCCATGCACTCAGGCAATCTGTGAGTACAAAGGTGCACCTGACTACAGATGCATGGACCAGTAGGCATGGCCAGGGACGTTATGTGTCCATCACGGCACACTGGGTGAATGTGGTGGATGCAGGGTCCACAGGGGACATAAATTTCGGGACAGTTGTGCTTAGCCCACGGTCTAGGAAACAGTTGGCTGTAGGCGTTCGCACCCCCTCCTCCTCCTCCTCGTCCTCCTGCAGAAGCTACAGCTCTTCCACAGACCGCAGTCGGCCAACCACTCCATCGGCAGATGACACTGTTGCACACCAGTTGTCCCATTATGGGCCAGCTACTGGCAAGCGTCAGCAGGCTGTATTGGCAATGAAGTGTTTGGGCGACAACAGACACACCGCGGAAGTTCTGTCCGAGTTCTTGCAACAAGAAACGCAGTCGTGGCTGGGCACAGTAGATCTTGAGGCAGGCAAGGTAGTGAGTGATAACGGAAGGAATTTCATGGCTGCCATCTCCCTTTCCCAACTGAAACACATTCCTTGCCTGGCTCACACCTTAAACCTGGTGGTGCAGTGCTTATTGAAAACTTATCCTGGTTTCTCCGACCTGCTCCTCAAAGTGCGTGGACTTTGCTCACATATCCGACGTTCGCCTGTACACTCCAGCCGTATGCAGACCTATCAGCGGTCTTTGAACCTTCCCCAGCATCGCCTAATCATAGACGTTGCAACAAGGTGGAACTCAACACTGCACATGCTTCAGAGACTGTGCCAACAGAGGCGGGCTGTTATGTTTTTGTGGGAGGATACACATACACAGGCAGGCAGTAGGATGGCAGACATGGAGTTGTCAGGTGTGCAGTGGTCGAAGAAACAAGACATGTGTCAAGTCCTTCAGTGTTTTGAGGAATGCACTCGGCTGGTTAGTGCAGACAACGCCATAATAAGCATGAGCATCCCCCTAATGCGTCTGCTGATGCAAAGTTTGACGCACATAAAGGATCAGGCGTCTGCACCAGATGAAGAGGAAAGCCTTGATGACAGTCAGCCATTGTCTGGTCAGGGCAGTGTACAGGACGAGGTAGCGGGCGAAGAGGAGGTGGAGGACGAGGAGGATGATGGGGATGAGTATATTTTTAATGCGGAAGCTTTCCCGGGGGCATTGGAAATTGGTTGCGTGGCAAGGCCGGGTTCTGTTTTTTTGAGGGACACAAGTGACGTAGATTTGCCTGACACTGCCCCTCAACCAATCACAACCGGAGATTTGACAACTGGAACTTTGGCCCACATGGCGGATTATGCCTTACGTATCCTAAAAAGGGACACACGCATTACGAAAATGATGAACGATGACGATTACTGGTTGGCCTGCCTCCTTGATCCACGCTATAAAGGCAAATTGCAAAATATTATGCCACATGAGAACTTGGAACTAATATTAGCAACCAAACAATCAACTCTTGTTGACCGTTTGCTTCAGGCATTCCCAGCACACAGCGCACGTGATCGTTCTCACACGAGCTCCAGGGGGCAGCAGACTAGGAGTGTTAGGGGTGCACACATCAGAAGTGGCGTTGGATAGAGGGGTTTTCTCACCAAGTTGTGGAGTGATTTTGCTATGACCGCAGACAGGACAGGTACTGCTGCATCAATTGAAAGTGACAGGAGACAACATTTGTCCAGTATGGTTACTAACTATTTTTCATCCCTTATCGATGTTCTCCCTCAACCGTCATTCCCATTTGATTACTGGGCATCAAAATTAGACACCTGGCCAGAATTGGCAGAATATGCATTGCAGGAGCTTGCTTGCCCGGCAGCAAGTGTCCCATCAGAAAGAGTATTCAGTGCTGCAGGTTCAATATTAACCGAAAAAAGGACTCATCTGGCTACCCAAAATGTTGGCGATCTAACATTCATTAAAATGAACCACAACTGGATTTCGAAATCTTTTGCCCCACCTTGCCCGGCCGACACCTAGCTTTCCTATGAAAAGCTCTTGCCTGTGGACTACTGTGAATTACTTTTCTAATGTCTAATTTGCTGCAGCTGATTGTCCAGCATACAACATGTTTACACCTCCCTAAATGGCCAAACTCCCCACACGGGGCCGTGGTATCGCGACTTGGCGCAAGCACCCGTGAGACTGCTGTTTGTCTGAAGAGGTGGGTGTGCTTGCTTTTGGTCGACGGCATTGCTACTGGGTCCCTCATAGTACAATAAAGTGTCTCTGGCGGTGGTGGTGCGCACCCAACGTCAGACACACTGTTGTAACATGAGGGGCCCTGGGCCTGTACCGCCGGCCACAAGAGAGTTCACCCACCCCCAGGTCAAACATTGCTCTACCACTTCCACAGTTATCTCTCACACTTCCACCAATGTTTAGTCTATGCGCTGACATCCTTCCATACCTGCCACTGACAATACCATTGTGTTGACATGTATGATGGTACTTAACATAGTCAGGGGCAGTGTCCTCTATTTACCACAGTAAATACTTTGCGCTAAATTAGTAGGTCTGAAACAAAGCAGAGTATCCCACCCCTGAACCTAACGATTGCACCCTTTAGTGTTTTTGTTTTGTTTTAATGCGAGACATTCACATTTATTTTTTGTTTTTGACTACTAACTGGCAGACACTCATTACAATCGGCCTCCACTGACCAGACCACTGCTGCCCGTGTACCCCTGGAACCAATTATAAAGTGCCTACAGCCAGCCCATTATATTGTGTTAGGCCTTCGAAGCCTGTCTGCGGTCCCTCCTTCCACTAGGCCTCCACTCACCAGACCACTGCTGCCCGTGTACCCCTAGAACCTATTTTACAGTGCCTACAGCCAGCCCATTTTATTATGTTAGGCCTTCGAAGCCTGTCTGCGGTCCCTCCTTCCACTAGGCCTCCACTGACCTGACCACTGCTGCCCGTATACCCCTGGAACCTATTTTACAGTGCCTACAGCCAGCCCATTTTATTATGTTAGGCCTTCGAAGCCTGTCTGCTGTCCCTCCTTCCACTAGGCCTCCACTGACCTGACCACTGCTGCCCGTGTACCCCTGTAACCAATTATAAAGTGCCTACAGCCAGCCCATTTTATTGTGTTAGGCCTTCGAAGCCTGTCTGCGGTCCCTCCTTCCACTAGGCCTCCACTCACCAGACCACTGCTGCCCGTGTACCCCTGGAACCTATTTTACAGTGCCTACAGCCAGCCCATTTTATTATGTTAGGCCTTCGAAGCCTGTCTGCGGTCCCTCCTTCCACTAGGCCTCCACTGACCTGACCACTGCTGCCCATGTACCCCTGAAACCTATTTTACAGTGCCTACAGCCAGCCCATTTTATTATGTTAGGCCTTCGAAGCCTGTCTGCTGTCCCTCCTTCCACTAGGCCTCCACTGACCTGACCACTGCTGCCCGTGTACCCCTGTAACCAATTATAAAGTGCCTACAGCCAGCCCATTTTATTGTGTTAGGCCTTCGAAGCCTGTCTGCGGTCCCTCCTTCCACTAGGCATCCACTGACCTGACCACTGCTGCCCGTGTACCCCTGTAACCAATTATAAAGTGCCTACAGCCAGCCCATTTTATTGTGTTAGGCCTTCGAAGCCTGTCTGCGGTCCCTCCTTCCACTAGGCCTCCACTCACCAGACCACTGCTGCCCGTGTACCCCTGGAACCTATTTTACAGTGCCTACAGCCAGCCCATTTTATTATGTTAGGCCTTCGAAGCCTGTCTGCGGTCCCTCCTTCCACTAGGCCTCCACTGACCTGACCACTGCTGCCCGTGTACCCCTGTAACCAATTATAAAGTGCCTACAGCCAGCCCATTTTATTGTGTTAGGCCTTCGAAGCCTATCTGCGGTCCCTCCTTCCACTAGGCCTCCACTCACCAGACCACTGCTGCCCGTGTACCTCTGGAACCTATTTTACAGTGCATAGAGCCTATTGTTTTATTTTATTTAATATTAATAAAGCCATGATGGATTACGCTGTACCACGCTATGAGCTACCCAGTTGACAATTCTTTTGCGAGAAAAGCCATCCCACCCCTCCACCAGCATGTTAAAGACCACATTGTCCTTTCATTCTGTCAATCTGTGAGTCCAAAGGTACACCTGACAACAGACACATGGAGCGGAAGGCATGGCCACGGAAGGTTACGTGTCCTTTGTGGCGCAATGGGTTAATGTATTGCATGCATGGTCCACACAGGGGACAGCCTGGTAAGTCTGTCTGCAGTCCCTAATTCAAGTTGTCCTCAACTGAATAAAGCTGAGCTTCTACCTTCTGGCTCTGATTAACTGCTGTTTTTAAAAAAATTGGTGGTTTCCGGCCTACTAACGGTGTCTGCCCCTGCCTGGTGTTGTCCTCAACTGAATAAAGCTGAGCTTCTACCTTCTGGCTCTGATTAAGCTTTTTATTTTTTTATTTTTCTTTTTTTTTAAATTGCTGGATGGGGCCTAATACCTCTGTTTGCTGCTCCCTGGTGTTTGTCCTCAACTGAATAAAGCTGAGCTTCTACCTTCTGGCTCTGATTAACTGCTGTTTTTAAAAAAATTGGTGGTTTCGGCCTACTAACGGTGTCTGCCCCTGCCTGGTGTTGTCCTCAACTGAATAAAGCTGAGCTTCTACCTTCTGGCTCTGATTAACTGCTGTTTTTAAAAAAATTGGTGGTTCCCGCCTACTAACGGTGTCTGCCCCTGCCTGGTGTTGTCCTCAACTGAATAAAGCTGAGCTTCTACCTTCTGGCTCTGATTAACTGCTGTTTTTAAAAAAAATTGGTGGTTCCCGCCTACTAACGGTGTCTGCCCCTGCCTGGTGTTGTCCTCAACTGAATAAAGCTGAGCTTCTACCTTCTGGCTTTTGGCCTACAGTAGCAAATATTAAACTGCATTTGGCCTATTAGTGTGTTTGGGCCCTTAAAACAGTGTCTGCTGCTCCTGGGTTTGCTACTCCACTCAACAAAGCAATGCCGCCTGTTTAGTCCTGTTACCAATTTTGAATTGCATTTAGCCTACTTTATTCTTTGGCCCTATATCTGTTTCCTCCTCATCCTGCCCATTCCCCAGCCACTGCTAGATGAGTCTGCTGGTACATTGACCTAGACCACTACATTCCCCTTGCACTCTACACAGCCAGAATCTGACCCTGCTGAAAGTAAGGTTCCCCTTCCCGCATGTTATACCACCTTACACAGGGACAAAGAGGAAGGTGCAGATGAAAGTGCAGGTTCCTTCATCAGGTGGGGGAGGCATACTCGTTGGCGAGGTCACTGGCACAGGGCCCCTCAGAGTACGCAAAAGTGTCGCTGCCGGTGGGAGGCGCCCCCGCCGTGCAAACACACCGCTGTACTTTGAGGGGCCCTGTGCCAGTGCCAATGCCAACGAGTGGGCCCCCCTGCTTGCTTAGAATCACAGCACTTGCAAACTTGACATACTTACCTCTCACTGCTCCACCGCCGTGACGTAGTCCACGTTTCCTGTGCCCATTAAAACCTTGAACCAGCCCTACCCCCCACAACTTTTGCCAAATGACCCCAATTTCCAATGCCCAGCTATTATTATAAAGTTAATTAAGATTGACAAGCTTCAGAAACAAGAATGGATGTTTTTGCCATTAAAATGGGCACTGTAGGTGTTTTCCTGGCCTCCACTCACTGCTGACTATGCTTCCCCATTGACTTGCATTGGGTTTCGTGTTTCGGTCGATCCCCGACTTTTAGCGATAATCGGCCGACTGCACTCGACTCAACTATGGACAAAGTCGGGTTTCACAAAACCCGACTCGACCGTAAAAAAATGAAAGTTGCTCATCCCTAGTGAAGACCAAAGAGCTGTCAAAGGACACCAGAAACAAAATTGTAGCCCTGCACCAGGCTGGGAAGACTGAATCTGCAATAGCCAACCAGCTTGGAGTGAATAAATCAACAGTGGGAGCAATAATTAGAAAATGGAAGACATTCAAGACCACTGATAATCTCCCTCGATCTGGGGCTCCACGCAAAATCCCACCCCGTGGGGTCAGAATGATCACAAGAACGGTGAGCAAAAATCCCAGAACCACGCTGGGGGACCTAGTGAATGAACTGCAGAGAGCTGGGACCAATGTAACAAGGCCTACCATAAGTAACACACTACGCCACCATGGACTCAGATCCTGCAGTGCCAGACGTGTCCCACTGCTTAAGCCAGTACATGTCCGGGCCCGTCTGAAGTTTGCTAGAGAGCATTTGGATGATCCAGAGGAGTTTTGGGAGAATGTCCTATGGTCTGATGAAACCAAACTGGAACTGTTTGGTAGAAACACAACTTGTCGTGTTTGGTGGAAAAATAATACTGAGTTGCATCCATCAAACACCATACCTACTGTAAAGCATGGTGGTGGAAACATCATGCTTTGGGGCTGTTTCTCTGCAAAGGGGCCAGGACGACTGATCCGGGTACATGAAAGAATGAATGGGGCCATGTATCGTGAGATTTTGAGTGCAAACCTCCTTCCATCAGCAAGGGCATTGAAGATGAAACGTGGCTGGGTCTTTCAACATGACAATGATCCAAAGCACACCGCCAGGGCAACGAAGGAGTGGCTTCGTAAGAAGCATTTCAAGGTCCTGGAGTGGCCTAGCCAGTCTCCAGATCTCAACCCTATAGAAAACCTTGGGAGGGAGTTGAAAGTCCGTGTTGCCAAGCGAAAAGCCAAAAACATCACTGCTCTAGAGGAGATCTGCATGGAGGAATGGGCCAACATACCAACAACAGTGTGTGGCAACCTTGTGAAGACTTACAGAAAACGTTTGACCTCTGTCATTGCCAACAAAGGATATTTTACAAAGTATTGAGATGAAATTTTGTTTCTGACCAAATACTTATTTTCCACCATAATATGCAAATAAAATGATAAAAAAACAGACAATGTGATTTTCGGGAATTTTTTTTCTCAGTTTGTCTCCCATAGTTGAGGTCTACCTATGATGTAAATTTCAGACGCCTCTCATCTTTTTAAGTGGTGGAACTTGCACTATTGCTGAATGACTAAGTACTTTTTTGCCCCACTGTACCTGCTCCAGTGAGCCTGTGGAATTATCCTGCTAATCTGCTCTGAGTTCCTGCTGCATACACCAGTTCCAGTAATCCTCCTTCATCTGCTGCTCGTGTTTGCTTCCATCTGCATTTGCTGGAAATGTAAACTGTTTCTGCTCTGCAAGAACCTGAGACTATTACTCAGACCTCCCTGGTTGAGCTAAGATATTATTTGAACTGCCTTATAAGCATATCTATCTGTGTTGTGGACTAAGCAAGGACTTATTCGTGTCTAGTATCCTCAAGAATAATTGTGCTTCATAGACTTTCTGTGTGGTTGCATTTTCCTCTGAAATTTCCTATAGACTGCTGAGCTGCATTTGATATTTGCACCAAGTGTTGTGGACTTGAGTTTCTCTCTGCACCTGTTTGAATCACTGTGTGATAATTGTTATGATCCTAGTGGCAAGGATCACAAGTCGGACTAGCTAAGTAACTGAACAGACTACTAGCTCTGGGGAAGTGGTAACTAGATTGACCGCAACCTGATCCTATCCGCAAACAACTATAGGCAGCCGTGGAACGTTACCTAAAAAATCCTAGACGTCTCGTCACGGCCTGAGAAACTGACTATTCCTGAAGGGAAATTAAGTCCTCACTTGCCTCAGTGGAAGACCCCAAAGATATAGAATAGCCCCCCACAAATATTAACGGTGAGTTAAGGGGAAAGCACAAACGCAGAGATGAAATCAGATTTAGCAAATGAGGCCCGCTAATACTAGATAGCAGAAAATAGGAAGGATACTGTGCGGTCAATAAAAAACCCTATTCAAAATATCCACGCAGAGATTGCTCGAGCCCCCGCACCAACTAACGGTGCGGGGGAAGCAACTCCATACCCCAGAGCTTACCAGCAAAAAGAAATCACATGTTAGCAAGCTGGACTAGACTCATCATACACAGAAATCATATTGCAGGCAGATGAGCAAAAAATATTCAAACAGAACTTAGCTTATCCTGAAGAGGCAGAAAACGAGATAATCAGGAGTAATCAGAATAGCACTGAATACATTGACAGCCGGCAACAAGTGAGAGTGAAGCAGAGCTAAATAGGAGCCTCCCTGGTGAATAACGAGGCAGCTGATCCAGCAGACCCGCAGGATAATAAACCAAACCACCAGGGGGAGCCAAAAAACCAAAGTCACACAATACCATCTGTGACCACAAGAGGGAGCCCGAAAACGGAGTTCACAACAGTACCCCCCCCCCTTGAGGAGGGGCCACCGAACCCTCATCAAAACCCCCAGGGCGATCAGGGTGAGCCACATGGAAGGCACGAACCAAATCGGCCGCATGAACATCAGAGGCGACAACCCAGGAATTATCCTCCTGACCATAGCCTTTCCACTTAACCAAATACTGAAGCCTCCGTCTAGAAATACGAGAACCCAAGATCTTCTCCACCACGTATTCCAATTCTCCCTCAACCAGCACAGGGGCAGGAGGCTCAACCGAAGGAACCACAGGCACCACATACCTCCGCAACAACGACCGATGGAACACATTATGAATAGCAAACGATGCCGGGAGGTCCAAACTAAATGACACAAGGTTAAGGACTTCCAAAATCTTATAAGGACCGATAAACCGAGGCTTAAACTTAGGAGAGGAGACCTTCATAGGAACAAAGCGAGAAGACAACCACACCAAATCCCCAACGCGAAGTCGGGGACCCACACAGCGACGGCGGTTGGCAAAGCGCTGAGCCTTCTCTTGTGACAGCTTCAAATTGTCCACCACATGATTCCAAATCTGATGCAACCTATCCACCACAACATCCACTCCAGGACAGTCAGAAGACTCCACCTGACCCGAGGAAAAACGAGGATGAAACCCTGAATTACAAAAAAAAGGCGAAACCAAAGTAGCAGAACTAGCCCGATTATTAAGGGCAAACTCGGCCAATGGCAAAAAAGTCACCCAGTCGTCCTGATCAGCAGAAACAAAACATCTTAAATAGGTTTCCAAAGTCTGATTAGTGCGCTCGGTTTGGCCATTCGTCTGAGGATGGAAGGCCGACGAAAAAGACAAATTAATGCCCATCTTACCACAAAAGGTCCGCCAAAATCTAGACACAAACTGGGATCCTCTGTCAGAAACAATATTTTCAGGGATCCCGTGCAAACGAACCACATTTTGAAAAACAGAGGAACCAACTCGGAGGAGGAAGGCAACTTAGGCAAGGGCACCAAATGGACCATCTTAGAAAAATGATCACACACCACCCAAATGACCGACATTCTCTGAGAGACAGGGAGATCTGAAATAAAATCCATGGAAATGTGCGTCCAAGGCCTCTTCGGGACAGGCAAAGGCAACAACAAGCCACTGGCACGAGAACAGCAAGGCTTAGCCCGAGCACAAATTCCACAAGACTGCACAAAGGAACGCACATCCCGCGACAAGGAAGGCCACCAGAAGGACCTAGCCACCAAATCTCTGGTACCAAAAATACCAGGATGGCCTGCCAACACCGAAGAATGAACCTCGGAATTAACTCTGCTGGTCCATCTATCCGGGACAAACAGTCTCTCCGGTGGACAACGGTCAGGTCTATCCGCCTGAAACTCCTGCAGCACTCGTCGCAAATCTGGGGAGATGGCAGACAAAATCACCCCTTCTCTGAGGATACCAGCTGGCTCTGAATCACCAGGAGAGTCAGGCACAAAACTCCTAGAAAGAGCATCAGCCTTCACATTCTTCGAACCAGGCAGGTATGAGACCACGGAATCAAAACGAGAGAAAAACAACGACCAACGAGCCTGTCTAGGATTCAGCCGCTTGGCCGACTCGAGATAAATCAAATTCTTGTGATCAGTCAAGACCACCACACGATGCTTAGCTCCCTCGAGCCAATGTCGCCACTCCTCAAATGCCCACTTCATAGCCAACAACTCCCGATTACCAACATCATAATTCCGCTCGGCAGGCAAAAACTTTCTTGAAAAGAAAGCATATGGCTTCATCACAGAGCCATCAGAGCTTCTCTGCGACAAAACAGCCCCCGCTCCAATCTCAGAAGCATCAACCTCGACCTGGAAAGGAAGGGAGATGTGTGGCTGACATAAGAGCGGAGCCGAAGAAAACCGGCGCTTCAGCTCCCGAAAGGCCTCCACAGCCGCAGGAGACCAATTAGTAACATCAGAACCCTTCTTGGTCAAATCCGTCAATGGCTTAACAACACCAGAAAAATTAGCGATGAAGCGACGGTAAAAATTAGCAAAACCCAAGAACTTCTGAAGACTCTTGACAGATGTAGGCTGAGTCCAGTCATGAATAGCCTGAACCTTGACTGGGTCCATCTCAATAGCAGAAGGAGAAAAAATGAAACCCAAAAAAGAGACCTTCTGGACTCCAAAAAGACATTTTGAGCCCTTCACAAATAAAGCATTGGCACGCAGGACCTGAAACACCATCCTGACCTGCTTAACATGGGACTCCCAATCATCCGAAAAAACCAGAATATCATCCAGATACACAATCATAAATTTATTCAGATATTCACGGAAGATGTCGTGCATAAAGGACTGAAAGACAGAAGGAGCGTTAGAAAGTCCAAAAGGCATCACCAAGTACTCAAAATGGCCTTCGGGCGTATTAAATCCAGTTTTCCATTCATCACCCTGCTTAATACGCACAAGGTTATACGCACCACGAAGATCTATCTTGGTGAACCAACTAGACCCCTTAATGCGAGCAAACAGATCAGATAACAATGGCAAAGGATACTGAAATTTGACCGTGATTTTGTTTAGAAGGCGATAATCAATACAAGGTCTCAAGGAACCATCCTTCTTAGCCACAAAAAAGAACCCCGCACCAAGAGGGGAGGAGGAGGGGCGAATAAGTCCTTTCTCCAAAGACTCCTTTATATAACTCCGCATAGCAGCATGCTCCGGCACTGACAAATTGAAAAGTCGTCCCTTAGGAAACTTACTACCAGGAATCAAATTTATAGCACAATCACAATCCCTATGAGGAGGTAGAGAATGGAGTTTGGGCTCATCAAATACATCCTGGTAATCTGACAAAAATGCAGGGACCTCAGAAGGAGTGGATGAAGCAATTGACACCACAGGAGCGTCGCCATGAATTCCCTGACAACCCCAACTTGACACAGACATTGCTTTCCAATCCAGGACTGGATTATGAGTCTGCAACCATGGCAGGCCCAACACGACAACATCATGCAAATTATGCAATACAAGAAAGCGAATCACCTCCTGATGAACAGGAGTCATGCACATGGTCACTTGTGTCCAGTACTGAGGTTTATTCGTAGCCAATGGTGTAGCATCAATTCCCCTTAGTGGAATAGGGAATTTTAAAGGCTCCAAAACAAAACCACAGCGCCTGGCAAATGACAAATCCATCAGACTCAGGGCAGCACCTGAATCCACAAAAGCCATAACAGGGTAAGATGACAGGGAACAAATCAGGGTAACAGACAAAATAAACTTAGGCTGTAAAGTACCGATGGTGACAGATTTATCAATCTTTTTTGTGCGCTTAGAGCATGCTGAGATAACATGAGCTGAGTCACCACAGTAAAAGCACAACCCATTTTGCCGTCTATAATTTTGCCGTTCACTTCTGGTCAGAATTCTATCACATTGCATAGACTCAGGTGTCTGTTCGGAAGACACCGCCAAATGGTGCGCAGGTTTGCGCTCCCGCAAACGCCGATCAATCTGAATGGCCAGAGTCATTGACTCATTCAGACCTGCAGGCGTAGGGAACCCCACCATGACATTCTTAATGGCTTCAGAAAGACCTTTTCTGAAATTTGCAGCCAGGGCACACTCATTCCATTGAGTAAGCACCGACCATTTCCGAAATTTCTGGCAGTACACCTCTGCATCATCTTGCCCCTGAGAGAGGGCCAACAACGCTTTTTCAGCCTGGTTCTCAAGATTAATTTCCTCATAGAGCAATCCAAGGGCCAGAAAAAATGCATCCACACTGAGCAACGCAGGATCCCCTGGAGCCAATGCGAAAGCCCAATCTTGAGGATCGCCACGCAAGAAAGAAATAATAATCTTAACTTGCTGAACAGAATCCCCAGAGGAACGAGGTTTCAAAGAAAGAAACAACTTGCAATTGTTCTTAGAATTCAGGAACCTAGATCTATCTCCAGAAAACAACTCCGGAATAGGTATTCTAGGCTCTGACATAGGACTGTGCACAACAAAATCCTGAATACTTTGTACCCTTGCAGCAAGATGATCTACACTGGAGGCTAAACTCTGGATATCCATATCAGCAGCTGAACTCAGAGCCACACCAAGATTAAGAGGAGGAGAGAAGCCAGACACACAGCAGCTAGACACACAGCAGCAAAAAAAAAAAAAAAAAAATCTCCAAGCTTCTCTTCTCCTGCTTCTGCCATGCAATTAACACTTTATGGGCCGGCTGTACTGTTATGATCCTAGTGGCAAGGATCGCAGGTCGGACTAGCTAAGTAACTGAACAGACTACTAGCTCTGGGGAAGTGGTAACTAGATTGACCGCAACCTGATCCTATCCGCAAACAACTATAGGCAGCCGTGGAACGTTACCTTAAAAATCCTAGACATCTCGTCACGGCCTGAGAAACTGACTATTCCTGAAGGGAAAGTAAGTCCTCACTTGCCTCAGTGGAAGACCCCAAAGATATAGAATAGCCCCCCACAAATATTAACGGTGAGTTAAGGGGAAAGCACAAACGCAGAGATGAAATCAGATTTAGCAAATGAGGCCCTCTAATACTAGATAGCAGAAAATAGGAAGGAAACTGTGCGGTCAATAAAAAACCCTATTCAAAATATCCACGCAGAGATTGCTCGAGCCCCCGCACCAAATAACGGTGCGGGGGAAGCAACTCCATACCCCAGAGCTTACCAGCAAAAAGAAATCACATGTTAGCAAGCTGGACTAGACTCATCATACACAGAAATCATATTGCAGGCAGATGAGCAAAAAATATTCAAACAGAACTTAGCTTATCCTGAAGAGGCAGAAAATGAGATAATCAGGAGTAATCAGAATAGCACTGAATACATTGACAGCCGGCAACAAGTGGGAGTGAAGCAGAGCTAAATAGGAGCTTCCCTGGTGAATAACGAGGCAGCTGATCCAGCAGACCCGCAGGATAATAAACCAAACCACCAGGGGGAGCCAAAAAACCAAAGTCACACAATACCATCTGTGACCACAAGAGGGAGCCCAAAAACGGAGTTCACAACAGATAATATAGACTTCACCACTTATAAAACTGTGTCCTGTAGTTGTCTTGTTCCTCGCAAAGAGTCTCCTGAGTTATCCCCTATAATTATTACACTCTGCTGACCTGCTCCTCAACATCAGATCTCTCCTACTAAAACATGAAACAATCCAACCAGTCTCCTTCTCCCACCTACTTCTCCTCACTGCTGGCAACATATCCCCCAATCCTGGGGCCCCCCAGTTGATACCTTCCATTATTTCCCCCTCCTATCACTCCCAATTTAATATAAACTCCTGAAATCTCTCCTATATAACACCCATGCCCTTAATGCCCCCCCACTCCCTCTCTCTGGATCACTCTGGAATGGCAGCTCCGCCAGCAATAAAATAAATGTGATTCATGAACTCTTTACCTCTCTTAATTTTTCTGTCCTGGGCCTCACCGAAACATGGCTGACCCCCTCTGACACAGCCTCCCATGTTGCGCTGTGTTACGGTAACCTCCACTTCATCCACACTCCTCACCCTGGCAACCGACATGGTGGAGGAGTGAGTCTTCTCCTTTCTACCATCTGTACCTTTCACCCAATCCTACCTCTTCCCTACCTCATCCTTCCTTCTTTTTAAGTTCACTCTGTCCATATCCACTCTCCCTGCAACCTCCAAGTGGCTGTGAACTTGCAGGACCTGTCTGACAGCACCTTGAGCATGAGAACTTTCTCACACTCGCAGTGCACTCAGACAGGTAATAGTTCACAGGGAGAGACTGGACAGCAGAAACACACACTGCTCAGTCTCTCTGCTGGATGGCAGGCTGTATGGTCACATCATGCAACCATGCAGCCTGCCATCTAGTTGTAGCAGAGCTAGACCCGTCGTGGGACAAATGGATTAGTAGAATCTCTGCGGAAAGTTGAAAAAAGTTTTTTTTTTACTCTTTTGCAAATGACAAGGGCATGGATGGAATGCGCGAGGTCGTAAGTAAGTATGGTTTAATTGGTATCGTTTCTCCTTATGGAGAGTGACATACCATCTCTGGCTTGTCAAGGTAAGGAGGCTTATTTGCCGTACAATACTCCTCTGGGAATTTAAATATGCAAATTGCCTCTTCTGAGAAAAAGAGGACTTAAACTCTACAGCGCCACCTATTGGAAGTAGCGATCCTACAAGTCACAATCAACCCTTTAACGAGTCGTACAATATGACTTAGGATAAAAGCCAAATCAGTATCTCAATTCGCAGACACGGTGTTTCGGGCTGTTGGCCCTCGTCAGTGCGAAGCATGAGAACTGATTTGGCTAGGTGAGAGGCTCTGGACATGGGGTCTAAGGGGTATCGTTTCTCCTTATGGAGAGTGACATACCATCTCTGGCTTGTCAAGGTAAGGAGGCTTATTTGCCGTACAATGCTCCTCTGGGAATTTAAATATGCAAATTGCCTCTTCTGAGAAAAAGAGGACTTAAACTCTACAGCGCCACCTATTGGAAGTAGCGATCCTACAAGTCACAATCAACCCTTTAACGAGTCGTACAATATGACTTAGGATAAAAGCCAAATCAGTATCTCAATTCGCAGACACGGTGTTTCGGGCTGTTGGCCCTCGTCAGTGCGAAGCATGAGAACTGATTTGGCTAGGTGAGAGGCTCTGGACATGGGGTCTAAGGGGTATCGTTTCTCCTTATGGAGAGTGACATACCATCTCTGGCTTGTCAAGGTAAGGAGGCTTATTTGCCGTACAATGCTCCTCTGGGAATTTAAATATGCAAATTGCCTCTTCTGAGAAAAAGAGGACTTAAACTCTACAGCGCCACCTATTGGAAGTAGCGATCCTACAAGTCACAATCAACCCTTTAACGAGTCGTACAATATGACTTAGGATAAAAGCCAAATCAGTATCTCAATTCGCAGACACGGTGTTTCGGGCTGTTGGCCCTCGTCAGTGCGAAGCATGAGAACTGATTTGGCTAGGTGAGAGGCTCTGGACATGGGGTCTAAGGGGTATCGTTTCTCCTTATGGAGAGTGACATACCATCTCTGGCTTGTCAAGGTAAGGAGGCTTATTTGCCGTACAATGCTCCTCTGGGAATTTAAATATGCAAATTGCCTCTTCTGAGAAAAAGAGGACTTAAACTCTACAGCGCCACCTATTGGAAGTAGCGATCCTACAAGTCACAATCAACCCTTTAACGAGTCGTACAATATGACTTAGGATAAAAGCCAAATCAGTATCTCAATTCGCAGACACGGTGTTTCGGGCTGTTGGCCCTCGTCAGTGCGAAGCATGAGAACTGATTTGGCTAGGTGAGAGGCTCTGGACATGGGGTCTAAGGGGTATCGTTTCTCCTTATGGAGAGTGACATACCATCTCTGGCTTGTCAAGGTAAGGAGGCTTATTTGCCGTACAATGCTCCTCTGGGAATTTAAATATGCAAATTGCCTCTTCTGAGAAAAAGAGGACTTAAACTCTACAGCGCCACCTATTGGAAGTAGCGATCCTACAAGTCACAATCAACCCTTTAACGAGTCGTACAATATGACTTAGGATAAAAGCCAAATCAGTATCTCAATTCGCAGACACGGTGTTTCGGGCTGTTGGCCCTCGTCAGTGCGAAGCATGAGAACTGATTTGGCTAGGTGAGAGGCTCTGGACATGGGGTCTAAGGGGTATCGTTTCTCCTTATGGAGAGTGACATACCATCTCTGGCTTGTCAAGGTAAGGAGGCTTATTTGCCGTACAATGCTCCTCTGGGAATTTAAATATGCAAATTGCCTCTTCTGAGAAAAAGAGGACTTAAACTCTACAGCGCCACCTATTGGAAGTAGCGATCCTACAAGTCACAATCAACCCTTTAACGAGTCGTACAATATGACTTAGGATAAAAGCCAAATCAGTATCTCAATTCGCAGACACGGTGTTTCGGGCTGTTGGCCCTCGTCAGTGCGAAGCATGAGAACTGATTTGGCTAGGTGAGAGGCTCTGGACATGGGGTCTAAGGGGTATCGTTTCTCCTTATGGAGAGTGACATACCATCTCTGGCTTGTCAAGGTAAGGAGGCTTATTTGCCGTACAATGCTCCTCTGGGAATTTAAATATGCAAATTGCCTCTTCTGAGAAAAAGAGGACTTAAACTCTACAGCGCCACCTATTGGAAGTAGCGATCCTACAAGTCACAATCAACCCTTTAACGAGTCGTACAATATGACTTAGGATAAAAGCCAAATCAGTATCTCAATTCGCAGACACGGTGTTGACGTAATTTCAGGTCCTGATGCCTATTTCTGCATTCAGGACCTGAAATTACGTCACGGCTTGCTGTGATTGGTCGCGTCGCGGTCACATGGGCGGCACGCAACCAATCACAAGCCGTGACGTAATTTTCAAAATGCGCGTGTCTCCTGCCTCCCGTGACGTCACGGCTTGTGATTGGTCGCGTCGCCCATGTGACCGCGACGCGACCAATCACAAAGCCGGAACGTAATTTTAAAATACTGAATGCCTAGAAGGACCTGAAAATTACGTCACGGCTTGCTGTGATTGGTCGCGTCGCGGCCACATGGGCGGCACGCGACCAATCAGAAGCCGTGACGTCATGGAAGGAAGGAAAAGCGCGCATTTTAAGCAAAGAACGCTGCCGGTTCCCTCGGTGAGGTCCAGGCTGCGTCGGAGAGGTGAGTATAGCAATATTTTTTATTTTAATTCTTTATTTTACACATTAATGTTGTATTTTACACATTAATGTTGTTTCGATACCGATACCCGATACCACAAAAGTATCGGATCTCGGTATCGGAATTCCGATACCCGCAAGTATCGGCCGATACCCGATACTTGCGGTATCGGAATGCTCAACACTACTGATGGGTCAAGAAGACAGACTTGCCAACTGATATACTATCTAACATACAGTGTAAGTCTGTAATAGTGACTGTACATAGGGTGTGTTAAGCTTTGTTTATTGATGTGTGCTGATATGCTAATAGTGCATTATATTCTGGAACCAGCTTGGTGACCCCGAAAGCAGAGAGGCAAAGACTGTACAAATAGATTGAATGGTCAAACAGTACTACTTGATCCCATCACCATTGTTTACCTTATCTTGATGTTGGACTGAAGGACCCTGGGTAATTCTAAAAATAGCTTACAGTCCTCGGGTATAAAATAGACTTCTTTTCTTCTGGTAAGAGACTCTTCAGGATCTTAGCTGAGGATCTGTCGGACCCGGCTGAAAAACACAGGACTGATCTCGGTTATCTCCCTATGCTTATCGTTACCTCCTCTCTGCATGCGTACCACAGATGGAGTAGCGAGTCTGGGAGCTCTGACATAACATCTACCATTATCTCGACGAGTCAGCGGAAAGGTGAGGCCCTGTAATGTGCACCATCTTGGGGTAACTGCTGAGACTGTTCTGTTTGCTATTCTGTGTTGTGGTTCAATAAAGTATTCCACACTGTTTTACCTTGTCTGTGTAGTGTATTTCCCACAGGGAGATAGTCCATGCAGTCTTGCTAAAGACAGCCGGGCCAGCGGATGAGAGCACCCACTGACCCCGTTTCTCCACAGGGACCCTAAGTAATTTTTTTTCCTTTTATTAGAGTCCCCCATTTTAATAGCCAGTAAAGGCTAAGTATATAGTTATGAGCTGATATTAATAGCCTGGGAGGCTCCATGGGTATTACCCCATTCCTGGGCAATAAACATCTGCCACAGAAGTTTGCTTTCCCTCTGTTGATTAAGAAAATTGTGCGGGAGCCCATGCCATATTTTTCAGAAAAATAATCTTTAAATTAATGTACAGTAAGCTGCACACACTGTACTAATTGTATGTCACTGACATCTTTATATTTATCCTATGTGTATTACTGAATGTAATCCTTCTCTTCTATCCTGTCGGCTCCTGCAGTGATTTTACAGTACACGGCAGATGAATTGCCAGCTTTTCTTCTATCTATCTATCTATCTATCTATCTATCTATCTATCTATCTATCTATCTATCTATCTATCACATGTTGTCAGAAGTTTATAGACTAAAAAAAAATTACATTCTACTCAAAAATATACCTATAAAGAGAAAAATCAGATAAACATTTTGCAGTGGTCTCTTAATTTTTGACAGAGCTGTATATATATATATAGGCCCTCCACAGAAATGCCACCCCACACCATTACTGACCCACTGCCAAACCAGTCATGCTGAAGGATGTTGCAGGCAGCAGATCGCTCTCCACGGCATCTCCAGACTCTGTCACGTTTGTCACATGTGCTCAGTGTGAACCTGCTTTCATCTGTGAAGAGCACAGGGTGCCAGTGGCGAATTTGCGAATCCTGATGTTCTGTGGCAAATGCCAAGCGTCCTTCACGGTTTTGGGCTGTGATCACAACCCCCATCTGTGGATGTCGGGCACTCAGACCATCCTCATGAAGTCAGTTTCTAACCTTTTGTGCAGACACATGCACATTTCTGGCCTGCTGGAAGTCATTTTGCAGGGCCCTGGCAGTGCTCCTCCTGTTCCTCCTTGCATAAAGGCTGAGGTAGTGGTCCTGCTGCTGGGTTGTTGCACTCCTATGGCCCTCCACATCTCCTGATATACTGGCCTGTCTCCTGGTAGTGCCTCCAGCCTCTGGACACTACACTGACAGACACAGCAAACCTTGCCACAGCTCACATTGATGTGCCATCCTGGATGAGCTGCACTACCTGAGCCACATGTGTGGGTTGTAGAGTCCATCTCATGCTAGCACGAGTGTGAAAGCACAACCAGCATTCAAAAGTGACCAAAACATCAGCCAGAAAGCATTGGTACTGAAATGTGGTCTGTGGTCCCCACCCTGCAGAACCACTCCTTTATTGAATGTGTCTTGATAATTGCCAATAATTTGCATCTGTTGTCTATTCCATTTGCACAACAGCATGTGAAATTGATTGTCAAACAGTGTTTCTTTCTAAGTGGACAGTTTGATTTCATAGAAGTTTGATTTACTTGGAGTTATATTCTGTTGTTGGTGTTCCCTTTATTTTTTTGAGCAGTGTAGATAGATAGATAGATAGATAGATAGATAGATAGATAGATAGATAGATAGATAGATAGATAAAATAGGATCAGCACCCAACAAAATATCTTATAGAGTGCAAGCTTCCCTGGCCAGCAGTCATATGGCCTCTAAGATAATAAGCAAAAAAAGGGGAAACAGCATGAAAGGATTAAAAAATGGGACTTTAATGCCCAGTGGCGTGGCAACTTTTCAGATAAAACAAATCCTTTGGACATTTTTTAATCCTTCTGTGCTGTTTGAGCAATATATGGGGCCCATAATATACTGGAGCATCATATGGGGCCCAATATATATGGAGCATCATATGGGGCCCATTATATATGAAGCATCATATGGGGCTCATCATATAATGGAGCACCATGTGGGGCCCATTATACATGGAGCATCAAGTGGGACCCATTATATATGGAGCATCATATGGGGCCCATTATAAATGGAGCATCATATGGGGCCCATTATATATGAAGCATTATATGGGGCCCATTCTGTTTGAAGCAATATATACGGTGCATCATATACTGTATGGAGCATTATATGGTGCCCATTCTGTTTGGAGTTTGTGTATGTGTGTATCACTGATATCTTTGTATCCTATGTATATATATATCTATTCTATTCTAACCTGCTAACCTTTTAGGCTGTGATATTACTGTACGTGGCACATGAATTGCCGGCTTTTCAAATGTGATCAGAGTGTAAAAATCGAACAGCACTCGCATGGTCCGAGTGCTGTGATTTTTTTTCCCTCTCTCCCATTGACTTCTATTGTGGGATGCAATCCGTTTTCCTATTACAATCGCAGCATGCTACTACTTTTTCCCAGTCCGATCGTGATCTGATCCGAGCTGAAAAAAAAAAACGCAGATGAACACACAATGATAGAATAACACTGGTCCGAATGCAATCCGATTTTTGTATTTATTTATTTTTTTATTGCATTTGTCCAATTTCATCACAAGTGGGAATGAGCCCTAACTCACTCTTCGACAACCTACAATCCAGCTTTCGTTCTCATCATTCCACTGAAACTTCCTTGACCAAACTTACTAACGACTTACAGTAATTCTCTATACACCTCCTTCTAGACCTGTCCTCTGCTTTCGACACAGTTGACTACTGCCTCCTACTACATATCCTCTCTACCTTTGGACCTTACCCTATCCTCATGCCTTACCAACCACACATTTAGCATTTCCTACTCCCACACTACCTCTTCATCTTGCCCTCTCTCTGTTGGTGGCCCTCACTGCTCTGTGCTAGGACTCCTACTCTTCTCCATCTATACACTTGGCCTGGGACAACTCATAAGGTGCTATGGCTTCCAGTACCATCTATATGCTGATGACACTCATACCTACCTCTCGATCCCAAATGTCGCCTCTCTGCTGTCCAGAATCCCAGAGTGTGTATCAGCCTTAGGGCTCTTTTCCATTTGCGAGAAACACGTCCATGTCTCGCATGTGAAAACCAAGCTCTGGCGCCGGCACTTTGGAGCGGAGTGTGCAGCTCCATGTGTTACTATGCGGCCGCACGCTCCGCCTGTAGAGCCGGCGCCAGAGCTTGGTTTTCACATGCGAGACAGGCAAGGATTTTCTTTTATGCTTTGTTTTCTTTATGTTGCTTTCACCTTAAATAAACCTGACCAGAGGTCAGCATACTTCGTAACCAGCTGTACGCCTCAGATTCAACGCACAAACCACGTGACCTTTGACCCCAGCAAAGGCGATCCCGGAGTGTTTTGTCACATTGTGGTGGAGAATGCGGGCACTCCGTGGCACAGGCGACAGTATGGAAGACGTGGTGAAAGCCCTAGTACAGTCCACTGCCATACAGCAGCAGGCCACTGCAGCACAGCAGGAAGCTAACCGCTTGATGGCCGCACAGCTGAAGGAGTTAATGGACGTGACGACTGCAGACCGCCAGCTTCTCCAACAGGTGGCGCAGCGCTTGGTGAGCATGCCTGAGGCTAACCCGGAAGCAGAGTCCAGGAGAATCCATGTGAGTCGGTACTGGCAAAAGCTGACCGCAGAAGATGACGTCGAGGCGTACCTGACAACGTTTGAGCGGACAGCGTTGAGAGAGAAGTGGCCGAAGGAACGATGGGCCGATCTAATTGCTCCGTTTCTCTCCGGTGAGGCCCAAAAAGCTTACCATGACTTGGACCCGGAAGTCGCTCAGGACTTTGAGAGGCTGAAAGCTGAGGTCCTGGCCCGGCTGGGTGTGACGACGGCTGTCCGTGCACAGAGGGTACATCAGTGGACCTATCAGCCAGATAAACCGCCGCGATCGCAGATGTTCGACCTGATCTACTTGATAAAGAAATGGCTGCAACCCGAGGTACTGACAACTCCAGAGATAATCCAGCGGATCGTTCTGGACAAGTACCTGAGAGTATTACCACCGGTGCTGAAAAAGTGGGTGAGCCAAGGAAATCCCGCGACAGCAGATCAACTTGTGGAATTGGTGGAGCGTTATTCCGTGGCGGAACGACTTCCTGACGATACCTCCACCACCCGGTCTGTGCCTCCTCCTCGTGGAACCGGTAAGACTGTTCCAGGGACTGCGGGTGAAGGAAAATTACCTAAAACTGTGGGGGAGGTACCCGGGACTGCTCGCGCTCCGAGACCGAGACTGTCGGACTATGGTCTCAATAGGGGGCCTGTTAGGTGTTTCCGCTGCCATGAGAAGGGCCATGTTTCTGCGAACTGTCCTGTTACCGCTGAACCCATGCAATGCGATGTTACAGACTCTAAAAAACGCATGTCTTTGGTTACACGGCTAGTGAGTGTGAATGCGGGTCAAAATGATGCAGCGAAACATCTGTGTGAATTATCTGTTGATGGGAAAAATGTTGTGGCGTTACTAGACTCTGGAAGTGTGGTGACTCTAGTGAATGCCAGTCTGGTGGCACTCCCGTCTGGCCCGTCTGACAAGTTTTCTGTAACATGTGTGCATGGTGACACCTGCTCGTATCCTACAGTGGTCATATGTATTTCCACTCCATATGGGTCTGTGCAACACAAAGTGGGACTCATTCCCGCGTTGTTACACGATATAATCCTGGGTAGGGATTTTCCCCATTTCTGGCAGTTATGGGAGAATCAGTTGCTCCTTCACGGTAGCTGTGAACCTTCCCCCATGCCGTCTGGAGGTCCCGAGTTCCTAGACGAGACCCCACAGGAAGATGTTGCTGGGGAGGTTATTGAATCTAACTTTCAGTTCCCCTTCTCAGTTATGGCGGGGGAAACTGAGGAAACTCAGCGAGACGCGGAGGCAGACAGCCATCCAGCACCCTGCCTACCCGATTTGGGAGTCCAGTTGGATGACTTACACAGAGAACAAATGAAAGATCCTACCCTGATTCAGGCTAGGAAAAATGTAAAAATGATTGATGGGGTACCCGTAGAACCTGTCACTAGGCTAGCGTATCCGTACATGGTTCTTGAGAATGATTTACTCTACCAGGTAGAGAAAAAAGGGGAAGACACTGTGCAATAGTTAGTGGTACCCAAACCTTATCGGCGGAAGGTACTGGACCTGGCCCACGGACATATAATGGGGGGACATCTGGGGGTACAAAAAACCACAGAAAGGATATTGCATTGTTTTGTGTGGCCTGGAATACACAATGAGGTGCGTAACTATTGTGAGTCCTATCCAGAGTGCCAAATCTCTGCGCCTAAACCGCGGTTCTGTAGCCCTTTGGTACCCCTCCCTATTATTGGGGTCCCATTTGAGAGAATTGGGATGGATTTGGTTGGGCCCCTTCCCCGGTCCGCACGTGGGCACCAACATATCCTCGTCATCATGGACTATGCCACTCGTTACCCGGAAGCCATCCCTTTGCGTAACACTGCTACCAAAACGATCGCCAATGAGTTGGTACAAGTGTTTAGTCGGGTGGGAATTCCAAAACAGATACTCACCGACCAGGGGACTCCCTTTATGTCAAGGGTGATGAAGGAGCTCTGCAGGCTCTTACAAATAGACCAGTTGCGTACGTCTGTCTATCACCCTCAAACAGATGGTCTGGTTGAGCGGTTCAATAAAACCTTAAAACAGATGCTCCGGAAGGCGATAGACAAAGATGGGAAGAACTGGGATTACTTGTTACCCTATTTGCTGTTTGCCATTAGGGAAGTTCCCCAGTCTTCCACAGGATTCTCGCCTTTCGAGCTATTATATGCCCGTCGTCCCCGTGGACTGTTGGACGTCGCAAAAGAAACCTGGGAAGGTCAAGTCACTCCCTTTAAAACGGTGATAGACCATGTAACGCAAATGCAGGACCGGATTGCTGCTGTCATGCCCCTTGTTAGGGAACATATGTTACAGGCCCAGGGAGCCCAGAGGCAAAGTTATGATAGAGGCGCCAAGGTCCGTACGTTTGCACCCGGGGATAGGGTGTTGATCCTAATACCTACCGTGGATAGTAAATTTCTGGCAAAATGGCAGGGCCCCTTTGAGGTCATGGAACGAGTTGGAGAAGTGAACTATAAAGTGCACCAGCCTGGTAAGAGAAAACCAGAGCAGATTTATCATGTGAATCTGATAAAACCCTGGAAAGACCGCGCTGCCCTAACAGCGGATCTGCCCCGTCCGGTTTGCTCACCTACCATACCGGAGGTGCAGATTGCCGAGACTCTCTCTGAACGACAAAAATCTGAGGTTAAGCAGTTTTTGTTACAGAACCAACAGTTTTTCTCGGAAAAACCTGGCCAGACTAGGCTAGTGAAACATGAGATTGTCACAGAGCCTGGTGTCACAGTTCATGTGAAGCCATACCGGATTCCGGAAGCACGCCGTGAAGCCGTCTCCCAGGAGGTGAAGGCAATGTTGGACTTAGGAGTCATTGAAGAGTCGCACAGCGCCTGGTCCAGTCCAATCGTGTTGATACCTAAGCCGGATGGCTCGATACAGTTTTGCAATGACTTTCGGAAACTGAATGCGGTTTCTAAATTTGATGCCTACCCTATGCCCCGGGTCGATGAGTTGATCGATCGGCTGGGGAAAGCCCGATATATTACGACCCTGGATCTAACAAAGGGGTACTGGCAGATCCCTCTGGCCGAAGCGGCCAGAGAGAAGACGGCATTTGCTACACCGGAAGGGCTGTTCCAATATATCTACATGCCGTTTGGACTTCACGGAGCCCCAGCAACGTTCCAGAGACTGATGGATCGAGTCTTGAGGCCCCACAGGCAGTACGCTTCTGCCTACCTCGATGACATCGTAATTTACAGCATGGACTGGGGGACTCACCTCCAGAAAGTACAAGCGGTGATTGATGACCTGAGAGACGCAGGCTTAACGGCGAATCCCAAGAAATGTCACATCGGCCTTGAAGAAGCCCGATACTTGGGCTACGTGATTGGCAGAGGAGTGGTTAAACCCCAGTTCGACAAAATACAGGCAATTCAGCGCTGGCCGCAACCAGTGAACAAAAAACAAGTTCAAGCGTTCCTGGGGATTGCCGGCTATTATCGCCGGTTCATACCCAACTTTGCAGCCATTGCCACCCCCTTGACGGATCTTACCAAAGGGAAGGATTCCGTCATGGTAAAGTGGACTTCAGCGGCCGAAGAGGCCTTCCACAGCCTGAAACGGGCTTTGTGCTCTCAGCCCGTACTTGTGACTCCCGATTTCAGCAGCGAGTTTGTGGTGCAAACTGATGCCTCTGATACTGGTATAGGAGCTGTTCTTTCCCAGGTGAAGGACGGAGTGGAACACCCGGTCCTATACCTCAGCCGGAAATTAAATGTACATGAGCAGAGGTATGCCGTGGTTGAAAAAGAGTGCCTAGCCATTAAATGGGCTCTCGACTCCCTCAAGTATTACCTGGCAGGTAGGAAGTTTAAGCTGGTCACAGACCATGCCCCTCTCAAGTGGATGCACCTCCACAAGGACCGTAATAGTAGGGTAACTCGCTGGTTCCTTGCCCTGCAGGCCTACTCTTTCACAGTAGAGCATCGCCCAGGGGCGCAGATGGGAAACGCCGATGCCCTATCCCGAGTGCACTGTTTCGGGAGTGTCCTTGCTCGACCGGAGTGGTCTGAGCAGGAGGGGGGGATATGTAAGAGTCATGTCGGTCTGGTAGTTGGGGGCAGGTATATCTCGCCTAGATACCTGTCCTATGTGTGTTAGGCTGCTCGGTGTCTTCAGCATACTCATGGGTTAATTAGTGCAGGTTTAAAAGATGACCAGCTGGAGGAATCAGGTGTCAGCCTGGGGCACACAGAATGCCTGTCTGTGTGAGACAAACGTGAGTGAGAGCTATGCTCATGATCTATGTAATGTTAGCTGGGTGGGAGAAGCCCCCCCAGTTGTTAGTTAGGAACGTATGTGTCTAGTAAGTGCCGGACAGGCAAGGATTTTCTTTTATGCTTTGTTTTCTTTATGTTGCTTTCACCTTAAATAAACCTGACCAGAGGTCAGCATACTTCGTAACCAGCTGTACGCCTCAGATTCAACGCACAAACCACGTGACCTTTGACCCCAGCAAAGGCGATCCCGGAGTGTTTTGTCACAACACATAGTTATATACACATATAGTATACACATACCGTACATACATATACCATACATACACACAAATACACATACATACAGCGTACGTACACACAGATACACATACAAATACAGTATATGCAAACACATACATATACCATACATACACACAGATACACATACATATACCATCATACATACACATACCGTACATACATGTAGCGCCCCCACTGCCGCAGGGCCGAGGGGTACCCGGTACCGGGCCTCTGAGTCTCTGCTCTGGGGTGGTCACGGTGGCTAGGCCTGGTCCGTGACCCTGCCGAGGGGCGCACAGTGCAACGATGTGTCGGATGTTGGTAGTGGTGGTGCGGTGCAGTAAATAACGAGGACACCAGGTTGCAGTCTCTTTACCTCTTTACTGAAGATCTCTGAGTCCACAGTCCAGAATACGGTTCACCAGGCTGCGCAAGTCCGGCCGGTCCAATGGCACCTCCAGAGTTCTCCTCACAGGTGGAAATCGGTGCCTTCCTTCTAGCGCTATGTGTTGTGGTCCTTCCCTGCTGTGCTTACGGAAAGTCCCCCACAACTGTTGTGTCTGTTTCTTAAGTTCCCTCACAACTCGATTAAATGATGTTCTTCTAATCCTCCGTCCCTCCCTGATGTTCTGGTTGGGACGGCACCCGTTTGACGGGTAGGCTCGGAGCTCTTCCGGGACCCTAGAGTCGCCCCTCTCCACAAGGTGCCCCCCAAGACTGCATAGGTGATTTGAGTTAGACAGCCCGCCTTAGACTGACTGTCCTGCCGCTGTTTAGAGTATTGCTTGAAGCTGAATGTTATGATACTCCCTCGGTGTTCCGGCCACCGGTAGTGCGCCTCAGTAGGATGTTGCTCCGGTCTTACAGCACAACTCCTACTGGTATTCTCCTTTGCGTGATCTCGTTTCTCACTCAGCACAATCTATCTCTCTTCTAATCCTTTCTTGGGCACCGCCGCTACCCGGAGCAGGCACGGTCCCGTTACGTTCGTTCAAGTTGCCAAGCCTCTGTCAGGATCCCACCCCTGACAGAGACCCTACTGTATCTTCCCCCACAACACCCTCTGCCACAAGGTGTTGCCTGGTTCCAACCCAGTCAGCTTTCTCATCTAACTTCCTGCCTGACCCCCAGTTTACCCACTATGGTGGGGAGTGGCCTAATGAATAGCACCCTTAGCTCCCCCTGGAGGCCCGGCTGTGAAATGTATTGGTGTCTGTGATACCTGATCAGATGAACTCCTTCAGTGCCATCAGACGCACCATAGCTCCCCATAGTGGCGGAGCCACAGTACTGCAACGACCAGGACTCTGGGGCGCTGCACTCCCCCTGGTTAAACACAGTACTCCGGGACTGGGAAGAAAACAACAATACAAGTTAGCAAAAAGACATACAGTTTTGTTGAGTGCAATAACAATAAGTATACTTGAACAGGCTTCCCTTTATGGGAGGTAAGGACACTTTAACGTTACAAATGTGGTTAAATATCATAGCAACATGCTATAAATAACTTTTCTTACCCAACCGGGTATTCTACTAAGTGCAAAATTGTTGAACAATAATTTAACGTTGCCTTTAAGGACATACACTCTAAATCCACTAAAGACCTTCCTATAATCACATTATAAGGTAATTTAACTTTTTCATTCTCCTACTTTAGATCTGCAGGACCGCCTGTCCTATCGGCACCAGACCTTCTGCCTCTCCTTTCAGTTACAGGACCGCCCCGTTCAGCCAGGGCCTACTGCCTTTTCAACTACTATACACAGTATAGAACATAACATTACTTTCAGTTTAAGAGCACTGAGCCATCTCTACATGACTCCTATGAGGAATCAGGGTTTACCTTCTATCCTAATTATCTATCAACGTTATCAACCATTTTCTTTATATAACATCAAGCCTTCTCTTTATCCTTCTCACTAACATGCATGCTGGACACCACGTCTATCCCTACGGGCCCACTGCATCCTTCCTCTCGTTTTCACTTTTTCTTTTCAGAGAACATCATCAGCATTTCTTCACAATTAACTAGTTCAATACATATAACGTACTCATGTAAACATTATCATCACTTTCTTTCGTCAAAACATTATTGCTATCTGTCTTAAAGCAATATCACCATTTACGTGCAACAAATGAACATCCCCTTTAAGAGGGGAACAAGTCTCTATGAGGTAGCATATCTTCTCAAGCTACCAGTCCATACTCAGCAAAGGTTCCAGTGTGGTATCTTCACAAAGAGTCCTTTTTGAAGTAAAACCAGTAGGGAGCGCCTTTAATAAGGTGCAAACTATGTACAAAAAGTTCGGATCATGCACTGTTCATGATTTCAGCAGTTCTTTTCAACTAACAACTTGTGCAGAACTTTGGAAAAACAAACAAAAACAAAACAATAGGGATCCCGGGTCAACAGAAGGATCCCCTTAAGAGTTAACCCTGAACGGGTTTGAGCAGCAACATAAAAGAACAGTAAAACAACAACTATTTACATTGCTCAGTGTATCGAGGTTTATTCTTCCAAGTCTGGGGGTGGCTTCCGCGAGTACCGGCCTCCTCCCGCCACCACATAAAGGGCGTCCGCACCCTGGATAGGGGTCTGGGTACTCACGGTTCTCCTTGGAGTGATGGCCCGCAAGCATTTGGCGCACAGGGAGATCGGGGCAATGACCGCCGGCCTCGGTGAATCATCAGAGGGTGGTACTGTCACTTCCGGCTTGTATTTGCGCACATGCAGGGCATACCACCCCTTATCCCCCCAGTGGCAGGTGTACCGAACCCGGTCTCCTGGGTAAAGATCCCGGCCTGGGTGTCCCTCAATGAGGTGCGCCTCTACATCCCGCCGGTTTACAAACACTTCCAAGGCAAGACCGGGCTCCTTAATGAAGCCCCAACCTCCCTGCAGCCGGAAGGTGTTGATCACGCCATAGCGCTGCGGGCCCCAGTTCTCCTCAGCAACCTGCCTGACTTGGGCTTTATTCTGAAGGTCCTTCTCTCGCTCAGCCTGGTGCCGGAGCTCCTTCTTGCGGGCCCACTCCTCTTCTTGCTGGCGCAGCTGTTGGCGGTATTCCCTCTGGCGGATGACCTCGATACTCTCCCCCTCCTCCTGGGCATCCCCTGGAAACCCCATCAGATTGGTAGTGGCCGCGCGGGTCCATTTGAAGGTTACCCATTCTCCCTGGAGCTGCGTGGGTTGTTTGATGGGCCGTAAGGGGCGATTGGCCGTCTGCAGAGTTTCCCAGGGCCTCTCGCATTCGAGGCGGCTACACACTCGCCCGGGTGGTCGTGGTGGGGGTGAGTCTACATCCACCAGCAGGGGCTCTTCAATCGCCACGCCAGGATCGGCGCGGTTACCTGCTTCTGACGCATCTCCGGTGCCGGTCTCCTCCGTTGTCGGCTGCGGGACCGATACCTGGTGCGGGTGCGGCTCCTCGCCAGGGGTGGTTGCTCATTGGCACAGACTCCGGAACTGCCGGCACAGCTCCTCCACCTCCGCCCCGAGGATTTCCTGATTAGCGCAGCCTGGTAAGAACTCCGTCGGCTCCCATTGGCGGAACCTGGCACGGGTCTTCTCTCCCTCTCCGGGGTGACTTCCGCGCTCCATGCTGCCAATCGGATTCTGCCTCGTGGCCTCCGGAGGCTCTTGCCCCTCCCCGTCCGGAGGGCGGCCTTTCTCTCCTCCACCATCCCACACTAGGAGGCGGGCCCTTCTCCTTGATGGGCATATTTTCTGGACATAGTAAGATCGGTGAGGGGCGGGCTCCATCTTCGCGCCACTCTTCCAAGCTACGCCCACGATGACACGCCCCATGCTCCCTGCGCGCCACATAGTATTATAATGGCGGCGGTTTTGGCGGGGAATGTCGTAACACAGTCTTTGCAACATAATACCGTCCTAGCACAATAAACCACAGTTCCAAGGCACACATGACCTGATTCTCCAGGCTTAAGTAGATCCTGTTCGTGACGCCAAGTTTTGTAGCGCCCCCACTGCCGCAGGGCCGAGGGGTACCCGGTACCGGGCCTCTGAGTCTCTGCTCTGGGGTGGTCACGGTGGCTAGGCCCGGTCCGTGACCCTGCCAAGGGGCGCACAGTGCAACGATGTGTCGGATGTTGGTAGTGGTGGTGCGGTGCAGTAAATAACGAGGACACCAGGTTGCAGTCTCTTTACCTCTTTACTGAAGATCTCTGAGTCCACAGTCCAGAATACGGTTCACCAGGCTGCGCAAGTCCGGCCGGTCCAATGGCACCTCCAGAGTTCTCCTCACAGGTGGAAATCGGTGCCTTCCTTCTAGCGCTATGTGTTGTGGTCCTTCCCTGCTGTGCTTACGGAAAGTCCCCCACAACTGTTGTGTCTGTTTTTAAGTTCCCTCACAACTCGATTAAATGATGTTCTTCTAATCCTCCGTCCCTCCCTGATGTTCTGGTTGGGACGGCACCCGTTTGACGGGTAGGCTCGGAGCTCTTCCGGGACCCTAGAGTCGCCCCTCTCCACAAGGTGCCCCCCAAGACTGCATAGGTGATTTGAGTTAGACAGCCCGCCTTAGACTGACTGTCCTGCCGCTGTTTAGAGTATTGCTTGAAGCTGAATGTTATGATACTCCCTCGGCGTTCCGGCCACCGGTAGTGCGCCTCAGTAGGATGTTGCTCCGGTCTTACAGCACGACTCCTACTGGTATTCTCCTTTGCGTGATCTCGTTTCTCACTCAGCACAATCTATCTCTCTTCTAATCCTTTCTTGGGCACCGCCGCTACCCGGAGCAGGCACGGTCCCGTTACGTTCGTTCAAGTTGCCAAGCCTCTGTCAGGATCCCACCCCTGACAGAGACCCTACTGTATCTTCCCCCACAACACCCTCTGCCACAAGGTGTTGCCTGGTTCCAACCCAGTCAGCTTTCTCATCTAACTTCCTGCCTGACCCCCAGTTTACCCACTATGGTGGGGAGTGGCCTAAAGAATAGCACCCTTAGCTCCCCCCGGAGGCCCGGCTGTGAAATGTATTGGTGTCTGTGATACCTGATCAGATGAACTCCTTCAGTGCCATCAGACGCACCATAGCTCCCCATAGTGGCGGAGCCACAGTACTGCAACGACCAGGACTCTGGGGCGCTGCATACACACATGCATATACCATACATTCACACAAATGCCGTACACACATATACCGTACATACACACAGATACACACACATATACCGTACATACACAGATACAGTTATATACATATAGTACATATAAAATACACCCAAATGCACATACCGTACATACATACATATACCGTACATGCATACACACACATATACCGAACATACAGATACACATACACGTACCGTACATACACACAGTATATACACATACCGTACACACATATACATACACATATACTGTATGTACATGCACATAAACATACATATATACCATATATCCACACAAATTTATTGCACATACACAGATACACACATACTGTACATGCATACACACACAGCCATACAACTATACCATACATACACACATATACCGTACATACACAGATACACACACACACACACACACACACATAGAAACATACACATAGATACACACAGATGCACACATACATATACAAGCATATACATACATACATACTAATCTTGTACAGGTGATCAGATGAGCCCTGCAGGTCAGTTCAGCTGGAGAAGGCTGCAGACCCCACTGTGGGGGATGGGGCACAGAGCAGACAGCACCTGATGATAAATTCCCAGTAAGGGAGGAAAAGACTCAAATTCAAAAAGTTCCATGACTAAAATTATAAAGAGATAAGTTATAAAGAGCACTATAACTGCACATTACTTTTCAGGTCACTTCACAGCATACATTTTGCTGCCGTGCTGTCCTGTGCAGTGAGCTCCTCCTCCTCCATCTCTTCTCTGTGAGGAGACGCTGCAGCCTGCTCTGAACAGAACAGTGGAGGGAGCAGAAGACCCCCTGTAAGTCCTGCTCTTCCTCCACTGATGTCTCTATTTGCTGTGCAGCCGGGGCCCCTGACTGTAGGCGAGTACACATGATTGGGACGCTCCATGCAGGAGGACAGATGGCAGCCAGTGAGCGCTCTCCTCAGTCTGGTCACTGTGAGGTAAGGAAAGCGTTCATTGGCCAGCGTCTCTCCCTGCATGACACGCCCCCTTTTTGATCTCCTGCACTTCGCGCCCGCTCTCTCCCCGACACTCGGTGTTCCATGATTACAGGAGGGAGTGAGAGGGGCCCGACGCTGCATGATACCGGGCCTGCCTCCAGGACCCCCCCTCCACCTCTGGGCCCCGGAGCAGTGCCATCAGCAGTATGTCCAACCCTGGCTGGGGGCCCCTAGGGCAGCGGGGGCCCCAGGCAGCTGCCTAGTCTGCCTGCCCCTAACGCCGGCCCTGCCTGTCCTTAAAACCGCACATCCAAGCTGTCACCACCTCCTGTCGCTTCCAGTTCAAAAATGTTTCCAGAATCAGTCCTTTCCTCAACCGACACTCTAACAAAATGCTTGTGCATCCCCTGTTATGGTTCTCAATGGCAAGAGAACATAGCCCAGCAAACATAAGTACTAGCTCTTGGAAGGATGGAAACTAAACTGACCATGAACTAAACCTGCCGCACAACTAACAGTAGCCGGGTAGCGTAGCCTACGTTTTTTATTCCTAGACGCCCAGCGCCGGCCGGAGGACTAACTAATCCTGGCAGAGGAAAATATAGTCCTGGCTCACCTCTAGAGAAATTTCCCCGATAGGCAGACAGAGGCCCCCACATATATTGGCGGTGATTTTAGATGAAATGACAAACGTAGTATGAAAATAGGTTTTAGCAAAATTGAGGTCCGCTTACTAGATAGCAGGAAGACAGAAAGGGCACTTTCATGGTCAGCTGAAAACCCTATCAAAATACCATCCTGAAATTACTTTAAGACTCTAGCATTAACTCATAACATCAGAGTGGCAATTCCAGATCACAAGAGCTTTCCAGACACAGAAACGAAACTACAGCTGTGAACTGGACAAAATGCAAAAACAAACGAGGACTAAAGTCCAACTTAACTGGGAGTTGTCTAGCAGCAGGAACATGCACAGAAAGGCTTCTGATTACAATGTTGACCGGCATGGAAGTGACAGAGGAGCAAGGTTAAATAGCGACTCCCACATCCAGATGGAAGCAGGTGAACAGAGGGGATGATGCACACCAGTTCAATTCCACCAGTGGCCACCGGGGGAGCCCAAAATCCAATTTCACAACAGTACCCCCCCCTCAAGGAGGGGGCACCGAACCCTCACCAGAACCACCAGGGCGATCAGGATGAGCCCTATGAAAGGCACGGACCAGATCGGAGGCATGAACATCAGAGGCAGTCACCCAAGAATTATCCTCCTGACCGTATCCCTTCCATTTGACCAGATACTGGAGTTTCCGTCTGGAAACACGGGAGTCCAAGATTTTTTCCACAACGTACTCCAACTCGCCCTCAACCAACACCGGAGCAGGAGGCTCAACGGAAGGCACAACTGGTACCTCATACCTGCGCAACAATGACCGATGAAAAACATTATGAATAGAAAAAGATGCAGGGAGGTCCAAACGGAAGGACACAGGGTTAAGAATCTCCAATATCTTGTACGGGCCGATGAACCGAGGCTTAAACTTAGGAGAAGAAACCCTCATAGGGACAAAACGAGAAGACAACCACACCAAGTCCCCAACACAAAGCCGAGGCCCAACCCGACGCCGGCGGTTGGCAAAAAGCTGAGTCTTCTCCTGGGACAACTTCAAATTGTCCACTACCTGCCCCCAAATCTGATGCAACCTCTCCACCACAGCATCCACTCCAGGACAATCCGAAGATTCCACCTGACCAGAAGAAAATCGAGGATGAAACCCCGAATTACAGAAAAAAGGAGACACCAAGGTGGCAGAGCTGGCCCGATTATTGAGGGCAAACTCCGCTAAAGGCAAAAAAGCAACCCAATCATCCTGATCTGCAGACACAAAACACCTCAAATATGTCTCCAAGGTCTGATTCGTCCGCTCGGTCTGGCCATTAGTCTGAGGATGGAAAGCAGATGAGAAAGACAAATCTATGCCCATCCTAGCACAGAATGCTCGCCAAAATCTAGACACGAATTGGGTTCCTCTGTCAGAAACGATATTCTCCGGAATACCATGCAAACGGACCACATTTTGAAAAAACAGAGGAACCAACTCGGAAGAAGAAGGCAACTTAGGCAGGGGAACCAAATGGACCATCTTAGAGAAACGGTCACACACCACCCAGATGACAGACATCTTCTGAGAAACAGGAAGATCCGAAATAAAATCCATCGAGATGTGCGTCCAGGGCCTCTTCGGGATAGGCAAGGGCAACAACAATCCACTAGCCCGAGAACAACAAGGCTTGGCCCGAGCACAAACGTCACAAGACTGCACAAAGCCTCGCACATCTCGAGACAGGGAAGGCCACCAGAAGGACCTTGCCACCAAATCCCTGGTACCAAAGATTCCAGGATGACCTGTCAACGCAGAAGAATGAACCTCAGAAATGACTTTACTGGTCCAATCATCAGGAACAAACAGTCTACCAGGTGGGCAACGATCAGGTCTATCCGCCTGAAACTCCTGCAAGGCCCGCCGCAGGTCTGGAGAAACGGCAGACAATATCACTCCATCCTTAAGGATACCTGTAGGTTCAGAGTTACCAGGGGAGTCAGGCTCAAAACTCCTAGAAAGGGCATCCGCCTTAACATTCTTAGAACCCGGCAGGTAGGACACCACAAAATTAAACCGAGAGAAAAACAACGACCAGCGCGCCTGTCTAGGATTCAGGCGTCTGGCGGACTCAAGATAAATTAGATTTTTGTGGTCAGTCAATACCACCACCTGATGTCTAGCCCCCTCAAGCCAATGACGCCACTCCTCAAAAGCCCACTTCATGGCCAAAAGCTCCCGATTCCCAACATCATAATTCCGCTCGGCGGGCGAAAATTTACGCGAGAAAAAGGCACAAGGTCTCATCACGGAACAATCGGAACTTCTCTGCGACAAAACTGCCCCAGCTCCGATTTCAGAAGCGTCGACCTCAACCTGAAAAGGAAGAGCAACATCAGGCTGACGCAACACAGGGGCGGAAGAAAAGCGTCGCTTAAGCTCCCGAAAGGCCTCCACAGCAGCAGGGGACCAATCAGCAACATCAGCACCCTTCTTAGTCAAATCAGTCAATGGTTTAACAACATCAGAAAAACCAGCAATAAATCGACGATAAAAGTTAGCAAAGCCCAAAAATTTCTGAAGACTCTTAAGAGAAGAGGGTTGCGTCCAATCACAAATAGCCTGAACCTTGACAGGATCCATCTCGATGGAAGAGGGGGAAAAAATATATCCCAAAAAGGAAATCTTTTGAACCCCAAAAACGCACTTAGAACCCTTCACACACAAGGAATTAGACCGCAAAACCTGAAAAACCCTCCTGACCTGCTGGACATGAGAGTCCCAGTCATCCGAAAAAATCAAAATATCATCCAGATACACAATCATAAATTTATCCAAATAATCACGGAAAATGTCATGCATAAAGGACTGAAAGACTGAAGGGGCATTTGAAAGACCAAAAGGCATCACCAAATACTCAAAGTGGCCCTCGGGCGTATTAAATGCGGTCTTCCACTCATCCCCCTGCTTAATTCGCACCAAATTATACGCCCCACGGAGATCTATCTTAGAGAACCACTTGGCCCCCTTTATGCGAGCAAACAAATCAGTTAGCAGTGGCAACGGATATTGATATTTAACCGTGATTTTATTCAAAAGCCGATAATCAATACACGGTCTCAAAGAGCCATCTTTCTTAGCCACAAAGAAAAAAACGGCTCCTAAGGGAGATGACGAAGGACGAATATGTCCCTTTTCCAAGGACTCCTTTATATATTCTCGCATAGCAGCATGTTCAGGCACAGACAGATTAAATAAACGACCCTTAGGGTATTTACTACCCGGAATCAAATCTATGGCACAATAAAGCGAATAATCTCCTGATGATCCGGATTAATCCGCATAGTTACTTGTGTCCAGTATTGTGGTTTATTACTAGCCAATGGGGTGGAGTCAATCCCCTTCAGGGGTATAGGAGTTTCAAGAGGCTCCAAATCATACCCACAGCGTTTGGCAAAGGACCAATCCATAAGACTCAAAGCGGCGCCAGAGTCGACATAGGCATCCGCGGTAATAGATGATAAAGAACAAATCAGGGTCACAGATAAAATAAACTTAGACTGTAAAGTGCCAATTGAAACAGACTTATCAAGCTTCTTAGTACGCTTAGAGCATGCTGATATAACATGAGTTGAATCACCGCAATAGAAGCACAGCCCATTTTTTCGTCTTAAATTCTGCCGTTCACTTCTGGACAGAATTCTATCACATTGCATATTCTCTGGCGTCTTCTCAGTAGACACCGCCAAATGGTGCACAGGTTTGCGCTCCCGCAGACGCCTATCGATCTGGATAGCCATTGTCATGGACTCATTCAGACCCGCAGGCACAGGGAACCCCACCATAACATCCTTAATGGCATCAGAGAGACCCTCTCTGAAATTCGCCGCCAGGGCGCACTCATTCCACTGAGTAAGCACAGCCCATTTACGGAATTTCTGGCAGTATATTTCAGCTTCGTCTTGCCCCTGAGATAGGGACATCAAGGCCTTTTCCGCCTGAAGCTCTAACTGAGGTTCCTCATAAAGCAACCCCAAGGCCAGAAAAAACGCATCCACATTGAGCAACACAGGATCCCCTGGAGCCAATGCAAAAGCCCAATCCTGAGGGTCGCCCCGGAGCAAGGAAATCACAATCCTGACCTGCTGAGCAGGATCTCCAGCAGAGCGAGATTTCAGGGACAAAAACAACTTGCAATTATTTTTGAAATTTTGAAAGCAAGATCTATTCCCCGAGAAAAATTCAGGCAAAGGAATTCTAGGTTCAGATATAGGAACATGAACAACAAAATCTTGTAAATTTTGAACTTTCGTGGTGAGATTATTCAAACCTGCAGCTAAACTCTGAATATCCATTTTAAACAGGTGAACACAGAGCCATTCCAGGATTAGAAGGAGAGAGAGAGAGAAAGGCTGCAATATAGGCAGACTTGCAAGAGATTCAATTACAAGCACACTCAGAACTGAAGGGAAAAAAAAAAAAAAAAAAAAAAAAAATCTTCAGCAGACTTCTCTTTTCTCTCCTTTCTCTGTCAATTAATTTAACCCTTTTTTGGCCGGTCAAACTGTTATGGTTCTCAATGGCAAGAGAACATAGCCCAGCAAACATAAGTACTAGCTCTTGGAAGGATGGAAACTAAACTGACCATGAACTAAACCTGCCGCACAACTAACAGTAGCCGGGTAGCGTAGCCTACGTTTTTTATTCCTAGACGCCCAGCGCCGGCCGGAGGACTAACTAATCCTGGCAGAGGAAAATATAGTCCTGGCTCACCTCTAGAGAAATTTCCCCGATAGGCAGACAGAGGCCCCCACATATATTGGCGGTGATTTTAGATGAAATGACAAACGTAGTATGAAAATAGGTTTTAGCAAAATTGAGGTCCGCTTACTAGATAGCAGGAAGACAGAAAGGGCACTTTCATGGTCAGCTGAAAACCCTATCAAAATACCATCCTGAAATTACTTTAAGACTCTAGCATTAACTCATAACATCAGAGTGGCAATTCCAGATCACAAGAGCTTTCCAGACACAGAAACGAAACTACAGCTGTGAACTGGACAAAATGCAAAAACAAACGAGGACTAAAGTCCAACTTAACTGGGAGTTGTCTAGCAGCAGGAACATGCACAGAAAGGCTTCTGATTACAATGTTGACCGGCATGGAAGTGACAGAGGAGCAAGGTTAAATAGCGACTCCCACATCCAGATGGAAGCAGGTGAACAGAGGGGATGATGCACACCAGTTCAATTCCACCAGTGGCCACCGGGGGAGCCCAAAATCCAATTTCACAACAATCCCCTAATCATTTCTTGCCTCGACTATTACAACATCCTCCTCTGTGGCCTACCTTCTAACACTCAAACCTCTCCAGTCCATCCTTAAGGGTATGTGCACACGTTGCGGATTTCTTGCAGAAATTTCCTGAAGAAAACCGGAAATTTTCTGCAAGAAATCCGCATTTTTTTTTTTGCGTTTTTTTTCCGTTTTTTTCGCATTTTTTTAGCATTCTGCAAGCGTAATTAGCTTGCAGAATGCTAAAGTTTTCCAAGCGATCTGTAGCATCGCTTGGAAAACTGACTGACAGGTTGGTCACACTTGTCAAACATAGCGTTTGACAAGTGTGACCAACTTTTTACTATAGATGCAGCTTATGCAGCATCTATAGTAAAAGATAGAATGTTTAAAAACAATAAAAAAAGTAAAAAAAATGCTTATACTCACCCAGACATCTCCTCAGCGGCGTCCGTTCCTCTTCCTATAGCTGGTCTGTGCGCACAGGACCTTCCGTGACGTCACGGCCATGTGAGCGGTCACATGACCGCTCACGACCAATCACAGGACAGTGACGTCATCGGCAAGGTCCTTCACCGCACATCAGCTACAGGAACCGAAGCGACAGCATGCAGCTGAGAGGCGGGAAGACATCGAGGGTGAGTATAGGACTGTTTTTTATTTTAATTCTTTTTTTTGACCAATTATATGGTGCCCAGTGCGTGGAGGAGAGTCTCCTCTCCTCCACCCTGGGTACCAACCGCACATAATCTGCTTACTTCCCGCATGGTATGCACAGCCCCGTGCGGGAAGTAAGCAGATCAATGGACCCCTAGGTGTGCGGAATCCCCTGCAATTCCGCATTTTAATGAACATGTTGCTTTTTTTTCCGCGATGCGATTTTTTCGCGGAAAAAAAGGCTACATTTGCACAAAAAATGCAGAATACACTTAAAATAATGGGAGGCATATGTTAGCGTTTTTTTCGCGTTTTTATCACGTTTTTATAGCGAAAAAATGCAAAAAAAACGCGAAATATACTGAACGTGTGCACATGGCCTAACTCTTCTGCCCTACTAACTAATCTCTCTCCTCGCTACACTCCTGCTTCCCCCTTTGGAAATCTCTTCACTGGCTCCCAATTTCCCAGCGTATCCAGTTCAGTCTACTAACACTGACCTACAAAGCCTTTTCTCCTCCGTATATCTCCGAATCAATCCCCCAATATTCTTTATCTCCTGTCCTCCCAAGACCTCTTTCTCTCCTCCACACTTATTCACTCCTCCCACAATCGCCTCCTAGACTTCTCCCGAATATCCCCCATCCTCTGGAATTCTGTGCGCCAGCACGTCTAAGGGTATGTGTCCACGTTCAGGATTGCATCAGGATTTGGTCAGGATTTTCCATCAGTATTTTAAAGCCAAAACCAGGAGTGGGACAATTAGAGGAAAAGTATAATAGAAACACATGAACCAGTTCTGCATTTATCAACCACTTCTGGTTTTGGCTTACAAATACTGACGTAAAATCCTGACCAAATCCTGATGCAATCCTGAACGTGGACACATACCCTAACTGTCTAACTATCCACCACATTTAGATCCTTCAGATAGAACCTGAAAACCCATCTCTTCAAGAAAGCTTACAACCTGCAATTACCATGCTGCCACCTCAACAACATTGGAGCTGCTGCAACCCCTTATCTTCTGTCTCCTTCCACCTGTAGAATGTAAGCACACAAGGGTAGGGTCCTCTTCCTTCTGTACCAGTCAACCTTTGTTAGTTTGTCTACTGTAAGTGATTATTTTTATTTTGATGTAACCCATTCTCATGTACAGCACAATTTAATCAATGGTGCTATATAAATAAATAACTAATAAATTAAAAATGTCTTTGCTGCAGTTTTCCAGGCATACAATTAGCCATTCTCATTTCACATAACCAAGAAGAGCTGTCAGGAGTGGAGATTATACCTTTTTAATGTTTAATCCAGAAAAAAGCATTATCCAGTCCAGGAGAGACACCAGGAGAGACCGCGCATTGTACATCTGCCCAAATTTCTGAGGTGATTCCTCTGGCAGAGAGTCTCACAGATCCAAATTTCCTAAGATGTTTTCATACCGTATCTCTTTATTACTTCCTCTTTCTGTAACTTTTAAGCACTGTACATTACTTTTCGCATACTAAATCTAAAATGTAATTTGTTCCCTGCTACTTGAGAACGTACCCACAACCTCGTAGAAGGAATGTATAGCTTGGTTGTGTTACCCAGTGAATGACAGAGTGCAAGAAGAGTACCGATTAGGGAAAGTTGGGTGTGCATGTGTAAGGAGGAAGACTGGACTACGGGTACCTGTACCGAGCCGGGTCCAGAAGTGTTGAAGCTGCCTCCCTTGTTGTCTGGGGAAAGAAATGAGGAGCGGGACCGACCTCATGACCCAGGTAGGAGGCGCAGCTTAAAAAGCAAAGCGCGTGCAACGATGGGCAGTTTGGCGCCAACCAGCAGCAGTGTGCTGCCAGGTGAGCAGCGCGCTCCGTCCCCCGGATGCCGGCACCTCGACAGGCCGCATTGTTTGGTCCCCGCCATCCACAGTGCGACCGTTGTGCAGAGAGGTGCTGTGTGCCCTGTAACTACCAGAGAGAGGTGCTGTGCGCTCAGTGACTGTGAGTATCGCACACGTGCAAAGGAGGGAGAGCCTCATACTGGACAGACTCCTGCGGCCTTCCCTGCCACTTGCTTCACACCTGTTTCCGCTTGTCTTTGGGAGTGATGTGGCCCTGTTTGCTTCGGCCGCACTTGTCTGTGGACTAGGGGCATAGCAGAAGGTACCAGAGACTGACCGCTGCCACCAGAGGATGGACCATCGCTTAAAGGACCCAATCTGAGGACATTGCCTGCCCGCCGCTGGTTCTACAATCTTTCCTCCTGCGGAATCATCCGCTGCAGAGGACCATACAGGACACAGTAAGTTCTTTTCATTAGACTGCTATTGTTTTTTTACAGTTTCTACCCCTAGTATCCCTCCTTTAAACATTAACCTCCCTGCGAGGAGTGAATTCCCTATTTATTAAATTGTTATATCTTGTTAACCCTTGCTCTGCCTCTTGTCTGTCACTGCATCCCACAACCTGCTTACATATGTATAATAGTGCATTAATGGATTGGATACATACACTAGCACCCCAGAGACAGAGACAGTATATACAGTATGTAAGAAATAAATAGGAAAAATCTGCAGGCAGATACACAGATCTATGTGAAACAACTGTGAAGGTACACAGAGACTGAATATATATGAAAAAAAATCTGTTGCGCTAATTCCTATGGTATAGTGCAACGTAATCTGCATACAAAAAGAATGCTAATGGATGTTCACGGATGGGTAAAATTCTCAAAGTACATATACCTTAAGTTCAAAAACCAACAATAAATATAAACTGCTATGGATTAAAAAATAGGAATAGGTAATGTGTGCCATGCCAACAGGGCTACCAATTGTAGCACCCTGTATCAAATTCAAACCATTTGAAAAAATACCGTATATACTCGAGTATAAGCCGACCCGAGTATAAGCCGACCCCCCCTAATTTTGCCACAAAAAACTGGGAAAACTTATTGACTCGAGTATAAGCCTAGGGTGGAAAATGCAGCAGCTACCGGTGAATTTCAAAAATAAAAATAGATGCTCCATACCATTCACTATGGCCCCATAGCTGTGCCATATAGTGCTCTGCACCGTTCATTATTGCCCCATAGCTGTACAATAGAAAGCTGTGCCATATAGTGCTCTGCACCGTTCATTATTGCCCCATAGCTGTACCATAGAAAGCTGTGCCATATAGTGCTCTGCACCGTTCATTATTGCCCCATAGCTGTGCCATATAGTGCTCTGCACCGTTTATTATGGCCCCATAGCTGTGCCATATAGTGCTCTGCACCGTTCATTATGGCCCCATAGCTGTGCCATATAGTGCTCTGCACCATTCATTATTGCCCCATAGCTGTACCATAGAAAGCTGTGCCATATAGTGCTCTGCACCGTTCATTATTGCCCCACGCTGTGCCATATAGTGCTCTGCACCGTTCATTATTGCCCCATAGCTGTGCCATATAGTGCTCTTCACCGTTCATTATTGTCCCATAGCTGTGCCATATAGTGCTCTGCACCGTTCATAATTGCCCCATAGCTGTGCCATATAGTGCTCTGCACCATTCATTATTGCCCCATAGCTGTGCCATATAGTGCTCTGCACCATTCATTATTGCCCCATAGCTGTGCCATATAGTGCTCTGCACTGTTCATTATTGCCCCATAGCTGTGCCATGTAGGGCTCTGCACCGTTCATTATTGCCCCATAGATGTACCATAGAAAGCTGTGCCATATAGTGCTCTGCACCGTTCATAATTGCCCCATAGATGTGCCATAGAAAGCTGTGCCATTGCTGCTGCTGCTGCAATAAAAAAAAATGACATACTCACCTCTCTTGCTTGCAGCTCCTCAGCGTCCCGTCCCGGCGTCTATCCGCACTGACTGATCAGGCAGAGGGCGGCGCGCACACTATATGCGTCATCGCGCCCTCTGACCTGCACAGTCAGTGCAGAGAGACGCCGGGAAGATGGAGCGGCGCCCGGCGTGTGGAACGCGGACAGGTGAATATGTAATACCTACCTGCTCCCGGCGTCCCTCTTCTTCCCCCGGACAGCTCGTCTTCGGTGTCGCAGCCTCTTCCTCTATCAGCGGTCACCGTTACCGCTGATTAGAGAAATGAATATGCGGCTCCACCCCTATGGGAGTGGAGTCCATATTCATTTCTCTAATGAGCGGTCCCCGTGACCGCTGAACAGTGGAAGAGCTGAGGCACCCGGGGACCGTGGGACTGCAGGGACAGTGCCAGGAGCCCTGGAAGCAGGTAAGTATGCCTCAGCGCCCTCTCCCCCTCACCTGCCGACCGTGACTCGAGTATAAGCCGAGAGGGGCACTTTCAGCCCAAACATTTGGGCTGAAAGTCTCGGCTTATACTTGAGTATATACGGTATATTAAAATATTTTCATTGGTGATATCGTGTTAATATGCTGTAGATTTGCAAATAGAAATAAACCATGTGCTCTGTGCTTTCCAGGCTGGTGATTGTAGTACCATTGTTCTGTCCTCACTAAATGAGGCAGGCTTATGTACAGTAGCTATACAGGCAGCTAAACTGCTATTTCAGAATCCAATAAGGAGACTGTGGTTGAGTCTGTGCTTTTATTGAGCGTGATAGTATATGGCGCAGTGAAACTGTAAACAATCATATACATACAATCAGTGCATGGTACAGCAGAAATACATACACTTGTACATTATGCATGAACATTACAAAGCTAGAAACTGACCTAGGGATACAATTGACTAAGCTAGGCTAATATTAGAGCAGAAATTGACCATTGAACACATAATACATACTGGCAATGCAATCGCAAGGTGGACTAAAATGGAGATGTTCCTTCCTGAAAGCTGAGTGAAGGAAAATGGAGGCTGAGCTACCACAATGCATTGCAAAGGGGAGAAGAATCAGACATAAGAGATAGAAAAGAGAAAATAGGAGTTTAAACATAACTCTGGCCGCTAGAGAGAGCCAAAACAGTACAGACAGATAAAGTTTATGAATATGCAAGTTTCTCTGTACTCATACTACTAAATAACTGCAAAATTTTGTAAACAAATAATCAGATATAACAGGTCAGATGTCAGAAACACAAAACACTCCTCATCTGACATCAACGAATGTCACTATCACTTTCTTCTGAAGGCAACAGTAGGACCAGTTCAGATATTGGTCTGAAAAATGTCTTAGGTTCATTCCCTTTGGTCATCCTTAGTTCAACTTTGCGGACATTGCCATCCTTGCTCGGGAATATTGTGGTAACTAGACCAAGCAGCCACTGTTTTCGGTGAATTTGACAGTCTTTCACAAGAAAGAGGTCACCTACGCTCAGATTAGGCCTAGTAGATTGCCACTTCGTCCGTGGCTGCAGGGTAGACAAATATTGTTTGCGACCTGTCAAAGAAAGTATTTGCAAGACTTTATACCTCTCTCCATTGGCTCTTGTAGAGGTCCTTAGTATCGAATACTCCTGGAGGGGCACTGGACAGTCCTGTTTTCTGGGTAAGGAGAGTAGCTGGGCTCAATAACAAGGGCTCCTCAAGGTTGTTAGGGACTGGAACCAAGGGTCTTGCTTTGATCATAAGTGCAGCTTCTGCCATGAAGGTGATTAGGCTTTCATGGGTAAGCCTCGCTGCTCCTGCTTGAAGAAGAGTGGAGTCAAGAATTCTCCCTACTAGACCAATCATTCGTTCCTAAAATCCTCCCATATGCGAAGAGTGAGGTGGGTTGAATGACCATGTGCAACTTTGGTCACTGAGGAACCTCTCGAGAGTCTTATAGTCTAGAATTGAAGGTATTCCTAAATCTTTTGATGCACTGATGAAGTTCGTACCTCTTTCTGAACATATATGCTTGATAGGACCACGGATGGCAATAAAGCGTCTTAAGGCATTAATGAAGCTTGACGTGTCAAGGGACTCGATGACCTCTATGTGGACAGCTCTGATTGACATGCAAGTGAACATGACTGCCCAACATTTACTCTTGGCTTGGCCACCTCTTGTATGACGTGTAACAACTGACCAAGACCCAAACACATCACGACCAACGCTGCTAAAAGGAGGGTCTGTGCTGAGTTTATCTGCTGGTAGGTCAGCCATCTTTTGGGTTTGAGTCGAACCACAAAGCTTATGGCAGGCAATACATTTGTAGATGACACTACTGATGAGTTTCTTAGCACAGACAATCTACAGGCCAGCAGTTCTGATGGCTCCTTCTCTAAATAGTCTTCCTTGGTGCTTGACCAGATTGTGGTAGTGTTATACGATTAAAGGGAACCTGTCACCCCGTTTTTTGAAGATGAGCTAAAAATAGCGTTAAATAGGGGCAGAGCTGGGCGTTACATTAGTGTCTTTATTGTGCCTTTATTACCTACCTATGCTGCCGAAATACCTTTGTAAAGTCGCCGTTTTCTGCTGTCACTCACGCTGGTATGGTCCAATGGGCGTGGTGACAGCGATGTTTCTCCCCCAGAATCCTGCTCATCATTACGTTGGTGGCGTAGTGGTGTGCGCATGTCCAAAGAGAATATCCACTGCCCAGGAGATGAAAAAGAGCGCGATCTGCGCTATTCAGCCGTTTACCGGTGGGCGTGGCCATCTTTCCTGTGGCCGCGTGTGTGCAGATGGAGCGCTCTGCTGCCCGGGGCTTCAGGAAAATGGCCGCCGCGATCTCCATCTGCGCACGCGTGGAATCCCGCGGCCATTTTCCTGAAGCCCCGGGCAGCAGAGAGCTCCATCTGCGCACGCGCGGCCACAGGAAAGATGGCCGCACCCACCGGTAAACGGCTGAATAGCGCAGATCGCGCTGTTTTTCATCTCCTGGGCAGTGGATATTCTCTTTGGACATGAGCACACCACTACGCCACCAACGTAATGATAAGCAGGATTCTGGGGGAGAAACAGCGCTGTCACCACGCCCATAGGACCAGACCAGCGTGAGTGACAGCAGAAAACGGCGACTTTACAAAGGTATTTCGGCAGCATAGGTAGGTAATAAAGACACACAAAGACACTAATGTAACGCCCAGCTCTGCCCCTATTTACCGCTATTTTTAGCTCATCTTCAAAAAACGGGGTGACAGGTTCCCTTTAAGTAGGCAACATGACATTTTCCGGGAAGTATAAGAGGGAATTTCTCCACAAACTCCATTTCAACGTCTTTGAGTCGGCCTCCTACTCTCCGCAGGCCGCTCTTGTCAATGAATGGGTCAAGTTTTCTCAATACGCTGCTCACTGGTATTGGAGCTTTGTTAATAAGACATTGGATTTCTGCAAAGTAGGTTTCTTTTGAACAATGAGGATGATGTGATTTCTAGAAAATTCTAAGTCGGAAGTAGCATAGGTATTTTTACAAAGATGCCAACCTTTACATTTTTCTGTGTCACAAGCTCTGGTGGTCCTGGACGAGTGAGCTATATGGGCCAGGAGGGTAATGGCTCGAATAAGTGACTTCAAACTTGAAAATTTGTCAAACCTGTGAGACCCAAGCTGGATAGCAGAGGTCATTGTATGATGTGTAGACACTTGAGGGCAGATTTCAGCATCTGAGTCCTCTCCTAATACAACCCCTGGCAAAAATTATGGAATCACTGGCCTTGGAGGATGTTCATTCAGTTGTTTCATTTTGAAGAAAAAAAGAAGATCACAGACATGAAACAAAACTAAAGTTATTTCAAATGGCAACTTTCTGGCTTTAAGAAACACTAAAAGAAATCAAGAACAAAAAATGCGGTCATCAGTAATGGTTACATGTTTTAACCAAGCATCAATTCTGAGGAAAAAATTATGGAATCATGAAAAACAAACAAACAAAAAACACTCCAAAATATCACTAGTATTTTGTTGCACCACCTCTGGCTTTTATAACAGCTTGCCGTCTCTGAGGCATGGACTTAATGAGTGTCAAACAGTACTCTTCATCAATCTGGCTCCAACTTTCTCTGAATGCTGTTGCCAGATCATCTTTGCAGGTTGGAGCCTTGTCATGGACCATTTTCTTCAACTTGCACCAAAGATTTTCAATTTGATTGAGATCCAGACTATTTGCAGGCCATGACATTGATTATGTGTCTTTTTTTTTCAAGGAATGTTTTCACAGTTTTTGCTCTATGGCAGGATGCATTATCATCTTGAAAAATGATTTCATCATCTCCAAACATCCTTTCAATTGATGGGATAAGAAAAGTGTCCAAAATATCAACATAAACTTGTGCATTTATTAAAGATGTAATGACAGCCATCTCCTCAGTGCCTTTACCTGACATGCAGCCCCATATCATCAATGACTGGAAATTTGCATGTTCTCTTCAGGCAGTCATCTTCATAAACCTCATTGGAACGGCACCAAACAAAAGTTCCAGCATCATCACCTTGTCCAATGCAGATTCGCGATTCATCACTGAATATGACTTTCATCCAGTCTTCCACAGTCCATGATTGCTTTTCCTTAGCCCATTGTAACCTTGTTTATTTCTGTTTAGGTGTTAATGATGGCTTTCACTTAGCTTTTCTGTATGTAAATCCCATTTCCTTTAGGCCGTTTCTTACAGTTCGGTCACAGATGTTGACTCCACTTTCCACCCATTTGTTTTGTTATGCATTTCCTGTTTCCTGTCTTAACGCTTTGATGTCTTCCTTGGTCTACCAGTATGTTTGCCTTTAACAACCTTCCAATGTTGTTTGTATTTGGTCCAGATTTTAGACACAGCTGACTGTGAACAACCAACATCTTTTGCAACTTTGTGCGATGATTTACCCTCTTTTAAGAGTTTTATAATCCTCTCCTTTGTTTCAATTGACATCTCTCGTGTTGGAGCCATGATTCATGTCAGTCCACTTGGCGCAACAGCTCTCCAAGGTGTGATCACTCCTTTTTAGATGCAGACTAACGAGCAGATCTAATTTGATGCAGGTGTTATTTTTGGGTATGAAAATTTACAGGGTGATTCCATAATATTTTCCTCAGAATTGAGTGATTCCATCATTTTTCCCCTATGCTTGGTTAAAAAAAGTACTACATTTTTCGTTCTTGATTTCTTTTAGTGTTTCTTAAAGCCAGAAAGTTGCCATTTGAAATGACTTTAGTTTTGTGCCATGTCTGTGATCTGCTTTTTTTCGACAAAATGAAACAACTGAATGAACATCCTCCAAGGCCGGTGATTCCATAATTTTTGCCAGGGTTTGTAATTCAAAGGTGTCTGGAAAATGTTCCTCAATGTACAATAGTTTTGGTCCTGAGAACCATATTGTGCTTCCTAGTCGACTTACGTCAACTGCTCTAGTTGCGTGATTTGCGGAATTCTGGTCTGTGGGTATGTAATGCCACTGCTTTGGATGAACTGATCTCCTAATTTGTAGCACTCTGTTATTGACATAAACATAGAATCGCCTAGTTTCGTTGTGGATATATCCCAGGACTTCTTTGCTGTCTGAGTAGAATTTGGCCTGTGTCAGGTCGATATCCATTTCGGATGTGATGAACTCCGCTAGCTCAACGGCTAAGACTGTGGCACAAAGCTCTAACCTGGGTATAGTGTGCTCTGGTTGTGATGTGAGTTTGGCCTTCCCCATAACTAACCTGATGTGGCTCTGGCATTTGGAGTCTACAGTTTTGAGATAAGCAACAGCGGCAATTGCTTTGACAGAAGCATTTGCAAATACATAGTCTTTGGTTTTGTATTTCTGTAGATGGCACAGGAGTGTATGGTCTTGGCACTTTCAGGCTGGAGAGGGCTGCTAACGAGGTCTTCCATCCTTCCCACTTGATTCTCTTATCAGGTGGCAGAGGTACATCCCAGTCAGATGGTTCCCTAGTTAAGTCTCTTTGCCTTGTATAGTAAGGCTATGTGCGCACGTTGCAGATTTTTTGTGTTTTTGGGGTTTTTTTCAGCGGTTTTCCGCTGAATAAACTGCTTAAAAATGCTTACATTAAGCATCTTATAATTTTTAATGCATTCCGCAATTTTTGTGCACATGTTTTGTGCACAAAAATTGCAGCATATTTATTAATTTTGTGGATTTTTCTTGGATTTTCCGCTATATTTTTGCACTGGGAAGCTCTGAAAAAAAAATTGAAAAATCTGCAAAAAAAAAAACGCGCAAAAAACGTAAGAAAAACTCGAAAAAAAAAAGAAAAATACAGGTGCAGATTTCTTGCGAAAGTTGTCCGGATTTGCTCAGGAAAATTCTGCACACTTTCCTTAACGTGGGCACATAGCCTAACAGGAGCTGCAAAACCCAAGGGATCGTATAGACTGTTGATGGTAGACAAGGACACCTCTACGTGTGAAAGGCCTTTCTTCCTGGCCAACCTGAAAGGTGAAAGTGTCTGATTGTAGATTCCAGAGAAGCCCGAGGCTGCGTTGCATTGGTGCGGGGTCCGACCCCAAGTTCAGGTCTCTGAGACCATTAGATAAGTCCCAAGAAGGGAACGCTCCCATGAGTTCTTGGCTGTTTGAGGCTATTTTGTGAAGCCTGAGGTTCAAGCAGGAAAGCATGTCCTGGGCTCTCCTAAGAAGACTGATGGCAGTCTCATTTGAATGCATGGTTTTCAGACAGTCGTCGACATAAAAGTCTTTTTCTATGAATTGTCTGACATCTGCTCCATATTCTGCTTCTCCTTTTTGAGCCGACCTTTTCAGTCCATAAATGGCGACTGCAGGTGAAGAACTGTTGCCAAAGATGTGCAGTCTCATGCAATACTCTGTGACTTTTTTAGTAGGATCATTGTCTCTGTACCAGAAGAATCTTAGTAAGTTCCTGTGTCTCTCTCTCATAAGGAAACAATGGAACATTTGCTATGTCAGTGATGAAGGCAATGGAATCTTTACAGAAGCGCATAAGTACTCCCAGTTTGTTATTGAGGTCAGGTCCTGTCAGTAGAACATCATTCAGGGAAACATCATTATACTTAGCATTGGAATCGAACACGACTCTATTCTGGCATGGTTTCTCAGGGTGGTATACTCCAAACATGGGTAGGAACCAGCATTCTTCAGCATCTTTGAGAGTGGGAGCTAGTTCTGCATGACAGTTTTCAAAAATCTTTGACATGGACTAGAAAAATTGAACTTTCATCTCTGGATTCTTTTGCAGATTATGTGAGAGGAGAAATGGTTTAATGCCTGATTTCTGTTGTTTGGTAGACGTGGTGTGTGTGTTCTAAAGGGAAGAGGTGCAACCCAGTTGTTAGTCTCATCTTTAACAAGTCCTTTATCCATTACCTCTAAGAACAACTTGTGCTCTACCGACATTGCCACTTGGTTTTCCTGCTTAGTTCTCTGGAAGACTGTCCACCCTAACAGATTCTCGTAGCTTCCCAACACTATACTACTGTTGTGAGTAAAGACTATTAAATGATTAGGCAGTTGGATGCTGTGTGGCAGTTCCCTGACATGGAAATCGTTGCTACAAGGTTGGAACAGAGATGGGCATCCTTTCTCCAGTGTATTTGTCAGCATGCATGACATGAAAGAGGGGGCATGTATGCGTCCCAAGCAGGGGCGTAACGACCGCGGTCGCAGCGGTCGCCATTGCGACCGGGCCCCGCAGGTCAGGGGCCCCGGGCCGGCAGGTCAGGGCAGGGCCGGGCTGGACATCGGGCACTTCTGGCAAATGCCAGAAGAGCCGATGCCAGTAGTGGGCCGCTGCACTGTTCCTCGCCGCCGCCGCCGCATTTAACTATACCGGCGTCTATGACACCGGTATAGTTCAATGCAATGATGGAGGAGAGCGTCACCTGACGCTCCCTCTCCCATCATTCCCCGCTCTGCCTCTGACAGTACACTGCGGGTGCGCGATGACGTCATATCATCGCGCACCTGCAGTGTCCTGGGCAGACTGCAGCCACCAGGAGCAGCGCGGGCAAAAGGAAAGGTGAGGAGAGTTTTTTTTTTTCTTTTTCACCGGACTGTGGGGCCATTATCGGGGGGGGATGAGATGCGGGCTGTGCTCTATATACCCCTGTGCTGGCTGTGCTGCATATACCCCTGTGCGGGCTGTGCTGTATATACCCCTGTGCGGGCTGTGCTGTATATACCCCTGTGTGGGCTGTGCTGTATATACCCCTGTGTGGGCTGTGCTCTATATACCCCTGTGCGGGCTGTGCTGGATATACCACTGTGCGGGCTGTGCTGTATATACCCCTGTGCGGGCTCTGCTGTATATACCCCTGTGCGGGCTGTGCTGTATATACCCCTGTGCGGGCTGTGCTGTATATACCCCTGTGCGGGCTGTGCTGGATATACCCCTGTGCGGGCTGTGCTGGATATACCCCTGTGCGGGCTGTGCTGGATATACCCCTGTGCGGGCTGTGCTGGATATACCCCTGTGCGGGCTGTGCTGGATATACCCCTGTGCGGGCTGTGCTGGATATACCCCTGTGCGGGCTGTGCTGGATATACCCCTGTGCGGGCTGTGCTGGATATACCCCTGTGCGGGCTGTGCTGGATATACCCCTGTGCGGGCTGTGCTGTATATACCCCTGTGCGGGCTGTGCTGTATATACCCCTGTGCGGGCTGTGCTGTATATACCCCTGTGCGGGCTGTGCTGTATATACCACTGTGCGGGCTGTGCTGTATATACCACTGTGCGGGCTGTGCTGTACATACCACTGTGCGGGCTGTGCTGTATATACCACTGTGCGGGCTGTGCTGTATATACCACTGTGCGGGCTGTGCTGGATATACCACTGTGCGGGCTGTGCTGGATATACCACTGTGCGGGCTGTGCTGGATATACCACTGTGCGGGCTGTGCTGGATATACCACTGTGCGGGCTGTGCTGGATATACCACTGTGCGGGCTGTGCTGGATATACCACTGTGCGGGCTGTGCTGGATATACCACTGTGCGGGCTGTGCTGGCACCCAACACCATGTTGCAGTGCAGGAGATTCCTGCAACAGTCCGAGGCGTATCTAGGGGAAGGGGGTGGGGGGGCGTCACGGAGGTGGGGGGGGGGGCCCCATTTGGAAGTTCGCACCGGGGCCCATAACTTTGTAGTTACGCCACTGGTCCCAAGCATACATTTCCTATTATGACCCATCTTAGGTCTAGCCATTTGGACATAGGGAGCATTGTGGAGTCCATTGATATGACATCTCACTTTAAGAACCTGCAGTATATCTCTCCTGGTCGAGTTCCGGTATAAGGTGTACTAGGTGAGCGTGGTGGATTGCTACATCTGGCGTAGGGATTTCAGATCTGTTGTCTGGGATCTGGTTACATTTGATGATTGTAGGTAGTGATAGGCAGAATTGTCCGTCTAAAGACTCGATTTGGTAGTCAGTAGCTTTCCTGCTTGCTTTTGTCACAGTACATACCCTTTTCTTCAATTAGTAGAGAGTGCTTGGCCCTTTGATGCTGAATAGGTCAAAGAAGGTTGGTCTAGCCAAGGATCGATTACTTTGATCATCCAAGATAGCATACAGTCTTACGGCTTTGTCTCTATGGCCTTTTGGGTACACTCTGAAGAAGCATATTTTTAAACAGGACCTACTGTCTATTGTCGCTCTGCAGACTTCAGTATATTGTGAAGTGATCTCTGGCGTAGTTGCAGCAGTGTTCCTTTCCTCCCCACCATGCTTACTGTCAGCTGGTGTGTTTTTTATACTCCATGAAGCTGGGTCAGGGTGTAGAGCAGTGTTATGATCTGTGGTGCCACATTCTGTGTATTTTACACTGAGCTTGCAATCCTTGACGAGATGAGTTGTGGACGAGCAGCACTTGTAGCAGATACTGTTTTCTTTCAGGAAGCTTCTGCGATCTGGCATAGATTTTCCTCTGAAGGCTCTGCATTTCAGGAGAGGAAGAAGCATCTGATGGAGTGGACACTGCTTGTCAGAGTCCAGACAGGCTGGAGCGAGCCGCCCGCCCCCCCCCCCCCCCGGGCGGCGTACGTGGAGGCCGCCATGACAGGGGCTTTGGCGCAGGGGACAAGGGGTTGGGGGGCGTGTTGCGCATTCCAGGGGGAGGGGTTAGCGGTGGTGAAGGGGATGATGGGAGCGGGGGTGGAGCGGTTCACTTCCCGCTCTACAGGACCTGAAGCAGTCACGAACGCTGGTACCTGCGGTGACTATGTCCGACATCGACCGGATTCTGGCCCAGCTGCGGGCGGCGGCGGCAGCGCAGCCACCCGGCTGGCTGGAAGGGCAGCTAGCGTCCATCCTGGGAGGCCCAAGTGGAAGCGGAGCGGTTTCCCCTGACCCATCGGCGGCTGGGCCTGGTGAGCGGCGCTCTAGGCGAGTGCGCCCCCCTCAGCGGCTGTCACCGGATGCTGCCCCGGCGCCCCAGCGGCGGCGCAGGAGCCCGTCACCGGACCCTCCGGGCCGCGTGCCTGCTTGCAGGCGCCCCAGCAGGCCGCGGTCCGGGAGGAATCCACCTGCCGCGCTGGGGCATGCGGCGGCAGTTGGCCCCTCTCCCTCATCTGCCAGGGGGGGTGGGCCCATGCGCGCCAGAACAGCAGCTGTGCGCGGTGTGAGCACGGCGGGCCGCGGCGGTTATGCCCGTCCTGGGCGGCCTGGTTCCGGCGGCAACATGAGACGGCGGGGGAGCATTCCAGCAGCAGGCGGCGCCCCAGACTCGGCGGGGCTGCCAGGCTCAGCCGGGGTACCCCATTCCCCTCATGCAACTGCGACCGGGCCTGCACCACTCCAGGGGACGGCGACAGATGGTAGCGCTGTGGTCGGCGGGTCCGGGTCGGGGCACGACAGATTCCTGGCGGCCTTCCAGAATAACGGAGCCGGCACGGTCCCCTCTGCTGGTGGCGGAGCAGCTGGATCGGTGAGGAGCGAGGTCCACGTCCGGGTGGACGCTCAGACGACTTCGCAGGCAAGAGACGGCGGGACGACGTCGGCGGCTGGGGGGACTGCTGCGCCCCTGCAGCCTGGTGAGAACCACTCTATGTTTTGTTTGTCCCCGGCGTGGTCAACGCCGATTTTGACTTCGGTTGATCGGGTGGGGGGGGGGTGTGGAGCGCGGCGAGGGAGTCACGGTACGCGCGGACGCAACGCGGGAAGGGGTGGGCGAATTGTTATCGGGGGTACGAGAGCTGTTGTCACGGTTGAGCAGCGGAAGGTTGGGGCCGTCCCCTTTGTCAGCTTGGGTTGGATCGGCCGAATCAGGTTTAACGTTGTCAGGTAGCGGTTTGGGTGATCAGGGTAGGTCGGCCGAGCCGGTCTCGGTGTCAGTACAAACGGAAAAGGAGAAGGAAGGGGGTGTTCGGCTAGATGATAAGGCACGTGGTGAGGTGTATGTTTGCTTTGAAGGGCCGTTGGGGGCGCACTTGAAGAAGGAAGTGCGTGAGAAGATCTGGAAAGACGAGTACGTGGAGATATTTTCACTGTTACCATTGGAGAAATTTAACTTGGACAAGAATAAGAAAGAGGATAGTAAGAAGGAGGATGAGGAGAAGCGGCGTTGGCGACTTATTCCTCAGACGTTTATGAACTGGCTTCAGGCATTTGCGATTTTGGCAAGTGTTATTGGCGAAAAGGCTCCCGAGAATTGCTCAGCCTTGTTTTGCTACATGGATTCCATAGGGGAGGCGCATAGGGCCTATGGTGGTCAGGCGTGGTTAAGATACGATGAGCAGTTCCGGCAGCGGAAGGCGGTTCGTCCAGTGATCAGATGGGATCAGAAGGACATTGGTTTGTGGTTACGTGTAATGGCGCCGACGAAGTTTGGTCAATCCTTTCAAGGGGGGGCCGGATCTTCCGGCCAAGGCTTTGGACAGGGCTCCTCTGCGGGAGCCGGGGGTCAGGCGGGTCAATCCGGAAGCCAGAAGCATGGCGTCTGTTGGCAGTTCAACGAGGGCCAATGTAAGTTCGGGGCGACTTGCAAGTTCAAGCATCTGTGCTCGCACTGCAATGGCGCCTCCCACGGAGCCTCCAAATGCTTTAAGAAGAAAGGGAGGCCAGAGGGTAATCCCAAAGGGGGCGACTCCGGTGAAGTTGGACGCGATGGCCCCCTATCTAAGTAGGTATCCTGATAGGGAGGGGGCAGAGTTGCTTCGGGCTGGGTTTGATGTGGGTTTTTCTATACCGGCTCCGGGTTTCGTGATACCGCCTACGCTGAAGAACCTGAAATCGGCCGGGTTGCACGCTTCGGTGGTGTCTGAAAAGTTAGGAAAAGAGGTGGCGTTGGGTAGGATGTCTGGTCCGTTTTTTACTCCCCCTTTGGAGGATTTGGTTGTGTCCCCCCTGGGCGTTGTGCCCAAGAAGGAGCCGAATAAGTTCCGGCTCATTCAGCATTTGTCATACCCGAAGGGGAGGTCGGTTAATGATGGGATTGATCCGGAGCTTTGTTCGGTAGCTTATACTTCGTTTGATGAAGCAGCCAGGTGGGTGCGCATTTGCGGTAAGGGAGCGTTGTTGGCTAAGACTGATATTGAGTCGGCCTTTCGTTTGTTGCCCGTTCATCCCGATAGCGTGAGGTTGTTAGGCTGTTACTGGGACGGTGCGTTCTACGTTGATCGTTGTTTGCCGATGGGCTGTTCACTGTCGTGTGCTTATTTTGAGGCTTTCAGTTCCTTTCTGGAGTGGGCGGTGCGGGATGTGTCCGGTTTAGACTCAATAATTCATTATTTGGATGACTTCTTGTGTATAGGCCCGGAGCAGTCTCAATGTTGTGAGATCCTGTTAAGGACGGTTGTTTGGGTAGCGGAGCGCTTCGGGGTCCCGTTGGCACCGGGCAAGACTGAGGGCCCGTGTACGAGCTTGTCTTTTTTGGGCATTGTCATCGACTCTGAGAAGTGGGAGTTTAGGTTGCCAGTGGACAAGGTGCTGGGATTGAGAGACGAAGTAGCGCGAGCTCGGCGTGTGAAAAAATTGCCACTGCGTGAAGTGCAGTCGCTTTTGGGAAAATTGAACTTTGCGTGCCGAATTATTCCCATGGGGAGAATTTTTTCACGTAGATTGGCCAGTGCTACGGCTGGGGTCACCGCCCCGCATCATTTTGTGCGTTTGTCAGCTGAGCACAAGGCTGACTTGGAGGTTTGGGACCGTTTTTTGTCTTGTTACAACGGGCGTTCATTGATGATCGAGGAGGCAGTGGCCAATGCTGATTTGGACTTGTTTACCGACGCTTCAGGCGGTATTGGTTTTGGGGCCTTTTTTGGGGGCCGTTGGTGTGCGGCCAGGTGGCCAGAAGCCTGGGTTGAAACGGGTTTGGTGCGGAACATCACGTTGTTGGAAATTTTTCCGATCTTAGTAGCGGTGCAGATTTGGGGCGGCGAATTTCGGAACAAAAGGGTGCGCTTTCACTGTGATAATATGGCGGTGGTGTGCTCCATTAACAGTTTGACGACGGCGTCTCCCCCGGTGATCAGAGTGCTTCGGCAGTTGGTTTTGTCTTGTTTACACTTGAATGCTTATTTCACAGCTTCGCATGTGCCTGGTGTTAATAATTGCATTGCCGATTCTTTGTCTCGTTTCCAGTGGGAGCGTTTCCGGTCGCTGGCGCCGTATGCCGAGGAGACGGGCCTGGAATGCCCGGCGGAACTCTGGAACGTGGTGTCCGGGCTGCAGAGCCTTTAATCCAAGCGTCCTTAGCCCCGAGTACGTGGTCGGTTTATCAGGCGGTATGGAACAGTTGGGAGAGTTGGTTGGCGGCTTGTGGTGTCGGGTGTTCGGGTTTGGATCAGGTGGGGGCGTTGTTACTGTGGTTGAGATATGGGGCGGATCAGGGATGGTCGGCAGCGAAGGTGGATAGGACGATTGCGGCTTTAGCCTTCGGTTTCAGGATTCGGGGTTTTCAGGACATGACAAAGTCCTTTCTGGTAAAGCAGGCCGTGAAGGGGCTGAGAAGATCAGGCAGCCGAGGAGATTGTAGGCGCCCGGTGTCCTTTGAAATGTTGGAGCGGTTGGGGGCACGTTTGGGTGATGTATGCGTTTCCAATTTTGAGGTTGCGCTGTTTCGTTTAGCTTTTTCGTTGGCTTTTTATGGAGCGTTGAGGATTGGGGAATTGGTGTCTCCCACTACGGTTCGTCAAGGGGGCCTGTGGGCGGTGGACGTTTTTGTTTCCGAGGGGTCTATGCAGTTTTGGATTCGGAAATCTAAGACAGATCAGATGGGGCGGGGTAAAAGAGTTGTGTTGGGCACAGTTCCTGGTTCTGTGATGTGTCCTATTCGTTGCTGGCAGGCTTTTGTTAGGTTGCATCCGCGTGGTGATGGGCCTTTGTTGTGTCACGAGGATGGGTCTTTCCTGTCCAAATATCAGTTTGTAGCGGTTTTTCGGCAGTGTTTAAAGGCCATCGGGGTAGATGCGGCCAGGTTCGCTTCCCATTCTTTTCGGATTGGGGCTGCCACCGAGGCGGCGCGACATGGTTTAGCTCCGGACGTGGTACAGAGGATTGGGCGGTGGGAATCCGGCCGCTATCGGAGTTATGTGAGGCCTTGAGTATCGGGGAATGGTTGATAATTGGTGTGCGTGGGCTTTTGTCTAAGTTGTTTTTGTTTTTCAGGTCCATCCTCGTTGTTGGTGTGGATCGTCGGCCATTCATATGTGTACTGGGGTGCGAGACGGGCCGACGTCAGGCAGGATGGAAGACAGCTTGGGTTTTCCAGGGACGTGGCCGTCCTCAGATGGTTGGGGTTTCGGGGTTTAAGTTGGAACAGAGTCCTGGAGGAGGTACACAAAGCTATTCAGCTGGATAGGCCTCCGGACATTTTGGTTCTGCACGTTGGGGGAAACGACTTGGGAATTCGTCCTTGTCAAGAGTTGATACGCGACATAAAACACGACATGCTCCGGTTATGGGTTTCGTTTCGGGAGATGTCGATTGTGTGGTCCGAGATTGTTCCTCGTACAGTTTGGAGGCATGCCAGGTCGGTAGACAAGATAAATAGGGCCCGTATTAAGGTGAACCGGGCCGTGTCGGGTTTTATTGTGCGAAACGGAGGAATGGCCGTGCGCCATTTTGAGTTGGAGCGTGGTGGTGACCAATTTCTATTGGGAGATGGGGTTCATCTAAACGCGGTAGGCATGGATTTGTGGGCTCTGGGGTTGCAGTCAGGAATCGAACGGGCCATAGCGGTTAAGGTTGGTGGGGTTTCGGCTACTTGAGGGGGTCAAGTATCCTCATGGTGGCGGGGGGAGGGGTCCTTGGAGTTGGTGCTAAATTGGCCTGGGGGGTCCGTCGGGATACGGACTCTCCAGTTGGTTTAAGTTTTGGTTGCGGGTCTGGTGATCTGGGGGAATCTTGGTAATGGTGGGCCAGATTCCTAAGTTGGAGTTCCTAAGTTGGAGGTGGACAATGGGAACCCTTCGGGGTATTTTGGTGCTCTCGAGCCTGTGGGGTAACGGCTGAGAGTAATCTACGGTTGATCTCTTGTCCACCTGTTCATACTTTGGGTGACACCAGATTTCAGCTTTAAGGACCCCTTCCCAGCTGTTTATGGTTATATGTTTTGTTTGTAATAATAAAGGCCGCTGTGGCCAATTATATCCAACTTGAGACTCATGTCGTTATTCGGAGGTTGGAAGGAAAAGGGGTCGGTGATCCCTTGGGAAGGTACTTAATAAAGGGGGGTAGTCGACAATACCAATGTCAAGACAGGCTGGAGCGAGCCGCCCGCCCCCCCCCCCCCCGGGCGGCGTACGTGGAGGCCGCCATGACAGGGGCTTTGGCGCAGGGGACAAGGGGTTGGGGGGCGTGTTGCGCGTTCCAGGGGGAGGGGTTAGCGGTGGTGAAGGGGATGATGGGAGCGGGGGTGGAGCGGTTCACTTCCCGCTCTACAGGACCTGAAGCAGTCCCGCCCGCCCTCCCCTTTTTTGTTGTGTTCATGGGTTTTTTGTCCTTATTTTCGGGTCATAGTGGCTGTAGGCGGGGGGAGGGGTCCTTGGAGTTGGTGCTAAATTGGCCTGGGGGGTCCGTCGGGATACGGACTCTCCAGTTGGTTTAAGTTTTGGTTGCGGGTCTGGTGATCTGGGGGAATCTTGGTAATGGTGGGCCAGATTCCTAAGTTGGAGGTGGACAATGGGAACCCTTCGGGGTATTTTGGTGCTCTCGAGCCTGTGGGGTAACGGCTGAGAGTAATCTACGGTTGATCTCTTGTCCACCTGTTCATACTTTGGGTGACACCAGATTTCAGCTTTAAGGACCCCTTCCCAGCTGTTTATGGTTATATGTTTTGTTTGTAATAATAAAGGCCGCTGTGGCCAATTATATCCAACTTGAGACTCATGTCGTTATTCGGAGGTTGGAAGGAAAAGGGGTCGGTGATCCCTTGGGAAGGTACTTAATAAAGGGGGGTAGTCGACAATACCAATGTCATGCATCTTTGACTCTGATTGGGAGCAGCCAGCCGACCTGTAATTAGAACCTGGAAAAGAAACATAAGTCTTCTATACTGCCACCGACGTTCTGCGTGGATTTGCAGGTGGTGACAGTGTGGCATATAAAGTCAAAGCTATGATCATTTCTAATTCTCGCTTGTTGGTGTATAAAGTCTACAAAAACGGAGAAGGGAGGGAATGGAACACCATGTTTGTGTTTGTACGTGGAACCATGTGTGAGCCACCTCTCCTGTAATTTGTAGGGCACCTTTTGGACTATAGGGTTAACATCTCTGGCTATGTTGAGGAATGCAAGTCCCTGTAGGTCATCTTCCTGTTTGGCAACTTGAACTTCCATTAGCAGGTCACTTAGTTCTCTAAGTTTCTGGAGACCCTTGTTAGATATTTTAGGAAAGTCATTGATTCTTTTGAACAAGGCTCTTTCTATTACCTCTGTTGAGCTGTAATGCTCATCCAGTCTCTTCCAGATCTCTTTGAGGCCAGTCTCAGGGCGGTTTATATTAATGTCTCAACTCACTGCATGTTTTACTGAGGGTATGTGCACACGTTGCGGATTTCTTGCAGAAATTTCCTGAAGAAAACCGGAAATTTTCTGCAAGAAATCCGCATTTTTTTTTTTGCGTTTTTTTTCCGTTTTTTTGCGTTTTTTTAGCATTCTGCAAGCGTAATTAGCTTGCAGAATGCTAAAGTTTTCCAAGCGATCTGTAGCATCGCTTGGAAAACTGACTGACAAGTTGGTCACACTTGTCAAACATAGCGTTTGACAAGTGTGACCAACTTGTTACTATAGATGCTGCTTTTGCAGCATCTATAGTAAAAGATAGAACGTTTAAAAATAATAAAAAAAATAAAAAAAATGCTTATACTCACCCGCAGACATCAGATCTCCTCACCGGCGTCCGTTCCTATAGCTGATGTGTGCGCGCAGGGCCTTCCATGACGTCACGGTCACGTGAGCGGTCTCGACCAATCACAGGACAGTGACGTCATTCGGCAAGGTCCTTCACCGCACACCAGCTACAGGAACCGAAGCCAGCGTGCAGCACAGAGGCGGGAACACTTCGGGGGCCATCAGAGGGTGAGTATAGGACTATTTTTTATTTTAATTCTTATTTTTTTACCAATTATATGGTGCCCAGTGCGTGGAGGAGAGTCTCCTCTCCTCCACCTTGGGTACCAACCGCACATAATCTGCTTACTTCCCGCATCGTGGGCACAGCCCCGTGCGGGAAGTAAGCAGATCAATGGACCCCTAGGTGTGCGGAATCCCCTGCAATTCCGCATTTTAATGAACATGTTGCTTTTTTTTCCGCGATGCGATTTTTTCGCGGAAAAAAAGGCTACATTTGCACAAAAAATGCGGAATACACTGAAAATAATGGGAGGCATATGTTAGCGTTTTTTTCGCGTTTTTATCACGTTTTTATAGCGAAAAAACGCGAAAAAAACACGAAAAATACTGAACGTGTGCACATGGCCTGACTCTTCTCCTAGGTATTTGACTAAGAGATCTATATCTTCTCTGTGTTGTAGCCCCAAGTCTCTAGTGACATTTTGGAAGGAAGCTTTCTAAGCTCTGTAACCTTCAGCTTGGTCAGTGAATTTCATAAGTCCCAGCGTCAGAGCAGCTTTTTTTCGTTTCCCGCTGTATTCACCTGTCCCAGCCAGGGATCCGATCCTCTGCACGGCCGGCGATGGACCTGCCTCTTCTCTTCATGCTCCCCCATCTCAGGGACCTGGCTGAGTCCCAACATAGAAACTTTGCTTTCTGTATTTACAGCACTTGCACTACCACCTGTATACTGTATACAGACTGCTGTATATACAGTTATATAGGTGATTTTGGCTGCTAAATCCTTGCATAATCACAGTATAACCTATATAATGTATATGCATGTAGAAAAGCCGCGGAGACACCATCACGTGTTTCTCAACGCAAGCAATGAATAGTCAGGTCTTTCACCTGGAAGGAACAACCACAGGAAGGGCAGCATCCAATAATGGAAAACCACCTATGCCAAAACATGGTATCCATCCACAGACAGCTGTTTCGGGGTATTTGCCCCTCATCAGTGTGGAGTAGGAAACTGGCTATTAGGAGCAGTGCCTAGTGAAAAGACTATAAACATGAAGATGAATGACCTCGGGGAGATCAAAACATCCAACACCGCAGAGACACCATCACGTGTTTCTCAACACAGTGATCCAGAACACTGCCCCCATCCCTTAAGGGAAATATGCAAATGCATGTAGAAAAGCCGCGGAGACACCATCACGTGTTTCTCAACGCAAGCAATGAATAGCCAGGTCTTTCACCGGGAAGGAACAACCACAGGAAGGGCAGCATCCAAATAGCATCCAAATCCTAATAGCCAGTTTCCTACTACACACTGATGAGGGGCAAATACCCCGAAACAGCTGTCTGTGGATGGATACCATGTTTTGGCATAGGTGGTTTTCCTTTATTGGATGCTTTATTGGTGTTTTCGCGGTGTTGGATGTTTTGATCTCCCCGATTTCATTCATCCTCATGTTTATAGTCTATATAATGTATATACAGCTGTCTATGTACAGTATACAGGTGATACTGCGACTCTGCTGTATATACAGTACAGACCAAAAGTTTGGACACACCTTCTCATTTAACCCTTTTCTGACCTCGGACGGGATAGTACGTCCGAGGTCAAAAGCCCCGCTTTGATGCGGGCTCTGGCGGTGAGCCCGCATCAAAGTCGGGACATGTCAGTTGTTTTGAACTTCCCCTGACGAAGCTGCGCCTGCAGCGATACGCGTGGGGCTTCTGCCTCACCCCCTAGCTTGTCTCCTGTCTCTCTCAGGCATCTGGGTCTATGGTATACCATTGTTCAGCGTTGGTATTGTCCTTGCTGGACATTCCCTTCCTCCTTTTCATTTCTCTTATAACTAGGCATCTACCATGCTGTATTTGCACTACTTTGTACTCTAGATAACATGGGGTTGCTAGTATATACCTGATTGAGCTATTTTGGCATACAACCGAAGCCCAGACTAATATGTCAACATTGATATTTTCATTGTCCTGGGTAAACAGCATGCTGATTTAACACTTTATATGTCTGTATTTAGTACACTGAACTACAGTTATCTTCTGACCTGACCATTCGCTTGTGTATGACCATTAGTCAATGTATATCTCTGTTCAGTTCTTTATATGTTTATGCATGCTATATTGAGCTATCATCTGTATAGACAGGGGGCATTATGCATTTTCCAGCACTGTATTCATGTGTTTGTGTTACTTCATGGTATATGTGCATAGGGGTGTTGGTTCATGGTTCTGTATCCAGGCCTTTTTAAATGGTTTTACTGTATTTGTCTTTTTTTGAGGTGTAATTAAACATTTTTGATATTTTCGTATACTTTATGGGTGTGCATACCGTTATTGGCCTAGTCTTTTTCTCTCGTATTTCCAGTTGTTTTGAACAGCTGACATGTGCCCGTAATAGGCGCGGGCAGAATCGCGATCTGCCCGTGCCTATTAACTAGTTAAATGCCGCTGTCAAACGCAGACAGCGGCATTTAACCGGCGCTTCCGGCCAGGCGGCCGGAAATGAGCGCATCTCCGACCCCTGTCACATGATCAGAGGTCGGCGATGCTTCTACATTGTAACCATAGAGGTCCTTGAGACCTCTGTGGTTACTGATCCTGGATAGCTGTGAGCGCCACCCTGTGGTCGGCGCTCACAGCACACCTGCATTTCTGCTACATAGCAGTGAACATCAGATCGCTGCTATGTAGCTGAGCCGATCGCGTTGTGCCAGCTTCTAGGCTACTATGGAGGCTATTGAAGCATAGCAAAAGTAAAAAAAAAGTAAAAAAAATGTGAAAAAAAAAAAAATATATAAAAGTTTAAATCACCCCCCTTTCGCCCAATCAAAATAAATCAATAAAAAAAAATCAAACCTACACATATTTGGTATCGCTGCGTTCAGAATCGCCTGATCTATCAATAAAAAAAAGCATTAACCTGATTGCCAAACGGCGTAGCGAGAAAAAAATTCGAAACGCCAGAATTACGTTTTTTTGGTCTCCACGACATTGCATTAAAATGCAATAACGGGCGAACAAAAGAATGTATCTGCACTGAAATAATATCACTAAAAATAACAGCTCGGCATGCAAAAAATAAGCCTTCACCTGACTCCAGATCATGAAAAATGGAGACGCTATGAGTATCGGAAAATGGCGCATTTTTTTTTTTTTTTTAGCAAAGTGTGGAAATTTTTTTCACCACTTAGATAAAAAATAACCTAGTCATGTTAGATGTCTATGAACTTGTACTGACTGGAGAATCATAATGGCAGGTCAGTTTTAGCATTTAGTGAACCTAGCAAAAAAGCCAAACAAAAAACAAGTGTGGGATTGCACTTTTTTTGCAATTTCACCGCACTTGGAATTTTTTTCCCGTTTTCTAGTACATGACATGGTAAATCCAATGATGTCGTTCAAAAGTACAAATGGTCCCGGAAAAAATAAGCCCTCAAATAGCCAAATTGACGGAAAAATAAAAAAGTTATGGCTCTGTGAAGGAGGGGAGCGAAAAACGAACACGGAAAAATGGAAAATCCCAAGGTCATGAAGGGGTTAAAAAATTTTCTGAATTTTCATGACTATGAAAATTGTACATTCACACTGAAGGCATCAAAACTGTGAATTAACACATGTGGAATTATATACTTAAAAAAGTGTGAAACAACTGAAATTATGTCTTATATTCTAGATTCTTCAAAGTAGCCACCTTTTTCTTTGATGATTGCTTTGTACACTCTTGGCATTCTCTTGATGAGCTTCAAGAGGTAGCCACCGGGAATGGTCTTCCAGCAATCTTGAAGGAGTTCACAGAGATGCTTAGCACTTGTTGGCCCTTTTGCCTTCACTCTGCGGTCCAGCTAACCCAAAAACATCTTGATTGGGTTCAGGTCTGGTGACTGTGGAGGCCAGGTCATCTGGCATAGCACCCCATCACTCTCCTTCTTGGTCAAATAGCCCTTACACAGCCTGGTGGTCTTTTTGGAGTCATTGTCTTGTTGAAAAATAAATGATGGTCCAACTAAATGCAAACGGAATGGAATAGCATGCCGCTGCAAGATGCTGTGATAGCCATGCTGGTTCAGTATGCCTTCAATTTTGAATAAATCCGCAACAGTGTCACCAGCAAAACACCCCCACACTATCACACCTCCTCCTCCATGCTTCACGGAGGGAACCAGGCCCGTAGAATCCATCCGTTCACCTTTTCTGCGCAGCACAAAGACACGGTGGTTGGAACCAAAGATCTTAAATTTGGACTCATCAGACCAAAGCACAAATTTCCACTGGTCTAATGTCCATTTCTTGTGTTCTTTAGCCCAAACAAGTCTCTTCTACTTGTTGCCTGTCCTTAGCAGTGGTTTCCTAGTAGCTATTTTACCATGAAGGCCTACTGCACAAAGTCTCCTCTTAACAGTTGTTGTAGAGATGTGTCTGCTGCTAGAACTCTGTGTGGCATTGACCTGGTCTCTAATCTGAGCTGCTGTTATCTTGCAATTTCTGAGGCTGGTGACTTGAAAAAACTTATCCTCAGAAGCAGAGGTGACTCTTGGTCTTCCTTTCCTGGGGCGGTCCTCATGTGAAACTGTTTCTTTGTAGCGCTTGATGGTTTTTGCCACTGCACGTGGGGACACTTTCAAAGTTTTCCCAATTTGTCATACTGACTGACCTTCATTTCTTAAAGTAATGATGACTGTTGGGAATTCTGCTTTTGGGCTCCCTCCGGTGGTTGCCCCTGAGTTGCAGTCCTGGTCAGGTGTATCTGCTGATTGCAGTTCTGACTGGGGTATTTAGGCGTGCAGGATTCATTAGTCCTTGCCAGTTGTCAATTGTTGTTGGGAGGTGTAGGACCTCTGCCTGGTTCCTCCTGCCTTTCTGCCAAATCAGCAAAGATAAGTGTCTGTTTTTTTTTTCCTTGTGGCACACATGTTGTGTGCTTCACAATTCAGTGCTATTCTTTGTGTTTTCTTGTCCAGCTTAGATTGTGTCAGTATTTTCTCAGTCTTGCTGGATTCTCTGGAGTGGCGGATATACATTCCATGTCTTTAGTTAGATTGTGGAACTTTTTGTATTATCTGCTGTGGATATTTTTGGAAGGGTTTTAATACTGACCGCCTAGTAATCTGTCCTATCCTTTCCTATTTAGTTAGAGTGGCCTCTTTTGCTAAATCCTGTTTTCTACCTGCGTGTGTCTATTCTTCTCCTACTCACAGTCATTATTTGTGCGTGGGGAGCTGCTTATCCTTTGGGGGTCTGCTCTGAGGCAAGGTAGCATTCCTATTTCCATCTATAGGGGTATTTAGTCCTCCGGCTGTGTCGAGGTGTCTAGGGTATGTTAGGCACACCCCACGGCTACTTCTAGTTGCGGTGTTAGTTCAGGATTTGCGGTCAGTACAGGTTCCACCGACTCCAGAGAAAGTTTCATGCGGCTCCAAGGTCACCAGATCATAACAATACAACTGGCCCATAATGAGTTAAATGCATCTCAGGAGAACGGAAGAAAGGTGTTGAGCCATTTTTTTTTCTGCAGTCTGTTTTGTCTTTTTTTCCCTCTTTATTTATGGGTGGCTGAGGAGTCTTGTGCCAGCATGGATGTTCAGGAATTAGCTTCTCGTGTAGACCAGCTTGCTGCTAGGGTACAGGGTATATCTGATTATATTGTTCAGACTCCAGCTTTAGAGCCGAAGATTCCTACTCCTGATTTGTTTTTTGGTGATAGGTCAAAATTTTGGGGGTTTAAAAATAATTGTAAACTGTTTTTTGCTCTGAGACCGCGATCCTCCGGTGATTCCATTCAGCAGGTTAAAATTGTCATCTCCCTGCTGCGTGGCAATCCACAGGATTGGGCATTTTCCCTGGAATCTGGGAATCCGGCCTTGCTTAATGTAGATTCCTTTTTTCAGGCTTTAGGATTATTATATGATGAACCTAATTCTGTGGATCAAGCGGAGAAAACCTTGTTGGCCCTGTCTCAGTGTCAGGATGCGGCAGAATTGTTTTGTCAGAAATTTAGAAAATGGTCTGTGTTGACTAAATGGAATGATGATGCTTTGGCGGCAATTTTCAGAAAGGGTCTTTCTGAATCCGTTAAAGATGTTATGGTGGGGTTTCCCACGCCTTCCGGTCTGAGTGATTCTATGTCTCTGGCCATTCAGATTGATCGGCGCTTGCGGGAGCGTAGAACTGTGTGCACTATGGCGTCGTCCTCAGAGCCAATTCCTGAGCCAATGCAGTGTGATAGGATTTTGTCTAGAACGGAACGACAAGGATTCAGACATCAGAATAGGTTGTGTTTAGTGTTGAGCGATACCTTCCGATATCGGAAAGTATCGGTATCGGAAAGTATCGGCCGATACCGTCAAAGTATCGGATCTCGCCGATTCCGATACCCGATCCCAATGCAAGTCAATGGGACGAAAATATCGGAATTAAAATAAACCCTTTCTTTCCTTGTAGGTTCATTCTATATGAAGGAAAACAACTAAGAATAATGTAGGATGTATTGGGGGACGTGGCGGAGACATTAAAGGCATAGAGGTTTAGCCCAATCAAATAGAATAGCAGGAATTTTTTTTTTTTTTTAAAGACGTTCGGAGTTACAAAGATATTGACTATGTTAAGATTTTTTCTATTTTGTCAGATATTGATGTTTCACTACTTCCACGTCCTTCACCCTCTTTTTTACTTCTCCCACACTTTCTTCTTCATCATCAGCATCTTTGACATCAACTTCTTCTTCACCTTATTCATCTTCTTCATCTTCCACCTATAATTTTTTTTTTTACATTGTTCATATTCTTTTTATTTAACTATTATTCTTCTTCATATTCTACTTCTTCATCATATTCTTATTTGTGACAGGCATTCCCATAGTTGTTATCTATAAAAGTTTGAAGATTACACCTTCCGTTCTGCCTGTCACAAAAGAGTTACATTTGTCCGCGTTCAGTTTGGCCTGCAGCATCAGGCTTTATCCAGGGGCACCACGAGGAGGAACGGACTCACCCCCATACACTGCTTAGTCTTCTTCTGCTTATAATTTAGATAATATCTTTTACTCTGATATTTAGTGTTATGCTTAATGTTCTTCTGCTCTTTGTTCTGCAGCCTCTTGTTCTTCTGCTTCTCGGTCTCCCATGTCGTCGTCGTCTCCAGGGTCGTCGTCTCCAGGGTCGTCATCTCCGGGGTCGTCGTCATCGGGGTGGTCTTCAGGGTCATCATCTCCAGGGTCGTCGTCATCTCAGTGCTTGTCATCTCTGGTGTCGTCGTCATCTTAGGGGTGGTCTTCCGGGTCGTCGTCTTTAGGGTCTTGAACTTGGAAATGTAGCAGAAGGTACAAGAAGGCTGAGAAAATGCCGAGAAACAGCTGATGGAACTGGAACTCGGATGGCTACCCGAAGGTCCAAGAGCCAATGGAACTACCGAGGACCAGCTGACGTTACTGGAACCCGGTTACTAAGCAGGAGGTACCTGTGCCTGAAAGCACTATCAAGGACCACCTGACGTTGGTGGAACTCGGATACCCAGAGGGAGGCACCTAAGCCAAAGGCTCTGCCCGGAACCAGCTGACGGTACTGGAACCAGGATGGGGAGCAGAAGGTACAAGAGCAAAAGACACTGCCGAGAACCAGCTGACGGTACTGGAACCCGGATGGGTAGCCGAAGGTCCAAGAGCCAATGGAACTACCGAGGACCAGCTGACGTTACTGGAACCCGGTTACTAAGCAGGAGGTACCCATGCCTGAAAGCACTACCAAGGACCACCTGACGTTGGTGGAACTCGGATACCTAGAAGGAGGCACCTAAGCCAAAGGCTCTGCCCGGAACCAGCTGACGGTGCTGGAACCAGGATGGGGACCTATTCAAGCTTGTCTTCCTAGAGCCCCAACTAGCGGTGTTGGAGCAAAGGGTCAGCAGGGGGAGCAGAGTGTAGGCCGAAGCCTGCACTGGAGGCATTTGTAGGTCTGTTGTGTCTGCGTGGCTGTTGCAGGACACATTGCCGGCTACACAGCAGGGGAACAGCTGGCGGTGCTGAACCCCACTGACACATTGGCGGGTGTTTTGCTCTGTGCAGCCAGCACTTCGGGGCACCAACTGGCGGTGTTAGAGCCCAGGCTCTGCAGGGGGAGCAGAGTGTAGGCCGAAGCCTAATTGAACCAATTTTAAAGGTAACCTTTAACCCCCCCTCAGGTGTTACACACTAGAAGAGCCACGCCTTATGCAGCAGTAGTGCTGCACAAGTGAAAGGTTGCTCTTTTAATTTTGTTCCTTGCACAAGCTGAATGAAACACGTACAACATTTTGGCCCTTATACAGTCAATATGTCTTGGAGGCGGGAGTTCCCTTCGTAATGAGACGCAGTACAGCTGGCAAAAATACCACCTTGGTGCTTGGCGCGGCCTCCTGAGCATCGCATTTTGATGTACAGGAGTCTCCGTTGTTGCGTTATCCCTTGGCCATGCGCTGCCCGTCTTCTGACATCATTTCATGTCGGCTGGTGCGGTTCGCGATGCCCATGAATCCCAGCCCCGCAGTGTCTTTACAGTGTTTCACACTGCGGGGCTGGGATTCATGGCCTGGCGCAGTACATATGTTCGCCTCTCGCTCGTGTCCTTACACCTGCTACAGACTGTGCGGCGTCAGCTGATCCCTTATCGCATGCCACGGCCATGAAGCCGCACAGTGTGAAGAAGGCGGAAGGAGCTGAGTGACAGCCTGGCGAAGATATGCACTGCTCATGCCCGTCAATCACACCCTCACAGTCAAAATAAATAAGACACAGAGGGGCGTTGTGTCGGGCAGGGCGGCCGCAGAGGCGCAGCCAGCCAAACAATGATGTCAGAAGACGGGCAGTGCTACCAAGGGGGTTGCAGCGTGTCATTACAAAGGAAAGTCACACCTCAGGGACGGTTTAATGGTCTCAGGGGACACATTTTAGACGTGTTACGTTCGGCGTGTGCAAGGAGAATAACTTAGTGAGCTACCTTGTACAAATGCAGCATTACTGCTGTACAAGGTGGCTGTTATACATACAAACGCCTGGGAGGGGGACAGGTTCCCTTCAATTTCAGTTCTTGTGTCTGCGTGGCTTTTGCAGGACACAGCAGGGGAACAGCTGGCGGTGCTGAACCCCACTGACACATTGGCTGGTGTTTTTCTCTGTGCAGCTAGCAGTACCGGGCGCCAACTGGCGGTGTTAGAGCCCAGGGTCAGCAGGAGGAGAGGGAGCAGAGTGTAGGCCGAAGCCTGCACTGACGGCAGCTTTGTGTCTGCGTGGCTGTTGCAGGACACGTTGCCGGCTACACAGCAGGGGAACAGCTGGCGGTGCTGAACCCCACTGACACATTGGCGAGGTGTTTTTCTCTGTGCAGCTAGCTCTACCTTGGTGCTTGGCGCGGCCTCCTGAGCATCGCATTTTGATGTACAGGAGTCTGCGTTGTTGCGTTATCCCTTGGCCATGGGCTGCCCGTCTTCTGACATCATTTCATGTCGGCTGGTGCGGTTCGCGATGCCCATAAATCCCAGCCCAGCAGTGCCTTTACAGTGTTTCACACTGCGGAGCTGGGATTCATGGCCTTGCGCAGTACATATGTTCGCCTCTCGCTCGGGTCCTTACACCTGCTTCAGACTGTGCGGCGCCAGCTGATCCCTTATGGCATGCCATGGCCATGAGGCCGCACAGTGTGAAGAAGGCGGAAGGAGATAAGTGCCAGGCGAAGATAGGCACTGCTCATGCCCATCAATCACACCCTCGCAGTCTAAAGAAATTAGGGGCGTTGTGTCGGGCAGGGCTGCCGCAGAGGCGCCGCCAGCCAAACAATGATGTGAGAAGACGGGCAGCGCTACCAACGGGGTTGCTGCGTGTCATTACAAAGGAAAGTCACACCTGAGGGACGTTTTAATGGTCTCAGGGGACACATTGTAGACGTGTTCCATTCCACGTGTGCAAGGAGAATAAGTTTATGAGCCACCTTGCACACATGCAGCATTACTGCTGTACAAGGTGGCTGTAAAACACACAAACACCTGGGGGAGGGGGGACATGTTCCCTTCAATTTCAGTTCTTGTGTCTGCGTGGCTTTTGCAGGACACAATGCCGGCTACACAGCAGGGGAACAGCTGGCGGTGCTGAACCCCACTGACACATTGGCTGGTGTTTTTCTCTGTGTAGCCAGCACATCGGGGCACCAACTGGCGGTGTTAGAGCCCAGGCTCTGCAGGGGGAGCAGAGTGTAGGCCGAAGCCTGCAGTGGAGCAAGTTGAAAGGGAACCTTTAACCCCCCCCCCCAAGGTGTTTGTAGCTGAAAGAGCCATCTTGTACAGCACTAATGCTGGAAAAGGTAAACTTAGCTCTTTTAATTATGGTCCTTGCAAACGCTGTACTTGACACTTATGAAATGTGTCCCCTCCCACCGTTAAACCGTCCGGTAGGTGGAACTTTCCTTCGTAATGTGACACAGCACAGCCGTCATTCTTACCCCCTTGGTGCCGTGCGCCGCCTCCTCAGCGTTGTTTAATTCCATCCCGGAGCCTGCGCTGTTATGTTATCCCTTGGCCAGGCACACTTAGTGCTGCCCATCTTCTGACATCATTTGGTGTCAGGCTGGCTGCGCCTGTGCGGCCGCGCTGGCCAAGATCCCGCCTCGCTGTGTCATCTAATGTAATCACTCTGCGGACCTGTGATCCATGGGCATGAGCAGTGCATATCCTCGCCTCTCACTCCCCTCCCTACGGCTTCTTCAGACTGTGCGGCGTCACGGCCGTGGCATGCTATTAGGGATCAGCTGACGTTGCACAGTATGAAGAAGGCGTAGGGAGATGAGTGAGAGGCGGATGTTAAGATATGCACTGCGCATGTCCATGGATCACAGACCCGCAGTGGGATTAAATCAGAAGACACTATGAGGCGGGATCTCAGCAAGCGCGGCCGCACAGGCGCAGCCAGCCTGACACCAAGTAATATCAGAAGACGGGCAGCGCTAAGTGTGCATGTCCAAGGGCTAACATAACAGCGCAGGCTTCGGGACAGATTCAAACAACGCTGAGGAGGCGGCGCACGGTGCCAAGGGGGTAAGAATGACGGCTGTGCTGCGTCACATTACGAAGGAAAGTTCCACCTACCGGACGGTTTAACGGTGGGAGGGGACACATTTCATAAGTGTTAGGTTCAGCATGTGCAAGGAGCACCACGAAAAGAGGCACTTTTTCCTTTTGCATCATTACTGCTGCACAAGGTGGCTCTTTCAGTAAGAAACGCCTGGGGGGGACAGGTTCCCTTCAATTTAAGTTGCTGTGCCTGCGTGGCGGTCGCATGACACGTTGCCGTATACACAGCAGGGGAGCAGCAGGCATTACTGAACCCCACAAACACATTGGTGAGGTGTTTGGCTCTGTGCGGACAGCACTTCCGGACAACAACTAGCGGTGTTGGAGCCCAGGGACAGCAGGAGGAGGAGGTGGAGGAGAGAGGAGGGATTGCCACACACACAGCTGGGGAACAGGTGACGTTACTGAACCCCAATAACAGAGGAGTGACTGTTGACTGTGCGGACAGCACTACCAGGCAACAACTAGCGGTGTTGGAGCCCAGGGACAGAAGGAGGAGGAGGTGGAGGAGAGAGGAGGGATTGCCACACACACAGCAGGGGAACACCTGACGTTACTGAACCCCAATAACAATAACAAAGGAGCGACTGTTGACTGTGCGGACAGCACTTCCGGACAACAACTAGCGGTGTTGGAGCCCAGGGACAGAAGGAGGAGGGGGAGGTGGAGGAGAGAGGAGGGATTGCCACACACACAGCTGGGGAACAGCTGACGTTACTGAACCCCCAATAACAGAGGAGCGACTGTTGACTGTGCGGACAGCACTACCAGGCAACAACTAGCGGTGTTGGAGCCCAGGGACAGAAGGAGGAGGAGGTGGAGGAGAGAGGAGGGATTGCCACACACACAGCAGGGGAACAGCTGACGTTACTGAACCCCAATAACAGAGGAGCGACTGTTGACTGTGCGGACAGCACTTCCGGACAACAACTAGCGGTGTTGGAGCCCAGGGACAGAAGGAGGAGGAGGAGGTGGAGGAGAGAGGAGGGATTGCCACACACACAGCTGGGGAACAGCTGACGTTACTGAACCCCAATAACAGAGGAGCGACTGTTGACTGTGCGGACAGCACTACCAGGCAACAACTAGCGGTGTTGGAGCCCAGTGACAGAAGGAGGAGGAGGTGGAGGAGAGAGGAGGGATTGCCACACACACAGCAAGGGAACAGCTGACGTTACTGAACTCCAATAACAGAGGAGCGACTGTTGACTGTGCGGACAGCACTTCCGGACAACAACTAGCGGTGTTGGAGCCCAGGGACAGAAGGAGGAGGAGGAGGTGGAGGAGAGAGGAGGGATTGCCACACACACAGCAGGGGAACAGCTGACGTTACTGAGCCCCAATAACAGAGGAGCGACTGTTGACTGTGCGGACAGCACTTCCGGACAACAACTAGCGGTGTTGGAGCCCAGGGACAGAAGGAGGAGGAGGAGGTGGAGGAGAGAGGAGGGATTGCCACACACACAGCTGGGGAACAGCTGACGTTACTGAACCCCAATAACAGAGGAGCGACTGTTGACTGTGCGGACAGCACTACAAGGCAACAACTAGCGGTGTTGGAGCCCATGGACAGAAGGAGGAGGAGAGAGGAGGGATTGCCACACACATAGCTGGGGAACAGCTGACGTTACTGAACCCCAATAACAGAGGAGCGACTGTTGACTGTGCGTACAGCACTACCAGGCAACAACTAGTGGTGTTGGAGCCCAGGGACAGCAGGAGGAGCAGAGGAACACAGTATAGGCCGAAGCCTGATTGGAGAAAGTCGAAAGGGAACCTTTAACCCCCCCCAAGGCGTTTGTAGCTGAAAGAGACAGCTTGTGCAGCACAAAGGATGCAAAAGGAAAAGGTGGCTCTTTTCATTATGCTCCTTGCAAACACAGAACTAAACACTTATAAAATGTGTCCCCTGATACCATGAGACCGTCCCAGAGGTGGGACTTTCCTTCGTAATATGACGCAGCACAGCCGTCATTCCTACCCCCTTGGCGCCGTGCCCCGGCTCCTCAGCGTTGTTTAATTCCGTCCCGGAGCCTGCGCTGTTATGTTATCCCTTGGCCAGGCACACTTAGCGCTGCCCATCTTCTGACATCATTTGGTGTCAGTCTGGCTGCGCCTGTGCGTCCGCGCTGGCCGAGATCCCGCCTTGCAGTGTCGTCTAATGTAATCCCACCGCGGGCCTGGGATCCGTGGCCATGTGCAGTGCATATCCTCGCCTCTCACTCCCCTCCCTACGGCTTCTTCAGACTGTGCGGCGTCACGGCCGTGGCATGCTATTAGGGATCAGCTGACGTTGCACAGTATGAAGAAGGCGTAGGGAGATGAGTGAGAGGCGGATGTTAAGATATGCACTGCGCATGTCCATGGATCACAGACCCGCAGTGGGATTAAATCAGAAGACACTATGAGGCGGGATCTCAGCAAGCGCGGCCGCACAGGCGCAGCCAGCCTGACACCAAATAATGTCAGAAGACGGGCAGCGCTAAGTGTGCATGTCCAAGGGCTAACATAACAGCGCAGGCTTCGGGACAGATTCAAACAACGCTGAGGAGGCGGCGCACGGTGCCAAGGGGGTAAGAATGACGGCTGTGCTGCGTCACATTACGAAGGAAAGTTCCACCTACCGGACGGTTTAACGGTGGGAGGGGACACATTTCATAAGTGTTAGGTTCAGCATGTGCAAGGAGCACCACGAAAAGAGGCACTTTTTCCTTTTGCATCATTACTGCTGCACAAGGTGGCTCTTTCAGTAAGAAATGCCTGGGGGGACAGGTTCCCTTCAATTTAAGTTGCTGTGCCTGCGTGGCGGTCGCATGACACGTTGCCGTATACACAGCAGGGGAGCAGCAGGCATTACTGAACCCCACTAACACATTGGTGAGGTGTTTGGCTCTGTGCGGACAGCACTTCCGGACAACAACTAGCGGTGTTGGAGCCCAGGGACAGCAGGAGGAGGAGGTGGAGGAGAGAGGAGGGATTGCCACACACACAGCTGGGGAACAGGTGACGTTACTGAACCCCAATAACAGAGGAGTGACTGTTGACTGTGCGGACAGCACTACCAGGCAACAACTAGCGGTGTTGGAGCCCAGGGACAGAAGGAGGAGGAGGTGGAGGAGAGAGGAGGGATTGCCACACACACAGCAGGGGAACACCTGACGTTACTGAACCCCAATAACAGAGGAGCGACTGTTGACTGTGCGGACAGCACTTCCGGACAACAACTAGCGGTGTTGGAGCCCAGGGACAGAAGGAGGAGGAGGAGGTGGAGGAGAGAGGAGGGATTGCCACACACACAGCTGGGGAACAGCTGACGTTACTGAACCCCAATAACAGAGGAGCGACTGTTGACTGTGCGGACAGCACTACCAGGCAACAACTAGCGGTGTTGGAGCCCAGTGACAGAAGGAGGAGGAGGTGGAGGAGAGAGGAGGGATTGCCACACACACAGCAGGGGAACAGCTGACGTTACTGAACTCCAATAACAGAGGAGCGACTGTTGACTGTGCGGACAGCACTTCCGGACAACAACTAGCGGTGTTGGAGCCCAGGGACAGGAGGAGGTGGAGGAGAGAGGAGGGATTGCCACACACACAGCTGGGGAACAGCTGACGTTACTGAACCCCAATAACAGAGGAGCGACTGTTGACTGTGCGTACAGCACTACCAGGCAACAACTAGTGGTGTTGGAGCCCAGGGACAGCAGGAGGAGCAGAGGAACACAGTATAGGCCGAAGCCTGATTGGAGAAAGTCGAAAGGGAACCTTTAACCCCCCCCCAAGGCGTTTGTAGCTGAAAGAGACAGCTTGTGCAGCACAAAGGATGCAAAAGGAAAAGGTGGCTCTTTTCATTATGCTCCTTGCAAACACAGAACTAAACACTTATAAAATGTGTCCCCTGATACCATGAGACCGTCCCAGAGGTGGGACTTTCCTTCGTAATATGACGCAGCACAGCCGTCATTCCTACCCCCTTGGCGCCGTGCCCCGGCTCCTCAGCGTTGTTTAATTCCGTCCCGGAGCCTGCGCAGTTATGTTATCCCTTGGCCAGGCACACTTAGCGCTGCCCATCTTCTGACATCATTTGGTGTCAGTCTGGCTGCGCCTGTGCGTCCGCGCTGGCCGAGATCCCGCCTCGCAGTGTCGTCTAATGTAATCCCACCGCGGGCCTGGGATCCGTGGCCATGTGCAGTGCATATCCTCGCCTCTCACTCCCCTTCCTCCGGCTTCTTCAGACTGTGCGGTGTCACGGCCGTGGCATGCTATCAGGGATCAGCTGACGGCGCACAGTCTGAAGAAGGCGAAGGGAGATGAGTGAGAGGCGGAGGTGAAGATATGCACTGCGCATGCCCATGGATCCCAGGCCAGAAGTGTGATTAAATCAGAAGACACTGCGAGGTGGGATCTCGGCCAGCGCGGCCGCACAGGCGCAGTCAGCATGACACCAAATGATGTCAGGAGAGGGGCAGCGCTAAGTGTGCCTGGCCAAGGGATAACATAACAGCGCAGGCTTCGAGATAGAATCAAACAACGCTGAGGAGCCGGCGCATGGCGCCCGGGGGGTAAGGATGATGGCTGTGCTGCGTCACATTACGAAGGAAAGTCCCACCTCCGGGACGGTTTTACGGTATCAGTGAACACATTTTATAAGTGTTAAGTTCTGCGTGTGCAAGGAGCTAAACAAAAATAGCTACCATTTCCTTGTGCAGCATTACTGCTGCATAAGGTGGCTCTTTCAGTAACAAACGCCTTGGGGGGGGGGACAGGTTCCCTTAAATTTCAGTTGTTGTGTCAGCGTGGCGGTTGCAGGACACATTGCCGGCTACACAGCTGGGGATCAGCTAACGTTACTGACACCCAATAACACTGGGTCGTATGTTTTGACTGTGCAGATGGCACTTCTGAGCCTCAACTGGTGGTGTTGGAGCCCAGGAATTAAAGTTCAGGTGGTAGAAAGATGAACACAACTGGAGACCTGGATACTGTAGACAGTCACCTAATTATTTAATCAGGAAGAGGAGTGGCAAATTCCTGCGAGATCCAGGCCTGGTTCATTTTCAGGAAAGTAAGCCGGTCAACGTTATCGGAGGATAGTCGCATGCGACGGTCAGTTAGTACACCACCTGCAGCACTAAAGACGCATTCTGATAGTACACTAGCCGCAGGGCAAGCCAGCACCTCCAATGCATACTGACTTAGCTCTGGCCATGTATCCAGCTTTGAGACCCAAAACTTGAAAGGGGAAGAGCCGTCTGGGAGTACAGCAAGAGGCCAAGACATGTAGTCTGTCACCATCTGACGGAACCGTTGCCTCCTGCTGACTGGAGCCGTCTGTGATGGTGTAGACTTTTGTGGCGGGCACAGAAAACTGTGCCACAGTTGGGCCATACTGGTCTTGCCTTGGGCAGAGGCACTGCTTCTGCTCCCTCTTTGTGCAGAGCCTCCTCCACTGCCTGGACGCACTGAGCTGCTTTGTAATGCACTAGCAGCACTTCTCTCAGTTGGAATGGAGAAGATGATGGAATTCACCAGTGTGTCTTGGTACTCCCGCATTTTTCGCTCCCGGTTCAACGGTGTGATGAGGCTTTCTACGTTGTCCGGGTAGCGAGGATCGAGGAGGGTGAACACCCAATAATCAGACATGCTGAGAATGTGGGCGATGCGGCGGTCGTTTCTCAGGCACTGCAGCATGTAATCCACCATGTGCTGCAGACTGCCAACTGGCCAAGAAACGCTGTCCCCTGCTTGAGGCGTGATCTCTGCCCGCTCGTCATCACCCCACCCTCACTGTACACACTGACTACTGGACAATTGTGTAACTCCCTCCTCTGGATGGATGTCTTCCTCCTCCATTGACTCCTCCTCATCCTCCTCACATAGTGTCCCCTGCCTACGCGTTTGTGAGGAACTACGTGGCGCTGACTGTCCAGAAGATGATGGAAATGGTGAATCCTCATCCTCCACCTCTTCCACAACATCATCCCTTAGCGCTTGCAGTGATTTTTCAAGCAGGCAGATAAGGGGGACAGTCATGCTGACTAGTGCATCATCTGCACTCGCCATCCGCGTGGAATAATCGAAGGGACGCAAAACCTGGCAGACGTCCTTCATAGTGGCCCACTCTGTGGTAGTGAAGTCTGAACGGCGCGGAGTGCGACTTCTTTGCGCCTGATGCAGCTGGTACTCCATTACTGCTTGCTGCTGCTCACACAACCGCTCCAACATATGTAACGTGGAATTCCACCTGGTAGGTAGGTCACATATGATGCGATGTTCCGGAAGGCGGAATCGGCGCTGCAGAGCCGCAATGCGCGCTTTTGCCGTGCTGGAACGCCGCAAGTGAGCACACTCTAGGCGGACCTTGTGCAGCAGAGCATCAAGATCCGGATAGTCCCTCAAAAAACTCTGCACGACCAAATTGAGCACATGTGCCATACATGGGATGTGAGTGAGGTTGCCGAGGCCCAGAGCTGCCACCAGATTTCGGCCATTATCACACACTACCATGCCTGGCTGGAGATTCGCTGCCACAAACCACACATCGCTCTCCTGCTTGATGGCATTCCAGAGCTCCTGCACTGTGTGGCTTCGATTCCCCAAAGAAATTAATTTCAAGACGGCCTGTTGACGTTTGGCCACGGCTGTGCTCATGTCGGTCGTAACAGGTAAACGTTCACGGGTCCATGTGGAGGTGGACTGTGACGGCTCCTGCAGCGATGATTCTGAGGAACTGGTGTAAGAGGAGGAGTCAATGCGTACAGACTGGATTCCTGCAATCCTTGGAGTGGGCAGGACACGTCTTGCGCCACTCGCACGATCTGTACCCGGCTCAACAACATTAACCCAATGGGCTGTGAGGGAAAGGTATCACCCCTGTCCATGTTGATTGGTCCACGCATCGGTGGTGAGGTGGACCTTGCTACTGACGGCATTCAGTAGCGCGTGTTTTATGTGTCCCTCCACATGCTTGTGCAGGGCAGGGACAGCTTGCCTGCTGAAGTAAAAGCGGCTGGGCACATTGTACTGTGGGACTGCCAATGACATCAAGTCACGGAAGCTGTCAGTCTCCACTAGCCTGAATGACAGCATTTCCAGTGACAGAAGTTTGGCAATGCCTGCAGTCAGAGCCTGTGCTCGTGGGTGGTTTGACGAGAAAGGCCGTTTTTTCTCCCATGCCTGTACTACCGATGGCTGTAGACTGGGATGGGAGTGTGAGGATGCCTGGGAACATGGTGCTGCGGGTGGAATTACAGTGGGTCTCTGGACAACAGGGCCAGAGGTTCTTCCACGGCGATCCTGGGAGGAAGCCGAACCAGCTGCGTGTGAGCTGGAGGAAGAGGCAACACGAGCTGAAGAGTTGGTAGCTGCCGCTGATGGTTGGCCTAGCTCTTCAGTGTGTTTTTCTAACTCCGCCAGGTGCCTGGTCCGCACATGTTTCCACATGTTGGAGGTATTGAGGTTGCTGACATTTCGACCTCTTTTGACTTTGTGATGACACACCTTGCATTTGACATAGCAAATGTCATCTGCAACTGTGTCAAAAAAGGACCAGGCACTGCAAGTCTTGGGAGCGCCCTTTTTGGCTTTTGAAAGAGACATGCTCCTAACGGGTGCCAAAGTGGAGGCTGCAGGATCCGCAGTCTTCCCCCTCCCTCTCCCTCTTTGGCCCGTTCGGGGAATCTCTTCCTCAGAGCTGCTCCCACCACCTTCCTGTCCCTCACGCCAAGATGGCTCAAGGACCACAGTCACTACCCTCTACACTACCCTCTGCCACCAACTGCTCCTCCTGGGTAGTTTCAGCAGCAGAGCACGCACCAGAAAGTGGCACCTGAGTGTCATCAGCGGATGCGTCCTGCGATGTGGTGACCGGAGGCACTGGCCCACCCGCCTCTTCAGACTCAGAGAGAAAAAGCTGTTGGGCATCACTGCACCCTGCCTCTTCTTCCATTTCTCCAATGCTGCTTGGCTGGCCCCCTGTTTCCAAGCCAAGAGATTCAGAGAACAGAAGTAGAGACGGCTCCTGTCCTGGGCTCTCTGTCTGCCTGGGCAATTTGACAGGTGGTGAAGAGACAGATGGGTGCTCTCCAGTGCTCTGTGTCTGAGAGGATGTGGCACTAATTGAAGTCGATGCATTAGCTGCCATCCATCCAACAACGGCTTCAATTTGGTCTTCACGCAGCAGCGGTGTACGGCGCTCTCCGACAAAGCTGCGCATGAACGACTGTTCCCTGCTGAAAGTGGGTGCTGATGAGTCACCGATGCCCGCAGCAGGCACAGAATCCCCACGTCCTCTCCCTGCTCCGAGCCCACGACCACGTGCCTTACTCCCTGCCTTCTTCATCTTGGTTGACTGATAAAGATAAGCAGAAAAGTACTAACGGCTTTGTGTGCTTATTCCTGAACAGCTCCTAACAGGTATAAGAAACACTAATTTTCTAAAGTGTGGACTAGACTTTAATATGAGCTAATGTGGCCTACACAAATGTAAAGTGGTGTGTTTGGTGAACTTTATTATTTATTTATTTTTTGGGGGCTGAACTGACAACAGGGCGAGCTGCAGTCACACGGAGACCGTGCAGACAGCCGTAAACGGCGCTGCAAGGCCCCAAAACACTCCTCTACGTTGTCCTATGTAGTGTTTTTCAATAAGTTAGCTGGATACGGGTGGAAAGACACTAATAGGAATTTTTTGAAAAAATGTGCAGCAGCCTGCACTACTTAAAACAAAAGGAAAATTGATTTTACGGTATGACGCAGTGAAGAACCCTGAGCTGAATACAACCGGCTATGGCTGCACACAGACTACAGGGCGAGCTGCAGTCACACGGAGACCGTGCAAACAGCCGTAAACGGCGCTGCAAGGCCCAAAAACACTCCTCTACGTTATCCTATGTAGTGTTTTTCCACAAGTTAGCTGGATACGGGTGGAAAGACACTAATAGGAATTTTTTGAAAATATGTGCAGCAGCCTGCACTACTTGAAAAAAAAAAATATAAACAGTATGAGGCAGTGAACCACCCTCCCTGAACTGAATACAACCAGCTATGGCCTATGGCTGCACACAGACTAGAGAGTGGGCTGCACACACACACACACACAGAGACCTTGCAGATCGCTGTGAAAACAGCGCTGCAAGGCAAAAGCAAGGTGATTAGTAGGTGAACACAGCGGTTGCTAAATTAGCCTTGGAAAAGAACAATGAAGCAAATCGCTATCTGTAAACTGGCCCTCAGTCAGCAAACAGCGTCCTGTCACTAACTGAATTCACAGCAGAGTGAGCGCAAAATGGCGCCAGCGACTTTTAAACTGCAGCATGACATCATTTCAGCAGCCAATCACAGCCTTGCCAGTAGTTTCATGCCCTCCATGCTGAACAGGATGTGCCCACACTTGGATTCATTCTCATTGGCTGAATTCGTGCAGTTTGAATCTGGGAACTTCCGATTCCGGTATACGATACGCGGCAAGTATCGGAATCCCTGTATCGGAATTCCGATACCGCAAGTATCGGCCGATACCCGATACTTGCGGTATCGGAATGCTCAACACTAGTTGTGTTAATATTGTGGCGACGCTTCTCATGTCATTTCAGTCTGCCCTAAGCGGACAAAGAGGATCGCTAGTTCATTTACTATCAGTACTGTACAACCTAAATTTCTGTTATCGGTGTCCTTGATCTGCTCATTGTCATCATTTTCTGTCATGGCATTTGTGGATTCAGGCGCCGCCTTGAACTTAATGGATTTTGAGTTTGCCAGGCGTTGTGGTTTTCCCTTGCAGCCTTTGCAGAACCCTATTCCTTTAAGGGGGATTGATGCTACACCTTTGGCTAAAAATAAGCCTCAGTTTTGGACACAGGTGACCATGCACATGGCGCCAGCCCATCAGGAAGATTGTCTATTTCTGGTGTTGCATAATTTGCATGATGTTATCGTGTTGGGTTTCCCGTGGTTGCAGGTACATAATCCTGTGTTGGATTGGAAATCTATCTCTGTGACTAGTTGGGGTTGTCAGGGGGTTCATAATGATGTTCCTTTGATGTCAATCTCCTCTTCTTCCTATTCTGAAATTCCAGAGTTTTTGTCTGATTTTCAGGATGTATTCGATGAGCCCAAGTCCAGTTCCCTTCCACCGCACAGGGACTGTGATTGTGCTATTGACTTGATTCCAGGCAGTAAGTTTCCTAAGGGTCGACTTTTCAACCTGTCTGTGCCTGAACATACCGCCATGCGGAGTTATGTTAAGGAGTCTTTGGAGAAAGGGCATATTCGGCCATCTTCTTCACCATTGGGAGCAGGTTTTTTTTTTGTTGCTAAGAAGGATGGCTCCTTGAGACCTTGTATTGATTATCGCCTCTTGAATAAGATCACGGTCAAGTTTCAATACCCTTTACCTTTGCTTTCCGATTTGTTTGCTAGGATTAAGGGGGCTAGTTGGTTTACGAAGATTGACCTTCGGAGGGCATATAATCTTGTTCGTATTAAACAGGGTGATGAATGGAAAACTGCGTTTAATACGCCCGAAGGCCATTTTGAATACCTTGTGATGCCATTCGGGCTCACTAACGCTCCATCTGTTTTTCAATCCTTCATGCATGATATCTTCCGGACTTATATTGATAAATTCTTGATTGTATATTTGGACGATATTTTGATTTTTTCCGATGATTGGAAGTCTCATGTGGAACAGGTCAGGATGGTATTTCAGATCCTTCGTGACAATGCTTTGTTTGTGAAGGAGTCTAAGTGTCTCTTTGGGGTGCAGAAGGTTTCTTTTTTGGGCTTTATTTTTTCTCCCTCATCTATGGAGATGGATCCGGTTAAGGTTCAGGCCATTCATGATTGGATTCAACCCACATCCGTGAAGAGCCTTCAGAAATTTTTGGGTTTTGCAAATTTTTTTCGCCGTTTCATTGTTAACTTCTCCAGCGTGGTTAAACCCTTGACTGATTTGACGAAGAAAGGCGCTGATGTAGCGAATTGGTCCTCTGCGGCTGTCTCTACCTTTCAGGAGCTTAAACGCCGATTTACTTCTGCTCTGGTGTTGCGCCAACCAGATGTTTCTCTTCCGTTTCAGGTTGAGATTGATGCTTCTGAGATTGGGGCAGGGGCCGTTTTGTCTCAGAGGGATTCTGTTGGTTCTTTGATGAAACCGTGTGCCTTTTTCTCCCGCAAGTTTTCACCTGCTGAATGCAATTATGATGTCGGCAATCGGGAGTTGTTGGCTATGAAGTGGGCATTTGAGGAGTGGCGACATTGGCTTGAGGGAGCTAAGCACCGTATTGTGGTCCTGACCGATCATAAGAATATGATTTACCTCGAGTCTGCCAAACGGCTGAGTCCTAGACAGGCTTGATGGTCCTTGTTTTTTTCCCGTTTTGATTTTGTGGTTTCGTATCTTCCGGGTTCTAAGAATATTAAGGCTGATGCCCTGTCTAGGAGTTTTTTGCCTGATTCTCCTGAGGCCCTTGAACCGGTCGGCATTCTGAAAGAAGGGGTGGTCCTTTCTGCCATTTCCCCTGATTTACGGCGGGTTCTTCAGAAATTTCAGGCTGATAGACCTGACCGCTGTCCTGTGGGGAAATTGTTTGTTCCTGACAGATGGACTAGTAGAGTGATTTCTGAGGTTCACTGTTCTGTGTTGGCTGGTCATCCTGGTATTTTTGGTACCAGAGATTTGGTTGGTAGGTCGTTTTGGTGGCCTTCGTTGTCACGTGATGTGCGTTCTTTTGTGCAGTCCTGTGGGACTTGTGCGCGGGCCAAGCCTTGTTGTTCCCGTGCTAGTGGGTTACTTTTGCCATTGCCGGTCCCTGAGTGGCCCTGGACGCATATTTCTATGGATTTTATTTCTGATCTTGAGGTTTCCCAGAGGATGTCAGTTATCTGAGTTGTTTGTGACCGGTTTTCTAAGATGGTTCATTTGGTGCCTTTGCCTAAATTGCCTTCCTCTTCAGAGTTGGTTCCGTTGTTTTTTCAGCATGTGGTTCGTTTACATGGTATTCCGGAGAATATTGTGTCCGACAGAGGTTCCCAGTTTGTTTCTAGGTTTTGGCGGGTCTTTTGTGCTAGTCTGGGCATTGATTTGTCTTTTTCTTCTGCATTTCATCCTCAGACAAATGGCCAGACCGAGCGAACTAATCAGACTTTGGAGACTTATTTGAGATGCTTTGTGTATGCCGATCAGGATGATTGGGTGGCCTTTTTGCCATTGGCCGAGTTTGCCCTTAATAATCGGGCTAGTTCGGCTACTTTGGTTTCGCCTTTTTTTTGTAATTTTGGTTTTCATCCTCGTTTTTCTTCTGGGCAGGTTGAGCCTTCTGGCTGTCCTGGTGTGGATTCTGTGGTTGACAGGTTTCAGCAGATTTGGGCTCATGTGGTGGACAATTTGGTGTTGTCTCAGGAGGAGGCTCAACGTTTTGCTAACCGTCGTCGGTGTGTTGGTTCCCGGCTTCGGGTTGGGGATTTGGTTGGTTGTCTTCCCGTCATGTTCCTATGAAGGTCTCTTCCCCTAAGTTTAAGCCTCGGTTTATTGGGCCTTATAGGATTTCTGAGATTATTAATCCGGTGTCTTTTCGATTGGCGCTTCCGGCCTCTTTTGCTATCCATAATGTCTTCCATAGATCTTTATTGCGGAAATATGTGGTGCCCGTTGTTCCCTCTGTTGATCCTCCGGCCCCTGTTTTGGTTGTTGGGGAGTTGGAGTATGTGGTTGAGAAGATTTTGGATTCTCGTTTTTCGAGGCGGAGGCTTCAGTACCTTGTCAAATGGAAGGGTTATGGCCAGGAGGACAATTCTTGGGTTTTTGCTTCTGATGTCCATGCTGCTGATTTGGTTCATGCTTTTCATCTGGCTCGTCCTGATCGGCCTGGGGGCTCTGGTGAGGGTTCGGTGACCCCTCCTCAAGGGGGGGGTACTGTTGGGAATTCTGCTTTTGGGCTTCCTCCTGTGGTTGTAGGTGGTAATGCAGTTGCCCCTGAGTTGCAGTCCTGGTCAGGTGTATCTGCTGATTGCAGTTCTGACTGGGTTATTTAGGCGTGCAGGATTCATTTGTCCTTGCCAGTTGTCAATTGTTGTTGGGAGGTGTAGGACCTCTGCCTGGTTCCTCCTGCCTTTCTGCCAAATCAGCAAAGATAAGTGTCTGTTTTTTTTTCCTTGTGGCACACATGTTGTGTGCTTCACAATTCAGTGCTATTCTTTGTGTTTTCTTGTCCAGCTTAGATTGTGTCAGTATTTTCTCAGTCTTGCTGGATTCTCTGGAGTGGCAGATATACATTCCATGTCTTTAGTTAGATTGTGGAACATTTTGTATTATCTGCTGTGGATATTTTTGGAAGGGTTTTAATACTGACCACCTAGTAATCTGTCCTATCCTTTCCTATTTAGCTAGAGTGGCCTCTTTTGCTAAATCCTGTTTTCTACCTGCGTGTCTATTCTTCTCCTACTCACAGTCATTATTCGTGGGGGGCTGCCTATCCTTTGGGGGTCTGCTCTGAGGCAAGGTAGCATTCCTATTTCCATCTATAGGGGTATTTAGTCCTCCGGCTGTGTCGAGGTGTCTAGGGTATGTTAGGCACACCCCACGGCTACTTCTAGTTGCGGTGTTAGTTCAGGATTTGCAGTCAGTACAGGTTCCACCGACTCCAGAGAAAGTTTCATGCGGCTCCAAGGTCACCAGATCATAACAGATTACCACTCATTTTTCTTTACTTAGCTGCTTTTTTCTTGCCATAATACAAATTCTAACTTTCTATTCAGTAGGACTATCAGCTGTGTATCCACCAGACTTCTGCACAACATAACTGATGGTCCCAACCCCATTTATAAGGCAAGAAATCCCACTTATTAAACCTGACAGGGCACACCTGTGAAGTGAAAGCCATTCCCTGTGACTACCTCTTGGAGCTCATCAAGAGAATGCCAAGAGTGTGCAAAGCATTCATCAAAGCAAAAGGTGGCAACTTTGAAGAACCTAGAACATAAGACATAATTTCAGTTGTTTCACACTTTTTTGTTAAGTATATAATTCCATATGTGTTAATTCATAGTTTTGATGCCTTCAGTGTGAATGTACAATTTTCATAGTCATGAAAATACAGAAAAATCTTTAAATGAGAAAGTGTGTCCAAACTTTTGGTCTGTTCTGTACATTATATATTTGATACTGTGATTATACACAGATTTAATGGTATACTATAATGCTGTCTTAATATAGTGTATAATGTGTGTGTATATATACAGCTCTGGCAAAAATTAGGAGACCACCACATCAAAACCCTGTCATGGGCATCCCAATCTCCTGACCTGAACCCCATTGAAAACCTCTGGAATGTAATCAAGAGGATGATGGATAGTCACAAGACATCAAACAAAGAAGAACTGCTTACATTTTTGCTCCAGAAGCCGTGTGAAAGACTGGTGGAAAGCATGCATGAAAGCTGTGAATAAAAATCATGGTTATTCCACAAAATAATGATTTCTGAACTCTTCCTGAGTTAAAGCATTAGTATTGTTGTTTCTAAATGATTATGAACTTGTTTTCTTTGCATTATTTGAGGTCTGAAAGCACTGTTTGTTTGTTTTTATTTTGACCATTTTTCTTTTTCAGAAAAAAAATACAAAATTTATTGCTTGGAAATTCGGAGACATGTTGTCAGAAGTTTATAGACTAAAAGAACAATTTACATTCTACTCAAAAATATACCTATAAAGAGAAAAATCAGATAAACTTAACACTTTGCAATGGTCTCTTAATTTTGCCAAAGCACAAAGTGGAAAATGAAGTTACAGGCTGATCCAACTTCAGTGGAAATGTCTCAAGACAAGGAATTGATGCTCAGTAGTGCGTGTGGCCTCCACGTGCCTATATGACCTCCCTACAACGCCTGGGCATGCTCCTAATGAGGTGTCGGATGGTCTCCTGAGGGATCTCCTCCCAGACCTGGACTAAAGCATCTGCCAACTCCTGGACAGTATGAGGTACAGTGTGACGTTGCTGGATGGTGCGAGACGTGATGTCCCAGATGTGTTCAATCGGATTCAGGTCTGGGGAAAAGGCTGGCAAGTATAATAGCTTCAATGCCTTCATCTTGCTGACACACTCCAGCCACATGAGGTCTGGCATTGTCCTGCATTAGGAGGACCCCAGGGCCATCCGCACCAGCATATTGACTCACAAGGGGTCTGAGTATTCATCTCGGTACCTAATGGCAGTCAGGCTAGCTCTGGCGAGCACATGGAGGGCTGTGTTGCCCTCCAAAGAAATGCCACCCCACACCATTACTGACCCACTGCCAAACTGGTCATGCTGAAGGATGTTGCAGGCAGCAGATCACTCTCCACAGCATTTCCAGACTCTGTCACATGTGCTCAGTGTGAACCTGCTTTCATCTGTGCAGAGCACAGGGTGTCACTGACGAATTTTCCAATCCTGGTGTTCTGTGGCAAATGCCATGCATCTTGCATGGTGTTTTGGCTGTGAGCACAACCCCCATCTGTGGACGTCGGGCACTCAGACCATCCTTATGGAGTCGGTTTCTAACTGTTTGTGCAAAACACATGCACATTTGTGGCCTGCTGGAGGTCACAAGAGGTTGGTACACAAAATGAGAATGCTTGGTCTGGGGGAAAATGTGTGTAAATGGGTTAGTAACTGGCTTAGTGATAGAAAGCAGAGGGTGGTTATAAATGGTATAGTCTCTAACTGGGTCGCTGTGACCAGTGGGGTACCGCAGGGGTCGGTATTGGGACCTGTTCTCTTTAACATATTCATTAATGATCTGGTAGAAGGTTTACACAGTAAAATATTGATATTTGCAGATGATACAAAACTATGTAAAGCAGTTAATACAAGAGAAGATAGTATTCTGCTACAGATGGATCTGGATAAGTTGGAAACTTGGGCTGAAAGGTGGCAGATGAGGTTTAACAATGATAAATGTAAGGTTATACACATGGGAAGAAGGAATCAATATCACCATTACACACTGAACGGGAAACCACTGGGTAAATCTGACAGGGAGAAGGACTTGGGGATCCTAGTTAATGATAAACTTACCTGGAGCAGCCAGTGCCAGGCAGCAGCTGCCAAGGCAAACAGGATCATGGGGTGCATTAAAAGAGGTCTAGATACACATGATGAGAGCATTATACTGCCTCTGTACAAATCCCTAGTTAGACCGCACATGGAGTACTGTGTCCAGTTTTGGGCACCAGTGCTCAGGAAGGATATAATGGAACTAGAGAGAGTAAAAAGGAGGGCAACAAAGTTAATAAAGGGGATGGTAGAACTACAATACCCAAATAGATTAGCGAAATTAGGATTATTTAGTCTAGAAAAAAGACGACTGAGGGGCGATCTAATAACCATGTATAAGTATATAAGGGGACAATACAAATATCTCGCTGAGGATCTGTTTATACCAAGGAAGGTGACGGGCACAAGGGGGCATTCTTTGCGTCTGGAGGAGAGAAGGTTTTTCCACCAACATAGAAGAGGATTCTTTACTGTTAGGGCAGTGAGAATCTGGAATTGCTTGCCTGAGGAGGTGGTGATGGCGAACTCAGTCGAGGGGTTCAAGAGAGGCCTGGATGTCTTCCTGGAGCAGAACAATATTGTATCATACAATTATTAGGTTCTGTACAAGGACGTAGATCTGGGGATTTATTATGATGGAATATAGGCTGAACTGGATGGACAAATGTCTTTTTTCGGCCTTACTAACTATGTTACTATGTTACTATGTTACTATGTTATTTTGCAGGGCTCTGGCAGTGCTCCTCCTGCTGCTCCTTGCCTTCCAAGGCTGAGGTAGCAATCCTGCTGCTGGGTTTTTGCCCTCCTACGGCCCCCTCCATGTCTCCTGGAGTACTGGCCTGTCTCCTGGTAGCACCTCTGGACACTATGCTGACAGACACAGCAAACCTTCTTGCCACAGCTCGCATTGATGTGCCATCCTGGTTGAGCTGCACTACCTGAACCACTTGTGTGGGTTGTAGAGTCCGTCTAATGCTACCACGAGTGTGAATGCACAACCAACATTCAAAATTTTCCAAAACATCAACCAGAAAGCATTGGTACTGAAATGTGGTCTGTGGTCCCCACCCTGCTGAATCACTCCTTTATTGAGTGTGTCTTGATAATTGCCAATAATTTCCATCTGTTGTCTATTCCATTTGCACAACAGCATGTGAAATTGATTGTCAAACAGTGTTGCGGACAGTTTGATTTCACAGAAGTTTGATTTACTTGGAGTTATATTCTGTTGTTTAAGTGTTCCCTTAATTTTTTGAGCAGTGCATATAAAAATATATATATAAGCACTTCGATAAATTGTGAAAAAAGTGGTGGACTTTTTCTTAGCCCATGTGGCAATGTTTCAGATCCATAACATAACCTTTTTTTTCCTGTGGAACTGAAATGTTGCCACATGGGCTAATAAAGAGTCCACCCGTCCCCCGCTTGCTCAGGGCTCCTGCACTTGTGATACTTAGCTCTTCCCGCTCCTCCGTTGCGGCATCTTCTGACTGTGATGTTTCAGGTCAGAGGGTGCGGTGACATGACGTCTGTGTGCCCTCTGCTCTGAACAGTCACAGTGCAGAGATTGTTATTCAAAATGAAGGTCATGCCTCTCATGATAAAAAGCGACAAACAGTTCAAAACATTCCAGACCTATCACATGGTCAATATTCGTATATAGTCCTGTTACATCCATAGATATAAATAAATAGGACTCCTCCCACCTGATGTTCTCAATGATTTGAATTAAATGTGTCTAATCTCTTAAAAAAACTTTTCAAATGACTTACTTTGGGGTTCATAATTCCATCTATATAGGCTGCTAGATTTGAGGTCAGGGCACCAATCCCGGAGATGATCGGGCGTCCTATTTTTGTTCAGCTTGGGAAGATGGTATAAGAATGCCATTGCTGGATCTTTCATGCGCAAGAAATCCTTCTCATGTTTGTTTAAAATCCCCAATGACACTCCATCTTTGATTAACTCATTGTATGTATGTATGGATTTATTGTATATGTCCATATTGGATAGCCCATATGTGCTGGTATCTGAAAGTATGCGATGCACCTCTTTTAGATAGATGTTTCTATCTTGGATGGATATCCCTTTTCCCTTACCTGCCGCTCTTATGATATTATCCCTATTATTTTTCAGGGTGGAAATTGCTTCCATTCCAACTCAGTGAGGTTGCCACCAGACTTTCTTATTTTTTTATGTTGTTTTTCTTCTAACTTTAGTCCCTTGAAGTCCTCTAGGACCAAATCAGTAAAGGTTTTCATGTGATGATCCTGACTTTGAACTGGGTAGAATCTGGATTTCCCTTTCAAATCCACATGTATCATAGGATCCGGCTCTTTGCTGGTGGAATCCTCATTGTTTTTGTTTTTATTTTATTTTTTTATTATTATTGTTTTTGGCCCTGAGGAAGTGGCAGATTGCCACGAAACACCTCGGCACAATAAAGCTTTTAAGAAAATTTCCATCGTTGTGTAGCCAGCGCGGCCACAAGAAACCTGGTCTTCTTCTTCCTTCTCTGTGACAGTGCAGAGAGCCCGAAGACGCCGACACTGAGGAGTCCAGAGAAAAGCAGCGGCCAGCGAGGAGAGGTGAGTATTTCAATGTGTGTTTGTTTTTTAATGTTTTTAGCAATATATGGGGCCCATCATATACTGGAGCATAATTTGGGGCCCATTATATATGGAGCATCATATGGAGCCCATTATATGTGGAGCATCATATGGGGCCCATCATATAATGGAGCATCATGCGGGGCCCATTATATATGGAGCATCATATGGGGCCCATTATATATGTAGCATTATATGGGGCCCATTCTGTTTGAAGCAATATATACTGCCCATCATATTCTGTATGGAGCATTATATGGGACCTATTCTGTATGGAGCATTATATGGGGACCATACAGTATGGAGAAATGTATGGGGCTCATTATACTGTTTGGAGCATTATATGGGGCTCATTATAGTGTTTTGAGCATTATATGGGGTGTTGTGAATTTGGATTCTGGGCTCCCCCGGTGGCTACTGGTGGAATTGAACTTGTGACATCATCTTCCCTGTTCACCTGTTCTGATTAGATCTGGGTGTCGCTATATAACCTGGCTTCTTTGTTAGATGCTTGCCGGTCAACAATGTTATCAGAAGCCTCTCTGTGCTTGTTCCTGCTCCCAGACATCTACTAGATAAGTTGGACATTCGTCCATGTTTTGTTTTTGTATTTTGGTTCCAGTTCACAGCTGCAGTTTCGTTACTGTGTCTGGAAAGCTCTTGTTGATCAGGAATTGCCACTCTGGTATTATGAGTTAATGCCAGAGTCCTAAAGTAATTTCTGGATGTGTTTTGTTAGGGTTTTCTACTGACCATGAAAGTATGCTTTCTGTCTTCTGCTATCTAGAAAGCGGACCTCAAATTTGCTAAAACTATTTTCCTGCTGCGTTTGTTGTTTCATCTCATATCACCGCCAATATATGTGGGGGGCCTCTGTCTCCTTTTTTTTGGGCATTTCTCTAGAGGTGAGTCAGGTCTTATATTTCCCTCTGCTAGCATTATTTAGTTCTCCGGCCGGCGCTGGGCATATAGGGATAAAAAGTAGGACATGCTACCTGGCTACTTCTAGATGATGCGGTAGGTTTAGTTCATGGTCAGTATAGTTACATCTTCCAAGAGCTTGTTCCTATAGAGGCTTATGCTAGTTCTCTGGCCATGGAGATCATGACAGTTTGACCGGCCCACTAAAGGGTTAAAATCCTTGGCTGAGAAAGGAGAGAAATAAGAAGTCTGCTGAGAGTTTTTTTTTTTTTTTTTTCTCTGTGCTCTTAATTGGATCACTTGCCAGTCTGTCTATGCTGAAGTCTTTCTTTTTTTTCTCTCTCCTTATAATCTTTGAATGGCTTTGTGTTCACCTGTTAATAATGGATCTTCAGAGTGTAACTGCAGGTTTGAATAATCTCACCACGAAAGTACAAAATTTGCAAGATTTTATTATTCATGCTCCGGTATCTGAGCCGAGAATTCCTTTGCCGGAATTCTTCTCAGGGAATAGATCTAGCTTTCAGAATTTTAGAAATAATTGTAAGCTATTTTTGTCCCTGAAATCTCGTTCTGCTGGAGACCCTGCACAGCAGGTTGGGATTGTGATTTCCTTGCTCCGCGGCGACCCTCAAGACTGGGCTTTTGCATTGGCACCAGGGGATCCTGCGTTGCGCAATGTGGATGCGTTTTTTTTGGCCTTGGGCTTGCTGTATGAGGAACCTCATTTGGAACTTCAGGCAGAAAAAACTTTGATGTCCCTATCGCAGGGGCAAGATGAAGCTGAAATTTACTGCCAAAGATTCCGTAAATGGTCTGTGCTTACTCAGTGGAATGAGTGTGCCTTGGCGGCTACTTTCAGAGAGGGTCTCTCTGATGCCATTAAGGATGTTATGGTGGGGTTCCCTGTGCCTGCGGGTCTGAATGAGTCCATGACAATGGCCATTCAGATCGATAGGCGTCTGCGGGAGCGCAAACCAGTGCACCATCTGGCGGTGTCCACTGAGAAGACGCCAGAAAGCATGCAGTGTGATAGAATTCTGTCCAGAAGCGAGCGGCAGAATTTTAGACGGAAAAATGGGTTGTGTTTCTATTGTGGGGATTCTACTCATGTTATATCAGCGTGCTCTAAGCGTACTAAAAAGCTTGATAAATCTGTTTCCATTGGCACTTTACAGTCTAAATTTATTCTATCTGTGACCCTGATTTGCTCTTTGTCATCTATTACTACTGACGCCTATATCGACTCTGGCGCCGCTTTGAGTCTTATGGATTGGTCCTTTGCCAATCGTTGTGGGTATGATTTAGAGCCTTTGGAAACTCTTATTCCTCTGAAGGGGATTGACTCCACCCCATTGGCTAATAATAAACCACAATACTGGACACAAGTGACTATGTGTATTAATCCGGATCACCAGGAGACTATTCGTTTTCTGGTGCTGTATAATCTACATGATGATTTGGTGCTGGGATTGCCATGGCTGCAGTCTCACAACCCAGTCCTTGACTGGAGAGCTATGTCTGTGTTGAGCTGGGGATGTAAGGGGACTCATGGGGACGTACCTTTGGTGTCCATTTCATCATCTATTCCCTCTGAAATCCCTGAGTTCCTGTCTGATTATCGTGACGTCTTTGAAGAACCCAAGCTGGGTTCACTACCTCCGCACCGTGAGTGCGATTGTGCTATAGATTTAATTCCGGGTAGTAAATACCCAAAGGGTCGTTTATTTAATCTGTCTGTGCCTGAACATACTGCTATGCGAGAATATATAAAGGAGTCCTTGGAAAAGGGACATATTCGTCCATCGTCATCTCCCTTAGGAGCCGGTTTTTTCTTTGTGTCAAAAAAAGACGGCTCTTTGAGACCATGTATTGATTATCGGCTTTTGAATAAAATCACGGTTAAATATCAATACCCATTGCCGTTGCTGACTGATTTGTTTGCTCGCATAAAGGGGGCCAAGTGGTTCTCTAAGATTGATCTCCGTGGGGCGTATAATTTGGTGCGGATCAGGCAGGGGGATGAGTGGAAAACCGCATTTAATACGCCCGAGGGCCACTTTGAGTATTTGGTGATGCCTTTTGGTCTTTCTAATGCCCCTTCAGTCTTCCAGTCCTTTATGCATGATATTTTCCGCGATTTTTTGGATAAATTTATGATAGTGTATCTGGATGATATTCTGATTTTTTCGGATGACTGGGACTCTCATGTCCAGCAAGTCAAGAGGGTTTTTCAGGTTTTGCGGTCTAATTCTCTGTGTGTCAAGGGTTCTAAGTGCGTTTTTGGGGTTCAGAGAATTTCCTTTTTGGGATATATTTTTTCTCCCTCTTCCATTGAGATGGATCCTGTCAAGGTTCAAGCTATTTGTGATTGGACGCAGCCCTCTTCTCTTAAAAGTCTTCAGAAATTTTTGGGCTTTGCCAACTTTTATCGTCGATTTATTTCTGGTTTTTCGGATGTCGTTAAGCCATTGACCGATTTGACTAGACAGGGTGCTGATGTTGCTAATTGGTCCCCTGATGCTGTGGAGGCCTTTCAGGAGCTTAAGCGCTGTTTTTCTTCTGCCCCTGTGTTGCGTCAGCCTGATGTGACTCTTCCTTTTCAGGTTGAGGTCGACGCTTCTGAGATCGGAGCTGGGGCAGTGTTGTCGCAGAAAAGTTCTGACTGCGCCGTGATGAGGCCTTGTGCCTTCTTTTCCCGTAAATTTTCGCCCGCTGAGCGGAATTATGATGTTGGGAATCGGGAGCTTTTGGCCATGAAGTGGGCGTTTGAGGAGTGGCGCCATTGGCTCGAGGGGGCCAGACATCAGGTGGTGGTATTGACTGACCACAAAAATTTGATTTATCTTGAGACCGCCAGGCGCCTGAATCCTAGACAGGCGCGCTGGTCATTATTTTTTTCTCGGTTTAATTTTGTGGTATCGTACCTACCAGGTTCTAAGAATGTTAAGGCGGATGCCCTTTCTAGGAGTTTTGAGCCTGATTCACCTGGCAACTCTGACCCCACAGGTATTCTTAAGGAGGGAGTTATCTTGTCAGCCGTTTCTCCAGACCTGCGGCGGGCCTTGCAGGAGTTTCAGGCGGATAGACCGGATCGTTGTCCGCCTGATAGGCTGTTTGTTCCTGATGATTGGACCAGTAAAGTCATCTCTGAGGTGCATTCTTCTGCGTTGGCAGGTCATCCTGGAATTTTTGGTACCAGGGATTTGGTGGCAAGATCCTTCTGGTGGCCTTCCCTGTCACGAGATGTGCGAGGCTTTGTGCAGTCTTGTGACGTTTGTGCTCGGGCCAAGCCTTGTTGTTCTCGGGCTAGTGGATTATTGTTGCCCTTGCCTATTCCTAAGAGGCCTTGGACACACATCTCGATGGATTTTATTTCAGATCTGCCTGTTTCTCAGAAGATGTCTGTCATCTGGGTGGTGTGTGACCGTTTTTCTAAGATGGTTCATTTGGTTCCCCTGCCCAAATTGCCTTCTTCTTCCGAGTTGGTGCCCCTGTTTTTTCAAAATGTTGTTCGTTTGCATGGTATTCCTGAGAATATCGTTTCTGACAGAGGAACCCAATTTGTGTCTAGATTTTGGCGGGCATTTTGTGCTAGGATGGGCATAGATTTGTCTTTTTCGTCTGCTTTTCACCCTCAGACTAATGGCCAGACCGAGCGGACTAATCAGACCCTGGAGACATATCTGAGGTGTTTTGTGTCTGCTGACCAGGATGATTGGGTTGCTTTTTTGCCATTGGCGGAGTTCGCCCTCAATAATCGGGCCAGCTCTGCCACCTTGGTTTCCCCGTTTTTCTGTAATTCGGGGTTCCATCCTCGATTTTCCTCCGGTCAGATGGAATCCTCGGATTGTCCTGGAGTGGATGCGGTGGTGGAGAGATTGCATCATATCTGGGGGCAGGTGATGGACAATTTAAAGTTGTCCCAGGAGAAGACTCAGCTTTTTGCCAACCGTCACCGTCGTGTTGGTCCTCGGCTTTGTGTTGGAGATTTGGTGTGGTTGTCTTCTCGTTTTGTCCCTATGAGGGTCTCATCTCCTAAGTTTAAGCCTCGGTTCATCGGTCCGTATAAAATATTGGAGATTCTTAACCCTGTTTCCTTCCGTTTGGACCTCCCTGCATCCTTTTCTATTCATAACGTTTTTCATCGGTCGTTATTGCGCAGGTATGAGGCACCGGTTGTGCCTTCCGTTGAGCCTCCTGCTCCGGTGTTGGTTGAGGGTGAGTTGGAGTACGTTGTGGAAAAAATCCTAGACTCCCGTGTTTCCAGACGGAGACTCCAGTATCTGGTCAAGTGGAAGGGATATGGCCAGGAGGATAATTCTTGGGTCACTGCATCTGATGTTCATGCCTCTGATCTGGTTCGTGCCTTTCATAGGGCCCATCCTGATCGCCCTGGTGGTTCTGGTGAGGGTTCGGTGCCCCCTCCTTGAGGGGGGGGTACTGTTGTGAATTTGGATTCTGGGCTCCCCCGGTGGCTACTGGTGGAATTGAACTTGTGACATCATCTTCCCTGTTCACCTGTTCTGATTAGATCTGGGTGTCGCTATATAACCTGGCTTCTTTGTTAGATGCTTGCCGGTCAACAATGTTATCAGAAGCCTCTCTGTGCTTGTTCCTGCTCCCAGACATCTACTAGATAAGTTGGACATTCGTCCATGTTTTGTTTTTGTATTTTGGTTCCAGTTCACAGCTGCAGTTTCGTTACTGTGTCTGGAAAGCTCTTGTTGATCAGGAATTGCCACTCTGGTATTATGAGTTAATGCCAGAGTCCTAAAGTAATTTCTGGATGTGTTTTGTTAGGGTTTTCTACTGACCATGAAAGTATGCTTTCTGTCTTCTGCTATCTAGAAAGCGGACCTCAAATTTGCTAAAACTATTTTCCTGCTGCGTTTGTTGTTTCATCTCATATCACCGCCAATATATGTGGGGGGCCTCTGTCTCCTTTTTTTTGGGCATTTCTCTAGAGGTGAGTCAGGTCTTATATTTCCCTCTGCTAGCATTATTTAGTTCTCCGGCCGGCGCTGGGCATATAGGGATAAAAAGTAGGACATGCTACCTGGCTACTTCTAGATGATGCGGTAGGTTTAGTTCATGGTCAGTATAGTTACATCTTCCAAGAGCTTGTTCCTATAGAGGCTTATGCTAGTTCTCTGGCCATGGAGATCATGACAATGGGGCTCATTATACTGCATGGAGCGATATGTGTGGATCATTATTCTATATGGAGCATTATATGGGGCTCATTATTCTGTATGGAGCAATATATAGGGCTCATTAATCTGTATGGAGCACTATGTGGTACCCATAATACTGTATGGAGTATTATATGGAGATTATTATTCTGTATGGAGCAGTATATGGGGCACATTAATCTGTATGGAGCACTATATGGGGCTCATTATTCTGTATGGAGCAATATATGGGGCTCATTATACTGTATGGAGCACTATGTGGTGCCCATTATACTGTATGGAGCAATATATGGGGCCCATTCTGTTCGGAGTTTGGAGCAATATACGGGGCCCACCATATACTGGAGCATTATATGGGGCCCATCATATACTGTATGGAGCAATATATGGGACCTATTCTGTATGGAGCAATATATGGGGCCCATTCTGTTCGGAGTTTGGAGCAATATACGGGGCCCACCATATACTGGAGCATTATATGGGGCCCATCATATACTGTATGGAGCAATATATGGGACCTATTCTGTATGGAGCATTATATGGGGCCAATTCTGTATGGAGCAAGGTATGGGGCTCATTATACTGTTTGGAGTATTATATGGGGCTCATTATACTACACGGAGCAATATATGGGGATCATTATTCTGTATGGAGCATTATATGGGGCCCATTCTGTTTGAAGCAATATATACTGCCCATCATATTCTGTATTGGAGCATTATATGGGACCTATTCTGTATGGAGCATTATATGGGGACCATACAGTATGGAGCAAAGTATGGGGCTCATTATACTGTTTGGAGCATTATATGGGGCTCATTATAGTGTTTTGAGCATTATATGGGGCTCATTATACTGCATGGAGCGATATGTGTGGATCATTATTCTATATGGAGCATTATATGGGGCTCATTATTCTGTATGGAGCAATATATTGGGCTCATTAACCTGTATGGAGCACTATGTGGTACCCATAATACTGTATGGAGCATTATATGGAGATTATTATTCTGTATGGAGCAGTATATGGGGCACATTAATCTGTATGGAGCACTATATGGGGCTCATTATTCTGTATGGAGCAATATATGGGGATCATTATACTGTATGGAGCACTATGTGGTGCCCATTATACTGTATGGAGCAATATATGGGGCCCATTCTGTTCGGAGTTTGGAGCATTATACGGGGCCCACCATATACTGGAGCATTATATGGGGCCCATCATATACTGTATGGAGCAATATATGGAACCTATTCTGTATGGAGCAATATATGGGGCCCATTCTGTTCGGAGTTTGGAGCAATATACAGGGCCCACCATATACTGGAGCATTATATGGGGCCCATCATATACTGTATGGAGCAATATATGGGACCTATTCTGTATGGAGCATTATATGGGGCCAATTCTGTATGGAGCTGTATGGCGCTGACTGTCCAGAAGATGATGGAAATGGTGAATCCTCATCCTCCACCTCTTCCACAACATCATCCCTTAGCGCTTGCAGTGATTTTTCAAGCAGGCAGATAAGGGGGACAGTCATGCTGACTAGTGCATCATCTGCACTCGCCATCCGCGTGGAATAATCGAAGGGACGCAAAACCTGGCAGACGTCCTTCATAGTGGCCCACTCTGTGGTAGTGAAGTCTGAACGGCGCGGAGTGCGACTTCTTTGCGCCTGATGCAGCTGGTACTCCATTACTGCTTGCTGCTGCTCACACAACCGCTCCAACATATGTAACGTGGAATTCCACCTGGTAGGTAGGTCACATATGATGCGATGTTCCGGAAGGCGGAATCGGCGCTGCAGAGCCGCAATGCGCGCTTTTGCCGTGCTGGAACGCCGCAAGTGAGCACACTCTAGGCGGAGCACTATGTGGTACCCATAATACTGTATGGAGCATTATATGGAGATTATTATTCTGTATGGAGCAGTATATGGGGCACATTAATCTGTATGGAGCACTATATGGGGCTCATTATTCTGTATGGAGCAATATATGGGGCCCATTCTGTTCGGAGTTTGGAGCATTATACGGGGCCCACCATATACTGGAGCATTATATGGGGCCCATCATATACTGTATGGAGCAATATATGGGACCTATTCTGTATGGAGCAATATATGGGGCCCATTCTGTTCGGAGTTTGGAGCAATATACAGGGCCCACCATATACTGGAGCATTATATGGGGCCCATCATATACTGTATGGAGCAATATATGGGACCTATTCTGTATGGAGCATTATATGGGGCCAATTCTGTATGGAGCAAGGTTTGGGGCTCATTATACTGTTTGGAGTATTATATGGGGCTCATTATACTACACGGAGCAATATATGGGGATCATTATTCTGTGTGGAGCATTATATGGGGCTCATTACTCTGTGTGGAACAATATATGGGGCTAATTAATCTGTATGGAGCAATACATGGGGCTTATTATACTGTATGGAGAACTATGTGGTACCCATAATACTGTATGGAGCATTATATGGGCTCATAATACTGTGTGGAGCAATATATGGGGCTCATTAATCTGTATGGAGTATTGTATGGGGCTCATTATTCTGTATGGAGCAATATATGGGGCTTACTATACTGTATGGAGCATTATATGGTGCTTATTATTCTGTATGGAGCACTATGTGATACTCATAACACTGTATAGAGCAATATATGGGGCTCATTATACTGTATGGTGCACTATGTGGTACCCATAATACTGTATGGAGCATTAAATGGGGCTCATTAGTCTGTATGGAGCATTATATGGGGCTCATTATTCTGTATGGAGCATTATATGGGGCTCATTAAACTGTATGGAGCAGTATGTGGTACTCATAATATTGTATGGAGCAATATATGAGGCTCATTATACTGTATGGAGCAGTATGTGGTACCCATAATACTGTATGGAACAATATATGGGGCTCATTATACTGTATGGAACACTATGTGCTACCCATAATACTGTATGGAGCATATGGGGCTCATTATTCTGTATGGAGCAATATATGGGGCTCAATATTTTGCATGGAGCATTTTATGCCATTCATTATTCTGTATGGCGCAATATATGGGACTCATTATACTGTATGGAGCCTTATATGGGGCTCATTATTCTGTAAGCAGGAATATATGGGGCTCATTATGCTGAATGGAGCATTTTATGGGGCTCATTATACTGTATGGAGGACTATGTGATGCCCATAATACTGTATGGAGGACTATACTGTCCAGTTTCTGACCTATAGTAGAATTTACAATAGATATCACTCATGTAATGTAAAAAGTGAAATCTTTGGCATTGTACTATACCTATATTTCTCTGCTGTATCTGTACGTTGTGAATTGTGGTATGTGTTAAAGAGGCCAACTGAGACTCTTTTCCCCAGAACACACAAAAACTGGAGCTGACCCTGTATACACTGCACAGTACCACTTCTCCTGTCTTGTTGTCGAAGAGGCTACATTGGACTTTGGGAGGGTCAATATTGGTTTAGTATTTTCAATATTACTATGGCCAAATAAAATATTGGAAATACTGTTTAAATGAATTATCCCAAGTTACCCCCTCTCCTCTAGATAGGGGATAACTTTCCAATTGCTGGAGATCCGACTTCTGGGACCCCCATGTTCCTGAAGATCGGAGCTCTGTAGAGCACCATGTAAATGCAGCTGTGGTCGAGCATACTCACTGTGGCGCCAATCACATGTGGGTCTTCAAATATCTCCTTTTAGGAGAGTGAGGGGCACAACAAAGTGACGCAAACTTCACTGATTGGGGTGAGGAGTGTTATAGTTTCTGGGCTGGTGGGGTTTGTGTGGCAGGGCTGCTTTTTTGTCCCAGTCCGGCCCTGCTGCCGTTTCATTGTTCTGTCCTCACTAAATGAGGCAGGCTCATGTAGCTATACAGGCAGCTAAACTGCTATTTCGAAGTCCAATAAGGAGACTGTGATTAAGTCTGTGCTTTTATTGAACGTGATAGTATATGGCGCGGTGAAACTGTAAACAATCATATACATACAATCAGTGCATGGTACAGCAGAAATACATACTACACTTATGGTACATTATGCATGAACATTACAAAGCTAGAAACTGACCTAGGGATACAATTGACTAAGCTAGAAAAATGTTGGAGCAGAGATTTACCATTAAACACATAATACATACAATGCAATCACAAGGGGGACTAAAATGGAGATGTGCCTTCCTGAATGCTGAGTAGAGGAAAATGGAGGCTGAGCTACCACAATGCATTGCAAAGGGGAGGAGAATCAGACATAAGAGATAGAAAACAGAAAATAGGACTGCAACCATAACTCTGGCCGCTAGAGAGAGCCAAAACAGTACAGACAAATAAAGTTTATGAATATGCAAGTTTCTCTGTACTCATACTAATAAATGACTGCAAAATTATGTAAACAAATAATCAGATATGACAGATCAGATGTCGGAAACACAAAACACTCCTCATCTGACATCAACTATGCCTTTCTTCTGAAGGCAACAGTAGGACCAGTTCAGATACTGGTCTGAAAAATGTCTTAAGGTACCGTCACACTAAACGATATCGCTAGCGATCCGTGACGTTGCAGCGGCCTGGCTAGCGATATCGTTGAGTTTGACACGCAGCAGCGATCTGGATCCTGCTGTGATATCGCTGGTCGTTGCTGAAAGTTCAGAACTTTATTTGGTCGTCAGATCGGCGTGTATCGTCGTGTTTGACACCAAAAGCAACGATGCCAGCGATGTTTTACAATGGTAACCAGTGTAAATATCGGGTTACTAAGCGCAGGGCCGCGCTTAGTAACCCGATGTTTACCCTGGTTACCAGCGTAAAAGTAAAAAAAAACAAACACTACATACTTACCTTCCGCTGTCTGTCCCCCGGCGTTCTGCTTCTCTGCACTGTGTAAGCACAGCGGCCAGAAAGCAGAGCGGTGACGTCACCGCTGTGCCCTGCTTTCCGGCTGGCACTTACACAGTGCAGAGAAGCACAGCGCCGGGGGACAGACAGCGGAATGTAAGTATGTAGTGTTTGTTTTTTTTACATTTTACACTGGTAACCAGGGTAAACATCGGGTTACTAAGCGCGGCCCTGCGCTTAGTAACCCGATGTTTACCCTGGTTACCCGGGGACCTCGGCATCGTTGGTCGCTGGAGAGCGGTCTGTGTGACAACTCTCCAGCGACCAAACAGCGATGCTGCAGCGATGGGAATCGATGTCTGTATCGCTGCAGCGTCGCTAAGTGTGACGTTACCTTTAGGTTCATTCCCTAATCAGATATAACAGATTAGATGTCGGAGACAGAACAACCATATGACAAGCTTTGAACTGCTTGTAAAACAATCTAAGATGCCCTCATTGGTGAATAAGTGCTACTGTGCTTGAAATAAGCAGTACTCACTCAGCCTTTAGGTCGGCATTAGATCCTACATGGAGTGATCTTGCTGCGATGATCCTTGCGTCCGTGGAGACAGACTCACACACTTCCACGGGCTGTCAGAGAAGCAGCAATGAGGGAGGGAGAGGCCGTGTATGTATAGCCAGGGGCACTCCGGCTGGTAGCGCCCCTGGATCCAAAATGGACGGCGGCGCTGCGAAAGAGTGTGACGTCACACAATACGGTGTTTGTTTGCGATCCCGCAGTCGCACTTACCAGCAGTAATAGCTTTAGGGACATTTGTTGAAGCTGGATAGAAATATTATTTCCTGCAACAATTGTTAGTATTCCCACTTGCTGATTGCATAGATCTCCTCAGGCTGCACAGGTACAACGGTGTTCCACTACTACCAGTTATGAGCTATAAATAGTAAAGCTATTTAGGTTGATTCTCTCTATTACAATTAATACTATTTTTTTTATTTTAGAATAATGTGGAAAACGTGCAGAAGAAGCAGAAAAAAAAATGGTTTCAGAACCCAAAGTTTTGGATAGTAATTATATTTTTATTGCTCGCACTTGTAACAATTAGCAGTCTGATACTATATTCAAGTAAGTAAAGCTAAAACACACCTACACGTAGTCCCTAAAAATGTCTGTATTACAATTAATTTTGTAGTTCGTTTTGGGCTTTGCAGCCATTTCCAATTTTGTGCATGTTTGGAACCTCATTTGTGATGTTTCTGTTTAGTTTTGAGGTAGGAGAAATGCACGCTCTTATTTCAGGTGATGCAAAAAAACTTTATTAGAGTGCAAGCAGATGTGCAAAATGGCAAAACGTGCTGTGAGATATGCGGCAATGATACATGAGACGTTTCAACATCTCTAGGGTCTTTATCACAATGTCGCTCAGGTATTTGCAGTCCAGGAGGTGCTACCGCGTCTTAGTAGTCTGGCATACCTATCATTACCATACTCCAGTGATTGCCGGCTCGTGGATGACGTTCATAGGAGATCGTGATTTTTGCTATACTTAGCAGTGGTGAAGCCCTGCTGTGTATAGCACAGGCAATTGGACAATTGCACCTTCAAGTCTCTTAAGGAGACTATTCAATACAAAAAAGAAAAAAATGTCAACTCGTTCCCCTTTTTCCCACTGAAAACAAAACAATAAAAAACTACACGTGTTTGGTATCGCTGATTTCAGAAATGTCCGATCTATCAAATATAAAGTAAATAAATCATATTGGTAAATGGCGTAACAAGAAAAAAATTAAATTCTAGAATTACTTTTTTGGGCCACCGTAATATTGCAATAAAATGTAATGAGGTGGTCAAAACAACGTATCTACCCCAAAATGGGATCACTGACAATGTGAGCTAAGATCGTAAAAAATAATCCCTTACCCAGCTCCAGATCCCCAAAAATGAAAACACTACAGGTCTCAGAAAATTCACTCCTTCACCCTGAAGCCTGTTTTCTCTTACATGACCAGGCCAATGTTTACAATTCTTACCATTGTCACTTTATGAGGTTCTGGAACACTTCAGTAAATCCCACTGATTCTAAGAATGTTTTCTTGTGACTAGTGTTGAACATTCCGATACTGCAAATATCGGGTATCGCCGATATTTGCTGTATCGGAATTCCGATACCGAGTTCCGATATTTTTGCGATATCGGATACCGGAATCGGAAGTTCCCATAGTGCAACAATGCACTATAATGGAGTGTGGGCAGAGACTGCATGTCTCTGTGCGGGCAGGGTCTGTGCGGGACCGTGGGGGTCTGTGCGTGCCTGCCAGGGCTCTGTGCGGGCTGCCGGGGGTCTGTGCTGCCTGCCGGCGGTCTGCATGGCCTCTTGGGGGTCTGTGCAGCCTGCCGGGGGGTCTGAGTGGCCTGCAGGCTGTCTGTGCGGCCTGCCGGGGGGCTTGTGAGGTCTGGCGGGGGTCTGTGCGGCCTCTCGGGTGTCTGTATGGGCCTCTCTGGGGTATGTGGGGGCACCCTGGGGGTCTTTGTGTCTGTACAGGCATCGTCCGATGGGACTACAAGTCCCATTGGACGATGCCTGCTACAATGACAGTGATGTCATGTCGGACGCTATTCACACTAGGGCGTCCGACAGACAGTGGTAATTCCACATCCGTCCACTATACGCTCAGTGGCGCCGGCTAGATTTTATCCAGGTTGTCCGGGGTTAATCTAGCTGGTAATCTGGTTGGAGGCTGGGTCACACCCGTGGCCTTTAAATAGTCATTCTGGACTTTGGGCGTCACCGATTATAGCTTGTGTCTTGTGCCTGGTGATCTCTGTCTGGAGTGGTGGTCTAGGAGAAGAAATATCGTATCTGGTGGTGTATTATCCTTTGTCATAATTCTCCTTCCTATATTTGTGTTTTTTTTGCCCTGTGCACATTATAGTGTTTTCCTGTGTGTCTGCGGCATGGTGCGTTTTTAGTTTTCCCTGTCTGTGCTTTCTGTGGAGGTTGGTGTGTGGTCTAATCACTGGGTGGCAGGTGGAGGTTTCAGCATAGGGCTGAAACAGGAGTCAGGGTCAGGCCTGGCGGCCCAGACAAGCACACCATCAGTGTAAATTCTGGGAGAGGGACAGACAGGGTTTTCCCTTGTCTGAGGGATATCGCAGGGGCCCGGGTAATCAGCTGTAGTCTACCCAGTACCCCTGTGACAATTGATTGACACATTAGCCAATGATGGGACAGTAGTAGTCCAATCATCCAGCTAATGTGTTGAATGTAACAAAAAATACTACATACATGCTACATACATGCTACATACTACATACATACTACATGCTACATACATGCTACATACATGCTAAATACATACTACATGCTACATACATGCTACATACATGCTACATACATATTACATGCTACATACATGCTACATACAGTCATGGCCAAAAGTATTCACACCCCTGCAATTCTGTCAGATAATACTCAGTTTCTTCCTGAAAATGATTGCAAACACAAATTCTTTGGTATTATTATCTTCATTTAATTTGTCTTAAAGGGAACCTGTCACCACGTTTTTGGAAGATGGGATAAAAATAGCGTTAAATAGGGGCAGAGGTGGGCGTTACATTAGTGTGTTTGTTATGCGTTTATTACCCACCTAAGTTGCCGAAATACCTTTGCAAAGTCTCCGTTTTCGCCTGTCAATCAGGCTGGTCCGGTCGCATGGGCGTGGTGTCTTCACCCAGATTTGGCGTAGTTTTCCGTTGGTGGCGTAGTGGTGTGCGCATGCCCAAGGTCCCGAATCCTCTGCCAGGGGATTTCAAAGAGCGCGGTGTCCGTTATTGCATTGGTGATCGGTGGGCGCGGCCATCTTCCTTTGGCCGCGCGTGCGCAGAAGCGGCGCTCTGCTGGCCGCGGCATCAGGAAAATGGCCGCGGGATGCCGCGCATGCGCAGATGGATATAGCGGCGGCCATTTTCCTGAAGCCGCGGCCAGCAGAGCGCCGCGGCCAGCAGAGCGCCGCTTCTGCGCACGCACGGCCAAAGGAAGATGGCCGCGCCCACCGATCACCAATGCAATAACGGACACCGCGCTCTTTGAAATCCCCTGGCAGAGGATTCGGGACCTTGGGCATGCGCACACCACTACGCCACCAACGGAAAACTACGCAAAATCTGGGGGAAGACAACGCCCTTTTGACCAGACCAGCCTGATTGACAGGCGAAAACTGAGACTTTGCAAAGGTATTTCGGCAACTTAGGTGGGTAATAAACGCATAACAAACACACTAATGTAACGCCCACCTCTGCCCCTATTTAACGCTATTTTTATCCCATCTTCCAAAAACGTGGTGACAGGTTCCCTTTAAATGAAAAAAACACAAAAATAATTGTTCTAAAGCCAAATTGGATATAATTCCACACCAAACATAAAAAAGGGGGTGGACAAAAGTATTGGCACTGTTCGAAAAATCATGTGATGCTTCTCTAATTTGTGTAATTAACAGCACCTGTAACTTACCTGCGGCACCTAACAGGTGTTGGCGATAACTAAATCACACTTGCAGCCAGTTAACATGGATTAAAGTTGACTCATCCTCTGTCCTGTGTCCTTGTGTGTACCACATTGAGCATGAAGAAAAGAAAGAAGACCAAAGAACTGTCTGAGGACTTGAGAAACCAAATTGTGAGGAAGCATGAGTAATCTCAAGGCTACAAGTCCATCTCCAAAGACCTGAATGTTCCTGTGTCTACCGTGCGCAGTGTCATCAAGAATTTTAAAGCCCATGGCACTGTGGCTAACCTCCCTAGATGTGGACAGAAAAGAAAAATTGACAAGAGATTTCAACGCAAGATTGTGCGGATGTTGAAGTTCAAGCTGCCCTGCAGTCCCAGGGTACAACAGTGTCAACCCGTACTATCCGTCGGCGTCTGAATGAAAAGGGACTGTATGGTAGGAGACCCAGGAAGACCCCACTTCTTATCCCAAGACATAGAAAAGCCAGGCTGGAGTTTACCAAAACTTACCTGAAAAAGCCTAAAATGTTTTGGAAGAATGTTCTCTGGTCAGATGAGACAAAAGTAGAGCTTTTTGGGCAAAGGCATCAACATAGAGTTTACAGGAGAAAAAAAGAGGCATTCAAAGAAAAGAACACGGTCCCTACAGTCAAACATGGCGGAGGTTCCCTGATGTTTTGGGGTTGCTTTGCTGCCTCTGGCACTGGACTTCTTGACCGTGTGCATGTCATTATGAAGTCTGAAGACTACCAACAAATTTTACAGCATAATGTAGGGCCCAGTGTGAGAAAGCTGGGTCTCCCTCAGAGGTCATGAGTCTTCCAGCAGGACAATGACCCAAAACACACTTCAAAAAGCACTAGAAAATGGTTTGAGAGAAAGCACTAGAGACTTCTAAGGTGCCCAGCAATGAATCCAGACCTGAATCCCATAGAACACCTGCGGAGAGATCTAAAAATGGCAGTTTGGAGAAGGCACCCTTCAAATATCAGGGACCTGGAGCAGTTTGCCAAAAAATAATGGTCTAAAATTCCAGCAGAGCATTGTAAGAAACTCATTGATGGTTACCGGAAGCGGTTGGTCGCAGTTATTTTGGCTAAAGGTTGTGCAACCAAGTATTAGGCTGAGGGTGCCAATACTTTTGTCTGGCCCATTTTTGGAGATTTGTGTGAAATGATCAATGTTTTGCTTTTTGCTTCATTCTCTTTTGTGGTTTTTCATTTAAGAAAAATTAAATGAAGATAATAATACCAAAGAATTTGTGTTTGCAATCATTTTCAGGAAGAAACTGAGTATTATCTCACAGAATTGCAGGGGTGTGAATACTTTTGGCCATGACTGTACATGCTACATACTACATTCATACTACATGCTACATACATGCTACATACATGCTACATACATACTACATACATACTACATACATGCTACATACATGCTACATACATACTACATACATACTACATGCTTTAAACATGCTATATACATGCTACATACTACATTCATGCTACATGCTACATACATGCTACATACATGCTACATGCTACATACATACTACATACTACATACATACATACTACATATATACTACATACAACATACATAGTACATACCTACATACATACATACTACATACATACTACATACAACATAAATACTACATACATACATACTACATACATACATGATACATACATGCTACATACATGCTACATATTACATGTTACATACATGCTACATACATACTACATACATGCTACATACATACTACATGCTACATACATACTACATACATACTACATACATACATACTACATACATACTACATACAGTACATACATACAACATACATACTACATACATACTACATACATACATACAACATACATACAACATACATACATACTACATACATTACATACATACTACATACATACTACATACATATATACTACAAACATACATACTACATACATACTACATACATACATACCACATACATACTACATACATACTACATACAATACATGCATACATTACATGCAATACATACATTGCATACATATAGACATACAGTACATTAAACATAGATTACATACTCATCATTGCTTGTCATTTTGATCCCCAAAGCCAGTGTCATCTGTAAAAAAGATTAAAATAACAAACAACCAATATACTCCCTGTCCGCAAAAATCCACGAGTGTCCCATGACGATATCCCGTGGAGAACGGCAGCATCAGCTGATGCGACTGCTCTTCAGGGGCTCCAGGAACACAATGATGGGAGAAAGGTATCATTCCACACTGTATTCCTCCGCCGCTGTAAAAAAATAGTCCCTAGTCTCACTTTATGCCATTGCTGTGTGAGAAATTTTCCCACGCAGCAATTGCCATAAAGTGAGACAGAGAGATTAATATAGTTCAGTGATGCACTGCAGGAACCAATGTCTCCTGTCAGTGTGTCACTGAAGGTCCTATAGAGCGTGACATCACTCGATGTCACTGTTCTATAGGGGAGATCATCGTGGGACACTCGTTATTAATTGGACTATGGCAGACAGGTAGTATACTGTTGTGAATTCTGTTGTGGGTTCTGCTCTTGGGCTCCCTCCGGTGGTTATAAGTGGTAGTGCTGCTGTTTGTCCTTCACAGCAGTCATCAGGTGCGTCCACTTCGGACGGGACTATTTAGTCTGGCTTCACCCTTTAGTGAGTGCCAGTTGTTCATTGTTTCTGAAGGATTCACATCCCTTCCTGGTCGCTCCTGCTTGCAGTTCATTTCTTCAAGATAAGTTCTGCTTGTTTTTCTGCCCACATGTTGTGGGCCTCATTGTTCAGTGCATTGCATGTTTTTTCTTGTTCAGCTTTATCTGTGTAAGGATTTATGCAGCCAAGCTGGAATCTCTGGAGAGGCAGATTTACCCTCCATGTCTTTAGTTAGATGTGCAGTTTTTTGTATTATCTGTGGTGGACATTTCTTAGTATTTTAATACTGACCGCATAGTCCTCTGTCCTATCTTTTCTATCTAGCTAGATTGGCCTCCTTTGCTAAATTCTGTTTTCAGCCTGTGTATGTTTTTTCATCTACTCTCACAGTCAATATTTGTGGGGGGCTGCCTATCCTTTGGGAATTTTCTCTGAGGCAAGATAGTTTTCCCTTTTCTATCTATAGGGTTAATTAGTCCTCCGGCTGTGTCGAGGTGTCTAGGATTGGTAGGTACATCCCACGGCTACTTCTAGTTGCGGTGTTAAGTCCAGGGTCTGCGGTCAGTACAGTTACCACATTCTCCAGAGTACTTCTCATGCCGCTCCTAGGCCACCAAATCATAACAGTATACAGTTTATTGTTTTACATTTTTTGCAGGCGCTGAAGTATGGCAAGTATGGTGAAATGAAGAATATTAAAATACTTTTTTCCTAATGTGTGTGTATTTTATTAAACACACTTTACTAGTATTGGATTAATAAAGGATAGGCGTCTCATTGACGCCTCTCCGTTATTAACCCGGCTTAAGGTCACCTTACGATAGCAACGTGACATTAACTCCTTATTACCCCATATCCCACCGCTACACGAGAGTGGGAAGAGAGGGGCTAAGTGCTGGAATTGGTGCATCTTAGAGATGCGCCATTTTCGGGGCGGCTGCGGACTGGTATTTGTAGTCAGGGGGGCAATATCCATGGCCCATCCCTAGGCTATGAATATCAGCCCATAGCTGTCTGAGTAGCCTTTCTGGCTATAAAATATAGGGGGACCTCACATCATTTTTTTGGGGGTCCCCCTATTTTAATAGCCAGTAAAGGCTACGCAGACACCTGCGGGCTGATATTCATAGCAGGCTACAAATATTGGCCCCCGGCCATCGGCTTTCCCCCTCTGGCGCATACAATTGCACGGGAGCCCACGCAGTTTTTTCCATATTTTTTTAAATCAAAGCCCATTAAGGTCTCTTTCATACTTGCATCGGTACGGGTTTTTTTCGTGCCGACAGTCCACCAAAACATGATGGATCCGTTGCACGACGGATGCGACGTGTGGCCATCCGTCGCGATCCGTTGCTAGTACAAGTCTATGGGTAAAAAAACGCATCCTGCGAGCACATTAGCAGGATCCGTTTTTTTCCGCTGGATCCATTTTTAATCATAGAGTTGTATTAGCACTGGATTTCACCTGATGGCCACACATTTCATCCGTTTTTTGCAGGATCCGTCAAAAAAGCTGTTTACGCCGCACAGAAAACACATACGAAAAAACGCACAGCGACGGATCCTGTAAAAAACGTATGAAACTGAGATGTGAAATGATTAATCCGGCCTCCGAATCCGTTTTTTTCATGCATGTTTCTATTCAAATCATGCACATTTTCTGTTTATTTATTTATTCATTTCCAAAAACTGCATCAAAACTGCTCAAAAAATGCACCAAAAGCTACATCAAAACTGCACCAAACTGCATAAAAAACTGCATCATAACTGCACCAAAAACTGCATCAAAACTGCACCAAAAACTGCATCAAAAACCGCATCAAATACCGCACCAAAAACCTGCACCAAAAACTGCATCAAACCTGCATGAAGGTATGTGCACACATTGCGGATTTGGAAAAAGATTTTCACGCGGTTTCTTCTGCGGATTCCTCTGCGGGTTTTCAACTGCACTTTCCTATTGGTGCTTGTTGAAAACTGCTGCGGAATCCGCACAAAGAAGTGACATGCTACTTCCTTTATTCCACTGCATTTCCGCACGGATTTTTCCGCAGCATGTGCACTGCGGTTTTTGTTTTCCATAGGTTAACATTGTACTGTACACCGCATGGAAAACTGCTGCGGTTTTGACGCTGCGGATCCTCAGCAAAAACCGCAACGTGTGAAAATAGCCTAAAAACTGCACCAAAAACTGCATCAAAAACCGCACCAAAAACTGCATCAAAAACCACATCAAAAACCGCTCCAAAAACCTGCATCAAAACCTGCATAAAAAACTACACCAAAAACCACATCAAAAACCGCTCCAAAAACCTGCATCAAAACCGGCATAAAAAACTACACCAAAAACTGCATCAAAAACCGCTCCAAAAACCACACCAAAAACCTGCATCAAAACTGCACAAAAAACTGCATCAAAAACTGCATCAAAAGCCGCACCAAAAGCCTGCACCAAAAACTGCATAAAAAATGCATGAAAAACTGCATCAAAAAACGCATCAAAAGCCGCACCAAAAGCCTGCACCAAAAACTGCATCAAAAACCACATCAAAAACCGCACCAAAAACTGCATCAAAAACAGCAAAAAAAACCACACCAAAAACTGCACCAAAACCGCATCAAAAACACATCAAAACAACACCAAAAACTGCACCAAAAACTGCATCAAAACCTGCATCAAAAACTGGTGCAGTTTTAGATGCTGTTTTTGATGCAGTTTTTGGTGAGGTTTTTGATGCAGTATTTGGTGCAGTTTTTGGTGCAGTTTTGGTGCAGTTTTTAATGCAGGTTTTTAGTGCGGTTTTTGATGTGGTTTTTGCAGTTTTTGATGCAGTTTTTGGTGCAGTTTTTGGTGCAGCTTTGATGCAGGTTTTTGGTGCGGTTTTTGATGCAGGTTTTTGGAGCGGTTTTTGATGCAGTTTCATGCGTTTTTTGCCGGATCCGTCGCTGTGCGTTTTTTCGCCGGACAGAAAAAACGTTCCTCTGTATGTGTTTTCCGTCCGGCGGAAACAGCTTTTTTGACAGATCCTGCAAAAAACAGATGAAATGTGTGGCCATCAGGCGCAATCTGGCACTAATACAACTCTATGAGAAAAAAAACGGATCCGGCGGAAAAATACAGATCCGGCGGAAAAAAAACGGATCTGGCGGAATAAAAAAAAGGATCCGGCGGAATAAAAAAAGGATTCGGCGGAAAAAAACGGATCCGGCAGAAAAAAATGGATCCTGCAAATGTGCTTGCAGGATGTGTTTTTTTACCCATAAACTTGTACTAGCGACAGAGTGTGATGAATGGCCACACGTCGCGTCCATCATGCAACGGATCCGTCGTGTTTTGGCAGACCGTCGGCATGAAAAAAAGTTCAAGTCAACTTTTTTTGTCCGTCGCGACCGCCATTTTCTACCACGCATGCACAGATGAAACTCCGCCCCCTCCTCCCCGGACATCAGTGGGGAGCGGATGCGTTGAAAAACTGCATCTGCTGCCCAAGTCGTGCACAAATTTCACAATGTGTGTCGGTACGTCGGCCCGACGCATAGCGACAGACCCGTACCGATGCAAGTATGAAAGAGGCCTTAATGAGCTTTGATTTAATAAAAAAAAATGGAAAAAACCGTCGTGGGCTCCCGCGCAATTTTCTGCGCCAGAGGGGGACAGCCGATGGCCGGGGGCCAATATTTGTAGCCTGCTATGAATATCAGCCCGCAGCTGTCTGTGTAGCCTTTACTGGCTATTAAAATAGGGGGACCCCCCCCAAAAAATGATGTGGAGTCCCCCTATAGCCATATATTTTATAGCCAGAAAGGCTATGCAGACAGCTGTGGGCTGATATTCATAGCCTAGAGAGGGGCCATGGATATTTGCCCCCCCAGCTACAAATACCAGTCCGCAGCCTCTCCGGAAATGGTGCACCTGTAAGATGCGCCAATTCCAGCACTTAACCCCTTTCTTCCCACTCCCATGTAGTGGTGGGATATGAGGTAATAAGGGGTTAATGTCACCTTGCTATCATAAGGTGACATTATGTCGGGTTAATAATGGAGAGGTGTCAATAAGACACCTATCCATTATTAATCCAATACTAGTAAAGGGTTAATAAAACACACACACATTAGGAAAAAAGTATTTTAATGTTCTTCATTTCACCATACTTACCATACTTCAGCACCTGCAAAAAACATAAAATAATAAACCGTATACTACCTGTCCGCCGTAGTCCAATTAATAACGAGTGTCCCACGACGATCTTCCCTATAGAACAGTGACATCTGGTGATAACACTGCTCTATAGGACCTTCAGTGACACACTGACAGGAGACAATGGCTTCTGCAGTGCATCACTGAACTATAGTAACCTCTGAGTCTCACTGTATGGCAATTGCTGCGTGGGAAAATTTCTCACGCAGCAATGGCATAAAGTGAGACTATGGACTATTTTTTTACAGAGGCGGAGGAATACAGTGCAGAAGGATACCTTCCTCCCGTCATTGTGTTCCTGGAGCCCCTGGAGAGCGGTCTCATCAGCTGATGCTGCCGTTCTCCATGGGAGATCGTCGTAGTATGTATGTGGTATGTATGTGGTATGTATGTGGTATGCATGTATGTAGTATGTATTAAGTATGTATGTAGTATGTATGTAGTTTTTTTGTATGTATGTAGTATGTATGTGGTATGTATGTGGTATGCATGTATGTAGTATGTATTAAGTATGTATGTAGTATGTATGTAGTATTTTTTTTTTACATTTAACACATTAGCCGTATGATGGGACTACTACTGTCCCATCATTGGCTAATGTGTCAATCACTGTTACTGTAGCAGGCATCGTCCGATGGGACTTGTAGTCCCATCGGACGATGCCTGCACACACACACAGAGCCCCGGCAGCCCGCACAAAGCCCCGGCAGCCCGCACAGAGACCCGGCAGGCAGAACAGAGCCCTGGCAGGCCCACACAGAGCCCAAGCAGCCAGCACATAGCCCCGGCAGGCAGCACAGATCCCCGACAGCCCTGCACAGAGCCCCGGCAACCCACACATAGCCCCAGCAGGCCCACACAGAGCCCTGGCAGGCAGCACAGAGCCCCGGCAGGCAGCACAGAGCCCCGTTAGGCAGCACAGAGCCCCGGCAGCCCGCACATAGCCCCGAGACGGCCGTACAGATCCCCGGCAGGCCTGCACTGACCCCGCCCGCACACACAGACACGCACAGTGTCCGCCCACGCACCGCCCACATTCTTCCCCCCTCCGGAACAGGATGTAGAAGCACAGAAAGGGCTTATTTACATTCCGATATTTGTGTCCCATTGACTTGCATTGGTATCGGGTATCGGTATCGGCGATATCTGATATTTTTTGGATATCGGCCGATCCAATCCGATACCGATACTTCTGGATATCGGAAGGTATCGCTCAACACAACTTGTGACATATAGTACTTCATGATAGTGGTAAAATTTATTTGATATGACTTGTATTTATTTGTGAAAAAACGGAAATTTGGTGAAAATTTCGCAGTTTTAAATTTTGTTTTGTCCATAAATTAGAGAGTCATATCATACAAAATATTTAATAAATAACATTTCCTACACGTCTTCACTACATCAGCAAAATTTTTGAAACATAGTTTTTTTGTTAGAAAGTTATAAGGTTTAAAAGTTGACCAGCGGTTTCTTATTTTTACAACAAAATTTGCAAAAACATTTTTTTTAGGGACCACCTCACATTTGAAGTGACTTTGAGGGGCCTATATGCCAGAAAATACCCAAAGTGACACCATTCTAAAAACTGCATCCTTCAAGGTGCTCACAATCACATTCAAGAAGTTTATTTAACCCTTCAGGTGCTTCACAGGAATTTATGGAATGTGGAAGGAAAAAGTAAACATTTACTTTTCTTTCATAAAATTGTTTATTTAGACCTAATTTTTGTTACTTTTATAAGGGTAGCAGGAGAAAATAAACCCCAAACATTGTTTTGCAATTTCCCCTGAGTTCACTAATACCCCATATGTGGTCAAAAACTACATTTGAGGCACAGTTCAAAGCTCAGAAGGAACCATATTAGGGTATGTTTCCACGGTCAGGAAACGCTGCTTGTTTGACGCTGCGCAGAGCTGCAGCGTCAAACAAGCAGCGTCCAGATGTTCCAGCATAGTGGAGGGGATTTTATGAAATCCCGTCTCCACTATGCGTGGAAACCCGCACGCGGCGGCCCTGCGACTACGGACATGCTGCGCGTCTTTTCAGATCGCAGCATGTCCGTACACCTTGCGGGGACGCAGCGTCCCCGCAAGGCATATCACAGGGCGCTATGGGAGAGAGCGATCATCCCGGATGTTAAGAGTTAACACATCCGGCATGATCGCGTCCCAGAAAGGGGGAGATTTTGCTGCACTTGTTTGAGGGTGCCATGTCACATTGGCAGAACCCCTGAGGTGCCAGAACAGCAGAGCCTCCCATTAGTGGCCCGATATTACAAACTAAACCTCTCAATGAATTCATCTAGGGGTGCAGTGATTATATTGAGACCACAGGTGTGTCACAGAATTTTATACCATTGGACGGTGAAGAAAGAATCATTTACATTTTTACTACCAAAATTGTGTTAGCCCCACATTTTACATTTTCAAACTGGGAAAATGGTAAAAATGTCACCAAAATTTGTCCCACAATTTCTGCTGAATGCAAAAATACCCCATATGAGGCTTTACAGTACTGCTTAGTAGTGTTGAGCGATACCATCCGATACTTGAAAGTATCGGTATCGGAAAGTATCGGCCGATACCGGCAAAGTATCGGATTTAATCCGATACCGATACCTGATACCAATACAAGTCAATGGGACTCATGTATCGGACGGTATTCCTGATGGTTCCCAGGGTCTGAAGGAGAGGAAACTCTCCTTCAGGCCCTGGGAACCATATTAATGTGTAAAATAAAGAATTAAAATAAAAAATATTGCTATACTCACCTCTCCGACGCAGCCTGGACCTCACCGAGGGAACCGGCAGCGTTCTTTGCTTAAAATGCGCGCTTTTCCTTCCTTCCGTGACGTCACGGCTTCTGATTGGTCGCGTGCCGCCCATGTGGCCGCGACGCGACCAATCACAGCAAGCCGTGACGTAATTTTCAGGTCCTTCTAGGCATTCAGTATTTTAAAATTACGTTCCGGCTTTGTGATTGGTCGCATCGCGGTCACATGGGCGACGCGACCAATCACAAGCCGTGACGTCACGGGAGGCAGGAGACGCGCGCATTTTTAAAATTACGTCACGGCTTGTGATTGGTTGCGTGCCGCCCATGTGACCGCGACGCGACCAATCACAAAGCCGGAACGTAATTTTAAAATACTGAATGCCTAGAAGGACCTGAAAATTATGTCACGGCTTGCTGTGATTGGTCGCGTCGCGGCCACATGGGCGGCACGCGACCAATCAGAAGCCGTGACGTCACAGAAGGAAGGAAAAGCGCGCATTTTAAGCAAAGAACGCTGCCGGTTCCCTCGGTGAGGTCCAGGCTGCATCGGAGAGGTGAGTATAGCAATATTTTTTATTTTAATTCTTTATTTTACACATTAATGTTGTATTTTACACATTAATGTTGTTTCGATACCGATACCCGATACCACAAAAGTATCGGATCTCGGTATCGGAATTCTGATACAGCAAATATCGGCCGATACCCGATACTTGCGGTATCGGAATGCTCAACACTACTGCTTAGCCATATGGAGAGATTTAGGAGGGATGGAATGCTATTTGCCTCCTGGAGCACAGATTTTCATAGAATAGTTTGCGGACTCCGTATAGAGAGCCCTAAATGCTAGAAAAGCAGAATTAGCAGAATTCCCCAAGTGACCCCATTTTGTAATAATTATACCCCTCAGGGAATTTATCTACAGGTATAGCGATGATTAGAGTTGAGCGACTTTTACTTTTTTCAGATCGAGTCGGGTTTCGCGAAACCCGACTTTGTCAAAAGTCAGGTCTAGTGAAATCGGCCGATTATTGCGTAAAGTCGGGGGCCGACTGAAACACGAAACCCAATGCAAGTCAATGGGGAATCAAAGTCGGCAGTGAGTGGAGGACAGGAAAACACCAACAGTGCCCATTTTAATGCCAAAAACATCAATTCTTATTACTGAAGCTTGTCAATCTTAATTTACTTTATAATAATAGTTAGGCATTGAAAACTGGGGGTCATTTGGCTAAAGTTGAGGGGGGGTAGGGCTGGCTCAAGTTTTTTGTGGGCCCAGGAAACGCAGAATACGTCACGGTGGTGGAGCAGGGATAGGTAAGTATTTCAACGTTGCAAATGCTGTGATCCTGAGCAAGCAGAGGGGGCCCACTCGTTGGCATTGGCACTGCACAGGGCCCCTCATAGTACGGTGGTGTGTTTGACAGCGGGTGGCGCCTCCCACCAGCAGAGACACTTTTGCGTAGTATGAGGTGCCCTGTGCCAGTAACGTCGCCAACGAGTATGCCCCCCCACCTGATGAAGGAACCTGCACTTTCATCAGCACTTTCCTCTTTGTCCCCGTGTAAGGTGGTATAGCATGCGGGAAGGGGAACCTGACTTTCAGCAGGGTCAGATTCTGGCTATGTAGAGTGCAAGGGGAATGTAGTGGTCTGGGTCAATGTACCAGCAGACTCATCTAGCAGTAGCTGGGCAATGGGCAGGATGAGGAGGAAACACAGGTATAGGCCCAAATAATAAAGTGGGCTAAATGCAGTTCAAAATTGGTAACAGGACTAACCAGGCGGCATTGCTTTGTTCAGCGGAGGACAACTGCAAGAAGAGGCTGACACAGTGAGTAGGCCCAAATAAGTAAGTAGGCTAAATGCAGTTCAAAATTGATAACAGGACTAAACAGGTGGCATTGCTTTGTTCAGCGGAGGACAACTGTAAGGAGAGGCTGACACAGTGAGTAGGCCCAAATAAGTAAGTAGGCTAAATGCAGTTCAAAATTGGTAACGGGACTAACCAGGCGGCATTGCTTTGTTCAGCGGAGGACAACTGTAAGGAGTGGCTGACACAGTGAGTAGGCCCAAATAAGTAAGTAGGCTAAATGCAGTTCAAAATTAGTAACAGGACTAACCAGGCGGCATTGCTTTGTTCAGCGGAGAACAACTGTAAGGAGAGGCTGACACAGTGAGTAGGCCCAAATAAGTAAGTAGGCTAAATGCAGTTCAAAATTGGTAACAGGACTAACCAGGCGGCATTGCTTTGTTCAGCGGAGGACAACTGTAATGAGAGGCTGACACAGTGAGTAGGCTCAAATACGTAAGTAGGCTAAATGTCTGCCAAAAATTTTTTCATAAATAAACAGGTGGCATAGCTAGGTACAGGGGTGGGCTCCTCTGCTGAGTAGCAGACAGTGGTAGTAGGCGCAAAGTATTAACTGGACTAAATGGAGGCCCGGGCCCCTGTATATTTTAACTATCATCTATCATTTCAACAAATTTGTATTGGCAGTGCCATTGAAGAATTTAACAGCACAGACTACACAGTGGTGGAGCAGGGAGAGGTAAGTATTGCAAGTGGTAGAGCACAGTTTGAGCTGGGGGGAACACTATCTCGTGGGCGGCGGTACTGGCACAGGGCCCCTCATATTATGACAGTGTGTCTGACATTGGTTGTGCACCCCCACCATCAGAGACACTTCATTGTACTATGAGGGACCCTGTGCCAGTGCCGTTGCCCAAGAGTGGGCACTCCCACCTGTCCAGACAAACGGCACTCGCACGGGTGCTTGCGCCAGGTGGTGACCACGGCTGTTGTGAATTCCGTTCTTGGGCTCCCTCCTGTGGTTGATAATGGCACTTTTGTGAGTTCTGCCCTTGGGCTCCCTCTGGTGGTTTCGAGTGGAACTGCTGCTCCTTGGGTTTAGCAGTAGCAGCTGCTTTCACTGATCGTCTCTCCTGGTTTTGCTATTTAACTGGCTCTGGTCTTCATTCAATGCCAGCTGTCAATGTTTTCTGGGTTGGATTCAGATCTCTCCTTGGATTTCTCTGATTGCCTGTCCATTTCAGCAAAAGATAAGTTCTTGCTAGTTCTTTGGTTGTCCATTTGCTGTGGACTTTATTGCTCAGCTCATGTTATGTTTCTTTTTGTCCAGCTTGTCACTATGATATATTCAGGCTAGCTGGAAGCTCTGGGGAAGCAGATTTGCCCTCTCCATACCGTGAGTCGGTGTGGAGATTATTTTTGTAAACTCTGAGTGGATTTTTAGTTTTTAATACTGACCGCACAGTATCCTTTTCTATTCTGTCTATCTAGATTAGTATTGGCCTCCTTTGCTAAAATCTGTTTTCATTTCTGTGTATGTCATTTCCCTCTCCACTCACAGTCAATATTTGTGGGGGGCTATCTTTCCTTTTGGGATTTTCTCTGAGGCAAGATAGCTTTCTGTTTCCATCTGTAGGGGTAGTTAGTTCTTAGGCTGTGACGAGGTGTCTAGGGAGTGACAGGAACATCCCACGGTAATTACTAGTGTTGGTGTTAGGATTAGGAACTGCAGTCAGTATAGATACCACCTCCTCAGAGCTCGTCCCATGTTGCTCTTTAACCACCAGGTCATATCAGTGTTGCTCCTTATCCACCAGGTCATATCAGTGTTGCTCCTTAACCACCAGGTCATAACAGTACAGCTGGCCATCAATGTGTTGAATGCATCTCAAAAGAGGGAAAAAATGTTCTGAGCCATTTTTTTTTCCTTTGCAGCCTGTTTTGTCTTTTTTATCCCCTTAATCTCTGTGTGGTTCAGGATTCTGGTGCTGACATGGAGGTTCAGGGTCTGTCCTTGCGTGTGGATCAACTCACTGCAAGGGTACAGAGTATCCAAGATTATGTTGTTCAGACTCCGGTTTTAGAGCCTAGAATTCCTATTCCTGATTTGTTTTCTGGGGATAGATCTAAATTTTTGAACTTTAAAAATAACTGCAGATTGTTTTTTGCTTTGAGACCCCGTTCTTCTGGTGACCCCATTCAGCAGGTGAAGATTGTCATTTCTCTGCTGCGTGGAGACCCGCAGGACTGGGCATTCTCCCTTGAGCCAGGGAATCCTGCATTGCTCAATGTATACGCATTTTTTCAAGCGCTCAGATTGCTGTATGACGAACCTAATTCTGTGGATCAGGCAGAAAAAACCTTGCTGGCTCTGTGTCAGGGTCAGGAAGTGGCAGAAGTATACTGCCAGAAATTTAGAAAGTGGTCTGTGCTCACAAAATGGAATGAGTATGCCCTGGCAGCAATTTTCAGAAACAGTCTTTCTGAAGACCTTAAAGATGTTATGGTGGGGTGCCCCACGCCTGCTGGTTTGAACGAATCAATGTCTTTGGCCATTCAGATTGATCGGCGCCTGCGCGAGCGCAAGGTGGTGCACCATATGGCGGTGTCCTCTGGGCAGAGTCCTGAGCCTATGCAATGTGATAGGATTTTGACTAGAGCAGAACGGCAGGAATTCAGACGTCAGAATGGGCTGTGTTTTTACTGTGGTGACTCTACTCATGCTATTTCTGATTGCCCTAAGCGTACTAAGAGGGTCGCTAGATCTGTTACCATCAGTACTGTACAGCCTAAATTTCTCTTGTCTGTTACTCTGATTTGCTCATTGTCGTCCTTTTCTGTTATGGCATTTGTGGATTCAGGCGCTGCCCTGAACTTAATGGACTTAGAATTTGCCAAACGCTGTGGTTTTTCCTTGGAGCCTTTGCAGACCCCTATTCCCTTAAGGGGGATTGATGCTACGCCATTGGCCAAGAATAAACCTCAGTACTGGACACAGTTGACCATGTACATGGCTCCAGCACATCAGGAAGATATTCGCTTTTTGGTGTTGCATAATTTGCATGATGTTGTTGTGCTGGGTTTTCCATGGTTACAGGTACATAATCCAGTGCTGGATTGGAAATCAATGTCTGTGACTAGTTGGGGTTGTCAAGGGATACATAGTAATGTTCCTTTGATGTCAATTTCCTCTTCCCCCTCTTCTGAAGTTCCTGAGTTTTTGTCGGATTTCCAGGATATATTTGATGAGCCCAAGTCCAGTTCCCTTCCTCCTCATAGGGACTGCGATTGTGCTATTAACTTGATTCCTGGCTGTAAGTTCCCTAAGGGTCGACTTTTCAATCTGTCTGTGCCAGAGCATGCCGCTATGCGGAGTTATGTAAAGGAGTCTTTGGAGAAGGGGCATATTCGCCCGTCTTCATCACCGTTGGGAGCGGGGTTCTTTTTTGTTGCTAAGAAGGATGGCTCCTTGAGGCCCTGTATAGATTATCGCCTTCTCAATAAGATCACGGTCAAATTCCAGTACCCTTTACCTTTGCTTTCTGATTTGTTTGCTCGGATTAAGGGGGCTAGTTGGTTTACCAAGATTGACCTTCGAGGGGCGTATAATCTTGTTTGTATTAAACAGGGTGATGATTGGAAAACAGCATTTAATACGCCCGAAGGCCATTTTGAATATCTTGTGATGCCATTCGGGCTCTCTAATGCTCCATCTGTGTTTCAGTCCTTTATGCATGATATCTTCCGGAATTATCTGGATAAATTCATGATTGTATATTTGGATGATATTTTGTTTTTTTCCGATGATTGGGAGTCTCATGTGAAGCAGGTCAGGATGGTATTTCAGATCCTTCGTGCTAATGCGTTGTTTGTGAAGGGGTCTAAGTGCCTCTTTGGAGTTCAGAAGGTTTCTTTTTTGGATTTCATTTTTTCTCCCTCGGCTGTTGAGATGGACCCTGTTAAGGTCCAGGCCATTCATGATTGGACTCAACCCACATCTGTGAAGAGCCTTCAGAAATTTTTGGGCTTTGCTAATTTTTATCGCTGCTTCATTGCTAATTTTTCCAGTGTGGTTAAGCCTCTGACCGATTTGATGAAGAAAGGCGCTGATGTGATGAATTGGTCCTCTGAGGCTGTTGAGGCCTTTCAGGAGCTTAAACGTCGTTTTACTTCTGCCCCTGTGTTGCGTCAGCCAGATGTTTCTCTCCCTTTTCAGGTTGAGGTTGACGCTTCTGAGATTGGGGCAGGGGCCGTTTTGTCTCCGAGAAGTTCTGATGGTTCTTTGATGAAACCGTGTGCTTTCTTCTCCAGAAAGTCTTCGCCTGCTGAGCGTAATTATGATGTGGGCAATCGGGAGTTGTTGGCTATGAAGTGGGCATTTGAGGAGTGGCGACATTGGCTTGAGGGGGCCAAGCATCGGGTTGTGGTCTTGACCGATCATAAGAATCTGATTTACCTTGAGTCTGCCAAGCGGTTGAATCCTAGACAAGCTCCATGGTCTCTGTTTTTCAACCGTTTTGATTTTGTGGTCTCGTATCTTCCGGGATCTAAGAATGTGAAGGCTGATGCCCTTTCTAGGAGTTTTTTGCCTGATTCTCCGGGAGTCCTTGAGCCGGTTGGTGTTCTCAAGGAGGGGGTGATTCTTTCTGCCATCTCCCCTGATTTACGGCGGGTGCTTCGGGAGTTTCTATTGTTCCTGATAGATGGACTAGTAAGGTAATTTCTGAGGTTCATTGTTCGGTATTGGCTGGTCATCCTGGGATTTTTGGTACCAGAGAGTTGGTTGCTAGGTCCTTTTGGTGGCCTTCCTTGTCGCGGGATGTGCGTTCTTTTGTGCAGTCCTGTGGGACTTGTGCCTGGGCCAAGCCTTGCTGTTCCCGTGCTATTGGGTTGCTTTTGCCTTTGCCGGTCCCTGAGAGGCCCTGGACGCATATTTCCATGGATTTAATTTCTGATCTTCCTGTTTCTCAGAAGATGTCTGTCATCTGGGTGGTTTGTGACCGGTTTTCTAAGATGGTCCATTTGGTGCCTTTGCCTAAGTTGCCTTCCTCCTCTGATTTGGTTCCATTATTTTTTCAGCATGTGGTTCGTTTGCATGGCATTCCGGAGAATATTCTGTCTGACAGAGGTTCCCAGTTTGTTTCTAGGTTTTGGCGTTCCTTTTGTGCTAGAATGGGCATTGATTTGTCTTTTTCTTCAGCATTTCATCCTCAGACAAATAACCAAACGGAGCGAACCAATCAGACCTTGGAAACCTATTTGAGATGCTTTGTGTCTGCTGATCAGGATGACTGGGTGACCTTCTTGCCGTTGGCCGAGTTTGCCCTTAATAATCGGGCTAGTTCGGCTACCTTGGTTTCGCCTTTCTTTTGTAACTTTGGTTTTCATCCTCGTTTTTCTTCAGGGCAGGTTGAGCCTTCTGACTGTCCTGGTGTGGATTCTGTGGTGGACAGGTTACAGCAGATTTGGACTCATGTGGTGGACAATTTAACGTTGTCTCAGGAAAAGGCTCAAAGTTTTGCTAACCGTCGTCGGTGTGTTGGTCCCCAGCTTCGTGTTGGGGATTTGGTCTGGTTGTCTTCTCGTCATGTTCCTATGAAGGTTTCTTCTCCTAAGTTTAAGCCTCGCTTTATTGGTCCTAATAAGATTTCTGAAATTATCAATCCGGTGTCTTTTCGTTTGGCCCTTCCAGCTTCTTTTTCCATCTATAATGTTTTCCATAGATCTTTGTTGTGGAGATATGTGGTGCCCATCGTTCCCTCCGTTGATCCTCCTGCTCCGGTGTTGGTTAAGGGGGAGTTGGAATATGTGGTGGAGAAGATTTTGGATTCTCGTTTTTCGAGACGGAAGCTTCAGTATCTGGTCAAGTGGAAGGGTTATGGCCAGGAGGATAATTCTTGGGTTGTTGCCTCTGATGTCCATGCTGCCGATTTGGTTCGTGCTTTTCACTTGGCTCATCCTGATCGGCCTGGGGGCTCTGGTGAGGGTTCGGTGACCCCTCCTCAAGGGGGGGGTACTGTTGTGAATTCCGTTCTTGGGCTCCCTCCTGTGGTTGTTAATGGCACTTTTGTGAGTTCTGCCCATGGGCTCCCTCTGGTGGTTTCGAGTGGAACTGCTGCTCCTAGGGTTTAGCAGTAACAGGACTAACCAGGCGGCATTGCTTTGTTCAGCGGAGAACAACTGTAAGGAGAGGCTGACACAGTGAGTAGGCCCAAATAAGTAAGTAGGCTAAATGCAGTTCAAAATTGGTAACAGGACTAACCAGGCGGCATTGCTTTGTTCAGCGGAGGACAACTGTAATGAGAGGCTGACACAGTGAGTAGGCTCAAATACGTAAGTAGGTTAAATGTCTGCCAAAATTTTTTTCATAAATAAACAGGTGGCATAGCTAGGTACAGGGGTGGGCTCCTCTGCTGAGTAGCAGACAGTGGTAGTAGGCGCAAAGTATTAACTGGCCTAAATGGAGGCCCGGGCCCCTGTATATTTTAACTATCATCTATCATTTCAACAAATTTGTATTGGCAGTGCCATTGAAGAATTTAACAGCACAGACTACACAGTGGTGGAGCAGGGAGAGGTAAGTATTGCAAGTGGTAGAGCACAGTTTGAGCTGGGGGGAACACTATCTCGTGGGCGGCGGTACTGGCACAGGGCCCCTCATATTATGACAGTGTGTCTGACATTGGTTGTGCACCACCACCGTCAGAGACACTTCATTGTACTATGAGGGACCCTGTGCCAGTGCCGTTGCCCAAGAGTGGGCACTCCCACCTGTCCAGACAAACGGCACTCGCACAGGTGCTTGCGCCAGGTGGTGACCACGGCTGTTGTGAATTCCGTTCTTGGGCTCCCTCCTGTGGTTGATAATGGCACTTTTGTGAGTTCTGCCCTTGGGCTCCCTCTGGTGGTTTCGAGTGGAACTGCTGCTCCTTGGGTTTAGCAGTAGCAGCTGCTTTCACTGATCGTCTCTCCTGGCTTTGCTATTTAACTTGGCTCTGGTCTTCATTCAATGCCAGCTGTCAATGTTTTCTGGGTTGGATTCAGATCTCTCCTTGGATTTCTCTGATTGCCTGTCCATTTCAGCAAAAGATAAGTTCTTGCTAGTTCTTTGGTTGTCCATTTGCTGTGGACTTTATTGCTCAGCTCATGTTATGTTTCTTTTTGTCCAGCTTGTCATTATGATATATTCAGGCTAGCTGGAAGCTCTGGGGAAGCAGATTTGCCCTCTCCATACCGTGAGTCGGTGTGGAGATTATTTTTGTAAACTCTGCGTGGATTTTTAGTTTTTAATACTGACCGCACAGTATCCTTTTCTATTCTGTCTATCTAGATTAGTATTGGCCTCCTTTGCTAAAATCTGTTTTCATTTCTGTGTATGTCATTTCCCTCTCCACTCACAGTCAATATTTGTGGGGGGCTATCTTTCCTTTTGGGATTTTCTCTGAGGCAAGATAGCTTTCTGTTTCCATCTGTAGGGGTAGTTAGTTCTTAGGCTGTGACGAGGTGTCTAGGGAGTGACAGGAACATCCCACAGCTATTACTAGTGTTGGTGTTAGGATTAGGAACTGCGGTCAGTATAGATACCACCTCCTCAGAGCTCGTCCCATGTTGCTCTTTAACCACCAGGTCATATCAGTGTTGCTCCTTAACCACCAGGTCATATCAGTGTTGCTCTTTAACCACCAGGTCATAACACACGGCCCTGTGGGGGGAGTCAGCCTATTTAGGGAGGTATAAAAATGGCCTATGGTGGACATTCAGCAGCTGCAAATGGAGGAATTGGAGAAGTCAGTAAGAGGAGGCCAAAAGCAAGACATTTTTCAGGCAAGCTACGTGTCAGCAGGGGAAGGCGGGGCCAAATAATTTGAAATCCATGATTGCTTTATTTTAATGAAGGCTAGATCATCAACATTTCGGGTAGCCAGACGTGTCTTTTTTTTTGGTCAGCGTTGAACCAGCAGCACTGAATACTCTTTCTGATAGCACACTAACAGCAGGGCATGCGAGATCCTGTAATGCATATTCTGCCTATTCAGGCCAGGTGTCTATTTTAGATGCCCAGTAATCAAAGGGGAATGACATGTGAGGGAGAACATCGATAAGGGCGGAAAAGTAGTTCGTAACCATACTGGAAAAATGCTGTCTCCTGTCACTTTGAATCGATGCAGCAGTACCTGTCATGTCAGCGGTCGTTGCGAAATCACTCTACAACCTGGTCATAAAACCCCTCTGTCCAACGCCACTTCGGATTTGTGCACCTCTAACACCTCTGCCATGTTGCCCACTACGGCTTGTGTGAGAACCATCACCGCCGCTGTGTGCTGGGAATGCCTGAACCAAATGGTCTACAAGAGTTGCTTGTTTGGTAGCCAATATTTGCTCAAGGTTCTCATGTGGCATGATATTTTGTAATTTTCCTTTATATCGTGGATCCAGGAGGCAGGCCAACCAGTAATCGTCATCGGTCATCATTTTGATAATGCGGGGGTCCCTTTTAGGATACACAAGGCATAATCAGCCATGTGGGCCAATGTTCCAGGTGTCAATTCACTGCTTGTGCTGGGTTGAGGAGCACTTTCTTGCAAATCAACATCACTTGTGTCCCGCAAAAACCCTGTACCTGACCTTGCAACGCCACCAGTTTCTATTGCCCCCTGAGAAGCATCCTCCTCCCATAAATATTCATCCCCATCATCCTCCTCCTCCTCCTCATCGTCCGCCACCTTGTTCAGAAGATTTCCCTGAGCAGACAATGGCTGACTGTCATAAAGGCTTCCCTCCTCTTCGGCTGCAGACGCCTGCTCCTTAATGTGCGTCAAACTTTGCATCAGCAGACGCATTAGTGGGATGCTCATGCTTATGATGGCATCGTCTGCACTTACCAGCTGTGTGCATTCCTCAAAACACTGAAGGACTTGACAGAGGTCTTGTAGCTTCGACCACTTCACACCAGACAACTCCATGTCTGCCATCCAAGTGCCTGCCCGTGTATGTGTATCCTCCCACAAATAAATTACAGCATGCCTCTGTTCGCACAGCCTCTGAAGCATGTGCAGTGTGGAGTTCTACCTTGTTGCAACGTCGATTATTAGGTGGTGCTGGGGATGATTCAGCGATCGCTGATGGTTCAGCATACGGCTGGAGTGTACGGTCGACCGGCGGATGTGCGAGCAAAGTCTTCGCACCTTCAGGAGCAGGGCTGGTAACCCTGGATAATTTTTCAGGAAGCACTGCACCACCAGGTTCAAGGTGTGAGCCAGGCAAGGTATGTGTTTCAGTTCTGAAAGGGCTATGGTAGCCATAAAATTCCTTCCGTTATCACTGACTACCTTGCCTGCCTCAAGATATACACTGCCCAGCCATGACTGAGTTTCTTGCTGCAAGTACTCAGCCAGTACTTCCGCGGTGTGTCTGTTGTCGCCCAAACACTTAATTTGTAACACAGCCTGCTGACGCTTACCACTAGCTGTTCGATAATGGGACACCTCGTGTGCAACACTGGCAGCTGCGGATGGAGTGGTCGTGCGACTGCGCTCTGTGGACGAGCTTTTGCTTCTGGAGGAGGAGGAAGAGGAGGAGGGGTGGCGAATGCCTACAGCCAATTGTTTCCTAGACCGTGGGCTAGGCAGACCTGTCCCACTATGGATGTCCCCAGTATACCCTGCATCCACCACATTAACCCAGTGATGGACACGTAACGTCCCTGGCCATGCCTACTGGTCCATGCATCTGTTGGAGGTGCACCTTTCCACTGACTGATTGCCTCAGTGCATGGACAATGCGGTCTTTGACATGATGGCGGAGGGCTGGGATGGCTTTTCTCGCAAAGAAGTGCCGACTGGGTAGGTCATAGCGTGGTACTGCGTACGCCATCAGGTCTTTGAAAGCTTTGCTTTCAACCAACCGGTAGGGAATCATGTCATCGAGATTAGTCTAGCAATGTGGGCGTTCAAACCCTGTGTACGCGGATGAGAGGATGAGTACTTTCTTTTCCTATCGAGAGTCTCTTGTAGGGTGAGCTGGACTGGAGAGCTGCATATGGTAGAACTAGCGGTGGTGGTGGTGGTGGACATGGCGGATTGAGAGAGGGTTGGTGATGGTATTCTTGATGTTGGCCTACATACAGTGTTTCCTACCAATAACCTTGTGATTCCCTGACTGATTTGGCCTTGCGACGATACCTCCAATTTTTCTGCTGGTGGTGTCCCAACCGGTGGGTTTACAGTGAGGGAAGCAATGTAGCGTTGCTGACTACCTTCATTCTGAGCAGGTGCACCAACAGTACGTGACGTTTGGTAGTTAGTCCAGGCTTGCAAGGGCATGCTGGTTAAATGTCTACGCATGCACGTTGTATTTAAATTTTGAAGATTCTTCCCTCTGCTAAAGGTCTTTGAGCATTTCTTACCGATAACTTTGGACTGATCATTCGGATCTTGGTTAAAAAATTGCCACACTGCACTCTTCCTACTATCGAATACCTTTTCAGGCATTGCACGCTGTGCTACTTTCACCGGATGGCCACGCTGTCCTAAAACTGTTTTTGTTTTTGACAAACGTTTTTGGCCTGATACGGGCCTGCCAGATGACAGCTGTTGCGATGTAGATGGCTGCTGCGGATCATCCTCCTCCGCTTCTGAGCTACTGGCAGCGGCACCCTCTTCCTCCAATGGCTGCCAATCTGGGTCAACAACTGGGTCATCTATCACCTCCTCTTCATTGTCATGTGCACCTTCCTCTGTGTCACCGTGTAAGGTGCTATAGCCTTTGGGACGGGGCACCATAGTCTCATCAGGGTCAGATTTTGGCTCAGTACACTTCGAGGACAATGTAGTGATCTGAGTCAATGGAACAGCATAATAATCTAGCTGTGGCTGTGCATCAGTGCACTCCATGTCCAATTCATCTTGTAATGGGCAGTTAACAATTTCCCTTTCTAACCAAGGCACGGTATGTGTCAAGAGCTCCATGAAGTAACCTGTAGTGTCGACTGACGCATCCTTCACTTTTGGTTTGGGTGAAGGACACAAGGAAACATCTTGTTCCTGACCGGGAGCATCCACTGGCGACTCGCTGCTTTTTTATTTTGAACTTTCTAAAGAGGAGGTGAAAGAGCTAGAGGCTGAGTCAGCAAGGAAAGCCAAAACTTTTTCCTGCTGCTCTGGCTTTAAAAGCGGTTTTCCTACTCCAAGATAAGGGAGCCTTCGAGGCCTTGTGTAGCCAGACGATGACGCTGGCTCAACACCTCCAGCCTTAGGTGCTATTTTGCTTTTCCCAATACCACCAGATGCTCCACCACCACCATCAGTACCAGCTGGCAATGACCGCCCACGGCCTCTTCCACCAGACTTCCTCATTTTTGGGAAAATGTTACCAAAATAACAACCGTTATATGGTACTGTAAAACAAGGTAGAAGGTGTATATAAACTTGTTGAGAATTTATATCTCCTTTTTATTTTGGGGAGACTGCACTGCAACTCAGGCTCAGTGTATAACACAACACAATGTAAGTGGCAGAACGTGGCCGGCTGATATACGACAAACTAACAGAACTGATGTATATCCACTTTGTGACAATTTGAAACACCCTTTTTTTGGGGGGAGGCTGCACCGCAACTCAGGCCCAGTGTATAAAACAACACAATGTAAGTGGCAGAACGTGGCTGGCTGATATACGACAAACTAACAGAACTGACGTATATCCACTTTGTGACAATTTAAATCTCCCTTTTTTTGGGGGGAGACTGCACCACAATTCAGGCCCACTGTATAACACAACACAATGTAAGTGGCAGAACGTGGCTGGCTGATATACGACAAACTAACAGAACTGACGTATATCCACTTTGTGACAATTTGAAACACCCTTTTTTTTGGGGGGGAAACTGCACCGCAACTCAGGCCCAGTGTATTACACAACACAATGTAAGTGGCAGAAAGAGCAGGCCGGAGCGAGCCGTCCCCTCCCCCCCACAGACGGCATACGTGCAGGCAGTCATGACAGGGGTTTGGGAGTGGAGAGATAGGAGGGGTGGGGGTTAATTATGGGAGGGGGTTTTTATGCATGAGGCAGGAGTTTATAGGGATAGGGTGGGGTGGGGCTTACCAGTTCCTGCTCTGGAAGCCTCAGGAAGATCCTGCCGTCTCACCCTGTTTTTTGTGTTTTTGTACTGTTGCGTTTTCGGGTGGTTGTTTTGGGTCATGGTGGCTCGAGGCGGTGGGAGGGGTCATTGGAGTTGGTGCTAAATTGGCCTGGGAGATCCATCGGGGTACGGATCCTTCAGTTGGTGTAAACTTTGGTTTCGGGTCTGGTGGTTCCAGGGGGGATCTGGGCAACAGTGGGCCGGATCCCCAGGTTTGAAGTGGACATGGTTAACCCTTCGGGGTATTTTGGTGCTCCCGAGCCTGGGTGGTTACGGCTGGGATTAAATTTATGGTATGTTTCTGTCCACTCTCTTTTATGGTTGACCACCAGTTTGGAGCTTCAAGGACTCCTCCCTACGTTATTTTATTATTGTTGTATGTTTATAATAAAGGCCACTGTGGCTGTTACGTCCGCACATAACTACCTGCCTTCTCTTATCCCTCGGCGCACTCACGACTCTGTCCCTTGCCGCTCTGCTTCTTCCTTCTCTGGGTTGCGGTGTTTGGTTCCTTTGCGCATGCGCAGTCACATCTCCTGCGCCGCTGAGCCTTCTGGGAGGTCGCGACCCGATGGTCCCGCCCCAACATGGCGGCGCCCATCGGGTATTTCTTCCCAGCGTCTTCCCAGGTAAGACGCCTTTGCTTTGTAGGTTCTCTGTCTTTTTTCAGCGTTCCTATGCCCTAGGCTCCCTAGTCTCTGTATTATTCCCTACGCTTGTTACTCTGTGTCTCAGCTGTGTCTGCCCTTTGTTCCAGCCGTGTCTGCTCTGCGTTCCAGCTTTGTCCGCCCAGTGTTCCTGCCATGCTGGTCCCGTGTTCCTGTCCTCAGAGTGTTCCCGTTTCATCTGCCCATTCCCAGTCCTGTGCCAGTTTTCCGTTTTTCATCTTCTCCTGTTTTTAGTCCGGTTCTTCAGTTCTTTCCCTTTTGTTTCTTTTTCAGCCTCGTGGTTTCCCGTGTCTCTCTCCAGTGTCTCCTGGTGTATATATCTCCCCTAGTCTGCTCCAGTTCCCTTATGCCTGGTCTCTCTCTCTCTCTTTGGTCGTCCCTTTGGCTCTAGCTGTTGTGTCTCCATTCCCCCTTGGACCTGCTCCTAATGCTCCCTGTATAGGGTGTGGTTCCATCTGGTCCGCTCGTCCTCGGGGGCTCTAGAGTCACGACCCAGAGGGTCTACTGTCGGATTCTTCTCTGAATCCTTACAGTAAGCAAAGGCCATGGACCCCGCTGGAGCTTCTGCTCGCAAAAGGAGCTAGTCTTTTTGCAGGAGAACCAGACCCGTATCATGTCCTTCATGAAGGCAATGGATTCTCTTCTTTCTGCGCTCCAGCCCTCTGATCCTGGTAGCACTTCTCAACTTGCTGGCTTACAGCAAGAGTTGGCTCAGCAACGTGATGCCCAGGCTCATATCCTTAGCTACATGGCCTCGGTAGACGATCGGCTGCTTTCTTTACAAACGGCTGCTTCTACCTCCGCTTCTGCTCCCCACCCTCCTCCCCGCTTGGCTAAACCACCTCGGTACAATGGTGATCCCAAATTATGCCGAGATTTTTTAAATCAATGTCGTCTTCATTTTGAGCTTCTGCCCCAGCATTACCCCACTGATCGGACCAAGATAGCTTTTCTGATTTCCCATCTGGAGGGTGACGCCTTGGCATGGGTTAATCCTCTCTGGGAGCGAGACGATCCCCTAGTCTCCCGGTTGTCCGAATTTTTGGAGACTTTTCGTCATGTTTTTGATGAACCTGGTCGTCTGGCCTCTACGACTGAGGCTTTTTTTTCTCTCCATCAGGGATCCTTAACTGTGGGCCAATATGCTATCCATTTTTGTACTCTCTCCTCCGATTTAGGCTGGAATAATGAGGCGTTAGTGGGTGCTTTCTGGCGAGGTCTCTCCGGGCGCATAAAGGATGAGTTAGCTTGTCGGGACACTCCTACGGTTTTGGAGGATTTAATTTCCTTAGCTACCCGTATTGATCTTCGTTTCCAGGAACGCGCTCGGGAGCGGAGATCTCTTCGGCCTTCCCCTGCCACCCGTAACCCACTCAGTCCGCAGCCTAGAACTTCCTCCCTGGCGTCCGCACCAGAGCCGATGCAAGTGGACCGTCTCAAAATGTCAGAACAATGACGTAAGGAGAGGCGTACTCAAGGTTTATGCTTCTACTGCGGGAGTGCCTCTCATCTGTTGCGGTCCTGCCCTGAACGTCCAGAAAACTTCTCCGCCTAGGTCAGGTAAGAGAGAGGCCTCCCTAGGTGTTTGTGATACCTCTCAACCCCTCACATTGTCTGTCTTATTGCATATTTCTGGCAAGGGCATTTCTTTGGATGCCTATGTGGACTCGGGCGCAGCAGGAAATTTTATCAGACTAGAAGAGGTTTTGAAATTTTCTGTTCCAGTCAAAACCTTAGAGAGCCCTTTAATTCTTGCATCCGTGGATGGTAAACCTTTACAGGAGACCATTACGCAAGTAACACATGAGGTGGAACTTCAAGTAGGGGCTCTATATAGGGAGAAAATTGCATTTTATGTTTTAGCAGGCCTGTCTCATCCTGTGCTTCTAGGTCTCCCTTGGTTATGGAGTCACGAGCCCATTTTAGATTGGCACAATGGCAATATTTTGCGCTGGGGAGAGCTTTGTCGGGAACGTTGTCTGCTGCCGGTGCGTCCTGTTGGTGTTTCTTCTTCTTCTTCTTCCTTCTCTGCTTTACCCTATGTTTACAGTTCTTTCTCAGATGTCTTCGACAAGAAGGAGGCTGAGGGTCTACCTCCAAACCGACCCTATGATTGTCCCATAGATCTCGTGCCTGGGGCTATCCCGCCTAGGGGTAGAATCTACCCTCTCTCTCCTATTGAGACGCAAGCTATGTCAGAATATATTCAAGAAAATCTTGCTAAGGGATTCATTCGCAAGTCTTCTTCTCCTGCCGGAGCAGGCTTCTTTTTCGTGAAGAAGAAAGATGTCTCACTTCATCCCTGCATTGATTATAGAGGCCTAAACAACATCACGTTGAAGAACAATTACCCACTGCCACTCATTGCGGAACTCTTCGATCGTCTCAGAGGAGCGCAAATTTTTACCAAACTGGATCTGCGTGGCGCATACAATCTGGTTCGAATTCGTGCTGGAGATGAGTGGAAGACCGCCTTCAAAACTCGCGACGGTCACTATGAGTATTTGGTTATGCCATTTGGCCTCTGCAACACTCCGGCAGTTTTCCAGGAATTTGTGAACGATGTATTTCGGGATCTACTCTACTCCAGTGTCGTGGTTTATCTTGATGACATTCTCATCTTCTCTCCGGATCTTTCCACTCATAGATGAGATGTCCGCCGTGTTCTGCAACGACTAAGGGAGAATCATCTGTTTGCAAAGATTGAGAAATGCGTCTTCGAGCAATCCTCTCTGCCCTTCCTTGGATACATTGTCTCGAAGTCAGGTCTGGAGATGGATCCCGAGAAGGTTTCTGCTGTCCTTGACTGGCCTCGTCCTCTTGGAATAAAAGCAATCCAACGTTTTCTTGGCTTTGCCAACTACTATAGACAATTTATTCCTCATTTCTCTTCGATTGCTAAGCCTATTTCTGCCCTTGTTCGCAAGGGAGTCAACTCCAATCTTTGGACCTCTGAGGCTGAAGAGGCCTTTCAGTCGCTTAAGCAAAGGTTCGCTGCAGCTCCTATGCTTCACCGTCCTGATGCGAATAGACCGTTTGTCCTTGAAGTTTACATGTCATCTGTCGGAGTAGGAGCAGTTCTCTTGCAAAGATCCTCTTCCGGACATTTAGTTACCTGTGGTTATTTCTCCAAAGCCTTTTCTGCTCCAGAACGGAACTACTCCATTGGAGATAAAGAACTATTGGCTATCAAGTTAGCCTTAAGGTACCGTCACACTCAGCGACGCCGATCGCTGCAGCGTCGCTGTTTAGGTCGCTGTAGAGATGTCAAACAGCAGTTCCACAATGATGCAGGAGCGATCCTGTGCTGTAGCGGTGACGCACTTATCGTTCTCACAGGTCGTTAGCTCCATGTTTAATATTGCTGATATTTTTGCTTTTGCTGTCTCAATAGGAGAGAGAGGGTAGATTCTACCCCTAGGCGGGATAGCCCCAGGCACGAGATCTATGGGACAATCATAGGGTCGGTTTGGAGGTAGACCCTCAGCCTCCTTCTTGTCGAAGACATCTGAGAAAGAACTGTAAACATAGGGTAAAGCAGAGAAGGAAGAAGAAGAAGAAGAAGAAGAAACACGACGATACATGCCGATCTGATGACGAAATAAAGTTCTGGACTTCTAGCTCCGACCAGCGATATCACAGCATGATCCTGATCGCTGCTGCGTGTCAAACACAACGAGATCGCTAACCAGGACGCTGAAACGTCATGGATCGTTGTCGTTCTCGTTGTAAAGTTGCTGAGTGTGAAGGTACCTTCAGAGGAGTGGTGCTATCTCCTTGACGGAGCTGTTCATCCGTTCACCATTTACACAGACCACAAGAATTTGGCCTACGTTCAGTCTGCTCAGAGACTTAATCCTCTCCTCTCACTATATTAAGCTTAAAATTCCCTCTTACAAACTGGGTCCTCGCTATATTGGTCCTTTTCCTTTCTTAAGTCGCATAAATGATGTTTCCTACAAATTGAAGCTACCTGCCTCCTTACGTATTCCCAGTGCTTTCCATGTATCTCTTCTCAAACCCGCGGTGTTCAATCGTTTTCACTCTTCTACCTCTCACTCTCCTCAACTCAGAACTTCTGATGGTATCTTTAATGTTAAAGATATCCTTGCCAAAAAGGTTGTTGGGGCAAAACCTATTTTTTGATTGATTGGGAGGGATTTGGTCCTGAGGAGAGGTCCTGGGAGCCCCGTGAGAACATCAATGCTCCTCTTATCATGAAAAGATTTCTCTCTAACATTAAAAAGAGGGGGACTAAGGAGGGGGGTACTGTTACGTCCGCACATACTTACCTGCCTTCTCTTATCCCTCGGCGCACTCACGACTCTGTCCCTCACCGCTCTGCTTCTTCCTTTGCTGGGTCGTGGCGTTTGGTTCCTTTGCGCATGCGCGGTCTCATCTCCTGCGCCGCTGAGCCTTCTGGGAGTGTTATGATCCTAGTGGCAAGGATCGCAGGTCGGACTAGCTAAGTAACTGAACAGACTACTAGCTCTGGGGAAGTGGTAACTAGATTGACCGCAACCTGATCCTATCCGCAAACAACTATAGGCAGCCGTGGAACGTTACCTAAAAATCCTAGACGTCTCGTCACGGCCTGAGAAACTGACTATTCCTGGAGGGAAAGTAAGTCCTCACTTGCCTCAGTGGAATGACCCCAAAGATATAGAATAGCCCCCCACAAATATTAACGGTGAGTTAAGGGGAAAGCACAAATGCAGAGATGAAATCAGATTTAGCAAATGAGGCCCGCTAATACTAGATAGCAGAAAGTAGGAAGGAAACTGTGCGGTCAATAAAAAACCCTATTCAAAATATCCACGCAGAGATTGCTCGAGCCCCCGCACCAACTAACGGTGCGGGGGAAGCAACTCCGTACCCCAGAGCTTACCAGCAAAAAGAAATCACATGTTAGCAAGCTGGACTAGACTCATCATACACAGAAATCATATTGCAGGCAGAGGAGCAAAAAATATTCAAACAGAACTTAGCTTATCCTGAAGAGGCAGAAAACGAGATAATCAGGAGTAATCAGAATAGCACTGAATACATTGACAGCCGGCAACAAGTGGAAGTGAAGCAGAGCTAAATAGGAGCCTCCCTGGTGAATAACGAGGCAGCTGATCCAGCAGACCCGCAGGATAATAAACCAAACCACCAGGGGGAGCCAAAAAACCAAAGTCACACAATACCATCTGTGACCACAAGAGGGAGCCTGAAAACGGAGTTCACAACATGGGAGGTCGTGACCCGATGGTCCCGCCCCAACATGGCGACGCCCATCGGGTATTTCTTCCCAGCGTCTTCCCAGGTAAGACGCCTTTGCTTTGTAGGTTCTCTGTCTTTTTTCAGCGTTCCTATGCCCTAGGTTCCCTAGTCTCTGTATTATTCCCTACGCTTGTTACTCTGTGTCTCCGCTGTGTCTGCCCTTTGTTCCTGCCGTGTCTGCTCTGCGTTCCAGCTTTGTCCACCCAGTGTTCCTGCCGTGCCGGTCCCGTGTTCCTGTCCTCAGAGTGTTCCCGTTTTATCTGCCCATTCCCAGTCCTGTGCCAGTTTTTTGTTTTTCATCTTCTCCTGTTTTTAGTCCGGTTCTTCAGTTCTTTCCCTTTTGTTTCTTTTTCAGCCTCGTGGTTTCCCGTGTCTCTCTCCAGTGTCTCCTGGTGTATATATCTCCCCTAGTCTGCTCCAGTTCCCTTATGCCTGGTTTCTCTCTCTCTTTTTGGTCGTCCCTTTGGCTCTAGCTGTTGTGTCTCCATTCCCCCTTGGACCTGCTCCTAATGCTCCCTGTATAGGGGGTGGTTCCATCTGGTCCGCTCGTCCCCGGGGGCTCTAGAGTCACGACCCAGAGGGTCCACTCTTGGATTCTTCTCCGAATCCTTACAGTGGCCAATTATTATCCAAGTTCTGTGTCTGTCGTTATTTGGTGTGGGGTTATTCGGCAACAAATACCTGAATGTCAAGGTATAAAAGGGATGTATTTCCTCTAGGGATCGACTAATAGCAATGTCATGTGGCTTGGTGATATACGACAAACTAATAGAACTGACGTATATCCACTTTGTGACAATTTGATACACCCTTTTTTTGGGGGGAGACTGCACCGCAACTCAGGCCCAGTGTATAACACAACACAATGTAAGTGGCAGAACGTGGCTGGCTGATATACGACAAACTAACAGAATTGACGTATATCCACTTTGTGACAATTTGAATCTCCCTTTTCTTGGGGGGAGACTGCACCACAACTCAGGCCCACTGTATAACACAACACAATGTAAGGGGCAGAACGTGGCTGGCTGATATACGACAAACTAACAGAACTGACGTATATCCACTTTGTGACAATTTGATACACCCTTTTTTTGGGGGGGAAACTGCACCGCAACTCAGGCCCAGTGTATAACACAACACAATGTAAGTGTCAGAACGTGGCTGGCTGATATACGACAAACTATCAGAACTGACGTATATCCACTTAGTGACAATTTGAATCTCCCTTTTTTTGGGGGGAGACAGCACTAGTGTTGAGCGATACCGTCCGATACTTGAAAGTATCGGTATCGGAAAGTATCGGCCGATACCGGCAAAGTATCGGATCCAATCCGATACCGATACCCGATACCAATACAAGTCAATGGGACTCATGTATCGGACGGTATCCCTGATGGTTCCCAGGGTCTGAAGGAGAGGAAACTCTCCTTCAGGCCCTGGGAACCATATTAATGTGTAAAAGAAAGAATTAAAATAAAAAATATTGCTATACTCACCTCTCCGACGCAGCCTGGACCTCAGCGAGGGAACCGGCAGTGTTGTTTGTTTAAAATTCGCGCTTTTACTTGGTTACGTGAAGTCCCGGCTTGTGATTGGTCAGGGCGGCCATGTTGCCGGGACGCGGACCAATCACAGCAAGCCGTGACGAAATTACGTCACGGCTTGCTGTGATTGGTCCGCGTCCCGGCAACATGGCCGCCATTAACCAATCACAAGCCGTGACGTCACGGGAGGCTGGACACGCGCGCTTTTTAAAAAGCGCGCGTGTCCAGCCTCCAGTGACGTCCCGGCTTATGATTGGTCACGGCGCCATGTTGCCGGGACGCGGACCAATCACAGCAAGCCGTGACAAAATTACGTCACGGCTTGCTGTGATTGGTCCGCGTCCCGGCAACATGGCCGCCATTAACCAATCACAAGCCGTGACGTCACGGGAGGCTGGACACGCGCGCTTTTTAAAATGGGCGCGTGTCCAGCCTCCCGTGACGTCCCGGCTTGTGATTGGTTGCGCCGCGGTCAACCAATCACAAGCTGGGAGGCTGGACACGCGCGCATTTTAAAATTTTAAAATGGGCGCGTGTCCAGCCTCCCGGCTTGTGATTGGTTGATCGCGGCGCAACCAATCACAAGCCGGGACGTCACGGGAGGCTGGACACGCGCCCATTTTAAAATGCGCGCGTGTCCAGCCTCCCGTGACGTCACGGCTTGTGATTGGTTGCGTCTCCCATGTGACTGCGACGCAACCAATCACAAAGCCGGGACGTAATTTTAAAATCCTTAAGGACCTGAAATTACGTCACGGCTTGCTGTGATTGGTTGTGTCGCCCATGTGACTGCGACGCAACCAATCACAACGCCGGAACGTAATTTTAAAATCCTGAAGGACCTGAAATTACGTCACGGCTTGCTGTGATTGGTTGCGTCCCGGTCACATGGGCGGCACGCAACCAATCACAAGCCGGGACTCACGTAAAGGAAAGAAAAGCGCGAATTTTAAACAAAGAACGCTGCCGCTTCCCTCGGTAAGGTGCAGGCTGCGTCGGAGAGGTGAGTATAGCAATATTTTTTATTTTAATTCTCTCTTTTACACATTTTTACATTAATGTTGTTTCGATACCGATACCCGATATCACAAAAATATCGGATCTCGGTATCGGAATTCCGATACAGCAAGTATCGGCCGATACCCGATACTTGCAGTATCGGAATGCTCAACACTAGACAGCACCACAACTCAGGCCCAGTGTGTAACACAACACAATGTAAGAGGCAGAAAGTGGCTGGAAGATATCTGAAAAAATCCAAGGACTGTAGTACAATTTCAATCTCCTTACAATGATCTCAGGACAAGTATGGCAGCAACAAAAAGGACTGCTGCACACAAAAGTGTGGACAAATAAACAAGATAACTGCAGAAAGGAGCAATGGGATTTTTGCTTTTAAAAAAGCAGTTGGTTTGCACAGCAGCGTGCAAACAGCAATGCAGCTATCAGGGAGCCTTATAAGGCAGCCTAATAAGCTACAGAGCTGATGCACAAAAAAATAGCCTCCACTGTCCCTGCAAAAAAGGTGGTGTTGGACAGTGGAAATCGCTACAGCACAAGCAGTTTGGGGGTTAATCTTCCCTCCCTAACTATATCCCTTCTTCTGACGAAGCTGCAGCAATCTCTCCCTATGCTAAGATCGGCAGAAGTAAGATGGCGGTCACCGTGCACGCCCTTTTATATACCCTGTGACGCCGCAGAAAGCAAGCCAATCACTGTCATGCCCTTCTCTAAGATGGTGGGGACCGAAACCTATGTCATCACACTGCCCACACTCTGCATCCTCCTTCATTGGCTGAGAAATGTCACTGAACGGGTCATATGAAACGCGACTTTGGAGCGAAGATCGCTGACCGCATGGCCGATCCCACACTAGGATCGGGTCGGGTTTCATGAAACCCAACTTTGCCAAAAGTCGGCGATTTTTGAATTTGTCCGATCCGTTTCGCTCAACCCTAGTGATGATTTCAACTCCATAGGTGTTTTCCAGAAACATGCAGCAGTGGATGTTGCTGAGTGGAAATTGTAAACTGCCATTGTAGTGACCAGCACGCTGCAGTGACCAATACATTATGCCTAGCTTGTGCTTCTGGAGGCATGCACCCGTAAGTTAGGCGGGCTTTCATCGCTACAGAAATGCCAAGCATGTGGGTGCTAAATGTTGTTTAGGCACACTAGGGCTCAGAAGGGAGGGGGCATTTGGATTTTGGAGGGAAGAATTTGCTGATCGCACTGCAGCAAGGATGGTATGGCTTCCCACAGGTGAAGCTGGGTCCCCAGGGCTGTAATAGGCAAAGATGGTGTTGTGCCAGAAAGAATCAGAGGATACAAGATTGCAATCTCTTTACCTGTTTACTTGTGGTGAAAAGCCACAGTCCATCGTACCGGTAACAGGTGATGGTGAGGTCCAGGCAGCCTGGAAACAATTAGTGATCCCCTTAGCCAGGTGGGATTAGGAGCCTTCCTTGCTGCGCTGTTAGGTGCATCCCTTGCTGTCAATGGCTTCTCACGAGGTCCTCTCTCTTTGTGTCCTAGGACAGTACCCGCATGGCAGGCAGCACGAGCCTTTTTACATGTGTCTGTATTTACTGTGACTCCGGGCTCTGGGTGCTTCAGCGTGGAGGGAGCCCAGTCGCAGCTCCCCTCCAGCTCCTCACTTCTCCTGTGCTCCTTTCTCCTATACATGCTCTACAGACTGAACTCTGTCCTCCCCCAAGCCAGAACATATGTAGGGGAGTTCCCCTGAAACCGGGTCTAGAGCTCTTCCTTCTGGCCTGGAGTCAGAACGTGTCAGATTCTCCTCGTTTCCAGGCATGGCAGCACCCTCCCTGAGAGGAAGGCAACATGACTCTGGTACCCAGACTCCTGGGGTGCCACATTCCCCCAGTACTTCCAGACTGGGAAAAGAAACAAAAACAATAACAGGTTGGATTACGCAAACATTTTTCAAAATTCATTTCAACAGGTAAAACAGGTACAAAACTTTTTCTTCCCGTTATGGGAGGTTCTTTTTTTGAACGTTACATGACAGTATTTACAAAAGTACAAACATTTTAGTACCAAGGTGTCCTTGTGCACCAACTATAATGATGTGGGGGACCCGTTCTAAGCCCCCAACGTAGGTGTTGGGTGGACTGCAAGGTGTAAATATCTAGACCACTCTTTGGCCACGCCAAAGATATATCTGGTCTTTTGAGGCAAACAGGGTTCTACTTACGCTGCCAGGGCGTGGTAAAACCAATAGATGCACCTTAGGAGGTGCCAACTATTTACAAGGAAAGATTTTAGGTAATTCACCGTCCATTACCTTGCTGCCATTTTAAACCTTCAATAAGCATAAACAACTATTTTTAAATCAGGTAACAACGATTATTGACATCTTGTGTCTTATTCTCTGTAACGGGCTGATATCTGACCTCTGGTACTATGGGTAGATCTACGCAGTACAGGGATTGATAGTGACCTAACAAGATTCACTATTCTTGCTACCACTGGTGTAGTGCACTCTCTTATGGCTATGCTAATGGTGACTCTACATAGCACAGATATTCCTGATTTTATACGAGTAGTTCTGCTTACTGTGGGCATGACAGATTCACCGATAGCAGGGGGTGGATTTTCCTGCTCCACTGCTGGTGTGACATCTGCTGCTTGAGCCCGCTGGTGTAAAATCTCTTCTGGTTCAGATTGATTTCGAGTCACTTCTCTTTCTGGTATTTCCATCTGGAGAAAGGTCAAAACAGGCACCGCTATGGCTTGATTTACTTGAGTCTATGACTGGGGAAAATCTCCAATAAAGGCGAATAAGCCTCCTTACCTTGACAAGCCAGAGCTGGTATGCCACTCTCCACAAGGAGGAACATTACCCCTTAGACCCCAGTCCAGAGCCTCTCACCTGGCCAAATCAGTTCTCATGCTTCGCACTGACGAGGGCCAACAGCCCAAAACACCATGTCTGCGAACTGAGATACTGATTTGGCTTTTATCCTAAGTCATATTGCACGACTCGTTAAAGGGTTGATTGTGACTTGTAGGATCACTTCTTCCAACAGGTGGCGCTATAGAGTTTAAGTCCTATTTTTCTCTGAAGAGGCAATTTGCACAATAAAGGTATAGATTCACTTTTCCTCCTCTTCTGTGTGTGAGGGCTATCTTGGTCTTTCTCTTTGCCTTTCAGTTGGTCAGGGCATACCTTAAGATGATCTCTTGATACCGCAGTCGAGGTTTCTCCTTCATCTTTGCTTATGAGACACACCTTGGTGTTATCAAAGTTTGACTGTAAGATGGTGTATGGTTCTGCCTCCCACTGATCATCGAGTTTGTGCATTCTTCTTTTCTTCTTTAGAACTTGTTTACCTGGTGATAAGGGAACTGCAGGGGTGCAATTATAGTGATTATGTTTTTTTTCCTGCTTCTGTCTTGATTGGGACAGACTTCTTTCCACGCATTCTTGTACTTGGCGGTATTTCTGCTGCAGCTCCGTATCCCATTCTACATCAGGTGATGTTGTTTCTGGTGGTAGGACTCCCATATCAAGGTCAACAGATAATTTGCTAGGTCTTCCTCTCATTAGGTAGGCTGGAGTGAGTAGGTGGAATTCACCGGGATATGATTGTAGAGATCTACCAAGTCTGGCATCTTCTCTGGCCACAGGTTTCTCTCTTCCAAGGGCAAGGTCTTCAGTATCTCAATTACCACCTGGTTCATCTTCTCACACATGGCATTTGTCTGTGGGTGGTATGGCATTGTTCTGATCTTCTTGCATCCATACAGGTTACATAACTCCTGGAACACTTTGCTTCAAAGGCTGGGCCTTGATCAGTGAGTACCTTTTCAGGGTAAGCATTGGAACACCTTGGCTGCCGTCTTTGCTGTTTGGTCCTTAACAGGCACAACTACCAGGAATCTTGAGTAATGGTCCACTATGGTCAAAGCATAGACATAGCCGGAAAGGCTTGGGGTTAGCTTCACATGATCCAAAGCTACCAGTTCAAATGGCTGTTTGGTGACTATGGGCTATAGGGGAGCCCTCTGGCTGTCAGTCCTTTCTGCGCAGGTTGCATGGGCCACACTCTAGGCACCACGTTTCAATGGCTCTTCTCATGCCAGTCCAGTAGAACCTCCCATAAAGCAGGACCTCCATCTTCCATCCAAAGTGTCCTGCTCTATTGTGGTATGCTTCCAAGACCATTGGTGCATCTTGTCTCGGGACTACCACCTGCCAGACCAGCTCATGAGTGTGTGGGTTGATATTCCTCCAATACAGCTTTCCTTCATACAGTAGATAAACAATTTGCCCTTCTCCTTCCACAACTGTTGAGTCTCTTGTGGAGCATCTGGACCAGGGTATGAATCAGATTGGGTTAACAGTTCTTTTACCAGATGGACTGCTGGGTTGCTATCCTGCGTCTCTGCCCATCCATGGTGGGGCAATGGGTTCAGCATGGCTTCTCACCTGTCATTGCGCTTGTTCTTCACATAATGGGGGTACTGGGTTGCCTCGGGCAGTGGAAGACTGGTAACTCAATCTCTTCAAGTGATTCTGGATCTTCTCCCACTTCTTATAAATGGGGCATCCTGGACAGCGCATCGGCATATGCGTTCTTGTGCCCCGCATGGCACTTGGACAACCGGGCTATCCATCGCTGCTCCAATGCACCTAGTTTTGCCATCTCCAGGTGAGTCAGTGGATTGTTGTCCATGAAAACAGTGAACTTTGCTGATGCCAGGTAGTACTTGAATCACTTTTTTACCAACCAGACTATGGCGAGGAACTCCAGCTTAAAGGAACTGTAGTTGTTGGGGTTCCTTTCGGTGGGACGAAGCTTCCTGCTGGCATAGGCAATCACCCTTTCTCTGCCTTTCTGCACCTGGGACAATATTGTTCCCAATCCCACATTGCTGGCGTCTGTGTAGAGTACAAATGGTTGGTCATAGTCAGGGTAGGCCAGTACCTCATCTCTCATGAGAGCCAACTTCAACCGAGTGAAGGATCCTTCTAAGCCTATCGTTCCATTCAAATGTAGGACACTTGTTCTTGGTTTTATTGGATTGGCCTACTAACAGGTCTTGCAAGGGTGTGGCTATCTCAGTGAAATCCTTGATGAATCTTCGGTAGTAGCCTACCAACCCGAGGAACTGCCGTACTTCAAGAATGTTGCTGGGTTTCGGCCAGACCCTGATCAGGGTGACTTTGTCAGGGTTTGGTGCCACAACTTCGGCGCTTACCACATGGCCCAGGTACTGCACTTTGTGCTTCAACAGGTGGCTCTTGGACGTCTTTACTTTCAGGCCAAAGTTAGGCAGAGCTTCAAACACCTCGGCCAGGTGCTTCAAGTGGTCTTCATAGGTCTTGCAGAAAATGATGATATCATTCAGGTACAACAATAATAATAATAATCATTTTATTTATATAACGCCAACATATTCCGCAGTGCTTTACAATTATAGAGGGGATTTGTACAGACAATAAACATTACAGCATAACAATAATCACAGTTCAAAACAGATACCAAGAGGAGTGAGGGCCCTGCTTGCAAGCTTACAAGCTATGAGGAAAAAGGGGAGACACGAGAGGTGGATGGTAACAATTGCTTTCGTTGTTCAGTCCAGCCATAGTGTAAATATTGGGTGTTCATGTAAAGCTGCATGAATCAGTTAACAGCCTAAGTATGTAACAATACCGACACAGAGGGCTATTAAATGCATAAAGTGTATGAGAACATGATGCAAGGAACCTGATTATGGTTTAAGTTTTTTTTTAATGGGCCACCCAGGGATAGTTAGATTAATGCAGTGAGGTGGTTGGCCAGTCTGAACAAATGCATTTTAGGGCTCACTTAAAACTGTGGGGATTGGAGATTAATCGCATTAACCTGGGTAGTGCATTCCAAAGAATTGGCGCAGCACGTGAAAAGTCTTGGAGACGGGAGTTGGAGGTTCTGATTATTGAGGATGTTAACCTCTGGTCATTAGCAGAACGGAGGGCATGGGTAGGGTGGTAGACTGAGACCAGGGAGGAGATGTAGGGTGGTGCTGAGCCATTTTAATGCTTTGTGGATGAGGGTAATAAGTTTGTACTGGATTCTGGAGTGGATGGGTAACCAGTGTAATGACTGGCACAAGGTAGAGGCATCGGTGTAACGAATGGATGAGGAATATGATCCTGGCTGCAGCATTCAGGACAGATTGGAGAGGGGAGAGTTTGGTAAGGGGAAGGTCGATTAGTAGAAAGTTACAATAGACCAGACGAGAATGAATAAGATAAACAGTAAGAGTTTTTGCAGAGTCAAAAGTAAGAAAAGGTCGAATTCTTGAAATGTTTTGGAGATGCAGATAAGAAGAGCGAGCCAGTGATCAGATGTGGGGTGAATGATAGCTCATAATCAAGTATGACCTCAAGGCAGTGGGCATGTTGCTTGGGAGTAATGGTGGAACCACACACGGAGATGGCAATGTCAGGCAAAGGTAGGTTAGTAGAGGGAGAGAACACGAGGAGTTCAGTTTTTGACAGGTTCAGTTTCAGATAGAGGGAGGACATGATGTTAGAGACAGCAGTAAGACAATCTCTGGTGTTTTCTAAAAAAGCAGGTGTGATATCAGGAGTAGTGTTGAGCGATACCGTCCGATACTTGAAAGTATCGGTATCGGAAAGTATCGGCCGATACCGGCAAAGTATCGGATCTAATCCGATACCGATACCCGATACCAATACAAGTCAATGGGACTCAAGTATCGGACGGTATCCCTGATGGTTCCCAGGGTCTGAAGGAGAGGAAACTCTCCTTCAGGCCCTGGGATCCATATTAATGCGTAAAATAAAGAATTAAAATAAAAAATATTGCTATACTCACCTCTCCGACGCAGCCTGGACCTCACCGAGGGAACCGGCAGCGTTCTTTGCTTAAAATGCGCGCGTTTACTTCCTTCCGTGACGTCACGGCTTGTGATTGGTCGCGTGCCGCCCATGTGGCCGTGACGCGACCAATCACAGCAAGCCGTGACGTAATTTTCAGGTCCTCAATGCCTAATTCTAGGCATTCAGGATTTTAAAATTACGTTCCGGCTTGTGATTGGTCGCATCGCGGTCACATGGGCGACGCGACCAATCACAAGCCGTGACATCACGGGAGGCAGGAAACGCGCGCATTTTAAAATTACGTCACGGCTTGTGATTGGTTGCGTGCCGCCCATGTGACCGCGACGCGACCAATCACAGCAAGCCGTGACATAATTTCAGGTCCTGTATGCCTAATTCTGCATTCAGGACCTGAAATTATGTCACGCCTTGCTGTGATTGGTCGCGTCACGGCGACATGGGCGGCACGCAACCAATCACAAGCCGTGACGTAATTTTAAAATGCGCGCGTTTCCTGCTTCCCGTGACGTCACGGCTTGTGATTGGTCGCGTCGCCCATGTGACCGCGACACGACCAATCACAAGCCGGAACGTAATTTTAAAATCCTGAATGCCTAGAATTAGGCATTGAGGACCTGAAAATTACGTCACGGCTTGCTGTGATTGGTCGCGTCGCGGCCACATGGGCGGCACGCGACCAATCACAAGCCGTGACGTCACGGAAGGAAGTAAACGCGCGCATTTTAAGCAAAGAACGCTGCCGGTTCCCTCGGTGAGGTCCAGGCTGCATCGGAGAGGTGAGTATAGCAATATTTTTTATTTTAATTCTTTATTTTACACATTAATGTTGTTTCGATACCGATACCCGATACCACAAAAGTATCGGATCTCGGTATCGGAATTCCGATACCCGCAAGTATCGGCCGATACCCGATACTTGCGGTATCGGAATGCTCAACACTAATCAGGAGAAGTGTATAATTGGGTGTCATCTGCATAGAGATGGTACTGGAAACCAAATCTACTGATTGTCTGTCCAAATGGGGCGGTATAAATAGAGAAGAGGGGGAAGCTAGAACTGATCTTTGAGGAATCCCAACAGTAAGGGGAGGGTGAGAGGAAGAGGAACCAGCAAAGAATACAGTGAAGGAGAGGTCAGATAGGAGGAGAACCAGGAGAAAACGGTGTCCTTGAGGCCGATAGAGCGGAGCATAGTGAGGAGGTGCTGAAGATCCACAGTATCGTATGCTACGAAGAGATCCAAGAGAATTAGCATGGAGGACTGACCGTTAGATTTAGCTGTTAGTAGATCATTAGAGACTTTAGTGAGGGCAGTTTCAGTAGATTGTAGAGAGCGGAAGCCAGATTGAAGAGGGTTGAGAAGAGAGTTATCTGAGATATAGTGGATAAAATGGGAGTGGACAAGGCATTCAAGGAGTTTAGAGATGAAGGAAAGATTAGAGACAGGTCTATAATTAGCGGCACAGTTTTGGTTGAGGGATTTTTTTTAAGTAATGGATGTATGATGGCATTCTTAAATGAGACAGTGGGGAAAGGGACAGGAGGAGATGTGATGGAATGGGGTCACTGGTGCAAGTGTTCGGGCAAGAAGATGCGAGGAGCCTGATTACTTCTTCTGCAACTGTTTCAAAGTCAGAGAATGAACTAGATGCAATGGGGGAGTGAGGACAGTGCATGCTATGAAGGGATTGGGAGATAATTTCCTGTCGGATGTGGTCAATTTTTTCTTTGAAGTAATTGGCCAGATCGTCAGCACGGAGATCCGTGGTTGGGGCCTGCACTTTTGGGTTTAGTAGGGAATGAAAGTGTCAAAGAGACGTTTAGGGTTATTGGACAGTTAGGTGATAAGGGTGTTAAAATAGGTTTGTTTGGAGAGGTGAAAGGGAAGAGTTGTATGTTTTAAGCATGAACTTACAATAGATGAAATCTTCGAGTAGATTAGATTTTCTCCACAGGCGTTCGGTGCTCGGTTGTCGCCGTCTGTGCCGAGTCGTTCTATTTATAGGAAGTGCAATTTCATCCAGGGCACTTTGCAGGGTGTCATTGTAGTGCTTCAGTACAGAATCAGGACATTTAATGGAGGAGATAGGGGCCAATGAGAACTACAAGTTCTTCATAAGTTTCTGAGTGTTAATGGCCTGTATGTTTCTATAAGTGTGGAAAGTGGGGGTGACCTGAGCGGCATGGCAGTGTCACAGGAGACCTAGGCAGGAAAGAGCTAATAACCCGGGCCCCTGCGATTTCCCTCAGACTAGGGAAACCCTGACTGACCCTCTCTCAGAGTTTACACTAACGGTGTGCATGTCTGAGCCTCCACCCTCGCCCTATCTCCTGTTTCAACCCTAGGCTGAAACCACAACCCACCACCCAGTGAAGAGTCCACAATCCAATACCCTCAGTTAGCACAGACAAGGATAATGGAAAAATAAGCACCACGCCGCAGTCACTCAGGAATACACTATAAATGCAAAGGGCAAAACAAATACAAATATAGGAAGGAGCAAATAAGACAAAGGGAAATACACCACCAGCAACGATACTCCAACTACTAGCTCACCACTCCAGACCGAGATAACCACGCACAAGACAGAAGCTATAATCGGCGATGCCCAATGTTCAGGAGAACTATTTAAAGCCAGTGGGCATGGCCCAGCTTCCAATCCGAGCAGCAGGTAAATTAACCCCGGACCATCTAGATAAAACCTAGCCGACGCCAATGAGCGCATAGTGGTCAAAAGCGGAATTACCGCTGTCTGTCGAACGACCTGGTCTGAACAGCATCCAACATGACAGTACCCCGCCTTCTACGAGGGACCCCAGGGCCCTCACGGCTTATAGGACCTGGCTTGTCCGGATGGCAGCGGTGAAAAAACCTGACCAGCTGATCCACATGAACGTCCGAGGCTGGTACCCAGGACCTCTCCTCAGGCCCATAACCACGCCAGTGTACCAAGTACTGTAAAGTGCGGCGCACTACATGAGAGTCAACCACCTTGGAGACTTCAAATTCCAAATTACCATCCACCAAGACTGGAGGTGGCATAGGCGCCGCGTCCACGGAACCCACCACCTTCTTTAAAAGTGCCCTGTGGAACACGTTGTGTATCTTATACACCGTAGGAAGCTCCAATCGGTACGCTATTGGGTTAATGACGGCGGTGACCCTAAATGGACCAATAAACCGTGGACCCAATTTAAGGGATGGTATCTTGAGTCTTACTGTATATTTTTTGTGGATAACCACACCCAGTCATCCACACTCAGGTCCAAACCTGGCACACGCCTACTGTCAGCCACACGTTTGTACCTGGCACCCACACTCAACAGGCGCTGTTTAAATCTCCTCCAAACTGATGACAATTGTGCTTCTAACTGGTCTTCCTCCGGGACGCCGGAAGAGCCCCCCTGACTCAAAGTACAAAATTGAGGATGAAGCCCATAAACACAAAAAAACAGAGACTCCCCAGATGACTCCTGGCGGTGATTATTGATGGCAGACTCAGCCAAAGGAAGGAACGTCGACCACTCCTCCTGGTTATCCGAAACAAAGCAGCATAAGTACTGTTCCAAATTTTGGTTCATACGCTCGGTCTGACCATTTGACTGAGGATGAAATGCCAAAGAATGAGACAACTTGATCCCCAGCCGTGAGCAAAATGCTTTCCAAAATTTTGCCACAAACTGAGACACCCTATCAGAAATGATGTCAGATGGAACCCCATGAAGTCTGACCACTTCCTGCACAAATATCTGAGCCAGAGTCTTAGCGTTAGGCAACGAAGGCAAAGACACAAAGTGCGACATTTTTGAGAACCGATCAACAATCACCAAGATGACCGTGTTCCCAGCTGAGGAGGGCAAGTCAGTGATAAAATCCATGGAGATTTCCGTCCATGGCTTACTAGGTACCTCGAGAGGAAGTAGTGTGCCAACAGGACAGGAGCGGGTCTTAGTCCTAGCGCACGTGGTGCAAGCCGACACGTATGAGACCACGTCCTGTCGGATCTTCGGCCACCAAAACTTGACGTGACACCAACTCCAAGGTACCCCTAAACCCTGGATGGCCAGCCAGGACAGCATCATGATGCTCCGCCAAAACCTTTAAGCGGAGATGAAGCGGTACAAACGTTTTGTTGACGGGAAGCTCAGATGGTACCTCCTCCTGAGCCTCGGCAATCTCAGCCTCAACCTTGGTAGTGAGAGCCGAAACCACAACACCCTTTTGGAGGATGGGTACTGGATCTTCCCGAGGCTCTCCCCCCAGAAAACACCTGGACAAAGCATCCGCCTTAGTGTTTTTAGAACCAGGTCTGTAAGTGACAACAAAGTTGAACCGCGTGAAAAACAATGCCCAGCGAGCCTGCCTGGGGGACAGACGCTTGGCAGACTCCAAATAAAGCAAATTCTTATAGTCGGTAATAACCGTAACTAGGGTAAGTCAGGGATCGACCGAAACATGAAACCCAATGCAAGTCAATGGGGAAGCATAGTCGGCAGTGAGTGGAGGCCAGGAAAACACCTACAGTGCCCATTTTAATACCAAAAACATCCATTCTTGTTTCTGAAGCTTGTCAATCTTAATTAACTTTATAATAATTGTTGGGCATTGGAAATTGGGGGTCATTTGGCAAAAGTTGTGGGGGGTAGGGCTGGTTCAAGGTTTTAGTGGGCTCAGGAAATGTGGACTATGTCACGGTGGTGGAGCAGTGAGAGGTCAGTATTTCAACTTTGCAAGTGCTGTGATCCTGAGCAAGCAGGGAGGCCCACTCGTTCACATTGGCACTGGCACAGGGCCCCTCAAAGTACGGCGGTGTGTTTGCACGGCGGGGGCACCTCCCACCGGCAGCGACACTTTTGCGTACTCTGAGGGGCTCTGTGCCTGTGACGTCGCCAACGAGTATGCCCCCTACCTGTTGAAGAAACCTGCACTTTCATCTGCACCTTCCTCTTTGTCCCTGTGTAAGGTGGTATAGTATGCGGGAAGGGGAACCTGACTTTCAGCAGGGTCAGATTGTGGCTGTGTAGCGTGCAAGGGGAATGTAGTGGTCTGGGTCAAAGTACCACAAAACTCATCTAGCACTGGCTGGGCAATGGGCAGGATGAGGAGGAAACACTGATATAGGCCCAAATAATAAAGTGGGTAAAATGCAGTTCAAAATTGGTAACAGGACTAACCAGGTGGCATTGCTTAGTTCAGTGGAGTAGAAAACCCAGGAGCGGCAGACACCATTAGTGGGGCCGAACCACACTAGTAGGCCCTATGCAGTTTAATATTACAAATGAAGGCCGAAAGCCTGAAGATTAAAGGTCAGAAAAATAACACAGGACAACACCAAGGTGCAGCACACACCGTTACTAGGCCCAACTAAAGTAGTAGGCCAACTGCAGTTTAATTATTTAAAATGTAAGCCGAAAGCCTGAACATTGAAGGTCGGGACAACAAAACAGGAGAAAACCCAGTAGCGTCAGACACCGTTTTAAGGGCCCAACCACACATTTTAAAAACAACTACTTAACGAGAGCCTTAAGATTGAAGCTCAGCTTTATACAGTGGAGGACAACACCATGGAGCGGCACACACCGTTAGTAGGCCCCAACCACCAATTTTTACCAACAAATACTTAATGAGAGCCAGAAGGTTGAAGCTCAGACAAGGAAACCTGGAGGAGAACACCCAGGAGGAGGAGAACACCCAGGAGGAGGAGAACACCCAGGAGCGGCAGACACCATTAGTAGGCCCCAACCACCAATATTTACCAACAAATACTTAATGAGAGCCAGAAGGTTGAAGCTCAGCTTTATACAGTGGAGGACAACACCAGGGAGCGGCACACACCGTTAGTAGGCCCCAACCACCAATTTTTACCAACAAATACTTAATGAGAGCCAGAAGGTTGAAGCTCAGCTTTATACAGTGGAGGACAACACCAGGGAGCGGCAGACACCGTTAGTAGGCCCCAACCACCAATTTTTACCAACAAATACTTAATGAGAGCCAGAAGATTGAAGCTCAGCTTTATACAGTGGAGGACAACACCAGGGAGTGCCAACACCGTTAGTAGGCCCCAACCACCAATTTTTACCAACAAATACTTAATGAGAGCCAGAAGGTTGAAGCTCAGACAAGGAAACCTGGAGGAGAACACCCAGGAGGAGGAGAACACCCAGGAGGAGGAGAACACCCAAGAGCGGCAGACACCGTTAGTAGGCCCCAACCACCAATTTTTACCAACAAACACTTAATGAAAGCCAGAAGGTTGAAGCTCAGCTTTATACAGTGGAGACACCGAATGTATCAACTTCACACAAGGCTAATAATAGATAAATTCAATTTTATTAAATAACACAAAACACATACCAGTAATTACAATGAGGGTATACTCCTAAAACACAGGAACAAGGGGGGCTAGCCAAGCAGAAACTTCCAACATGATAGTATCATGAATCAGATTATAACCAAATCATAAAGCTAATCATTGTGCCAGTGATCATATGTTGATACATAAGTAACATAGTGCAAAAAGTACATATACAAGATATAACGGTATAGTTACCAAAGGAAGCGCTGCTGGATGCCCACCAACTCCCGACGCGCGTTTCGCACTGAAATGCTTCGTCCCCCGGACGAAGCCCAAATGCAGTTTCCTATTTTTTAAAAAAGCCCAAAAACCTGAATTGAGGACAATTTGAATTAGGGACTGCAGACAGACTTAGTAGGCTGTCCCCTGTGGACCATGCATCCACCACATTAACCCATTGCGCCATAATGGACACGTAACCTTCCGTGGCCATGCCTACAGGTCCATGCGTCTGTTGTCAGGTGCACCTTTGTACTCACAGATTGCCAGAGTGAATGGACAATGCGGTCTTTTACGGTGGAGGGTTGTGATGGCTTTTCTCGCAAAAGAAGTGTCAACTGGGTAGCTTGTAGCGTGGTACAGCGTAGTCCATCATGGTTTTATTAATATTAAATAAAATAAAAAAATAGGCTCTATGCACTTTAAAATAGGTTACATGTGTACACAGGCAGCATTGGTGTGGTCAGTGGAGGAGGATTGCAAAGAGGGACCGCAGACAGGCTTACTAGGCCTAAAATAAATAAAAATAGGCTCAAGGCACTTAGAGTTATCTCGCAGGGGTACACAGGCAGCATTGGTGTGGTCAGTGGAGGAGGATTGCAAGGAGGGACCGCAGACAGGTTTACTAGGCCTAAAATAAATAAAAATAGGCTCAAGGCACTTAGAGTTATCTCGCAGGGGTACACAGGCAGCATTGGTGTGGTCAGTGGAGGAGGATTGCAAGGAGGGACCGCAGACAGGCTTACTAGGCCTAAAATAAATAAAAATAGGCTCTATGCAGTTTTAAATAGGTTACATGGGTACACAGGCAGCATTGGTGTGGTCAGTGGAGGAGGATTGCAAGGAGGGACCGCAGACAGGCTTACTAGGCCTAAAATAAATAAAAATAGGCTCAAGGCACTTAGAGTTATCTCACAGGGGTACACAGGCAGCATTGGTGTGGTCAGTGGAGGAGGATTGCAAGGAGGGAACGCAGACAGGCTTACTAAGCCTAAAATAAATAAAAATAGGCTCTATGCAGTTTTAAATAGGTTACATGGGTACACAGGCAGCATTGGTGTGGTCAGTGGAGGAGGATTGCAAGGAGGGACCGCAGACAGGCTTACTAGGCCTAAAATAAATAAAAATAGGCTCAAGGCACTTAGAGTTATCTCGCAGGGGTACACAGGCAGCATTGGTGTGGTCAGTGGAGGAGGATTGCAAGGAGGGACCGCAAACAGGTTTACTAGGCCTAAAATAAATAAAAATAGGCTCAAGGCACTTAGAGTTATCTCGCAGGGGTACACAGGCAGCATTGGTGTGGTCAGTGGAGGAGGATTGCAAGGAGGGACCGCAGACAGGCTTACTAGGCCTAAAATAAATAAAAATAGGCTCTATGCAGTTTTAAATAGGTTACATGGGTACACAGGCAGCATTGGTGTGGTCAGTGGAGGAGGATTGCAAGGAGGGACCGCAGACAGGCTTACTAGGCTTAAAATAAATAAAAATAGGCTCAAGGCACTTAGAGTTATCTCGCAGGGATACACAGGCAGCATTGGTGTGGTCAGTGGAGGAGGATTGCAAGGAGGGACCGCAGACAGGCTTACTAAGCCTAAAATAAATAAAAATAGGCTCTATGCAGTTTTAAATAGGTTACATGGGTACACAGGCAGCATTGGTGTGGTCAGTGGAGGAGGATTGCAAGGAGGGACCGCAGACAGGCTTACTAGGCCTAAAATAAATAAAAATAGGCTCAAGGCACTTAGAGTTATCTCGCAGGGGAACACAGGCAGCATTGGTGTGGTCAGTGGAGGAGGATTGTAAGGATGGACCGCAGACAGGCTTACTAGGCCTAAAATAAATAAAAATAGGCTCAAGGCACTTAGAGTTATCTCGCAGGGGTACACAGGCAGCATTGGTGTGGTCAGTGGAGGAGGATTGCAAGGAGGGACCGCAGACAGGCTTACTAAGCCTAAAATAAATAAAAATAGGCTCCATGCAGTTTTAAATAGGTTACATGGGTACACAGGCAGCATTGGTGTGGTCAGTGGAGGAGGATTGCAAGGAGGGACCGCAGACAGGTTTACTAGGCCTAAAATAAATAAAAATAGGCTCAAGGCACTTAGAGTTATCTTGCAGGGGTACACAGGCAGCATTGGTGTGGTCAGTGGAGGAGGATTGCAAGGAGGGACCGCAGACAGGCTTACTAGGCCTAAAATAAATAAAAATAGGCTCTATGCAGTTTTAAATAGGTTACATGGGTACACAGGCAGCATTGGTGTCGTCAGTGGAGGAGGATTGCAAGGAGGGACTGCAGACAGGCTTACTAGGCCTAAAATAAATAAAAATAGGCTCAAGGCACTTAGAGTTATCTCGCAGGGGTACACAGGCAGCATTGGTGTGGTCAGTGGAGGAGGATTGCAAGGAGGGACCGCAGACAGGCTTACTAGGCCTAAAATAAATAAAAATAGGCTCAAGGCACTTAGAGTTATCTCGCAGGGGTGCACAGGCAGCATTGGTGTGGTCAGTGGAGGAGGATTGCAAGGAGGGACCGCAGACAGGCTTACTAGGCCTAAAATAAATAAAAATAGGCTCTATGCAGTTTTAAATAGGTTACATGGGTACACAGGCAGCATTGGTGTGATCAGTGGAGGAGGATTGCAAGGAGGGACCGCAGACAGGCTTACTAGGCCTAAAATAATTAAAAATAGGCCCTATGCAGTTTTAAATAGGTTACATGGGTACACAGGCAGCATTGGTGTGGTCAGTGGAGGAGGATTGCAAGGAGGGACTGCAGACAGGCTTACTAGGCCTAAAATAAATAAAAATAGGCTCAAGGCACTTAGAGTTATCTCGCAGGGGTAAGCAGGCAGCATTGGTGTGGTCAGTGTAGGAGGATTGCAAGGAGGGACCGCAGACAGGCTTACTAGGCCTAAAATAAATAAAAATAGGCTCAAGGCACTTAGAGTTATCTCGCAGGGGTACACAGGCAGCATTGGTGTGGTCAGTGGAGGAGGATTGCAAGGAGGGACCGCAGACAGGCTTACTAGGCCTAAAATAAATAAAAATAGGCTCTATGCAGTTTTAAATAGGTTACATGGGTACACAGGCAGCATTGGTGTGGTCAGTGGAGGAGGATTGCAAGGAGGGACTGCAGACAGGCTTACTAGGCCTAAAATAAATAAAAATAGGCTCAAGGCACTTAGAGTTATCTCGCAGGGGTACACAGGCAGCATTGGTGTGGTCAGTGGAGGAGGATTGCAAGGAGGGACCGCAGACAGGCTTACTAGGCCTAAAATAAATAAAAATAGGCTCAAGGCACTTAGAGTTATCTCGCAGGGGTGCACAGGCAGCATTGGTGTAGTCAGTGGAGGAGGATTGCAAGGAGGGACCGCAGACAGGCTTACTAGGCCTAAAATAAATAAAAATAGGCTCTATGCAGTTTTAAATAGGTTACATGGGTACACAGGCAGCATTGGTGTGATCAGTGGAGGAGGATTGCAAGGAGGGACCGCAGACAGGCTTACTAGGCCTAAAATAAATAAAAATAGGCTCTATGCAGTTTTAAATAGGTTACATGGGTACACAGGCAGCATTGGTGTGGTCAGTGGAGGAGGATTGCAAGGAGGGACTGCAGACAGGCTTACTAGGCCTAAAATAAATAAAAATAGGAATAGGCTCAAGGCACTTAGAGTTATCTCGCAGGGGTACACAGGCAGCATTGGTGTGGTCAGTGGAGGAGGATTGCAAGGAGGGACCGCAGACAGGCTTACTAGGCCTAAAATAAATAAAAATAGGCTCTATGCATTTTTAAATAGGTTACATGGGTACACAGGCAGCATAGGTGTGATCAGTGGAGGAGGATTGCAAGGAGGGACCGCTGACAGGCTTACTAGGCCTAAAATAAATAAAAATAGGCTCAAGGCACTTAGAGTTATCTCGCAGGGGTACACAGGCAGCATTGGTGTGGTCAGTGGAGGAGGATTGCAACGAGGGACCGCAGACAGGCTTACTAGGCCTAAAATAAAAAAAATAGGCTCAAGGCACTTAGAGTTATCTTGCAGGGGTACACAGGCAGCATTGGTGTGGTCAGTGGAGGAGGATTGCAAGGAGGGACCGCAGACAGGCTTACTAGGCCTAAAATAAATAAAAATAGACTCTATGCAGTTTTAAATAGATTACATGGGTACATAGGCAGCATTGGTGTGGTCAGTGGAGGAGGATTGCAAGGAGGGACTGCAGACAGGCTTACTAGGCCTAAAATAAATAAAAATAGGCTCAAGGCACTTAGAGTTATCTCGCAGGGGTACACAGGCAGCATTGGTGTGGTCAGTGGAGGAGGATTGCAAGGAGGGACCGCAGACAGGCTTACTAGGCCTAAAATAAATAAAAATAGGCTCAAGGCACTTAGAGTTATCTTGCAGGGGTACAACGGCAGCATTGGTGTGGTCAGTGGAGGAGGATTGCAAGGAGGGACCGCAGACAGGCTTACTAGGCCTAAAATAAATAAAAATAGGCTCTATGCAGTTTTAAATAGATTACATGGGTACATAGGCAGCATTGGTGTGGTCAGTGGAGGAGGATTGTAAGGAGGGACCGCAGACTGGCTTACTAGGCCTAAAATAAATAAAAATAGGCTCAAGGCACTTAGAGTTATCTCGCAGGGGTACACAGGCAGCATTGGTGTGGTCAGTGGAGGAGGATTGCAAGGAGGGACCGCAGACAGGCTTACTAAGCCTAAAATAAATAAAAATAGGCTCTATGCAGTTTTAAATAGGTTTCATGGGTACACAGGCAGCATTGGTGTGGACAGTGGAGGAGGATTGCAAGGAGGGACCGCAGACAGGCTTACTAGGCCTAAAATAAATAAAAATAGACTCTATGCAGTTTTAAATAGATTACATGGGTACATAGGCAGCATTGGTGTGGTCAGTGAAGGAGGATTGCAAGGAGGGACTGCAGACAGGCTTACTAGGCCTAAAATAAATAAAAATAGGAATAGGCTCAAGGCACTTAGAGTTATCTCGCAGGGGTACACAGGCAGCATTGGTGTGGTCAGTGGAGGAGGATTGCAAGGAGGGACCGCAGACAGGCTTACTAGGCCTAAAATAAATAAAAATAGGCTCTATGCATTTTTAAATAGGTTACATGGGTACACAGGCAGCATTGGTGTGGTCAGTGGAGGAGGATTGCAAGGAGGGACTGCAGACAGGCTTACTAGGCCTAAAATAAATAAAAATAGGCTCAAGGCACTTAGAGTTATCTCGCAGGGGTAAGCAGGCAGCATTGGTGTGGTCAGTGTAGGAGGATTGCAAGGAGGGACCGCAGACAGGCTTACTAGGCCTAAAATAAATAAAAATAGGCTCAAGGCACTTAGAGTTATCTCGCAGGGGTACACAGGCAGCATTGGTGTGGTCAGTGGAGGAGGATTGCAAGGAGGGACCGCAGACAGGCTTACTAGGCCTAAAATAAATAAAAATAGGCTCTATGCAGTTTTAAATAGGTTACATGGGTACACAGGCAGCATTGGTGTGGTCAGTGGAGGAGGATTGCAAGGAGGGACTGCAGACAGGCTTACTAGGCCTAAAATAAATAAAAATAGGCTCAAGGCACTTAGAGTTATCTCGCAGGGGTACACAGGCAGCATTGGTGTGGTCAGTGGAGGAGGATTGCAAGGAGGGACCGCAGACAGGCTTACTAGGCCTAAAATAAATAAAAATAGGCTCAAGGCACTTAGAGTTATCTCGCAGGGGTGCACAGGCAGCATTGGTGTAGTCAGTGGAGGAGGATTGCAAGGAGGGACCGCAGACAGGCTTACTAGGCCTAAAATAAATAAAAATAGGCTCTATGCAGTTTTAAATAGGTTACATGGGTACACAGGCAGCATTGGTGTGATCAGTGGAGGAGGATTGCAAGGAGGGACCGCAGACAGGCTTACTAGGCCTAAAATAAATAAAAATAGGCTCTATGCAGTTTTAAATAGGTTACATGGGTACACAGGCAGCATTGGTGTGGTCAGTGGAGGAGGATTGCAAGGAGGGACTGCAGACAGGCTTACTAGGCCTAAAATAAATAAAAATAGGAATAGGCTCAAGGCACTTAGAGTTATCTCGCAGGGGTACACAGGCAGCATTGGTGTGGTCAGTGGAGGAGGATTGCAAGGAGGGACCGCAGACAGGCTTACTAGGCCTAAAATAAATAAAAATAGGCTCTATGCATTTTTAAATAGGTTACATGGGTACACAGGCAGCATAGGTGTGATCAGTGGAGGAGGATTGCAAGGAGGGACCGCTGACAGGCTTACTAGGCCTAAAATAAATAAAAATAGGCTCAAGGCACTTAGAGTTATCTCGCAGGGGTACACAGGCAGCATTGGTGTGGTCAGTGGAGGAGGATTGCAACGAGGGACCGCAGACAGGCTTACTAGGCCTAAAATAAAAAAAATAGGCTCAAGGCACTTAGAGTTATCTTGCAGGGGTACACAGGCAGCATTGGTGTGGTCAGTGGAGGAGGATTGCAAGGAGGGACCGCAGACAGGCTTACTAGGCCTAAAATAAATAAAAATAGACTCTATGCAGTTTTAAATAGATTACATGGGTACATAGGCAGCATTGGTGTGGTCAGTGGAGGAGGATTGCAAGGAGGGACTGCAGACAGGCTTACTAGGCCTAAAATAAATAAAAATAGGCTCAAGGCACTTAGAGTTATCTCGCAGGGGTACACAGGCAGCATTGGTGTGGTCAGTGGAGGAGGATTGCAAGGAGGGACCGCAGACAGGCTTACTAGGCCTAAAATAAATAAAAATAGGCTCAAGGCACTTAGAGTTATCTTGCAGGGGTACAACGGCAGCATTGGTGTGGTCAGTGGAGGAGGATTGCAAGGAGGGACCGCAGACAGGCTTACTAGGCCTAAAATAAATAAAAATAGGCTCTATGCAGTTTTAAATAGATTACATGGGTACATAGGCAGCATTGGTGTGGTCAGTGGAGGAGGATTGTAAGGAGGGACCGCAGACTGGCTTACTAGGCCTAAAATAAATAAAAATAGGCTCAAGGCACTTAGAGTTATCTCGCAGGGGTACACAGGCAGCATTGGTGTGGTCAGTGGAGGAGGATTGCAAGGAGGGACCGCAGACAGGCTTACTAAGCCTAAAATAAATAAAAATAGGCTCTATGCAGTTTTAAATAGGTTTCATGGGTACACAGGCAGCATTGGTGTGGACAGTGGAGGAGGATTGCAAGGAGGGACCGCAGACAGGCTTACTAGGCCTAAAATAAATAAAAATAGACTCTATGCAGTTTTAAATAGATTACATGGGTACATAGGCAGCATTGGTGTGGTCAGTGGAGGAGGATTGCAAGGAGGGACTGCAGACAGGCTTACTAGGCCTAAAATAAATAAAAATAAGCTCAAGGCACTTAGAATTATCTCGCAGGGGTACACAGGCAGCATTGATGTGGTCAGTGGAGGAGGATTGCAAGGAGGGACCGCAGACAGGCTTACTAGGCCTAAAATAAATAAAAATAGGCTCAAGGCACTTAGAGTTATCTCGCAGGGGTACAACGGCAGCATTGGTGTGGTCAGTGGAGGAGGATTGCAAGGAGGGACCGCAGACAGGCTTACTAGGCCTAAAATAAATAAAAATAGGCTCTATGCAGTTTTAAATAGATTACATGGGTACATAGGCAGCATTGGTGTGGTCAGTGGAGGAGGATTGTAAGGAGGGACCGCAGACTGGCTTACTAGGCCTAAAATAAATAAAAATAGGCTCAAGGCACTTAGAGTTATCTCGCAGGGGTACACAGGCAGCATTGGTGTGGTCAGTGGAGGAGGATTGCAAGGAGGGACCGCAGACAGGCTTACTAAGCCTAAAATAAATAAAAATAGGCTCTATGCAGTTTTAAATAGGTTTCATGGGTACACAGGCAGCATTGGTGTGGACAGTGGAGGAGGATTGCAAGGAGGGACCGCAGACAGGCTTTCTAGGCCTAAAATAAATAAAAATAGGCTCAAGGCACTTAGAGTTATCTCGCAGGGGTACACAGGCAGCATTGGTGTGGTCAGTGGAGGAGGATTGCAAGGAGGGACCGCAGACAGGCTTACTAAGCCTAAAATAAATAAAAATAGGCTCTATGCAGTTTTAAATAGGTTACATGGGTACACAGGCAGCATTGGTGTGGTCAGTGGAGGAGGATTGCAAGGAGGGACCGCAGACAGGCTTACTAGGCCTAAAATAAATAAAAATAGGCTCAAGGCACTTAGAGTTATCTCGCAGGGGTACACAGGCAGCATTGGTGTGGTCAGTGGAGGAGGATTGCAAGGAGGGACCGCAGACAGGCTTACTAGGCCTAAGATAAATAAAAATAGGCTCAAGGCACTTAGAGTTATCTCGCATGGGTACACAAGCAGCATTGGTGTGGTCAGTGGAGGAGGATTGCAAGGAGGGACAGCAGACAGGCTTACTAAGCCTAAAATAAATAAAAATTGTCTCAAGGCACTTAGAGTTATCTCGCAGGGGTACACAGGCAGCATTGGTGTGGTCAGTGGAGGAGGATTGCAAGGAGGGACCGCAGACAGGCTTACTAGGCCTAAAATAAATAAAAATAGGCTCTATGCAGTTTTAAATAGGTTACATGGGTACACAGGCAGCATTGGTGTGGTCAGTGGAGGAGGATTGCAAGGAGGGACCGCAGACAGGCTTACTAGGCCTAAAATAAATAAAAATAGGCTCAAGGCACTTAGAGTTATCTCGCAGGGGTAAACAGGCAGCATTGGTGTGGTCAGTGGAGGAGGATTGCAAGGAGGGACCGCAGACAGGCTTACTAGGCCTAAAATAAATAAAAATAGGCTCAAGGCACTTAGATTTATCTCGCAGGGGTACACAGGCAGCATTGGTGTGGTCAGTGGAGGAGGATTGCAAGGAGGGACCGCAGACAGGCTTACTAAGCCTAACATAAATAAAAATAGGCTCTATGTAGTTTTAAATAGGTTACATGGGTACACAGGCAGCATTGGTGTGGTCAGTGGAGGAGGATTGCAAGGAGGGACCGCAGACAGGCTTACTAGGCCTAAAATAAATAAAAATAGGCTCAAGGCACTTAGAGTTATCTCGCAGGGGTACACAGGCAGCATTGGTGTGGTCAGTGGAGGAGGTTTGCAAGGAGGGACCGCAGACAGGCTAACTAGGCCTAAAATAAATAAAAATAGGCTCAAGGCACTTAGAGTTATCTCGCAGGGGTACACAGGCAGCATTGGTGTGGTCAGTGGAGGAGGATTGCAAGGAGGGACCGCAGACAGGCTTACTAGGCCTAAAATAAATAAAAATAGGCTCTATGCAGTTTTAAATAGATTACATGGGTACATAGGCAGCATTGGTGTGGTCAGTGGAGGAGGATTGCAAGGAGGGACTGCAGACAGGCTTACTAGGCCTAAAATAAATAAAAATAGGCTCAAGGCACTTAGAGTTATCTCGCAGGGGTACACAGGCAGCATTGGTGTGGTCATTGGAGGACGATTGCAAGGAGGGACCGCAGACAGGCTTACTAGGCCTAAAATAAATAAAAATAGGCTCTATGCAGTTTTAAATAAGTTACATGGGTACACAGGCAGCATTGGTGTGATCAGTGGAGGAGGATTGCAAGGAGGGACCGCAGACAGGCTTACTAGGCCTAAAATAAATAAAAATAGGCTCAAAGCACTTAGAGTTATCTTGCATGGGTACCACGGCAGCATTGGTGTGGTCAGTGGAGGAGGATTGCAAGGAGGGACCGCAGACAGGCTTATTAGGCCTAAAATAAATAAAAATAGGCTATATGCAGTTTTAAATAGATTACATGGGTACATAGGCAGCATTGGTGTGGTCAGTGGAGGAGGATTGCAAGGAGGGACCGCAGACAGGCTTACTAGGCCTAAAGTAAATAAAAATAGGCTCAAGGCACTTAGAGTTATCTCGCAGGGGTACACCGGCAGCATTGGTGTGGTCAGTGGAGGAGGATTGCAAGGAGGGACCGCAGACAGGCTTACTAGGCCTAAAATAAATAAAAATAGGCTCTATGCAGTTTTAAATAGGTTACATGGGTATACAGGCAGCATTGGTGTGGTCAGTGGAGGAGGATTGCAAGGAGGGACCGCAGACAGGCTTACTGGGCCTAAAATAAATAAAAATAGGCTCAAGGCACTTAGAGTTATCTCGCAGGGGTACACAGGCAGCATTGGTGTGGTCAGTGGAGGAGGATTGCAAGGAGGGACCGCAGACAGGCTTACTAGGCCGAAAACAAATAAAAATAGGCTCAAGGCACTTAGAGTTATCTCGCAGGGGTACACCGGCAGCATTGGTGTGGTCAGTGGAGGAGGATTGCAAGGAGGGACCGCAGACAGGCTTACTAGGCCAAAAATAAATAAAAATAGGCTCTATGCAGTTTTAAATAGGTTACATGGGTATACAGGCAGCATTGGTGTGGTCAGTGGAGGAGGATTGCAAGGAGGGACCGCAGACAGGCTTACTGGGCCTAAAATAAATAAAAATAGGCTCAAGGCACTTAGAGTTATCTCGCAGGGGTACACAGGCAGCATTGGTGTGGTCAGTGGAGGAGGATTGCAAGGAGGGACCGCAGACAGGCTTACTAGGCCTAAAATAAATAAAAATAGGCTCTATGCAGTTTTAAATAGGTTACATGGGTACACAGGCAGCATTGGTGTGGTCAGTGGAGGAGGATTGCAAGGAGGGACCGCAGACAGGCTTACTAGGCCTAAAATAAATAAAAATAGGCTCAAGGCACTTAGAGTTATCTCGCAGGGGTAAACAGGCAGCATTGGTGTGGTCAGTGGAGGAGGATTGCAAGGAGGGACCGCAGACAGGCTTACTAGGCCTAAAATAAATAAAAATAGGCTCAAGGCACTTAGAGTTATCTCGCAGGGGTACACAGGCAGCATTGGTGTGGTCAGTGGAGGAGGATTGCAAGGAGGGACCGCAGACAGGCTTACTAAGCCTAACATAAATAAAAATAGGCTCTATGTAGTTTTAAATAGGTTACATGGGTACACAGGCAGCATTGGTGTGGTCAGTGGAGGAGGATTGCAAGGAGGGACCGCAGACAGGCTTACTAGGCCTAAAATAAATAAAAAAAGGCTCAAGGCACTTAGAGTTATCTCGCAGGGGTACACAGGCAGCATTGGTGTGGTCAGTGGAGGAGGTTTGCAAGGAGGGACCGCAGACAGGCTAACTAGGCCTAAAATAAATAAAAATAGGCTCAAGGCACTTAGAGTTATCTCGCAGGGGTACACAGGCAGCATTGGTGTGGTCAGTGGAGGAGGATTGCAAGGAGGGACCGCAGACAGGCTTACTAGGCCTAAAATAAATAAAAATAGGCTCTATGCAGTTTTAAATAGATTACATGGGTACATAGGCAGCATTGGTGTGGTCAGTGGAGGAGGATTGCAAGGAGGGACTGCAGACAGGCTTACTAGGCCTAAAATAAATAAAAATAGGCTCAAGGCACTTAGAGTTATCTCGCAGGGGTACACAGGCAGCATTGGTGTGGTCAGTGCAGGAGGATTGCAATGAGGGACCGCAGACAGGCTTACTAGGCCTAAAATAAATAAAAATAGGCTCAAGGCACTTAGAGTTATCTTGCATGGGTACCACGGCAGCATTGGTGTGGTCAGTGGAGGAGGATTGCAAGGAGGGACCGCAGACAGGCTTATTAGGCCTAAAATAAATAAAAATAGGCTATATGCAGTTTTAAATAGATTACATGGGTACATAGGCAGCATTGGTGTGGTCAGTGGAGGAGGATTGCAAGGAGGGACCGCAGACAGGCTTACTAGGCCTAAAGTAAATAAAAATAGGCTCAAGGCACTTAGAGTTATCTCGCAGGGGTACACCGGCAGCATTGGTGTGGTCAGTGGAGGAGGCTTGCAAGGAGGGACCGCAGACAGGCTTACTAGGCCTAAAATAAATAAAAATAGGCTCTATGCAGTTTTAAATAGGTTACATGGGTATACAGGCAGCATTGGTGTGGTCAGTGGAGGAGGATTGCAAGGAGGGACCGCGGACAGGCTTACTGGGCCTAAAATAAATAAAAATAGGCTCAAGGCACTTAGAGTTATCTCGCAGGGGTACACAGGCAGCATTGGTGTGGTCAGTGGAGGAGGATTGCAAGGAGGGACCGCAGACAGGCTTACTAGGCCTAAAACAAATAAAAATAGGCTCAGGGCACTTAGAGTTATCTCGCAGGGGTACACAGGCAGCATTGGTGTGGTCATTGGAGGACGATTGCAAGGAGGGACCGCAGACAGGCTTACTAGGCCTAAAATAAATAAAAATAGGCTCTATGCAGTTTTAAATAAGTTACATGGGTACACAGGCAGCATTGGTGTGATCAGTGGAGGAGGATTGCAAGGAGGGACCGCAGACAGGCTTACTAGGCCTAAAATAAATAAAAATAGGCTCAAGGCACTTAGAGTTATCTTGCATGGGTACCACGGCAGCATTGGTGTGGTCAGTGGAGGAGGATTGCAAGGAGGGACCGCAGACAGGCTTATTAGGCCTAAAATAAATAAAAATAGGCTATATGCAGTTTTAAATAGATTACATGGGTACATAGGCAGCATTGGTGTGGTCAGTGGAGGAGGATTGCAAGGAGGGACCGCAGACAGGCTTACTAGGCCTAAAGTAAATAAAAATAGGCTCAAGGCACTTAGAGTTATCTCGCAGGGGTACACCGGCAGCATTGGTGTGGTCAGTGGAGGAGGATTGCAAGGAGGGACCGCAGACAGGCTTACTAGGCCTAAAATAAATAAAAATAGGCTCTATGCAGTTTTAAATAGGTTACATGGGTATACAGGCAGCATTGGTGTGGTCAGTGGAGGAGGATTGCAAGGAGGGACCGCAGACAGGCTTACTGGGCCTAAAATAAATAAAAATAGGCTCAAGGCACTTAGAGTTATCTCGCAGGGGTACACAGGCAGCATTGGTGTGGTCAGTGGAGGAGGATTGCAAGGAGGGACCGCAGACAGGCTTACTAGGCCGAAAACAAATAAAAATAGGCTCAAGGCACTTAGAGTTATCTCGCAGGGGTACACAGGCAGCATTGGTGTGGTCATTGGAGGACGATTGCAAGGAGGGACCGCAGACAGGCTTACTAGGCCTAAAATAAATAAAAATAGGCTCTATGCAGTTTTAAATAAGTTACATGGGTACACAGGCAGCATTGGTGTGATCAGTGGAGGAGGATTGCAAGGAGGGACCGCAGACAGGCTTACTAGGCCTAAAATAAATAAAAATAGGCTCAAGGCACTTAGAGTTATCTCGCAGGGGTACACAGGCAGCATTGGTGTGGTCAGTGCAGGAGGATTGCAAGGAGGGACCGCAGACAGGCTTACTAGGCCTAAAATAAATAAAAATAGGCTCAAGGCACTTAGAGTTATCTTGCAGGGGTACCACGGCAGCATTGGTGTGGTCAGTGGAGGAGGATTGCAAGGAGGGACCGCAGACAGGCTTACTAGGCCTAAAATAAATAAAAATAGGCTCAAGGCACTTAGAGTTATCTCGCAGGGGTACAACGGCAGCATTGGTGTGGTCAGTGGAGGAGGATTGCAAGGAGGGACTGCAGACAGGCTTACTAGGCCTAAAATAAATAAAAATAGGCTCTATGCAGTTTTAAATAGATTACATGGGTACATAGGCAGCATTGGTGTGGTCAGTGGAGGAGGATTGTAAGGAGGGACCGCAGACTGGCTTACTAGGCCTAAAATAAATAAAAATAGGCTCAAGGCACTTAGAGTTATCTCGCAGGGGTACACAGGCAGCATTGGTGTGGTCAGTGGAGGAGGATTGCAAGGAGGGACCGCAGACAGGCTTACTAAGCCTAAAATAAATAAAAATAGGCTCTATGCAGTTTTAAATAGGTTTCATGGGTACACAGGCAGCATTGGTGTGGACAGTGGAGGAGGATTGCAAGGAGGGACCGCAGACAGGCTTACTAGGCCTAAAATAAATAAAAATAGGCTCAAGGCACTTAGAGTTATCTCGCAGGGGTACACAGGCAGCATTGGTGTGGTCAGTGGAGGAGGATTGCAAGGAGGGACCGCAGACAGGCTTACTAGGCCTAAAATAAATAAAAATAGGCTCTATGCAGTTTTAAATAGGTTACATGGGTACACAGGCAGCATTGGTGTGATCAGTGGAGGAGGATTGCAAGGAGGGACCGCAGACAGGCTTTCTAGGCCTAAAATAAATAAAAATAGGCTCAAGGCACTTAGAGTTATCTCGCAGGGGTACACAGGCAGCATTGGTGTGGTCAGTGGAGGAGGATTGCAAGGAGGGACCGCAGACAGGCTTACTAAGCCTAAAATAAATAAAAATAGGCTCTATGCAGTTTTAAATAGGTTACATGGGTACACAGGCAGCATTGGTGTGGTCAGTGGAGGAGGATTGCAAGGAGGGACCGCAGACAGGCTTACTAGGCCTAAAATAAATAAAAATAGGCTCAAGGCACTTAGTTATCTCGCAGGGGTACACAGGCAGCATTGGTGTGGTCAGTGGAGGAGGATTGCAAGGAGGGACCGCAGACAGGCTTACTAGGCCTAAAATAAATAAAAATAGGCTCAAGGCACTTAGAGTTATCTCGCATGGGTACACAAGCAGCATTGGTGTGGTCAGTGGAGGAGGATTGCAAGGAGGGACAGCAGACAGGCTTACTAAGCCTAAAATAAATAAAAATAGTCTCAAGGCACTTAGAGTTATCTCGCAGGGGTACACAGGCAGCATTGGTGTGGTCAGTGGAGGAGGATTGCAAGGAGGGACCGCAGACAGGCTTACTAGGCCTAAAATAAATAAAAATAGGCTCTATGCAGTTTTAAATAGGTTACATGGGTACACAGGCAGCATTGGTGTGGTCAGTGGAGGAGGATTGCAAGGAGGGACCGCAGACAGGCTTACTAGGCCTAAAATAAATAAAAATAGGCTCAAGGCACTTAGAGTTATCTCGCAGGGGTAAACAGGCAGCATTGGTGTGGTCAGTGGAGGAGGATTGCAAGGAGGGACCGCAGACAGGCTTACTAGGCCTAAAATAAATAAAAATAGGCTCAAGGCACTTAGAGTTATCTCGCAGGGGTACACAGGCAGCATCGGTGTGGTCAGTGGAGGAGGATTGCAAGGAGGGACCGCAGACAGGCTTACTAAGCCTAACATAAATAAAAATAGGCTCTATGTAGTTTTAAATAGGTTACATGGGTACACAGGCAGCATTGGTGTGGTCAGTGGAGGAGGATTGCAAGGAGGGACCGCAGACAGGCTTACTAGGCCTAAAATAAATAAAAATAGGCTCAAGGCACTTAGAGTTATCTCGCAGGGGTACACAGGCAGCATTGGTGTGGTCAGTGGAGGAGGATTGCAAGGAGGGACCGCAGACAGGCTTACTAAGCCTAACATAAATAAAAATAGGCTCTATGCAGTTTTAAATAGGTTACATGGGTACACAGGCAGCATTGGTGTGGTCAGTGGAGGAGGATTGCAAGGAGGGACCGCAGACAGGCTTACTAGGCCTAAAATAAATATAAATAGACTCAAGGCACTTAGAGTTATCTCGCAGGGGTACACAGGCAGCATTGGTGTGGTCAGTGGAGGAGGTTTGCAAGGAGGGACCGCAGACAGGCTAACTAGGCCTAAAATAAATAAAAATAGGCTCAAGGCACTTAGAGTTATCTCGCAGGGGTACACAGGCAGCATTGGTGTGGTCAGTGGAGGAGGATTGCAAGGAGGGACCGCAGACAGGCTTACTAGGCCTAAAATAAATAAAAATAGGCTCTATGCAGTTTTAAATAGATTACATGGGTACATAGGCAGCATTGGTGTGGTCAGTGGAGGAGGATTGCAAGGAGGGACTGCAGACAGGCTTACTAGGCCTAAAATAAATAAAAATAGGCTCAAGGCACTTAGAGTTATCTCGCAGGGGTACACAGGCAGCATTGGTGTGGTCAGTGCAGGAGGATTGCAATGAGGGACCGCAGACAGGCTTACTAGGCCTAAAATAAATAAAAATAGGCTCAAGGCACTTAGAGTTATCTTGCATGGGTACCACGGCAGCATTGGTGTGGTCACTGGAGGAGGATTGCAAGGAGGGACCGCAGACAGGCTTACTAGGCCTAAAATAAATAAAAATAGGTTCAAGGCACCTAGAGTTATCTCGCAGGGGTACACAGGCAGCATTGGTGTGGTCAGTGGAGGAGGATTGCAAGGAGGGACCGCAGACAGGCTTACTAGGCCTAAAATAAATAAAAATAGGCTCTATGCAGTTTTAAATAGATTACATGGGTACATAGGCAGCATTGGTGTGGTCAGTGGAGGAGGATTGCAAGGAGGGACCGCAGACAGGCTTACTAAGCCTAATATAAATAAAAATAGGCTCTATGCAGTTTTAAATAGGTTACATGGGTACACAGGCAGCATTGGTGTGGTCAGTGGAGGAGGATTGCAAGGAGGGACCGCAGACAGGCTTACTAGGCCTAAAATAAATAAAAATAGGCTCAAGGCACTTAGAGTTATCTCGCAGGGGTACACAGGCAGCATTGGTGTGGTCAGTGGAGGAGGATTGCAAGGAGGGACCGCAGACAGGCTTACTAGGCCTAAAATAAATAAAAATAGGCTCAAGGCACTTAGAGTTATCTCGCAGGGGTACACAGGCAGCATTGGTGTGGTCAGTGGAGGAGGATTGCAAGGAGGGACCGCAGACAGGCTTACTAAGCCTAACATAAATAAAAATAGGCTCTATGTAGTTTTAAATAGGTTACATGGGTACACAGGCAGCATTGGTGTGGTCAGTGGAGGAGGATTGCAAGGAGGGACCGCAGACAGGCTTACTAGGCCTAAAATAAATAAAAATAGGCTCAAGGCACTTAGAGTTATCTCGCAGGGGTACACAGGCAGCATTGGTGTGGTCAGTGGAGGAGGATTGCAAGGAGGGACCGCAGACAGGCTTACTAAGCCTAACATAAATAAAAATAGGCTCTATGCAGTTTTAAATAGGTTACATGGGTACACAGGCAGCATTGGTGTGGTCAGTGGAGGAGGATTGCAAGCAGGGACCGCAGACAGGCTTACTAGGCCTAAAATAAATAAAAATAGGCTCAAGGCACTTAGAGTTATCTCGCAGGGGTACACAGGCAGCATTGGTGTGGTCAGTGGAGGAGGTTTGCAAGGAGGGACCGCAGACAGGCTAACTAGGCCTAAAATAAATAAAAATAGGCTCAAGGCACTTAGAGTTATCTCGCAGGGGTACACAGGCAGCATTGGTGTGGTCAGTGGAGGAGGATTGCAAGGAGGGACCGCAGACAGGCTTACTAGGCCTAAAATAAATAAAAATAGGCTCTATGCAGTTTTAAATAGATTACATGGGTACATAGGCAGCATTGGTGTGGTCAGTGGAGGAGGATTGCAAGGAGGGACTGCAGACAGGCTTACTAGGCCTAAAATAAATAAAAATAGGCTCAAGGCACTTAGAGTTATCTCGCAGGGGTACACAGGCAGCATTGGTGTGGTCAGTGCAGGAGGACTGCAATGAGGGACCGCAGACAGGCTTACTAGGCCTAAAATAAATAAAAATAGGCTCAAGGCACTTAGAGTTATCTTGCATGGGTACCACGGCAGCATTGGTGTGGTCAGTGGAGGAGGATTGCAAGGAGGGACCGCAGACAGGCTTACTAGGCCTAAAATAAATAAAAATAGGCTCAAGGCACTTAGAGTTATCTCGCAGGGGTACACAGGCAGCATTGGTGTGGTCAGTGGAGGAGGATTGCAAGGAGGGACCGCAGACAGGCTTACTAGGCCTAAAATAAATAAAAATAGGCTCTATGCAGTTTTAAATAGATTACATGGGTACATAGGCAGCATTGGTGTGGTCAGTGGAGGAGGATTGCAAGGAGGGACTGCAGACAGGCTTACTAGGCCTAAAATAAATAAAAATAGGCTCAAGGCACTTAGAGTTATCTCGCAGGGGTACACAGGCAGCATTGGTGTGGTCAGTGCAGGAGGATTGCAATGAGGGACCGCAGACAGGCTTACTAGGCCTAAAATAAATAAAAATAGGCTCAAGGCACTTAGAGTTATCTTGCATGGGTACCACGGCAGCATTGGTGTGGTCAGTGCAGGAGGATTGCAAGGAGGGACCGCAGACAGGCTTACTAGGCCTAAAATAAATAAAAATAGGCTCAAGGCACTTAGAGTTATCTCGCAGGGGTAAACAGGCAGCATTGGTGTGGTCAGTGGAGGAGGATTGCAAGGAGGGACCGCAGACAGGCTTACTAGGCCTAAAATAAATAAAAATAGGCTCAAGGCACTTAGAGTTATCTCGCAGGGGTACACAGGCAGCATTGGTGTGGTCAGTGGAGGAGGATTGCAAGGAGGGACCGCAGACAGGCTTACTAAGCCTAACATAAATAAAAATAGGCTCTATGCAGTTTTAAATAGGTTACATGGGTACACAGGCAGCATTGGTGTGGTCAGTGGAGGAGGATTGCAAGGAGGGACCGCAGACAGGCTTACTAGGCCTAAAATAAATAAAAATAGGCTCAAGGCACTTAGAGTTATCTCGCAGGGGTACACAGGCAGCATTGGTGTGGTCAGTGGAGGAGGTTTGCAAGGAGGGACCGCAGACAGGCTAACTAGGCCTAAAATAAATAAAAATAGGCTCAAGGCACTTAGAGTTATCTCGCAGGGGTACACAGGCAGCATTGGTGTGGTCAGTGGAGGAGGATTGCAAGGAGGGACCGCAGACAGGCTTACTAGGCCTAAAATAAATAAAAATAGGCTCTATGCAGTTTTAAATAGATTACATGGGTACATGGGCAGCATTGGTGTGGTCAGTGGAGGAGGATTGCAAGGAGGGACTGCAGACAGGCTTACTAGGCCTAAAATAAATAAAAATAGGCTCAAGGCACTTAGAGTTATCTCGCAGGGGTACACAGGCAGCATTGGTGTGGTCAGTGCAGGAGGATTGCAATGAGGGACCGCAGACAGGCTTACTAGGCCTAAAATAAATAAAAATAGGCTCAAGGCACTTAGAGTTATCTTGCATGGGTACCACGGCAGCATTGGTGTGGTCAGTGGAGGAGGATTGCAAGGAGGGACCGCAGACAGGCTTATTAGGCCTAAAATAAATAAAAATAGGCTATATGCAGTTTTAAATAGATTACATGGGTACATAGGCAGCATTGGTGTGGTCAGTGGAGGAGGATTGCAAGGAGGGACCGCAGACAGGCTTACTAGGCCTAAAGTAAATAAAAATAGGCTCAAGGCACTTAGAGTTATCTCGCAGGGGTACACCGGCAGCATTCGTGTGGTCAGTGGAGGAGGATTGCAAGGAGGGACCGCAGACAGGCTTACTAGGCCTAAAATAAATAAAAATAGGCTCTATGCAGTTTTAAATAGGTTACATGGGTACACAGGCAGCATTGGTGTGGTCAGTGGAGGAGAATTGCAAGGAGGGACCGCAGACAGGCTTACTGGGCCTAAAATAAATAAAAATAGGCTCAAGGCACTTAGAGTTATCTCGCAGGGGTACACAGGCAGCATTGGTGTGGTCAGTGGAGGAGGATTGCAAGGAGGGACCGCAGACAGGCTTACTAGGCCTAAAACAAATAAAAATAGGCTCAAGGCACTTAGAGTTATCTCGCAGGGGTACACAGGCAGCATTGGTGTGGTCATTGGAGGACGATTGCAAGGAGGGACCGCAGACAGGCTTACTAGGCCTAAAATAAATAAAAATAGGCTCTATGCAGTTTTAAATAAGTTACATGGGTACACAGGCAGCATTGGTGTGATCAGTGGAGGAGGATTGCAAGGAGGGACCGCAGACAGGCTTACTAGGCCTAAAATAAATAAAAATAGGCTCAAGGCACTTAGAGTTATCTCGCAGGGGTACACAGGCAGCATTGGTGTGGTCAGTGCAGGAGGATTGCAAGGAGGGACCGCAGACAGGCTTACTAGGCCTAAAATAAATAAAAATAGGCTCAAGGCACTTAGAGTTATCTTGCAGGGGTACCACGGCAGCATTGGTGTGGTCAGTGGAGGAGGATTGCAAGGAGGGACCGCAGACAGGCTTATTAGGCCTAAAATAAATAAAAATAGGCTATATGCAGTTTTAAATAGATTACATGGGTACATAGGCAGCATTGGTGTGGTCAGTGGAGGAGGATTGCAAGGAGGGACCGCAGACAGGCTTACTAGGCCTAAAGTAAATAAAAATAGGCTCAAGGCACTTAGAGTTATCTCGCAGGGGTACACCGGCAGCATTGGTGTGGTCAGTGGAGGAGGATTGCAAGGAGGGACCGCAGACAGGCTTACTAGGCCTAAAATAAATAAAAATAGGCTCTATGCAGTTTTAAATAGGTTACATGGGTACACAGGCAGCATTGGTGTGGTCAGTGGAGGAGGATTGCAAGGAGGGACCGCAGACAGGCTTACTGGGCCTAAAATAAATAAAAATAGGCTCAAGGCACTTAGAGTTATCTCGCAGGGGTACACAGGCAGCATTGGTGTGGTCAGTGGAGGAGGATTGCAAGGAGGGACCGCAGACAGGCTTACTAGGCCTAAAACAAATAAAAATAGGCTCAAGGCACTTAGAGTTATCTCGCAGGGGTACACAGGCAGCATTGGTGTGGTCATTGGAGGACGATTGCAAGGAGGGACCGCAGACAGGCTTAGTAGGCCTAAAATAAATAAAAATAGGCTCTATGCAGTTTTAAATAAGTTACATGGGTACACAGGCAGCATTGGTGTGATCAGTGGAGGAGGATTGCAAGGAGGGACCGCAGACAGGCTTACTAGGCCTAAAATAAATAAAAATAGGCTCTATGCAGTTTTAAATAGGTTACTTGGGTACACAGGCAGCATTGGTGTGGTCAGTGGAGGAGGCTTGCAAGGAGGGACCGCAGACAGGCTTACTAGGCCTAAAATAAATAAAAATAGGCTCAAGGCACTTAGAGTTATCTCGCAGGGGTACACAGGCAGCATTGGTGTGGTCAGTGGAGTAGGATTGCAAGGAGGGACCGCAGACAGGCTTATTAGGCCTAAAATAAATAAAAATAGGCTATATGCAGTTTTAAATAGATTACATGGGTACATAGGCAGCATTGGTGTGGTCAGTGGAGGAGGATTGCATGGAGGGACCGCAGACAGGCTTACTAGGCCTAAAATAAATAAAAATAGGCTCAAGGCACTTAGAGTTATCACGCAGGGGTACACAGGCAGCATATGTGTGGTCAGTGGAGGAGGATTGCAAGGAGGGACCGCAGACAGGCTTACTAGGCCTAAAGTAAATAAAAATAGGCTCAAGGCACTTAGAGTTATCTCGCAGGGGTACACCGGCAGCATTGGTGTGGTCAGTGGAGGACGATTGCAAGGAGGGACCGCAGACAGGCTTACTAGGCCTAAAATAAATAAAAATAGGCTCTATGCAGTTTTAAATAGGTTACATGGGTACACAGGCAGCATTGGTGTGGTCAGTGTCGGAGGATTGCAAGGAGGGACCGCAGACAGGCTTACTGGGCCTAAAATAAATAAAAATAGGCTCAAGGCACTTAGAGTTATCTCGCAGGGGTACACAGGCAGCATTGGTGTGGTCAGTGGAGGAGGATTGCAAGGAGGGACCGCAGACAGGCTTACTAGGCCTAAAACAAATAAAAATAGGCTCAAGGCACTTAGAGTTATCTCGCAGGGGTACACAGGCAGCATTGGTGTGGTCATTGGAGGAGGATTGCAAGGAGGGACCGCAGACAGGCTTACTAGGCCTAAAATAAATAAAAATAGGCTCTATGCAGTTTTAAATAAGTTACATGGGTACACAGGCAGCATTGGTGTGGTCAGTGGAGGAGGATTGCAAGGAGGGACTGCAGACAGGCTTACTAGGCCTAAAATAAATAAAAATAAGCTCAAGGCACTTAGAGTTATCTTGCAGGGGTACACAGGCAGCATTGGTGTGGTCAGTGGAGGAGGATTGCAAGGAGGGACTGCAGACAGGCTTACTAGGCCTAAAATAAATAAAAATAAGCTCAAGGCACTTAGAGTTATCTTGCAGGGGTACACAGGCAGCATTGGTGTGGTCAGTGGAGGAGGATTGCAAGGAGGGACCGCAGACAGGCTTACTAGGCCTAAAATAAATAAAAATAGGCTCAAGGCACTTAGAGTTATCTCGCAGGGGTACACAGGCAGCATTGGTGTGGTCAGTGGAGGAGGATTGCAAGGAGGGACCGCAGACAGGCTTACTAAGCCTAATATAAATAAAAATAGGCTCTATGCAGTTTTAAATAGGTTACATGGGTACACAGGCAGCATTGGTGTGGTCAGTGGAGGAGGATTGCAAGGAGGGACCGCAGACAGGCTTACTGGGCCTAAAATAAATAAAAATAGGCTCAAGGCACTTAGAGTTATCTCGCAGGGGTACACAGGCAGCATTGGTGTGGTCAGTGGAGGAGGATTGCAAGGAGGGACCGCAGACAGGCTTACTAGGCCTAAAATAAATAAAAATAGGCTCAAGGCACTTAGAGTTATCTCGCAGGGGTACACAGGCAGCATTGGTGTGGTCAGTGGAGGAGGATTGCAAGGAGGGACCGCAGACAGGCTTACTAGGCCTAAAATAAATAAAAATAGGCTCTATGCAGTTTTAAATAGATTACATGGGTACATAGGCAGCATTGGTGTGGTCAGTGGAGGAGGATTGCAAGGAGGGACTGCAGACAGGCTTACTAGGCCTAAAATAAATAAAAATAGGCTCAAGGCACTTAGAGTTATCTTGCAGGGGTACCACGGCAGCATTGGTGTGGTCAGTGGAGGAGGATTGCAAGGAGGGACCGCAGACAGGCTTACTAGGCCTAAAATAAATAAAAATAGGCTCTATGTAGTTTTAAATAGGTTACATGGGTACACAGGCAGCATTGGTGTGGTCAGTGGAGGAGGATTGCAAGGAGGGACCGCAGACAGGCTTACTAGGCCTAAAATATATAAAAATAGGCTCAAGGCACTTAGCGTTATCTCGCAGGGGTACACAGGCAGCATTGGTGTGGTCAGTGGAGGAGGATTGCAAGGAGGGACTGCAGACAGGCTTACTAGGCCTAAAATAAATAAAAATAGGCTCAAGGCACTTAGAGTTATCTTGCAGGGGTACACAGGCAGCATTGGTGTGGTCAGTGGAGGAGGATTGCAAGGAGGGACCGCAGACAGGCTTACTAGGCCTAAAATAAATAAAAATAGGATCAAGGCACTTAGAGTTATCTTGCAGGGGTACACAGGCAGCATTGGTGTGGTCAGTGGAGGAGGATTGCAAGGAGGGACCGCAGACAGGCTTACTAGGCCTAAAATAAATAAAAATAGGCTCTATGCAGTTTTAAATAGGTTACATGGGTACACAGGCAGCATTGGTGTGGTCAGTGGAGGAGGATTGCAAGGAGGGACCGCAGACAGGCTTACTGGGCCTAAAATAAATAAAAATAGGCTCAAGGCACTTAGAGTTATCTCGCAGGGGTACACAGGCAGCACTGGTGTGGTCAGTGGAGGAGGATTGCAAGGAGGGACCGCAGACAGGCTTACTAGGCCTAAAATAAATAAAAATAGGCTCAAGGCACTTAGAGTTATCTCGCAGGGGTACACAGGCAGCATTGGTGTGGTCAGTGGAGGAGGATTGCAAGGAGTGTCTGACACAGTTAGTACTCCCAAAAAATAAATAGATGTTAATGTCTCGCAAAACAACAAAACAAAAAAAAGTGTGGTATACTTAGGTACAGGGGTGGGCGCCTCTACTGAGTTTCAGACATAGTAATTTGGCACTACGTATTTACTGGTGTCAATATAGGACACTGACCCTGACTATTTTAACTAGCATCATACCTGTCAACAAATTGGTATTGTCAGTGCCAGGCATTGAAGGATGTCAGCGCATAGACTAAACATTGCTGGAGCTGTGAGAGATAATTGTGCACGTGGTAGAGCACAGTTTGAGCTGGGGGAGGGGGGACCCTCTTGTGGCCGGCGGTACAGGCCCAGGGCCCCTCATGTTACAACGGTGTGTCTGACGTTGGTTGCGCGCCACCACCGCTAGAGACACTTTATTGTACTATGAGGGACCCAGTGGCAGTGCCGTCGACCAAAAGCGGGCACACCCACCTCTTCAGACAAACGGCAGTGTAACGGGTGCTTGCGCCAAGTGGCGAGACCACGGCCCCGTAGGGGGAGTTTTCCCATTTAGGGAGGTGTAAACATGTCGTATGCTGGACAAACAGCTGCTGCAAATTAAGAGATTGGAACACTCAGTAAGACCAGTCCACAAGCAAGACCTTTTTATAGGAAAGCTAGGTGTCAGCCGGGAAAGGTGGGGCAAAATAATTAGAAATCCAGGAGTGGTTCATTTTAATGAAGGTTAGATCATCAACATTTTGGGTAGCCAGACGAGTCCTTTTTTCGGTTAATATTGAACCAGAAGCACTGAATACTCTTTCTGATAGCACACTAGCTGCTGGGCAAGCAAGCTCCTGCAATGCATATTCTGCCAATTCCGGCCAGGTGTCTAATTTGGATGCCCAGTAATCAAATGGGAATGACGGTTGAGGGAGAACATCGATAAGGGCTGAAAAATAGTTAGTAACCATACTGGACAAATGTTGTCTCCTGTCACTTTGAATAGATGCTGCAGTACCTGTCCTGTCTGCGGTCATTGCGAAATCACTCCACAACCTGGTCAGATAACCCCTCTGTCCAACGCCACTTCTGATTTGTGCACCTCTAACACCTCTGCCCTGTAGCCCCCTGCAGCTCGTGTGAGAACCATCACCGGCGCTGTGTGCTGGGAATGCCTGAATCAAACGGTCTACAAGAGTTGCTTGTTTGGTTGCTAATATTTGTTCTAGGTTCTCATGTGGCATAATATTTTGCAATTTGCCTTTATAGCGAGGATCAAGGAGGCAGGCCAACTAGTAATCGTCATTGGTCATCATTTTAATAATGCGTGGGTCCCTTCTGAGGATACGTAAGGCATAATCCGCCATGTGGGCCAAAGTTCCAGTAGTCAAATCTGCGGTTGTGCTGGTTTGAGGGGCAGTCACAGGCAAATCTACGTAACTTGTCTCCCTCAAAAAACCTGAACCCGGCCTTGCCACACCAGCAATTTCCATTGGCCCCGGAGAAGCTTCCTCATTTAAAAAATACTCATCCCCATCATCCTCCTCGTCCTCCTCCTCTTCGCCCGCTACCTCATACTGTAGACTGCCCTGACCAGACAATGGCTGACTGTCATCAAGGCTTTCCTCTTCCTCGGCTGCAGACGCCTGCTCCTTTATGTGCGTCAAACTTTGCATCAGCATACGCATTAGTGGGATGCTCATGCTTATTATGGCGTTGTCTGCACTAACCAGCCTTGTGCATTCCTCAAAACACTGAAGGACTTGACACAGGTCTTGTACCTTCGACCACTCCACACCTGACAACTCCATGTCTGCCATCCAAGTGCTTGCCCGTGGATATGTATCCTCCCACAAATACATAACAGCACGCATCTGTTCGCACAGTCTCTGAAGCATGTGCAGTGTTGAGTTCCACCTTGTTGCAACGTCGATGATTAAGCGATGCTGGGGAAGGTTCAAAGACCGCTGATAGTTCTGCATACGGCTGGAGTGTACGGGCGAACGGCGGATATGAGAGCAAAGTCTGCGCACTTTGAGGAGCAGGTCGGGTAACCCCGAATAACTTTTCAGTAAGCACTGCACCACCAGGTTTAAGGTGTGAGCCAGGCAAGGAATGTGTTTCAGTTGGGAAAGGGCTATGGCAGCCATGAAATTCCTTCCGTTATCACTCACTACCTTGCCTGCCTCAAGATGTACAGTGCCCAGTCATGACTGGGTTTCTTTCTGCAAGAACTCGGACAGAACTTCCGCGGTGTGTCTGTTGTCGCCCAAACACTTCATTGCCAATACAGCCTGCTGACGCTTGCCACTAGCTGTCCCATAATGGCACACATGGTGTACAACAGTGGCAGCTGTGGATGGAGTGGATGTGCGACTGCGGTCTGTGGACGAGCTCTCGCTTCTGCAGGAGGACGAGGAGGAGGAGGGGGGACGAACACCTACAGCCAACTGTTTCCTAGACCGTGGGCTAGGCAGAACTGTCCCAATATTGCTGTCCCCTGTGGACCCTGCATAAACCACATTCACCCAGTGTGCCGTGATGGACACGTAACGTCCCTGGCCATGCCTACTGGTCCATGCATCTGTTGTCAGGTGCACCTTTGTAGTCACAGATTGCCTGAGTGCATGGACGATGTGCTCTTTAACATGGTGGTAGAGGGCTGGGATGGCTTTTCTCGAAAAGAAGTGTCGACTGGGTAGCTCGTAGCGTGGTACAGCGTAGTCCATCAGCGCTTTGAAAGCTTCGCTTTCAACTAACCGGTAGGGCATCATCTCTAATGAGATTAGTCTAGCAATGTGGGCGTTCAAACCCTGTGTACGCGGATGCGAGGATGAGTACTTCCTTTTCCTAATGAGAGTCTCATGAAGGGTGAGCTGGACTGGAGAGCTGCATACGGTTGAACTAGCGGGGGTGCCAGTGGACATGGCTGACTGAGAGAGGTTTGGAGATGGTATTCTTGCCGGTGCCCTACATGCAGTGTTTCCTACTACTAACCTGGTGATTCCCTGACTGCTTTGGCCTGGCGACGAAAGCTGCACAGATACTTCAGGTGGTGCGGGAAATGGTGGCCTTACAGGGAGGGAAGGGATGTAGCGTTGCTTACTAGCTTCATTGGCCGAGGGTGCTGCAACCTTTAGGGACGTTTGGTAGTTAGTCCAGGCTTGCAAATGCATGGTGGTTAAATGTCTATGCATGCAACTTGTATTTAGACTTTTAAGATTCTGACCTCTGCTTAAGGTAGATGAACAATTTTGACAGATGACTTTGCGCTGATCATTTGGATGTTGATTAAAAAAATGCCAGACTGCACTCTTTCTACTATCGGATACCTTTTCAGGCATTGCAGACTGAGCTTCTTTAACCGGATGGCCACGCTGTCCTCCAACTGGTTTTGCTTTTGCCAAGCGTTTTTGCCCAGATATGGGCCCGGCAGATGGAACCTGTTGTGATGTTGATGCCTGCTGCAGCTCCTCCTCCTCCGCTTCAGAACTACTACCGCCTGCACCCTGTTCCCCCAATGGCTGCCAATCGGGGTCAACAACTGGGTCATCTATGACCTCCTCTTCTATGTCATGTGCAACTTCGTCTGTGTCACCGTGTAAGCCGGTGGTATAGCGTTCGTGAAGGGGCACCATAGTCTCCGCTGGGTTTGATTCTGGCTCATTACACTGCGAGGGCAATGTTCTGGTCTGAGTCAAAGGAACAGCATAGTAATCTGGCTGTGGCTGTGCATCTGTGCACTCCATGTCCGATTCAACTTCTAATGGGCATGGCCTGTTAACTGTTTCACTGTCTAACCCAGGAACGGTATGTGTAAAGAGCTCCATGGAGTAACCTGTTGTGTCGCCTGACACATCCTTCTCTCTTGTTCTGGGTGAAGAAGACAAGGAAGCGACTGGTCCCTGACCGTGAACATCCACTAACGACGCACTGCTTTTACATTTAGCACTTTCAGAAGAGGAGGCAAAAAAGCTAGAGGCTGAGTCAGCAAGGAAAGCCAAAACTTGTTCTTGCTGCTCCGGCTTTAAAAGCGGTTTTCCTACTCCCAGAAAAGGGGTGTTCGAGGCCTTGTGTAGCCAGACGACGAACCTGGCTCAACAACTCGAGACTTAGGTACTGTACTGCTTTTACCACGACCACCTGATGCTCCACCACCACTACCATCATTACCAGCTGACAATGACCGCCCACGGCCATGACCTCTTCCACCAGACTTCCTCATTGTTTGCAAAACGCAACCAAAGTAACGGTATTTGTTACTGTAAAACAACTTATAAGGTGAACTCAAACTTCTGTAGGATTTATATATCTTTATAGGTGCCTGACACTGAAAGGAAAATCAGGCCTAATGTTACACACTAGGTTTTCTGTGCCCCAATAATTTGAGACAGACGGCACACACAGGACCGGCACTCAAGCAGAAATGTCAATCTTAATCTCCCACTATTTTTTTTTTCAGGGAGAATTTAAAAAAAATAAAAAAAATTAACAGTATGACACACTAGGTTTTCTGTGCCCCAATAATTTGAGACAGATGGCACACACAGGACCGGCACTCAAGCAGAAATGCCAATCTTAATCTCCCACTATTTTTTTTTTTCAGGGAGAATTTAAAAAAATAAAAAAATTAACAGTATGACACACTAGGTTTTCTGTGCCCCAATAATTTGAGACAGACGGCACACACAGGACCGGCAGTCAAGCAGAAATGCCAATCTTAATCTCCCACAATTTTTTTTTTCAGGGAGAATTTTAAAAAAATTAACAGTATGACACACTAGGTTTTCTGTGCCCCAATAATTTGAGACAGAAGGCACACACAGGACCGGCACTCAAGCAGAAATGCCAATCTTAATCTCCCACTATTTTTTTTTTTTCAGGGAGAATTTAAAAAAAAAAAAATGGCCCAGTATTACACACTAGGTTTTCTGTGGCACACAATGAGAGACAGATGCCACACACAGCACTGGTACAGAGGCAGACTTGCCCATCTTTATCTCCCACTATTTTTTTTTTTTTCAGGGAGAATTAAAAAAAAAAAATGGCCCAGTATTACACACTAGGTTTTCTGTGGCACACAATGAGAGACAGATGCCACACACAGCACTGGTACAGAGGCAGACTTGCCAATCTTTATCTCCCACTATTTATTTTTTTTTTTTCAGGGAGAATAAAAAAAAAATGGCCCATTATTATACACTACGTTTTCTGTGGCACACAATGAGAGACAGATGCCACACACAGCACTGGTACAGAGGCAGACTTGCCAATCTTTATCTCCCACTATTTATTTTTTTTTTTTTCAGGGAGAATAAAAAAAAAAATGGCCCAGTATTACACACTAGGTTTTCTGTGGAACACAATGAGAGACAGATGCCACACACAGCACTGGTACAGAGGCAGACTTGCCAATCTTTATCTCCCACTATTCTTTTTTTTTTTTCAGGGAGAATTAAAAAAAAAAAAAACAAATGGCCCAGTATTACACACTAGGTTTTCTGTGGCAAACAATGAGAGACAGATGCCATACACAGCACTGGTACAGAGGCAGACTTGCCAATCTTTATCTCCCTGCAGGAATCTCAGAAAAGTATGGCAGGCAGCTATAAAAAGGACAGCTGCACACAAAAGTGTGGACAAACAAACAAAATAGCTGTGCAGAAAGGAAGGAACAACAGGATTTGTGCTTTGAAAAAAGCAGTTGGTTTGCACAGCGGCATACACACACAGCAACGCAGCTATCAGGGAGCCTTCTAGGGCAGCCCAATGAGCTACAGCGCTGAGGAAAAAAAATGTAGCTTCCACTGTCCCTGCAAACAAAAGGTGGTGTTGGACAGTGGAAATCGCTACAGCACAAGCGGTTTGGGGGTGAATGTACCCTGCCTATCACTATCCCTGCTTCTGACGAAGCGGCAGCAACCTCTCCCTACGCTCAGATCAGCAGCAGTAAGATGGCGGTCGGTGGGAACGCCCCTTCATAGCCCCTGTGACGCTGCAGAAAGCAAGCCAATCACTGCAATGCCCTTCTCTAAGATGGTGGGGACTGAGATCTATGTCATCACGCTGCCCACACTCTGCGTCCACCTTCATTGGCTGAGAAATGGCGCTTTTAGCGTCATTGAAACGCGACTTTGGCGTAAAAGTCGCGTACCGCATGGCCGACCCCACACAGGGATCGGGTCGGGTTTCATGAAACCCGACTTTGCCAAAAGTCGGCGACTTATGAAAATGACTGATCCATTTCGCTCAACCCTAACCATAACCTGATGAACCGACCCCTCCAAGAAGTGTCGCCATTCCTCAAAGGCCAATTTGATTGCCAACAACTCTCTGTTGCCGATATCGTAGTTACGTTCGGCGGGCGACAGTTTCTTGGAAAAATAGGCGCACGGACGCAAACCGCTCAAGGATGAGCCTTGTGACAACACCGCCCCCACACCAACCTCAGACGCATCGACTTCTACAACAAAAGGTTTCGATACATCTGGCTGCACCAGAATGGGAGCCGAAACAATCCTGTTTATAAGAGATTCAAATGCGCACACAGCAGCCTCAGGCCAAACGGAGAAATTGGTACCCTTTTTAGTCATGTCAGTTAGCGGTTTAGCAATGATAGAAAAATCCTTGATAAACTTCCTATAGTAGTTAGAAAACCCAAGGAACCGCTGAAGTGCTTTTAGGTTATCAGGCAGTTCCCAATGCAACACCGCTTGCACCTTAGCGGTGTCCATTTTAAAACCAGAAGCAGACACAATATAGCCCAAGAAAGGCAAGTCCTGTACCGAAAAAACACATTTCTCCAGTTTTGCATATAGCTTATTCTATCTGAGAAGCTGTAACACCTGCCTGACATGATCTAAATGAGTATCATGGTCGCAAGAATATATGAGGATGTCATCTAGGTACACAATAACGAATTTCCCCAAAACATGAAGAACACATCATTTATGAAATGTTGAAACACTGCAGGTGCGTTTGTCAACCCAAATGGCATCACCAAATTTTCAAAATGACCCTCAGGGGTATTAAAAGCCGTCTTCCACTCATCACCTTGACGGACTCTTATGAGGTTGTACGCCCCCCTGAGGTCAAGCTTGGTAAACCACTTAGCACCTGCCACCTGGTTGAACAAATCCGGTATCAATGGCATAGGGTATGGATCACGAACCGTAATCTGGTTTAACTCCCTGAAATCCAGACAAAGCCGTAGTCCACCATCTTTCTTCTTAACGAAGAAGAACCCTGCTGCCACTGGTGAGGACGAAGGCCTGATGTGCCCTTTGCTCAAACTTTCAGCAATGTAATCCTTTAGCGCTTGTCTCTCCGGACCGGAGATGTTAAACATCCTTGCTTTAGGCAACTTGGCCCCTGGTTTAAACCCGATAGAACAGTCATAGGAGTGATGTGGTGGCAACTCTGAACAACCCTTCTCAGAGAACACATCCACAAAATCCAGAAGTGACTAAGGAACGCTTGGAGTCACAGCAGAAACACATGTGGCCAAGCAATTCTCCTGACAGAAATCACTCCACTGAATTATGTCCTGAGTTTTCCAGTCAATAACCGGGTTGTGTGTAGACAACCATGGAAAACCCAGAACCAATTGTGCCGGAAGACTCTTGGGCACCTTACATGTAACCTGCTCGAAATGATGAACCCCAATGTGGAGTTTAACCTCAGCCACGAACTCAGTAATCTCCCCCTGAGGGAGAGGAGCAGAATTGATGGTGACCACGTGGATAGGATGAGGCAGTTTTTCAATCCTAAAACCAGCAGTGCGCGCAAACTCCTCATCAATGAAATTTGTGGCAGAACCACTATCCACAAAAACAGTGATTGGCAGCTTTCTGCCAGCGACAACAACTTTGGCAGGGAGCATGCACTGAGAAACCATCATGGAGGATATACATAAGCTCAGATTGGACTCCTCCACACCCTCTGAGCTTAGAAGTTTTCCGCCGTTGCGTTTTTCTTTAACAGCAAAGGACAGATATTAATAAAATGACCAGTTTTACCGCAGAAAAAACAGGCTCCCTGCTTCCTGAGTACAGGGTCTCAATTCTTAACATGTGATACCCCTGTGATTTGCATAGGTTCCGTGGGCTCACCTGCAGCAACCTCACGTGAACCTAAACCTTCACCCACAGGCGGCGTCTCATGATCCCCCTGACGCAAACGGCGATCAATGCGGACAACAAGACTCATAGCGGAAACTAGTGAAGCAGGAGTCTCGTACATCAGGAGGGCTTTTTTTAACCCTATTAGAAACTCCATGAATAAAGTGACTCCGCAGGGCAGGCTCATTCCACTGTGTGTAAACCGCCCAGCGGCGAAATTCAGAACAGTAATCCTCTGCAACACGCTCCCCCTGGCAAATAGTGCGTATCTTAGATTCTGCTAGAGCCATTCTATCAGGCTCATCGTTAATGTTTCCAAGAAAGGAAAAAAAACTCTCCACAGAGTCAAATGCAGCAGAATCAGATGGCAAAGAAAACGCCCATGCTTGGGGATCCCCGCTTAATAATGACAACACCAGGCCCACACGCTGAGCCTCATTACCGGAGGAGATCGGGCGCATATGGAAATACAGTTTGCAAGCTTCACGAAAAGAAACAAATTTACTGCATTCCCCAGCAAATTTTTCAGGCAAAGGAAATTTAGGCTCAGCAACTTTACCTGTAACTCCAGCTTGCACATTAGACACTGCTAGTCCCTGTTGCTGTACTGCCCCCTTAACTCAGTGACCTATAGGGACAGCGCCTCCAACTGGCGGGTTATGGAAATCATGGGATCCATGGAAATAATGTTGGCTGATTATAATGTCACGGGAGACCTAGGCAGGAAAGAGCTAATAACCCGGGCCCCTGCGATTTCCCTCAGACTAGGGAAACCCTGACTGACCCTCTCTCAGAGTTTACACTAATGGTGTGCATGTCTGAGCCTCCACCCTCACCCTATCTCCTGTTTCAACCCTAGGTTGAAACCACAACCCACCACCCAGTGAAGAGTCCACACTCCAATACCCTCAGTTAGCACAGACAAGGATAACGGTAAAATAAGCACCACGCCACAGTCACTCTGGAATACACTATAAATGCAAAGGGCAAAACAAATACAAATATAGGAAGGAGCAAATAAGACAAAGGGAAATACACCACCAGCAACGATACTCCAACTACTAGCTCACCACTCCAGACCGAGATAACCACGCACAAGACAGAAGCTATAATCGGCGACGCCCAATGTTCAGGAGAACTATTTAAAGGCAGTGGGCATGGCCCAGCTTCCAATCCGAGCAGCAGGTAAATTAACCCTGGACCATCTAGAAAAAAACCTAGCCGACGCCAATGAGCGCATAGTGGTCAAAAGCGGAATTACCGCTGTCTGTTGAACGACCTGGTCTGAACAGCGTCCGACATGACAGGCAGTTCCTAATATAGAATGAAAGAAGGTTGTAGTCAGAGAGCAGGAGAGGGAGTTTGTGAAATCGTCCACTGAGCAAAGGCTGGAGAAGACCAAGTCGAGGGAGTTTTCGTCTTCATGCATTGGAGAGTTAGTATGCTGCGAGAGGCCGAAAGAGGAGGTTAGAGATAAAAGGTGAGAAGCAGATGGGGAGAAGGGAAAGGCAATGGGGATGTTGAAGTCTCCCATGATGAGGGTGGGGATGTCACTGGAGAGAAAGTATGGAAGCCAGGTGGTAAAGTGAATCAGGAAATGATGAGAGGGGTCCGGAGGACGATACACCACCGCCACTCACATGGAGAAGGGGATGTAGAGTCTGACAGCATAGACTTCAAAAGAAAGGAAGACAAGAGAGGGTACTTGGGCTATAACTTGGAAGGTCCATTTGGGTGAAAGGAGCAGACCAACGCCTCCACCTGCTCTGTTGTCCAATATTGGGGTATGAGAAAAGTGTAGTCCACCATATGATAGCACAGCAGCAGCGGTGATGTCTGACTGCTGGATCCAGGTTTCAGTAAGAGCCAGAAGGTTAAGACAATTAGAAAGGAAGAAGTCATGGATGAAAGGGAGTTTATTACAAACAGAGCGAGAATTATAAAGGGCACAACTGAAAGAGGCAGAAGGCATGCATGGGATATCAATAAGGTTAGAGTGGTTTCTGAATGTAGCAGTTGAGAGGTTAGACTTGCTATAACATGGAGGGCTGGGGTTTGGAGATATGTCTCCTAAGTAATGTTGAGCGATACCTTCCAATATTGAAAAGCATTGGTATCGGATTGGATCGGCCGATATTCAAAAAATATCGGATATCGCCGATACCGATAGCCGATACCAATGCAAGTCAATGGGACCAAAATATCGGAATTAAAATAAACCCTTTCTTTCCTTGTAGGTTCATTCTACATGAAGGAAAACAACTAAGAATAATGTAGGATGTATTGGGGGAGATGGAGGAGACAGTAAAGGCATAGAGGTTTAGCCCAATCAAATGAAATAGCAGGAATTAAGGTTTTTTTTTAAGACGTTTGGAGTTACAAAGATATTGACGTGGTTAAGATTTTTTATATTTTGTCAGATATTGATGTTTCACTAATTCCATGCTCTCCACTTTCTTTTTTACTTCTCCGACACTTTCTTCTTCATCATCCTCAGCAGCAGCATCTTTTACATCAACTTTTTCTTCACCTTATTCATCTTCTTCTTCATCTTCTACCTATTATTCTTTTTTGTTACATTCTTCATATTCTTTTTATTCAACTATTCTTCTTCTTCATATTCTACTTCTTCATCATATTCTTATTTGTGACAGGCATTCCTGTCATTGTTATCTATAAAAGTTTGAAGATTACACCTTCCGTTCTGCCTGTCACAAAAGAGTTAAAACAGGATTTGTCCGCGTTCAGTTTGTCCTGCAGCAGCAGGCTTTTTCCAGGGGCACCACGAGGAGGAACGGACTCACCCCCATATACTGCTTAGTCTTCTTCTGCTTATAATTTAGATAATATCTTTTGCTCTGATTTTTAGTCTTATGCTTAATGATCTTCTGCTTTTTGTTCTGCAGCTTCTTGTTCTTCTGCTTCTCGGTCTTCAGGGTCGTCGTCTCTAGGGTCGTCGTCTCTAGGGTCGTCGTCTCTGGGGTCGTCGTCATCTTCAGGGGGGTCTTCAGGGTCGTCGTCTCCAGGGTCGTCATCTCAGGGGTCATAGTCTCTGGGGTCGTCGTCATCTTAGGGGTGGTCTTCAGGGTCGTCGTCTTTAGGGTCTTGAACTTGGAAATGTAGCAGAAGGTACAAGAAGGCTGAGGAAATGCCGAGAACCAGCTGACGGTACTGGAACCCGGATGGCTACCCGAAGGTCCAAGAGCCAATGGAACTACCGAGGACCAGCTGACGGTACTAGAACCCGGTTACTAAGCAGGAGGTACCCGTGCCAGAAAGCACTACCAAGGACTACCTGACATTGGTGGAACTCGGATACCCAGAAGGAGGCACCTAAGCCAAAGGCTCTGCCCGGAACCAGCTGACGGTACTGGAACAAGGATGGGGAGCAGAAGGTACAAGAGCAAAAGACACTGCCGAGAACCAGCTGACGGAACTGGAACACAGATGGGTAGCCGAAGGTACAAGAGCCAATGGAACTACCGAGGACCAGCTGACGGTACTGGAACCCGGTTACTAAGCAGGAGGTACCCGTGCCAGAAAGCACCACCAAGGACCACCTGATGTTGGTGGAACTCGGATACCCAGAAGGAGGCACCTAAGCCAATGGCTCTGCCCGGAACCAGCTGACCGTACTGGAACCAGGGGGACCTATTCAAGATTGTCTTCCTAAGAACCAGCTAATGGTTTGGAACTCAGATAGGCAGAAGGTCCACAGGAAAAACAAATGTTGCTAGGCCACGAGCCGGCCGTGGTTACTGAAAATCCACAGTCCTACAGGGGGAGCTTGTCCTATTGGCACTACGGAACCAGCCTTGATTGCCAGTTCCCACAGCCCACATAGGAAGCACCTAAACTGCAGGCACCATGGATTCGGCTACCCCGACCTCAACATGACAGGACAACGTATTGGCCAAGTGACCTTGACACTACCCGGAAACAGCTGGCATGCTGTAACCGGGCTGGGCAGGAGGGAGTACCTGTGGCAAAGACACTTTTGAGCAGCAACTAGCAGTGTTGGAGCCCAGGGTCAGCAGGAGGAGCAGAGTGTAGGCCGAAGCCTGAACTCGAGGCAGTTTAATATCTGTTGTTGTGTCAGGGTGGAGGTCGCAGGACACATTGCCGGATACACAGCTGGGGATCAGCTGATGTTACTGAAACCCAATAACAGAGGAGCAACTGTTGACTGTGCAAACAGCACTTCCAAGCAGCAACTAGCAGTGTTGGAGCCCAGGGACAGCAGGAGGAGCAGAGTGTAGGCCGAAGCCTGCACTCTAGGCAGTTTAATATCTGTTGTTGTGTCAGCGTGGCGGTCGCAGGACACATTGCCGGATACACAGCGGGAGATCAGCTGATGTTACTGAAACCCAATAACAGAGGAGCAACTGTTGACTGTGCAAACAGCACTTCCGGGCAGCAACTAGCGGTGTTGGAGCCCAGGGTCAGCAGGAGTCGCAGAGTGTTGGCTGAGGCCAAATTGGAGCAAATTGAAAGGGAACCTTTAAACCCCCCCTGGCGTTAGTAACTGAAAGAGCCACCTTGAGTAGCAGTAATGCTGCACAAGGTAAAGGTGGCTCTTTTACTGTAATTATGCTCCTTGCACACGCTGAACGAAACACTTAACAAATTTTGCCCCTCATACTGTGAAACCGTCATGGAGGCGGGACTTTCCTTCTTAATGAGACGCAGCACAGCTGTAAAAAAAAAACCCTTGGCACTGGGCACAGCCTCCTGAGCATTGCTTTTTGTGTACTGGAATCTGCGCTGTTATGTTGTCTCTTGGCCATGCGCTGTTAGTGCTGCCCGTCTTCTGACATCATTTGATGTCAGCCTGTGCGGTCACGCTGCCCATGAATCCCAGCCCCGCAGTGTCTTCTGATTTATTCACACTCATTCATGGCCTTGTGCAGTAAATATGTTCGCCTCTCACTCATGTCCTTACGCCTGCTTCAGACTGTGCGGTGTCAGCTGATCCCTAATCACATGCCACGGCCGTGAAGCCGCACAGTCTGAAGAAGGTGGAAGGAGATGAGTGAGAGGCAAAGATATGCACAGCACATGCCCATGAATCCCAGCCCCGCAGTGTTTTCTGATTTATTCACACTGCAGGGCTGGGATTCATAGCCTTGCGCAGTAAATATGTTCGCCTCTCACTCATGTCCTTATGCCTGCTTCAGACTGTGCGGCGTCAGATGATCCCTAATCACATGCCACGGCCGGGAAGCCGCACAGTCTGAAGAAGGTGGAAGGAGATGAGTGAGAGGCGAAGATATGCACAGCGCATGCCCATGAATCCAAGCCCCGCAATGTCTTCTGATTTATTCACACTGCGGGGCTTGGATTCATGGCCTTGTGCAGTAAATATGTTCGCCTCTCACTCATGTCCTTACGCCTGCTTCAGACTGTGCGGCGTCAGCTGATCCCTAATCACATGCCACGGCCATGAAGCCGCAGATTCTGAAGAAGGCGGAAAGAGATGAGCGAGAGGCGAAGATATGCACAGCGCATGCCCAGGAATCCCAGCCCCGCAGTGAGAATAAATAAGACACTGCGGGGCGTGATCTCGGGCAGGGTGGCCGCACAGGCGCAGCCAGCTTGACAACAAATGATGTCAGAAGACGGGCAGTGATAACTGCGCATGGGCAAGGGATAACATAACAGCTCAGGCTCTGGGACAGATTCAAACAACACTGAGGAGGCGGCGCACGGCAACAAGGGGTTTGCTGCATGTCATTACGAACGAAAGTCCACCTCCGGGACAGTTTAACGGTCTCAGGGGACACCTTTTATAAGTGTTTAGTTCTACTTGTGCAAGGTGACTAACTAAAAGAGTCACCTTGTCCAAATGCAGCATTAGTGCTGCACAAGGTGGCTCTTCTAGTTACAAATGCCTGGGGGGGGGAAGGTTCCCTTTAATTTCTGTTGTTGTGTCAGCGTGGCGGTCGCAGGACACATTGCCGGATACACAGCTGGGGATCAGCTGACGTTACTGAAACCAAATAACATGGCAGCAAGTGTTGACTGTGTAAACAGCACTTTCGGGCAGCAACTAGCGGTGTTGGAGCCCAGGGACAACAGGAGGAGCAGACTTGAGTGATTGCCGCACACACAGCAGGGGAGCAGCTGGCGTTACTGAACCCCACTAACACTGAAGCAAGTGTTTTTCTCTGTGCAGACAGCACTTCCAGGAAACAACTGGTGGTGTTGGAACACAGGGACAGCAGGAGGAGCAGACTTGAGTGATTGCCGCACACACAGCAGGGGAGCAGCTGGCGTTACTGAACCCCACTAACACTGGAGCAAGTGTTTTTCTCTGTGCAGACAGCACTTCCAGGAAACAACTGGTGGTGTTGGAACACAGGGACAGCAGGAGGAGCAGACTTGAGTGATTGCCGCACACACAGCAGGGGAGCAGCTGGCGTTACTGAACCCCACTAACACTGAAGCAAGTGTTTTTCTCTGTGCAGACAGCACTTCCAGGAAACAACTGGCGGTGTTGGAACCCAAAGACAGCAGGAGGAGCAGACTTGAGTGATTGCCGCACACACAGCAGGGGAGCAGCTGGCGTTACTGAACCCCACTAACACTGGAGCAAGTGTTTTTCTCTGTGCAGACAGCACTTTCGGGAAAGAACTGGGGGTGTTGGAACCAGGGATAGCAGGGGGAGCAGACTTGAGTGATTGCAGCGCACACAGCAGGGGAGCAGCTGGCGTTACTGAGCCCCACTAACACTGGAGCAAGTGTTTTTCTCTGTGCAGACAGCACTTCCGGGAAACAACTGGCGGTGCTGGAACCAGGGACAGCAGGAGGAGCAGACTTGAGTGATTGCCGCACACACAGCAGGGGAGCAGCTGGCATTACTGAACCCCACTAACACTGGAGCAAGTGTTTTTCTCTGTGCAGACAGCACTTCCGGGAAACACCTGGCGGTGTTGGAACCCAGGGACAGCAGGAGGAGCAGACTTGAGTGATTGCTGCACACACAGCAGGGGAGCAGCTGGTGCTACTGAACCCCACTAACACTGGAGCAAGTGTTTTTCTCTGTGCAGACAGCACTTCCGAGAAACAACTGGCGGTGTTGGAACCCAGGGACAGCAGGAGGAGCAGACTTAAGTGATTGCCGCACACACAGCAGGGGAGCAGCTGGCGTTTCTGAACCCCACTAACACTGGAGCAAGTGTTTTTCTCTGTGCAGACAGCACTTCCGAGAAACAACTGGCGGTGTTGGAACCCAGGGACAGCAGGAGAAGCAGACTTGAGTGATTGCCGCACACACAGCAGGGGAGCAGCTGGCATTATTGAACCCCACTAACACTGGAGCAAGTGTTTTTCTCTGTGCAGACAGCACTTCCGGGAAACAACTGGCGGTGTTGCAACCCAGGGACTGCAGGAGGAGCAGACTTGAGTGATTGCCGCACACACAGCAGGGGAGCAGCTGGCGTTACTGAACCCCACTAACACTGGAGCAAGTGTTTTTCTCTGTGCAGACAGCACTTCCGAGAAACAACTGGCGGTGTTGGAACCCAGGCACAGCAGGAGAAGCAGACTTGAGTGATTGCCGCACACACAGCAGGGGAGCAGCTGGCGTTATTGAACCCCACTAACACTGGAGCAAGTGTTTTTCTCTGTGCAGACAGCACTTTCGGGAAACAACTGGGGGTGTTGGAACCAGGGATAGCAGGAGGAGCAGACTTGAGTGATTGCAGCGCACACAGCAGGGGAGCAGCTGGCGTTACTGAGCCCCACTAACACTGGAGCAAGTGTTTTTCTCTGTGCAGACAGCACTTCCGGGAACCAACTGGCGGTGCTGGAACCAGGGACAGCAGGAGTAGCAGACTTGAGTGATTGCCACACACACAGCAGGGGAGCAGCTGGCATTACTGAACCCCACTAACACTGGAGCAAGTGTTTTTCTCTGTGCAGACAGCACTTCCGGGAAACACCTGGCGGTGTTGGAACCCAGGGACAGCAGGAGGAGCAGACTTGAGTGATTGCTGCACACACAGCAGGGGAGCAGCTGGTGTTACTGAACCCCACTAACACTGGAGCAAGTGTTTTTCTCTGTGCAGACAGCACTTCCGAGAAACAACTGGCGGTGTTGGAACCCAGGGACAGCAGGAGGAGCAGACTTGAGTGATTGCCGCACACACAGCAGGGGAGCAGCTGGCGTTACTGAACCCCACTAACACTGGAGCAAGTGTTTTTCTCTGTGCAGACAGCACTTCCGAGAAACAACTGGCGGTGTTGGAACCCAGGGACAGCAGGAGAAGCAGACTTGAGTGATTGCCGCACACACAGCAGGGGAGCAGCTGGCGTTATTGAACCCCACTAACACTGGAGCAAGTGTTTTTCTCTGTGCAGACAGCACTTCCGGGAAACAACTGGCGGAGTTGGAAACCAGGGACTGCAGGAGGAGCAGACTTGAGTGATTGCCGCACACACAGCAGGGGAGCAGCTGGCGTTACTGAACCCCACTAACACTGGAGCAAGTGTTTTTCTCTGGGCAGACAGCACTTCCGAGAAACAACTGGCGGTGTTGGAACCCAGGGACAGCAGGAGAAGCAGACTTGAGTGATTGCTGCACACACAGCAGGGGAGCAGCTGGCGTTACTGAACCCCACTAACACTGGAGCAAGTGTTTTTCTCTGTGCAGACAGCACTTTCGGGAAAGAACTGGGGGTGTTGGAACCAGGGATAGCAGGGGGAGCAGACTTGAGTGATTGCAGCGCACACAGCAGGGGAGCAGCTGGCGTTACTGAGCCCCACTAACACTGGAGCAAGTGTTTTTCTCTGTGCAGACAGCACTTCCGGGAAACAACTGGCGGTGCTGGAACCAGGGACAGCAGGAGGAGCAGACTTGAGTGATTGCCGCACACACAGCAGGGGAGCAGCTGGCATTACTGAACCCCACTAACACTGGAGCAAGTGTTTTTCTCTGTGCAGACAGCACTTCCGGGAAACACCTGGCGGTGTTGGAACCCAGGGACAGCAGGAGGAGCAGACTTGAGTGATTGCTGCACACACAGCAGGGGAGCAGCTGGTGCTACTGAACCCCACTAACACTGGAGCAAGTGTTTTTCTCTGTGCAGACAGCACTTCCGAGAAACAACTGGCGGTGTTGGAACCCAGGGACAGCAGGAGGAGCAGACTTAAGTGATTGCCGCACACACAGCAGGGGAGCAGCTGGCGTTTCTGAACCCCACTAACACTGGAGCAAGTGTTTTTCTCTGTGCAGACAGCACTTCCGAGAAACAACTGGCGGTGTTGGAACCCAGGGACAGCAGGAGAAGCAGACTTGAGTGATTGCCGCACACACAGCAGGGGAGCAGCTGGCATTATTGAACCCCACTAACACTGGAGCAAGTGTTTTTCTCTGTGCAGACAGCACTTCCGGGAAACAACTGGCGGTGTTGCAACCCAGGGACTGCAGGAGGAGCAGACTTGAGTGATTGCCGCACACACAGCAGGGGAGCAGCTGGCGTTACTGAACCCCACTAACACTGGAGCAAGTGTTTTTCTCTGTGCAGACAGCACTTCCGAGAAACAACTGGCGGTGTTGGAACCCAGGCACAGCAGGAGAAGCAGACTTGAGTGATTGCCGCACACACAGCAGGGGAGCAGCTGGCGTTATTGAACCCCACTAACACTGGAGCAAGTGTTTTTCTCTGTGCAGACAGCACTTTCGGGAAACAACTGGGGGTGTTGGAACCAGGGATAGCAGGAGGAGCAGACTTGAGTGATTGCAGCGCACACAGCAGGGGAGCAGCTGGCGTTACTGAGCCCCACTAACACTGGAGCAAGTGTTTTTCTCTGTGCAGACAGCACTTCCGGGAACCAACTGGCGGTGCTGGAACCAGGGACAGCAGGAGGAGCAGACTTGAGTGATTGCCACACACACAGCAGGGGAGCAGCTGGCATTACTGAACCCCACTAACACTGGAGCAAGTGTTTTTCTCTGTGCAGACAGCACTTCCGGGAAACACCTGGCGGTGTTGGAACCCAGGGACAGCAGGAGGAGCAGACTTGAGTGATTGCTGCACACACAGCAGGGGAGCAGCTGGTGTTACTGAACCCCACTAACACTGGAGCAAGTGTTTTTCTCTGTGCAGACAGCACTTCCGAGAAACAACTGGCGGTGTTGGAACCCAGGGACAGCAGGAGGAGCAGACTTGAGTGATTGCCGCACACACAGCAGGGGAGCAGCTGGCGTTACTGAACCCCACTAACACTGGAGCAAGTGTTTTTCTCTGTGCAGACAGCACTTCCGAGAAACAACTGGCGGTGTTGGAACCCAGGGACAGAAGGAGAAGCAGACTTGAGTGATTGCCGCACACACAGCAGGGGAGCAGCTGGCGTTATTGAACCCCACTAACACTGGAGCAAGTGTTTTTCTCTGTGCAGACAGCACTTCCGGGAAACAACTGGCGGAGTTGGAAACCAGGGACTGCAGGAGGAGCAGACTTGAGTGATTGCCGCACACACAGCAGGGGAGCAGCTGGCGTTACTGAACCCCACTAACACTGGAGCAAGTGTTTTTCTCTGGGCAGACAGCACTTCCGAGAAACAACTGGCGGTGTTGGAACCCAGGGACAGCAGGAGAAGCAGACTTGAGTGATTGCCGCCCACACAGCAGGGGAGCAGCTGGCGTTATTGAACCCCACTAACACTGGAGCAAGTGTTTTTCTCTGTGCAGACAGCACTTTCGGGAAACAACTGGGGGTGTTGGAACCAGGGATAGCAGGAGGAGCAGACTTGAGTGATTGCAGCGCACACAGCAGGGGAGCAGCTGGCGTTACTGAGCCCCACTAACACTGGAGCAAGTGTTTTTCTCTGTGCAGACAGCACTTCCGGGAACCAACTGGCGGTGCTGGAACCAGGGACAGCAGGAGGAGCAGACTTGAGTGATTGCCACACACACAGCAGGGGAGCAGCTGGCATTACTGAACCCCACTAACACTGGAGCAAGTGTTTTTCTCTGTGCAGACAGCACTTCCGGGAAACACCTGGCGGTGTTGGAACCCAGGGACAGCAGGAGGAGCAGACTTGAGTGATTGCTGCACACACAGCAGGGGAGCAGCTGGTGTTACTGAACCCCACTAACACTGGAGCAAGTATTTTTCTCTGTGCAGACAGCACTTCCGAGAAACAACTGGCGGTGTTGGAACCCAGGGACAGCAGGAGGAGCAGACTTGAGTGATTGTCGCACACACAGCAGGGGAGCAGCTGGCGTTATTGAACCCCACTAACACTGGAGCAAGTGTTTTTCTCTGTGCAGACAGCACTTCCGGGAAACAACTGGCGGAGTTGGAAACCAGGGACTGCAGGAGGAGCAGACTTGAGTGATTGCCGCACACACAGCAGGGGAGCAGCTGGCGTTACTGAACCCCACTAACACTGGAGCAAGTGTTTTTCTCTGTGCAGACAGCACTTCCGAGAAACAACTGGCGGTGTTGGAACCCAGGGACAGCAGGAGAAGCAGACTTGAGTGATTGCCGCACACACAGCAGGAGAGCAGCTGGTGTTAGTGAACCTCACAAACACTGGAGCACGTGTTTTTCTCTGTGCAGACAGCACTTCCGGGAAACAACTGGCGGTGTTGGAACCCAGGGACTGCAGGAGGAGCAGACTTGAGTCATTGCCGCACACACAGCAGGGGAGCAGCTGGCGTTACTGAACCCCACTAACACTGGAGCAAGTGTTTTTCTCTGTGCAGACAGCACTTTTGGGAAACAACTGGGGGTGTTGGAACCAGGGATAGCAGTAGGAGCAGACTTGAGTGATTGCAGCGCACACAGCAGGGGAGCAGCTGGCGTTACTGAGCCCCACTAACACTGGAGCAAGTGTTTTTCCCTGTGCAGAAAGCACTTCCAGGAAACAACTGGCGGTGTTGGAACACAGGGACAGCAGGAGGAGCAGACTTGAGTGATTGACACACACACAGCAGGGGAGCAGCTGGCGTTACTGAACCCCACTAACACTGGAGCAAGTGTTTTTCTCTGTGCAGACAGCACTTCCGGGAAACAACTGGTGGTGTTGGAACCCAGGGACAGCAGGAGGAGCAGACTTGAGTGATTGCCGCACACACAGCATGGGAGCAGCTGGCGTTACTGAACCCCACTAACACTGGAGCAAGTGTTTTTCTCTGTGCAGACAGCACTTTCGGGAAACAACTAGGGGTGTTGGAACCAGGGATAGCAGGAGGAGCAGACTTGAGTGATTGCAGCGCACACAGCAGGGGAGCAGCTGGTGTTACTGAGCCCCACTAACACTGGAGCAAGTGTTTTTCTCTGTGCAGACAGCACTTCCGTGAAACAACTGGCGGTGCTGGAACCTGGGACAGCAGGAGGAGCAGACTTGAGTGATTGCCGCACACACAGCAGGGGAGCAGCTGGCATTACTGAACCCCATTAACACTGGAGCAAGTGTTTTTCTCTGTGCAGACAGCACTTCCGGGAAACAACTGGCGGTGTTGGAACCCAGGGACAGCAGGAGGAGCAGACTTGAGTGATTGCTGCACACACAGCAGGGGAGCAGCTGGTGTTACTGAACCCCACTAACACTGGAGCAAGTGTTTTTCTCTGTGCAGACAGCACTTCCGAGAAACAACTGGCGGTGTTGGAACCCAGGGACAGCAGGAGGAGCAGACTTAAGTGATTGCCGTACACGCGGCAGGGGAGCAGCTGGCATTACTGAACCCCACTAACACTGGAGCAAGTGTTTTTCTCTGTGCAGACAGCAGCGATCTAGACAACGATCTAGAACGCTGCAGCGTCGCTGTGTGGTCGCTGGAGAGCTGTCACACAGACAGCTCTCCAGCGACCAACGATGCCGGTCCACGGGTAACCAGGGTAAACATCAGGTTACTAAGCGCAGGGCCACGCTTAGTAATCTGATGTTTACCCTGGTTACCAGTGCTAATGTAAAAAAAAACAAACACTACATACTTACATTCTGGTGTCTGTCCCCGGCGCTGTGCTTTCCTGCACTGACTGTGAGCGCCAGCCGGAAAGCACAGCGGTGACGTCACCGCTGTGATCTGCTTTACGGCTGGCCGGCGCTGACAGTGCAGGAAAGCACAGCACCGGGGGACAGACACCGGAATGTTAGTATGTAGTGTTTTTTTTTTTTTTACATTTACGCTGGTAACCAGGGTAAACATCGGGTTACTAAGCGCGGCCCTGCGCTTAGTAACCCGATGTTTACCCTGGTTACCAGTGAAGACATCGCTGAATCGGCATCACACACGCCGATTCAGCGATGTCTGCGGGAGTCCAGCAACTAAATAAAGTTCTGGACTTTCTGCTCCGACCAACGATGGCACAGCAGGATCCTGATCGCTGCTGCGTGTCAAACTCAACGATATCGCTAGCCAGGATGCTGCAACGTCACAGATCGCTAGCGATATCGTTCAGTGTGAAGGTACCTTAAGTGTTTTTCTCTGTGCAGACAGCACTTCCGGGAAACAACTGGCAGTGTTGGAACCCAGGGACAGCAGGAGGAGCAGAGTGTAGGTCGAGGCCTAATTGGAGCAAGTTGAAAGGAAACCTTTAACCCCCCAGGCATTAGTAACTGAAAGAGCCACCTTGTGCAGCACTAAGGCTGCACAAGGAAAATGTGGCTCTTTTAATTATGCTCCTTGCAAATGCTGAACTAAACACTTATAAAATGTGTCCCCTGATATGGTGAAACCGTCCCGGAGGTGGGACTTTCCTTCGTAATGAGACGCAACACAGCCGTCATTCCTATCCCCTTGTTGCCGTGCACCGCCTCCTCAGCGTTGTTTGAATCTGTCCCAGAGCCTGCGCTGTTATGTTCAACCTTGGCCATGTGCAGTTAGCGCTGTCCGTCTTCTGACATCATTTGGTGTCTGGCTGACTGTGACTGTGCGGCCGCGCTGCCTGAGAACCCGCCTCGCAGTGTCTTCTGATGTAATCCCACTGCGGGCCTGGGATTCATGGCCATGCGCAGTGAATATCTTCCCCTTTCACTCATCTCCTTCTGCCTTCTTCAGACTGTGCTTCGTCACGGCCATGGCATGTGATTAGGGATCAGCTGATGCCTCACAGTCTGAAGAAGGTGGAAGGAGATGAGTGAGAGGCGAAGGGATGCACTGTGCAAGGCCATGAATCCCAGGCCCACAGTGAAAATATATCAGAAGACAATGCGAGGCGGGTTCTCGGGCAGCGCGGCCGCACAGGACAGTCAGCCTGATGCCAAATGATGTCAGAAGATGGACAGCGCAAACTGCGCATGGCCAAGGTTGAACGGTTGAACATAACAGCGCAGGCTCCTGGTCAGATTCAAACAACACTGAGGAGGCGGCGCACGGTGACAAGGGGGTAGGAATGACGGCTGTGTTGCGTCTCAATACGAAGGAAAGTCCCACCTCCGGGACGGTTTCACAGTATGAGGGCACATATTTTATATGTGTTAACTTCAGCGTGTGCAAGGAGCATAACTAAAAGAGCCACCTTTTCCTTGGGCATCATTACTGCTGCACAAGGTGGCTCTTTCAGATACAAAAGCTTGGGGGAGGGAACAGGTTCTCTTTAACATCTGTTGTAGTGTCAGCGTGGCGTTCGCAGGACACATTGCCGGATACACAGCAGGGGATCAGCTGACGTTACTGAAACCATATAACACTGGGTCATGTGTTGACTGTGCAGATGGCACTTCTGGGCAGCAACTGGTGGTGTTGGAGCCCAGGGATTGCAGTTCAGGTGGTAGAAACATGAACACAACAGGAGACCTGGATACTGTTGCCAACCAATTATTTAATGTGGAAGAGGACTGGAAAATTCCTGCGAGATCCAGGCCTTGTTCATTTTCAGAAAAGTAAGCCGGTCAACATTATTGGAGGATAGTCGCATGCGATGGTCTGTCACTACACCACCTGCGGCACTAAAAACACGTTCCTATAATACACTGGCAGCAGGGCAAGCCAGCACCTCCAATGCATAGTGGCTAAGCTCTGGCCATGTATCCAGCTTAGAGACCCAAAACTTGAAGGTAAAAGAGCCGTCTGGGAGTACACTGAGAGGGCAAGACATGTAGTCTGTCACCATCTGACGGAAAAGTTGCCTCCTGCTGAATGGAGCAGCCTGTGATGGTGTAGACATTTGTGGCAGGCACACAAAACTGTGCCACAGTTGGGCCATACTGGTCTTGCCTTGTGCTGAGGCACTGCTTCTGCTCCCTCTTTGTGCAGAGCTTCCTCCACTGCCTCGGCGCACTGATCTGCTTTGTAAAGCACTAGCAGCACTGCTCTCAGTTGGACTGGAGAAGATGATGGAATTCACCAGTGTGTCTTGGTACTCCCGCATTTTATGCTCCCGGTTCAACAGTGTTATGCGGCTTTGTAAGTTGTCCCGGTAGCGAGGATCTAGGAAGGTGTACACCCAATAATCAGCTGTGTTGAGAATGTGGGCGATGCAGCAGTCGTTTCTCAGGCACTGCAGCATGTAATCAGCCATGTGCTGCAGACTGCCAACTGGCCAAGAAACGCTGTCCCCTGCTTGAGGCGTGATCTCTGCCTGCTCTGCATCACCCCACCCTCGCTCTACACACTGACTACTGGAGAATTGTGTAACTCCCTCCTCTGGACCGATGTCTTCCTCCTCCATTGACTCCTCCTCATCCTCCTCACAAAGTGTCCCCTGCCTAGGCCTTTGTGAGGAACCACATAGCGCTGACTGTCCAGAACCTGATGGAATTGGTGACTCCTCATCCTCCACCTCTTCCACAACATCATCCCTTAGCGCTTGCAGTGTTTGTTGAAGCAGGCAGATAAGGGGGACAGTCATGCTGACTAGTGCATCATCTGCACTCGCCATCCGCGTGGAATCATCGAAGGAACGCAAAACCTGGCAGATGTCCTTCATAGTGGCCCACTCAGTGGTTGTGAAGTCTGAATGGCGTGCAGTGCGACTTCTTTGCGCCTGATGCAGCTGGTACTCCATTACTGCTTGCTGCTGCTCACACAACCGCTCCAACATATATAACGTGGAATTCCACCTGGTGGGAAGGTCACATATGATGAGATGTTCCGGAAGGCGGAATCGGCGCTGCAGAGCTGCAATGCGCGATCTTGCCATACTGGAACGCCGCAAGTGAGCACACTCTAGGCGGACCTTGTGCAGCAGTACATCAAGATCCGGATAGTCCCTCAAAAAACTCTGCACGACCAAGTTGAGCACATGTGCCAGACATGGGATGTGAGTGAGGTTGCCTAGGCCCAGAGCTGCCACCAGATTTCGGCCATTGTCACACACTACCATGCCTGGCTGGAGATTCGCTGGCACAAACCACATGTCGCTCTCCTGCTTGATGGCATTCCAGAGCTCCTGCGCTGTTCGGCTTTGATTCCCCAAAGAAATTAATTTCAATACAGCCTGTTGATGTTTGGCCACGGCTGTGCTCATATCGGTCATAACAGGTAAACGTTCATGGGTCCATGTGGAGGTGGACTGTGACGGCTCCTGCAGCGATGATTCTGAGGAACTTGAGTATGAGGAGGAGTCAATGCGTACAGACTGGATTCCTGCAATCCTTGGAGTGGGCAGGACACGTCCTGCGCCACTCGCACAATTTGTACCCGGCTCAACAACATTAACCCAATGGGCAGTGAGGGAAAGGTATCGCCCCTGTCCATGGTGACTGGTCCACGCATCGGTGGTGAGGTGGACCTTGCTACTGACGGCGTTCACTAGCGCGTGTTTTATGTGTCCCTCCACATGCTTGTGCAGGGCAGGGACGGCTTGCCTGCTGAAATAAAAGTGGCTGGGCACATTGTATTGTGGGACTGCCAATGCCATCAAGTTACAGAAGATGTCAGTCTCCACCAGCCTGAATGACAGCATTTCAAGGGACAGTATGCAATGCCAGCATTCAGAGCCTGTGCTCGGGGGTGGTTTGCCGAGAATGGCCACCTTTTCTCCCATGCCTGTGCTACCGATGGCTGTAAACTGGGCTGGGAGTGTGAGGATGACTGGGAATGTGGTGCTGTGGGTGGAATTACACTGGGTCTCTGGACAACAGTGCCAGAGGTTCTTCCATGGCGATCCTGTGAGGAAGCTGAACCAGCTGTGTGTGAGCTGGAGGAAGAGGCAACAACACGAGCTGAAGAGGTGGTAGCTGCCACTGCAGGTTGGCCTAGGTCTTCAGTGTTTTTTTGTAACTCCACCGCGTGCTTGGTCCGCACATGTTTCCACATATTTGTGGTATTGAGGTTGCTGACATTTTTTTTGACTTTCTGATGACACACCTTGCATTTGACAAATCAAATGTCATCTGCAACTGTGTCAGAAAAGGACCAGGCACTGCAAGTCTTGGGAGCGCCCGTTTTGGCTTTTGGAAGAGGCATGCTCCTAACGGGTGCCGAAGTGGAGGCTACAGGCACAGCAGTCTTTCCCTTCCCTCTCCCTGTTTGTGTCATTCGGGGAATCTCTTCCTCAGAGCTGCTCCCACCACCTTCCTGTACCTCACGCCATGATGGGTCAAGGACCTCATCATCTACACTCCCCTCTTCCACCAACTGCTTCTCCGGGGTAGTCTCGGCAGCACAGTATGCACCTGAAAGTGGCACCTGAGTCTTATCATCAGATGCGTACTGAGGTGTGCTGACTGGAGGCACTGGCCCACCCGTCTCTTCAGAGTCAGAGACACAAAGCTGTTGGGCATCACTGCATACTGCCTCTCTTCCATTTCTCCAATGCTGCTTGGCTGGCCCCCTGTTTCCAAGCCAAGAGATTCAGAGAACAGAAGTAGAGATGGCTCCTGTCCTGGGCTCTCTGACTGCCTGGGCAATTTGGCAGATGGTGAAGAGACAGATGGGTGCTCTTCAGTGCTCTGTGCCTGAGAGGATGTGGCACTAATTGAAGTCGATGCATTAGCTGCCATCCATCCGACAACGGCTTTAATTTGTTCATCTTGCAGCAGCGGGGTACGGTGAGATCCTACAAAGCTGCGCATGAAGGACTGTTCCCTGCTAAAACTGGGGGATTATGATTCACCGGTGCCCGCAGCAGGCACAGAATCCACATGTCCTCTCCCTGCTCCATGCCCACACCCACGTGCCTTACTCCCTGCCTTCTTCATCTTGGTAGACTGACAAAGATAGGCAGAAAAGTACTAAGGGCTTAGTGTGCTTATTCCTGAACAGCTGCTAACAGGTATAAGGAACACTAATTTTATCAAGTGTGGACTAGACTATAATATGAGCTAATGTCGCCTACACAACTCTAAAGTGGAGTGTTTGGTGAACTTTATAAACTTTTTGTTTTTTCCACAGAACAGACTACAGAGCGAGCTGCACTCACACACAGACCGTGCAGACAGCTGTAAACGGCGCTGCAAGGCCAAAAAAAGCTCCTCTATGTAATCCTATATAGTGTTTTTCCACAATCCAGCAGGATACGGATGGAAAGCCACTAATAGGATAAATTTGAAAAAATGTGCAGCAGGCAGCACTATTTGAAAAACGGACACTGGAACGGTATGAGGCAGTGACGCACCCTGAGCTGACTACAACCGGCTGTGGCGGCAGAACAGACTACAGAGCGAGCTGCACTCACACGGAGACTGTGCAGACAGCCATAAACGGTGCTGCAAGGCCAAAAAAAACTCCTCTATGTAATCCTATATAGTGTTTTTAAACAATCTGGCAGGATACGGATGGAAAGCCACTAATAAGATAAATTTGAAAAAATGTGCAGCAGACTGCACTAATTACAAAAAAGGACAATGGATTGAACAGTATGAGGCAGTGACGCACCCTGAGCTGACTACAACCGGCTGTGGCTGCGGACAGACTACAGAGTGAGCTGCACTCACACACACAGAGACCTTGCAGACAGCTGTAAACAGCACTGCAAGGCAAAAGCAAGGTTCTCACACAGTGGTTGCTAAATTAGCCTGGGTAAAGCACAATGAAGCAAATCGCTATCTCTAAACTGGCCCTCAGTCAGAACACGGCGTCCTGTCCCTAACTGAATTCACAGCAGAGTGAGCCCAAAATGGTGGCGGCGACTTTTATAGTGCATCATGACATCATTTCAGCAGCATATCACAGCCATGCCAGTAGTTACATGGCTACCATGCAGAACAGGATGTGCCCACACTTCTAATTAGTCCTCGTTGTACAGCACCATGTAAACGTATGGAAAACAAAATCCGCAGTACACATGCTGCGGAAAATACTGTGCAGAAACGCTGCGTTGTATTTTCTGCAGCATGTCAATTCTTTGTGCAGATTCCGCAGCGTTTTACACCTGCTCCATAATAGGAATCCGCAGGGATAAAAACACTGTTGAAAGCCGCACAAAAAACGTGGTAATTCCGCCGTAAATCTGCAGGGCGTTTTACCTGCAGATTTTTAGGAATCTGCGTGGAAAAATCCACGGCAGATTCTGCAACGTGTGCACGTAGCCTCATTGTTCCACTGCTGTTTCTGCATTACAAATACTGATGTGAAATACTGAACATGTGAACGAGACCTAATAGTTTAATTCACCAAAACCACTTTAAAAATTTCAGTAAAAAATGCCGTTGCAATATCTGCAGCTTTTTTATTCTTTCATTGCTTTCTACAGGTGAAAACACACTGAAAGCAGTGACATGCTACAGATTTAAAAAGTGCTACAGTTCTGAAATTCAGTCAGAAAACAAACAAGCACCTGCAGGAGATTTCGGAAATCTCCTATGTTTTGCTGGCACTTTATAAAGCAGCTTTTCGCCATGTTCATATGCAGAATTTTTGCAGCTCTTTCTTCTGCAAATAAGAAGTTTACAGCATTTTACAGCACAAGCAATAACTGAGATTTTCAGAAATCTCCTGTGCTCCCTTTTATTTTCCCCTGACTGAATTTCACAACTGCAGCGTTTTTTACATCTGCAGCGTGTCACTTCTTTCAGCAATTTTTTTCACCTGTAGAAAGCAATGAAAAAGTTTAAAAAATGCTGCAAATGTTGCAACGTTGTTTTTCGCTGTGTTTTTTGTGAATAACACTAACTTTATTAAACATGTACTGTAGACAAAAAGCATACTGTAAAAAAAAAGAAACAGCAAAAGCTCTAAGGGTATGTGTCCACAATCAGAAAATGCTGCAGGTCGGCTGCTGTGTACTTGTGCAGCGTCCAATGCGCAGCGGCCAGATGTTACAGTATAGTGGATGGGATTTCAAGAAATTCCATCTCTACTATGCATGCACTGACACCCGCACCTCACCCGCAGAGACGGATATGGGGCGCGTCTGTCCAGGCTGCAGCATGCCAATTTATTTGGCGTAGACACGAGTCTCCACCAGAGAAATCTCACCCCTGCAATGTATAGGACGCAGGGATTCCGCACAGATCAATGAACACACGCGGAATCACCTGTGTTCAAAACATGGCAGCACTTTGGATGCAGCATGATGTCCGCTGCATCCAAAGGGCTGCCATTTCCAGATCCTCTGCACATACCCTTAAAAATGGGTGCTTTGAAAGCAGTGTTTTTACTGCCAAGAGAGCAGGTTTTGGCTGCAAAAAAATGCACCAAAAATGCTGATTCCTATGCACACCTGTACTATATGTGTATGATTTACGTTTATTATTTATTTCTATATAATAAACGCCCTGATTCAGCAGACAATATTCCTGTCTTATTTCATCCAGACAGTAGTGACAGCAGGTTGCCTTGTCAGATTACAAGCAATGATTCAGTGACTGTGGTCAGAGCCTATTCTGATGGCTGCTGTATATGACTGTGAAACCTGATCCTACAGCAATCAGCACAGAGCTTCGGAACCACGTGGGTTAATCACTGCACTGAGGGGGTCTCAAGGGGGGTTTGGGAGACACATTCTGGGACTGCTGCTTCACTGCTCTGCTGTACACCCTCTGGGCACTTCATACAGGAGTTGCAGATGCAGGGGGCCCCCTTGTAGGTGGGGGCCCCAGGCGTCTGCCTGGTCTGCCTGTGCCAAACGCCGGCCCTGCTAATGCATATGGTGAGCATTTGTTCTATTCCAAATGAACAAGGAATAGATTTATTCCATTGTCTTACCTGTCTTCCTGCCCTGTCTAACTGCCATGTTGTGACTGCCAGTACTTTGATAAATGTACTTCGACTAAATGTGCACAAATAAAAGTGCATAAATGCTTCCCCAAACTATGTCTAAATGTATAGCCTAGCTCTTAGATCTTAATTTTTTTCTCTCATTAGCATTCAATCAAACTAAGTTGAGACAGCAGGACACAATAAATTTAGCGAACAGATAAACAAATGTCCAGGCCTACATGGATCATAAACCACTTAGAAAACAGTTATATGTATAAGGGACAAGCAGAAGTAAGTTCAATAGCTATATACAAAAACAAATGATTGCTAAGATGGCTACTTCCAATTGATGGTACTAGAGTTGTAGTCCTCTTCCTTTCTGAAGAGACAATTTCCAATTAAGATGGCTTACAAATCTAGATACATGCAGGATTCAATGCTGGAGATAGAATGAGTTAGATACCATTCAGGTTGCTTGTTGACATTGAATGGAGTGATAAGACATGCAAGGTAGTTCAGTTCAGAGGTTGAATGATATGATTACCATTCAGGTTTCAAAGTTCTTGTGTTCAAGACAGCACTCCATCATCCTCTGGAACGTCCCTGGTGCATTGTACAGTCCGAATAGCATGTAGTTGAATTTGAAAAAGACCATTGGTGTCATGAAGGCAGTCTTCTCTTTGTCCGCCTGTGCCATGGGAACCTGCCAATACCCACTAGTGAGATCTAAGGTTGAGAAATAGCAGATTTCGAAGCAGCTAATGATTCTTCAATTCTGGGTAATGGGTAGGCTGTTATGGACCTGGTGGTTAGGTGCACCAGGAATGACCTGATAGTTAAACACGGAATCAGGACGAGCTCTGGGGAAATGGGAACTCTGCTGACCGCAAACCCTACTCCTATCAACACAACTAGAAATAGCCGTGGAGCGTGCCTGACTCTGCCTAGACGCCTCTTCACAGCCTAAGAGCTAACTACCCCTAAAGAAAGGAAACCAAGCCTCACTTGCCTCCGAGAAATTTCCCCAAAGGTAAAAGCAGCCCCCCACAAGTATTGACTGTGAGATAAGAGGAAATCACAAACACAGGATTAAATAGGTTTTAGCAAAGAGAGGCCAGTCTAACTAAACAGATTGAGGATAGAAAAGGGATCTTTGCGGTCAACACCAAAAGCTACAAAAACCACGCAGAGTGTGCAAAAATACCCCCGCACCGACTCACGATGCGGTGGTGCCACTCTGCACCCCCAGAGCTTCCAGCTAGCCAGGTAGTTTCATGAAAGCAAGCTGGACTAGAACTTAGCAAGAAAAACCATATGTAACAAATGAACAAGCAGGAACTTAGCTTGTGCTGGAGTAGACAGGTCCTCAGAAAGATCCAGGAGAGATCTGAACCAGTACTAGAACATTGACAGCTGGCATGGAGTAACGATCTGAGTGGAGTTAAATAGAGAATCCAGCCTAGCCCTAAACGAGGACAGCTGGAGAAGAAATCTCAGAACCAGCAGCTCCACTCACAGCCACCAGAGGGAGTCCACGGACAGAACTCACCGAAGTACCATTCATGACCACAGGAGGGAGTTCGAGAACAGAATTCACAACAGTACCCCCCCCCCCTTGAGGAGAGGGTCACCGAACCCTCACCAGAGCCCCCAGGCCGATCAGGACGAGCCAAATGAAAAGCACAAACTAAATCGGCAGCATGGACATCAGAGGCAACAACCCAGGAATTATCCTCCTGACCATAGCCCTTCCATTTGACCAAGTACTGAAGTTTTCGTCTCGAAATACGAGAATCCAAAATCTTCTCCACCACATACTCCAACTCCCCCTCGACCAAAACCAGAGCAGGAGGATCAACGGAGGGAACCATAGACGCCACATATCTCTGCAGCAACGACCTATGGAACACATTATGGATGGCAAAAGAAGCAGGAAGGGCCAAACGAAATGATACAGGATTAAGAATTTCAGAAATCTAAAAAGGACCAATGAAACGAGGCTTAAACTTAGGAGAAGAAACCTTCATAGGAACATAACGAGATGATAACCAAACCAAATCCCCAACACGGCGACGGCGGTTAGCGAAACGTTGAGCCTTCTCTTGGGACAAGGTCAAATTGTCCACCACATGAGTCCAAATTTGTTGCAACCTGTCCACCACAGAATCCACACCAGGACAGTCCGAATGCTCAACCTGCCCCGAAGAAAAACGAGGATGAAAACCAGAATTACAAAAAAAAAGGTGAAACCAAAGTAGCCGAACTGGCCCGATTATTAAGGGCGAACTCAGCCAATGGCAAGAAGGTCACCCAATCATCCTGATCCGCAGAAACAAAGCATCTCAGATAAGTTTCCAAAGTCTGATTGGTTCGTTCGGTTTGGCCATTTGTCTGAGGATGGAAAGCCGAAGAAAAAGACAAATCAATGCCCATCTTAGCACAAAAGGACCGCCAAAACCTTGAAACAAACTGGGAACCTCTGTCAGACACGATGTTCTCTGGAATGCCATGCAAACGAACCACATGTTGGAAAAATAATGGAACCAAATCAGAGGAAGAAGGCAATTTAGGCAAGGGTACCAAATGGACCATTTTAGAGAAGCGATCGCAAACCACCCAGATGACCGACATCCTTTGAGAAACAGGAAGATCTGAAATAAAATCCATGGAAACATGGGTCCAAGGCCTTTTCGGGACCGGCAAGGGCAAAAGTAACCCACTGGCACGAGAACAGCAGGGCTTAGCCCGAGTACAAGTCCCACAAGACTGCACAAAAGAACGCACATCCCGCGACAAGGAAGGCCACCAAAAGGACCTAGCCACCAAATCTCTGGTACCAAAAATCCCAGGATGACCAGCCAACACCGAACAATGAACCTCAGAGATAACTCTATTAGTCCATCTATCAGGGACAAACAGTTTCTCCGCTGGACAACGGTCAGGTCTATCAGCCTGGAACTCCTGCAGCACCCGCCGCAAATCAGGGGAGATGGCAGACAGAACTACCCCCTCTCTGAGAATACCAGCCGGCTCAGGAACCCCAGGAGAATCAGGCACAAAACTCCTTGAAAGGGCATCAGCCTTCACATTCTTAGAACCCGGAAGGTACGAAACCACAAAATTGAAACGGGAGAAAAACAGCGACCAACGAGCCTGTCTAGGATTCAACCGCTTGGCAGAGTTGAGATAAGTCAGATTCTTGTGATCTGTCAAGACCACCACGCGATGCTTGGCTCCTTCAAGCCAATGTCGCCACTCATCGAATGCCCACTTCATAGCCAACAACTCCCGATTGCCAACATCATAATTATGCTCAGCAGGCGAAAACTTTCTCGAAAAGAAAGCGCATGGCTTCATTACAGAGTAATCAGAACTTCTCTGAGACAAAACAGCCCCTGCTCCAATTTCAGAAGCATCAACCTCGACCTGAAAAGGGAGCGAAACATCTGGCTGACACAACACAGGAGCCGAAGAGAAACGACGTTTCAACTCCTGAAAAGCCTCAACGGCCGCAGAGGACCAATTCACCACATCAGCACCCTTCTTGGTCAAATCAGTCAATGGTTTAACAACACTAGAAAAATTAGCGATGAAGCGACGGTAAAAATTGGCAAAGCCCAGAAATTTCTGAAGGCTCTTCACAGATGTAGGCCGAGTCCAATCATAAATAGCTTGAACTTTAACAGGATCCATCTCGATAGTAGAAGGGGAAAAAATGAAGCCCAAAAAGGAAACCTTCTGAACTCCAAAGAGACACTTAGATCCCTTCACAAACAAGGAATTAGCACGAAGGACCTGGAACACCATTCTGACCTGCTTCACATGGGACTCCCAATCATCCGAAAAGACCAAAATATCATCCAAATATACGATCATGAATCTATCCAGATCCTTTCAGAAGATGTCATGCATAAAAGACTGAAACACAGAGGGAGCATTAGAAAGGCCGAATGGCATCACCAGGTACTCAAAATGGCCCTCGGGCGTATTAAATGCTGTTTTCCATTCATCACCCTGTTTAATATGCACGAGATTATATGCCCCTCGAAGGTCTATCTTGGTGAACCAACTAGCCCCCTTAATCCGAGCAAATAAATCAGACAGTAGAGGCAAAGGGTACTGAAATTTGACCGTGATTTTATTAAGAAGGCGGTAATCTATACAAGGTCTCAGAGAACCATCCTTCTTGGCCACAAAAAAGAACCCTGCTCCCAATGGTGACGACGACGGGCGAATATGCCCTTTCTCCAAGGACTCCTTTATATAACTCCGCATAGCGGCGTGTTCTGGCACAGACAAATTGAAAAGTCGTCCCTTAGGGAACTTGCTACCAGGAATCAAATTAATAGCACAATCACAATCCCTATGAGGAGGTAGGGTACTAGACTTGGGCTCATCAAATACATCCCGGTAATCCGACAAAAACTCAGGGACTTCAGAAGGAGTGGAGGAAGAAATTGACAATAATGAAACATCCCCATGTACCCCTTGACAACCCCAACTGGACTCCGACCTTGATTTCCAATCCAATACTGGATTATGGACCTGCAGCCATGGCAAACCCAACACGACCACATCATGCAGATTATGCAACACCAAAAAGCGAATATCCTCCTGATGCGCAGGAGCCATGCACATGGTCAACTGGGTCCAGTACTGAGGCTTATTCTTGGCCAAAGGTGTAGCATCAATTCCCCTCAAAGGAATGGGATGCTGCAAGGGCTCCAAGAAAAAACCACAGCGCCTGGCAAACTCTAAGTCCATCAAATTCAGGGCAGCGCCTGAATCCACAAATGCCATAACAGAATAGGATGACAAAGAGCAAATGAGAGTAACGGACAGAAGAAATTTAGACTGTACAGTACCAATGGTGACGGACCTAGCGAACCGCTTAGTGCGCTTAGAACAATCAGAGATAGCATGAGTGGAGTCACCACAGTAAAAACACAGCCCATTCTGATGTCTATGTTCTTGCCGTTCAGCTCTGGTCAAAGTCCTATCACATTGCATAGGCTCAGGCCTCTGCTCAGAGGATACCGCCAAATGGTGCACAATTTTGCGCTCACGTAAGCGCCGATCGATCTGTATGGCCAAGGACATTGATTCATTCAGACCAGCAGGCGTGGGGAACCCCACCATAACATCCTTAAGGGCTTCAGAAAGACCCTTTCTGAAAATTGCTGCCAGGGCACACTCATTCCACTGAGTAAGCACAGACCACTTTCTGAACCTCTGGCAATATACCTCCCCTTCATCCTGACTCTGACACAAAGCCAGCAAAATTTTCTCTGCCTGATCCACAGAATTCGGTTCATCATAAAGCAAACCCAGCGCCAGAAAAAACGCATCTACATTACGCAATGCAGGATCTCCTGGCGCCAGGGCGAATGCCCAGTCTTGAGGGTCGCCACGCAACAAAGAAATAATGATTCTTACTTGCTGAATAGGGTCACCAGAAGAGCGGGGTTTCAGAGCAAGAAACAGTTTACAATTGTTTTTGAAATTCTGAAATTTAGATCTATCCCCAGAAAACAAATCAGGAATTGGAATTCTAGGCTCCAACATAGGATTCTGAACTACATAATCTTGAATGTTTTGTACCCTTGCAGCGAGTTGATCTACACTAGAGGACAGACCTTGAATGTCCATATCCACACCTAAGTTCTGAACCACCCAGAGTTTAAGGGGAAAAGAAAGGCAAAACACACTGCAGAGAAAAAAAAATGGTCTCAGAACTTCTCTTTTCCCTCTATTGAGATGCATTAACACTTTGTGGGCCAGCTGTACTGTTATGGACCTGGTGGTTAGGTGCACCAGGAATGACCTGATAGTTAAACACGGAATCAGGACGAGCTCTGGGGAAATGGGAACTCTGCTGACCGCAAACCCTACTCCTATCAACACAACTAGAAATAGCCGTGGAGCGTGCCTGACTCTGCCTAGACGCCTCTTCACAGCCTAAGAGCTAACTACCCCTAAAGAAAGGAAACCAAGCCTCACTTGCCTCCGAGAAATTTCCCCAAAGGTAAAAGCAGCCCCCCACAAGTATTGACTGTGAGATAAAAGGAAATCAGAAACACAGGATGAAATAGGTTTTAGCAAAGAGAGGCCAGTCTAACTAAACAGATTGAGGATAGAAAAGGGATCTTTGCGGTCAACACCAAAAGCTACAAAAACCACGCAGAGTGTGCAAAAAATACCCCCGCACTGACTCACGATGCGGTGGTGCCACTCTGCACCCCCAGAGCTTCCAGCTAGCCAGGTAGTTTCATGAAAGCAAGCTGGACTAGAACTTAGCAAGAAAAACCATATGTAACAAATGAACAAGCAGGAACTTAGCTTGTGCTGGAGTAGACAGGTCCTCAGAAAGATCCAGGAGAGATCTGAACCAGTACTAGAACATTGACAGCTGGCATGGAGTAACGATCTGAGTGGAGTTAAATAGAGAATCCAGCCTAGCCCTAAACAAGGACAGCTGGAGAAGGAATCTCAGAACCAGCAGCTCCACTCACAGCCACCAGAGGGAGTCCACGGACAGAACTCACCAAAGTACCATTCATGACCACAGGAGGGAGTTTGAGAACGGAATTCACAACAGTAGGCATCCTTATGTGTAATGCTGTTAATCTGCCTGTAGTCCACACACATCCTCATTGTACCATCTATCCTTCTGATGAGGACTAATGGAGCTGCCCAGGAGCTACAACTGTCTCTGATCACCCCAGCCTCCTTCATCTCCCATAACATACTCTTGGCACATTGGTAGTGAGCTGGAGGTACAGGCCGGTACCTCTCTTTAATGGGCGGATGACCTCCAGTGGGGATATCATGTTGGACCCCTTTTACCTGCCCAAAATCTAGTGGGTGTTTGCTGAATACTCACTCAGATTCTTGGACCACCCGGTAAGCCCCATGTTTTTGGTGTGAAGGGGAAGAGTCAGTGCCTACGTGTAACTTCTGACAACAATCCTCCAACTGTCCTGCAGATCCATTGCCCTCCACCTGGTCAGATGGGACCAAGGGTTCTGTTGCTTGTATTGCATTATCACTAACAGTGAACAGTTTCAAGGGTGGCATATCTGGGTAAATGAACCTCTTTCTCCCCACAATTAAGGACACGTACTGGTACCCTCCCCTTGCGGACATCAACCACCCCTTTGGCTGTCAGGATGGTAGGCCTACTATCTGAATATACAGGTTCTACCAGGGCCTGGTAGTCTTTACTTCTGGGGCCTATTGCTGCCCGACACCAGTTTAATATTTCACTCCTGTGGGGTATTGCAATGGGGATCGGATCACTCACTGTGACGCTGCCAACTTATCCACCAGACAGTTCTACATTAATTCCTAAGGTCATCATTGGGTTACATTCTCACCGGTAAATATCTACAATCACCAGTCCTTGGGCTTTCAATTCTACCCACGCCACCTTAATGGTCACCTCCTTATACCCCACTTGGGGCAATGGCTGACCATTGCTGGCTGGCCACTATTGTCAAATCTCTATCTGGGCCTCGGGTAATGTCTGAGTCAGCCCATTACCATTTGTAAAGAATATATGGCATAGTCGTCACCTGACAGCCGGTGTCCAATAAGGCGTTCATCGGGATGCCGTCAATCACAATTGGGAGGACCGGTCATCCTCTGACGTACTTGGCTCCCCAGCTTTGTGGGCCTGATCATCCTACTCCTGGGGGTGGCCATCGGCCCGAGGAATTGCTCATTTAAATTGCAGAATCTTGCAATGTTTTCCACCTGCTTGCACAGCGACAAATTGGTCGTCTGTCCTGATGATAGCAGTCGTCTCTTCCTCTGATCGCTGGGAACATATTCTGCCGTTGCCAGGGGACGTCATCTGAACTGAAAGCCAGCTGGATCTTTTCCTTTGGGGACTCTTGCAGGGACTGCACAGTTTTGGCTAGTGCAGCTACGCTTTTGGTCAGCTCCTGGACCTGGAGGCACAGTCCGGTGGAAGGGTCATCATCCAGCGTCTGTGCGTCGGCCTCAACAGGGCCTGATGAAAGGGGGCCACTTCCTGGTGGTATGTAATTGCTGGGTGCCTAGAGGGTGCTGAGCGGCTGGGATGTGGTTCATGTAGCATACGGATGGCCCTATCTTTGAAATGTGCAAAGTCCAGGTCAGGGTTTTGCAAGGCCAGGATGCGCAACGGTGTCCTGTGAGTGCTGGACAGGAGTCCCTCAATAAACTGGTCGACCTGCTTAATGGGCCACAGTGCCTCCTGGATATTAAGGGCATAGTCCCTTATACTGTCCTTCACCCTTTGTTTGCACCCAAAGAACCTCATCTTGATTTCTGCAGCAGTGCGGGTGTCAAAAGTGTCCTTTAACAGTCCCTTTTTCAGTGTCCAGCCAGGATTTTACCTTTCTTTGTGCTGCACCAATTAATAGGCCAGTTAAAATGCTGACCTTTTGATGTTCCGTCAGGGGGTACAGTTCAAGTAGGCTGCAGTGTCTTTCTTTAAATTCACTCAGAGTGTGGGACTTCCCCAAGTATTGTGGCAGCCAGGCCACTTCCGTTATATAGGACATGCATAACGGCATTAGGAGGGCTGTTGCTGTGGCTGGCTCCAGCCGGTTTACAGGGGCTGTGGCCAATGTTGGTGGCATCATGGGGCTTGCGGCTGCCGCCGCCGCTGGCTCTCCTCCTGGGTCAGACATATCCCCTCCCCAGTGTAACCTCAAGCAGGCCTGACGTCCCGTCACCAGAATCTGCAGAGGTTCCACCGGCGCTTGATACGGTGCTCCTTTCAGTTCTACGTCAGGGGATTCCTGCTTCTTCACTCGCGTATCCCTCAGTACGGAGCACCGCTTCCTTTCATGCTCTTTTTCAAGCTCCACCAACAAAGGCATGCCTCCTTCTTCTCCTCGCGCTCCACGCGGCGAGGCAATAGTGGCCAAAACACGATCTAATGCAGTCTATGACACACAGTACCTGGTGATGCCGGGGTATGTATCCTGTTTGTGATGCCAAGATGGAGCACCCACTAGGATCCTGGGGTACTTGGTACCAGGTCCGGTTGTCATTAAAGGAGTGGGCTCAGTGGCAGCGACTAAGTCCATGGCCCTGGGCTTCCAAGTAAAAGGGAAGGTCTTTAAAGGCGTTATATGAAATAAAGTTTGTTTGTGATGCCACCTGTGGTATTCGGTCAGGGATAACAGACGCTGTGTAAAGGGGTCCTCTGGGGGTGATGGCACTGCAGCAAGGATGGTATGGCTTCCCACAGGTGAAGCTGGGTCCCTAGGGCTCCTGGTGTAATAGGCAAAGATGGTGTGGTGCCAGAAAGAATCAGAGGACACAAGTTTGCAGTCTCTTTACCTGTTTACTGGTGGTGAAAAGCCACAGTCCATGGTACCGGTAACAGGTGATGGTGAGGTCCAGGCAGCCTGGAAACGATTAGGGATCCCCTTAGCCAGGTGGAATTAGAAGCCTTCCTTGTTGCGCTGTAAGGTGTGTCCCTTGCTGCCTATGACTTCTCACAAGACCCTCTCACTTTCTCTCTCTGAGCCTTTTTACTGTGACTCCGGGCTCTGGGTGCTTCAGTGTGGAGGGACCCCAGTCGCAGCTCCCCTCCAGCTCCTCAATTCTCCTGTGCGCTTTCCTCCTACACACTCTCTACACTCTCTTTTACATTGTCCCAGTATGGGACATCACTGTACTACACCAGATCGCTGATCTGTTGTTCTGCAATTCAGAACATCGGAGCATCATTTCACAGGCAGGAATGGAGGAGTCTCAGGTCCTGCTCTCTGCAGGCACTGGGAAGCCACCTTCCCTGCAGGACTCAGAAGGACCCTGCGGCCATTTTGGGGCCAGGGGTCCCCATGGAGACCATCAGGACAATTTGATCGCATTGCATTGTCCTGATGGAAGAGCGCAGGGAGCCCCCTCCTTGCGCAATGCCCCTCTATGTCGATATCACTACTGACAGCGGCATCAGAGGGATTAAATGCCCACAATTGGTGCTAGCACCAATCATGGGCATTGCTGCGGGATGTCAGCTGTCACATACAGCTGACACCCCCACCCGATCGCCGAGGACATCAGCGTGAGGCCGCAAGATCTGTGCGCCGTACTAGTACTGCTGTTTGCAAAAACTGTGTTCCCTCAGAGGCAGTGCTAGTATGGCGCATGTCAGGAAGGGGTTAATACATATAAATGACCAAACAATATTTATAGTAGGCACTTCCAAAATACATAATAACCAAAAAAAGAAAAAAATGGGAAACCCAAGCAATAAAAATTATATACATTTTATTGATCAATACTTATTAAAAGAGTCAGTAAACATACTAAAATGGGGAAAATACATTTACAGAGTAAAAGATGAAATGTTAAGGCCATCTAGTGAGCACATAGTCAACTAGAAAAATATAGCTCAATAAATATATCACCACAGAGTAAAAGTATTTATTGACCACTGATATATCTGCATGTTACAAGGTAGATGAAATGTTAAGGCCATCTAGTGAGCACATAGTCAACTAGAAAAATATAGCTCAATAAATATATCACCAGAAGTAAAAATACACTAGAAAGATAATATGAGTCTTCAATGGTACTTCCAAGTAAATAATGTTGCTGTACTAATGCAGTCACATGTAAATAAAGTGACAAGTGCAAAATGTTCAATACAATTGGTGTGAAATCAAGTCCATATTGGACATATGAAGTGCCAAGGTAGATGTCTTGATTGGTAAATTAATGCAATCAGACTTAGTAAAGTGCATGTGTAACACTAAGGCCGGCGTCACACCAGCGTGTTTTACGGACGTATGAGAGGCGCAGAAAATACGGATTGCACACGGTACAATGATTCTCTATGGCCCAGCTCCTATCTGCCGTATTTTACAGATCCGTATTATACGGTCTTGTACGGCTGTAGAAAAACGCAGCATGCTGCGTTTGTCACCGTATTGCGCAAAAAATACGCCAATGAAAGTCTATGGGGGCGCAAAAAATACGGATTACACACGGACCAAAAGTGTGACTTGCGAGAAATACGCCAGACATCTCCAGACATCTCCAGGTGCCAGGAATTGTGCCAAGCCCTCAATCAGGAAGCTCTGACATGCTAATTAGCTGAAAAAGCCAGACAGACATCCCAGAAGTCTGGTGCTCGCCTCCACAGAGTTCCAAGCAGCATGGCCAGCATAATCAACGTCGATATGCTCCTCATCCTGGTCCAAAAAAAGCCTGAGATCTGGGACCAGTGCGATCCAAACAATGCCAACCGGGCCAGGAAAGAGGCAGCTTGGAGGACCATCTGTGGGATCCTGTTCCCAGATTATACCCAACGGCCACGTGCGGAGCAGACACAACTTTGTAAGTACACTCATGTTGCGACATTAATTAACCTTGAAAAATGCTTTACCTACATGATTGCAGGAAGAATATTTTTGGGCTTAGTATGGTATTTTTTGGCATTTTTCGGCTAAAATAAAGATGATTAACATGAGAAAGGGTTTACGTACATAGCTAATATAGATGTTGTGTTGGGTACTATTTTTGTTTAGCCAAACCGGTACAGAGGGGAGTGGACCCTGTCCTTGTGTTGTTTCTTTTTCTTGTGTATATTTTTTTTTTTTTTTTTTTTTAAGCAATTGTAACTTTATGCAAATCATTGAAGAAGGCATTTTATTATCATGGTTCAAATATGATCTATCAATGCTAACTGGTTTAAGCAATGTGCAGAATGAGCTTAAACAATATTTGTTACCATGTCATTGCAGTGCATGATGTTATGACATGATGGCGCAGCATCAGGGACCAGTACCGGCAGGAAAGGCAGCAGCGGGCAAGAAGTGGGTCAGCAGCACCAAACAAAAAAAGGAAGTACATATATTACGATCGACTTTCCTTTTTAGATGCCAGTATGGATCTAAGACAGTAAGTAAAATAACACAACACATTTTTTTTTTTTAATATTAGTATTAATATTATTTTTTCTTGTTCTAGCGCCATTTATTCCATGGCGCTTTACATGTAAGGAGGTGTATACATATTCCAAGAAATATTCTAAAAAAATAGTAGGCGAGGGTAGAGCTGTTCATGCAGCAGTTTTTTGTCGATCAGTGGTTACTGCAGGTTATATGCTTGTCGGAAGAGGTGGGTCTTCATGCTCTTTTTGAAGCTTGCAATGGTAGGCGAGAGTCTGTTCTGTCAGTGTTGTGGTAGTGGTTTCCACAGTAGGGGTGATACACGAGATAAATCTTGCATACGATTGTGGGAAGAGGAGATAAGAGGGGAGTACAGAAGGAGATCTTGTGAGGATCTGAGGTTGCCTGTAGGTAATTACCGAGAGACGATGTCACACATGTATAATAAACTTATGTTAGAAAATGGCTCAAATATTTTTTGGTGTATTATTTTAATTTTTTTTATAACAGAACTCAATCCAACCTCACTGAGAGGGAGACCGGGTCGGACTCGGAGCTTGTGATAGATCCAGTTGCTGTTGACGAAGAGGTGGCAGGCCTATCTTTTGCTTCCACATCCTCCATCCTTCCTGGAACATCGGCTTCTGCATCACAAGAGACTGTACCAAGTTTACAAGATGCAGCACCATCAACATCAGCAGCACCACCTGATCCTGTAAGCAAGGAAGAGTATGGACACAGCAGCAGCCCTACTCTCCCACTGGTGTCCTCCCCACAGGCCTCTGGGGCTTTACGCAGAGGCCGCAGAAGGAGAGAGCTGCAAGCCACTAGGCGGCTGGGGATGTGGATGCTGGGGTCCTCAATTATTTGGCCAGGGCAGCCACGGATGATGGAGAGGAGGCCTTTGCTTGAAGCCTGGCCCGGTACCTTCGTCCCCTTCCCCGTGAGGTGAGGCTACGTGTGAGAGGGTGTATTCAAAGCCTGATTGATTTAGGCACCCCTCCAAATGACCCCTATGAGGTTTTTGAATTTCTTGAGAGAAGGCAGCTTTCACAAACTAACCTCTTGCGCCTTCAAATAATTCAACAGGTGCATGGTCAATCAGGATCTGAAGCACCTCCTCCACGTATGCCTACACCTCAACCCCTCCCAACCCAAAATCAACAAAGGCCAGCACCATACCAAATGGCAGCCTACAACCCACCTTCCCAACATGGCCACTTTTCCAGACCCAGTGCTGTAGGCTGGTCACAACCTGGGTTGGGACAACATGGCCATTTTGGGGGTGGGTATGAGTCCAGCCAATATGTCCGTCAGCATGAGGGCCAGAGACAAATACCTTATGGGCAATACCCAACTGGCCAATATGAACAAGGCCTGTATTTGGCTCACCAACCCACAGCATCCACACAGGGTGAAGGACAATTGGCCCAACAAAGGCACCCTGAACAGGACCCTGAGCTGCCGCCATCACCACCGCCAACTTACAGGAATCTGTAAGCCAAAGTTTTATTTTTTTTATTTGTTACACATAACCATGTTTTGGGTTATTTTGTGCTGTATTTGCACTTTGTTCTGCTTTATGTTTCCTTAAAAATAAAAAAAATAAAAATTTTAACCATATGAAAATAATATGGTTAAAAGTTTACAACAAAAGGCTTTTGCTCCAAGTAAAAAATGTTGTCAAAAGCCAATTGATGTTTGTGGACCAATCATTCTTATATCACACACATATGCTCTGTTCATAATCATCTGGTAATTAAGGAAATACAACACAGAGTACTATTTCTGTAGCCAAAAATATTTAATGTTGATAATATATTTTGAAAATAAGCAAATCACAACTGAGAAACAGCATAATATTGCCAGTGAGTAGCACCCTGAGGAGAAACAAAATAATTTGTGAAAATATCTCACACTTTGATTCCAGAAAGGGGACGGCGCGGAGGAGGACCATGTGGTGTAGGGCTACTCACATTGGGCAACATTTCTTCAACAAGAACAGCTGACGGGCAATCATGAAGTCTAGTAAAATTGTGCAAAACAACACAAGCCTTTATCACTTCATTAATAGTAGCCTCACTCAGCTGAATGGCAGACTGGAGGAGACGCCATTTGGCACACAGAATCCCAAAGGCACACTCCACCAGTCTACGTGCCCAGGAAAGCCTCAAATTAAAAACACGCCGCCGGTGATCCAGGTTGCGCCTGGGATAAGGCCTCATGACATTCCTTGTCAATTGGAAGGCCTCATCTCCCACAAGAAGATATGGCACTGCTTCAGCATTGGAGCCTGGGAGTTGTTGTGGTGGTGGGAGGTCTAACTGGTTTTCACGTAGCCGCCGACCCATAATGGACGAATTAAAGACCCTTGAGTCTCCTGTTCGCCCATAGGCCCCCATGTCTACAATTATAAACCTGTGGTTACTGTCAACTACAGCTAACAGAACTACAGAGAAAAACTGCTTATAATTGTAGAATTGGGACCCAGAGTTTGGTGGCTTATGCACCCTGATATGTTTCCCATCCAGGGCTCCAATGCAGTGTGGGAAGTCACAGGTGTCATTGAACCCACGGGCTATTTTTAGCCAATCAGCCATTTTTGGCTCAGGCATTACAAGTTCATGGAGTTTGTCCCATATTTCAATACATGTGGAACGCACAATGCCAGAAATGGTGGAGCGACCAATGAGAAACTCCAGGTGTACTCCCGCATAAGACAAGCCAGTTAACAGGAAGCTAAAAGGACACAAAAAAACATATCAGTTAGGTAACAATCGTTTAGAGAACACATGATAAAGCGCAAGTATGTTAAGAAAAAAAACAGGAATATCAATGAAAATAATCGATCTGTACCTAGTGTACATAAGTAGAACATTAAAAATAGATATTTTTCTTGTGGTTTTCTCCTAAGGAAAACATATATTTAAAAATAGATGAAAGCAAACAACCATGAAAAAGAAAACATCATCAACATACAGTATGTGAGGATGTTGAATACATACCGTAAGGTAAGGAGAAGACGCTCCTCTGCGGATATGCTTTTTCGCATCCTGGTGTCCTGATACGTGAGGCCTGGACGTACTGTCTCCAACAAGATATCAAATGTTGGTATTGTCATTCGACAGTATAGGTAGAACTTATCAGGATGTGCCCGCAGAGCTGTATAGAGCCTCTTAAAATGGCCTTTAGTGAGACGTTGAGTCAAAAGAGGATGCACCCATATTCTTCTTCTCTTCCTTCGCAGATCTACAATCACAGGGTATGGCTGGCCAAACCGACGTGACAAGACCCAGTTAAACAAAACCCGCTGAGTTGGGGTGAAGTGCAGTAGGTCAGATGTGGTGCAAACGTTTGCACAACACACCAAGAGTTGCACAACCACAAAATGGCTATATGGGAGGGTGACACCTGTTGTAGAGGCCCCTACTAGAGGCTTATTTAAATTAATTTTTATACATATTAGTCGAAAGTATATAAAGAACACATCCAAAGCAATGACATACCAAAAAGAAAGGACCTATCAATGAAAATTAATCAGGCCACAGAATGTTCAGTTCAAACCAATAATTTATTATAAATAGCTGAGATAAAAACTCATTACATAATATGTACAATTTTCATAATATACATTTTTTATGATAATATGCAGAATGCCTCCAAACCAAAACTAGTTCCATGTGAAGTGCAACAAACCACAATAACCCGATTATGGTATATAATGGGATAAGTCTGAAATAGCTTATTCCTCAGTTTATTGTTAGCTTATTTAGTGGGTACCATGGCAACTGATTTACCTAAACAAGACCAGATGGACCATACTGAAATGCCAATATGCATAAATATGTCCCTATTTTCACCAACAGCCTATAAGGCTTGTATACTAATATATACCAGTTGATCTATTGCAAGATATGGTCAAGCTATATAGTCAAATGCCTGTATGCATATAAATATAGTTGTTATGCCAAAACAGCCTACATGGCTCATATACCTGTATACACGTGCATAAATATATGCCTATTTACTCTTACAGTCTATAAGACTTTTAGACCAATATATGCCAGTTTATCTATGATCCAACTACATAATCAAGTACCAATATGCACACATGTACAGCTACTGAGCCAAAGCTGCCTACGTGGCTTTTTAAACTTTAATACATTTATAATACAGAGAGACCATAAAGTGCTAAACTACTTATTGGCATCCAAGTTATTAGTGTTAATCAGACGGTCAAAGACAAACCACAGCTGCGGTGTATTCATCAGGTCATAGTTACCTCCTGTGCACTCACACACGGAACGAGCAAGAAACCCCTACGCGCGTTTCGATAAGTTCTTCTTCCGGGGGCGTGTACTTGAAGGAGGAACTGAGGGTCTATTTTAACCAGTCTCCAGCCAATCATCTTTGTACTATTTAATTAAAGTCTTGGTTGCCACACATATGTGAGAACATCCGGTGTTATTTCCGGAGCGCCAGACGTCCAATAACATGACTATGCCGCGTTGTCTAGCAACCTTGACGCTCCTGGAAGGAAAAACCGCCCCATAACACCCCATATATCTGACAGCCCACTCCACGTAGTGCGCAGCTGCAGAGACAAATGTCTCGTCACCAGACAACCATGTCTAGCAGCCCTGACACTCCTGGTCAGAGAGACTGCCCCATGACACCCCGTATATCCGACCGCCCACTCAGTATAGTGCGCAGCTGCCGAGACAAGTGTCTCGTCGCCAGGCAACCATAAAACTGCAAGTGAGCTAAGTCGCCGAACATTCAAGCGCTAATGCGCAACTACAAAGATGTATGATATCCTATTGCTCGGCAACCAAATACACCCCTAATGAGCCGGACTGCCACATATTGAAATGCCAGACATTTAATAACATAATTCTACTCAGCTGCATTGCCTAGCAATAATAGTGCCTATAGCTGAAAAAATCGTCCTGTATCCATTCAATATGCCTAGCCATACACCAAATATGGTGTGCGGCCACGGAGCTAGAGTGTTAGACTGTCAGTTGCACCAATAATCATCACATATTAACAATAGTACAAAGGGAATATAGCACAAAAGGAGTAAAAAAATATTATTAAAATTTCTAAACCTAAAAGGAACTCGACGTGGATAGTATCAATTCTCGTATACCACATACTTGAATTAAAATATACCTCTCTCTACCAAACCTGAATTAATTAATTGAATTGACACTTTCCTTAATAAATCTAATATTAATTTATTAACATCTAACTGGTCTCCTGAAAAAGGGGAGATACCACAACAACACCCCTTACAAAGTGATCACCACATAATTATCTATGCGTGAATGTATTGAAAATCAAAACAGGATATAGTGGCGCATGTGCATCTGGGACCCGAGCTAAAGGGATCTACGCTCCCACGGAGGTGGCAGGGCCCACACGCCAGCCCAAAAATTTGGGGTGGAGTGGGGGTAACCCGACTCATTTACCGCGGGTGAGAAGAAAAAGCTATGGTGCCAGTGCCATGCGCACATCCTGAGCAAAAAAGTGAATAATAAATACCAGTACTTCAACCGGTGATGAGCAATTACCATAATAAAGTGCTAATATCATGAATAATATAATAAAACCATGATAACACATACAGAATAGAAGTATAAAAATGTATGTTAACATAATTATACAATTAATTATTCAAAGTGCTACGTGGTGAATACATAATAAGTGACCCAAATACATAATAATAACAGTACTCCAAAATACAGTATATAACATTATGTGCAATATTAAAGAAAATGCCCTAACCAAGGTCCAACTTCATCAGACAGATTTGATGGAGGTCCAACCATAACCAAAGAGGATCAACATGTGGGCACGAGAACGTCCATAAATCCCTGAGACGGGTTCCTTATGACTTGAATTGTTTTGATGGCAGAAGACTGGGAACTAATAGATATCCATTTGAAATATGACATAAAAAAATGAAAAAAACAAAATTAAAATCAGAGACACAATAAAATACAAAACCCACAATACCCCTAAAAAACTGTATCGGACTAATGAAGACATACGACTTGTGACTATAGAAAGGCTCCAAATCCGAAACCCTCATTTAGACCCTGGGGCGCCAAAGTACCCAATCTATATATCCACCGGCTCTCGACTTGAGCCAAAACTTTGCTAATGTCGCCACCCCGTATTCCCATGGTTACTGAATCTATGCCCTTTATCACCAAACCCACAGTACTACAGGCATGATATTTCCTGAAGTGTCTTGGTAAAGCTTTTAAATTAGTTACATCTTCAGCTTTTTTTGCCCTTTCAATGTCTCTGAAGTAGTGTTGAGCGATACCGTCCGATACTTGAATGTATCGGATAGTATCGGCCGATACCCGAAAAGTATCGGATATCGCCGATACCGATACCAATACAAGTCAATGGGACACCAAGTATCGGAAGGTATCCTGATGGTTCCCAGGGTCTGAAGGAGAGGAAACTCTCCTTCAGGCCCTGGGATCCATATTAATGTGTAAAATAAAGAAGTAAAATAAAAAATATTGATAAACTCACCTCTCCGGAGGCCCCTGCACCTCACCGCTATTAACCGGCAGCCTTCTTTGCTTAAAATGAGCGCGTTCAGCACCTTCCATGACGTCACGGCTTCTGATTGGTCGCGTGCCGTTCATGTGACCGCCACGTGACCAATCACAAGCCGTGACGTCATTCTCAGGTCCTAAATTCCTAATTCTAGGAATTTAGGACCTGAGAATGACGTCACGGCTTGTGATTGGTCGCATGGCGGTCACATGAACGGCACGCGACCAATCAGAAGCCGTGACGTCATGGAAGGTGCTGAACGCGCTCATTTTAAGCAAAGAAGGCTGCCAGTTACTACCAGGGCGCGTCCGAGGGTGAGTATATCCCTATTTTTTATTTTAATTCTTTATTTTTTACATGGATATGGATCCCAGGGCCTGAAGGAGAGTTTCCTCTCCTTCAGACCCTGGGAACCATACACTGGGAACTTCCGATTCCGATTCCCGATACCACAAAAGTATCGGATCTCGGTATCGGAATTCCGATACAGTAAATATCGGCTGATAACCGATACTTGCGGTATCGGAATGCTCAACACTACTCTGCAGTGTTCTCTGATTCCAACCTTTAATTCACGAGTGGTGAAGCCAATATAAATTTTTCCGCATGGACAGGTGGCGTGGTAGATGACTCCTCTGGTAGAACATGTTATACATTTCCTAATATTGTATTTTTTTGTACCGTCAAAATTAACAAAATTCTTAGATTTAACTGCATTGGCGCAAGCCTTGCAAAACCCACATGGATAAAATCCAGCATTGGCAACCTCTGTTTGTTTTTTGTTAGGTCTGGTTGGATTATAACAACTATGAACCAGGGTATCAGATAAATTTTTAGATCTTCTGGCAGTGATTTGTGGTCTTTTTGGGAGAATTTTTCTGAGGATCGGATCCGTAGATAGGACACTCCAATGTTTTTCTTTAATTTCTGGAAATTGATGACATTTATTATATGTAGTAATCATTCTAACTTGATCTGAGTCTGTTTTTTTAACAGTACTTGATCTAGTTGTACCGTATAGTAATTCAACTCTGGAGCTCCTATCTGCCCTTACGTACCCCCTTCTTATACTTCTCCTACTGTATCCTCTCTCTTGGAAACGATTAGCCAGATCCCTAGACTGTTCTAAAAAATCTTCCGGTTTGGTGCATATTCTTTTGGCTCTCAAAAACTGCCCTACAGGGATGCCCCTGATTGTGGCTTGTGGGTGAGATGATGTTGCATGTAAAAATGAGTTAGAGGCAGTAGGTTTCCTATACAGATTAGTATATAGGTTACCTTAATTATCTGCCCCAATGGTTAGATCAAGGAAGTCTACCTCTCTGCCAAATTTGAAAGTGAGTTTTACGTTGACATCGTTTTTGTTGAGACAGTTCATAAACACACCCAAATCTTCCACTAAATCCTCCCATATGAACCAAATGTCGTCTATATATCTCATCCAGCCAGTAACCTGGCTGGAATGAGATATTGCTTCACAGACAAAGATCTCCCGTTCCCAAGCCCCGAGAAACAATTTGGCATACGAGGGGGCACAACTGGCCCCCATCGCCGTACCCTGGAGTTGTAAGTAGGTATGGTCTTTGAAAATGAAAATATTGTGTGTTAATGCTTACTGAAGGAGCTGCATAAACAATTGAACCATGTCTTTGTCCCTATTACTGGAATTCAAAAATCAACTTACTGCCCGAAGCCCGTCACAATGTCTAATGGAGGTATAGAGTGCCTCTACTTCAGCAGTTACCATTACTGCAGACGCATTTAACCGGATACCATCGATCCTACATAATGCCGAGTTAGTGTCCTGTATGTAAGAAGGCAATTCACTCACCAAGGGTTTCAAATAGTGGTCAATGACTTTTGTAATCACCTCACATAGACCTCCGTTTCCGGAGATTATCGGTCTCCCCGGAGGGTCCATGGGGTCCTTATGAACCTTCGGGATCAAATATAGGGTCGGGAGTCGCGGATGCATTTCTTTAATAACATCCAAAAATTTTTTGGGATGATTCCAATGGCAAAGGCTTCCTCCAATATCTCGATTAGCTCTTTCTGAAAGGAAAGCATATGGTTACTAGCCAATTTTCGATAACATTCTCTATCGTTCAATAGTTTCATTGCTTGTTTCTCATACATAGCATTAGGCCAGATGACTATATTGCCGCCCTTGTCTGAGGGTTTAAACACCACATCGGTAAGGTTAGTTAAAGATTCAATTGCCTCCCTTTCAGCCTTGCCACAATTGGAACCACCATAGCCCTGTTGACACAATTTTTCAATATCGATGGTCACCAATCTGGTGAATACATCAATAGCAGGGCACAAGCTGAGAGGAGGAAATTTCTTAGATTTACCCAAGAGTGTCATAGGGAATTTTTGGCTTACTGATGTGGTGCAATTTTCCTCGGCAAGGGCTTCCAAGTCAGCCAATGCTTCCTTTTCTTGGGTAGATGGAAAGAGATCATCTAGTTCTGATCTATATTGCATCCTTTTTAAAATCATTTTTCGAGAAAATAGATGGAGGTCTTTAATCGCTATGAATGGATCTAAATATTGGGAGGGAGAAAACGTTAATCCTTTAGCTAAAATTCTACATTGGGTATCTGTGAGGAGGTGATTGGACAAATTTATTACCTTAAAATTATCATTTTTGTGTTTAGGTGTTCTTGAAGAAATGTCCGTCTGTCTCTTTTGTTCATTTCTACGTGCACCAAACCTTGTAGTCATATTGGGCCCCCGACTATTGCTAGTTGTACTTGTTTCTTACATAGATGACATTGAGCTTAACGACAGTCGTCGTTGTCTGTCAGTCTCAGTATGACTCTTTTTCCATTGCCACCTATAAACTTTATTCTCCTCTTAGTCTCTTAGATCCCTTTCATATTTTTTGCTCTTTCTCTGGCATATTTCATTTTCCCATTTTTCCATATCATTATTAAAATCATTGGACCAGGCTTCCAACGGTTCTTTTTTTATTTCTTTTTTCATAGTTTCCTCCAATTTTTCCAACTCACTCTCAATTTCAGAGATGGCCTGTACATTACTTTCAATAATAATCTTCAAAAACTCAAGGGAACAAGTTGTGGCAGCACCTATCCATCTCTTAATCAACTTGTCATCCTTCAAGTCAAATGTCGTGAAAATACTGCGCACTATACTGAGTGGGCGGTCGGATATACGGGGTGTCATGGGGCAGTCTCTCTGACCAGGAGCGTCAGGGCTGCTAGATATGGTTGCCTGGTGACGAGATAATCTCCGGAAACGGAGGTCTATGTGAGGTGATTACAAAAGTCATTGACCACTATTTGAAACCCTTGGTGAGTGAATTGCCTTCCTACATACAGGACATTAACTCAGCATTACGTAGGATAGATGGTATTCAGTTAAATGCGTCTGCAGTAATGGTAACTGCCGACGTAGAGGCACTCTATACCTCCATTAGACATTGTGACGGGCTTCGGGCAGTAAGTTGGTTAATGAATTCCAGTAATATGGACAAAGACATGGTTCAATTGTTGATGCAGCTCCTTGAGTATGCATTAACACACAATATTTTCATTTTCAAAAACCATACCTACTTACAACTCCAGGGTACGGCGATGGGGGCCAGTTGTGCCCCCTCAGATGCCAATTTGTTTCTCGGGGCTTGGGAACGGGAGATCTTTGTCTGTGAAGCAATATCTCATTCCAGCCAGGTTACTGGCTGGATGAGATATATAGACGACATTTGGTTCATATGGGAGGGTTTAGTGGAAGATTTGGGTGTGTTTTATGAACTGTCTCAACAAAAACTATGTCAACGTAAAACTCACTTTCAAATTTGGCAGAGAGGTAGACTTCCTTGATCTAACCATTGGGGCAGATAATAAAGGTAACCTATATACTAATCTGCATAGGAAACCTACTGCCTCTAACTCATTTTTACATGCAACATCATCTCACCCACAAGCCACAATCAGGGGCATCCATGTACGGCAGTTTTTGAGAGCCAAAAGAATATGCACCAAACCGGAAGATTTTTTAGAACAGTCTAGGGATCTGGCTAATCATTTCCAAGAGAGAGGATACAGTAGGAGAAGTATAAGAAGGGGGTACGTAAGGGCAGATAGGAGCTCCAGAGTTGAATTACTATACGGTACAACTAGATCAAGTACTGTTAAAAAAACAGACTCAGATCAAGTTAGAATGATTACTACATATCATAATAAATTGCATCAATTTCGAGAAATTATAGAAAAACATTGGAGTGTCCTATCTACGGATCCGATCCTCAGAAAAATTCTCCCAAAAAGACCACAAATCACTGCCAGAAGATCTAAAAATGTATCTGATACCCTGGTTTATAGTTTTTATAATCCAACCAGACCTAACAAAAAACCATGCCATGTGGGCTTTGCAAGGCTTGCGCCAATACATTTAAATTTTGTTAATTTTGACGGTACAAAAAAATATAATATTAGGAAATGTATAACATGTTCTACCAGAGGAGTCATCTACCACGCCACCTGTCCATGCGGAAAAATTTATATTGGCCTCACCACTCGTGAATTAAAGGTTCGAATCAGAGAACACTGCAGAGACATTGAAAGGGCAAAAACAGCTGAAGATGTAACTAATTTAAAAACTTTACCTAGACACTTCAGGAAATATCATGCCTGTAGTACTGTGGGTTTGGTGATAAAGGGCATAGATTCAGTAACCATGGGAATACGGGGTGGCGACATTAGCAAAGTTTTGGCTCAAGTCGAGAGCCGGTGGATATATAGATTGGATACTTTGGCGCCCCAGGGTCTAAATGAGGGTTTTGGATTTGGAGCCTTTCTATAGTCACAAGTCGTATGTCTTCATTAGTCCGATACAGTTTTTTAGGGGTATTGTGGGTTTTGTATTTTATTGTGTCTCAGATTTTAATTTTGTTTTTTTCATTTTTTTATGTATTATTTCAAATGGATATCTATTAGTTCCCAGTCTTCTGCCATCAAAACAATTCAAGTCATAAGGAACCCGTAACAGGGATTTATGGACGTTCTCGTGCCCACATGTTAATCCTCTTTGGTTATGGTTGGACCTCCATCAAATCTGTCTGATGAAGTTGGACCTTGGTTAGGGCATTTTCTTTAATATTGCACATAATGTTATATACTGTATTTTGGAGTACTGTTATTATTATGTGTTTGGGTCACTTATTATGTATTCACCACGTAGCACTTTGAATAATTATTTGTATAATTATGTTAACATACATTTTTATACTTCTTTTCTGTATATGTTATCATGGTTTTATTATATTATTCATGATATTAGCACTTTATTATGGTAATTGCTCATCACTGGTTTAAGTACTGGTATTTATTATTCACTTTTTTGCTCAGGATGTGCGCATGACACTGGTACCATAGCTGGTTCTTCTCACCCGCGGTAAATGAGTCGGGTTACCCCCACTCCACCCTGAATTTTTGGGCTGGCGTGTGGGCCCTGCCACCTCCGAGGGAGCGTAGATCCCTTTAGCTCGGGGCCCAGATGCACATGCGCCACTATATCCTGTTTTGATTTTCAATACATTCACGCATAGATAATTCTGTGGTGATCACTTTGTAAGGGGTTTTGTTGTGGTATCTCCCCTTTTTCAGGAGACCATTTAGATGTTAATAAATTAATATTAGATTTATTAAGGAAAGTGTCAATTCAATTAATTAATTCAGGTTTGGTAGGGAAAGGTATATTTTAATTCAAGTATGTGGTATACGAGAATTGATACTATCCACGTCGTGGGTTCCTTTTAGGTTTAGAAATTTTAATAATATTTTTTGACTTCTTTTGTGCTATATTCCCTTTGTACTATTGTTAATATGTGATGGTTATTGGTGCAACTGACAGTCTAACACTCTAGCTCCGTGGCCGCACACCATATTTGGTGTATGGCTAGGCATATTGAATGGATACAGGATGATTTTTTCAGCTATAGGCACTATTATCGCTAGGCAATGCAGCTGAATAGAATTATGTTATTAAATGTCTGGCGTTTCAATATGTGGCAGTCCGGCTCATTAGGGGTGTTTTTGGTTGCCGAGCAATAGGATATCATACATCTTTGCAGTTGCGCATTAGCGCTTGAATGTTCGGCGACTTAGCTCACTTGCAGTTTTATGGTTGCCTGGTGACGAGACACTTGTCTCAGCAGCTGCTCACTATACTGAGTGGGCGGTCGGATATTCGGGGTGTCATGGGGCAGTCTCTCTGACCAGGAGCGTCAGGGCTGCTAGACATGGTTGTCTGGTGATGAGACATTTGTCTCTGCAGCTGCGCACTACATGGAGTGGGCGGTCAGATATATGGGGTGTTACGGGGCGGTTTTTCCATCCAGGAGCGTCAAGGTTGCTAGACAACGCGGCATAGTCATGTTATTGGACGTCTGGTGCTCCGGAAATAACACCGGATCTTCTCACATATGTGTGGCAATCAAGACTTTAATTAAATAGTACAAAGATGATTGGCTGGAGACTGGTTAAAATAGACCCTCAGTTCCTCCTTCAAGTACACGCCCCCGGAAGAAGAACTTATCGAAACGCGCGTAGGGGTTTCTTGCTCGTTCCGTGTGTGAGTGCACAGGAGGTAACTATGACCTGATGAATACACCGCAGCTGTGGTTTGTCTTTGACCGTCTGATTAACACTAATAACTTGGATGCCAATAAGTAGTTTAGCACTTTATGGTCTCTCTGTATTATAAATGTATTAAAGTTTAAAAAGCCACGTAGGCAGCTTTGGCTCAGTAGCTGTACATGTGTGCATATTGGTACTTGATTATGTAGTTGGATCATAGATAAACTGGCATATATTGGTCTAAAAGTCTTATAGACTGTAAGAGTAAATAGGCATATATTTATGCACGTGTATATAGGTATATGAGCCGTGTAGGCTGTTTTGGCATAACAACTATATTTATATGCATACAGGCATTTGACTATATAGCTTGACCATATCTTGCAATAGATCAACTGGTATATATTAGTATACAAGCCTTATAGGCTGTTGGTGAAAATAGGGACATATTTATGCATATTGGCATTTCAGTATGGTCCATCTGGTCTTGTTTAGGTAAATCAGTTGCCATGGTACCCACTAAATAAGCTAACAATAAACTGAGGAATAAGCTATTTCAGACTTATCCCATTATATACCATAATCGGGTTATTGTGGTTTGTTGCACTTCACATGGAACTAGTTTTGGTTTGGAGGCATTCTGTATATTATCATAAAAAATGTATATAATGAAAATTGTACATATTATGTAATGAGTTTTTATCTCAGCTATTTATAATAAATTATTGGTTTGAACTGAGCATTCTGTGGCCTGATTAATTTTCGTTGATAGGTCCTTTCTTTTTAGTATGTTATTTAAATTAATTACAGCCTTCAAAACCGTTAAATGTCCATTTTGGCAGGTTGCGTGAAAAAAACGCATTATGGATGTCATACGGATTACATACGCAACATTAAATGCGCAAAATACGTGACCACACCTTGCCTACGGATTACATACGGATCACCATTTCGGGATTTTTTCTGCGTATTACGGCCGTAAAATACGCACCGTATTTACCTACGCTGAGTGTGATGCCAGCCTAAGTAAGAGCAAAGTAAATCAACCATATGAAATATAAAGGCATCCCCTTAATGACCTTTGACATATATATATATATATATATATATATATATATATATATATATATGTGTGTGAAAGATCGTGGGGGCTTGGCATGTTTTCTGGCTCTTGTCAGCTGATTTAATCAGCTATCCATATCTGCAGGGTAATAGCATTTCTTCTGATAACAGGTTCCTTTTAATTCTTACTCTGGCCCTTGGAAGAAGTAGGGTATGTGCACACGTTGCAGATTTTGCTGTGGATCCGCAGAGGATTGGCTGCTGCGGATTCGCAGCAGTTTTCCATCAGTTTATAGTACTGATGAGGAAAAAAACGCTCGGAAACACTTTGTTGTTTATTCCGCAGCATGTCAATTCTTTGTGCGGATTCCGCAGCTGTTTACACCTGCTCCTCAATAGGAATCTGCAGGTGTAAAACCGCAGGTGTAAAAACGCAGGTGGAATCCGCACAAAAACTGCAGAAAAACCACAGTAAATCCGCGGTAATTCCGCAGTAAATCCGCAGTGTGGATTTACCAAAATCAGTGTGGAAAAATCCACAGAACATTCCACAACGTGGGCACATAGCGTACACTCTGTCCATGTGGCCTTCAGCAAAAAAAGTTAGACTCTCATGCACACCACTTTTTTAGAAATTCATGCAATGCAAACTGAAAACAGATGAATATATCTAATAATGGGTATTAAGAAATAAAAAGAGTGTCACTTCTCGTGACGTGGGGTGCACCTGCAAGGGTTAATATTTGTATTGAGTGAATATATACTCATTACTTGAGATTTCTCGAGCACGCTTGGGTGACCTCTGAGTATTATTTAGTGCTCGGAGATTTAGTTTTCCTGAATGATTAAGGGTATGTGCACACGTAGTTTGAAGGCCTGCGGATTTTTCCGCAGCGGATTTGTGAAATCCGCAGGTGCCTTTTACCTGCGGATTTCCTGTGGATTTATTGCAGAATTAGTGCGGATTCCACTGTGGTTTTACACCTGCGGATTCCTATTATGGAGCAGGTGTAAACCGCTGTGGAATTCGCACAAAGAATTGACATGCTGCGGAATGTAAACCGCAGCTTTTCCGCGCGTTTTTTTCCACAGCATGGGCACTGCGGATTGCATTTCCCATAGGTTTACCTTGTACTGTAAACGCATGGGAAACTGCTGTGGACCTGCAGCTGCGGAACCACTGCGGATCCGTGGCAAAATCCGCAGCGTGTGAACATAGCCTTACATCTCTTAGCCAGCTTGATTACATGTGGGGATTCCCTAGCAACCAGGCAACCCCCACATGTACGGCCGGCGTCATACTCAGCGTATGAAAATACAGTCTGTTTTTTACGGCTGTAATACGCAGAAATGTTCCCAAAATAGTGATCCGTATGTCATCCATAGGCAGGGTGTGGCAGCGTATTTTGCGCATGGCATCCTCCGTATGTAATCCGTATGGCATCTGTAATGCAATATTTGCTCGCAGGCTTGCAAAACCGACATCTAATGGATTTATGGGCTCAAATGTTGGTTAAAACATATATACAGTCTATATATATATATATATATATATATATATATATATATATATATGTCATTAAGACACACACATATATATATATATATATATATACTGTATTTCTATTTAATTCAGTGCGAGATAGCACAAAAGCCGGTAATTCAATTGCCGGCTTTTGCTATCTCCTTCACAAACCCGACAGGATATGAGACATGGTTTACATACAGTAAACCATCTCATATCCTTTTTTTTTTTGCATATTCCACACTACTAATGTTAGTAGTGTGTATGTGCAAAATTTGGGTGCTGTAGCTTATAAAATAAAGGGCTAAATCGCTGAAAAAATTGGCGTGGGCTCCCGCGCAATCTTCTCCACCAGAGTGGTAAAGCTAGTGACTGAGGGTAGATATTAATAGCCTAGAGAGGGTCTATGGTTATTGGCCCCCCCTGGCTAAAAACATCTGCCCCCAGCCACCCCAGAAAAGGCACATCTGGAAGTTGCACCTATTCTGGAACTTGGCCACTCTCTTCCCACTCCCGTGTAGCGGTGGGATATGGGGTAATGAAGGGTTAATGTCACCTTGCTATTGTAAGGTGACATTAAGCCAGGTTAATAATGGAGAGGCGTCAATTATGACACCTATCCATTATTAATCCAATAGTATGAAATGGTTAATAAAACACACACACATTATTAAAAAAGTATTTTAATGAAATAAAGACACAGGGTGTTTTAATATTTTATTATACTCTTAATCCACCTGAAGACCCTCATTCTGTAAAAAAGGAAAAATAAAAAATCAACAATATACCATACCTTCTGTAGTTCTGTCACGTCCCACGATGTAAATCCATCTGTAGGGGTTAAATCATTTTGTACTCAGAAGCTCTGCTAATGCAGCTGTGCTCCTGTCTGTAAAATGTTGTGAATGAATGGAGTGCAGGGGAATGTCCTGTAGTTACCTTGAGTCACGGTGATGCGCCCTCTGCTGGTTGAACTCATGTGAACTCGAGCGTGGGAACTTTTCCCAGGCTTGAGTTCATATGAGGACATCCAGCAGAGGGCGCATCACCGCGACTCAAGGTAACTACAGGACATTCCCCTGAATTACCGGCTTTTCTATAGAACACCGCTGCGTATTTCTTGCAAGTCACACTGCTGGTCCGTGTGTAATCCGTATTTTTCTCGCCCCCATAGACTTTCATTGGCGATTTTTTTGCGCAATACGGTGACAAACACAGCATGCTGCGATTTTCTACGGCCGTACAAGACCGTATAATACGGATCCGTAAAATACGGCTGATAGGAGCCTGGCCATAGAGAATCATTGTACTGTATGTAGTGTTGAGCATTCCGATACCGCAAGTATCGGGTATCGGCCGATACTTGCGGTATCGGCCGATACTTGCGGTATCGGAATTCCGATACCGAGATCCGATACTTTTGTGGTATCGGGAATCGGAATCGGAAGTTCCCAGTGTATGGTTCCCAGGGTCTGAAGGAGAGGAAACTCTCCTTCAGGCCCTGGGATCCATATCCATGTAAAAAATAAAGAATTAAAATAAAAAATATTGATATACTCACCTCTCCGGAGGCCCCTGGACATCACCGCTGGTAACCGGCAGCCTGCTTTGCTTAAAATGAGCGCGTTCAGCACCTTCCATGACGTCACAACTTCTGATTGGTCGCGTGCCGCTCATGTGACCGCCACGCGACCAATCACAAGCCGTGACGTAATTCTCAGGTCCTAAATTCCTAGAATTCGGAATTTAGGACCTGAGAATGACGTCACGGCTTGTGATTGGTCGCGTGGCGGTCACATGAGCGGCACGCAACCAATCAGAAGCCGTGACGTCATGGAAGGTGCTGAACGCGCTCATTTTACGCAAAGAAGGCTGCCGGTTACCAGCGGTGATGTCCAGGGGCCTCCGGAGAGGTGAGTATATCAATATTTTTTATTTTAATTCTTTATTTTACACAGTTATATGGATCCCAGGGCCTGAAGGAGAGTTTCCTCTCCTTCAGACCCTGGGAACCATCAGGATACCTTCCGATACTTGGTGTCCCATTGACTTGTATTGGTATCGGGTATCGGTATCGGCGATATCCGATACTTTTCGGGTATCGGCCGATACTATCCGATACCGATACTTTCAAGTATCGAACGGTATCGCTCAACACTAACCGTATGCAATCCGTATTTTCTGCACCTCTCATACGTCCGTAAAACTCGCTAGTGTGACCCCGGCCTACTTATGCTGGCTAACAGATGTAAACTAGATGGGTATTTCCTGAAGGAACTACAGATAGTGCTTTGGAATGGTGCCCGGGCTGCCCCTGCAAGACTTTCACACTTGGGTGCCCCTCAGGCGCTGGTTTGGTAGTTGTAGCCCCTCAGGGTTGAGGCCACTCTGGGTCCGATTTGGTGGGCTGGGTCACTCTGGGTCCGATTTGGTGGGCCGGGTCACTCTGGGTCCGATTTGGTGGCCCGGGTCACTCTGGGTCCGATTTGGTGGCCCGGGTCACTCTGGGTCCGATTTGGTGGCCCGGGTCACTCTGGGTCCGATTTGGTGGCCCGGGTCACTCTGGGTCCGATTTGGTGGCCCGGGTCACTCTGGGTCCGATTTGGTGGCCCGGGTCACTCTGGGTCCGAGTTGGTGGCCCGGGTCACTCTGGGTCCGATTTGGTGGGCTGGGTCACTCTGGGTCCGATTTGGTGGCCCGGGTCACTCTGGGTCCGATTTGGTGGCCCGGGTCACTCTGGGTCCGAGTTGGTGGCCCGGGTCACTCTGGGTCCGAGTTGGTGGCCCGGGTCACTCTGGGTCCGATTTGGCGGGTGGTGCCACTCTGGGTCCGATTTGGCGGGCGGCGCCACTCTGGGTCCGATTTGGCGGGCGGCGCCACTCTGGGTCCGATTTGACGGGCGGCGCCACTCTGGGTCCGATTTGGCGGGCGGCGCCACTCTGGGTCCGATTTGGCGGGCGGCGCCACTCTGGGTCCGATTTGGCGGGCGGCGCCACTCTGGGTCCGATTTGGCGGGCGGCGCCACTCTGGGTCCGATTTGGCGGGCGGCGCCACTCTGGGTCCGATTTGGCGGGCGGCGCCACTCTGGGTCTGATTTGGCAGGCAGCGCCACTCTGGGTCCGATTTGGCGGGCGGGGCAATAATTATAATATGACTACAGATAGTGCTTTGGAATTGTGCTGTGCTGTCACTTTAAGAGCTGATATTATCTGACAACACTTGTGTGCTGGACTCATGTAGAGTTCATAGGCGTTGGCATAGTAACTGGGTCTGACTGCGCTGTATACTGCGCGGGTCTGCGCTGTATACTGCGCGGCTCTGCGCTGTATACTGCGTGGCTCTGCGCTGTATACTGCAAGGCTCTGCGCTGTATGCTGCGGCGCTCTGCGCTGTATGCTGCGCGGCTCTGCGCGGCTCTGCGCTGTATGCTGCGCGGCTCTGCGCTGTATGCTGCGCGGCTCTGCGCTGTATGCTGCGCGGCTCCGCGCTGTATGCTGCGGGGCTCCACGCTGTATAATGCGCGGCTCCGCGCTGTATGCTGCGCGGCTCTGCGCTGTATGCTGCGGGGCTCTGCGCTGTATGCTGCGGGGCTCTGCGCTGTATGCTGCGGGGCTCTGCGCTGTATGCTGCGCGGCTCTGCGCTGTATGCTGCGCGGCTCCGTGCTGTATAATGCGCGTCTCTGCGCTGTATACTGCTCGGCTCTGCGCTGTATACTGCGGGGCTCTGCGCTGTATACTGCGGGGCTCTGCGCTGTATGCTGCGGGGCTCTGCGCTGTATACTGTAATAATAATAAGACTACAGATAGTCCTTTGGAATTGTGCTGTGCTGTCACTTTAAGAGCTGATATTATCTGACAAAACGGTGGCCTGGTGGAGTTGATAGGCGTTGGCATAGTAACTGTGTCTGACTGCGCATATCAATGAGCTAATCAGCCAGGTGGCATTTGGCAGTTAAGTTATTTTTAGAAATTGCCTCAGAAACCAGCCCATTTTAAACGTATAGGAAAATTTCCCTATTGAAATGCATTGAAAACAATGCTTTCCAATGAGGGGGAAACAATTTTCAAATGCAAATTGCACCAAAACTACAAATCCGATCGACATGAAAATAACTTAGCACACCTCTCGTGGACGCTGGCTTCGAAATGACACCTCACTGGAGTCTGTGCGTTTTACGGTTTGGGCCGCATTAATTGCGGAAAAAAGCCTAATAATAATAAGAATAAGAAGAAGAACTAGATGGGTATTTCCTGAAGGAACTACAGATAGTGCTTTGGAATGGTGCCCGGGCTGCCCCTGCAAGACTTTGACACTTGGGTGCCCCTCAGGCGGTCCGATTTGGTGGGTTGGGTCAATCTGGGTCTGATTTTGTGGGCGGGGTAAATCTAGGTCCGATTCGGTGGGCGGGGTCACTTTTGGTCCGATTCTGTGGGCGCGGCCACTCTGGGTCCGATTCGGTGGGCGGAGCCACTCTGGGTCCGATTTGGTGGGCGGGGCACCTTAGGGACCAATTTGGTGGGTGGGGTCACTCGGTCCGATTTGGTGGGCTGGGCACCTCAGGGTCTGATTTGGTGGGCTGGGCACCTCAGGGTCCGATTTGGTGGGTGGGGTCACTCTGGGTCCGATTTGGTGGGCGGGGTCACTCTGGGCCCGATTTGGTGGAAGGGGTCACTCTGGGTCCGATTTGGTGGAAGGGGTCACTCTGGGTCTGATTTGGTGGAAGGGGTCACTCTGGGTCCGATTTGGTGGGCGGAGCCACTCTGGGTCCGATTTGGTGGGCGGGGTCACTCTGGGTCTGATTTAGGGGGCGGGGTCACTCTGGGTCCGATTTGGTGGGCCGGGCCCCTCGGGGTCTGATTTGGTGGGCCGGGCCTCTCGGGTTCCGAATTGGTGAGCGGGGTAATCTACTATCTAATTGTCTAAGGGCACTTCCGTCTTTCTGTCTCACAACACCGCTACGTCATCATCTCGTGAGACCGCAATGCACTCTTGGGACCGGAGCGCGCAACAAGCATCGGGTACCGGCCACTCCAGGTGCAACAAGCATCGTGTACCGGCCGCTCTAGGAGGTGCAACAACCATCAGATACCGGCCGCTCCAGGAGGTGAGTATGTAACTTTTTTATTTTAATTCTTTTTTTTTTTAACAGGGATATGCAGTATACTATGTGACTGGACAATATACTACGTGACTGGGCAGTATAACTACGTGGCTCTGCGCTGTATACTGCGTGGTTCTGTGCTGTATACTGCGTGGCTCTGCGCTGTATACTACGCGGCTCTGCGCTGTATACTACGCGGCTCTGCGCTGTATACTGCGTGGCTCTGCGCTGTGTACTGCGCGGCTCTGCGCTGTGTACTGCGCGGCTCTGCGCTGTGTACTGCACGGCTCTGCGCTGTGTACTGCGCGGCTCTGCACTGTGTACTGCGCGTTCTGCGCTGTATACTGCGCGGCTCTGCGCTGTATACTGCGCGGCTCTGCGATGTATACTGCGCAGCTCTGCGCTTTGTATTGCGCGGCTCTGCGCTATATACTGCGTGGCTCTTCGCTGTATACTACGCGGCTCTGCGCTGTGTACTGCGCGGCTCCGCGCTGTGTACTGCGCGTGTCCGTGCTGTGTACTGCGCGTGCCTGCGCTGTATACTGCGCGGCTCTGCGCTGTGTACTGCGCGGCTCTGCACTGTGTACTGCACGGCTCTGCGCTGTATACTGCGGGGCTCTGCACTGTATACTGCGGGGCTCTGCACTGTATACTACGCGGCTCAGCGCTGTATACTGCGCGGCTCTGCGCTGCATACTGCTTGGCTCTACGCTGCGTACTGCGCGGCTCTGCGCTATATACTGGGTGGCTCTGCGCTGTGTACTGCGCGGCTCTGTGCTGTGTACTGTGCGGCTCTGCACTGTGTACTGCGCGGCTCTGCGCTGTGTACTGTGCGGCTCTGCGCTGTGTACTGCGCGGCTCTGCGCTTTATACTGTGCGGCTCTGCGCTGTGTACTGCGCGGCTCTGCGCTGTGTACTGCGCGGCTCTGCGCTGTATACTGCGCGGCTCTGCGCTGTGTACTGCGCGGCTCTGCGCTGTGTACTGCGCGGCTCTGCGCTGTGTACTGCGCGGCTCTGCGCTGTGTACTGCTCGGCTCTGCGCTGTGTACTGCGCGGCTCTCCGCTGTGTACTGCGCGGCTCTGCGCTGTGTACTGCGCGGCTCTGCGCTGTGTACTGCGCGGCTCTGCGCTGTGTACTGCGCGGCTCTGCGCTGTGTACTGCGCGGCTCTGCGCTTTATACTGCGCGGCTTTGCGCTGTGTACTGCGCGGCTCTGCGCTGTGTACTGCGCGGCTCTGCGCTGTGTACTGCACGGCTCTGCGCTTTATACTGCGCGGCTCTGCGCTGTGTACTGCACGGCTCTGCGCTGTGTACTGCGCGGCTCTGCGCGGTATACTGCGCGGCTCTGCGCTTTATACTGTGCGGCTCTGCGCTCTGTACTGCACGGCTCTGCGCTGTCTACTGCGCGGCTCTGCGCTGTGTACTGCTCGGCTCTGCGCTGTGTACTGCGCGGCTCTCCGCTTTATACTGCGCGGCTCTGCGCTGTGTACTGCGCGGCTCTGCGCTGTGTACTGCGCGGCTCTGCGCTTTATACTGCGCGGCTTTGCGCTGTGTACTGCATGGCTCTGCGCTGTGTACTGCGCGGCTCTGCTCTGTGTACTGCGCGGCTCTGCGCTGTGTACTGCGGGGCTCTGCTCTTTATACTGTGCGGCTCTGCGCTGTGTACTGCATGGCTCTGCGCTGTGTACTGCGCGGCTCTGCGCTGTGTACTGCGCGGCTCTGCGCTGTGTACTGCGCGGCTCTGCGCTGTGTACTGCGCGGCTCTGCGCTGTGTACTGCGCGGCTCTGCACTGTATACTGCGTGGCTGTGCAATATACTACGTGGACATGCATATTCTAGAATACCCGATGAGTTAGAATCGGGCCACCATCTAATAATTATAAGACTACAGATAGTGGTTTGGAATTGTGCTGTACTGTCACTTTAAGAGCTGATATTATCTGACAAAACTTGTGACCTGGTGAGCTGATGTAGATTTCATAGGCGTTGGCATAGTAACTGTGTCTGACTGCGCATATCAATGAGCTAATCAGCCAGGTGGCAGTTATTTTTAGAAATTGCCTCAGAAACCAGCCCATTATAAACGTATAGGAAAATTTCTCCATTGAAACGCATTGAAAGACTTTCTTCAAACACAAATTGCGCAAAAACTACAAATCCGATCGGCACGAAAAATACTTAGCACACCTCTTGGGGACGCTGGCTTCGAAATGACACCTCACTGGAGTCTGTGAGTTTAGCGGTTCGGGCCGCATTACGTGCGGACTGAATAATAAGAATAAGAAGAAGTTTACCACGGTGGAATAACAGTATAGTGCTTTGTTCCAAAGCACTATAATAAGAAGAAGAAGAAGTTATCCACGGTGGAATAACAGTATAGTGCTTTGTTCCAAAGCACTATAATAAGTTATCCACGATGGAATAACAGTATAGTGCTTTGTTCCAAAGCACTATAACTAGATGGGTATTTCCTGAAGGAACTACAGATAGTGCTTTGGAATGGTGCCCGGGCTGCCCCTGCAAGACTTTCACACTTGGGTGCCCCTCAGGCACTGGTTTGGTAGTTGTAGCCCCTCAGGGTTGAGGCCACTCTGGGTCCGATTTGGTGGCCCGGGTCACTCTGGGTCCGATTTGGTGGCCCGGGTCTCTCTGGGTCCGATTTGGTGGCTCGGGTCACTCTGGGTCCGATTTGGTGGCCCGGGTCACTCTGGGTCCGATTTGGTGGCCCGGGTCACTATGGGTCCGATTTGGTGGCCCGGGTCACTCTGACTGACAGCAGGATAAGGGAATGGCTGATAACAGAGAATAGACTGACAGCAGGACAAGGGAATGGCTGATAAAAGAGAGAATAGACTGACAGCAGGACAGGGGAATGGCTGATAACAGAGAGAAATAGACTGACAGCAGGACGGGGAATGGCTGATAACAGAGAAATAGACTGACAGCAGGACAGGGGAATGGATGATAACAGAGAAAAAGACTGACAGCAGGATGGGGGAATGGCTGATAACAGAGAGAATAGACTGACAGCAGGACGGGAATGGCTGATAACAGAGAGAAATAGATGGGTATTTCCTGAATGAACTATAGATACTGCTTTGGAATGGTGCCCGGGCTGCCCCTGAAAGACTTTCACACTTGGGTGCCCCTCAGGCGCTGGTTTGGTAATTGCAGCCCGTCAGGGTTGAGGCCACTCTGGGTCCGATTTGGCGGGCGGCGCCGCTGTGGGTCCGATTTGGCGGGCGGCGCCGCTCTGGGTCCGATTTGGCGGGCGGCGCCGCTCTGGGTCCGATTTGGCGGGCGGCGCCACTCTGGGTCCGTTTTGGAGGGCGGCGCCACTCTGGGTCCGATTTGGCGGGCGGCGCCACTCTGGGTCCGATTTGGCGGGCGGCGCCACTCTGGGTCCGATTTGGCGGGCGGCACCACACTAGGTCCGATTTGGCGGGCGGCGTCACTCTGGGTCCGATTTGGCGGGTGGCGCCACTCTGGGTCCGATTTGGCGGGCGGCGCCACTCTGGGTCCGATTTGGCGGACGGCGCCACTCTGGGTCCGATTTGGCGGACGGCGCCACTCTGGGTCCGATTTGGCGGGCGGCGCCACTCTGGGTCCGATTTGGCGGGCGGCGCCACTCTGGGTCCGATTTGGCGGGCGGCGCCACTCTGGGTCCGATTTGGCGGGCGGCGCCACTCTGGGTCCGATTTGGCGGGCGGCGCCACTCTGGGTCCGATTTGGCGGGCGGCGCCACTCTGGGTCCGATTTGGCGGGCGGCGCCACTCTGGGTCCGATTTGGCGGGCGGCGCCACTCCGGGTCCTATTTGGCGTGCGGCGCCACTCTGGTGGGCGGCGCCACTCCGGGTCCGATTTGGCGGGCGGCGCCTCTCTGGGTCCGATTTGGCGAGCGGCACCACTCTGGGTCCGATTTGGCGGGCGGCGCCACTCTGGGTCCGATTTGGCGGGCGGCGCCACACTGGGTCCGATTTGGCGGGCGGCGCCACACTGGGTCCGATTTGGCGGACGGCGCCACTCTGGGTCCGATTTGGCGGGCGGCGCCACTCTGGGTCCGATTTGGCGAGCGGCACCACTCTGGGTCCGATTTGGCGGGCGGCGCCACTCTGGGTCCGATTTGGCGGGCGGCGCCACTCTGGGTCCGATTTGGTGAGCGGGGCAATAATTATAATAAGACTACAGATAGTGCTTTGAAATTGTGCTGTGCTATCACTTTAAGAGCTGATATTATCTGGCAAAACTGTGCTGGTGTGGTCATGTACAGTTCGCAGGCGTTGGCATAGTAACTGGGCCTGACTGCGCATATCAATGAGCTAATCAGCCAGGTGGCAAGTGGCAGGTACATTTCAAATTGCCTCAGAAACCCGGCCATTATAACCTATGGGAAAATTTCCCTATTGAAATGCATTACAATGAGGGGAAAAAACATTTTCAAACGCAAATTGCGCCAAAACTACAAATCCGATCGACACGAAAAATACTTAGCACACCTCTTGGGGACGCTGGCTTCGAAATGACACCTCACTGGAGTCTGTGAGTGAAGCGGTTCGGGCCGCATTACGTGCGGACTGAATAATAATAAGAACTAGATGGGTATTTCCTGAAGGAACTACAGATAGTGCTTTGGAATGGTGCCCGGGCTGCCCCTGCAAGACTTTGACACTTGGGTGCCCCTCAGGCGGTCCGATTTGGTGGGTTGGGTCAATCTGGGTCTGATTTTGTGGGCGGGGTAAATCTAGGTCCGATTCGGTGGGCGGGGTCACTTTTGGTCCGATTCTGTGGGCGCGGCCACTCTGGGTCCGATTCGGTGGGCGGAGCCACTCTGGGTCCGATTTGGTGGGCGGGGCACCTTAGGGACCAATTTGGTGGGTGGGGTCACTCGGTCCGATTTGGTGGGCTGGGCACCTCAGGGTCTGATTTGGTGGGCTGGGCACCTCAGGGTCCGATTTGGTGGGTGGGGTCACTCTGGGTCCGATTTGGTGGGCGGGGTCACTCTGGGCCTGATTTGGTGGAAGGGGTCACTCTGGGTCCGATTTGGTGGAAGGGGTCACTCTGGGTCTGATTTGGTGGAAGGGGTCACTCTGGGTCCGATTTGGTGGGCGGAGCCACTCTGGGTCCGATTTGGTGGGCGGGGTCACTCTGGGACTGATTTAGGGGGCGGGGTCACTCTGGGTCTGATTTGGTGAGCCGGGCCCCTCGGGGTCCGATTTGGTGAGCGGGGTAATCTACTATATAATTGTCTAAGGGCACTTCCGTCTTTCTGTCTCACAACACCGCTACGTCATCATCTCGTGAGACCGCAATGCACTCTTGGGACCGGAGCGCGCAACAAGCATCGGGTACCGGCCACTCCAGGTGCAACAAGCATCGTGTACCGGCCGCTCTAGGAGGTGCAACAACCATCAGATACCGGCCGCTCCAGGAGGTGAGTATGTAACTTTTTTATTTTAATTCTTTTTTTTTTTTAACAGGGATATGCAGTATACTATGTGACTGGACAATATACTACGTGACTGGGCAGTATAACTACGTGGCTCTGTGCTGTATACTGCGTGGCTCTGCGCTGTATACTGCGTGGCTCTGCGCTGTATACTACGCGGCTCTGCGCTGTATACTACGCGGCTCTGCGCTGTATACTACGCGGCTCTGCGCTGTATACTGCGTGGCTCTGCGCTGTGTACTGCGCGGCTCTGCGCTGTGTACTGCACGGCTCTGCGCTGTGTACTGCGCGGCTCTGCACTGTGTACTGCGCGTTCTGCGCTGTATACTGCGCAGCTCTGCGCTGTATACTGCGCGGCTCTGCGCTTTGTACTGCGCGGCTCTGCGCTGTATACTGCGGGGCTCTGCACTGTATACTGCGCGGCTCTGCGCTGCATACTGCGTGGCTCTACGCTGTGTACTGCGTGGCTCTGCGCTGTTTACTGCGGGGCTCTGCACAGTATACTACGCGGCTCTGCGCTGTATACTGCGCGGCTCTGCGCTGCATACTGCGTGGCTCTACGCTGTGTACTGCGCGGCTCTGCGCTGTATACTGCGCGGCTCTGCGCTGTATACTGGGTGGCTCTGCGCTGTGTACTGCGCGGCTCTGTGCTGTGTACTGCGCGGCTCTGCACTGTGTACTGCGCGGCTCTGCGCTGTGTACTGCGCGGCTCTGCGCTGTGTACTGCGCGGCTCTGCGCTTTATACTGCGCGGCTCTGCGCTGTGTACTGCGCGGCTCTGCGCTGTGTACTGCGCGGCTCTCCGCTGTGTACTGCGCGGCTCTGCGCTGTGTACTGCGCGGCTCTGCGCTGTGTACTGCGCGGCTCTGCGCTGTGTACTGCTCGGCTCTGCGCTGTGTACTGCGCGGCTCTCCGCTGTGTACTGCGCGGCTCTGCGCTGTGTACTGCGCGGCTCTGTGCTGTGTACTGCGCGGCTCTGCGCTGTGTACTGCTCGGCTCTGCGCTGTGTACTGCGTGGCTCTCTGCTTTATACTGCGCGGCTCTGCGCTGTGTACTGCGCGGCTCTGCGCTGTGTACTGCGCGGCTCTGCGCTGTGTACTGCGCGGCTCTGCGCTGTGTACTGCGCGGCTCTGCGCTGTGTATTGCGCAGCTCTGCGCTGTGTACTGCTCGGCTCTGCACTGTGTACTGCGCGGCTCTCCGCTTTATACTGCGCGGCTCTGCGCTGTGTACTGCGCGGCTCTGCGCTGTGTACTGCGTGGCTCTGCGCTGTGTACTGCGCGGTTCTGCGCTGTGTACTGCTCGGCTCTGCGCTGTGTACTACGCGGCTCTGTGCTGTGTACTGCGTGGCTCTGCGCTGTGTACTGCGCGTCTCTGCGCTGTGTACTGCTCGGCTCTGCGCTGTGTACTACGCGGCTCTGTGCTGTGTACTGCGCGGCTCTGCGCTGTGTACTGCGCGGCTCTGCGCTGTGTACTGCTCGGCTCTGCGCTGTGTACTGCGTGGCTCTGCGCTGTGTACTGCGCGGCTCTGTGCTGTGTACTGCGCGGCTCTGCGCTGTGTACTACGCGGCTCTCCGCTTTATACTGCGCGGCTCTGCGCTGTGTACTGCGCGGCTCTGCGCTGTGTACTGCGCGGCTCTGCGCTGTGTACTGCGCGGCTCTGCGCTTTATACTGCGCGGCTTTGCGCTGTGTACTGCATGGCTCTGCGCTGTGTACTGCGCGGCTCTGCGCTGTGTACTGCGCAGCTCTGCGCTGTGTACTGCGCGGCTCTGCGCTGTGTACTGCGTGGCTCTGCGCTGTGTACTGCACGGCTCTGCGCTTTATACTGCACGGCTCTGCGCTGTGTACTGCACGGCTCTGCGCTGTGTACTGCGCGGCTCTGCGCTGTGTACTGCATGGCTCTGCGCTTTATACTGCACGGCTCTGCGCTTTATACTGCGCGGCTCTGCGCTTTATACTGCGCGGCTCTGCGCTGTGTACTGCGCGGCTCTGCGCTTTATACTGCGCGGCTCTGCGCTGTGTACTGCGTGGCTCTGCGCTGTGTACTGCGTGGCTCTGCGCTGTGTACTGCGTGGCTCTGCGCTTTGTACTGTGTGGCTGTGCAATATACTACGTGGACATACATATTCTAGAATACCCGATGAGTTAGAATCGGGCCACAGTCTAATAATTATAAGACTACAGATAGTGGTTTGGAATTGTGCTGTACTGTCACTTTAAGAGCTGATATTATCTGACAAAACTTGTGACCTGGTGAGCTGATGTAGACTTCATAGGCGTTGGCATAGTAACTGTGTCTGACTGCGCATATCAATGAGCTAATCGGCCAGGTGGCAGTTATTTTTAGAAATTGCCTCAGAAACCAGCCCATTATAAACGTATAGGAAAATTTCTCTATTGAAACGCATTGAAAGACTTTTTTCAAACACAAATTGCGCAAAAACTACAAATCCGATCGGCACGAAAAATACTTAGCACACCTCTTGGGGACGCTGGCTTCGAAATGACACCTCACTGGAGTCTGTGAGTTTAGCGGTTCGGGCCGCATTACGTGCGGACTGAATAATAAGAATAAGAAGAAGTTTACCACGGTGGAATAACAGTATAGTGCTTTGTTCCAAAGCACTATAACTAGATGGGTATTTCCTGAAGGAACTACAGATAGTGCTTTGGAATGGTGCCCGGGCTGCCCCTGCAAGATTTTCACACTTGGGTGCCCCTCAGGCGGTCCGATTTGGTAGGCAGAGTCACTCTGGGTCTGATTTGGCGGGTTGGGTCAATCTAGGTCTGATTTTGTGGGCGGGGCCACTCGGGGTCCAATTTGGGGGGCGGGGCCACTCGGTGCACTTACTTTTCACACGGGATCGGGGGTGCACTTACTTTTCACACACGGGATGAGAGGGTGTCATAGTCACTTTATTCTGATGTTTGACTTTGATAAATGATCATGTCCTAAAATGGACACCATACATTTGCATAGCTGCCATCTTTGGAAGGTCAAGTTGGGGGTAATGGAAAGTTCGCCATTATTTCCTATGGGAATTTTTTTTTTAAATGCAATTTTTTAAAAAACTACAAATCGGATCGACACGAAAAATACTTAGCACACCTCTCGTGGACGCTGGCTTCGAAATGACGCCTCACTGGAGTCTGTGCGTGCAGCGGTTCGGGCCGCATTAATTGCGGAAAAAAACTGAATAATAAGATTTCCACGTTCGGATTACAATAATAATACTAGATGGGTATTTCCTGAAGGAACTACAGATAGTGCTTTGGAATGGTGCCCGGGTTGCCCCAGCAAGACTTTCACACTTGGGTGCCCCTCAGGCGCTGGCTTGGTAGTTGTAGCCCCTAAAGGGGTGAGGCCACTATGGGTCCGATTTGGTGGGCGGGGTCACTCTGGGACCAATTTGGTGGGCGGGGTCACTCTGGGACCAATTTGGTGGGCGGGGTCACTCTGGGACCGATTTGGCGGGCGGCACCACTCTGGGTCCGATTTGGCGGGCGGCGCCACTCTGGGTCCGATTTGGCGGGCGGCGCCACTCTGGGTCCGATTTGGCGGGCGGCGCCACTCTGGGTCCGATTTGGCGGGCGGCGCCACACTGGGTCCGATTTGGCGGACGGCGCCACTCTGGGTCCGATTTGGCGGGCGGCGCCACTCTGGGTCCGATTTGGCGAGCGGCACCACTCTGGGTCCGATTTGGCGGGCGGCGCCACTCTGGGTCCGATTTGGCGGGCGGCGCCACTCTGGGTCCGATTTGGTGAGCGGGGCAATAATTATAATAAGACTACAGATAGTGCTTTGAAATTGTGCTGTGCTATCACTTTAAGAGCTGATATTATCTGGCAAAACTGTGCTGGTGTGGTCATGTACAGTTCGCAGGCGTTGGCATAGTAACTGGGCCTGACTGCGCATATCAATGAGCTAATCAGCCAGGTGGCAAGTGGCAGGTACATTTCAAATTGCCTCAGAAACCCGGCCATTATAACCTATGGGAAAATTTCCCTATTGAAATGCATTACAATGAGGGGAAAAAACATTTTCAAACGCAAATTGCGCCAAAACTACAAATCCGATCGACACGAAAAATACTTAGCACACCTCTTGGGGACGCTGGCTTCGAAATGACACCTCACTGGAGTCTGTGAGTGAAGCGGTTCGGGCCGCATTACGTGCGGACTGAATAATAATAAGAACTAGATGGGTATTTCCTGAAGGAACTACAGATAGTGCTTTGGAATGGTGCCCGGGCTGCCCCTGCAAGACTTTGACACTTGGGTGCCCCTCAGGCGGTCCGATTTGGTGGGTTGGGTCAATCTGGGTCTGATTTTGTGGGCGGGGTAAATCTAGGTCCGATTCGGTGGGCGGGGTCACTTTTGGTCCGATTCTGTGGGCGCGGCCACTCTGGGTCCGATTCGGTGGGCGGAGCCACTCTGGGTCCGATTTGGTGGGCGGGGCACCTTAGGGACCAATTTGGTGGGTGGGGTCACTCGGTCCGATTTGGTGGGCTGGGCACCTCAGGGTCTGATTTGGTGGGCTGGGCACCTCAGGGTCCGATTTGGTGGGTGGGGTCACTCTGGGTCCGATTTGGTGGGCGGGGTCACTCTGGGCCTGATTTGGTGGAAGGGGTCACTCTGGGTCCGATTTGGTGGAAGGGGTCACTCTGGGTCTGATTTGGTGGAAGGGGTCACTCTGGGTCCGATTTGGTGGGCGGAGCCACTCTGGGTCCGATTTGGTGGGCGGGGTCACTCTGGGACTGATTTAGGGGGCGGGGTCACTCTGGGTCTGATTTGGTGAGCCGGGCCCCTCGGGGTCCGATTTGGTGAGCGGGGTAATCTACTATATAATTGTCTAAGGGCACTTCCGTCTTTCTGTCTCACAACACCGCTACGTCATCATCTCGTGAGACCGCAATGCACTCTTGGGACCGGAGCGCGCAACAAGCATCGGGTACCGGCCACTCCAGGTGCAACAAGCATCGTGTACCGGCCGCTCTAGGAGGTGCAACAACCATCAGATACCGGCCGCTCCAGGAGGTGAGTATGTAACTTTTTTATTTTAATTCTTTTTTTTTTTTAACAGGGATATGCAGTATACTATGTGACTGGACAATATACTACGTGACTGGGCAGTATAACTACGTGGCTCTGTGCTGTATACTGCGTGGCTCTGCGCTGTATACTGCGTGGCTCTGCGCTGTATACTACGCGGCTCTGCGCTGTATACTACGCGGCTCTGCGCTGTATACTACGCGGCTCTGCGCTGTATACTGCGTGGCTCTGCGCTGTGTACTGCGCGGCTCTGCGCTGTGTACTGCACGGCTCTGCGCTGTGTACTGCGCGGCTCTGCACTGTGTACTGCGCGTTCTGCGCTGTATACTGCGCGGCTCTGCGCTGTATACTGCGCGGCTCTGCGCTTTGTACTGCGCGGCTCTGCGCTGTATACTGCGGGGCTCTGCACTGTATACTGCGCGGCTCTGCGCTGCATACTGCGTGGCTCTACGCTGTGTACTGCGCGGCTCTGCGCTGTTTACTGCGGGGCTCTGCACAGTATACTACGCGGCTCTGCGCTGTATACTGCGCGGCTCTGCGCTGCATACTGCGTGGCTCTACGCTGTGTACTGCGCGGCTCTGCGCTGTATACTGCGCGGCTCTGCGCTGTATACTGGGTGGCTCTGCGCTGTGTACTGCGCGGCTCTGTGCTGTGTACTGCGCGGCTCTGCACTGTGTACTGCGCGGCTCTGCGCTGTGTACTGCGCGGCTCTGCGCTGTGTACTGCGCGGCTCTGCGCTTTATACTGCGCGGCTCTGCGCTGTGTACTGCGCGGCTCTGCGCTGTGTACTGCGCGGCTCTCCGCTGTGTACTGCGCGGCTCTGCGCTGTGTACTGCGCGGCTCTGCGCTGTGTACTGCGCGGCTCTGCGCTGTGTACTGCTCGGCTCTGCGCTGTGTACTGCGCGGCTCTCCGCTGTGTACTGCGCGGCTCTGCGCTGTGTACTGCGCGGCTCTGCGCTGTGTACTGCGCGGCTCTGTGCTGTGTACTGCGCGGCTCTGCGCTGTGTACTGCTCGGCTCTGCGCTGTGTACTGCGTGGCTCTCTGCTTTATACTGCGCGGCTCTGCGCTGTGTACTGCGCGGCTCTGCGCTGTGTACTGCGCGGCTCTGCGCTGTGTACTGCGCGGCTCTGCGCTGTGTATTGCGCAGCTCTGCGCTGTGTACTGCTCGGCTCTGCACTGTGTACTGCGCGGCTCTCCGCTTTATACTGCGCGGCTCTGCGCTGTGTACTGCGCGGCTCTGCGCTGTGTACTGCGTGGCTCTGTGCTGTGTACTGCGCGGTTCTGCGCTGTGTACTGCTCGGCTCTGCGCTGTGTACTACGCGGCTCTGTGCTGTGTACTGCGTGGCTCTGCGCTGTGTACTGCGCGTCTCTGCGCTGTGTACTGCTCGGCTCTGCGCTGTGTACTACGCGGCTCTGTGCTGTGTACTGCGCGGCTCTGCGCTGTGTACTGCGCGGCTCTGCGCTGTGTACTGCTCGGCTCTGCGCTGTGTACTGCGTGGCTCTGCGCTGTGTACTGCGCGGCTCTGTGCTGTGTACTGCGCGGCTCTGCGCTGTGTACTACGCGGCTCTCCGCTTTATACTGCGCGGCTCTGCGCTGTGTACTGCGCGGCTCTGCGCTGTGTACTGCGCGGCTCTGCGCTGTGTACTGCGCGGCTCTGCGCTTTATACTGCGCGGCTTTGCGCTGTGTACTGCATGGCTCTGCGCTGTGTACTGCGCGGCTCTGCGCTGTGTACTGCGCGGCTCTGCGCTGTGTACTGCGCGGCTCTGCGCTGTGTACTGCGTGGCTCTGCGCTGTGTACTGCACGGCTCTGCGCTTTATACTGCACGGCTCTGCGCTGTGTACTGCACGGCTCTGCGCTGTGTACTGCGCGGCTCTGCGCTGTGTACTGCATGGCTCTGCGCTTTATACTGCACGGCTCTGCGCTTTATACTGCGCGGCTCTGCGCTTTATACTGCGCGGCTCTGCGCTGTGTACTGCGCGGCTCTGCGCTTTATACTGCGCGGCTCTGCGCTGTGTACTGCGCGGCTCTGCGCTGTGTACTGCGTGGCTCTGCGCTGTGTACTGCGTGGCTCTGCGCTTTGTACTGTGTGGCTGTGCAATATACTACGTGGACATACATATTCTAGAATACCCGATGAGTTAGAATCGGGCCACAGTCTAATAATTATAAGACTACAGATAGTGGTTTGGAATTGTGCTGTACTGTCACTTTAAGAGCTGATATTATCTGACAAAACTTGTGACCTGGTGAGCTGATGTAGACTTCATAGGCGTTGGCATAGTAACTGTGTCTGACTGCGCATATCAATGAGCTAATCGGCCAGGTGGCAGTTATTTTTAGAAATTGCCTCAGAAACCAGCCCATTATAAACGTATAGGAAAATTTCTCTATTGAAACGCATTGAAAGACTTTTTTCAAACACAAATTGCGCAAAAACTACAAATCCGATCGGCACGAAAAATACTTAGCACACCTCTTGGGGACGCTGGCTTCGAAATGACACCTCACTGGAGTCTGTGAGTTTAGCGGTTCGGGCCGCATTACGTGCGGACTGAATAATAAGAATAAGAAGAAGTTTACCACGGTGGAATAACAGTATAGTGCTTTGTTCCAAAGCACTATAACTAGATGGGTATTTCCTGAAGGAACTACAGATAGTGCTTTGGAATGGTGCCCGGGCTGCCCCTGCAAGATTTTCACACTTGGGTGCCCCTCAGGCGGTCCGATTTGGTAGGCAGAGTCACTCTGGGTCTGATTTGGCGGGTTGGGTCAATCTAGGTCTGATTTTGTGGGCGGGGCCACTCGGGGTCCAATTTGGGGGGCGGGGCCACTCGGTGCACTTACTTTTCACACGGGATCGGGGGTGCACTTACTTTTCACACACGGGATGAGAGGGTGTCATAGTCACTTTATTCTGATGTTTGACTTTGATAAATGATCATGTCCTAAAATGGACACCATACATTTGCATAGCTGCCATCTTTGGAAGGTCAAGTTGGGGGTAATGGAAAGTTCGCCATTATTTCCTATGGGAATTTTTTTTTTAAATGCAATTTTTTAAAAAACTACAAATCGGATCGACACGAAAAATACTTAGCACACCTCTCGTGGACGCTGGCTTCGAAATGACGCCTCACTGGAGTCTGTGCGTGCAGCGGTTCGGGCCGCATTAATTGCGGAAAAAAACAGAATAATAAGATTTCCACGTTCGGATTACAATAATAATACTAGATGGGTATTTCCTGAAGGAACTACAGATAGTGCTTTGGAATGGTGCCCGGGTTGCCCCAGCAAGACTTTCACACTTGGGTGCCCCTCAGGCGCTGGCTTGGTAGTTGTAGCCCCTAAAGGGGTGAGGCCACTATGGGTCCGATTTGGTGGGCGGGGTCACTCTGGGACCAATTTGGTGGGCGGGGTCACTCTGGGACCAATTTGGTGGGCGGGGTCACTCTGGGACCGATTTGGCGGGCGGCACCACTCTGGGTCCGATTTGGCGGGCGGCGCCACTCTGGGTCCGATTTGGCGGGCGGCGCCACTCTGGGTCCGATTTGGCGGGCGGCGCCACTCTGGGTCCGATTTGGCGGGCGGCGCCACTCTGGGTCCGATTTGGCGGGCGGCGCCACTCTGGGTCCGATTTGGTGGGCGGCGCCACTCTGGGTCCGATTTGGCGGGCGGCGCCACTCTGGGTCCGATTTGGCGGGCGGCGCCACTCTGGGTCCGATTTGGCGGGCCGGGTCACTCTGGGTCCGATTTGGCGGGCCGGGTCACTCTGGGTCCGATTTGGCGGCCCGGGTCACTCTGGGTCCGATTTGGTGGGCCGGGTCACTCTGGGTCCGATTTGGTGGGCCGGGTCACTCTGGGTCCGATTTGGTGGGCCGGGTCACTCTGGGTCCGATTTGGTGGGCCGGGTCACTCTGGGTCCGATTTGGTGGGCCGGGTCACTCTGGGTCCGATTTGGTGGGCCGGGTCACTCTGGGTCCGATTTGGTGGCCCGGGTCACTCTGGGTCCGATTTGGTGGCCCGGGTCACTCTGGGTCCGATTTGGTGGCCCGGGTCACTCTGGGTCCGATTTGGTGGCCCGGGTCACTCTGGGTCCGATTTGGTGGCCCGGGTCACTCTGGGTTTGATTTGGTGGGCCGGGTCACTCTGGGTCCGATTTGGTGGCCCGGGTCACTCTGGGCCCGATTTGGTGGCCCGGGTCACTCTGGGTCCGATTTGGTGGCCCGGGTCACTCTGGGTCCGATTTGGTGGCCCGGGTCACTCTGGGTCCGATTTGGTGGCCCGGGTCACTCTGGGTCCGATTTGGTGGCCCGGGTCACTCTGGGTCCGATTTGGTGGCCCGGGTCACTCTGGGTCCGATTTGGTGGCCCGGGTCACTCTGGGTCCGATTTGGTGGCCCGGGTCACTCTGGGTCCGATTTGGTGGCCCGGGTCACTCTGGGTCCGATTTGGTGGCCCGGGTCACTCTGGGTCCGATTTGGTGGCCCGGGTCACTCTGGGTCCGATTTGGTGGCCCGGGTCACTCTGGGTCCGATTTGGTGGCCCGGGTCACTCTGGGTCCGATTTGGTGGCCCGGGTCACTCTGGGTCCGATTTGGTGGCCCGGGTCACTCTGGGTTTGATTTGGTGGCCCGGGTCACTCTGGGTGCGATTTGGTGGGCCGGGTCACTCTGGGTCCGATTTGGTGGCCCGGGTCACTCTGGGTCCGATTTGGTGGGCCGGGTCACTCTGGGTCCGATTTGGTGGCCCGGGTCACTCTGGGTCCGATTTGGTGGGCCGGGTCACTCTGGGTCCGATTTGGTGGGCCGGGTCACTCTGGGTCCGATTTGGTGGGCCGGGTCACTCTGGGTCCGATTTGGTGGGCCGGGTCACTCTGGGTCCGATTTGGTGGGCCGGGTCACTCTGGGTCCGATTTGGTGGGCCGGGTCACTCTGACTGACAGCAGGATAAGGGAATGGCTGATAACAGAGAATAGACTGACAGCAGGACAAGGGAATGGCTGATAACAGAGAGAATAGACTGACAGCAGGACAGGGGAATTGCTGATAACAGATAGAAATAGACTGACAGCAGGACGGGGAATGGCTGATAACAGAGAGAATAGACTGACAGCAGGACAGGGGAATGGCTGATAACAGAGAGAATAGACTGACAGCAGGACAGGGGAATGGCTGATAACAGAGAGAATAGACTGACAGCAGGACAGGGGAATGGCTGATAACAGAGAGAAATAGACTGACAGCAGTACGGGGAATGGCTGATAACAGAGAGAAATAGATGGGTATTTCCTGAAGGAACTACAGATAGTGCTTTGGAATGGTGCCCGGGTTGCCCCAGCAAGACTTTCACACTTGGGTGCCCCTCAGGCGCTGGTTTGGTAGTTGTAGCCACTCTGGGTCCGATTTGGTGGGTGGGGCCCCTCAGGGGCCGATTTGGTGGGCGCTGTATACTGCGGGGCTCTGCGCTGTATACTGCGGGGCTCTGCGCTGTATACTGCGGGGCTCTGCGCTGTATACTGCGGGGCTCTGCGCTGTATGCTGCGGGGCTCTGCGCTGTGTACTGCGCGGCTCTGCGCTGTGAACTGCACGGCTCTGCGCTTTATACTGCGCGGCTCTGCGCTGTGTACTGCACGGCTCTGCGCTGTGTACTGCGCGGCTCTGCGCTGTGTACTGCACGGCTCTGCGCTTTATACTGCGCGGCTCTGCGCTGTGTACTGCACGGCTCTGCGCTGTGTACTGCGCGGCTCTGCGCTGTGTACTGCGCGGCTCTGCGCTTTATACTGCGCGGCTCTGCGCTGTGTAGTGCGCGGCTCTGCGCTGTGTACTGCGCGGCTCTGCACTGTATACTGCGTGGCTGTGCAATATACTACGTGGACATGCATATTCTAGAATACCCGATGAGTTAGAATCGGGCCTCCATCTAATAATCATAAGACTACAGATAGTGGTTTGGAATTGTGCTGTACTGTCACTTTAAGAGCTGATATTATCTGACAAAACTTGTGAGCTGATGTAGAGTTCATAGGCGTTGGCATAGTAACTGTGTCTGACTGCGCATATCAATGAGCTAATCAGCCAGGTGGCAGTTATTTTTAGAAATTGCCTCAGAAACCAGCCCATTATAAACGTATGGGACAATTTCCCTATTGAAACGCATTGAAAGACTTTTTTCAAACACAAATTGCGCAAAAACTACAAATCCGATCGGCACGAAAAATACTTAGCACACCTCTTGGGGACGCTGGCTTCGAAATGACACCTCACTGGAGTCTGTGAGTTTAGCGGTTCGGGCCGCATTACGTGCGGACTGAATAATAAGAATAAGAAGAAGTTTACCACGGTGGAATAACAGTATAGTGCTTTGTTCCAAAGCACTATAATAAGAAGTTATCCACGATGGAATAACAGTATAGTGCTTTGTTCCAAAGCACTATAATAATTCAGCTGCAGAGATGAAAACTAAAACTCCGAGCACTAAAAAATACTCGGAGGTCAATCTCAAGTAACGAGTATATTCACTCATCCCTAGTTAATATATCTCCTCTCACTCAAACCAACACTCCACCTCTGTTCAAGGCTATAAAGTGAATATAAATCACACCCCTGATGCACAACATGCTGCCACCACTCATCAAACATATAGAGTGATGAATCCCTGATATATGCTACTTTCTGACAATCAAAAAGTCGCACACTCTCTGAAAGGCTATGGATTCTTTGGAGCATACAAGGATCAAATTTATTAAAGATTTTAAGCTCTAAAGTTCTTACAAGAAAATATATAAAAAGGTAAAAATAAAATGATGCACAAATATGCAAAACAGTTAAAAATAAATATAAACCAAGGAAAAAAAACCTTTGCTTTATCATCATACTGCCTAACAAAAAGTGCAATATAACACAATAAAAAAAAGACAAATGTAAATTATAATGGTACGGCTGAAAACATCATCTTGTCCCACAAGAAACAAGCCACCATAAAGCATCATCAGCAGAAAAATAAAGTTAGGGTATGTGCACATGTAGATGGGATGTCTGCGGATTTTTCCGCACCTGTTTTTGTAAATCTGCAGGCAAACCGCACTGCGGATTACCTGCGGATTTACTGCGGAATTACCACGGATTTACCGCGGTTTTTGTGCGGATTCCACCTGCGGTTTTACTCCTGCGGATTCCTATTATAGAGCAGGTGTAAACTGCAGCGGAATCCACACAAAGAATTGACATGCTGCAGAATAAACAACGCAGCATTTCTGCGTGGTATTTTCCGCAGCATGTGCACTGTGGATTTTGTTTTCCATAGGTTTACACGGTACTGTAAACTTATGGAAAACTGCGAAATCCGCAGCGTGTGCACATACCCTAAGGGTATGTGCACACTTTGCGGATTTGCTGCGGATCCGCAGCGTTTTTTGAGGTGCAGAAACACTTTTGTACCCACTCCATTATAGAAAACCGCAGGGGTAAAGACCGCAGCAAATCCGCAAGAAAACTGCAGCAAAAACGCACAAAAAAATGCTGCGGAACCGCACAAAAAACCGCAGGTGCATTTTCTGCCAGGAGAGTCAGAATCCGCACTAGAAATTCCTAAGCCGAATCCGCAACGTGTGCGCATACCCTTAGGCTATGTGCACATGTTGCAGAATGATGTGCACAAAATCTGCATCTCCTGGCAGAAACCTCAGGTGCAGAATTGCCGCAGATTTGCCGCTGATTTTGTGCATTTTTTTACGCGGAATTGATGCGGATTTTGTGCGGTTTTCACCACTGCGGATTTCTATAAATGGAAGGGGGCAGAAACGCTGCAGATCCGCACAAAAGAAGTGACATGCACTTCTTTTAAATCTGTAGTGTTTCCGCACCATCTGCACAACTTTTTTTTTTCCCATTGATTTACATTGTACTGTAAATCACAATGCGGATCTGCAGCGTTTCTGCGTGGAAAAATCCCCTGCGGATCTGCACCAATTCTGCATCGCGTCCACATGGCCTTATAGCTCTCAGAATAAAGCCATGCAAAAATAATTATTTTTTTTATAGAATAGTTTTTATTGGGTAAAAGAGCCGAAACATAAAAAAATATAAATGTGGTATCTCTGTAACTGTACTGACCCAAAGCACAAACTCCAGCCTTATTTACTAAAGTCTTTTATTTCTTTACAGATATTTATATTGATGACGATGAAAAAAATTTGGCCAACCTTTCATTAAACAGCACATGCAGTTACAGGGGTTTTGTTAATGTAACAAACCCTTGTCTTTGGGATTCCTGGATTAAGAATGAAACATTGATTCAAGAAAGGGTATGTTAGATGTTATATGCAGTACTAAATGTAAGGCCGGGGTCACATGGTTGTCAATTCTCTCATCCGTGAGAATCTGGCAAATGACACTCCGCTCATAGGCAGGTGTCACACTAGAAGTATTTGGTCAGTATTTTACATCAGTATTTGTAAGCCAAAACCAGGAGTGGAACAATTAGAGGAAAAGTATAATAGAAGCATATGCACCACTTCTGCATTTATCACCCGCTCCTGGTTTTGGCTGAGAAATACTGATGTAAAATACTGACCAAATACTGCTAGTGTGACACAGGCCATACTCTGTCAGGTTTAATAAGAGTGTCAGTGGACTGTGCATGATAGAATCAGAGCACAGGTGTGGAGGAGACAGAGAAAGTAATTTCTCTAGTGCCGGCATCCGGATGACAACTGAGTGCAGTCCGATGTTTCACACTCATAGACTTGTATGAGTGCTTGTGATCCAAATCTTGCATGCACTCACAGATCTGCATTGCCCCATAGTGTGACATTGGTCCGAGTGCAATCCGATTTTTAGTTGGATTGCACTCGTCTGATTTATATGCTCATATAAGTGAGCTCTAACAGATGCATTAATGATAAACAGACCTGCAATAAATCATTCCCTTTCCCCTGGGACTATAATCACACATCAATTATAATATAAGAATGAAAAAGTTATTCCCCTTACCATTGGACAGAGGTGCACATGCATGATCTCACACTGAGCGCATTGTTCATGGGATGGCAGTACCTGGCTAGTTCCAGCAGTCTCCTAAACAATGAATGGAGCAGAGGCCCTTTATGCACACCTTTTGCTCCATTCAGGACGGGGCTGCAGAGAATCATTCTGGAGGCTTCCAGAACCTCACTTTAGAGATCTCTGGGGTCCAAATCGTCAAGACCCCAAAGGTTGGGAATTTGGGCCACCTTTCTAAGAATAGTGGATAACTTGATTTTTTGGGAATAACCCTTTAATCTCCTGTCACCCCAGATTATAACATCTCACACAATTCACACCTGTTGTATAAATATATACATTACAAAATCAATCTCCATACTCTCCCAATCTTAAAAGTTCCAGAGCTTTGCTGTGCCACTTTGCCACATTAAATACATAACAAATCGAGCACTGCTGCCAGTGAGACACAACCAGATGCACACAAAGCAGTAGCCAACTGACAGCACCACTCAGCAACTTGAGTATTATCGCGTGAGTGATCAATCCACCATGTGTCACAGCGAGACATGGGCATTGGTGTATCCCAGTCCACAAGTGAAGTGTTGAAGAAGTGTGCTTCTACATGGGTAAATCTCAGCAATGTATATACAGCCCTTACTGCAGTACATCTGTGGCGCCCCAGGGTCCTGGTCATCACAGTGGCATTGCTTTCCTCCAGGGGAGAGTGATGCTACGTTTGGAGGCAAGGAAGGATAACTGCATCCAGGTACCACAAGCATGCAACATATTCACACTCCAGGCCACCAGGGGGAGCTTTTGATCCTATTTACTAGGTGACTCCCCACAAATATATATAGCTGGTAGTCTGTGCATGCCCTAAGAGCTGCAGCTCCCAGAAGGAGACATTTCAGAAAGCAGAATATGTTGCAGTGAGCATGCAGGAAAGCAAAGCACAGGAGAGGATACCAGAAGGGGACCAGCCCAGAGCAGGTAACAGGTAGCCGTCACACCGAGGTAGCAAGGATCTCTACGCCTTACTTCAGAGACCGGCAGGACAGCTAATTGCACGTTACCTGTCCGCACTTACGCCCAGGAGGCACGGTGGCACCCCTCAGAGGCCAGGGCGTGCTAGGGTCCCTATTAACAGCCTCAAGCCACCAGCCATACAGGTTTTGTCCTATCCGACTACGGGGGACAGAGAGAGCGAGAGACACCACATCTGTGAGACCCTTATTTGAAGCTTATGCAGTAAGGGACTACACCACTACAGCACAAGGGAAGGCTATTGATTTCCACATGCACAAGGGGACTCTGGAATTGCCTCCAAACTGGCGGACTCTGCCTGCCCTGCGATCTGGTGCCCTGGACTGTGGCTGCTGAAGCCAACAGTAAACAAGGTAAAGAGACTGCAACCTTGTGTCCTCGTCTTCTCTGCGCCACTCACCATTCACTACCTATACACCGGGAAGCCCTGGGGATATACTTCACCTGTGGGAAGGTATACCATCTAGCTGCCATAACATCACCCTAGTGGACCCCTTAAAGCAGCGTCGGTCACCCTGACCGAATACCACAGGTGGCGTCACGAACATAAACCTTATCCCTTTAAAGACCTTTCCCTTTTATACGGACATCCCAGGGCCACGGACCACGTCAGCCACCATGACATCCCCCTGTGAACCGCAGGACCCGGTACCGAGTACCCCACGGTCGTTATGGGGCGCTCCACATCACTCCTCTATATACTGCCGCATCATTCCTCAACACCTCTATAAACAGCATCCATCTACATTACATCACTCCTTGGCCTATTTATACACCTCTTCCATCTGTAGTTTATCATTCAGCCCCTCTATACACAGCCTTCATCTCCAGTACATTGCTTCTCAGCCCCACTATATAAAGCCTCATAATTCCTCAACACCTCTATAAACAGCAACCATCTGCATTACATCACTCCTCGGCCTATCTATACACCTCTTCCATCTGCAGATCATCATTCAGCCCCTCTATACATAGCTTACATGTGCAGTACATTGCTTCTCAGCCCCTCCATATGCAGCGTCCAACTGCAGAACATCATTCATCTCAGTCCTGTGCTACTCTTCTCTTCAGCGGATAGTAAGATATATAGCTTTAAACGTGCATAACATGCTGATGTGTGAAGACATACCACAGTTTATGATTTAAAGGTATGGCACCAGTAAAGCTCTTTGCAGAAGGATGGTCTTAAACAGTTACAATCCCAGTGATTGTTTAGGGCAAGTGGCCCTCCAGGTGCAGCAGTGGCATTACAACTTCCATTAAATTGCCTGCGCTCGCACCATAATCTGTAAAATGCATTAAGCCTGTAATTTATTGTGAGGCAGCAGGTGATTTAACGGTAAATGCTGTTGAAGCCCCCTTGAAGCTGGGTGGTCCCTAAACTATTATTGGGAGACCAGCTGCCGCTGTTGTCAGTAATGCATTACATATGTGTCAATCTAAAATCTCTGTAGCATGCATGGCAGACATGGCATGGTGCATGTTTTCCAGATACTTAAGAAACAATAGCAATCTTCATCCCAAGACTGTAAAAAGCAATGCATGATACATTCATGATGCCATATTTTGTCTTTACATTTACTGGAAATGGTCTAATTAGACCTGCCACAATCTGACCCGAAGCATTGGGGGTATATATTTACAATCTGCCTTAGATAATAAAGTCGGGATGTGACTGAAATTCATCTGAGAATCTTGGAACTAAGCACTGTTTTCATTTGCTTTACAGATTACCAACTTATATTCAGTGTCTCCATTTCTGAATTATTTTTTCATTGCTGCCAAAGTTGATTATAATTCAATGTAAGTTCTTATGTTACCTCAAATTAGGAGGAATTAAGCAGTTTTCCCTTCTTTTTCATTAATCATTTATAATTGTTAATGTTTAAAGCAACACTCCAGCAGTTTTTTTGTTTTTGCTATTTGTTATTTCCGTGCTGGAGTGGTATCACACATCAATATTCCTTGCCCCTAGGAATATAACTACCAGCCAGTGTCTTCTCCTTTTCCCAGCACCACTCCGGTCTCGTTCCACCTTCTTGTGCCTGCTGCTGCTGACTGACTGGAAGTGAGAGATAACAGTTGCAAGTTTTCAATGTAAGTATATGGTACCATCCGGTAGGTCACAACTAGCCAAACAGTACTGAAGTGCGGCAAGAACAGCAGAATATGGCGGCTCATAAGTATATTACTATTGGCAGGGAACTTACATTAGTGATACCACTTCAGTGGTGAAAAAAAATGCTGGAGTGGTGCTTAAAATATATGATTTGAGTAAACATTTGTAAATAATCTGCATTGCATTGATATGTTCATTAACCCCTTTCCGACATGTGCCGTAATAAAATGTACATGTCGGAATCCGCCTGTTTGGAATCACCCTTTCAGGGCATAAAACAGCTGATCTATACAGCTGACATGTGTCTGCAACAGCCATGGGTGGAATCGCGATCCAACTAGATAAATGCCTTTGTCAATCTCTGACAGTGGCATTTAACAAGAGCTTACAGGAAGTGCATTACTGGCTCCACCCATGGGTGACTGTCACATGATCACGGGATACCAATGGGTCAGCAGACCCCTGAGGTTGTCATTGCCAGATTGCTAAGAGCGCCATCCCACGCCATCCCACGCAGGCGATCTGATCATTGCTTGTGTGTAGCAGAGGCAAATAAAGTACTGCTGCTTCTAGTCTCCTAAGGAAACTATTGAAGCATGCAAAAAGTAAAAAACGTTTTTAAAAATATAAAAAAAATAAAAAATATATAAAGATTCAAATCACCCCACTTTTGCCCCATTTAAAATAAAACAATAAAAAAAATCAAATATACACATATTTGGTATTGCCGGATTCAGAATCGCCCGATCTCTCAATACAAAAAAATAATTAACCCGATTGCTAAACGCCGTAATGAGAAAAAAAAAAAAATCTGAATTATGAGTTTTTTTGGTCACCACTACATTGCAAGAAAATGCAACAACGATAAAAAAACATTGTATCTACATCAACATCACAAAAAGGGAGACGCTACAGGTCTAGGAAAATTGTGACTTTTTTTTGTTGCAAATTTTGGATTCTTTTTCACCACTTAAATAAAAAAGAACCTATACAAGTTTGGTGTCTGTGAACTCGTAATGATCTAGAGAATCATAATGGCAGGTCAGTTTTAGCATTTAGTGAACATGGTAAAAGAAAAAAAAAACACTGTTCAATTACACTTATTTTGCCATTTCCACACACTGGGAATTTTTTTTCCCCATATTTCAGTACACAATATGTTAAAACCAATGGTGTTGTTCAAAAGTACAATTCATCCTGCTAAAAAACAAGCCCTCACATGGCCATATTGACAGAAAACTAAAAAAAAGTTATGGCTCTGGGAAGAAGGAGAGCAAAAACAAACACAAAAACAGAAAATGGCCAAGGGGTTTAAAGAAGTACATTTTGATCCAGCCATACTTCATAGATAAGCATGGTATTTTGGTCCAGAAATGTTTTGTTTAGAACAAATCACTTATTTTTCCAAGGTGTCTCTCAACATACACAGATTAAAGTGTAATACACAGCGAAGAATGAGTTGTTTCATTACTTTACCCAACAGTAATGTAACCCTGCTTAAGGGACTGATGATTAGAATGTATCAAAACATTTTAAGAAAATGAATATAGGTTCCATTTCACCTTCAATAAGTCATTAGTTATACATTACAGCTAATCTTTCTCCAAAGTTACATTCGTCTAGATATATAGATTCTATGCAGATGACTATATTGTGTGCAAACCTATACATTAACAAAAATAAAGGAACAAGTTAAAGTGCAATTAATAAAATTAGAGTTTTGTTACAATCCTACTGTTTTATATTGGGATAACCATATTGTTAATTAAAAATTAAGAAAAAAAGAAATAAAAATTAAAAGTAGTTGAATTTGTTTTGCTAGAAAAAATACCACTTTCACGTGGATACTGTACAGTATGAGCTGCCAGACAAGATATCTTGCATTCACTATAATAAAAAAGGTAAATGGTGTGGAAAAATATATTAAATTAAATGGGAGCGTCCTAGGATCTTAGGGGAAATTGGTTAAAACACTTTATGTCCCATATTGGAATTTACCATTAGGTCCTAATTTTATTTAAAGAGGAGCTGACACCAGTTCCAAAGTGGCATGTTTCTGCTGTTATCTTTATCACTGTTCCACCTGAAAATGCTAATTTTTATAGTCTTTACCATTCGTTTTGCAGGTCACAGGGTAATTATTCAGAGCAACCCAAAGACACACCACGAGAACACCATGATCCATGCCCCTTTGGTGTAAACAGTAAAAATTGACAAAATAAAAAGCCTCATATCTCTTAAACCAAATCGCAGATTAAAAAAAAACAGCATGTTCAGGGGAGCAGTGGGAATAAAATAAGAATATCCAGCCACTTTTCAAGGCGGTATGATTGTTTTGGTTAACTATTTTGTTATTTAATTAAATAATTAAAAAATGTTCCTGGCTTTTTTAGTATCAAGGATAAAGCAGCAGTCATTTACCTGGATTTCAAACGACCCTCAAAGTCTATTAAATATCCAATAAGTATAGCGCTTGTGGAAGGGATCTTGAGGCAAGATATGTATGAACTTGAAGAGTCAGCATGTCAAAATTCGCACATATCGAAGAATTCATTGCAGGTCACTTTATTGAGTAAGTATGTAATAGGTGTAGGGATTCCCTCCCCCCCCCCCGCCAAACATTCACTCCCTTTTGTGTCAGTGACCAGTATAAAAGGGCTGGTCATTGGCACAGTTTCAGCTAGTCTCCTGTTCCATCACAGCTGTCTCTACATCAGCTTTTGGAGATAAGGTAATCCGAGCTAATCTGAGCCATATAGTCAGCTTCTTCATTGGGCTATCAGATAAAATGAATAAGAGAATATTGGAAAACCCCAGAACATGTTTTCTGGCATCGGTCCTTCACCCACTTTTAAACCTTTAGGCTATGTGCACACATTGCGGATTAGGCTTAGGATTTTCTGGTGTGGATTCTGCCTCTCCTGGCAGAAAACACACCTGCGGATTTGTCGCGTTTTTTGTGCGGTTCTGCAGCGTTTTTTTGTGCGTTTTTGCTGCGGTTTTCTTGCGGATTTTCTGCGCTTTTTACCCCTGCGGTTTTCTATAATGGAATGGGTACAAAAACGCTGCAGATTCACAAAAAAGAAGTGACATGCTACTTATTTTAAACCGCAGCGTTTCGGCAGCGGATTTTCCGCAAAGTGTGCACAGCATTTTTTTTTCTCATTGATTTACATTGTACTGTAAGGCCGGTTTCACATTTGCATTTGTAGGAGCTGCGGAGGGCTGCGGACTTCCTCCTTGAAGCCCTGCCCTCGGCCGCACCTCCGCCTCTAGCTCCGCCTACTTCTGCATGCGGCCTGCATGCGGCCTGCGTACCTATCTTTAACATTAGGTACGCAGGTCGTGCCGCTGTATGCGGATGCTTCCGCATGCGTCGTTTTGACGATGCGGCGGCCATCGTAGAACGCAGCTTGTAGCAATTTCTTTTTTTTTCCGCATCGTCAAAATGACGCATGCGGAAACATCTACATACAGCTGCACAACCTGCGTACCTAATGTTAAAGATAGGTACGCAGGCCGCATGCAGGCTGCATGCAGAAGTAGGCGGAGCTAGCGGCGGAGGTGCGGCCGAGGGCGGGGCTTCACGGAGGAAGTCCGCAGCCTTCCGCACCTCCTACAAACGCTAGTGTGAAACTAGCCTTAAAGGGACTCTGTCACCTGAATTTGGAGGGAACAATTTTCAGTCATATGGGCGGGGTTTTCGGGTGTTTGATTCACCCTTTCCTTAACCGCTGGCTGCATGCTGGCTGCAATATTGGATTGAAGTTCATTCTCTGTCCTCCGTAGTACATGCCTGCACAAGGCAATCTTGCCTTACGCAGGCGTGTACTATGGAGGACAGAAAATGAACTTCAATCCAATATTGCAGCCAGCATGCAGCCAGCGGGTAAGGAAAGGGTGAATCAAACACCCGAAAACCCCGCCCATATGACTGAAAATTGTTCCCTCCAAATTCAGGTGACAGAATCCCTTTAATCAATTGCAGATCTGCAGCGTTTCTGCACCTCAAAGAACGTTGCGGATCCGTAGAGAATCTGCATAGTGTGCACATACCCTAACTGCTTATTCAGATTGTCTTTGTCTTCCATTAAATTTGGTTTAAAGATTTGAAAATATTAAGTTTGAAAAATAGAAAAAATAAAAGGCATAGGCAGTTGAAGCAATACTTTTCATGAATCCTGTAGCTCCAATCTTTGTCATTTTTGTATATTTTCAGGTATTTAAGCAGAAGGCAATCAATTGAGTAATGCGCACCGTATGACTTTGTTTTGAAAACGACTGCAACAGTCAAGAACATACAGTACCCCTCAATCATCACCACTATCCTTGTGTGCTTTTATAAGGGTTATGCAATGAATCTGTATTAGAAATGCCGTTAAGGCTACGTTCACATTCGCGTTGCGTCGGGCGGAGGTTCGGCGACGCATAGAGACGCATGCGTCATGCGCCCCTATATTTAACATGGCGGCGCATGGACATGCGTTGTCTTGCGTTTTGTGACGCATGCGTCATTTTTGGCGCAAGCGTCAGGGCACACAGGACGCTGCATGTTGCATTTTTTTTGTCCAAAATCAAGCCAAAAATGGACGCATGCGTCACAAAACAATGCGTTTTTGCATGCGTTTTGCATGCGTTGTGCGTTGCGTCGCCAACGCAGCGCCCAACAATGCGAATGTGAACGTAGCCTAAGACATTTTTTAAAGTGATCTCCAATATGTTTAGAATTAAAAAAAACACTTTAAATTGTTTAACACACAATAAATTCTACGTACTTGATACTGCTGCTAATCTGGGCTCCTGGATCTGGCTATGGATCAGGTCCACCTTTGGGAACTGATAATTCCCTGCTCTTCAGAAGGGGTCTTCTCAGCTATACTGACTCTACTGACTATACTGTTCTTCTCTTTGGCCTGTCCCACACGTCCAGATAATTCCGGTACCGGAAAAATCGGTACCAGAGTTATCCGTGTCCGTGTGTCCGTGAGCTCACGTAGGGCACACGTGCGGCAGCCGTGTGCCACCTGGGTACCACACGGACCGTGCAGGAGACAGTGCTAAAGATAAGCGCTGTCCCCTGCATCTGGTGCTGAAGCCGCCATTCATTTCTTCTCTCCAGCAGCATTCGCTGGAGAGAAGATATGAAAAATCTTTTTTTTTTTAAATAAAGATCCCTGTCCCCACCCCCTGTGCGCCCGCCTGCTGTTAATAAAATACTTACCCGGCTCCCTTGCTGCTTCCTGTCAGCATCGCAGCTTCTTCCTGTATGAGCGGTCACGTGGTGCCGCTCATTACAGTTGATGAATATGCGGCTCCACCCCTATGAGAGGTGGAGCCACATATTCATCACTGTAATGGGCGGCACCACGTGACCGCTCATACAGGAGAAGCAGCGGCGCGGAGAGGAGAGAGGAGACATCGCGGGAGCTAGGTGAGTATTTCTCTGCATCTGCAAGGGGCCGGGCGGCGCACTGGGGATGGGAGGACACCACCAAAGTTTATTTTTAACAAAAAAATGGAAAAAAATTATCTTTCATCTCTTCTCTCCAGCGAACGCTGCGGGGGAGAAGAGATGAATGAAGCCTTCAGCACCACGCGGGGGGGACAGTGCTTACTGTAAGCGCTGTCTCCAGCACAGCACACGGACTGCACATGGAAAACATCCGTGTGCGGTACGTGTTTTACACGGACCCATTGACTTTAATGGGTCCGTGTAATCCGTGCGCTCCCACGAACACTGACATGTCTCCGTGTTTTCCAAACGGACACACGGTCCGTGAAAACACGCTGACATGTGCAGAGACACATTGATTTTAATGTGTCACGTGTGTCAGTGTCTCCGGTACGTGAGGAAACTGTCACCTCACGTACCGGAGCCACTGACGTGTGAAACCGGCCTTACATGTAGGGAAGGGATCTACATTTTTATTGCTCATCACTACATAGAAATATGTCTATGCAAGTGCTGGAAGGACTAAATATTCCTTTCCAAGAGCGCTTGGCTTATTTGATGGACATGCACATTCCAATACACATTGTGTATCAGGTAAATAATTGCATTAACTCTTAACTCTATAATTTTTTCAAAAGCATGTAAGTGGCAACAGTTATTTTTAATCTATATAGTAGAATAATTTAATGTAGGACTACCAATTTACCAAAACTAGCAATGAGTATTCTTAGGATCTGTCGCCACATTTCCTATTATAAACTGCATACATTGAAGCACAAGGCTGGTACAACTGTGCTCAAAAGTTTACATACCCCAGCAGAATTTTTGCTTTCTTGGCCTTTTTCTCCACTCATAGTTAGTGGTTGGGTGAAGCCATTTATTGTTTATTTTTAAATACAAATGGATTTTCAAAATAGAACATGTGGAATAGATCAATCTCTTATGCAGTTTGGGTTGCAAAATTTAGTGCTCAGTCCCCTTTACATAGTAACTCAGACAATAACCTAGCTGATATGAGAATGCAATTTATGTATTTTACTGTGACTATGGGATGATTTTTGGTTCCAGCAAATGATTATAATGAAAAGTGAACTTGTTTTATAAATTACCGTATGTAGGATTAGACTTGCGGTTTCACAGTTTATTGGTGTGTTGACTATTAATTCTACTGTGAAAAATAATGATTACACTTAACTATCTACATATATAATCACCATTTGGGACTTCTGGCCGCTGTCCCTGAATCCCATAAGGCACCGCGGCAGTGTCACTTGCGCCACAAACTGCGCCTGCGCAAGTGACATACACATCTGTGCGATTCCTATGCAGGCGCAGTAACAGCTGCATCGTTACTACGCATGAGCGGGAATAGCGGTGACGTATATGTTATTTGCACAGGTGCAGTTCGTGGCTGCACGTAACAGTCACAACTATATTATGTTGTAAAGCGCAAATGGTGTGAGATATGTCCGCTGCTCCTGTCAGCACCACTAAGCATTCACAGATGTTAATTTAACTGCACTCGCATCGGGACTATTTCTGGTTTTTAATAAATGCGTATTTTACCTTACATGGGTTGCTCTTTTAATCTGCATCTTAAGTTTAAAGCAATATTCAGAAAGGCAGCAATCAAGGTTCATCACCTGCTATTTCAAAATGTACAGCACATTAAATATTGACCAGCTTCACACTCTCCATCCACAGGTATTAAGGGTGTTGATTGACAGATCGTTGTACTTCACGTAAGGTGGTTCTCTTTGATCGAGTGTTGTCTTGAGCTGCTTATCACGAAAGCAAGTCTCATGCTCAGTTCCTACCCTCATCCTATCTGCACTGCTTCATTGTATCATTGTGGGGCAGTAGCAATAGCCTGAGATGTGATGTGGAAAAGGCTGCAAACAGGGAAGCAGTGAAGGCCATTATGGTTAAGAATAGGATTCAATGTATTGTAGTTATGACAGCAAGAAAAATACTTGATATTTCCAACATCTGACATTGACAGAGACTTCGGTGTTATGGTTACACATGGTGGTACATCACTTAGTTTCAAACTCACAGTAATACAGAACTGGCACCTGCATGTCAGTCCTTGACACTTTTAGCAAACTGGTTACATCTCCTCCTCTTTCAGATGCTCCCATGACATTTAGATTTCTTTATCTAAACTTTCATATTTACCTTCCCTCGTTCCACCGTTGCCCCGTCTTCCGCGTCCTCTGCAGTGACTGTTCAGGTCAGAGGGCGCGATGACGTATTAGTGTGTGCGCCGCTCTCTGCCTGAACAGTCAGTGCGGAGAGACGGGACGCTGAGGAGCAGCGGGCAGCGACGAGAGGTGAGTATGTCATTTTTTTTTTATTGCAGCAGCAGCATTACATGTGGCACATTGTTATATGGAGCATCTTATGTGGCCATAATGAACTGCATGGAGCATTACATGTGGCACATTGTTATATGGAGCATCTATGGGGCCATAATGAATTGCATGTGGCATTACATGTGGCACATTGTTATATGAAGCATCTTATGGGGCCATAATGAACTGTATGGAGCATTACATGTGGCACATTGTTATATGGAGCATCTTATGGGGCCATAATGAACTGTATGGAGCATTATATGGGGCACATTGTTATATGGAGCATCTATGGGGCCATAATGAACTGTATGGAGTATTATATGTGGAACTTTGTCATATGGAGCATCTATGGGACCATAATGAACTGCATGGAGCATTATATGGGGCATATTGTTATATGGAGCATCTTATGGGGCCATAATGAACTGTATGGAGCATTATACATGGCACATTGTTATATGGAGCATCTTATGGGGCTATAGTGAACTGTATGGAGCATTATATGTGGCACGTTGTTATATGGAGCATCTTATGGGGGCATTATGAACTGTATGGAGCATTATATGGGGCAAATCTCTCTATGGAGCACTTATGGGGCCATAATCAGCATTTGTGCAGCATTATATGGGGCATATTTTAATATGGAGCATCTTATGGGGCCCATCATGAACTGTATGGAGCATTATATGGGGCTCTTGATGATTCAATATGGATATTCAAAAACACTTAACCTACTGATGACTAGTGTTGAGCGATACCTTCCGAAATCGGAAAGTATCGATATCAGATTGGATCGGCCGATATTAAAAAAATATCGGCTATCGCCGATACTGATACCCGATACCAATGCATGTCAATGGGACCAAAATATCGGAATTAAAATAAACCCTTTCTTTCCTTGCAGGTTCATTCTACATGAAGGAAAACAACTAAGAATAATGTAGGATGTATTGGGGGAGGTGGCGGAGACATTAAAGGCATAGAGGTTTAGCCCAATCAAATAGAATAGCAGGAATTTTAATTTTTTTTTTAAAGATGTTCGGAGTTACAAAGATATTGACTATGTTGAGATTTTTTTTATTTTGTCAGATATTGATGTTTCACTACTTCCATGCTCTTCACCTTCTTTTTTACTTCTCCGACACTTTCTTCTTCATCCTCAGCAGCAGCATCTTTGACATCAACTTCTTCTTCATCTTATTCATCTTCTTCATCTTCTACCTATTATTTTTTTTGTTACATTCTTCATATTCTTTTTATTAAACTATTATTCTTTTTCATATTCTACTTCTTCATCATATTCTTATTTGTGACAGGCATTCCTGTAGTTGTTATCTATAACAGTTTGAAGATTACACCTTCCATTCTGCCTGTCACAAAAGAGTTACAACAGGATTTGTCCGCGTTCAGTTAGGCCTGCAGCAGCAGGCTTTTTCCAGGGGAACCACGAGGAGGAATGGACTCATCCCCATACACTGCTTAGTCTTCTTCTGCTTATAATTTAGATAATATCTTTTACTCTGATGTTTAGTCTTGTGCGTAATGTTCTTCTGCTCTTTGTTCTGCAGCCTCTTGTTCTTCTGCTTCTCGGTCTTCCGGGTCGTCGTCTTTAGGGTCTTGAACTTGGAAATGTAGCAGAAGGTACAAGAAGGCTGAGAAAATACCGATAACCAGCTGATGGAACTGGAACTCGGATGGCTACCCGAAGGTCCAAGAGCCAAAGGAACTACCGAGGACCAGCTGACGTTACTGGAACCCAGTTACTAAGCAGGAGGTACCCGTGCCAGAAAGCACTACCAAGGAACACCTGACGTTGGTGGAACTCAGATACCCAGAAGGAGGCACCTAAGCCAAAGGCTCTGCCCGGAATCAGCTGATGGTTCTGGAACCAGGATGGGGAGCAGAAGGTACAAGAGCAAAAGACACTGCCAAGAACCAGCTGACGGTACTGGAACCCGGATGGGTAGCCGAAGGTACAAGAGCCAATGGAACTACTGAGGACCAGCTGACGTTACTGGAACCCGGTTACTAAGCAGGAGGTACCCGTGCCAGAAAGCACTACCAAGGACCACCTGACGTTGGTGGAACTCGGATACCCAGAAGGAGGCACCTAAGCCAAAGGCTCTGCCCGGAACCAGCTGATGGTACTGGAGCCAGGATGGGGAGCAGAAGGTACAAGAGCAAAAGACACTGCCGAGAACCAGCTGACGGTACTGGAACCCGGATGGGTAGCCGAAGGTACAAGAGCCAATGGAACTACCGAGGACCAGCTGACGTTACTGGAACCCGGTTACTAAGCAGGAGGTACCCGTGTCAGAAAGCACTACCAAGGACCACCTGACTTGGGTGGAACTCGGATACCCAGAAGGAGGCACCTAAGCCAAAGGCTCTGCCCGGAACCGGCTGATGGTACTGGAAACAGGATGGGGAGCAGAAGGTACAAGAGCAAAAGACACTGCCGAGAACCAGCTGACGGTACTGGAACCCGGATGGGTAGCCGAAGGTACAAGAGCCAATGGAACTACCGAGGACCAGCTGACGTTACTGGAACCCGGTTACTAAGCAGGACGTACCCGTGCCAGAAAGTACTGCCAAGGACCACCTGACGTTGGTGGAACTCGGATACCCAGAAGGAGGCACCTAAGCCAAAGGCTCTGCCCGGAACCAGCTGACGGTACTGGAACCAGGATGGGGAGCAGAAGGTACAAGAGCAAAAGACACTGCCGAGAACCAGCGGACGGTACTGGAACCCGGATGGGTAGCCAAATGTACAAGAGCCAATGGAACTACCGAGGACCAGCTGACGTTACTGGAACCCGGTTACTAAGCAGGAGGGACCCGTGCCAGAAAGCACTACCAAGGACCACCTGACATTGGTGAAACTCGGATACCCAGAAGGAGGCACCTAAGCCAAAGGCTCTGCCCGGAACCAGCTGATGGTACTGGAACCAGGATGGGGAGCAGAAGGTACAAGAGCAAAAGACACTGCAAAGAACCAGCTGATGGTACTGGAACCCGGATGGGTAGCCGAAGGTACAAGAGTAGTGTTGAGCGATACCGTCCGATACTTGAAAGTATCTGTATCGGAAAGTATCGGCCGATACCGGCAAAGTATCGGATCCAATCCGATACCGATACCCGATACCAATACAAGTCAATGGGACTCATGTATCGGACGGTATCCCTGATGGTTCCCAGGGTCTGAAGGAGAGGAAACTCTCCTTCAGGCCCTGGGAACCATATAAATGTGTAAAAGAAAGAATTAAAATAAAAAATATCGCTATACTCACCTCTCCGACGCAGCCGGGACCTCAGCGAGGGAACCGGCAGCGTTGTTTGTTTAAAATTCGCGCTTTTACTTGGTTACGTGAAGTCCCGGCTTGTGATTGGTCAGGGCGGCCATGTTGCCGGGACGCGGACCAATCACAGCAAGCCGTGACGAAATTACGTCACGGCTTGCTGTGATTGGTCCGCGTCCCGGCAACATGGCCGCCATTAACCAATCACAAGCCGTGACGTCACGGGAGGCTGGACTTGCGCGCTTTTTAAAAAAGCGCGCGTGTCCAGCCTCCAGTGACGTCCCGGCTTATGATTGGTCACGGCGCCATGTTGCCGGGACGCGGACCAATCACAGCAAGCCGTGACGAAATTACGTCACGGCTTGCTGTGATTGGTCCGCGTCCCGGCAACATGGCCGCCATTAACCAATCACAAGCCGTGACGTCACGGGAGGCTGGACTTGCACGCTTTTTAAAAAAGCGCGCGTGTCCAGCCTCCAGTGACGTCCCGGCTTATGATTGGTCACGGCGCCATGTTGCCGGGACGCGGACCAATCACAGCAAGCCGTGACGAAATTACGTCACGGCTTGCTGTGATTGGTCCGCGTCCCGGCAACATGGCCGCCATTAACCAATCACAAGCCGTGACGTCACGGGAGGCTGGACTTGCGCGCTTTTTAAAAAAGCGCGCGTGTCCAGCCTCCCGTGACGTCACGGCTTGTGATTGGTTAATGGCGGCCATGATGCCGGGACGCGGACCAATCACAGCAAGCCGTGACGTAATTTCGTCACGGCTTGCTGTGATTGGTCCGCGTCCCGGCAACATGGCGCCGTGACCAATCATAAGCCGGGACGTCACTGGAGGCTGGACACGCGCGCTTTTTTAAAAAGCGCGCAAGTCCAGCCTCCCGTGACGTCACGGCTTGTGATTGGTTAATGGCGGCCATGTTGCCGGGACGCGGACCAATCACAGCAAGCCGTGACGTAATTTCGTCACGGCTTGCTGTGATTGGTCCGCGTCCCGGCAACATGGCCGCCCTGACCAATCACAAGCCGGGACTTCACGTAACCAAGTAAAAGCGCGAATTTTAAACAAACAACGCTGCCGGTTCCCTCGCTGAGGTCCAGGCTGCGTCGGAGAGGTGAGTATAGCGATATTTTTTATTTTAATTCTTTCTTTTACACATTTTTACATTAATGTTTCGATACCGATACCCGATACCACAAAAATATCGGATCTCGGTATCGGAATTCCGATACAGCAAGTATCGGCCGATACCCGATACTTGCAGTATCGGAATGCTCAACACTATACAAGAGTCAATGGAACTACCGAGGACCAGCTGACGTTACTGGAACCCGGTTACTAAGCAGGAGGTACCCGTGCCAGAAAGCACTACCAAGGACCACCTGACGTTGGTGGAACTCGGATACCCAGAAGGAGGCACCTAAGCCAAAGGCTCTGCCCAGAACCAGATGACGGTACTGGAACCAGGATGGGGAACAGAAGGTAAAAGAGCAAAAGACACTGCCGAGAAGCAGCTGATGGTACTGGAACCCGGATGGGTAGCCGAATGTACAAGAGCCAATGGAACTACACAGGACCAGCTGACGTTACTGGAACCCGGTTACTAAGCAGGAGGTACCCGTGCCAGAAAGCACTACCAAGGACCACCTGACGTTGGTGGAACTCGGATACCCAGAAGGAGGCACCTAAGCCAAAGTATCTACCTGGAACCAGCTGAAGGTACTGGAACCAGGATGGGGAGCAGAAGGTACAAGAGCAAAAGACACTGCCGAGAACCAGCTGACGGTACTGGAACCCGGATGGGTAGCCGAATGTACAAGAGCCAATGGAACTACTGAGGACCAGCTGACATTACTGGAACCCGGTTACTAAGCAGGAGGTACCCATGCCAGAAAGCACTACCAAAAACCACCTGACGTTGGTGGAACTCGGATACCCAGAAAGAGGCAACTAAGCCAAAGGCTCTACCCAGAACCAGCTGATGGTACTGGAACCAGGATGGGGAGCAGAAGGTATAAGAGCAAAAGACACTGCCGAGAACCAGCTGACGGTACTGGAACCCGGATGGGTAGCCCGAGGTACAAGAGCCAATGGAACTACCGAGGACCAGCTGACGTTACTGGAACCCGGTAACTAAGCAGGAGGTACCCGTGCCAGAAAGCACTACCAAGGACCACCTGACGTTGGTGGAACTCGGATACCCAGAAGGAGGCACCTAAGCCAAAGGCTCTGCCCGGAACCAGCTGACGGTACTGGAACCAGGATGGGGAGCAGAAGGTACAAGAGCAAAAGACACTGCCGAGAACCAGCTGACGGTACTGGAACCCGGATGGGTAGCCGAAGGTAAAAGAGCCAATGGAACTACCGAGGACCAGCTGACATTACTGGAACACGGTTACTAAGCAGGAGGTACCCGTGCAAGAAAGCACTACCAAGGGCCACCTGACATTGGTGGAACTCGGATACCAGAAGGAGGCACCTAAGCCAAAGGCTCTGCCTGGAACTAGCTGACTGTACTGGAACTAGGATGGGGAGCAGAAGGTACAAGAGCAAAAGACACTGCCGAGAACCAGCTGACGATACTGGAACACGGATGGGTAGCCGAAGGTACAAGAGCCAATGGAACTATCGAGGACCAGCTGACGTTACTGGAACCCGGTTACTAAGCAGGAGGTACCCATGCCAGAAAGCACTACCAAGGACCACCTGACGTTGGTGGAACTCGGATACCCAGAAGGAGGCACCTAAGCCAAAGGCTCTGCCCTGAACCAGCTGACGGTACTGGAACCAGGATGGGGAGCAGAAGGTACAAGAGCAAAAGACACTGTAGAGAACCAGCTGACGGTACTGGAACCCAGATAGGTAGCCCAAGGTACAAGAGCCAATGGAACTACCGAGGACAAGCTGACGTTACTGGAACCCGGTTACTAAGCAGGAGGTACCCATGCCAGAAAGCACTACCAAGGACCACCTGACGTTGGTGGATCTTTGATACCAAGAAGGAGGCACCTAAGCCTAAGGCTCTGCCCGGAACCAGCTGACGGTACTGGAACCAGGATGGGGAGCAGAAGGTACAAGAGCAAAAGACACTGCCGAGAACCAGCTGATGGTACTGGAACCCGGATGGGTAGCCGAATGTACAAGAGCCAACGGAACTACCGATGACCAGCTGACGTTACTGGAAAACGGTTACTAAGCAGGAGGTACCCGTGCCAGAAAGCACTATCAAGGATAACCTGACGTTGGTGGAACTCGCATACCCACAAGGAGACACCTAAGCCAAAGGCTGTGCCCGGAACCAGCTAGCGGTACTGGAACCAGGATGGGGAGCAGAAGGTACAAGAGCAAAAGACACTGCCGAGAACCAGCTGATGGTACTGGAACCCAGATGGGTAGCCGAAGGTACAAGAGCCAATGGAACTACCGAGGACCAGCTGACGTTACTGGAACCCGGTTACTAAGCAGGAGGTACCGGTGCCAGAAAGCACTACCAAGGACCACCTGACGTTGGTGGAACTCGGATACCCAGAAGGAGGCACCTAAGCCAAAGGCTCTGCCCGGAACCAGCTGACGGTACTGGAACCAGGATGGGGAGCAGAAGGTACCAGATCAAAAGACACTGCCGAGAACCAGCTAACGGTACTGGAACCCGGATGGGTAGCCAAATGTACAAGACCCAATGGAACTACTGAGGACCAGCTGACGTTACTGGAACCCGGTTACTAGGCAGGAGGTACCCGTGCCAGAAAGCACTACCAAGGACCACCTGACGTTGGTGGAACTCGGATACCCAGTAGGAGGCACCTAAGCCAAAGGCTCTACCTGGAACCAGCTGACGGTACTGGAACCAGGATGGGGAGCAGAAGGTACAAGAGCAAAAGATACTGCCGAGAACCAGCTGACGGTACTGGAACCCGGATGGGTAGCCGAGTGTGCAAGAGCCAATGGAACTACTGAGGACCAGCTGACGTTACTGGAACCCGGTTACTAAGCAGGAGGTACCCGTGCCAGAAAGCACTACCAAGGACCACCTGACGTTGGTGGAACTCGGATACCCAGAAGGAGGCACCTAAGCCAAAGGCTCTGCCTGGAACCAGCTGACTGCACTGGAACTAGGATGGGGAGCAGAAGGTACAAGAGCAAAAGACACTGCCAAGAACCAGCTGACGGTACTGGAAACCGGATGGGTTGCCGAATGTACAAGAGCCAATGGAACTACCGAGGACCAGCTGACGTTACTGGAACCCGGTTACTAAGCAGGAGGTACCTGTGCCAGAAAGCACTACCAAGGACCACCTGACGTTGGTGGAACTCGGATACCCAGAAGGAGGCACCTAAGCCAAAGGCTCTGCCAGGAACCAGCTGATGGTACTGGAACCAGGATGGGGAGCAGAAGGTACAAGAGCAAAAGACACTGCCGAGAACCAGCTGATGGTACTGGAACCAGGATGGGTAGCCGAAGGTACAAGAGACAATGAAACTACCGAGGACCAGCTGACGTTACTGGAACCCGGTTACTAAGCAGGAGGTACCCGTGCCAGAAAGCACTACAAAGGACCACCTGACGTTGGTGGAACTCGGATACCCAGAAGGAGGCACCTAAGCCAAAGGCTCTACCCGGAACCCGCTGACTGTACTGGAACCAGGATGGGGAGCAGAAGGTACAAGAGCAAAAGACACTGCCGAGTACCAGCTGACGGTACTGGAACCAAGATGGGTAGCCGAAGGTACAAGAGCCAATGGAACTACCGAGGACCAGCTGACGTTACTGGAACCCGGTTACTAAGCAGGAGGTACCCGTGCCAGAAAGCACTACCAAGGACCACCTGATGTTGGTGGAACTCAGATACCCAGAAGGAGGCACCTAAGCCAAAGGCTCTGCCCGGAACCAGCTGATTGTACTGGAACCAGGATGGGGAGCAGAAGGTACAAGAGCAAAAGACACTGCCGAGAACCAGCTGACGGTACTGGAACCCGGATGGGTAGCCGAAGGTACAAGAGGCAATGGAACTACCGAGGACCAGCTGACGTTACTGGAACCCGGTTACTAAGCAGGAGGTACCCGTGCAAGAAAGCACTACCAAGGACCACCTGACTTTGGTGGAACTCAGATACCAGAAGGAGGCACCTAAGCCAAAGGCTCTGCCTGGAACCAGCTGACGGTACTGGAACCAGGATGGGGAGCAGAAGGTACAAGAGCAAAAGACACTGCCGAGAACCAGCTGACGGTACTGGAAACCAGATGGGTAGCCCAAGGTACAAAAGCCAATGGAACTACCGAGGACCAGCTGACGTTACTGGAACCCGGTTACTAAGCAGGAGGTACCCGTGCAAAAAAGCACTACCAAGGACCACCTGACATTGGTGGATCTTTGATACCCAGAAGGAGGCACCTAAGCCAAAGGCTCTGCCCAGAACCAGCTGACGGTACTGGAAACAGGGGGACCTATTCAAGATTGTCTTCCTAGAGCCTCAACTAGCAGTGTTGGAGCCAAGGGTCAGCAGGGGGAGCAGAGTGTAGGCCGAAGCCTGCACTGGAGGCAGCTTATTGTCTGTTGTGTCTGCGTGGCATTTGCAGGACACATTGCCGGCTACAGAGCAGAGGAACAGCTGGTGTTGCTGAACCCCACTGACACAGTGGTGAGGCCAGTGTTTTTCTCTGTGTAGCCAGCACTTCCGAGCACCAACTGGTGGTGTTCGAGCCCAGGGAATCTTGGAGGAGAAGAGGAGCAGAGTGTAGGCCGAAGCCTGAACTGGAGGCAGCTTATTGTCTGTTGTGTCTGCGTGGCGTTTGCAGGACACGTTGCCGGCTACACAGCAGGGGAACAGCTGGCATTACTAAACCCCACTGACACAGTGGCGGGTGTTTTTCTCTGTGCAGCCAGCACTTCCGGGCACCAACTGGCGGTATTAGAGCCCAGGGACAGCAGGAGGAGCAGAGTGTAGGCCGAAGCCTACAAAGGATGCAGTTTTATATCTGTTGTGTCTGCGTTGCGTTTGCAGGACACGTTGCCGGCTACACAGCAGGGGAACAGCTGGCATTCCTGAACCCCACTGACACAGTGACGGGTGTTTTTATCTGTGCAGCCAGCACTTCCGGGCATGAACTGGCAGTGTTAGAGCCCAGGGAATCAAGGAGGAGCAGAGTGTAGGCCGAAGCCTGCACTGGAGGCAGTTTAATATCTGTTGTGTCTGCGTGGCGTTTGCAGGACACGTTGCCGGCTAGACAGCAGGGGAACAGCAGGCGTTACTGAACCCCACTGACACAGTGGCGAGTGTTTTTCTCTGTGCAGCCAGCACTTCTGAGCACCAACTGGTGGTGTTAGAGCCCAGAGTCAGCAGGAGGGGCAGAGGAGCAGAGTGTAGGCCGAAGCCTGCACTGGAGGCAGCTTATTGTCTGTTGTGTCTGCGTGGCGTTTGCAGGACACGTTGCTGGCTACACAGCAGGGGAACAGCTGGCGTTGCTGAACCCCACTGACACAGTGGCGAGGTGAGTGTTTTTCTCTGTGTAGCCTGTACTTCCGAGCACCAACTGGTGGTGTTAGAGCCCAGGGAATCAAGGAGGAGCAGAGGAGCAGAGTGTAGGCCGAAGCCTAATTGGAGCAAATTGAAAGGGAACCTTTAAACCCCCCCCAGGCATTAGTAACTAGAAGAGCCACCTTGTGCAGCAGTAATGCTGCACAAGGAAAAGGTGGCTCTTTTAATTATGTTCCTTGCACACGCTGAATGAAATACTTCTAAAATTTTGTCCCTCATACTGTGAAACCATCTCGGAGGCGGGACTTTCCTTCTTAATGAGATGAAGCACAGCTGTCAAAAATACGCCCTTGGTGCTGGGCGCAGCCTCCTGAGCGTTGTTTTTTTTTCCGGAGTCTGCGCTGTTGTGTTATCCCTTGGCCATGCGCTGTTACTGCGCATGCCCATGAATCCCAGCCCCGCAGTGTCTTCCGATTTATTCACACTGCGGGGCTGGGATTCATGGCCTTGCGCAGTAAATATCTTCGCCTCTCACTCATGTCCTTACGCCTGCTTTAGACTGTGCGGCGTCAGCTGATCCCTTATCGCATGCCATGGCCGTGAAGCCGCACAGTCTGAAGAAGGCGGAAGGAGATGAGTGAGGTGCGAAGATATGCACTGCGCATGCCCATGAATCCCAGCCCCACAGTGTCTCCTGATTTATTCACACTGCGGGGCTGGGATTCATGGCCTTGCGCAGTAAATATCTTTGCCTCTCACTCATTTCCTTACGCCTGCTTTAGACTGTGCGGCGTCAGCTGATCCCTTATCGCATGCCACGGCCGAGAAGCAGCACAGTCTGAAGAAGGTGGAAGGAGATGAGTGAGAGGCGAAGATATGCACTGCGCATGCCCATGAATCCCAGCCCTACAGTGAGAATAAATAAGACACTGCAGGGTGTGGTCTTGGGCAGGGCAGTCACACAGGCGCAGCCATCCTGACAACAAATGATGTCAGAAGGCGGGCAGCGCTAAACGTGCATGGCCAAGGGATAACATAACAGCGCAGGCTCTGGGACAGATTCAAACAACGCAGAGGAGGCGGCGCACGCCACCAAGAAGGTTGCTGCGTGTCATTATGAAGGAAAGTCACACCTCCGGGACGGTTAATCGGTATCAGGGGACACATTTTATAAGTGTTTAGTTCTGCGTGTGCAATGAGTATAACAAAAAGAGCCACCTTGTACAAATGCAGCATTTGTGGTGCACAAGGTGGCTCTTTTAGTTACAAATGCCTGGGGGGGGCAGGTTCACTTTAATTTTTGTTGTAGTGTCTGCGTGGCATTTGCAGGACACGTTGCCGGCTACACAGCAGGGGAACAGCTGGCGTTACTGAACCCCACTAACACAGTGGCAAGTGTTTTTCTCTGTGCAGCCAGCACTTCCGAGCACCAACTGGCGGTGGTAGAGCCCAGGGAATCAAGCAGGAGCAGAGGAGCAGAGTGTAGGCCAAAGCCTGCACTGGAGGCAGTTTAATATCTGCTGTGTCTGCGTGCATTTGCAGGACACGTTGCCGGCTACACAGCAGGGGAACAGCTGGCATTACTGAACCCCACTGACACAGTGGCGAGTGTTTTTCTCTGTGCAGCCAGCACTTCCGAGCACCAACCGGTGGTGTTAGAGCCCAGAGAATCATGGAGGAGCAGAGGAGCAGAGTGTAGGCCGAAGCCTGCACTGGAGGCAGCTTAGTGTCTGTTGTGTCTGCGTGGCATTTGCAGGACACGTTGCCGGCTACACAGCAGGGGAACAGCTGGCGTTACTGAACCACACTGACACAGTGGCGGGTGTTTTTCTCTGTGCAGCCAGCACTTCCAAGCACCAACTGGCGGTGTTCGAGCCCAGGGACAGAAGGAGGAGCAGAGTGTAGGCCGAAGCCTGCACTGGAGGCAGCTTAGTGTCTTTTGTGTCTGCGTGGCATTTGCAGGACACGTTGCCGGCTACACAGCAGGGGAACAGCTGGCGTTACTGAACCCCACTGACACAGTGGAGAGTGTTTTTCTCTGTGCAGCCAGCACTTCTGAGCACCAACTGGCGGTGTTAGAGCCCAGGGAATCAAGGAGGAGCAGAGGAGCAGAGTGTAGGCCGAAGCCTGCACTGGAGGCAGTTTAATATCTGTTGTGTCTGCGTGGCATTTGCAGGACACGTTGCCGGCTACACAGCAGGGGAACAGCTGGCGTTACTGAACCCCACTGACAAAGTGGCAAGTGTTTTTCTCTGTGCAGCCAGCACTTCCGAGCACCAACTGGTGGTGTTAGAGCCCAGGGTCAGCAGGAGGAGCAGAGGAGCAGAGTGTAGGCCAAAGCCTGCACTGGAGGCAGCTTATTGTCTGTTGTGTCTGCGTGGCCTTTGCAGGACACGTTGCTGGCTACACAGCAGGGTAACAGCTGGCGTTGCTGAACCCCACCGACACAGTGGCGAGGTGAGTGTTGTTCTCTGTGTAGCCTGTACTTCTGAGCACCAACTGGTGGTATTAGAGCCCAGGGAATCAAGGAGGAGCAGAGGAGCAGAGTGTAGGCCAAAGCCTAATTGGAGCAAATTGAAAGGGAACCTTTAAACCCCCCCCCAGGCATTTGTAACTAGAAGAGCCACCTTGTGCAGCAGTAATGCTGCACAAGGAAAAGTTGGCTCTTTTAATTATGTTCCTTGCACACTCTGAATGAAATACTTCTAAAATTTTGTCCCTCATACTGTGAAACCGTCTCGGAGGCGGGACTTTCCTTCTTAATGAGATGAAGCACAGCTGTCAAAAGTACGCCCTTGGTGCTGGGCGCAGCCTCCTGAGCGTTGTTTTTTTTTTCCGGACTCTGCGCTGTTGTGTTATCCCTTGGCCATGCGCTGTTACTGCGCATGCCCATGAATCCCAGCCCCGCAGTGTCTTCCGATTTATTCACACTGCGGGGCTGGGATTCATGGCCTTGCGCAGTAAATATATTTGCCTCTCACTCATGTCCTTACGCCTGGTTTAGACTGTGTGGTGTCAGCTGATCCCTTATCGCATGCCATGGCCGTGAAGGCGCACAGTCTGAAGAAGGCGGAAGGAGGTGAGTGAGGTGCAAAGATATGCACTGCGCATGCCAATGAATCCCAGCCCCACAGTGTCTTCTGATTTATTCACACTGCGGGGCTGGGATTCATGGCCTTGCGCAGTAAATATCTTTGCCTCTCACTCATGTCCTTACGCCTGCTTTAGACTGTGTGGCGTCAGCTGATCCCTTATCACATGCCATGGCCATGAAGCCGCACAGTCTGAAGAAGGCGGAAGGAGATGAGTGAGGTGCGAAGATATGCACTGCGCATGCCCATGAATCTCAGCCCCGCAGTGTCTCCTGATTTATTCACACTGCGGGGCTGGGATTCATGGCCTTGCGCAGTAAATATCTTTGCCTCTCACTCATTTCCTTACGCCTGCTTTAGACTGTGCGTCGTCAGCTGATCCCTTATCGCATGCCACGGCCGTGAAGCCGCACAGTCTGAAGAAGGCGGAAGGAGATGAGTGAGAGGCGAAGATATGCACTGCGCATGCCCATGAATCCCAGCCCTGCAGTGAGAATAAATAAGACACTGCGGGGTGTGATCTTGGGCAGGGCAGTCACACAGGCGCAGCCATCCTGACAACAAATGATGTCAGAAGGCGGGCAGCGCTAAACGTGCATGGCCAAGGGATAACATAACAGCGCAGGCTCCGGGACAGATTCAAACAACGCAGAGGAGGCGGCGCACGCCACCAATGGGGTTGCTGCATGTCATTATGAAGGAAAGTCACACCTCCGGGACGGTTAATCGGTATCAGGGGACACAATTTATAAGTGTTTAGTTCTGCGTGTGCAATGAGTATAACAAAAAGAGCCACCTTGTCCAAATGCAGCATTTGTGCTGCACAAGGTGGCTCTTTTAGTTACAAATGCCTGGGGGGGGGCAGGTTCACTTTAATTTTTGTTGTAGTGTCTGCGTGGCGTTTGCAGGACACGTTGCCGGCTACACAGCAGGGGAACAGCTGGCATTACTGAACCCCACTGACACAGTGGCGAGTGTTTTTCTCTGTGCAGCCAGCACTGCCGAGCACCAACTGGTGGTGTTAGAGCCCAGGGAATCAAGCAGGAGCAGAGGAGCAGAGTGTAGGCCGAAGTCTGCACTGGAGGCAGTTTAATATCTGTTGTGTCTGCGTGGCATTTGCAGGACACGTTGCCAGCTACACAGCAGGGGAACAGCTGGCGTTACTGAACCCCACTGACACAGTGGCGAGTGTTTTTCTCTGTGCAGCCAGCACTTCTGAGCACCAACTGGTAGCGTTAGAGCCCAGGGAATCAAGGAGGAGCAGAGGAGCAGAGTGTAGGCCGAAGCCTGCACTGGAGGCAGCTTAGTATCTGTTGTGTCTGCGTGGCGATTGCAAGACACGTTGCCAGCTACACAGCAGGGGAACAGCTGGTGTTACTGAATCACACTGACACAGTGGCGGGTGTTTTTCTCTGTGCAGCCAGCACTTCCGAGCACCAACTGGCGGTGTTCGAGCCCAGGGACAGCAGGAGGAGCAGAGTGTAGGCCGAAGCCTGCACTGGAGGCAGCTTAGTGTCTGTTGTGTCTGCGTGGCGTTTGCAGGACACGTTGCCGGCTACACAGCAGGGAAACAGCTGGCATTACTGAACCCCACTGACACAGTGGCGAGTGTTTTTCTCTGTGCAGCCAGCACTTCCGAGCACCAACTGGCGGTGTTAGAGCCCAGGAAATCAAGGAGGAGCAGAGGAGCAGAGTGTAGGCCAAAGCCTGCACTGGAGGCAGTTTAATATCTGTTGTGTCTGCGTGGCATTTGCAGGACACGTTGCCGGCTACACAGCAGGGGAACAGCTGGCATTACTGAACCCCACTGACACAGTGGCGAGTGTTTTTCTCTGTGCAGCCAGCACTTCTGAGCACCAACTGGTGATGTTAGAGCCCAGGGAATCAAAGAGGAGCAGAGGAGCAGAGTGTAGGCCGAAGCCTGCACTGGAGGCAGCTTAGTGTCTGTTGTGTCTGCGTTGCGTTTGCAGGACACGTTGCCGGCTACACAGCAGGGAAACAGCTGACGTTACTGAACCCCATTGACACAGTGGCGAGTGTTTTTCTCTGTGCAACCAGCACTTCCGAGCACCAACTAGCGGTGTTAGAGCCCAGGGAATCAAGGAGGAGCAGAGTGTAGGCCGAAGCATGCAGTGGAGGCAGCTTATTGTCTGTTGTCTCTGCGTGGCGTTTGCAGGACATGTTGCCGGCTACACAGCAGGGGAACAGCTGACATTACTGAACCCCACTGACACAGTGGCGAGTGTTTTTCTCTGTGCAGCCAGCTCTTCCGAGCACCAACTGGCGGTGTTAGAGCCCAGGAAATCAAGGAGGAGCAGAGGAGCAGAGTGTAGGCCAAAGCCTGCACTGGAGGCAGCTTAGTGTCTGTTGTGTCTGCGTGGCGTTTGCAGGACACGTTGCCGGCTACACAGCAGGGGAACAGCTGACGTTACTGAACCCCACTGACACAGTGGTGAGTGTTTTTCTCTGTGCAGCCAGCACTTCCGAGCACCAACTGGCGGTGTTAGAGCCCAGGGAATCAAGGAGGAGCGGAGGAGCAGAGTGTAGGCCGAAGCCTGCACTGGAGGCAGCTTAGCATCTGTTGTATCTGCATGGCATTTGCAGGGCACGTTGCCGGCTACACAGCAGGGGAACAGCTGACGTTACTGAACCCCACTGACACAGTGGCGAGTGTTTTTCTCTGTGCAGCCAGCACTTCCGAGCACCAACTGGCGGTGTTAGAGCCCAGGGAATCAAGGAGGAGCAGAGTGTAGGCCAAATCATGCACTGGAGGCAGCTTATTGTCTGTTGTGTCTGCGTGGCGTTTGCAGGACACGTTGCCGGCTACACAGCAGGGGAACAGCTGATGTTATTGAACCCCACTGACAGTGGTGAGTGTTTTTCTCTGTGCAGCCAGCACTTCCGTGCACCAACTGGCGGTGTTAGAGCCCAGGGAATCAAGGAGGAGTGGAGTGTAGGCCAAGGCCTAATTGGAGCAAGTTCAAAGGGAACTTTTAACCCCCGCCAGGCGTTTGTAGCTGAAAGAGCCATCTTGTACAGCACTAATGCTGCAAAAGGAAAAGGTGGCTCTTTTTATTATGTTCCTTGCAAACTCAGAACTAGACACTTATGAAATGTGTCCCTTCACACCGTGAGACCGTCCCGGAGGGACCCAGCACAGCCGTCATTCTTACCCCCTTGGCGACGTGCGCCGCCTCCTCAGCGTTGTTTGATTTTGTCCCGGAGCCTGCGCTGTTATGTTATCCCTTGGCCATGCGCAGTTAGTGCTGCCCGTCTTCTGACATCCTTTGGTGTCAGGCTGGCTGCGCCTGTGCGGCCGCGCTGCCCGAGATCCCACCTCGCAGTGTCGTCTAATGTAATCACACTGCGGGCCTGGGATCCATGGGCATGCGCAGTGCATATCTTCGCCTCTCACTACCTTCCTTCCGGCTTCTTCAGACTGTGCGGCGTCACGGCCGTGGCATGCTATTAGGGATCAGCTGACAGTGCACAGTCTGAAGAACGTGGAGGGAGATGAGTGAGAGCCTGAGGTGAAGATATGCACTGCGCATGCCCATGGATCCCAGGCCCGCAGTGTGATTAAATCAGAAGAGACTGCGAGGCAGATTCTCGGGCAGCGCATCCGCACAGGCGCAGGCAGCCTGACAACAAATGATATCAGAAGACGGGCAGCAGTAAGTGCACATGGCCAAGGGATAACATAACAGCGCTGGCTACGGGACAGATTCAAACAATGCTGAGGAGGCGGCGCATGGCACCAAGGGGGTTGGAATGACGGCTGTGCTGCGTCCCATTACCAAGGAAAGTCCCACCTCCAGGACGGTCTCACGGTGTGAGGGGACACATTTTATAAGTGTTAAGTTCTGCGTGTGCAAGGAGCTAAACAAAAAGAGCTACCTTTTCCTTGTGCAGCATTACTGCTGCACAAGGTGGCTCTTTCAGTAAGAAACGTCTGGGGGGAACAGGTTCCCTTAAATTTCAGTAGTTGTGTCAGCATGGCGGTCGCAGGACACATTGCCGGCTACACAGCTGGGGATCAGCTGAAGTTACTGAAACCCAATAACACTGGGTCATGTGTTTTGACTGTGCAGCCTGCACTTCTGAGCATCAACTGGCGGAGTTGGAGCCCAGGGATTACAGTTCAGGTGGTAGAAACAGGGAACGCAATAGGAGACCTGGATACTGTAGCCATCTAATTATTTAATCTGGAAGAGGAGTGGCAAATTCCTGCGAGATCCAGGCCTTGTTCATTTTCAGAAAAGTAAGCCGGTCAACGTTATCGGAGGATAGCCGCATGCGACGGTCTGTTAGTACACCACCTGCGGGACTAAAGACGCGTTCCGATAATACACTAGCAGCAGGGCAAGCCAGCACCTCCAATGCATACTGGCTTAGCTCTGGCCATGTATCCAGCTTAGAGACCCAAAATTTGAAGGGGGAAGAGCCGTCTGGGAGTACAGTAAGAGGGCAAGACATGAAGTCTGTCACCATGTGACGGAAACGTTGACTCCTGCTGACTGGAGCCATCTGTGATGGTGAAGACATGTGTGGCGGGCACACAAAACTGTGCCACAGTTGGGCCATACTGGTCTTGCCTTGTGCTGAGGCACTGATTCTGCTCCCTCTTTGTGCAGAGCTTCCTCCACTGCCTCGACGCACTGAGCTGCTTTGTAAAGCACTAGCAGCACTGCTCTCACTTGGACTGGAGAAGATGATGGAATTCACCAGTGTGTCTTGGTACTCCCGCATTTTATGCTCCCGGTTCAACAGTGTTATGAGGCTTTGTAAGTTGTCCCGGTAGCGAGGATCTAGGAGGGTGTACACCCAATAATCAGCTGTGTTGAGAATGTGGGCGATGCGGCGGTCATTTCTCAGGCACTGCAGCATGTAATCAGCCATGTGCTGCAGACTGCCAACTGGCCAAGAAACGCTGTCCCCGGCTTGAGGCGTGATCTCTGCCTGCTCTGCATCACCCCACCCTCACTCTACACACTGACTACTGGAGAATTGTGTAACTCCCTCCTCTGGACCGATGTCTTCCTCCTCCATTGACTCCTCCTCATCCTCCTCACAAAGAGTCCCCTGCCTAGGCCTTTGTGAGGAACCACGTAGCGCTGACTGTCCAGAAGCTGATGGAATTGGTGACTCCTCATCCTCCACCTCTTCCACAACATCATCCCTTAGCGCTTGCAGTGTTTGTTGAAGCAGGCAGATAAGGGGGACAGTCATGCTGACTAGTGCATCATCTGCTCTCGCCATCCGCATGGAATCATCGAAGGAACGCAAAACCTGGCAGACGTCCTTCATAGTGGCCCACTCAGTGGTTGTGAAGTCTGAACGGCGCGGAGTGCGACTTCTTTGCGCCTGATGCAGCTGGTACTCCATTACTGCTGACTGCTGCTCACACAACAGCTCCAACATATGTAACGTGGAATTCCACCTGGTGGGTAGGTCACATATGATGCGATGTTCCGGAAGGCGGAATCGGCCCTGCAGAGCTGCAATGCGCGATCTTGCCATGCTGGAACGCCGCAAGTGAGCACACTCTAGGCGGACCTTGTGCAGCACATGTGCCAGACATGGGATGTGAGTGAGGTTGCCTAGGCCCAGAGCTGCCACCAGATTTCGGCCATTGTCACACACTACCATGCCTGGCTGGAGATTCGCTGGCACAAACCACATGTCGCTCTCCTGCTTGATGGCATTCCAGAGCTCCTGCGCTGTGTGGCTTTGATTCCCCAAAGAAATTAATTTCAATACAGCCTGTTGACGTTTGGCCACGGCTGTGCTCATATCGGTCGTAACAGGTAAACGTTCATGGGTCCATGTGGAGGTGGACTGTGACGGCTCCTGCAGCGATGATTCTGAGGAACTTGAGTATGAGGAGGAGTTAATGCATACAGACTGGATTCCTGCAATCCTTGGAGTTGGCAGAACACGTCCTGCGCCACTCGCACGATCTGTACCTGGCTCGACAACATTAGCCCAATGGGCAGTGAGGGAAAGGTATCGCCCTTGTCCATGGTGACTGGTCCACGCATCGGTGGTGAGGTGGACCTTGCTACTGACGGTGTTCAGTAGCGCGTGTTTTATGTGTCCCTCCACATGCTTGTGCAGGGCAGGGACGGCTTGCCTGCTGAAATAAAAGCGGCTGGGCACATTGTATTGTGGGACTGCCAATGCCATCAAGTTACGGAAGGTGTCAGTCTCCACCAGCCTGAATGACAGCATTTCAAGGGACAGTATGCAATGCCAGCATTCAGAGCTTGTGCTCGGGGGTGGTATGCCGAGAATGGCCGCCTTTTCTCCCATGCCTGTGCTACCGATGGCTGTAGACTGGCCTGGGAGTGTGAGGATGACTGGGAACGTGGTGCTGTGGGTGGAATTACTGTGGGTCTCTGGACAACAGTGCCAGAGGTTCTTCCATGGCGATCCTGGGAGGAAGCCGAACCAGCTGTGTGTGAGCTGGAGGAAGAGGCAACAACACGAGCTGAAGAGGTGGTAGGTGCCGCTGTTGGTTGACCTAGGTCTTCAGTGTGTTTTTGTAACTCCACCGTGTGCTTGGTCCGCACATGTTTCCACATATTTGTGGTATTGAGGTTGCTGACATTTTTCCCTCTTTTGACTTTCTGATGACACACCTTGCATTTGACAAAGCAAATGTCATCTGCAACTGTGTCAAAAAAGGACCAGGCACTGCAAGTCTTGGGAGCGCCTGTTTTGGCTTTTGGAAGAGGCATGCTCCTAACGGGTGCCGAAGTGGAGTCTACAGGAACCACAGTCTTCCCCCTCCCTCTCCCTCTTTGGCCCGTTCGGAGAATCTCTTCCTCAGAGCTGCTCCCACCACCTTCCTGTACCTCACGCCACGATGGGTCAAGGACGACATCATCTACACTACCCTTTGCCACCAACTGCTCCTCCTGTTTAGTCTCAGCAGCACAGTACGCACCAGAAAGTGGCACCTGAGTCTCATCATCAGATGCGTACTGCAGTGTGGTGACCAGAGGCACTGGCCCACCCGCCTCTTCAGAGTCAGAGAGGCAAAGCTGTTGGGCATCACTGCACACTGCCTCTTCTTCCATTTCTCCAATGCAGCTTGGCTGGCCCCCTGTTTCCAAGCCAAGAGATTCAGAGAATAGAAGTAGAGATGGCTCCTGTCCTGGGCTCTCTGACTACCTGGGCAATTTGGCAGGTGGTGAAGAGACAGATGGGTGCTCTCCAGTGCTCTGTGCCTGAGAGGATGTGGCACTAATTGAAGTCGATGCTTTAGCTGCCATCCATCCGACAACGGCTTCAATTTGTTCTTCACGCAGCAGCGGTGTACGGCGATCTCCTACAAAGCTGCTCATGAAGGACTGTTCCCTGCTGAAACTGGGTGATAATGAGTCACCGGTGCCCACAGCAGGCACAGAATCCCCACGTCCTCTCCCTGCTCCGCGCACCCCCAACGCCCACGTCCACGTGCCTTACTCCCTGCCCTCTTCATCTTGGTTGATTGATAAAGATAAGCAGAAAAGTACTAAGGGCTTAGTGTGCTTATTCCTGAACAGCTCCTAACAGGTATAAGAAACACTAATTTTCTAAAGTGTGGACTAGACTTTAATAGGAGCTAATGTGGCCTACACAACTGTAAAGTGTTGTGTTTGGTGAACTTTATTATTTATTTGTTTTTTTTAAGAAATGACTACAGAGCGATGTGCACTCAGACAGAGACCGTGCAGACAGCCGTAAATGGCTCTGTAAGGCCAAAGAAAGCTCCTCAATGTAATCCTATGTAGTGTTTTTCCACAATTTAGCTGGAAACGGGTGGAAAGCCACTAATAGGAAATATTTGAAAAAATGTGCAGCAGGCTGCACTAATTGCAAAAAAGGACAATGGATTTAACGGTATGAGGCAGTGACGCACCCTGAGCTTACTGCAACCGGCTGTGGCTGCGGACAGACTACAGAGCGATGTGCACTCACACGGAGACCGTGCAGACAGCCGTAAACGGCGCTGCAAGGCCAAAAAAAGCTCCTCTATGTAATCCTATGTAGTGTTTTTCCACAATTTAGCTGGATACGGATGGAAAGCCACTAATAGGAAATATTTGAAAAAATGTGCAGCAGGCTGCACTAATAGCAAAAAAGGACAATGGATAGAACGGTATGAGGCAGTGACGCACCCTGAGGTGAACACAACTGGCTGTGGCTGCATACAGACTACAGAGCGATGTGCACTCACACAGAGACCGTGCAGACAGCCGTAAACGGCGCTGCAAGGCCAAAAAAACCTCCTCTATGTTATCCTATGTAGTGTTTTTCCACAATGTAGCTGGATACGGGTGGAAAGCCACTAATAGGAAATATTTGAAAAAAGTGCAGCAGGCTGCACTAATAGCAAAAAAGGACAATGGATAGAACGGTATGAGGCAGTGACGCACCCTGAGCTGAATACAACTGGCTGTGGCTGCACACAGACTACAGAGCGATGTGCACTCACACAGAGACCTTGCAGACAGCTGTGAACAGCGCTGCAAGGCAAAAGCAAAGTTCCCACACAGCGGTTGCTAAATTAGCCTTGGTAAAGCACAATGAAGCAAATCGCTATCTCTAAACTGGCACTCAGTCAGAACACAGCTTCCTGTCCCTAACTGAATTCACAGCAGACTGAGCCCTAAATGGCGACAGTGACTTTTATAGTGCATCATGACATCATTTCAGCAGCCAATCACATCCATGCCAGTACTTCCATGCCCACCATGCAGAACAGGATGTGCCCACACTTCTAATCAGTCCTCATTGGCTGAATTCGGGCAGTTTGAATTCTGGGAACTTCCGATTCCGGTATCCGATATACGGAAAACATCGGAACTCGGTATCAGAATTCCGATACCGCAAATATCGGCCGATACCCGATACTTGCGGTATCGGAATGCTCAACACTACTGATGACCCAATTAATTTTACTTTTATTGGTATCCATTTTTATTTTTGACATTTACCGGTAGCTGCTGCATTTTCCACCCTAGGCTTATACTCGAGTCAATAAGTTTTCCCAGTTTTTTGTTGCAAAATTAGGGGGGGTCGGCTTATACTCGGGTTGGCTTACACTCGAGTATATATGGTAATTAAATCTGGATAGTAAATGTATACTCCTATGTAATATGCAAAGCCAAAAAATTGAGTGCTATACCATATATAAAAAGTATCAAAAATCTTTATTAAATGGTTATAAATACATTTTGCAAAACATCATTTTTAATATACATGAACAAAAAACGAAGACAAAAGGACAAATAACCCCAGTAAAACAGCATGGGTCCAAGGCATAAATATGCAATTATAGTGAAAGCATCATGGTAGTAGATAAGGAACAAGCTGATCGCAGCAATACAAGTGCACTTAAGATAGCAAAACACAAATTAATAGCATTAAAGCAAGTGCATCTCAGTGATTATGCTGCCACAATGCACATAGTATCAGAGACCAGATTATCTAAGACCTGTTATAGGGTATTCCCTTCAATTACCATAGTTATATTGCAAGTCAAAGACAGTAATACTATTGCATCCATTAGTGCTTTCTAGGGTTGAGCGAAACGGATCGTTCATTTTCATAAGTCGCCGACTTTTGGCAAAGTCGGCGTCTCATGAAACCGAGCCGATCCCTGTGTGGGGTCTGCCATGCGGTACGCGACTTTCGCGCCAAAGTCGCGTTTCAATGACGCTAAAAGCGCCATTTCTCAGCCAATGAAGGTGGACGCAGAGTGTGGGCAGCGTGATGACATAGAACTCAGTCCCCACCATCTTAGAGAAGGGCATTGCAGTGATTGGCTTGCTTTCTGCGGCGTCACAGGGGCTATAAAGGGGCGTTCCCGCCGACCGCCATCTTACTGCTGCTGATCTGAGCGTAGGGAGAGGTCGCTGCCGCTTCTTCAGAAGCAGGGATAGTGATAGGCAGGGTACATAAAGCTACAAACCGCTTGTGCTGTAGCGATTTCCACTGTCCAACACCACCTTTTGATTGCAGGGACAGTGGAAGCTACATTTTTTTTTCCTCAGCGCTGTAGCTCATTGGGCTGCACTAGAAGGCTCCCTGACCCTGATAGCTGCGTTGCTGTGCCTGTGTGTACGCCGCTGTGCAAACCAACTGCTTTTTTCAAAGCACAAATCCTGTTTTTCCTTCCTTTCTGCACAGCTATCTTGTGTGTTTGTCCACACTTTTGTGTGCAGCAGTCCTTTTTATAGCTGCCTGCCATACTTTTCTGAGATAACTGCAGGGAGATAAATATTGGCAAGTCTGCCTCCGTGCCATTGCTGTGTGTGGTATCTGTCTCTCATTGTGTGGCACCAAAAACACTGTGTAATACTTGGCCTTTTTTTTTTTTTTTTGCTAAATTCTCCCTTTTCCCAAAAAAAAATTAGTGGGAGATAAATATTGGCAAGTCTGCCTCCGTGCCATTGCTGTGTGTGGTATCTGTCTCTCATTGTGTGCCACCGAAAACACTGTGTAATACTTGGCCCTTTTTTTTTTTTTTGCTAAATTCTCCCTTTTCCAAAAAAAAAATTAGTGGGAAATAAATATTGGCAAGTCTGCCTCCGTGCCATTGCTGTGTGTGGCATCTGTCTGTCATTGTGTGGCACCGAAAACACTGTGTAATACTTGGCCATTTTTTTTTTTTTTTGGGTACATTCTCCCTTTAATAATATCTCAAAAGACTACCAATCAAATGGTTACCAATTAGCAGCAAGGTAGTAGTGTTAAATAAAATTTAACTTTTAATAAATATTTTAAAAAGGACTATTGTCCCAATAAACACCAGGAACATAGACACAAACAAAAACCACACACAATACCACATATAAAGCCAGACGCTCCTGTCTAGCGCTGTAATCCTTATAGCATGGTGTCAGGTTTATCTTTACTACACCATAAATAGCAATACCCTATCACAATGCTACACAATTTGTTAGTGCCCAACCTACTATATGTGCGCAAAAACCAGCATGTTTATAGCATTCAGGGGTATAAAAAGGAACGGTCTCACCAGGCTCCAGGGACCTTCCTTAACAGCGTCATCCCATGCGTCCGATACATACAGACCGGGGGAGGATTTTCCACAGATCCTACTTACAACCCCTTTTCTCTCCAGTGTAAACGGATAATACTTGGCCCTTTTTTTTTTTTTTTGCTAAATTCTCCCTTTTCCCAAAAAAAAATTAGTGGGAGATAAATATTGGCAAGTCTGCCTCCGTGCCATTGCTGTGTGTGGCATCTGTCTGTCATTGTGTGGCACCGAAAACACTGTGTAATACTTGGCCATTTTTTTTTTTTTAGGGTAAATTCTCCCAGAAAAAAAAAAAAATAGTGGGAGATTAAGATTGGCATTTCTGCTTGAGTGTTGGTCCTGTGTGTGCCATCTGTCTCAAATTATTGGGGCACAGAAAACCTAGTGTGTAACATTGGGCCTGATTTTCCTTTCAGTGTCAGGCACCTATAAAGGTATATATAAATCCTACAGAAGTTTGAGTTCACCTGATAAGTTGTTTTACAGTAACAAATAGCGTTACTTTGGTTACGTTTTGCAAACAATGAGGAAGTCTAGTGGAAGAGGTCGTGGCCGTGGGCGGTCATTGTCAGCTGGTAATGATGGTAGTGGTGGTGGAGAATCAGGTGGTCATGGTAAAAGCAGTACAGCACCTAAGTCTCGAGTTGTTGAGCCAGGTTCATTGTCTGGCTACACAAGGCCTCGAATGCTCTCTTTTCTGGGAGTAGGAAAACCACTTTTGAAGCCGGAGCAGGAGGAACAAGTATTGGCTTTCATTGCTGACTCTGCCTCTAACTCTTTCGCCTCCTCCTCGGAAAGTGCCAAATGTCAGAGCAGTGCATCGTCAATGGATGCTCCCGGTCAGGATCAAGTCGCTTCCTTGTGTCCTTCACTAAAAACAATAGTGAAGGATGCGTCAGTCGACACAACAGGTTACTCCATGGAGCTCTTTACACATACCGTTCCTGGGTTACACAGTGAAACAGTTAACAGGCTATGCCCATTAGAAGTTGAATCGGACATGGAGTGCACAGATGCACAGCCACAGCCAGATTACTATGCTGCTCCTTTGACTCAGACCAGAACATTGCCCTCGCAGTGTACTGAGGCAGAATCAAAACCAGCGGAGACTATGGTGCTCCGTCACGAACGCAATACCACCGGCTTACACGGTGACACAGACGAAGTTGCACACAACATAGAAGAGGAGGTCATAGATGACCCAGTTGTGGACCCCGATTGGCAGCCATTGGGGGAACAGGGTGCAGGCGGCAGTAGTTCTGAAGCGGAGGAGGAGGAGCCGCAGCAGGCATCAACATCACAACAGGTTCCATCTACCGGGCGCGTATCTGGCCAAAAACGCGTGGCAAAACCAAAACCAGTTGGAGGACAGCGTGGCCATCCGGTTAAAGAAGCTCAGTCTGCAATGCCTGAAAAGGTATCCGATAGTAGAAAGAGTGCAGTCTGGGATTTTTTTAAACAACATCCAAATGATCAGCGCAAAGTCACCTGTCAAAAATGTTCAACTACCTTAAGCAGAGGTCAGAATCTTAAAAGTCTAAATACAAGTTGCATGCATAGACATTTATCCACCATGCATTTGCAAGCCTGGACTAACTACCAAACGTCCCTAAAGGTTGCAGCACCCTCGGCCAATGAAGCTAGTCAGCAACGCTACACCCCTTCCCTCCCTGTAAGCCGACCATTTCCCACACCACCTGCAGTATCTGTGCAGCTTTCTTCGCCAGGCCAAAGCAGTCAGGGAATCACCAGGTTAGTAGTAGGAAACACTGCATGTAGGGCACCGGCAAGAATACCATCTCCAACCCTCTCTCACTCACCCATGTCCACCGGCACCACCGCTAGTTCCACGATCTCCAGCTCTCCAGTCCAGCTCACCCTACATGAGACTCTTGTTAGGAAAAGGAAGTACTCATCCTCGCATCCGCGTACACAGGGTTTGAACGCCCACATTGCTAGACTAATCTCATTAGAGATGATGCCCTACCGGTTAGTTGAAAGCGAAGCTTTCAAAGCGCTGATGGACTACGCTGTACCACGCTACGAGCTACCCAGTCGGCAGTTCTTTTCTAGAAAAGCCATCCCAGCCCTCCAACAGCATGTTAAAGACCGCATCGTCCATGCACTCAGGCAGTCTGTGACTACAAAGGTGCACCTGACAACAGATGCATGGACCAGTAGGCATGGCCAGGGACGTTACGTGTCCATCACGGCACACTGGGTGAATGTGGTGGATGCAGGCTCCACAGGGGACAGCAGTATTTGGACAGTTCTGCCTAGCCCACGGTCAAGGAAAGAGTTGGCTGTAGGCGTTCGCCCCCCCTCCTCCTCTTCCTCCTCCTCCTGCAGAAGCTAGAGCTCATCCACAGACCGCAGTCGCACATCCAATCCATCCGCAGCTGCCACTGTTGCACACCAGGTGTGCCATTATGGGACAGCTAGTGGCAAGCGTCAGCAGGCTGTATTGGCAATGAAGTGTTTGGGCGACAACAGACACACCGCGGAAGTTCTGTCCGAGTACTTGCAGAAAGAAACTCAGTCATGGCTGGGCACTGTACATCTTGAGGCAGGCAAGGTAGTGAGTGATAACGGAAGGAATTTCATGGCTGCCATAGCCCTTTCCCAACTGAAACACATTCCTTGCCTGGCTCACACCTTAAACCTGGTGGTGCAGTGCTTCCTGAAAAGTTATCCGGGGTTACCTGACCTGCTCCTCAAAGTGCGCAGACTTTGCTCGCATATCCGCCGTTCGCCTGTACACTCCAGCCGTATGCAGAACTATCAGCGTTCTTTGAACCTTCCTCAGCATCGCCTAATCATCGACGTTGCAACAAGGTGGAACTCCACACTGCACATGCTTCAGAGAGTGTGCGAACAGAGGCGTGCTGTTATGTATTTGTGGGAGGATACATGGGCAGGCAGTTGGATGGCAGACATGGAGTTGTCAGGTGTGCAGTGGTCGAAGCTACAAGACCTGTGTCAAGTCCTTCAGTGTTTTGAGGAATGCACACGGCTGGTTAGTGCAGACAACGCAATAATAAGCATGAGCATCCCCTAATGCGTCTGCTGATGCAAAGTTTGACGCACATAAAGGAGCAGGCGTCTGCAGCCGAGGAAGAGGAAAGCCTTGATGACAGTCAGCCATTGTCTGGTCAGGGCCATGTAGAGGACGTGGTAGCGGGCAAAGAGGAGGAGGAGGACGAGGAGGATGATGGGGATGAGTACTTTTTGAATGAGGAAGCTTCTCCTGGGCCAACAGAAATTAGTGGCGTTGCAAGGCCGGGTTCTGTTTTTGTAACGGAGACAAGTGACGTAGATTTGCCTGTAACTGCCCCTCAAACCAGCACAACCGCAGATTTGCCAACTGGAACTTTGGCCCACATGGCGGATTATGCCTTATGTATCCTCAAAAAGGACCCACGCATTATTAAAATGATGACCGATGACGATTACTGGTTGGCCTGCATCCTTGACCCTCGCTATAAAGGCAAATTGCAAAATATTATGCCACATGAGAACCTCGAACAAATATTAGCAACCAAACAAGCAACTCTTGTAGACCGTTTGATTCAGGCATTCCCAGCACACAGCGCCGGTGATGGTTCTCACACGAGCTGCAGGGGGATACAGGGCAGAGGTGTTAGAGGTGCACAGATCAGAAGTGGCGTTGGACAGAGGGGTTTTCTGACCAGGTTGTGGAGTGATTTCGCAAAGACCGCAGACAGGACAGGTACTGCAGCATCTATTCAAAGTGACAGGAGACAACATTTGTCCAGTATGGTTACTAACTATTTTTCAGCCCTTATTGATGTTCTCCCTCAACCGTCATTCCTATTTGATTACTGGGCATCCAAATTAGACACCTGGCCTGAATTGGCAGAATATGCGTTGCAGGAGCTTGCTTTCCCAGCAGCTAGTGTGCTATCAGAAAGAGTATTCAGTGCTGCTGGTTCAATATTAACCGAAAAAAGGACTCGTCTGGCTACCCAAAATATGGATGATCTCACCTTCATTAAAATGAACCACTCCTGGATTTCAAATTATTTTGCCCCACCTTTCCCGGCTGACACCTAGCTTTCCTATAAAAAGGTCTTGCTTGTGGACTGGTCTTACTGAGTGTTCAAATCTCTTAATATGCAGCAGCTGTTTGACCAGCATACGACATGTTTACACATCCCCCAATGGGAAAACTCCCCCCACGGGGCCGTTGTCTCACTCTCGACACTTGGCGCAAGCACCCGTTAGTTACAGTGCTGTTTGTCAGAAGAGGTGGGTGTGCTCGCTTTTGGTCGACGGCACTGCCACTGGGTCCCTCATAGTACAATGTAGTGTCTCTGGCGGTGGTGGTGCGCACCCAACGTCAGACACACCGTTGTAACATGAGGGGCCCTGGGGCGGTACCGCCGGCCACAAGAGAGTTCCCCCCCCCAGCTCAAACTGTGCTCTACCACGTGCCAAATTATCTCGCACAGCTCCACCAATGTTTTGTCTATGCGCTGACATCATTCAATGCCTGGCACTGACAATCAATACCAATTTGTTGACATCTATGATGATAGTTACAGTAGTCTGGGTCAGTGTCCTATATTGACACCAGTAAATACTAATTTACTGCCAAATTACTTTGTCATAAACTCTGCAGATGAGCCCACCCCTGTACCTAAGCATGCCACCCTTTTTTTTACTTATAGTTGTTTTGCAAGACATTAACATCTATTTATTTTTTGGGAGTACTAACTGTGTCACACACTTCTTGCAATACTCCTCCACTGACCACAATGCTGCCTGCCTGTGTATCCATGTAACCGTTTTAAAACTGCCATGCCTGCCTATTGTTTGTTATTTTAGGCCTTTGTTAGCCTGTCTGCGGCCCCTACTTTCAATACTCCTCCACTGACCACAATGCTGCCTGGAGTGCCTGCCTGTGTATCCATGTAACCGATTTAAAACTGCCATGCCTGCCTATTGTTTGTTATTTTAGGCCTTTGATAGCCTGTCTGCGGCCCCTACTTGCAATACTCCTCCACTGACCACAATGCTGCCTGCCTGTGTATCCATGTAACCGATTTAAAACTGCCATGCCTGTTGTGAATTTGGATTCTGGGCTCCCCCGGTGGCCGCTTGTGGAATTGGACTTGTCATCCTCTTTCCTGTTTCACCTGATTCCATCAGTAGTGGGTGTCGCTATTTAAGCTCATTTCTCTGGTGGTTTCTTGCCGGTCAACAATGTTATCTGATGCCTCTCAGTGCTTGTTCCTGCTTCTAGACAACTACTGATAAGTTGGACTTTTGTCCATGTTTTGTTTTGCCTATTTGTTCCAGTTCGCAGCTGAAGTTTTGTTACTGTGTCTGGAAAGCTCTCGTCGATCAGGGATTGCTACTCTGGCGTTATGAGTTAATGCCAGAGTTTAAGGTAATCTCTGGATGGTGTTTTGTTAGTATTTTTCTGCTGACCATGAAAGTATACTATCTGTCTTCTGCTATCTAGTAAGCGGACCTCAAATTTGCTAAGACTATTTTCCTGCTGCGTTTGTTGTTTCATCTGAACTCACCGTCATTATATGTGGGGGGCTACTGTCTTCTTTGGAATATTTCTCTAGAGGTGAGCCAGGTCTTATATTTCCCTCTGCTAGCTATTTAGGTCTTAGGCCAGAGCTGGGCATCTAGCTATAAATAGGAAATGCTACCTGGCTATTTCTAGTTGCGCGGCAGGCTTAGTTCATGGTCAGTATAGTTCCATCTTCCGAGAGCTTGTCCCTCTATAGGCTTGCTATGATCTCTGCCTGCAGAGATCATGACAGTTTGACCGGCCCACTAAAGTGTTAAAGACCCAGGTTGAGAAAGGAGAGTTATAAGAAGTCTGCTGGAATTTTTTTTTTTTTTTTTTCCTCCAGTCTGCCTTGCTGCAGTCTTTTTTCTCTCTCTCCTCCTAATCTCTGTATGCTCTGTGTGCACCTGACAATAATGGATCTCCAGAGTGTAACTGCGGGTTTGAATAATCTCATCACGAAAGTACAAAATTTACAAGATTTTGTAGTACATGCTCCGGTATCTGAGCTGAGAATTCCTTTGCCGGAGTTCTTCACAGGGAATAGAGCTAGCTTCCAGAATTTCCGAAATAATTGTAAGCTTTATTTGTCCCTGAAGTCTCGTTCAGCTGGAGACCCTGCTCAGCAGGTTAGGATTGTGATTTCCTTGCTCAGGGGTGACCCTCAAGATTGGGCCTTCTCATTGCCAGCAGGGGATCCTGCGTTACGCGATGTGGATGCGTTTTTTCTGGCCTTGGGCTTGCTTTATGAGGAACCTCATTTGGAACTTCAGGCAGAAAAAACTTTGATGGCACTATCTCAGGGGCAAGACGAAGCTGAAGTTTTCTGCCAAAAATTCCGTAAATGGTCTGTGCTTACTCAGTGGAATGAGTGCGCCTTGGCGGCAACTTTCAGAGAAGGTCTCTCTGATGCCGTTAAGGATGTTATGGTGGGGTTCCCTTTGCCTGCAGGTCTGAATGAGTCCATGACAATGGCTATTCAGATTGATAGGCGTCTGCGGGAGCGCAAACCGATGCACCATCTGGCGGTGTCTATGGAAAAGACGCCAGAAAGTATGCAGTGTGATAGAATTCTGTCCAGGAGTGAGCGACAGAATTTTAGACGGAAGAATGGATTGTGTTTCTATTGTGGGGATTCTACTCATGTTATATCGGCATGCTCTAGGCGTACAAAGAAGCTTGATAAGTCTGTTTCCATTGGCACCATTCAGTCTAAGTTTATTTTGTCTGTAACCCTGATTTGCTCTTTGTCATCCATTGCCACGGACGCCTATGTTGACTCTGGCGCCGCTCTGAGTCTTATGGATTGGTCCTTTGCCAATCGTTGTGGTTTTGATTTAGAGCCTTTGGAGACTCTTATTCCTCTGAAGGGGATTGACTCCACCCCATTGGCTAATAATAAACCACAATACTGGACACAAGTAACCATGCGTATCAATCCGGATCACCAGGAGATTATTCGTTTCCTGGTGCTGTATAATTTACATGACGATTTGGTACTGGGATTGCCATGGTTGCAGTCTCACAACCCAGTCTTGGACTGGAGAGCTATGTCTGTGTTGAGCTGGGGATGTAAGGGTATTCATGGGGACGTACCTTTGGTTTCTATTTCGTCGTCCATTCCCTCTGAAGTCCCTGAGTTCCTCTCTGATTATCAAGACGTCTTTGACGAACCCAAGCTTGGGTCGTTACCTCCGCACCGTGAGTGCGATTGTGCCATAGATTTGATACCGGGTTGTAAATATCCAAAGGGTCGTTTGTTTAATTTGTCTGTGCCGGAACATGCTGCTATGCGGGAATATATAAAGGAGTCTTTGGAAAAGGGACATATTCGTCCATCTTCTTCTCCCTTGGGAGCTGGGTTTTTCTTTGTCTCAAAAAAAGACGGCTCTTTGAGACCATGTATTGATTATCGGCTTCTGAATAAGATCACTGTTAAGTATCAATACCCATTGCCATTGCTTACTGATTTGTTTGCTCGTATAGAGGGTGCTAAGTGGTTCTCTAAAATTGATCTTCGTGGGGCGTATAATTTGGTGCGGATCAGGCAGGGGGATGAGTGGAAGACCGCATTTAATACGCCCGAGGGCCACTTTGAGTATTTGGTCATGCCTTTTGGTCTTTCTAATGCCCCTTCAGTTTTCCAGTCTTTTATGCATGATATTTTCCGCGATTTTCTGGATAAATTTATGATAATATATCTGGATGATATTCTGATTTTTTCTGATGACTGGGACTCTCATGTCCAGCAGGTCAGGAGAGTTTTTCAGGTTCTGCGGTCTAATTCTTTATGTGTGAAGGGGTCTAAGTGCGTTTTTGGGGTCCAGAAAATTTCCTTTTTGGGGTATATTTTTTCTCCCTCTTCCATTGAGATGGATCCCGTCAAGGTGCAAGCTATTTGTGACTGGACTCAGCCCTCCTCTCTTAAGGGTCTTCAGAGATTTTTGGGCTTTGCCAACTTTTACCGCCGATTTATTGCTGGTTTTTCGGATGTCGTTAAACCACTGACTGATTTGACCAGACAAGGCGCTGATGTTGCTAATTGGTCCCCTCATGCTGTAGAGGCCTTTCAGGAGCTTAAGCGCCGTTTTGCCTCTGCCCCTGTGTTGCGTCAGCCTGATGTGAATCTGCCTTTTCAGGTTGAGGTTGACGCTTCGGAGATCGGAGCTGGGGCAGTGTTGTCGCAGAAAGGTTCCGACTGCTCCGTCATTAGGCCTTGTGCCTTCTTTTCTCGCAAATTTTCGCCCGCAGAGCGGAATTATGATGTTGGGAATCGGGAGCTTTTGGCCATGAAGTGGGCGTTTGAGGAGTGGCGCCATTGGCTCGAGGGGGCTAGGCATCAGGTGGTGGTATTGACTGACCACAAAAATTTGATTTATCTTGAGACTGCCAGACGCCTGAATCCTAGACAGGCGCGCTGGTCTTTATTTTTTTCTCGCTTTAATTTTGTGGTGTCATACCTACCGGGTTCTAAGAATGTTAAGGCAGATGCCCTTTCTAGGAGTTTTGACCCGGACTCTCCTGGTAATTCTGAACCCACAGGTATCCTTAGGGAGGGAGTAATTTTGTCGGCCGTTTCTCCTGATCTGCGGCGGTCCTTGCAAGAGTTTCAGGCGGATAGACCGGATCGTTGTCCGCCTGATAGACTGTTTGTTCCGGATGATTGGACCAGCAGAGTCATCTCTGAGGTACATTCTTCTGCATTGGCAGGTCATCCCGGAATTTTTGGTACCAGGGATTTGGTGGCAAGATCCTTCTGGTGGCCTTCTCTGTCACGAGATGTGCGAGTCTTTGTGCAGTCATGTGACGTTTGTGCTCGGGCCAAGTCTTGTAGTTCTCGGGCTAGCGGACTGCTGTTGCCCTTGCCTATTCCTAAGAGGCCTTGGACACACATCTCGATGGATTTTATTTCAGATCTGCCTGTTTCCCAGAAGATGTCTGTCATCTGGGTGGTCTGTGACCGTTTCTCTAAAATGGTCCATTTGGTTCCTCTGCCCAAGTTGCCTTCTTCTTCTGAGTTGGTTCCTCTGTTTTTTCAGAATGTTGTCCGATTGCACGGTATTCCTGAGAATATTGTTTCTGACAGAGGTACCCAATTTGTGTCTAGATTTTGGCGGGCATTCTGTGCTAGGATGGGCATAGATTTGTCTTTTTCATCTGCTTTTCACCCTCAGACTAATGGCCAGACCGAGCGGACTAATCAGACCCTTGAGACATATCTGAGGTGTTTTGTCTCTGCTGACCAGGATGATTGGGTTGCTTTTTTGCCATTGGCAGAGTTCGCCCTCAATAATCGGGCCAGTTCTTCCACCTTGGTGTCCCCGTTTTTCTGTAATTCGGGGTTTCACCCTCGATTTTCCTCCGGTCAGGTGGAATCCTCGGATTGTCCTGGAGTGGATGCGGTGGTGGAGAGATTGCATCACATCTGGGGGCAGGTTATGGACAATTTGAAGTTGTCACAGGAGAAGACTCAGCGTTTTGCCAACCGTCATCGTCGTGTTGGTTCTCGGCTTTGTGTTGGAGATTTAGTGTGGTTGTCTTCTCGTTTTGTCCCTATGAGGGTCTCTTCTCCTAAGTTTAAACCTCGGTTCATCGGCCCTTATAGAATATTGGAGATTCTTAATCCTGTTTCTTTCCGTTTGGACCTCCCTGCGTCCTTTTCCATTCATAACGTTTTTCATCGGTCGTTATTGCGCAGGTATGAGGTACCTGTTGTACCTTCTCTTGAGCCTCCTGCTCCGGTGTTGGTTGAGGGTGAGTTGGAGTACGTTGTGGAGAAAATTTTGGACTCTCGTGTTTCCAGACGGAAACTCCAGTATCTGGTCAACTGGAAGGGTTACGGCCAGGAGGATAATTCTTGGGTCAATGCATCTGATGTTCATGCTTCTGATCTTGTTCGTGCCTTCCATAGGGCTCATCCTGGTCGCCCTGGTGGATCTGGTGAGGGTTCGGTGCCCCCTCCTTGAGGGGGGGGTACTGTTGTGAATTTGGATTCTGGGCTCCCCCGGTGGCCGCTTGTGGAATTGGACTTGTCATCCTCTTTCCTGTTTCACCTGATTCCATCAGTAGTGGGTGTCGCTATTTAAGCTCATTTCTCTGGTGGTTTCTTGCCGGTCAACAATGTTATCTGATGCCTCTCAGTGCTTGTTCCTGCTTCTAGACAACTACTGATAAGTTGGACTTTTGTCCATGTTTTGTTTTGCCTATTTGTTCCAGTTCGCAGCTGAAGTTTTGTTACTGTGTCTGGAAAGCTCTCGTCGATCAGGGATTGCTACTCTGGCGTTATGAGTTAATGCCAGAGTTTAAGGTAATCTCTGGATGGTGTTTTGTTAGTATTTTTCTGCTGACCATGAAAGTATACTATCTGTCTTCTGCTATCTAGTAAGCGGACCTCAAATTTGCTAAGACTATTTTCCTGCTGCGTTTGTTGTTTCATCTGAACTCACCGTCATTATATGTGGGGGGCTACTGTCTTCTTTGGAATATTTCTCTAGAGGTGAGCCAGGTCTTATATTTCCCTCTGCTAGCTATTTAGGTCTTAGGCCAGAGCTGGGCATCTAGCTATAAATAGGAAATGCTACCTGGCTATTTCTAGTTGCGCGGCAGGCTTAGTTCATGGTCAGTATAGTTCCATCTTCCGAGAGCTTGTCCCTCTATAGGCTTGCTATGATCTCTGCCTGCAGAGATCATGACACATGCCTGCCTATTGTTTGTTATTTTAGGCCTTTGATAGCCTGTCTGCGGCCCCTACCTGCAATACTCCTCCACTGACCACAATGCTGCCTGCCTGTGTATCCATGTAACCGATTTAAAACTGCCATGCCTGCCTATTGTTTGTTATTTTAGGCCTTTGATAGCCTGTCTGCGGCCCCTACTTGCAATACTCCTCCACTGACCACAATGCTGCCTGGAGTGCCTGCCTTTGTATCCATGTAACCGATTTAAAACTGCCATGCCTGCCTATTGTTTGTTATTTTAGGCCTTTGATAGCCTGTCTGCGGCCCCTACTTGCAATACTCCTCCACTGACCACAATGCTGCCTGCCTGTGTATCCCTGTAACCGATTTAAAACTGCCATGCCTGCCTATTGTTTGTTATTTTAGGCCTTTGATAGCCTGTCTGCGGCCCCTACTTGCAATACTCCTCCACTGACCACAATGCTGCCTGCCTGTGTATCTATGTAACCGATTTAAAACTGCCATGCCTGCCTATTGTTTGTTATTTTAGGCCTTTGATAGCCTGTCTGCGGACCCTACTTGCAATACTCCTCCACTGACCACAATGCTGCCTGCCTGTGTATCCATGTAACCGATTTAAAACTGCCATGCCTGCCTATTGGTTGTTATTTTAGGCCTTTGTTAGCCTGTCTGCGGCCCCTACTTGCAATACTCCTCCACTGACCACACCAATGCTGCCCGTGTACCCCTGGAACCTATTTAAAAGCTCATAGAGCCTAGTTATATATTTTATTTACTATTAATAAGGCCATGATGGACTACGCTGTACCACGCTACAAGCTAACCAGTCGACACTTCTTTTGCGAGAAAAGCCATCCCAACCCTCCACCAGCATGTAAAAGACCGCATTGTCCATGCACACTGGCAATCTGTGAGTACAAAGGTGCACCTGACAACAGACGCATGGACCTGTAGGCTTGGCCATGGAAGATTACGTGTCCATTAAGGCGCAATGGGTTAATGTGGTGGATGCATGGTCCACAGGGGACAGCCTACTAAGTCTGTCTGCAGTCCCTAATTCAAATTGTCCTCCACTGTCTAAATCGGAGCTTCCACCTTCTGGCTTTCAGCCTATAGTATCAGAAATAAAACTGCATTTGGCCTTCAACTTTGGTTACGGCCTACTAACGGTGTCTGCCCCTGCCTGGTGTTTGTCCTCAACTGAATAAAGCTGAGCTTCAACCTTCTGGCTCTCATTAAGTGCTGTGTTTTTAAAAATTGGTGGTTAGGGCCTACTAACGGTGTCTGCCCCTCCCTGGTGTTTGCCCTCAACTGAATAAAGCTGAGCTTCCACCTTCTGGCTTTCGGCCTATAGTATCAGATATTAAACTGCATTTGGCCTTCAACTTTGGTTACGGCCTACTAACGGTGTCTGCCCCTGCCTGGTGTTTGTCCTCAACTGAATAAAGCTGAGCTTCAACCTTCTGGCTCTCATTAAGTGCTGTGTTTTTAAAAATTGGTGGTTAGGGCCTACTAACGGTGTCTGCCCCTCCCTTTTGTTTGCCCTCAACTGAATAAAGCTGAGCTTCCACCTTCTGGCTTTCGGCCTATAGTATCAGATATTAAACTGCATTTGGTCTTCAACTTTGGTTACGGCCTACTAACGGTGTCTGCCCCTGCCTGGTGTTTGTCCTCAACTGAATAAAGCTGAGCTTCAACCTTCTGGCTCTCATTAAGTGCTGTGTTTTTAAAAATTGGTGGTTAGGGCCTACTAACGGTGTCTGCCCCTCCCTGGTGTTTGCCCTCAACTGAATAAAGCTGAGCTTCCACCTTCTGGCTTTCGGCCTATAGTATCAGATATTAAACTGCATTTGGCCTTCAACTTTGGTTACGGCCTACTAACGGTGTCTGCCCCTGCCTGGTGTTTGTCCTCAACTGAATAAAGCTGAGCTTCAACCTTCTGGCTCTCATTAAGTGCTGTGTTTTTAAAAATTGGTGGTTAGGGCCTACTAACGGTGTCTGCCCCTCCCTGGTGTTTGCCCTCAACTGAATAAAGCTATAAATAAATAAATAAATGGCGCTCCTTCCCTTCCGAGCCTTACCATGTGCCCAAACAGTGGTTTACCCCCACATGTGTGGTATCGGTGTACTCAGGAGAAATTGTCCAACAAATTTTAGGATCCATTTTATCCTGCTGCCCATGTGAACATGAAAAAATTGAGGCTAAATTAATTTTTTTGCGAAAAAAAAGTACTTTTTCATATTTACGGATTAATTTGTGAAGCACCTGGGGCTTTAAAGTGCTCACTATGCTTCTAGATAAGTTCCTTGGGGGGTCTAGTTTCCAAAATGGGGTCACTTGTGGGGGTTCTCCAATGTTTAGGCACACGGGGGCTCTCCAAACGCGACATGGTGTCCGATAAAGATTGGAGCCAATTTTTCATTCAAAAAGTCAAATGGCGCTCCTTCCTTTCTGAGCCCTGCCGTGCGCCCAAACAGTGGTTTACTCCCACATATGAGGTATCAGCGTACTCAGGTCAAATTGAACAATAACACTCGTGGTCCAGTTTCTCCTTTTACCCTTGGGAAAATAAAAAAATTGTTGCGAAAAGATCATTTTTGTGACTAAAAAGTTAAATGTTAATTTATTCCTTCCATGTTGCTTCTGCTGCTGTGAAACACCTGAAGGGTTAATAAACTTCTTGAATGTGGTTGTGAGCACCTTGAGGGGTGCAGTTTTTAGAATGGTGTCACTTTTGGGTATTTTCAGCCATATAGAACCCTCAAACTGACTTCAAATGTGAGGTGGTCCCTAAAAAAAATGGTTTTGTAAATTTTGTTGTAAAAATGAAAAATCACTGGTCAAATTTTAACCCTTATAACTTCCTAGCAAAAAAAAAAATTTGTTTCCATAATTATGGTGATGTAAAGTAGACATGTGGGAAATGTTATTTATTAACTATTTTGTGTCACATAACTCTCTGGTTTAACAGAATAAAAATTCAAAATGTGAAAATTGCAAAATTTTCAAAATTTTCGCTAAATTTCCATTTTTTTCACAAATAAACTCAGAAATTATCGACCTAAATTTACCACTAACATGAAGCCCAATATGTCACGAAAAAACAATCTCAGAATCGCTAGGATCCGTTGAAGCGTTCCTGAGTTATTACCTCATAAAGGGACACTGGTCAGAATTGCAAAAAACGGCAAGGTCATTAAGGCCAAAATAGGCTGGGTCATGAAGGGGTTAATTATTTTTTTTACAGGGAGAATTTACAAAAAAAAAAAAAATGGCCCAATATTACACACTGGTTTTCGGTGGCACACAAGGAGAGACAGATGCCACACACAGGACTGGCACAGAGGCAGACTTGCCAATCTTTATCTCCCACTATTAATTATTTTTTTTACAGGGAGAATTTACCAAAAAAAAAAAAATGGCCCAGCATTACACACTGGTTTTCGGTGGCACACAAGGAGAGACAGATGCCACACACAGCACTGGCACAGAGGCAGACTTGCCAATCTTTATCTCCCACTATTAATTTTTTTTTTTTACAGGGAGAAATTAACAAAAAAAAAAAATGGCCCAATATGACACACTGGTTTTCGGTGGCACACAAGGAGAGACAGATGCCACACACAGGACTGGCACAGAGGCAGACTTGCCAATCTTTATCTCCCACTATTAATTTTTTTTTTACAGGGAGAATTTACCCCCCCCAAAAAAAATGGCCCAATATTACACATTGGTTTTTGGTGGCACACAAGGAGAGACAGATGCCACACACAGCACTGGCACAGAGGCAGACTCCCACTTTTAATTTTTTTTTTACAGGGAGAATTTACCCCCGCCAAAATAAATGGCCCAATATTACACACTGGTTTTCGGTGGCACACAAGGAGAGACAGATGCCACACACAGGACTGGCACAGAGGCAGACTTGCCAATCTTTATCTCCCACTATTAATTATTTTTTTACAGGGAGAATTTACCCCCCCCAAAAAATGGCCCAATCTTACACACAAGGAGAGACAGATGCCACACACAGGACTGGCACAGAGGCAGACTTGCCAATCTTTATCTCCCACTATTAATTATTTTTTTTACAGGGAGAATTTACCAAAAAAAAAATGGCCCAATATTACACACTGGTTTTCGGTGGCACACAAGGAGAGACAGATGCCACACACAGGACTGGCACAGAGGCACACTTGCCAATCTTTATCTCCCACTATTAATTTTTTTTTTACAGGGAGAATTTACCAAAAAAAAAGGCCCAATATTACACACTGGTTTTCGGTGGCACACAAGGAGAGACAGATGCCACACACAGGACTGGCACAGAGGCAGACTTGCCAATCTTTATCTCCCACTATTAATTATTTTTTATACAGGGAGAATTTACCCCCCAAAAAAAAGGCCCAATATTACACACTGGTTTTTGGTGGCACACAAGGAGAGACAGATGCCATACACAGGACTGGCACAGAGGCAGACTTGCCAATCTTTATCTCCCACTGTTAATTATTTTTTTTACAGGGAGAATTTACCAAAAAAAAAAGGCCCAATATTACACACTGGTTTTCGGTGGCACACAAGGAGAGACAGATGCCACACACAGGACTGGCACAGAGGCAGACTTGCCAATCTTTATCTCCCACTATTAATTATTTATTTACAGGGAGAATTTACCCCCCCCAAAAAATGGCCCAATATTACACACTGGTTTTCGGTGGCACACCAGGAGAGACAGATGCCACACACAGCACTGGCACAGAGGCAGACTTGCCCATCTTTATCTCCCACTATTAATTATTTTTTTTACAGGGAGAATTTACCAAAAAAAAAAAATGGCCCAATATTACACACTGGTTTTCGGTGGCACACAAGGAGAGACAGATGCCACACACAGGACTGGCACAGAGGCAGACTTGCCAATCTTTATCTCCCACTATTAGATATTTTTTTTACAGGGAGAAATTACCAAAAAAAAAAAAATGGCCCAGCATTTCACACTGGTTTTCGGTGGCACACAAGGAGAGACAGATGCCACACACAGCACTGGCACAGAGGCAGACTTGCCAATCTTTATCTCCCACTATTATTTTTTTTTTTTTACAGGGAGAAATTAACAAAAAAAAAATGGCCCAATATGACACACTGGTTTTCGGTGGCCCACAAGGAGAGACAGATGCCACACACAGGACTGGCACAGAGGCAGACTTGCCAATCTTTATCTCCCACTATTAATTATTTTTTTTACAGGGAGAATTTACCAAAAAAAAAAAAAATGGCCCAGCATTTCACACTGGTTTTCGGTGGCACACAAGGAGAGACAGATGCCACACACAGCACTGGCACAGAGGCAGACTTGCCAATCTTTATCTCCCACTATTAATTTTTTTTTTTACAGGGAGAAATTAACAAAAAAAAAATGGCCCAATATGACACACTGGTTTTCGGTGGCACACAAGGAGAGACAGATGCCACACACAGGACTGGCACAGAGGCAGACTTGCCAATCTTTATCTCCCACTATTAATTATTTTTTTTACAGGGAGAATTTACCCCCATCCCCCCAAAAAAATGGCACAATATTACACACTGGTTTTTGGTGGCACACAAGGAGAGACAGATGCCACACACAGCACTGGCTCAGAGGCAGACTTGCCAATCTTTATCTCCCACTATTAATTATTTTTTTTACAGGGAGAATTTACCCCCCCAAAAAAAAATGGCCCAATATTACACACTGGTTTTCGGTGGCACACAAGGAGAGACAGATGCCACACACAGGACTGGCACAGAGGCAGACTTGCCAATCTTTATCTCCTACTATTAATTATTTTTTTTACAGGGAGAATTTTCCAAAAGAAAAAAAAATGGCCCAATATTACACACTGGTTTTCGGTGGCACACAAGGAGAGACAGATGCCACACACAGCACTGGCACAGAGGCAGACTTGCCAATCTTTATCTCCCACTATTAATTATTTTTTTTACAGGGAGAATTTACCCCCCAAAAAAGGCCCAATATTACACACTGGTTTTCGGTGGCACACAAGGAGAGACAGATGACACACACAGCATTGGCACAGAGGCAGACTTGCCAATCTTTATCTCCCACTATTAATTATTTTTTTTACAGGGAGAATTTACCAAAAAAAAAAAATGGCCCAGTATTACACACTGGTTTTCGGTGGCACACAAGGAGAGACAGATGCCAAACACAGCACTGGCACAGAGGCAGACTTGCCAATCTTTATCTCCCACTATTAATTATTTTTTTTACAGGGAGAATTTACCCCCCCCCCAAAAAAAATGGCCCAATATTACACACTGGTTTTCGGTGGCACACAAGGAGAGACAGATGTCACACACAGCACTGGCACAGAGGCAGACTTGCCAATCTTTATCTCCCACTATTAATAATTTTTTTTACAGGGAGAATTTACCAAAAAAAAAAAATGGCCCAATATTACACACTGGTTTTCGGTGGCAGACAAGGAGAGACAGATGCCACACACAGGACTGGCACAGAGGCAGACTTGCCAATCTTTATCTCCCACTATTAATTATTTTTTTTACAGGGAGAATTTACCAAAAGAAAAAAAAAAGGCCCAATATTACACACTGGTTTTCGGTGGCACACAAGGAGAGACAGATGCCACACACAGGACTGGCACAGAGGCAGACTTGCCAATCTTTATCTCCTACTATTAATTATTTTTTTTACAGAGAGAATTTACCAAAAAAAAAAATGGCCCAATATTACACACTGGTTTTCGGTGGCACACAAGGAGAGACAGATGCCACACACAGCACTGGCACAGAGGCAGACTTGCCAATCTTTATCTCTCACTATTAATTATTTTTTTTACAGGGAGAATTTACCAAAAAAAAAAATGGCCCAGTATTACACACTGGTTTTCGGTGGCACACAAGGAGAGACAGATGCCACACACAGCACTGGCACAGAGGCAGACTTACCACTCTTTATCTCCCACTATTAATTATTTTTTTTACAGGGAGAATTTACCCCCCCCAAAAAAATGGCCCAATATTACACACTGGTTTTCGGTGGCACACAAGGAGAGACAGATGCCACACACAGGACTGGCACAGAGGCAGACTTGCCAATATTTATCTCCCACTATTAATTTTTTTTTTACAGGGAGAATTTACCCCCCAAAAAATATGGCCCAATATTACACACTGGTTTTCGGTGGCACACAAGGAGAGACAGATGCCACACACAGCACTGGCACAGAGGCAGACTTGCCAATCTTTATCTCCCACTATTTATTTATTTATTTTTTTCAGGGAGAATTTAAAAAAAAAAAAAAAACAATATTACACACTAGGTTTTCTGTGGCACACAATGAGAGACAGATGCCACACACAGCACTGGCACAGAGGCAGACTTGCCAATATTTATCTCCCTGCAGTAATCTCAGTAAAGTATGGCAGGCAGCTATAAAAAGGACTGCTGCACACAAAAGTGTGGACAAACAAACAAGATAGCTGTGCAGAAAGGAAGGCACAACGGGATTTGTGCTTTGAAAAAAGCAGTTGGTTTGCACAGTGGCATACACACACAGCAACGCAGCTATCAGGGAGCCTTCTAGGGCAACCCAATAAGCTACAGTGCTGAGGAAAAAAAATGTAGCTTCCACTGTCCTGCAAACAAAAGGTGGTGTTGGACAGTGGAAATCGCTACAGCACAAGCGGTTTGGGGGTGAATGTACCCTGCCTAACACTGTCTATCCCTGCTTCTGATGAAGCGACACCTCTCCCTACGCTCAGATCAGCAGCAGTAAGATGGCGGTCGGCGGGAACGCCCCTTTATAGCCCCTGTGACGCCGCAGAAAGCAAGCCAATCACTGCAATGCCCTTCTCTAAGATGGTGGGGACTGAGATCTATGTCATCACGCTGCCCACACTCTGTGTCCACCTTCATTGGCTGAGAAATGGCGCTTTTAGCGTCATTGAAACGCGACTTTGGCGCGAAAGTCGCGTACCGCATGGCCGACCCCACACAGGGATCGGGTCGGGTTTCATGAGACGCCGACTTTGCCAAAAGTCGGCGACTTATGAAAATCAATGATCCGTTTTGCTCAACCCTACTCCTAACCCTAATCCCAACCATAACCATTACCACAACTCTAACCCTGACACACCCCTAACACTAATCCCAACCGCGAATGTAATCCAAACCCTAGCCCTAACCCTAACTCTAGCCCTAACCCTAAACCTAATGGAAATAAATACATTTTTTTCATAGAAAAAAAAATATTTTTGCATTGCTTTATTCTGAGGACTAGGGTTGAGCGACTTTCATTTTTTTAAGATCGAGTAGGGTTTTGGGAAACCCGATTTTGTCCAGAGTCGAGTCGAGTGCAGTCGGCCGATTATCGCTAAAAGTCGGGGATCGACCGAAACACGAAACCCAATGCAAGTCAATGGGGAAGCATAGTCGGCAGTGAGTGGAGGCCAGGAAAACACCTACAGTGCCCATTTTAATGCCAAAAACATCCATTCTTGTTTCTGAAGCTTGCCAATCTTAATTAACTGTATAATAATAGTTGGGCATAAGGAATTGGGGGAAAGTTGTGGGGGGAGTAGGGCTGGCTCAAGTTTTTCGTGGGCCCAGGAAATGCGGACTACGTCACGGCGGTGTTGCAGGGAAAGGTAAGTATTTAAAAGTTGCAAGTGCTGTGATCCTGAGCAAGCAGGGGGGGCCCACTCGTTCGCATTGCCACTGGCACAGGGCCCCTCAAAGTACGGCGGTGTGTTTGCATGGCGGGGGCGCCTCCCACCAGCAGCGACACTTTTGCGTACTCTGAGGGGCCCTGTGCCAGTGACGTCGCCAACGAGTATGCCCCCCCACCTGATGAAGGAACCTGCACTTTCATCTGCACCTTCCTCTTTGTCCCTGTGTAAGGTGGTATAACATGCGGGAAGGGGAACCTTACTTTCAGCAGGGTCAGATTCTGGCTGTGTAGAGTACAAGGGGAATGTAGTGGTCTAGGTCAATGTACCAGCAGACTCATTTAGCAGTGGCTGGGCAATGGGCAGGATGAGGAGGAAACAGATATAGGGCCAAAGAATAAAGTAGGCTACATGCAGTTCAAAATTGGTAACAGGACTAAACAGGCGGCATTGCTTTGTTCAGTGGAGTAGCAAACCCAAGAGCAGCAGACACTGTTTCAAGGGCCTAACCACACTAGTAGGCCAAATGCAGTTTAATATCTGATAGTATAGGGCGAAAGCCAGAATGTGGAAGCTCAGCTTTGTTCAGTTGAGGACAACACCAGGGAGGGGCAGACACCTTTAGTAGGCCGGAAAAGCCTATTGCATTTTTTAAAATGGTAATTTGGAGCAGAAGGTTGAAGCTCAGCTTTATTTAGTTGAGGGCAACACCAGGGAGGGGCAGAAGCCGTTAGTAGGCCCTAACCACCATTTTTTTTTTTTTTAAAACCACTTAATGAGAGCCGGAAGGTTGAAGCTCAGCTTTATTTAGTTGAGGACAACACCAGGGAGGGGCAGAAGCCGTTAGTAGGCCCTAACCACCATTTTTTTTTTAAAACCACTTAATGAGAGCCGGAAGGTTGAAGCTCAGCTTTATTTAGTTGAGGACAACACCAGGGAGGGGCAGAAGCCGTTAGTAGGCCCTAACCAAAGTTGAAGGCCAAATGCAGTTTAATTTCTGATACTATAGGCCGAAAGCCAGAAGGTGGAAGTTCCGATTTAGACAGTGGAGGACAATTTGAATTAGGGACTGCAGACAGACTTAGTAGGCTGTCCCCTGTGGACCATGCATCCACCACATTAACCCATTGCGCCGTAATGGACACGTAATCTTCCGTGGCCATGCCTACAGGTCCATGCGTCTGTTGTCAGGTGCACCTTTGTACTCACAGATTGCCAGAGTGCATGGACAATGCGGTCTTCTACATGCTGGTGGAGGGTTGGGATGGCTTTTCTCGCAAAAGAAGTGTCGACTGGTTAGCTTGTAGCGTGGTACAGCGTAGTCCATCATGGCCTTATTAATAGTAAATAAAATATATAACTAGGCTCTATGAACTTTTAAATAGGTTCCAGGGGTACACGGGCAGCATTGGTGTGGTCAGTGGAGGAGTATTGCAAGTAGGGGCTGCAGACAGGCTATCAAAGGCCTAAAATAACAAACAGTAGGCAGTCATGGCAGTTTTACATCGGTTACATGGATACACAGGCAGGCACTCCAGGCAGCATTGTGCTCAGTGGAGGAGTATTGCAAGTAGGGGCCGCAGACAGGCTATCAAAGGCCTAAAATAACAAACAGTAGGCAGTCATGGCAGTTTTACATCGGTTACATGGATACACAGGCAGGCACTCCAGGCAGCATTGTGGTCAGTGGAGGAGTATTGCAAGTAGGGGCCGCAGACAGGCTATCAAAGGCCTAAAATAACAAACAGTAGGCAGTCATGGCAGTTTTACATCGGTTACATGGATACACAGGCAGCTAGGTGGTGAGTGGAGGAGTATTTAAAGTAAGGACCGCAGACAGGCTATCAAAGGCCTAACATAACAAACAATAGGCTCATGGCAGTTTTACAGCGGTTACATGGATACACGGGCAGGCAGCTTGGTGGTGAGTGGAGGAGTATTTAAAGTATGGACCGCAGACAGGCTTCGAAGGCCTAACACAATAAAATGGGCTGGCTGTAGGCACTTTAAAATTGGTTCCAGGGGTACACGGGCAGCAGTGGTCTGGTCAGTGGAGGCCTAGTGGAAGGAGGGACCGCAGACAGGCTTCGAAGGCCTAACACAATAAAATGGGCTGGCTGTAGGCACTTTAAAATTGGTTCCAGGGGTACACGGGCAGCAGTGGTCTGGTCAGTGGAGGCCTAGTGGAAGGAGGGACCGCAGACAGGCTTCGAAGGCCTAACACAATAAAATGGGCTGGCTGTAGGCACTTTAAAATTGGTTCCAGGGGTACACGGGCAGCAGTGGTCTGGTCAGTGGAGGCCTAGTGGAAGTATGGACCGCAGACAGGCTTCGAAGGCCTAACACAATAAAATGGGCTGGCTGTAGGCACTTTAAAATTGGTTCCAGGGGTACACGGGCAGCAGTGGTCTGGTCAGTGGAGGACTAGTGGAAGTATGGACCGCAGACAGGCTTCGAAGGCCTAACACAATAAAATGGGCTGGCTGTAGGCACTTTAAAATTGGTTCCAGGGGTACACGGGCAGCAGTGGTCTGGTCAGTGGAGGACTAGTGGAAGGAGGGAGCGCAGAAAGGCTTCAAAGGCCTAAAATAACAAACAATAGGCTCATGGCAGTTTTACAGCGGTTACATGGATACACGGGCAGGCAGCTTGGTGGTCAGTGGAGGAGTAGGGACCGCAGACAGGCTATCAAAGGCCTAAAATAACAAACAATAGGCTCATGGCAGTTTTACAGCGGTTACATGGATACACGGGCAGGCAGCTTGGTGCTGAGTGGAGGAGTAGTGCAAGGAGTGTCTGTCCCAGTACTCCCAAAATATAAATAGATGTTAATGTCTCGCAAAACAACCAAAACAAAAAAAAAGATGGCATACTTAGGTACAGGGGTGGGCTCATCTGCTGTGTTTCTGACATAGTAATTTGGCAGTAACTATTTAATGGTGCCAATATAGGACACAGACACAGACTACTTTAAGTTGCATCATAGATGTCTACAAATTTGTATTGTCAGTGCCAGACATTGAATGATGTCAGCGAATAGACTAAAGATTGGTGGAGCTGTGCGACATAATTTTGCACGTAGTACAGCCCAGTTTGAGCTGGGGTAGGGGGGAACTCTCTTGAGGCCGGCGGGACCGCCCCAGGGCCACTCATGTTACAACGGTGTGTCTGACGTTGGGTGCGCACCACCACCGCCAGAGACACTACATTGTACTATGAGGGACCCAGTAGCAATGCCGTCAACCAAAAGCGAGCACACCCACCTCTTCAGACAAACAGCAGTCTCACGGGTGCTTGCGCCAAGTCGCGATACCACGGCCCCGTGTGGGGAGTTTGGCCATTTAGGGAGGTGTAAACATGTCGTATGCTGTACAATCTGCAGCAGCAAATTAGACATTAGAAAAGTAATTCACAGGCAAGAGCTTTTCATAGGAAAGCTAGGTGTCGGCCGGGCAAGGTGGGGCAAAAGATTTTGAAATCCAGTTGTGGTTCATTTTAATGAATGTTAGATCGTCAACATTTTGGGTAGCCAGACGAGTCCTTTTTTCGGTTAATATTGACCCTGCAGCACTGAATACTCTTTCTGATAGGACACTTGCTGCCGGGCAAGCAAGCTCCTGCAATGCATATTCTGCCAATTCTGGCCAGGTGTCTAATTTGGAGGCCCAGTAATCAAATGGGAATGACGGTTGAGGGAGAACATCGATAAGGGATGAAAAATAGTTAGTAACCATACTGGACAAATGTTGTCTCCTGTCACTTTCAATTGATGCAGCAGTACCTGTCCTGTCTGCGGTCATAGCAAAATCACTCCACAACCTGGTCAGAAAACCCCTCTGTCCAACGCCACTTCTGATGTGTGCACCCCTAACACTCCTAGTCTGCTGCCCCCTGGAGCTCGTGTGAGAACGATCACGTGCGCTGTGTGCTGGGAATGCCTGAAGCAAACGGTCAACAAGAGTTGATTGTTTGGTTGCTAATATTAGTTCCAAGTTCTCATGTGGCATAACATTTTGCAATTTGCCTTTATAGCGTGGATCAAGGAGGCAGGCCAACCAGTAATCGTCATCGTTCATCATTTTCGTAATGCGTGTGTCCCTTTGTAGGATACGTAAGGCATAATCCGCCATGTGGGCCAAAGTTCCACTTGTCAAATCTCCGGTTGTGATTGGTTGAGGGGCAGTTGCAGGCAAATCTACGTCACTTGTGTCCCTCAAAAAACCAGAACCCGGCCGTGACACGCAACCAATTTCCTGTGCCCCCGTGAAAGTTTCCGCATTAAAAATATACTCATCCCCATCATCCTCCTCGTCCTCCACCTCCTCTTCGCCCGCTACCTCGTCCTGTACACTGCCCTGACCAGACAATGGCTGACTGTCATCAAGGCTTCCCTCTTCCTCTGGTGCAGACGCCTGCTCCTTTATGTGCGTCAAACTTTGCATCAGCAGACGCATTAGGGGGATGCTCATGCTTATTACGGCGTTGTCTGCACTAACCAGCCGTGTGCATTCCTCAAAACACTGAAGGACTTGACACATGTCTTGTATCTTCGACCACTGCACACCTGACAACTCCATGTCTGCCATCCTACTGCCTGCCCGTGTATCCTCCCACAAATAAATAACAGCACGCCTCTGTTCGCACAGTCTCTGAAGCATGTGCAGTGTTGAGTTCCACCTTGTTGCAACGTCTATGATTAGGCGATGCTGGGGAAGGTTCAAAGACCGCTGATAGGTCTGCATACGGCTGGCGTGTACAGGCGAACGTCGGATATGTGAGCAAAGTGCACGCACTTTGAGGAGCAGGTCGGAGAACCCAGGATAAGTTTTCAATAAGCACTGCACCACCAGGTTTAAGGTGTGAGCCAGGCAAGGAATGTGTTTCAGTTGGGAAAGGGAGATGGCAGCCATGAAATTCCTTCCGTTATCACTCACTACCTTGCCTGCCTCAAGATCTACTGTGCCCAGCCACGACTGCGTTTCTTGTTGCAAGAACTCGGACAGAACTTCCGCGGTGTGTCTGTTGTCGCCCAAACACTTCATAGCCAATACAGCCTGCTGACGCTTGGCAGTAGCTGGCCCATAATGGGACAACTGGTGTGCAACAGTGTCATCTGCCGATGGAGTGGTTGGCCGACTGCGTTCTGTGGAAGAGCTGTAGCTTCTGCAGGAGGACGAGGAGGAGGAGGAGGGGGTGCGAACGCCTACAGCCAACTGTTTCCTAGACCGTGGGCTAGGCACAACTGTCCCTAAATTGATGTCGCCTGTGGACCCTGCATCCACCACATTCACCCAGTGTGCCGTGATGGACACATAACGTCCCTGGCCATGCCTACTGGTCCATGCATCTGTAGTCAGGTGCACCTTTGTACTCACAGATTGCCTGAGTGCATGGACGATGCGCTGTTTAACATGCTGGTGCAGGGCTGGGATGGCTTTTCTGGAAAAAAAGTGTCGACTGGGTAGCTCGTATCGTGGTTCAGCGTACTCCATCAGGGCTTTGAAAGCTTCGCTTTCAACTAACCGGTAGGGCATCATCTCTAACGAGATTAGTCTAGCTATGTGGGCGTTAAAACCCTGTGTACGCGGATGCGAGGATAAGTACTTCCTTTTTCTAACCAGAGTCTCATGTAGGGTGAGCTGGACTGGAGAGCTGTAGATCGTGGAACTTTCGGGTGTGCCGGTGGACATGGCAGACTGAGAGACGGTTGGAGACGGTATTGTTTCCGCCGGTGCCCTACATGCAATATTTCCTCCTACAAAACTGGTGATTCCCTGACCCTGACTGCTTTTGGCTGGCAAAGAAACCTGCACAGATACTGCCGGTGGTGCGGAAAATGGTGGCCTTACAGTGACGGAAGGGATGTTGCGTTGCTGACTAGCTTCATTGGCCGAGGGTGCTACAACCTTGAGGGACGTTTGGTAGTTAGTCCAGGCTTGAGAATGCATGGTGGTTAAGTGTCTATGCATGCAACTAGTATTTAGACTTTTCAGATTCTGACCTCTGCTTAAGCTAGTTGAACATTTTTGACAGATGACTTTGCGCTGATCAGTTGGATGTTGTTTAAAAAAATGCCAGACTGCACTCTTCCTAGACTCTGATCCCTTTTCAGGGATTGCAGACTGAGCTTTAACCGGATGGCAACGCTGTGCTCCAACAGGTTTTGGCTTTGACACGCGTTTTGGTCCAGATACGGGCCCGGCAGATGGAACCTGTTGCGATGTTGATGCCTGCTGCGGCCCCTCCTCCACCTCCGCTTCTGAACTACTGCCGCCTGCACCCTGTTCCCCCAATGGCTGCCAATCGGGGTCAATAACTGGGTCATCTATTACCTCCTCTTCGAGCTCGTGTGCAACTTCGTCTGTGTCACTGTGTCGGTCGGTGGTATAGCGTTCGTGGCGGGGCAACATAGTCTCATCAGGGTCTGATTGTGGATCTGTACCCTGAGAGGGCAATGTGGTGGTCTGAGTCAAAGGAGCAGCATAGTACTCTGGCTGTGGCTGTGCATCAGTGCACTCCATGTCAGAATATACTTGTAATGGGCATGGCCTGTTAAATGTTTCACTTTCTAAGCCAGGGACGGTATGTGTAAAGAGCTCCATGGAGTGACCCGTTGTGTCGCCTGCTGCATCCTTCTCTCTTGTTGTAGTTTTTGCTGAGGAGGACAAGGAAGCGACTTGTCCCTGACCGTGAACATCCACAAGCGACGCGCTGCTTTTACATTTACCAGTTTCGGAAGAGGAGGCAAAAGAGCTAGAGGCTGAGTCTGCAATGTAAGCCAAAACTTGCTGTTGCTGCTCCGCCTTTAAAAGCGGTTTTCCTACTCCCAGAAAAGAGAGCGTTCGAGGCCTTGTGTAGCCTGACGACGAAACTGGCTCCACAGCTCCAGACTTAGGTGGAATATTTTTATCCCCACGACCACCTGATGCTCCACTACCACTACCATCATTACCAGCTGACAATGAACGCCCACGACGACCTCTTGCACCAGACTTCCTCATTGTTTTAAAATCTTAACCAAAGTAACTTTATTTGTTGCTATCAAACAACTTACACGGTGAGCTATAACTTCAGTATGATTTCAATATCCCTTAACAGGTTGGTGAGACCACAAGGAAAATCAGGCACAATGTTACACACTCTGTTTTCTGTGGCACAAAATCACAGAGATGACACACACGCAGGACTGTCACTCAAGCACTAATGTCAATATTAATCTCCCACCTAATTTATTTATTTTTTTTTCTCAGGGAGACTTTAGAAACCAAATAATATTAAAAAAAAAAAAAAAAAGGCTTTCTATGGCCCACAATTAGAGAGAGAGAGGTGGCACAACCAGGAGTCAAGACTGGCGCACAAGCTGAAAGGGCAATATTACTCTCCCACTGTTTTTTATGTTTTTTTTGTTTTTTTCAGGGAGACTTTAGAAACCAAATAATATTAAAAAAACCAAAAAAAAAAAAGGCTTTCTATGGCCCACTGAATGAAAGGGAGAGAGGTGGCACACCCAGGAGTCAAGACTGGCACACAAGCTGAAAGGGCAATATTACTCTCCCACTGTTTTTTTATGTATTTTTTGTTTTTTCAGGGAGACTTTAGAAACCCAATAATATTTAAAAAAAAAAATAAATAGGCTTTCTATGGCCCACTGAATGAGAGGGAGAGAGGTGGCACACCCAGGAGTCAAGACTGGCACACAAGCTGAAAGGGCAATATTACTCTCCCACTGTTTTTTTAGGTTTTTTTTTTTTTTTCAGGGAGAATTAGAAACCAAATAATATTAAAAAAAAAAAAATAGGCTTTCTATGGCCCACTGAATGAAAGGGAGAGAGGTGGCACACCCAGGAGTCAAGACTGGCACACAAGCTGAAAGGGCAATATTACTCTCCCACTGTTTTTTTATGTATTTTTTGTTTTTTCAGGGAGACTTTAGAAACCCAATAATATTTAAAAAAAAAAATAAATAGGCTTTCTATGGCCCACTGAATGAGAGGGAGAGAGGTGGCACACCCAGGAGTCAAGACTGGCACACAAGCTGAAAGGGCAATATTACTCTCCCACTGTTTTTTTAGGTTTTTTTTTTTTTTTCAGGGAGAATTAGAAACCAAATAATATTAAAAAAAAAAAAATAGGCTTTCTATGGCCCACTGAATGAAAGGGAGAGAGGTGGCACACCCAGGAGTCAAGACTGGCACACAAGCTGAAAGGGCAATATTACTCTCCCACTGTTTTTTTATGTATTTTTTGTTTTTTCAGGGAGACTTTAGAAACCCAATAATATTTAAAAAAAAAAATAAATAGGCTTTCTATGGCCCACTGAATGAGAGGGAGAGAGGTGGCACACCCAGGAGTCAAGACTGGCACACAAGCTGAAAGGGCAATATTACTCTCCCACTGTTTTTTTAGGTTTTTTTTTTTTTTTCAGGGAGAATTAGAAACCAAATAATATTAAAAAAAAAAAAATAGGCTTTCTATGGCCCACTGAATGAAAGGGAGAGAGGTGGCACACCCAGGAGTCAAGACTGGCACACAAGCTGAAAGGGCAATATTACTCTCCCACTGTTTTTTTATGTATTTTTTGTTTTTTTCAGGGAGACTTTAGAAACCCAATAATATTTAAAAAAAAAAATAAATAGGCTTTCTATGGCCCACTGAATGAGAGGGAGAGAGGTGGCACACCCAGGAGTCAAGACTGGCACACAAGCTGAAAGGGCAATATTACTCTCCCACTGTTTTTTTATGTATTTTTTGTTTTTTTCAGGGAGACTTTAGAAACCCAATAATATTTAAAAAAAAAAATAAATAGGCTTTCTATGGCCCACTGAATGAGAGGGAGAGAGGTGGCACACCCAGGAGTCAAGACTGGCACACAAGCTGAAAGGGCAATATTACTCTCCCACTGTTTTTTTAGGTTTTTTTTTTTTTTCAGGGAGACTTTAGAAACCAAATAATATTAAAAAAAAAAAAAAAAAAAAAAAAAATAGGCTTGCTATAGCCCACTGAATGAGAGATAGCACACACAGCAGTGGCACACAAGCCCTTACTGAGGCCAATATTTTTCTCCCACTGATTGATGTAGTGTTTTTGTGTTGAGGTAGAATTTAGAACACAAATCACGGAAAAAATAAGTAGGCTTTCTATGGCCCACTGAATGAAAGGGAGAGAGGTGGCACACCCAGGAGTCAAGACTGGCACACAAGCTGAAAGGGCAATATTACTCTCCCACTGTTTTTTTATGTATTTTTTGTTTTTTCAGGGAGACTTTAGAAACCCAATAATATTTAAAAAAAAAAATAAATAGGCTTTCTATGGCCCACTGAATGAGAGGGAGAGAGGTGGCACACCCAGGAGTCAAGACTGGCACACAAGCTGAAAGGGCAATATTACTCTCCCACTGTTTTTTTAGGTTTTTTTTTTTTTTTCAGGGAGAATTAGAAACCAAATAATATTAAAAAAAAAAAAATAGGCTTTCTATGGCCCACTGAATGAAAGGGAGAGAGGTGGCACACCCAGGAGTCAAGACTGGCACACAAGCTGAAAGGGCAATATTACTCTCCCACTGTTTTTTTATGTATTTTTTGTTTTTTTCAGGGAGACTTTAGAAACCCAATAATATTTAAAAAAAAAAATAAATAGGCTTTCTATGGCCCACTGAATGAGAGGGAGAGAGGTGGCACACCCAGGAGTCAAGACTGGCACACAAGCTGAAAGGGCAATATTACTCTCCCACTGTTTTTTTAGGTTTTTTTTTTTTTTCAGGGAGACTTTTGAAACCAAATAATATTAAAAAAAAAAAAAAAAAAAAAATATAGGCTTGCTATAGCCCACTGAATGATAGCGCACACACAGCAGTGGCACACAAGCCCTGACTGAGGCCAATATTTTTCTCCCACTGATTGATGTAGTGTTTCTGTGTTGAGGTAGATTTTAGAACACAAATCACGGAAAAAATAAATAGGCTTTCTATGGCCCACTCAGTGAGAGATGGCACACACAGGGATGGCACTGTAGCAGAAATGCCAATCTTAATCTCCCACAAAAAAAAAACAAAAAAAAAAAAAAACTGTCCTACAATTACTATCTCCCTGCAGTAATGTAAGCCAGGTATGGCAGGCAGCAATAGGAGTGGACTGATGCACAAATTAAATAAAAAGTGTGGACAAACAAAAAAGATAGCTGTGCAGAAAGGAAGGAACAAGAGGATATGTGCTTTGAAAAAAGCAGTTGGTTTCCACAGTGGCGTACACACAGCAATACAGCTATCACGGAGCCTTCTAGGGCAGCCCAATGAGCTACAGCGCTGAGGGGAAAAAAAAAAAAAAATAGCTTCCACTGTTCCTGCACACCGAAGGTGGTGTTGGACAGTGGAAATCGCTGCAGCACAAGCGGTTTGGTGGTTAGTGGACCCTGCCTAACGCTCTCCCTGCTTCTGATGAAGCGGCAGCAACCTCTCCCTAAGCTCAGATCAGCAGCAGTAAGATGGCGGTCGGCGGGAACGCCCCTTTATAGCCCCTGTGACGCCGCAGACAGCAAGCCAATCACTGCAATGCCCTTCTCTAAGATGGTGGGGACCAGGATCTATGTCATCACGCTGCCCACACTCTGCGTTCACCTTCATTGGCTGAGAAATGGCGCTTTTCGCGTCATTGAAACGCGACTTTGGCGCGAAAGTCGCGTACCGCATGGCCGACAAGCACAGGGGTCGGATCGGGTTTCATGAGACGCCGACTTAGCCAAAAGTCGGCGACTTTTGAAAATGATCGACCCGTTTCGCTCAACCCTACTGAGGACAATAACTTTTTAATTTTTTCGCTGATGATGCTGTATGGTGGTGCGTTTCTTGCTGGACAAGATGACGTTTTCAGAGGTACCATGGTTATTTATATCCGTCTTTTTGATCGCGTGCTATTCCACTTTTTGTTCGGCGGTATGATAATAAAGCATTGTTTTTGCCTTGTTTTTTTTTTTACGGTGTTCACTGAAGGGGTTAACTAGTGGGACCATTTTAGGTCGGGTCGTAAGGGACGCGGCAATACTAAATATATCTAGTTTTATTGTTTTTTTTATTTAGATAAAGGAATGTATTTATTGGAACAATTTTTTTTATTATTATTATTTATTTAGGAATTTATTTTTGTTTTACATTTTTACTTTGCCCCGGGGGGGACATTACAGTAAAGTGACAGATCACTGATCTGACACTTTGCTGTGCACTGTGTCAGATCAGCAATCTGACATGCACAGCAGGGAGGCTTTCCGGCGCTTGCTCTGAGCAGGCGCTGGTAAGCCACCTCCCTGCAGGACCCAAATGCAGCCCCACAGCCATTTTGGGTCCGGGGCCTGCAGGGAGAGGAAGGTAGGAGACCCTCAGAGCAATGCGATTACATCGCTTTGCTCCGAGGGTCTCAGGGATGCCCGCAGGGAGCCCCCTCCCTGCGCGATGCTTCCTTTTACCCTATCATGTTTGATCGCAGTGTGCTGGGGGTTAATGTGCCGGGGACGGCCCGTGACCTTTCCTGGCACATAGTGCCGGATGTCAGCTGCGATAGTCAGCTAACACCCGGTCGCGATCGGCCGCGCTCCCCCCGGGAGCGCAGCTGATCGCGCTAGACGTACTATCCCGACACTGGGAATTAAGTCCCAGGTTTCCTTGACGGGATAGTACGTCCAATGGGATTAAGGGGTTAAAGGACACATTATAGGAGACAGAGTTAAGAAGTAGGCCCACTGTAATGTAATGCCCAATTCCCCAATGTAGGGTCTTTTTTTACTCAATAAATTATTGCCATCACAGCCCCCTTGCCCAAAATTCATAATACAGAGAACGTTCACCCTGGTGATCTAGTGGCAGTTAAAGCACACACTGCAGGAGACAGAGTTAAGAAGTAGGCCCAATGTAATATAATGCCCAATTCCCCAATGTGGAGTCCTTTTTTTACTAGATAAAATAGTGCCATCACAGCCCCCTTGTACAAAATTCACCGTACAGAGCACGTTCACACTGGTGATCTAGTGGCAGTTAAAGGGCACATTGCAGGAGACAGTTAAGAAGTAGGCCCAATGTAATGTAATGCCCAATTCCCCAATGTGGGGTACTTTTTTAATTAAATCAGATAGTGCCATCACAGCCCCCTTGCCCAAAATTCACCGTACAGAGCACATTAACCCTGGTGATCTTATGGCAGTTAAAGCACACATTGCAGGAAACAGAGCTAAGAAGTAGGCCCAATGTAATGTAATGCCCAATTCCCCAATGTGGGGTCCTTTTTTTAGTAAATAAAATAGTGCAATCACAGCCCCCTTGCCCAAAATTCTACGTACAGAGCACGTTCACCCTGGTGATCTAGCTGCAGGTAAAGGACATATTGCAGGAGACAAAGTTAAGATGTAGGCCCAATGTAATGTAATGCCCAATTCCCCAATGTGTGGTCCTTTTTTTTAGTAAATAAAATAGTACCATTGCAGCCACTTTGCCCAAAGTTCACCGGCCTATAAGAGTACAGAGCACGTTCAACCTCGTTATCTAGTGGTTCTGGATGATGAGGATGAGCATAAGGAGGAGGATAAGAACAAAAAGACAAAATCTGGAAGTGTATACCCATGTGTGGTTGTGAAGAGGTGCGTGAGAATACACCTCCCCAAAACAGAGAATGCATTTGAGGTTATGTTTCACTGTTTTCACTTGGTGGTGGTGTACAGAAGTCCTTCCCAATCCAGCCCTTGTTCATTTTTATAAGAGTCAGCCTGTATTTTCAGTTGACAAGCGGATGCGCTTATCTGTTATAATTCCACCAGCGGCACTAAAAACCTGCTCTGACAGAACGCTAGCAGCAGGGCAGGCCAGGATCTCCAAGGTGTAGAGAGCAAGTTCATGCCGCGTGTCCAGCTTGGATACCCAATAATTAAAAGGCACAGAGGAATCTTGGAGGATGTTTTTATGATCTGCAAGGTACTCCCTCACCATCTTTCCAAACATTGCACTTCTTGTGACAGCACCCCTTGCCTCTGTGCTGTCACGATGGGAGGGTCTGAGAAAACTGTCCCAGAATTTTGCCATTGTTCCCCTGCCTGAGCTGGATGGTTCTTCTGTTTCTCTCGCTTGGACTCCTTGGTTGTACAACAAACTCTGATGTCTGCTGCCAGCGTTCTCACATGGGAATTTTCTAAGTAATTCCACTACAAGGGCCCTCTGGTACTGCAAAATTTTAGTACACCTCTCTGCCTCTGGCAGAAGAAATTGAAAATTCTCCTTATAGTGAGGGTCTAGAAGTGTCACCAAACAGTAATGAGTGTCACCCAAAATTTTTATAACGCAAGGGTCACGTGAAACGCAGCGCAACATAAAGTCAGCCATGCGTGCCAGACTGCCAACAGGCAAGACTTCCATGTACTCACCAACAGGACGGCTGGCCATGCTGTCCTCCTCCTCCCTGTCCTCAGGCCATCCCCGCTAAACAGACTGTATGACAGCTGTGTTTGTAGTACTATCTATAGCACATGAAAGTAGCTCCTGTTCTTCCTCTTCCTCCTCATTCCCTACCAATCCACGTTGAGAAGACATGAGGCTGGGCTGAGTGTAATCCCCCTCTATGGTTCCTTGCTCCATGTCCTCTTGCTCTGCCTGCAATGCATCCTCTTTAATTGTGAGCAGAGAGGTTTTCAGAATGCTGAGAAGCGGGATGGTGACGCTAATTATGGCGTCATCGCTGCTCACCATCTTGGTGCAGTCCTCAAAGTTTTGGAGGATGGTACATATGTCTGACATCAGTGTCCACTCCTGAGGTCTTATGTGTGGAGTCTGAACTGAATATCGATGGCCTTTTTGATTTTATTAGACAACTGCCCTCTTCTGCTCACAAATCCTTTCCAACATATGCAGCATAGAGTTCCAGCACATGGGGACATCACACACCAGTCGGTGAGCTGGAAGCTGCTAACGCTGCTGAATCCCGGCAAGGGCAGCTGAAGCTGTAGCTGACTTTCTAAAATGGACAGACAGACGGCGTACTTTCACTAGAAGATCCGGCAGCTCCGGGTAGCTTTTCAGAAAACATTGAACCACGAGGTTAAGCACATGGGCCAAGCAAGGTACGTGTGTGAGCTGACCTTGCCTCAGAGCTGCCACCAGGTTCTGGCCATTGTCACACACGACCATGCCTGGCTGTAGTTTCAGCGTGTCATCCAAATATCTGACTGCTCTTTCAGCGCTGTCCACAACTCTTCTGCATTGTGCGGTTTGTCACCTATGCAGATTAGCTTTAACACAGCCTGTTGCCGCTTGGCTGAGGCAGTGCTGCAGTGTTTCCAGCTTCTGACTGATGTGTTGATTTCAGAGATGAGGATGAAGAGGAGGAGGAAGAGGAGGTGCAGGAGCTGTAGACTGTGGGGTCAACCCTGATTGACGTAGGGTCAGCAATCCTCAGCGTGGGGAGGATGTGTTCCATCACAAGGTCCGACTGGGTCCCGGCTTCCATTATGTTAACCCAGTGTGCCATCAGTGAGATGTACCGTCCCTGCCCACAAGCACTTGTCCGTGGTTAGGTGGACTTTCCCTGTAACAGCATTGCTGAGGGCACGGGTAATGTTGTGGGACACATGCTGGTGTAATGCCAGTACGGCACATCGGGAGAAATAGTGGCGACTGGGGACTGAGTACCTTGGGATGGCCACCAGCAGGTTGCAGAAAGCTTCTGTCTCAAAGTGCCTAAAAGGCAACATTTCTAGCACAAGCAGAAGAGAAATATTAGAATTTAGGACTGTGGCCTGTGCGGCATTGGCTTGCTATTTCTGCTTGCTTTCCAAAGACTGGGGTATAGACATCTGAAGGCTGTGCTGGGACAAGGACATAGACAAGCTTCATGATGGTGTTGCTTGACTGTGGGTAACAACAGGTGCAGGGCTAGAGGCATCTTCACATGTACGGTGGACTGGGGAATGGCTTCTATGCAAAACAGTGGAAGAAGCAGTGGTGTGATCTGCAGACAGTAGTCCTGGAGCCTGGAGTTCGGCCCACAAAGTCGGGTGCTTTGCTGCCATGTGCCTGATCATGCTGGTGGTGGTCAGGCTGGTTGTTTTGCTACCTTTGCTGATGCAGGCATGGCAGGTGCTGCAAATGGCCTGTTTGGGGTTATCGGCAGAGTCTTTAATATAATAACCAGACTTGAGAAGATCTAACAGTTTGAATGGCAACTTCACTCATGACGGTGTTAATGGGAACGGATGCACGTCTTCTGTCTGTGGCCACCACACTGCTTCTTCCTGCCTGCTAGGGTGATATGCCTCCTTCCCCTTGTTTGCTGCTGTCCTCGCTCTGCATGTCCTCCTGCCAGGTTGGGTCAGTCACATAGTCATCCACCACCTTATCTTCTACATCCGCACCCTGCTCCTCCTCCTGACTTTCTGACAATTGTGTCTCATCATCATCCACCTCTTCAGACACTTTCCCACCATCGCCTTTGCGTGAACGGGGCTGGTCAAAGCTTTGGGCATCTCTACATGCGATCTCAGCTGTCAGCACTTCAAGTTGACCGGCAGAGAATCCAGAATCTTGAAATGGAAAACTGAACAGCTCTTCAGAGTGTCCAAGTGAGGGATCAGTTGTCTCAGGGCACTCGGCATGGTGGGAGGAAGGAGGATCAGGGTGAAGAATATCCAGGCCACACTCATGGCTACTCAGACTTGACTGTGTGGAAGATGTGGTGGTGGTGGTGGTGGCTAAGTGACTGGAAGCATTATCTGCTGTCCAACCAACAACCATTTCACACTGCTCTGGCTTCAATAGTGGTGTGCTGTGGTCCCCTAGAAACTGGGACAGGAAGGTCGAGAGAGAAGATGTGGGTCTTTGTTGTGGCTCACTTTCACCTTGGTCATGGCCTCATCCTCTTCATGCACCATCAGCATCATGTCCACTTCCCCGTCCCTTGCCTTGCCTATTTTAAATGGACTATTGCACTAATTCAAAAGCTCAACACACATGTATTTGTTAGGAGCGAAATAATATCTGATCAGTATGTCTGCAAATATACGGTTTTTCAAACACAAACACCAGGCAAGCCTCAGCCTGACATAACAGACTGTATTCTATTTTTTGGGGGGCTTTTTTGTGAATTTAATTTATGGAAAATAGTGCTGTATATAATTAGAGTAACAGACAGCAAAAAAAGTAGTAAACCGTCCTACAATGCCCAAACTTGGAGCACGCAGATATATGAGGCCTGTCACGGAAAAACCACACTGCCAAATATGTGGCCTGTTTTTTAGTTTAATGCAAAATAGTGCTGTATAGAAGTTGAGTAACAGACAGGAAAAAAAGTGGTAAACCGGCCTACAATGCCCAAACTTGGAGCTGGTAGATATATGAGGCCTGTCACGGAAATACCACACTGCCAAATATGTGGCCTGTTTTTTTAAAAATGCAAAATAGTGCTGTATATAATTAGAGTAACAGACAGCAAAAAAAAGTGGTAAACCAGCCTACAATGCCCAAACTTGGAGCATGCAGATTTATGAGGCCTATCACTGAAATACCACACTGCCAAATATGTGGCCTGTTTTTTTTTAAATGCAAAATAATGCTTTATATAATTAGAGTAACAGACAGCAAAAAAAGTTGTAAACTGGCCTACAATGCCGAAACTCAGAGCACGCAGATATGTGAGGTCTGTCACGGAAATACCACACTGCCAAATATATGGCCTGTTTTTTTAGTTTAATGCAAAATAGTGCTGTATAGAAGTTGAGTAAGAGACAGGAAAAAAAGTGCTAAACCGGCCTACAATGCCCATACGTGGAGCACACAGATATATGAGGCCTGTCACGGAAATACCACACTGCCAAATATGTAGCCTGTTTTTTTATTAAATGCAAAATAGTGCTATATATAACTAGAGTAACAGACAGCAAAAAAAGTGGCAAACCGGCCTACAATCCTCAAACTTGGATCACCCAGATATATGAGGCCTGTCACAGAAATACCACACTGCTAAATGTGTAGCCTGTTTTTTTGTAAAATGCAAAATAGTGCTGTATATAAGTAGTAGAGTAACAGACAGCAAAAACACTGGCAAAACGGCCTAAAATGCCCAAACTTGGAGCACGCAGATATATGAGGCTTTTTTTAGTGAATTTAAAACACACAAATTAAAAAAACAGCGGCACAATGCTAGCACACACAACTATGCTGTGCATGCCTGACAAACTATGATTTTTATACAGGCCTCAGTCTGACAGAACACACTGTACATTTTTTTTGGGGGGGTGAATTTTTTGGGAAAAAAATGCAACTAGGTATATAGTAAAGAAGCTGCAGTAGCAGCAGACAGTTATGGTGCTTTGAGTCATGCAGTGGGAGCAATGGACGCACATACAGTGCCTGCAGGCCTTGCACTGATGTGGATATGCCGTGCCCTGCCTACATAGCGCTGCAATATCGGGACCCACGAATTAGCCCTAAAAAGGACTGTTGATTTCTCAGGAGTTGTGGATTTAACAGTTGCGGACCTACACTAACTATAAAAACCACGATTCTGACCCTATCTCGGCAGCAGCTCTCCCTACTCTCGCTGAATCTGGAGCAGAATGCGGCGAGCAGGGAGGCGCCAGGTCTCTTATACTCGGGACGATGCTGTGCGGCCAAGCCAATCACTGCACGACCACAACAAAGATGGCTGAGGCTTTCCTAGCCTGGCAGACAATCCCTGCAGTGCCTGGCAGACAATCCCTGCAGTGTGATTGGGTCTCTAAAGTCTGCCAAAAATGCTGGGTGGAGACAACAGTTACCGCTGAATAATCTCGGAAATGCTCGGTGCTCGCCCAGTACACAGAGCATAGTGATACTCGGGCGAGTAATGAGTAGTGGCTAGTACATTCACTCATCTCTAGATGTGATACATTTAATATAGAATAAATCATTTTTATAATTCATCCCATTGCGATGTTTGGTGTCTAATGTGAGGATCCAATATTCCTCCCTTTATGCCAGTTATTTCTGACAATGTCCACCCTTGGTACAACAAGCAACTTTCTCTATTCCAAAGAAGAAAAAAATCAGATAAATCATCTTTGTCGCAAGGCAGTAAAATGTTTAACTGCTCCTGAATAACCCTGATTGCTGCTTTTTCTATTAGCTAGATGTTCGGCTATTCTTTTTTTGAGTTTCCTAGTGGTGTACCTACATATTACATATTACATGTTCTGCACCCTATACAGTAGACTGATTTGACTCACAGTTGACAAAATATTTATATGAACCAAAGAGGAACAATATGAACACAATGAACAATACAGCTACATATTTGTATAAGCACTAGTGTGAAAAGCGCCTTATGAGTAAATTATTAACTACATAGGACGCTGACGGAATAGTGATGTCTATCCTTTTTTTGTCCACAAGGTGGAGTCAGCGTCCTATATAGATAATAATTTACTCCTATGGTGCTTTTCACACTAGTGCTTATATATAGCTGTACTGTTCATAGTGCCAGAGGTGTATCTAGGGTTTCTGGCACCCAGGGCAAGAATTCAGCTTAGCGCCCCACCCCAAGGGCATATGCGACTTGCACTCTTAGTCATGTAACGATGAGCTCCTCTCCCTAATGCTCTCAATGTTATGTGAAAAACTTAGAGAAGCAGGAAGAGAAGCTAGTTGTAACAGGACCATAAGTATGAAAGTCGCATATGAGTGAAGTGTCCATGTGATGACTACTGGAACCTGCAGAGCTGAATCCTGACATCGCAGGCTTCCGAATTCTCACAATGAATGCACTGCACACTTTTAGGATTCTCCCTTGCCGGTGGATAGTCATGTCAGCACAAGCATGCGATTTGTATACTTCTGACCACATTCTGACTAGACGTGCCTGGCCTCACTCAGTTCATTTTCATTGAGTGAGGCCACACATGTCTAGTCAGCATGTGACCGCATGCATCTAAATCGCCAGCACGAGAGAATCCTGACAGCATGCAGGGAGCACTGTGAAAAGCCAGAAGTCTGCAGTCACAAAGAATGACTGCAGACTCATTACAAACCTGGACATCCCCTTTAAAGCTCCTAACATAAATAAAAACATGAGAGTTAGTTAGCATCACACATAACATTTACATTGAGGTCTCTGGAGTCATTCTCCTTCTTTTCTTCATCTTGTCCAGATCCCATGATGCGTTTTCTCATCCACAGCTCATCTCTGCAGACTTCCATCTTCTCTGCTCTTTTGCAGAAAATTTCCACATGATACCCTTAAAGATACAAGTGTCACTAAAATGCTCCTGAATAAAAAATTGCCCCTCACTATATTGTCTGCACAAAATATGACCCCCACATTGTCCCTCTTATGGTACATGCTCTCACACTGTGTCCCCCCTATAAGGCCCAGTATTTATACTGTACTCTCTCATCACACTCCCCCCCTTGGTATACTGTCCCTCCATGCTACACCCCGACTATTCAGTTTTTATTCTGTGCCCACTCACTTTTGTTCCCCCATACTGTCTCCTCACACTATTCCCCTCCCTCCTCATACTGTCTCCTCTCACATCCCCTGTTCACCATACTGTCTCCTCATATATTTACCCTCTCACTTTCTATACTACCTGCTCACCTAACTCCCCATACTGTGTCTGCACACATCCCATCACCCTCACTCCCCGTACTCTGTCCACATACATTTTTCACATCGCTCCTCATACTGTGCCCTCATTCTCCTATATTGTTTCCTCATACATGCCCCGCATTCCCTCATACTGTTTCCTCATACATGCCCCCAATTCCCCCATACTGTTTCCTCAAACATGCCCCCAATTCCCCCATACTATTTCCTCAAACATGCCCCCCATTCCCCCATACTGTTTCCTCATACATGCCCCCCATTCCCCAATACTGTTTCCTCATACATGCCCTCATTCCCCAATACTGTTTCCTCATATATGCTCCCAATTCCCCCATATTGTTTCCTCATACATGCCCTCCATTCCGCTATACTGTTTCCTCATATATGCCCCCATCTCCCCTTTTGCTCTTCATTTTGTGTCCTCAAATCTCCCCCACACATTAAATCCCCCATCCCTACTCCAAATCTCACCCCGCACATAATAAATTCCCCCATCCCCAAGTTCTCCCCACACATAATAAATCCCACTATCCCCACTCAAAATTGTCCACACACATATTATTGTCTTCTACCCCACCCCATCATTGTTCTCTTCATCACCTCCATCATTGCCTTCTCCATCATGCCCATCATTGCCCATTTCACCACCTCCAGCATTTCCTCCCCGAATCCCATCATTGTCCTTTTCACCACATCCATTGTTTCCTCCTCCCCCACCATCACCATCCTTGCCCATTCCACCACTTCCATCATTTTCTCCTCCCCCACCATCCCCATCCTTGCCCATTCCACCACTTCCATCATTTCCTCCTCCCCCACCATCCCCATCCTTGCCCATTCCACCACTTCCATCATTTCCTCCTCCACCACCATCCCCATCATTGCTCTCTCCATCAGCCCCATCAATTGCCCTCTCCTCCCCCACCATCCCCATCATTGCCCTCTCCTCCCCCTACACACACCATTTACTTCTCTGCACATTCCCCTGCAGCGCGCCACACACACACACACACACCTTTCACCTCTCCTCACGCTCTGCCGCAGCATCTCCATCGCCTTCCTCTGACACAGCTGGCCGCTGAATGATGACGTCATCCAGCGGCGCATCTGTGTGAGGAAGCATGGGCAGGAAGCAGGAAGACAGATCACTGCAGCTCCGCTGCTATTTTCTCTTGTAGGCAGCAGAGCTGCAAGGATTTCTCCCTGACAGCCACAACCACCCTGCAGGGGTACCCCTCCACCTCCGCACATGTTGGGAGCCAGCGCTCTGCAGCTTCCCTGTGCCGGCTGTCAGCTTGACAGTCAGCACAGAGAAAAGCTGACTCCCAGAGGAGACACTGCGGACCACTATATTAGGCGGCCCGACTGCGCCCCCCTGCCGGCTGCGCCCGGGGCACATGTCCCGGCTGCCCCCCTAGATATGCCAGATGTTGTCTCTGGAGCTGTTCTCCTTCTTTTCTTCTTCTTGTCCAGACCCCATGAGGAGTTTTCTCATCCACAGCCATCTCTGCAGACTTCCATCTTCTCCGGTCTTTTGCAGAAAATCTCCACATGATGTCCTTAAAGATAGAAGTATCATTATAATGCTCCTGAATAAAAAAAATGCCCCTCACTATATTGTCTGCACAAAATATGACCCCCACACTGTCCCTCTTATGGTACATGCTCTTTACACTGACCTTTACGTTCCATACCGGCCCCCTCTTCACATTGTCCTCTCATACTGTGTCCCCCTATAGAGCCCAGTATTTATACTGTACCCTCTCATCTCACTTCCCCTACTTGGTATACTGTCCCCTCCTGGATGTGCCCTTACACTGTCCCCCCATGCTATGCATGCACACATTCCATCACCCTCACTCCCCGTACTCTGTCCACATACATTTTTCACATCGCTACTCATGCTGTGTCCGCATACATTCCCCCGTTCGCTCCCCATACTGTCTGCACCCATCCCCCATACTGTTTCCTCATACATGCCCCCATTCACCCATACTGTTTCTTCGTACATGCCCCCTATTCCCCTGTACTGTTTCCTCATACATGTCTACCATTCTCCTGTACTGTTTCCTCATACATGCCCCCCTTCTCAGTCAGAGTAAGCCTGTGTGCATTTTCCGTTGACAGGCATGTGCGCCTATCCATCATGATTGCACCAGCTGAACTAAAAACCCGCTTAGACAACACACTTGCGGCAGGGCATGGCAGCACTTCCAAGGCATACAAGGAGAGGTTGGGTCAAGTGTGCAGTTTGGACAACCAATAGTTAAAGGGCTATGAAGAATCAGGAAGGATGCTGGTATGGTCACCTAAGTAGTCCTTCAAAATCTTGGTCAACTTCTCCCTCCTTATCATAGTTACACCCACAGGTATCCCTTGCTGACGTAACGGTTTCATGAAAAAAGCCCAGTTGGTGGACATTTCCCCCCTCCCTGAGTTGCACCTGTTGTGCGTGGCCCTCCCCTGTAATCTTTGTGGGTGAAAAGAGCTGGTACCTCTGCAAGCAGCATTGTCTGAGGATAATCTTTTTAGCAAGTCTTTCAAGGTTGAGGATTCAGAGGCCCAGCCTCTTGGCTACTGAGATTGGACCATGTGGAGGAAGTTATGGTGCTGCATGTCAACACACTGAAGCCTTTGTCTGCGGTCCAACTCACAAAAAAACCTCGCACTTGTCTGGGTTCATCAGTGGTGTAGCGCGCTGACCAAATTTTGACAGGAAGCTATTATTAGAGCTGATTTGAATATTATGGTGATGGATGAAACCCTCCTTATTTCCCCCTAATCACAGTCTGTTCCTAAAACTAAACTACTGTATATAACATAATGGAAAGTAGCAGAGATCTGTAGCATGTACTTGCAATGATGATAACACCCAGGTGCTTGCCTTTCACTCTTTCTCGTATTAAATCTCTCCCTATGCTAGCTCCACCAAACAAAGAACTAATCTTCAGTCTTAATCTCTGAAAAGAGCTTTTTGGTATGAATAACTATCCCTACATGCTCCTGAAGCACCCGGTAGGACCGTGGGATACTCGGTACCAGGTCCGGTGGTACTTAAAGGGGTGGTCACAGTGGCAGTGACCTGGTCCGTGGCCCTGGGCGTCCACTTAAAGGGGATGTGAATGAAAGTGGAAAATAAAGTCTAGTAAGGAAATGTTCTTGACGCCACCTGTGGTACTCGGTAGGGTTGAGCGAAACGGGTCGGCCATTTTCAGAAGTCGCCGACTTTTGGCAAAGTCGGGTTTCATGAAACCCGACCCCTGTGTGGGGTCGGCCATGAGGTCGGCGATCTTCTGAATCTGGTATCGGAATTCCGATACCGAGTTCCGATATGTTTGCGATATCAGAAATCGGTATCGGAATCCACATTTAAGTGTAAAATAAGGAATTAAAATAAAAAATATTGATATACTCACCTCTCCGATGCAGCCTGGACATCGCCGCTGGTAACCGGCATCTTCCGTTCCTAAGAATGGCGCTTGAAAGACCTTTCGATGACGTCACGGCTTGTGATTGGTCGCGGCCGCCCACGTGACCGCTCAGCGACCAATCACAAAGCCGTGACGTAATTTTCAGGTCCCAAATTCCTCATTCTAGGAATTTAGGACATGAGAATTACGTCACGGCTTTTGATTGGTCGCTGAGCGGTCACGTGGGCCGCCGCGACCAATCACAGCGCCGTGACGTCATCGAAAGGTCCTTCACGCGCTCATTCTTAAGAAGGAAGGCTGCCGGAAAGAAGCAGGGCGCGTCCGAGGGTGAGTATATACCTAATAGGAATATACTCACCCTCGGCTTCTTTCCGTCTTTCAATCTTAATTAACTTTATAATAATAGTTGTTCAATGGAACTTGGGGGTCATTTGGCAAAAGTTGTGGGGGGTAGGGCTGGTTCAAGGTTTTAGTGGGCCCAGGAATCGTGGACTACGTCACGGCGGTGGAGCAGGGAGAGGTAAGTATTTCAACGTTGCAAGTGCTGTGATCCTGAGCAAGCAGGGGGGCACACTTGTTCGCATTGGCACTGGCACAGGGCCCCTCAAAGTACAGCGGTGTGTTTGCACGGCGGGGGCGCCTCCCACCAGCAGCGACACTTTTGCGTACTCTGAGGGTCCCTGTGCCAGTGACGTCGCCAACGAGTATGCCCCCCCCACCTGATGAAGGAACCTGCACTTTCATCTGCAACTTCCTCTTTGTCCCTGTGTAAGGTGGTATAACATGCGGGAAGGGGAACCTTACTTTCAGCAGGGTCAGATTCTGGCTGTGTAGAGTGCAAGGGGAATGTAGTGGTCTAGGTCAATGTACCAGCAGACTTATCTAGCAGTGGCTGGGCAATGGGCAGGATGAGGAGGAAACAGATATAGGGCCAAAGAATAAAGTAGGCTAAATGCAGTTCAAAATTGGTAACAGGACTAAACAGGCGGCATTGCTTTGTTCAGTGGAGTAGCAAACACTGTTTTAAGGGCCCAAACACACTAATAGGCCAAATGCAGTTTAATATCTGATACTTTAGGCCAAAAGCCTAAGACTGAAGCTCAGCTTTATTCAGTTGAGGGCAAACACCAGGGAGGGGCAGACACTGTTAGTAGGCCCTAACCACCAATTTTTAAAAACACAGCACTTAATGAGAGCCAGAAGGTTGAAGCTCAGCTTTATTCAGTTGAGGACAAACACCAGGGAGGGGCAGACACCGTTAGTAGGCCGTAACCAAAGTTGAAGGCCAAATGCAGTTTAATATCTGATACTATAGGCCGAAAGCCAGAAGGTGGAAGCTCAGCTTTATTCAGTTGAGGGCAAACACCAGGGAGGGGCAGACACCGTTAGTAGGCCCTAACCACCAATTTTTAAAAACACAGCACTTAATGAGAGCCAGAAGGATGAAGCTCAGCTTTATTCAGTTGAGGACAAACACCAGGCAGGGGCAGACACCGTTAGTAGGCCGTAACCAAAGTTGAAGGCCAAATGCAGTTTAATTTCTGATACTATAGGCCGAAAGCCAGAAGGTGGAAGCTCCGATTTAGACAGTGGAGGACAATTTGAATTAGGGACTGCAGACAGACTTAGTAGGCTGTCCCCTGTGGACCATGCATCCACCACATTAACCCATTGCGCCGTAATGGACACGTAATCTTCCGTGGCCATGCCTACAGGTCCATGCGCCTGTTGTCAGGTGCACCTTTGTACTCACAGATTGCCAGAGTGCATGGACAATGCGGTCTTTTACATGCTGGTGGAGGGTTGGGATGGCTTTTCTCGCAAAAGAAGTGTCGACTGGTTAGCTTGTAGCGTGGTACAGCGTAGTCCATCATGGCCTTATTAATAGTAAATAAAATATATAACTAGGCTCTATGAACTTTTAAATAGGTTCCAGGGGTACACGGGCAGCATTGGTGTGGTCAGTGGAGGAGTATTGCAAGTAGGGGCCGCAGACAGGCTATCAAAGGCCTAAAATAACAAACAATAGGCAGGCATGGCAGTTTTAAATCGGTTACATGGATACACAGGCAGGCAGCATTGTGGTCAGTGGAGGAGTATTGCAAGTAGGGGCCGCAGACAGGCTATCGAAGGCCTAAAATAACAAACAATAGGCAGGCATGGCAGTTTTAAATCGGTTACATGGATACACAGGCAGACACTCCAGGCAGCATTGTGGTCAGTGGAGGAGTATTGCAAGTAGGGGCCGCAGACAGGCTAACAAAGGCCTTAAATAACAAACAATAGGCAGGCATGGCAGTTTTAAATCGGTTACATGGATACACAGGCAGGCAGCATTGTGGTCAGTGGAGGAGTATTGCAAGTAGGGGCCGCAGACAGGCTATCAAAGGCCTAAAATAACAAACAATAGGCAGGCATGGCAGTTTAAAATCGGTTACATGGATGCACAGGCAGGCACTCCAGGCAGCATTGTGGTCAGTGGAGGAGTATTGAAAGTAGAGGCCGCAGACAGGCTATCAAAGGCCTAAAATAACAAACAATAGGCAGGCATGGCAGTTTAAAATCGGTTACATGGATACACAGGCAGGCACTCCAGGCAGCATTGTGGTCAGTGGAGGAGTATTGCAAGTAGGGGCCGCAGACAGGCTATCAAAGGCCTAAAATAACAAACAATAGGCAGGCATGGCAGTTTTAAATCGGTTACATGGATACACAGGCAGGCAGCATTGTGGTCAGTGGAGGAGTATTGCAAGTAGGGGCCGCAGACAGGCTATCAAAGGCCTAAAATAACAAACAATAGGCAGGCATGGAAGTTTTAAATCGGTTACATGGATACACAGGCAGGCAGCATTGTGGTCAGTGGAGGAGTATTGCAAGAAGTGTCTGACACAGTTAGTACTCCCAAAAAATAAATAGATGTTAATGTCTCGCAAAACAACTATAAATAAAAAAAAGGGTGGCATGCTTAGGTACAGGGGTGGGCTCATCTGCAGAGTTTATGACAAAGTAATTTGGCAGTAAATTAGTATTTACTGGTGTCAATATAGGACACTGACCCAGACTACTGTAACTATCATCATAGATGTCAACAAATTGGTATTGATTGTCAGTGCCAGGCATTGAATGATGTCAGCGCATAGACTAAACATTGGTGGAGCTGTGCGAGATAATTTGGCACGTGGTAGAGCACAGTTTGAGCTGGGGGGGGAACTCTCTTGTGGCCGGCGGTACCGCCCCAGGGCCCCTCATGTTACAACGGTGTGTCTGACGTTGGGTGCGCACCACCACCGCCAGAGACACTACATTGTACTATGAGGGACCCAGTGGCAGTGCCGTCGACCAAAAGCGAGCACACCCACCTCTTCTGACAAACAGCACTGTAACTAACGGGTGCTTGCGCCAAGTGTCGAGAGTGAGACAACGGCCCCGTGGGGGGAGTTTTCCCATTGGGGTTGTGTAAACATGTCGTATGCTGGTCAAACAGCTGCTGCAAATTAAGAGATTTTAACACTCAGTAAGACCAGTCCACAAGCAAGACCTTTTTATAGGAAAGCTAGGTGTCAGCCGAGAAAGGTGGGGCAAAATAATTTGAAATCCAGGAGTGGTTCATTTTAATGAAGGTGAGATCATCCACATTTTGGGTAGCCAGACGAGTCCTTTTTTCGGTTAATATTGAACCAGCAGCACTGAATACTCTTTCTGATAGCACACTAGCTGCTGGGCAAGCAAGCTCCTGCAACGCATATTCTGCCAATTCAGGCCAGGTGTCTAATTTGGATGCCCAGTAATCAAATGGGAATGACGGTTGAGGGAGAACATCAATAAGGGCTGAAAAATAGTTAGTAACCATACTGGACAAATGTTGTCTCCTGTCACTTTGAATAGATGCTGCAGTACCTGTCCTGTCTGCGGTCATTGCGAAATCACTCCACAACCTGGTCAGAAAACCCCTCTGTCCAATGCCACTTCTGATCTGTGCACCTCTAACACCTCTGCCCTGTAGCCCCCTGCAGCTCGTGTGAGAACCATCACCAGCGCTGTGTGCTGGGAATGCCTGAATCAAACGGTCTACAAGAGTAGCTTGTTTGGTTGCTAATATTTGTTTGAGGTTCTCATGTGGCATATTTTGCAATTTGCCTTTATAGCGAGGGTCAAGGATGCAGGCCAACCAGTAATCGTCATCGCTCATCATTTTAATAATGCGTGGGTCCTTTTTGAGGATACGTAAGGCATAATCCGCCATGTGGGCCAAAGTTCCAGTTGGCAAATCTGCGGTTGTGCTGGTTTGAGGGGCAGTTACAGGCAAATCTACGTCACTTGTCTCCCTTACAAAAACAGAACCCGGCCTTGCAACGCCACTAATTTCTGTTGGCCCAGGAGAAGCTTCCTCATTAAAAAAGTACTCATCCCCATCATCCTCCTCGTCCTCCTCCTCCTCTTCGCCCGCTACCGTGTCCTCTACACGGCCCTGACCAGACAATGGCTGACTGTCATCAAGGCTTTCCTCTTCCTCGGCTGCAGACGCCTGCTCCTTTATGTGCGTCAAACTTTGCATCAGCAGATGCATTAGGGGGATGCTCATGCTTATTATTGCGTTGTCTGCACTAACCAGCCGTGTGCATTCCTCAAAACACTGAAGGACTTGACACAGGTCTTGTAGCTTCGACCACTGCACACCTGACAACTCCATGTCTGCCATCCAACTGCCTGCCCGTGTATCCTCCCACAAATACATAACAGCACGCCTCTGTTCGCACACTCTCTGAAGCATGTGCAGTGTGGAGTTCCACCTTGTTGCAACGTCGATGATTAGGCGATGCTGAGGAAGGTTCAAAGAATGCTGATAGTTCTGCATACAGCTGGAGTGTACAGGCGAACGGCGGATATGCGAGCAAAGTCTGCGCACTTTGAGGAGCAGGTCGGGTAACCCCGGATAACTTTTCAGGAAGCACTGCACCACCAGGTTTAAGGTGTGAGCCAGGCAAGGAATGTGTTTCAGTTGGGAAAGGGCTATGGCAGCCATGAAATTCCTTCCGTTATCACTCACTACCTTGCCTGCCTCAAGATGTACAGTGCCCAGCCATGACTGAGTTTCTTTCTGCAAGAACTCGGACAGAACTTCCGCGGTGTGTCTGTTGTCGCCCAAACACTTCATTGCCAATACAGCCTGCTGACGCTTGCCACTAGCTGTCCCATAATGGCACACCTGGTGTGCAACAGTGGCAGCTGCGGATGGAGTGGATGTGCGACTGTGGTCTGTGGACGAGCTCTCGCTTCTGCAGGAGGAGGAGGAAGAGGAGGAGGGGGGGCGAACGCCTACAGCCAACTCTTTCCTTGACCATGGGCTAGGCAGAACTGTCCCAATATTGCTGTCCCCTGTGGAGCCTGCATCCACCACATTCACCCAGTGTGCCGTGATGGACACGTAACGTCCCTGGCCATGCCTACTGGTCCATGCATCTGTTGTCAGGTGCACCTTTGTAGTCACAGACTGCCTGAGTGCATGGACGATGCGGTCTTTAACATGCTGTTGGAGGGCTGGGATGGCTTTTCTAGAAAAGAAGTGCCGACTGGGTAGCTCGTAGCGTGGTACAGCGTAGTCCATCAGCGCTTTGAAAGCTTTGCTTTCAACTAACCGGTAGGGCATCATCTCTAATGAGATTAGTCTAGCAATGTGGGCGTTCAAACCCTGTGTACGCGGATGCGAGGATGAGTACTTCCTTTTCCTAACAAGAGTCTCATGTAGGGTGAGCTGGACTGGAGAGCTGGAGATCGTGGAACTAACGGTGGTGCCGGTGGACATGGGTGAGTGAGAGAAGGTTGGAGATGGTATTCTTGCCGGTGCCCTACATGCAGTGTTTCCTACTACTAACCTGGTGATTCCCTGACTGCTTTGGCCTGGCGATGAAAGCTGCACAGATACTGCAGGTGGTGTGGGAAATGGTCGGCTTACAGGGAGGGAAGGGATGTAGCGTTGCTGACTAGCTTCATTGGCCGAGGGTGCTGCAACCTTTAGGGACGTTTGGTAGTTAGTCCAGGCTTGCAAATGCATGGTGGATAAATGTCTATGCATGCAACTTGTATTTAGACTTTTAAGATTCTGACCTCTGCTTAAGGTAGTTGAACATTTTTGACAGATGACTTTGCGCTGATCATTTGGATGTTGTTTAAAAAAATGCCAGACTGCACTCTTTCTACTATCGGATACCTTTTCAGGCATTGCAGACTGAGCTTCTTTAACCGGATGGCCACGCTGTCCTCCAACTGGTTTTGGTTTTGCCACGCGTTTTTGGCCAGATACGGGCCCGGTAGATGGAACCTGTTGTGATGTTGATGCCTGCTGCGGCTCCTCCTCCTCCGCTTCAGAACTACTGCCGCCTGCACCCTGTTCCCCCAATGGCTGCCAATCGGGGTCCACAACTGGGTCATCTATGACCTCCTCTTCTATGTTGTGTGCAACTTCGTCTGTGTCACCATGTAAGCCGGTGGTATTGCGTTCGTGACGGAGCACCATAGTCTCCGCTGGTTTTGATTCTGCCTCAGTACACTGCGAGGGCAATGTTCTGGTCTGAGTCAAAGGAACAGCATAGTAATCTGGCTGTGGCTGTGCATCTGTGTACTCCATGTCCGATTCAACTTCTAATGGGCATAGCCTGTTAACTGTTTCACTGTGTAACCCAGGAACGGTATGTGTAAAGAGCTCCATGGAGTAACCTGTTGTGTCGACTGACGCATCCTTCACTATTGTTTTTAGTGAAGGACACAAGGAAGCGACTTGATCCTGACCGGGAGCATCCATTGACGATGCACTGCTCTGACATTTGGCACTTTCCGAGGAGGAGGCGAAAGAGTTAGAGGCAGAGTCAGCAATGAAAGCCAATACTTGTTCCTCCTGCTCCGGCTTCAAAAGTGGTTTTCCTACTCCCAGAAAAGAGAGCATTCGAGGCCTTGTGTAGCCAGACAATGAACCTGGCTCAACAACTCGAGACTTAGGTGCTGTACTGCTTTTACCATGACCACCTGATGCTCCACCACCACTACCATCATTACCAGCTGACAATGACCGCCCACGGCCACGACCTCTTCCACTAGACTTCCTCATTGTTTGCAAAACGTAACCAAAGTAACGCTATTTGTTACTGTAAAACAACTTATCAGGTGAACTCAAACTTCTGTAGGATTTATATATACCTTTATAGGTGCCTGACACTGAAAGGAAAATCAGGCCCAATGTTACACACTAGGTTTTCTGTGCCCCAATAATTTGAGACAGATGGCACACACAGGACCAGCACTCAAGCAGAAATGCCAATCTTAATCTCCCACTATTTAAAAAAAAAAAAAAAAAAAAAAAAAAAATGGCCAAGTATTACACAGTGTTTTCGGTGCCACACAATGACAGACAGATGCCACACACAGCAATGGCACGGAGGCAGACTTGCCAATATTTATCTCCCACTAATTTTTTTTTTTGGAAAAGGGAGAATTTAGCAAAAAAAAAAAAATGGCCAAGTATTACACAGTGTTTTCGGTGGCACACAATGAGAGACAGATACCACACACAGCAATGGCACGGAGGCAGACTTGCCAATATTTATCTCCCACTAATTTTTTTTTTTGGAAAAGGGAGAATGTACCCAAAAAAAAAAAAAATGGCCAAGTATTACACAGTGTTTTCGGTGCCACACAATGAGAGACAGATGCCACACACAGCAATGGCATGGAGGCAGACTTGCCAATATTTATCTCCCACTAATTTTTTTTTGGGAAAAGGGAGAATGTACCCCCCCCAAAAAAAAAAATGGCCAAGTATTACACAGTGTTTTCGGTGCCACACAATGACAGACAGATGCCACACACAGCAATGGCACGGAGGCAGACTTGCCAATATTTATCTCCCACTAATTTTTTTTGGGGAAAAGGGAGAATTTAGCACAAAAAAAAAAAATGGCCAAGTATTACACAGTGTTTTCGATGCCACACAATGAGAGACAGATGCCACACACAGCAATGGCACGGAGGCAGACTTGCCAATATTTATCTCCCACTAATTTTTTTTTTTGGAACAGGGAGAATTTAGCAAAAAAAAAAATAAATGGCCAAGTATTACACAGTGTTTTCGGTGGCACACAATGAGAGACAGATACCACACACAGCAATGGCACGGAGGCAGACTTGCCAATATTTATCTCCCACTAATTTTTTTTGGGGAAAAGGGAGAATGTACCCCCCCCAAAAAAAAATGGCCAAGTATTACACAGTGTTTTCGGTGCCACACAATGAGAGACAGATGCCACACACAGCAATGGCACGGAGGCAGACTTGCCAATATTTATCTCCCACTAATTTTTTGGGGGGAAAAGGGAGAATTTAGCAAAAAAAAAAATAAAATGGCCAAGTATTACACAGTGTTTTCGGTGGCACACAATGAGAGACAGATACCACACACAGCAATGGCACGGAGGCAGACTTGCCAATATTTATCTCCCACTAATTTTTTTTTTGGAAAAGGGAGAATGTACCCAAAAAAAAAAAAAAATGGCCAAGTATTACACATTGTTTTCCGGTGCCACACAATGAGAGACAGATGCCATACACATTAATGGCACGGAGGCAGACTTGCCAATATTTATCTCCCACTAATTTTTTTTTTGGAAAAGGGAGAATTTAGCAAAAAAAAAAAAAATGTCCAAGTATTACACAGTGTTTTCGGTGGCACACAATGAGAGACAGATACCACACACAGCAATGGCACGGAGGCAAACTTGCCAATATTTATCTCCCACAAATTTTTTTTTGGAAAAGGGAGAATGTACCCAAAAAAAAAAAAATGGCCAAGTATTACACAGTGTTTTCGGTGCCACACAATGAGAGACAGATGCCACACACAGCAATGGCACGGAGGCAGACTTGCCAATATTTATCTCCCACTAATTTTTTTTTTGGAAAAGGGAGAATGTACCCCCCCCAAAAAAATGGCCAAGTATGACACAGTGTTTTCGGTGCCACACAATGAGAGACAGATGCCACACACAGCAATGGCACAGAGACAGACTTGCCAATATTTATCTCCCACTAATTTTTTTTTTGGAAAAGGGAGAGTTTAGCAAAAAAAAAAAATGGCCAAGTATTACACAGTGTTTTCGGTGCCACACAATGAGAGACAGATGCCACACACAGCAATGGCATGGAGGCAGACTTGCCAATATTTATCTCCCACTAATTTTTTTTTTTGGAAAAGGGAGAATGTACCCCCCCCCAAAAAAAAAAAAGGCCAAGTATTACACAGTGTTTTCGGTGCCACACAATGAGAGACAGATACCACACACAGCAATGGCACGGAGGCAGACTTGCCAATATTTATCTCCCTGCAGTTATCTCAGAAAAGTATGGCAGGCAGCTATAAAAAGGACTGCTCCACACAAAAGTGTGGACAAACACACAAGATAGCTGTGCAGAAAGGAAGGAAAAACAGGATTTGTGCTTTGAAAAAAGCACAGCGGCGTACACACAGGCACAGCAACTCAGCTATCAGGGTCAGGGAGCCTTCTAGTGCAGCCCAATGAGCTACAGCGCTGAGGAAAAAAAAATGTAGCTTCCACTGTCCCTGCAATCAAAAGGTGGTGTTGGACAGTGGAAATCGCTACAGCACAAGCGGTTTGTAGCTTTATGTACCCTGCCTATCACTATCCCTGCTTCCGAAGAAGCTGCAGCAACCTCTTCCTACGCTCAGATCAGCAGCAGTAAGATGGCGGTCGGTGGGAACACCCCTTTATAGCCCCTGTGACGCCGCAGAAAGCAAGCCAATCACTGCAATGCCCTTCTCTAAGATGGTGGGGACTGAGATCTATGTCATCACGCTGCCCACACTCTGCGTCCACCTTCATTGGCTGAGAAATGGCGCTTTTAGCGTCATTGAAACGCGACTTTGGCGCGAAAGTCGCGTACCGCATGGCAGACCCCACACAGGGATCGGCTCGGTTTCATGAGACGCCGACTTTGCCAAAAGTCGGCGACTTATGAAAATGAACAATCCGTTTCGCTCAACCCTACTTGCCACCCAGTGTCTCAAGCCAGTGAACGTGGGTCTTGTTAAGTGATGTACTCTCTGTCCCCTTGACCCTCTGTGTTCACCTTTTCAGCGAATAGTTGCAGGTTTGGCTACTGCATCTACAGTCACAGCAGTCTCCGGATTCCTAGCTGGAGCCTGAAGCTGTACCACTAGTTCAGGTGCCGGTCGCATACTGCGGCCTGGTTCGTCCACTTCTGGATAGGGGCCCCATGGGTGGCCTCTGCACTTTTCACATCCCTGGAACCTCTTCTATCTTCCTGGGAGCTTCTTGCTCTCCTCCCTTCAGCCTGTCAGGAGCTGCAGACCTTCATGTCTGCTCAGCTGCACTTCCTTTCTCCAACTCCCTTTTGTGTCTACCTCTGCGTGTCCTAGTTCCCCCCTCTTTCCTACCTTCCTACACCCACACCCTCTACCTATTAACCCTCTCCAGCCTGGGTTGAGGCCATCCTCCCTAAGGGTACACCAAGGTGCCCTAACTGGAAAAGTGTGGTGTTGGATGCAGGTGTTAAAGTTCTGTACAATGTTCCCATCTTATCAGAGAGTTGGGATACTACACCTCTGGCTGAGATGCAGGAACCTCTGTGGCGTCTGGACCCTCAGGGGTGCCACACTCCTATCACTCTCCCTACGCTCACACAATGCTGTTTCCGGCTGCTGTGTGCAAGATGGCATCGGCAGCCATTAAATATCCCCTATGATGCTGTAAGGCCGGAGCCGGCATTACTGTGATTGGCAAGCGAGCCCAGCATGTTCTTTGGCTGCAAATAAAGCGCCAAACATGCTGGGCAGTGAAAAAGCAATAACACGGCACTCGTACTAATAATCAGCATTGGTGCTCAAGTAAGTATCCAGCCCAGGAATCCTCCTAAAATAAGAAAAAAACTGGGCACTCAAGAAGAATTTTGGTGTAAAGAAGAAGATCCTTTAATGTGCATCCACAAAGATATAAGTTTGAAAGTTTTGGGTCCACATCCAGACCTTCATCAGAACAATTTTACTGGTATGGAAAAAATTGAAAAGATGGGACTATGAAAATTGTACATTCACACTGAAGGCATCAATTATGTGGAATAATGTACTAAACAAAAAAGTGTGAAACAACTGAAATTATGTCTTATATTCTAGGTTCTTCAAAGTAGCCACCTTTTGCTTTGATGACTGCTTTGCACACTCTTGGCATTCCCTTGATGAGCTTCAAGAGGTAGTCACCGGGAATGGTCTTCCAACAATCTTGAAGGAGTTCCCAGAGATGCTTAGCACTTGTTGCCCCTTTTGCCTTCACTCTGCGGTCCAGCTCACCCCAAAGCATCTCAATTGGGTTCAGGTCTGGTGACTGTGGAGGCCAGGTCATCTGGCGTAGCACCCCATCACTCTCCTTCTTGATCAAATAGGCCTTACACAGCCTGGAGGTGTGTTTGGGGGTTATTGTCCTGTTGAAAAATAAATGATGGTCCAAATAAATGCAAACCGGATGGAATAGCATGCCGCTGCAAGATGCTGTGGTAGCCATACTGGTTCAGTATGTCTTCAATTTTGAACAAGTCCCCAACAGTGTCACCAGCAAAGCACCCCCACACCATCACACCTCCTCGTCCATGCTTCACGGTGGGAACCAGGCACGTAGAGTCCATCCGTTCACCTTTCTGCATCACACGAAGACATCGTGGTTGGAAACAAAGATCTCAAATTTGGACTCATCAGTAGTGTTGAGCATTCCGATACTGCAAGTATCGGGTATCGGCCGATATTTGCGGTATCGGAATCCCGATACCGAGTTCCGATATTTACCGTATATCGGATACCGGAATCGGAAGTTCCCAGAATTCAAACTGCACGAATTCAGCCAATGAGGACTGATTAGAAGTGTGGGCACATCCTGTTCAGCATGGTGGGCATGTAACTACTGGCATGGCTGTGATTGGCTGCTGAAATGATGTCATGATGCACTATAAAAGTCGCTGCCGCCATTTAGGGCTCACTCTGCTGTGAATTCAGTTAGGGACAGGACGCTGTGTTCTGACTGAGGGCCAGTTTAGAGATAGCGATTTGCTTCATTGTGCTTTACCCAGGCTAATTTAGCAACCGCTGTGTGAGAACCTTGCTTTTGTCTCTGTGTGTGTGAGTGCAGCTCACTCTGTAGTCTGTGTGCAGCCACAGCCGGTTGTATTCAGCTCAGGGTGCTTCACTGCCTCATACTGTTCTATCCATTGTCCTTTTTTGCTATTAGTGCAGCCTGCTGCACTGTTTTTTCAAATCTTTCCTATTAGTGGCTTTCCACCCGTATCCAGCTACATTGTAGAAAAACACTACATAGGATAACATAGAGGAGGTTTTTTTGGCCTTGCAGCGCCATTTACGGCTGTCTGCACGGTCTCCGTGTGAGTGCACATCGCTCTGCAGTCTGTGTGTAGCCACAGCCGGTTGTATTCAGCTCAGGGTGCGTCACTGCCTCATACCGTTCTATCCATTGTCCTTTTTTGCTACTAGTGCAGCCTGCTGCACATTTATTCAAATATTTCCTATTAGTGGCTTTCCACCCGTATCAAGCTAAATTGTGGAAAAACACTACATAGGATTACATAGAGGAGCTTTTTTGGCCTTGCAGCGCCGTTTACAGCTGTCTGCACGGTCTCCGTGTGAGTGCAGCTCACTCTGTTGTCAGTTCTGCCAAAAAAAATAAAAAATTAATAAAGTTCACCAAACACACCACTTTACAGTTGTGTAGGCCACATTAGCTCATATTAAAGTCTTGTCCACACTTTAGAAAATTAGTGTTTCTTATACCTGTTAGGAGCTGTTCAGGAATAAGCACACTAAGCCCTTAGTACTTTTCTGCTTATCTTTATCAGTCAACCAAGATGAAGAAGGCAGGGAGTAAGGCACGTGGGCGTGGGCGCGGAGCAGGGAGAGCACGTGGGGATTCTGTGCCTGCTGCAGGCACCGGTTACTCATCATCACCCAGCTTCAGCAGGGAACAGTCCTTCATGCACAGCTTTGTAGGAGATCGCCGTACACCGCTGCTGCGTGAAGACCAAATTGAAGCTGTTGTCGGATGGATGGCAGCTAACGCATCGACTTCAATTAGTGCCATATCCTCTCAGGCACAGAGCACTGGAGAGCACCCATCTGTCTCTTCACCACCTGCCAAATTGCCCAGGCAGTCTTAAAGCGCAGGACAGGAGCCATCTCTACTTCTGTTCTCTGAATCTCTTGGCTTGGAAACAGGGGGCCAGCCAAGCAGCATTGGAGAAATGGAAGAGGCAGTGTGCAGTGATGCCCAACAGCTTTGTCTCTCTGACTCTGAAGAGGCGGGTGGGCCAGTGCCTCCGGTCACCACACCGCAGTACGCATCTGATGATGAGACTCAGGTGCCACTTTCTGGTGCGTACTGTGCTGCCGAGACTAACCAGGAGGAGCAGTTGGTGGCAGAGGGTAGTGCAGATGATGAGGTCCTTGACCCATCGTGGCGTGAGGTACAAGAAGGTGGTGGGAGCAGCTCTGAGGAAGAGATTCCCCGAACGGGCCAAAGAGGGAGAGGGAGGGGGAAGACTGCTGTGCCTGTAGCCTCCACTTTGGCACCCGTTAGGAGCATGCCTCTTCCAAAAGCCAAAAAGGGCGCTCCCAAGACTTGCAGTGCCTGGTCCTTTTTTGACACAGTTGCAGCTGACATTTGCTTTGTCAAATGCAAGGTGTGTCATCAGAAAGTCAAAGAGGGAGAAATGTCAGCAGCCTCAATACCTCAAACATGTGGAAACATGTGCGGACCAAGCACGCGGTGGAGTTACAAAAACACACTGAAGACCTAGGCCAACCAACAGCGGCACCTACCACCTCTTCAGCTCGTGTTGTTGCCTCTTCCTCCAGCTCACACACAGCTGGTTCGGCTTCCTCCCAGGATCGCCATGGAAGAACGTCTGGCACTGTTGTCCAGAGACCCACAGTAATTCCACCCGCAGCACCACGTTCCCAGTCATCCTCACACTCCCAGGCCAGTCTACAGCCATCGGTAGCACAGGCATGGGAGAAAAGGCGGCCATTCTCGGCAAACCACCCCCGAGCGCAGGCTCTGAATGCTGGCATTGCAAAACTACTGTCCCTTGAAATGCTGTCATTCAGGCTGGTGGAGACTGACAGCTTCCGTAACTTGATGGCATTGGCAGTCCCACAGTACAATGTGCCCAGCCGCTTTTATTTCAGCAGGCAAGCCATCCCTGCCCTGCACAAGCATGTGGAGGGACACATAAAACACGTGCTACTGAACACCATCAGTAGCAAGGTCCACCTCACCACCGATGCGTGGACCAGTCACCATGGACAGGGGCGATACCTTTCCCTCACTGCCCATTGGGTTAATGTTGTTGAGCTGGGTACAAATTGTGCGAGTGGCGCAGGACGTGTCCTGCCCACTCCAAGGATTGAAGGAATCGAGTCTGTACGCATTGACTCCTCCTCATACACAAGTTCCTCAGAATCATCGCTGCAGGAGCCGTCACAGTCCACCCCCACATGGACCCATGAACGTTTATCTGTTACAGCCATGGCCAAACGTCAACAGGCCATCTTGAAATTAATTTCTTTGGGGAATTGAAGCCACACAGCACAGGAGCTCTGGAATGCCATCAAGCTGGAGAGCGATGTGTGGTTTGTGCCAGCGAATCTCCAGCCAGGCATGGTAGTGTGTGACAATGGCTGAAATGTGGTGGCAGCTCTGGCCCTAGGCAACCTCACTCACATCCCATGTCTGGCACATGTGCTCAACTTGGTCGTGCAGAGTTTTTGAGGGACTATCCGGATCTTGATGCACTGCTGCACAAGGTCCGCCTAGAGTGTGCTCACTTGCGGCGCTCCAGCATGGCAAGATCACGCATTGCAGCTCTGCAGCGCCGATTCCGCCTTCCTGAACATCGCATCATATGTGACCTACCCACCAGGTGGAATTCCACGTTACATATGTTGGAGCGGTTGTGTGAGCAGCAGCCAGCAGTAATGGAGTACCAGCTGCATCAGGCGCAAAGAAGTCGCACTCTGCGCCGTTCAGACTTCACAACCACTGAGTGGGCCACTATGAAGGACGTCTGCCAGGTTTTGCGTTCCTTCGATGATTCCACGCGGATGGCGAGTGCAGATGATGCACTAGTCAGCATGACTGTCCCCCTTATCTGCCTGCTTCAACAAACACTGCAAGTGCTAAGGGATGATGTTGTGGAAGAGGTGGAGGATGAGGAGTCACCAATTCCATCAGCTTCTGGACAGTCAGCGCTACGTGGTTCCTCACAAAGGCCTAGGCAGGGGACACTTTGTGAGGAGGATGAGGAGGAGTCAATGGAGGAGGAAGACATCGGTCCAGAGGGGAGAGTTACACAATTCTCCAGTAGTCAGTGTGTAGAGCGAGGGTGGGGTGATGCTGAGCGGGCATAGATCACGCCTCAAGCAGGGGACAGTGTTTCTTGGCCAGTTGGCAGTCTGCAGCACATGGCTGATTACATGCTGCAGTGCCTGAGAAATGACCGCCGCATCAACACGGCTGATTATTGGGTGTACACCCTCCTAGATCCTCGCTACCGGGACAACTTACAAAGCCTCATAACACCGTTGAACCGGGAGCGTAAAATGCGGTACCAAGACACACTGGTAAATTCCATCATCTTCTCCAGTCCAAGTGAGAGCAGTGCTGCTAGTGCTTTACAAAGCAGATCAGTGCGCCGAGGCAGTGGAGGAAGCTCTGCACACAGAGGGAGCACAAGCAGTGCCTCAGCACAAGGCAAGACCAGTATGGCCCAACTGTGGCACAGTTTTGTGTGCCCGCCACACATGTCTACACCATCACAGATGGCTCCAGTCAGCAGGAGGCAACGTTTCCATCAGATGGTGACAGACTACATGTCTTGCCCTCTTACTGTACTCCCAGACGGCTCTTCCCCCTTCAAATTTTGGGTCTCTAAGCTGGATACATGGCCAGAGCTAAGCCAGTATGCATTGGAGGTGCTGGCTTGCCCTGCTGCTAGTGTATTATCGGAACGCGTCTTTAGTGCCGCAGGTGGTGTACTAACAGACCGTCGCATGCGACTATCCTCCGATAACGTTGACCGGCTTACTTTTCTGAAAATGAACAAGGCCTGAATCTCGCAGGAATTTTCCACTCCTCTTCCAGATTAAATAATTGGTTGGCTACAGTATCCAGGTCTCCTGTTGCATTCATGTTTCTACCACCTGAACTGTAATCCCTGGGCTCCAACACCGCCAGTTGAGGCTCAGAAGTGCAGGCTGCACAGTCAAAACACATGACCCAGTGTTATTGGGTTTCAGTAACGTCAGCTGATCCCCAGCTGTGTAGCCGGCAATATGTCCTGCGACCGCCACGCTGACACAACAACTGAAATTTAAGGGAACCTGTCCACCCCCCAGGCGTTTGTTACTGAAAGAGCCACCTTGTGCACCAGTAATGCTGCACAAGGAAAAGGTAGCTCTTTTAGTTTTGCTCCTTGCACACGCAGAACTTAACACTTATAAAATGTGTCCCCTGATACCGTGAGACCGTCCCGAAGGTGGGACTTTCCTTCGTAATGGGACGCTGCACAGCCGTCATTCCTACCCCCTTGGTGCCGTGCGCTGCCTCCTCAGCGTTGTTTGAATTTGTCCTGGAGCCAGCGCTGTTATGTTATCCCTTTGCCATGCGCACTTAGCGCTGCCCGTCTTCTGACATCATTTGGTGGCAGGCTGGCTGCACCTGTGCGGCCGCGCTGCCCGAGATCCCGCCTCGCAGTGTCTTCTGATTTAATCACACTGCGGGCCTGGGATCCATGGGCATGCGCAGTGCATATCTTCACCTCAGCCTCTCACTCATCTCCCTCCGCCTTCTTCAGACTGTGTGCCGTCAGCTGATCCCTAATAGCATGCCACAGCCGTGACGCCACACAGTCTGAAGAGGCCGGAAGGAGGGGAGTGAAAGGCAAAGATATGCACTGCGCATGCCCATGGATCCCAGGCCTGCAGTGGGATTACATTACACGACACTGCGAGGTGGTATCTCGGGAAGCACGGCCGCACAGGCGCAGCCAGCCTGACACCTAAATGATGTCAGAAGACGGGCTGCACTGAGTGCGCATGGCCAAGGGATAACATAACAGCGCAGGCAACAAGACAGAATCAAACAACGCTGAGGAGGCGGCGCACGGCACCAAGGGGCTAGGAATGACGGCTGTGCTGCGTCCCATTACGAAAGAAAGTCCCACCTCCGGGATGGTCTCACAGTATCAGGGGACACATTTTATAAGTGTTTAGTTCTGCGTTTGCAAGGAGCAAAATTAAAAGAGCCACCTTTTCCTTTTGCATCCTTAGTGCTGCACAAGATGGCTCTTTCAGCTACAAACGCCTTGGGGGGTTAAAGGTTCCCTTTCAACTTGCTCCAATCAGGCTTCGGCCTACACTCTGTTCCTCTGCTCCTGCTGTCCCTGGGATTCAACACCGCCAGTTGCTGCCCGGAAGTGCTGTCTGCACAGTCAACAGTCGCTCCTCTGTTATTGGGGTTCAGTAACACCAGCTGCTCCCCTGCTGTGTTGCGGCAATACCTCTAGCCTGCTCCTCCTGCTGTCCCTGGGCTCCAACACCGCCAGTTGCTGCCCCGAAATGCTGGCCACGCTGGCCTCGCAGTTTCGTCTAATGTAATCCCACTGCGGGCCTGGGATCCATGGGCATGCGCAGTGCATATCCTCACCTCTCACTCCCCTCCTTCCGGCTTCTTCAGACTGTGCGGCGTCACGGCCGTGGCATGCTATTAGGGATCAACTGACGGCGCACAGTCTGAAGCAGGTGGAGGGAGATGAGTCAGAGCCTGAGGTGAAGATATGCACTGCACATGCCCATGGATCCCAGGCCCGCAGTGTGAAAAAATCAGAAGACACTGCGAGGCGGGATCTCGGGCAGCGCTAAGTGTGCATGGCCAAAGGATAACATAACAGCGCAGGCTCCGTGACACAATCAAACAACGCTGAGGAGGCGGCGCACGGCACCAAGGGGGTAGGAATGACGGCTGTGCAGCGTCACATTACAAAGGAAAGTCCCACCTATGGGACGGTTTAACGTTGTGAGGGGACACATTTCATAAGTGTCTACTTCAGCGTTTGCAAGGAGCATAATTAAAAGAACCACCTTTTCCTTTTGCAGCATTACTGCTGCACAAGATGGCTCTTTCAGCAACAAATGCCTGGGGGGGTTAAAGGTTCCCTTTCAACTTGCTCCACTACAGGCTTCGGCCTACACTCTGCTCCTCCTGCTGACCCTGGGCTCTAACACCGCCAGTTGGTGCTCGGAAGTGCTGGCTGCACAGAGAAAAGCACCCGCCAATGTGTCAGTGGGGTTCAGTAACGCCAGCTGTTCCCCTGCTGTGTAGCCGGCAACGTGTCCTGCAAACGCCACGCAGACACAAAGCTGCCTCCAGTGCAGGCTTCGGCCTACACTCTGCTCCTCTGCTCCTCCTTGATTCCATGGGCTCTAACACCGTCAGTTGGTGCTCGGAAGTGCTGGCTGCACAGAGAAAAACACCCGCCAATGTGTCAGTGGGGTTCAGCAACGCCTGCTGTTCCCCAGCTCTGTAGCCGGCAACATGTCCTGCAAACGCCACGCAGACACAACAGACACTAAGCTGCCTCCAGTGCAGGCTTCTCTGCTCCCCCTGCTGACCCTTTGCTCCAACACCGCTAGTTGGGGCTCTAGGAAGACAATCTTGAATAGGTCCCCATCCTGGTTCCAGTACCGTCAGCTGGTTCCGGGCAGAGCCTTTGGCTTAGGTGCCTCCTTCTGGGTATCCGAGTTCCACTAATGTCAGGTGGTAGTGCTTTCTGACACGGGTACCTCCTGCTTAGTAACCGGGTTCCAGTAACATCAGCTGGTCCTCGGTAGTTCCATTGGCTCTTGGACCTTCGGGTAGCCATCTGAGTCCCAGTTCCATTAGCTGGTTCTCGGCATTTTCTCAGCCTTCTTGAACCTTCTGCTACATTTCCAAGTTCAAGACCCTAAAGAAGACAACCCGGAAGACCGAGAAGCAGAAGAACAAGAGGTTGCAGTACAAAGAGCAGAAGAACATTAAGCATAAGACTAAACATCCGAGCAAAAGATATTATCTAAATTATAAGCAGAAGAAGACTAAGCAGTGTATGGGGGTGAGTCCGTTCCTCCTCGTGGTGCCCCTGGAAAAAGCCTGCTGCTGCAGGCCTAACTGAACGCGGACAAATCCTGTTGTAACTCTTTTGTGACAGGCAGAACGAAAGGTGTAATCTTCAAACTGTTATACATAACAACGACAGGAATGCCTGTCACAAATAAGAATATGATGAAGAAGTAGAATATGAAGAAGAATAATAGTTTAATAACAAGAATATGAAGAATGTAACAAAAAAATAATAGGTAGAAGAAGAAGATGAATAAGGTGAAGAAGAAGTTTATGTCAAAGATGCTGCTGCTGAGGATGATTAAGAAAGTGTCGGAGAAGTAAAAAAGAAGGTGAAGGGCATGGAAGTAGTGAAATATCAATATCTGACAAAATAAAAAAAATCTTAACATTGTCAATATCTTTGTAACTCCGTACGTCTTAAAAAAAAAATATTAAAATTCCTGCTATTCTGTTTGATTGGGCTAAACCTCTATGCCTTTAATGTCTCCGCCACCTCCCCCAATACCTCCTACATTATTCTTAGTTGTTTTCCTTCATGTAGAATGAACCTACAAGGAAAGAAATGGTTTATTTTAATTCCGATATTTTGGTCCCATTGACTTGCATTGGTATCGGGTATCGGTATCGGCGATATCCGATATTTTTGGAATATCGGCCGATCCAATCCGATACCGATACTTTCCGATATCGGAAGGTATCGCTCAAAAATGCTCATCAGACCAAAGCACAGATTTCCACTGGTCTAATGTCCATTCCTTGTGTTCTTTAGCCCAAACAAGTCTCTTCTGCTTGTCTGAGGTGGGTGACTCCGATAAACTGATCCTCAGAAGCAGAGATGACTCTTGATCTTCCTTTCATGGGGCGGTCCTCATGTGATCCAGTTTCTTTGTAGCGCTTGATGGTTTTTGCCACTGCACTTGGGGACACTTTCAAAGTTTTCCCAATTTTTCGGACTGACTGACCTTCATTTCTTAAAGTAATGATGGCCACTCGTTTTTCTTTACTTAGCTGCTTTTTTTCTTGCCATAATACAAATTCTAACAGTCTATTCAGTAGGACTATCAGCTGTGTATCCAACAGACTTCTGCACCACACAACTGATGGTCCCAACCCCATTTATAAGGCAAGAAATCCCACTTATTAAACCTGACAGGGCACACCTGTGAAGTGAAAACCATTCCCGGTGACTACCTCTTGAAGCTCATCTAGAGAATGCCAAGAGTGTGCAAAGCAGTCATCAAAGCAAAAGTTGGCTACTTTGAAGAACCTAGAATATAAGAGATATTTTCAGTTGTTTCACACTTTGTTGTTAAGTATATAATTCCACATGTGTTAATTCATAGTTTTGATGCCTTCAGTGTGAATGTACAATTTTCATAGTCATAAAAATACAGAAAAATCTTTAAATGAGAAGGTGTGTCCAAACTTTAGGTCTGTACTGTACATAAGTGAATCATCACACAAAAAAAGAAAAATAAAATATCATAACTATGCACAGATCAGTACATGGAAAATAAAGTAAAAAAAAACAAAGAATAAAACACAGACGAAAATGTAGCATGTCTCTTTCGAAGAGTAGAGAAAATAATCGCAAAAAAAGTTCCCAAAGGTAGTGAGGCACAATCAGTACCCAGTGTGCTGGAGGCTAGAGCTGGATTCTCGTCAAGGAGACAAAATTGTATAAAAGTAGAATTGCACAGACGGAGATATAACAATGAGTGCTATGGTGAAAAAGGATACCGGTGATAAAATGAACATAGAAAAAGGTAGTCCATAGAGACCTGGTATAGTAGGTAAAGCGCATGTAGAGTCAGTGTTGGTTCCAACTGGATTATTCAACTGGCCTGGGAGATAAGAGGAATAAGAAGAGGTTAATATTAAAACTCAGATGCCTAATGTTGTACCCAAGGTGGCAAGAACGTAGGTTGAGGTGGCCAGCTCCACAGGTCTATGCTGTCATAGTACAAAACTTATTCAGGAGTACAGTACAGAGTTATTAAATGGTGGTGTACGCAGATAACACGGTGAATAGCAGGATGCATACAATGCCATATAGTGGGAGCCATAGATGGAATAGATACTAGTGGTTGTGGGCAATTAAGTTGCTCCAATACATGTCCATATGGAAGGCAAGGGAAAAAAATAAATAAATACATTAAAGCAGTGCTTACATGGTGCTGGATTGTATTATGCTGCTGTGGGGATTACCTGGATGCAATGAGAGATCCTGTGGATGTCAGCGCGCGTGGAGTACGGCGGAAGCCGCTCAGAGAGACGCGCTGTGCATGTGGCCTGCCATTCTGGTTATAAAGGGGCAGGGACTAGCAGTATGTCACATGACCGGGTCACATGACTTATCTGTGTTCTGCTCCATACCACCAGTGCAGCGTGAAAGAAGATCCAGATCAGCACTGTGTGGAAAATAGTGCTGTTCATAGCAAGGAGATATTAGGACCTTTTGGCTGCGGGGATTATTCTATTTTAATGGGAACCGTATTATATTGAATGTTCAGGTCAGTTTTAACCCTATATAGTGTGGACCCTAATCTAATGGTAAGGAAATGTTATGCTATAATATAAATTATAGTATAATGGACCCTCCGGTTAGATTTAACCCTCGAAAATTTGGACTATAATCCAATATAGGAAATAACAATTTCTGTAGGGAAGGAAGGAGTGGTTGAACATAGCCCATCTCAGATTCAGAATGCAGCAATATACTATACCAGAGTGTGCAGTGAAGTAATTGTTGTGAGACAGGGTGAAGATCAACGGTTCTAAAGAGAAATAAAGGAGCAATACAATTAATGTCAGTTATTACAGGAAACACACAGTTAAAAGAAGCTACGCAAAATATTACGTATTCGAAAGAAAAATTATACTTTCAATAAGTAGTCAAAAACAGCTGATTTTGACTACTTATTGAAAGTACTAGATGGTGGCCCGATTCTAACATATCAGATATTCTAGAATATGTAGGTAGTATATAGCACAGGTTACGTACTATATTGCACAGTGACGTAGTATATAACACAACCAACGTAGTATATAACATAACCACGTAGTGTATTGCACAGGTATGTAGTATATTGGTCAGCCACATAGTATATAGCAGAGCCACGTAGTATATAACATAGCCACATAGTCTATTGTAGAGCCACGTAGTATATTGCAGAGGTACGTAGTATATTGCACAGCCACGTAGTGTATAACACAGTCACGTAGTGTATTGCACAATTACGTAGTGTATTGCACAGCTATGTATTATATTGGTCAGCGACATAGTATATAGCAGAGCCACGTAGTATATAACATAGCCACGTAGTATAAAAAAGACTTAAAATAAAAAATAAACATATACTCACCTTCCGAAGGCCCCTTGAAGTCCTGGCACCTGTGTGCGGTGCACGCGGCAGCTTCCGGTCTCAGGGTTGGTATGAGCGCAGGACCTGTGATGACGTCGCGGTCACATGACCGTGACGTCATGGCAGGTCCTTCTCGCATAGCATCCTTGACACCAGAACCTGCGGCTTGCACTGCCGAGGACAGCGCGTGACGTCAGAAGGTGAGAATAACCTTTTTTTTATTATTATTATTATTATTATTATTTGTAACTTTAGATCTTTTTACTATTGATGCTGCATACGCAGCATCAATAGTAAAAAGTTGGTCACACAGGGTTAATAGCTGCGTTAACGGAGTGCGTTACACCGCGGTCCTTTAACGCTGGCATTAACCCTGTGTGAGTGGTCAGCGCAGACTGCAGGGCAGTAAAGCAGCGGCCATTTCGCTGCCAGACTATGGCCATCGCTGATTGGTCATGGCAATGGTCGTCGGCGTTTTGCCACGACCAATCAGCGACTTGGATTTCCATGACAGACAGAGGCTGCGACCAATGAATATCCGTGACAGACAGACAGAAGGACAGACAGAAATACGGAAGTGACCCTTAGACAATTATATAGTAGATCATTTTTCTTTCGAATACGTAATATTTTGCGTACCTTCTTTTAAGTGTATGTGTGTTTCCTGTAATAACTGATATTAATTGTATTGCTCCTTTATTTCTCTTTAGAACCATTGATCTTCACCTTGTCTCACAACACTTACTTCAACTCAAAGTTCTAAATCCTGGCCCAGACCCTGATACATTGTGCATGGTCCATGGCTCACTGTTTCTGTGCCATTATAAGATGTTTTACTGTGGGTCAATTGATCAGTCAGCTACCTGTGTTACTTTCCCTACCTGTTTCAACCAATAGTACTGTATGAAATTGATGTTTGTGCCGCCTGAGTGCAGTTGGGGAAAAAAATATTGACCTGTTGCATGAGGTATCAGGGCTCCCTGCAAAGAAGGCTTACAATGCTCCTTTACCCACCAAGTCTTAATTGACGCTTCAATTGAAAGCTCTAAATACTGGCCCAGACCTTGATACCTTATGTACCTGTAAGGTACTAGCAGGAACGCGGGATGCATGGATGAGCAGGAGGCAGAACAAGAGTTAACGGGTTTTATATATATATATATATATATATATATATATATATATACACTCACTGGCCACTTTATTAGGTACACCTGTCCAACTTCTTGTTAACACTTAATTTCTAATCAGCCAATCACATGGCGGCAACTCAGTGCATTTAGGCATGTAGACATGGTCAAGACAATCTCCTGCAGTTCAAACCGAGCATCAGTATGGAGAAGAAAGGTGATTTGAGTGCCTTTGAACGTGGCATGGTTATTGGTGCCAGAAGGGCTGGTCTGAGTATTTCAGAAACTGCTGATCTACTGGGATTTTCACGCACAACCATCTCTAGGGTTTACAGAGAATGGTCCGAAAAAGAAAAAAAATCCAGTGAGCGGCAGTTCTGTGGGCGGAAATGCCTTGTTGATGCCAGAGGTCAGAGGAGAATGGGCAGACTGGTTTGAGCTGATAGAAAGGCAACAGTGACTCAAATCGCCACCCGTTACAACCAAGGTAGGCCTAAGAGCATCTCTGAACGCACAGTGCGTCGAACTTTGAGGCAGATGGGCTACAGCAGCAGAAGACCACACCGGGTACCACTCCTTTCAGCTAAGAACAGGAAACTGAGGCTACAATTTGTACAAGCTCATCGAAATTGGACAGTAGAAGATTGGAAAAACGTTGCTTGGTCTGATGAGTCTCGATTTCTGCTGCGACATTCGGATGGTAGGGTCAGAATTTGGCGTAAACAACATGAAAGCATGGATCCATCCTGCCTTGTATGGAGCATCTTTGGGATGTGCAGCCGACAAATCTGCGGCAACTGTGTGATGCCATCATGTCAATATGGACCAAAATCTCTGAGGAATGCTTCCAGCACCTTGTTGAATCTATGCCACGAAGAATTGAGGCAGTTCTGAAGGCAAAAGGGGGTCCAACCCGTTACTAGCATGGTATACCTAATAAAGTGGCCGGTGAGTGTATATATATAGTTAGTTCAACAGTAAATACTCCACGCAGGGAGTAAAGGAGTGTAAATATACAGGCCCACAATGTGTGTACGGCAATAAATTAACCACAGTGGGTCACATGATGGGTTAACTTATCAGTCTCTGGTTCCTGACGATGGTGTCTGGAAAATCCCATGATGGTGCCGTAGGTGGTGCGAGAAGTCTCTGAGTCGTCCTGGAGAAAAAGATCACTGTTTCTGTACAGCGACAAAGAATCCTGCTCTTATTTCATGTGGTCTTGTGATTCTAGAACGAGGTGCTGAATGGGGAAAGATCTGCTGCATGGCTAAAGATATATAAAGTCCCGAAGTAGAGGCCGCAGTCTCAACGCTGCGAACCACATGCAATGCTGGATCAGCATTACCAAGAGAGTCAGCAGATGTCAGATGTACTGACCGGTTAGTGCTGTAGGGGTCAGAGAATAACGTGGAGTTGGTCTCAGGAGCTGCACAGTCTGTATGTGTGGGGGATGGAACATTGCAATGCGGGCCTGTCAGTTGGCATCAGTCAGCAGAGAGGGAGTCAACCTTCTCCTGTAGCACATGCTGGGCACCCGCCAAAAGCCCTGGTCCCGTGCACTCAGTCTCTTTTATCACACCCGCCCCCAACAGTCAGGTGCAAAGGTCTACTCCGGTTAGAAAGTGCTTCCCCCGGCAACAATGGTGACAGTCCTGACAGTTCAGGCTCATACACACAAGAAAGACCACTATTCTGGTCCATCTTCCTACATTCCCCCACTCCTTTTGCTCGCCATTCAACTGGCGAGGGTTCTTGTGAAACACATGGCAATCTTACTCTCTTTAGTACATTTTGCTGCCAAATGAAATGTTCCTGATTGAAACGATTGGGAAGTTTGTCCACTGTTGTTCTTTCAGAGCGTCGTAAATTAGAAGAAGTAGTGGAGTCCCCTTGACTTGTAGAATCAGGTTGTACAGAAGGGAGAAATGGTGCATCTGTATTCTCGGGATCAGATTCTTTGGGGACCCCAGGTTTTAGTTCCTCACTCTCGTCATCCTCTTCTTCCTCTGCTATCGTGGGAACTGGCTTAGGAGTTTCTGGTGTCTCTTCAGCTTGTACTGGGTCTTTTGATAGACAAGGCCGAAGCATGTTCCGATGAAATATCCAAGCGGGAGAGCTCTGTTGTCCTTCAGGCTGAATCTCGTACACAGGCCCTTCGGAGCTGACTCATCGCTTTACCCGATACGGGTCCTTTTCCCATCGATTTTCCAGTTTGTCTCAAGGATGTCTTTCTCGCACTAAGACACAGTCTCCGACCTGAAGATCTGTTGCCCGCTGTGGAGTCCTCTCAACATGCTCTGACTCACGAAGCCTGGTCTGTACCAACCGATGCAAAGTCTGCAGGTGATGACGATATTCTCGAACCCAAGAGGACACCCCCATCCGTGGGTAGTCTTCTTCTGGATCCAATTCTAACTCAGTAATTCCCTTTCCAGCCTCACCGATTAGGAGAGAATATAGGGTATAACCTGTGGTTCGGTGCACTCGATTATTGTATATCCACACAAAATCTGATGCATACTCAGGCCACCAGGCCTTTCGATCTTCTTCCAGGGTTCTCAACTGTTAGCCGGAGTATTACCACAGCAGCGCGTGTTACTTCATATAAGCAGCAGAATCCAACGTAAGGCAAACTGTGTTTAATATATGCAGCTTGAACTGGAACAAAATAAGAAAGCTTTGACAGTAACTACCGATATAATCTAGTCCATGTAACACATGTCTCTCTGTGAAGGAAAACAGCAGCAGACTGATGCAATCAGTGAGTGTCCTGTGACCTTTTTTTTTTTTTTATACAAACTTTAACAATCACAGCATAGCTGACAAATGAACACTCATAGACATTCAATGCAGACTACAACAGGAATGGAGTTGTTGCATTTAAACTTATTCCAACACCCCCACTCAACAACTGCTTATCCTGTTAGTCCCATTGCAGTTCTGAATTCTTCAAACTTGGCTCTTGACAATGGCTTTGTCAAAACATCTGCTAACATCTTGTCAGATTCACAGTAAACAAACTTTAGAACTTCACGCTCTACTAAGTCACGCAAGTGATGATGTTTAACATCAATGTGCTTTGTTCTTGCACTTATCCTTTCACTGCTGGCGAGCTTGATACATCCTTGGTTGTCCTCATAGATAACAGTTGGTTCAGCTAGTGGTTTGCCGAATTCTTCCAAAAGTTGCTTCAACCAAATTAACTCTTGACTTGCATGAGCAGCTGATGTATATTCTGCTTCTGTAGAAGACAATGCAACTGACACTTGTTTTCTACTCGACCATGAGATTGAAGTGTGTCCTAACTTGAACAAGTAACCACTTGTTGATCTTCGATCACTTGAGTCTCCAGCCCAATCTGCATCTACATATCCTCTGAGAATTAGATCTCCTGATGCAGAAATCTTTAGACTTAACTCTTGGGTTGCCTTAAGATACTGAAGAAGTCTCTTAATTGCATTCCAATCTCTTTGGCGTGGCTTGCTTACACGTCGGCAGAGAATTCCCACTGTGGCTGAGATATCTGGACGGGTTGTGGTTGCTATGTATAGAAGTGCCCCCACTGCTTGTCTGTAACTGTCATTTGTGGGTAGCAGATCTTCTTCTCCTTCCAATTTTAGGTAAGATGGATCCATTGGAGTTAATATGCCTTTGGCTTCTGACATTCCAAACTGGTTTAGAACTGTGGAGATTTTAGAATTTTGATTAAGAAGAAAACTTCCATCTTCCTCTCTCTGGATTTGGATTCCCAAATAGTATGTCACATCTCCAAGGTCCTTGGTCTCGAAATGCTTGTTCAGAATTTGACCTAGTTTTGAAATTTCTCTCTCTTCTTGATGCGCTATTATTACATCATCCACATATAGAATAACATACATCCAATCTTGTGATACACTTTTTGTATACAAACATGGATCCGCTTGAGACCTTTTAAATCCTTCGTCGATTAACACTTTGTTCATCTTAGTGTTCCATGCTCTTGCTGATTGCTTAAGGCCGTAGAGAGATTTTTGCATTCTGCAAACAAGGTTCTCTTTACCCCTTTTAACATAGCCTTCTGGTTGAGTCATGTACAGCTCTTCTTCAATGTCTCCATGTAGAAAGGCTGTTTTGATGTCAAAATGTCTTACTTTCATCTGCTGAACAGCAGCTATGGATAATAAAGTTCTGAATGTAGTTTGCTTGGCAACTGGAGCAAAAGTAGCATCATAATCTTCACCATATTTTTGTGAATATCCTTTTGCGACCAATCTTGCTTTAAAACGGTGAATATTACCTTCGGAGTCATATTTGTTCTTAAAGACCCACTTACATCCAATTGCTTTCTTGCCTTGAGGTAGCTCTGTGAGCTCCCATGTTTTGAGCTTATGAAGGGATTCCATTTCTTCATCAGCAGCTTTTATCCATTTTTGCTTCTTATGAATAGGCAGTTTTTGCATTTCCTGCCATGACTGTGGCTCTTCTTCTGGAATTGATCTGACCATATAAGAAAGGCGTTTAGCTGGAATTCCTTTATTTGATCTTTCTGATCTTCTGATCTCCTGAGGTTGGCTTGGTTCTTCTGTTTCTTTTTCAGTACTTTCAGAGCATATCCAGACTTCAGTATTTTCTTTGAGATTCTCTTCAATGTCTGGAATCACTGACTGAAATTCTTGTTCCTTAGGTTGAATTATTTGCGTAACCTCATGAAATTTGAGCGATACTGAGTTTTCATCAATCACTACATCTCTGCTGATTGTTACTGTGTTGGTCTGTGGATGCAGGATTCTGTATCCTTTCTGAGTTTCACTGTACCCCACAAGAACTCCTTCCTTTGCATGAGATTCCCACTTAGAACGTTTTTCTTTGGGAACATGCACAAAAGTTTTGCTTCCGAATATCCTGAGATGCTTCAGGTTGGGCTTCTCACAGTTCCATAGCTCATACGGAGTTTTACTTGTAGCTTTACTTGGCAGTCGATTTTGAAGATAGGTAGCAGTCATGATGGCTTCTCCCCAATATGTTGTAGGTAGGTTTCCATCAAATAGCATACTTCTTCCACTTTCACAAAGAGTTCGGTTCTTTCTCTCTGCTGTGCCATTCTGCTCTGGGTTGTATGGAACGGTTGTCTGGAACACGATTCCATTCTTTTTCAGGATGGTTTGCACTTTACCACTTGTATATTCAGTTCCATTATCTGCTCGCAGTACCTTTGGTATTCTTCCAAATTTGTTAAGAACTGCAGCAAGATATTCTTCAAGTTTCTGTGGAACTTCATCTTTACTTTGAAGTAGGTAAGTAACAGTATATCTGGAATAATCATCAATGAATGTGAGAAAATATCTCTTCTTGCTGGGAGTAAGAACACTCATTGGACCACACACATCTGTATGTATCAAATCCAGTATCTGTGCAGATTTAGTAGTGCTTACTTTAGGAAACGATTTTCTGGACATTTTCCCTTTTAGGCAACTTGTGCACTTCATTGTTTGATTACACTGGTTGATTGCAATACCATTTGCAAGTTGAGCTAGTTTCTTTACTGCTTCTGGATCTCTGTGGCCTAGGCGTCTGTGCCACACATGAATACAGTCCTTATGAAAATCTTGTCTAGCACTGTAAACAGTTTCATTGCATTTCAGCTGATAAAGTTCATCTTTGATTTTTCCTTCGGCAAGGGTATGACCCTTCTTTGAAATGATGCATCTGTCATCCTTAAATGTAACTATATTTCCTTGTTGTGCAAGCTTCTTTACAGATAAAAGGTTACTTTCAAGTTTGGGAACATACAGCACGTCTTTAACTGGGATTTTTCTGACTTGTGCTGAGGATTGAACTTGACAATGGAAATAACCATCTCCTATTCCTTCTGATGTCATATAGTGACCATTAGCTAAAATTACCTTTTCAGACTTGCTTTCATCTAGATTAATGAAGAAATCCTTATCACGTGTCATGTGAGCAGTCGCTCCAGAGTCAATACACCAAACATGGTTTGCATATGGGCTTGTGCTGACCCCAAATGCAGTCGCAATACATGCATCTTCCTTCTTTACAGCTGTTTTAACCTTTTGATGACTGTCCTGCTTTTTAAACTGATTCATTCTTGCTTTCCACACTCTGCAGTCTGCTTTAAGGTGACCAGGCTTTTTACAGACAAAACATTCACGAGTTTCCTTTAAATGACTCTGAGCTTTAGAAAAGTACTGTGTCTTTAATGCTGTTTCTGCTTTGCATATATTATTGCTAATAGTCTCTGACTTTCTCTTGTATTCATCTGCAAGTTTCCCTTTCACATATTCTAGTGTGAGTTCATCATCTGGTCTGGCATCTAATGCAGTCACAAGCGTGTCATAACTTTCTGGAAGACCACTTAATAGTAATGCAGCAACATGAAAATCTTTAATTTCTTCACCAATACCCCTTAGGCGCTCCACAATCTCTAGGGTGTTTCTGATATAGTCCTGCATATGCTGGCCATCACTTAATTTAGACTGATACAGCTTTCTCATAAGATATAGCTTATTGCTGAGATTTGACCTTTCATGCACTTTCTGTAATTCTTCCCACATTTTCTTTGCAGTATCACATTTGCATACATGTACAATCTGGTTATCATCTATGCTGAGGGAAATAGTGCTTTGTGCTTTCTGATCAGTCTCTAGCCAATCACCCGGTACTGGGTCAGGCACAGGCTGTTCAATACATTTCCATGTACCCTCTCTTATAAGTAACATCTTTACCTTGAATTTCCAGGAGCTGTAATTGTGATTTGTGAGACTTGGCACTGTGTACTTCACTGCATTCCTTTCTGTAGACATTCTTGTCTCTTGTACCTCTTTTTTTTGTTTGTTACTGGCCCTTTAAGCTGCGCTGTCCGGTGCTCTGTACACTGCGGTACCTTTGCGTTCCGGTGTCCTTGTATTCCGGGGGTTCCTCTGTGCTGTCTGCGCTTGGCTCGCTGCTTATTCCGGTGACTGGGCTTTTTACCATTTACTTTCCGGTGGCTGGGCCCATAACCTGTTAGCCGGAGTATTACCACAGCAGCGCGTGTTACTTCATATAAGCAGCAGAATCCAACGTAAGGCAAACTGTGTTTAATATATGCAGCTTGAACTGGAACAAAATAAGAAAGCTTTGACAGTAACTACCGATATAATCTAGTCCATGTAACACATGTCTCTCTGTGAAGGAAAACAGCAGCAGACTGATGCAATCAGTGAGTGTCCTGTGACCTTTTTTTTTTTTTTTTTATACAAACTTTAACAATCACAGCATAGCTGACAAATGAACACTCATAGACATTCAATGCAGACTACAACAGGAATGGAGTTGTTGCATTTAAACTTATTCCAACATCAACATTTGAATTAATGTTCGATTGAACCGCTCACAGGCGCCATTTCCCTGAAGGTGATACGGTGTGGTGCGGGATTTGTCAATCCAGCACTTACGATGTAATTCTTCCATCACTTTACACAAGAAACAGGCACCCTGGTCAGAATGGATCCATGTCGGACACCCATAAAGTTGAATGAAATTTTTACAGATTGCAAGTGCAGCTGACTCCGCACTTTGATCACTGGTTGGAGTCACAAAAGCAAATTTTGTGAAGTGATCCACCATCACTAAACAATGTTCATACCCCTGGTGGGCCGGCCTGATGGTCAGATAGTTTATCATTAACAGCTTCAGGGGAGCAGATTGTCACAATGGACTGTATGGGGGCACTCTGCTCTGGCGGTTTAGCCAATTCACATGTCCGACATGCTCTACAAGTCTCTTCCACGACCGCCTTTAGCCGAGGTTGAAAAATGAACCATTGTAACCACTGAAAGGTCTTCTCCTGACCAAAGTGCACTCCTTTTTCATATAACAGCGCTTCTGGAACTATGACTTGCCAGGTGGCACCCAGCTTTACCTGAAGTTGCACTTTCCGATACAGTAATCCATTCTTCATCTGAAGGCGTTCCCACTGTCGTAGAATCTGCAGAGTCTCCTGGGACAGGGTACTTCTCTCCACCAAACTGGGATATTTCTTTAAGGTCACACACTGTCTAAGCAGAGCAAGCTCACTATCTTCTTGTTGTAACCGGACCCACTCATCCTGGGATCAGCCCAAGATGCCCCCCAGAGTCAGGATTTGTACCGGGTCCTGCGATGCCACCACCGTCCTGGCGAGGCCTAGGAACCTGGGGACCTACTCACTTTCCAGTTTTTCATCTCTATTTCGCTCAGATTTAGCATGTTTCACCCTAGATAGGGCATCCGCATGAGTGTTCTCTGCTCCATTTTTGTAAGCAATTTTGTATTGAAACTTTGCCATTCTGTCCACCCATCGTTGTTCCAGAGCTCCCAGCCTCGCATTTTCCAGGTGAGCCAATGGGTTGTTATCAGTGCATACCAGGGAGCAACCAAGAAAAAGCAGACACGCAAAATGGAGCGCACACCCAGAGAAATACAAGCTAAGTAGCAACAAATTACAAAAAGTTTATTGAAAACAGAGACGCATACACTAGGATAAAAACATATTAAAATATAATAACCACACCACTGGTCCCATAGTAAATACTAATAAGAGACGGCCCAAAATATAAATAGTGTTGAACAACAGAAAATATAAGTGCTATACAACACAACAATAATAGCAACCAAAAAAAATATCTATGTTTGGAAATCAATAATTAGACAGCATATAAGGAATACCTGTAAAGTGGGGAATGAAACCCCCTAAGCCATATAAAAATGTAATGTGGCTCAATAATCTAATAGTACAGATGTAATAGTGCACACATATAAAAGAGCACAGAGGGTCTGGGCGTCCCCAGATATCCCCACTATGAAAAAATGGCCCTGCTATTGTAAGGAGTTAAAAGCACAAGAAGAGTCTGCGGGCGGTTACCGGAACCATTGAGCTGTGCTGCGGGTTCCCTAGGGAGAGACTGATAGACTGGGACAGAAAGGAAGCAGCCACAGGGCGGGAAAGGGACGCGCGCAGGAGACAGAGCAGCGTGCAGAGCAGGGTGCAGCTGCGCTTCAGAAGAGAGAGAGAGAGAGCTCCCGGTCTGAGGACAAATAGAGAGAGACTGCCCAGAAAGACTGTATCTCGTGAGTACATAAAGCGGACTCTGCTGTGACTGGAGAGGGGCACTTTGAGACCCGTTTTAGAGACTATGACACCCTGGTCCCCGCGGTATCAGTACAGAGACTTAACAGTACAGAGCCCCTGACTCCTGGTGCAGAGACTTAACATTGCGGAGCCCCTGTTTTCCTGGTACAGAGACTTAACATTGCGGAGCCCCTGTTTTCCTGGTATAGAGACAACAGTGCGGAGCCCCGATTTCCAGGTTGTGCTGTAAAAGTTAAAGACTCAGAGCCTGTGCATACCACATTAACTCCCGAAACCCCAGGCAGCAGGCTCTCAGAGACTACTCTGCCCATGGACAACAGAGGGACGTCAAGTGCCACTGTTTCTCGGCACCTACGTTGGAGAAGACGACCCTCCAAGCAGGTCATCTTCAGACTGATAAGTGTTCTTTTCTCAAGGAATCCTGCTTAATTTGGTTATATTGTTTAACTCCCGTATTTTTGCATTGTTTTATTGTTAGTTATTTTGCATTGCTTCCTCCCTGCAAGGAGAACCATATGCCTATTATTAAACCCCTCAACTGTTGGTCTGTCTGTTCCGTGGTGACATACTCAGTACCTGCATTCTATTACATTTGGCGTAGTCGGCAGGATGTCACACGGTAGCGTGGTCAGGGCAGACCAAGCAGCTGGGGAAGTTCCCAGGTCTAGCATTTCCCTGGGAGCCATGTTGAATAATTTGCCAAGGTTCACTGGGAACAATGTAATGTTGTGGAGTTGGACAGAGCGTATCCGGGGAATTATGCGTATGCACCCCATGACACCAGCCCTGGAGGCAGAAATTGCATTGATGGCCCTGGAGGGGGAGGCGCGGGATTCTGTCATGCATAGGTCCCCCCGGGAGAGAGATACCCTGGACAAAGTGCTGCGCATACTTGAGGAAACGCATGGGGACCCCACTGACGTAGGGGAACTTCACATGCGACTGTTTCACCGGGTACAACGGGAGGGGGAGACCGTGACCCAATTCATGAACGCCCTACAAGAGCTTCACACTGCTATCAGACGAAAGGACGGTGTAGGAGTAGGGTCAGTTGATGTGGTGCTCAGAGATCAGCTAGTGACAGGACTGCGTAACGCAATGATGAAACAGGCACTGCGAGAGCGCATGCGAGTAAAGCCAGACATGACTTTCTCTGAGGTTGGCAGTGAGGCGCGTGTGCGAGAACAAGAACAAGTTCTTAGTTTTTATACTATACTGTAGATTCATTGGCTTGGCAGGGCCCACCAATATAGTAAAAATCATATTGAGTTTAATTGAAACCGTTATGTCTCTAGTTATATGGGTTCATGGATACTGTTCTTAATAACAACAGGCATCCTTCAGCCTGCACGATGGGGGACAGACAACAGCCTTTTGTCAGTGCTTGGCTAGAAGTACATATTGCTCTGTTTTTGACAGGCATTTTCATGCCTGCCTAACCGGACACACATATTGTGCCGCTGGACTCGGATGCCTTGTGGCGTTTTTTTGCCCGCATAATGTTTACTAATAACTTATCGGCATATTCTTACTTCGATTTGTAGATAACAGCCTTTTGTAACTAGTTGGCTGTGTTCTTACATTCCACTTTGTCTTATAGGAAGTTTTTGTGTCTGCAGTATGAGACACAAATACTGTGCCGGCACATTTGGATGCTACGTTGTAGATAATAGCCTTTTTCATGTTCATTTTCATATATGTTTCTGTGTAAGACAGGTACTGTATGCCTGCATTATTTGAAACCAATGGCATGCCGGCACATTTAGACATTGGTCAGAATGAATGGCCTTGTGTGCCTTCATCCATCTAAACAAGACTACTGGCACACTGCCATTTTCTTATGTCATGTTTTATATACAATGTGGACCACGATTGGTCACCCTTTTGCCGGCGTTGTGTGTCTAGTGATAAGACTTATGCTCCTGGTTTACGCTTTGTGGGCACACATTGCCACAGCTTTGTAAAGACGGCATCATTCTATGTGCACACATGGGCTTATTTTTATATTTTGATTCTGGGCTTTACCTCCGGTATTCATGTCATCTTCATACATAGCAACCAGCCTATATAGGCATTGTTTATGTCTGCGCGTTATGTTCTCAGTGTTTTTTTACACACAAGCGCTTTGCAGCGTGTGTGCTTCTGTGTTGCCATGACATCCTTACAGCCTATGAGATAGGCATCATTCACGCCTGCGCAGCACGTCTGTAGTGCTTTGATCCTGCGCGCAGGCGCTGTTCTGCGCGTTTACACAGGGTTGCTATGACACCAAGGCACAGGACGTACGTCCCTGTGCACCTGCGCACTAGGAGCTACTAACCAGGAAGTGCCTCACCGATACATGCGGCGGCTTGTACACAGCTGCCACTGATATTACTGAATGGAACACGTATATAAGGTAAAACATACATAGCGGTAGTTACCCCTGACGAAGCCCCTTGTGAGGGGCGACACGCATCGGGTCTCCGCTTCACCTGCGTCTCATTTACTAAGGGTCTTACTGGTATTGTCCTGGGCATTGCATTATATGGCTGCACATGGAGCTCTCTGCATCTCCACTCGCTTACAGCCCTATCAGGTGATGTGAGTCAGGGCTTTTCTGTCTCTGCGGATAACATATTGTGCATGCTTTCATGTTTAGTTAGTAGTTTGCAGTACATTGCAGTAACTATTTTCGGCATAAATTGTATACATGCCACGTATTTATGGCACTTTTGGCCATTCTGTCCATCTGAATTCACTTGCATGTACTACTCTCATGGTGTAGTTATCCATCTGCCACATGGTTCCATGTTTGCTAGCACTGTGATGTCCATATAGGTACTGTCCTATTGTATATTTGACCCAATGTAATTGGCGCAGGTGTAAGCCCTATTACGGGCTGTCGTTTTCAGGAACAAGTATGTTCCCTTTTTAATTGGTTTTATGTGTGTTTTTTTTATAACTTGTTTCTTATGTATTGCATTATATTAATAAAATTTTGTACATTTTTTGCTAAATCCTTCGAGTGGTGATCCCCATTTTGTATGACCTCCACTTTCTTCTTAGTCTTGTGGTGTCTTGTATTTTGGAGGTCTGGGTGATCCCCTTCTGGCATCCGTGGTGCCCCCTTTTTCATATAAGGTTCGAGAACAAGAACAGGGAGTGACGGGGCTGGTAGGAAGGGTGCAGAGCGGGGAGGTAACCACCACCGCAGGCAATATTCCCCAGTGGGTGGAGGACCTGAGAATGGAGATTAGACAGGTCCGTGAAGAAATGGCGGCCACCAGAAGAACTCTGGCAGAGGGGCCTGGCCCTCTGGTGCGAGACAGAGAAGCTGCCCCCCGAAGGGAGGGTGAAACTACCAGGAGGAGAAGCCCTCTTACATGCTACACTTGTGGAGAGTCCGGCCACATTGCTCGATGGTGTCCCCGGCGGAGCCGACCATCCCCACATCCTCCTTTAAACTAGGTGGCTCTGGGCTTGAGGGGCGCCGCTCAGAGCGTGAAGAACAGAGGAGGAGTAAAAGTCCCCACAGCCTTGTTTCCATGTGCCCTCTGGTCTGGGCAGAAATCAATGGAAGAGCAGTGCGATGCTTGATGGACACCGGCTCACAAGTGACCACCATGCCTGAGAGATATTTCCGCCATCACTTCACAGAGGCGCTACGGCCCGAATGGGGACCTGTGATCAAACTTATGGCGGCCAATCACTTGCCCATCCCGGTCGCAGGGGTGGTATGGATGAACATAGAAGTCTGCGGAAAAGACCTCGGGAGGAGAGGAGTGGTACTGGTGGATGGAGAGGTAGCTAAAGACCATACCGTGACCCTGGGCATGAATGTGTTAAAAGACCTCGGAAGCCTCGTTTTCAACGAGTCCCCGGAACAGTTCCTACAACAATGGAGCGATCAAACCCCCCAGAGAAGTGTCTTCCAACAACTGATATGGACCGCCCAGGTCCGGGAAGCATACAGCGACGGAAAGGAACTCTGCAAAGTCGTCGTCCCCGCCTCCGTCAATCGAGTGTTGCCCCCTGGGCAGACAGTGCTTCCCCTGCCTGTACGAGCTGGCATCCCGCTGGAGGGGGTCAAAGTCCAAATTGAGCCCAGCAGAGCCGACCAGCTGCCGTCAGGAATATTGGTCGCACGGTCCCTGGCTACCGTGCGGGATGGAACGGTCCTTGTGCGCTGTATCAATTTGGGGGAGACAGATACAACGTTGCCCCCTAGAAGCGAAGTCGCTCAAGTCCTGGGCCTTCCAGACGAGTTGGTCCCCACTGAGGCGGTACAGCTGACAGCAAGGCCAGAAGACCCGTGGCTGGTGACCGTCAAGGCGGAGGCAGCTCCGGACCCCAGATTAATGCAAGAAGGGCGCCAGATACTGGAACGCATGAGGGCGGAGCTCTCGGAACTTACTCCGCAGCAGGTACCTCAGGTAGAAGCTGTATTGGGGAAATTTCAGGATGCGTTCGCCAAAGATGAAGATGACTTTGGACGTACCACGGCCATCACCCATGAGATACCCACCGGGGATGCGGCACCAATCCGGGAACGGTACCGCCAAATACCCCCACAGATGTACCAGGAGGTGAAGGGAATGCTGTCACACATGCTGAAGAAGGGAGTTATACATGAGAGTCAGAGCCCGTGGGCTGCCCCTATCGTCTTGGTGAGAAAGAAAGACGGGTCCCTGCGGTTCTGTGTGGACTATCGGCGGCTCAACGCTTGCACAGTGCGGGACTCGTACCCACTGCCCAGGATAGAGGAGTCCCTGATGGCACTAGGGAATGCCAGATATTTCTCCACGTTAGACTTGGCCAGCGGCTACTGGCACGTGCCCATGTCTGAGCAAGACCGTGCCAAGACGGCTTTCATCCTTCCGATGGGACTGTATGAGTTTGACCTTAGCCCTTCGGCCTAGCAAACGCCCCAGGAACATTTCAGCGACTCATGGAGAGATGTCTGGGAGACCTGAACTTTGAAGCCACTTTGATCTACTTGGATGATATCATCGTCTTTGCCCCCACCTTTGAGGAGCATCTGCAGAGGCTAGAGCAAGTTCTGAGTCGGCTACAGAAGTATGGCTTGAAAGTGAAACCCCAGAAATGCCACCTCTTCCGTACCGAGATTGAATACTTGGGACATGTTGTCTCCGCTGAGGGGGTGAGGCCTTCCCAGGAGAAGATCGCTGTGGTACAAGAGTGGCCAACTCCAAAAACGGTGAAAGATGTGCGTGCGTTCCTGGGACTCACGGGATATTTCAGATGCTTTGTAAAAGACTTTACCCGCCTTGCTAATCCACTCCAGGAGTTGTTGAGGGGAGTGCCCTCTTGCGCCAAAAACAGGAACATACAGTGGGGGAAGCATCAGGAGGAGGCATTCTTGGCTTTGAAGAAGGCTTTGACAGAGCCCCCCGTGCTGGCCTATGCTGACTTCACACAACCGTTCATCTTGCACACTGATGGGAGCCTCCAGGGCCTCGGGGCTGTACTGTCGCAGATGCAGGACGGGAAAGAGCGCGTCATCGCATACGCCAGTCAGTCTCTGCATGACTCAGAAAGGAATCCAGAAAACTACAGTTCATTTAAGTTGGAGCTGTTGGCGCTGGTGTGGGCAATGACTGAGAAGTTCGCGGAATATCTGGCTGGCTCAGAAGTTCATGTACGCACCGATAACAATCCGTTGGCCCATCTCGAGAATGCCAAGTCAGGCGCCCTAGAACAACGTTGGGTAGCCCAAATGGCCAAGTTCCGAGACAGAATTTCGTATAAAAGAGGAGCTGAGAATGTACATGCGGATGCCCTCTCCCGAGTAAACTATCGCAAACCAGCACCCAGCCAGGATGAAGAACTGGAAGATGTAGAGGTTCCAGGTTTTGGAGAGACTGCCAGGACGGTGGCAGTGGCACGGGAAATTGAACAGGAAGAGGCCTGTGTGAACTTGCTGGAGCAGCCTCGCGATGAGTGGGTCCGAGTACAGCAGGAGGATCTGGAGCTAGCTCAGTTGAGAAGGTGGGTCGTGTCTGAACAAATGCCCAATCGACATGAGAGGAGGTCCATGTCACCTGAAGTACTGAAGATGCTACGCCAGTGGGAGAGGCTCGAGTTGCGGGATGGTATCCTGCACCGGAAGGTATTCCTGCAAACAGAACTCAGTCTTGTATGGCAGACAGTGATTCCCTCGTCCATGATAGACCAGGTGGCTAAGGAAGCACATGAGAAAGGAGCACACTTTGGGCCAGAAAAGACTATCCAGTGGTCACAGCGCCTATTTTATCACCCCCACTTAAGGAACACTGTGGATAAAGTATGTCGGCAATGCAGAAGTTGTGAGCTGGTCAAACCACCAGAACAACGAGCTCCCACAGAGACGGTGAGGTCTTCTGGCCCCATGGACCTACTGGCAATAGATTACTTGACAATTGGACCAGCACACCAAGGTTATGAGCATTGTTTAGTGATGATAGACCACTTTACTAAATTTGCCGTAGTGACGCCCATGCGGGACCAGACTGCCGAGTCTGCGGCTCACGCAATCTGCAAACACTTCATCCAGGTGTACGGGTGTCCCAAGCGCATTCATTCTGATCAAGGGGCCTGCTTCCTCGGAAGAGTGATGAAGGAGCTGCACCAGCTGTACAAAATCGATAAGTCCCGGACCACCTCTTATCATCCACAGGGGAATGGGGCTTGTGAAAGATTTAACCGCACTCTGATTCAAATGCTGAGGACCCTGGAGGAGGACCAGAAGGCGAAGTGGACTGAGTCCGTCCCTGAATTGGTGTGGGCGTATAACAATCATAAACACAGCACCACCAGATTCACCCCCTACTCTCTGTTCTTTGGCCGACCCGGGAAGGGACTGGCAGAGCTGGGGCTGGAACCCGAGGAGGACTACCCACGGACGGGGGTGTACTCCTGGGTTCAAGAACATCGTCGTCGGCTGCGGACAATTCAACGTCTAGTGCAGGACCGGCTGCAAGAATTGGAGCATCCCCAGGTAGCTCCTCAAAAGGGGACAGCCCTGTGGCCTGGAGACCGAGTCTTAGTGAGGGAAAAGCGCCCACACAACAAACTAGAGTACCGGTGGGAGAAAAGGCCGTACCGAGTGAAGCGGCGGCTCGACAACGGGGGCCCCGTTTATGAGGTCCAGCCCGAAACGGAAGAAGGGACTCCCACCCGCACGCTGCACAGGAATATGTTGCGCCCATGTTTGTCTCGAGATCCTGAATCAGTCCAATTGACTCCAGCACCCCCACCGGCGGCGCCAGTGATCAATGTAGATGTGGAAGACGAGGAAGACTCCGAATCTCTTCCAGTGAACCCAGGGACAGGGCTGGTGCCAGATTCTACCAACGTATCGGAGGAAGCCTCGACTCCTCCCACAGCAGCTGACACCACCACCCCTGCTGGTTTGAGATGCTCTGAACGTTCAACGGCTGGTGTACCCCCTGTTCGCTACAATCAGGACGAGTTCATCTGGCAGCAGATTGTGCAAGGACTGGAAGATTGCCAACAGGAACTCCTGAAGATCTCGCCCGTGGAATGGCGAGCAGAAAGAGGGGGGGAATGTAAGGAGTTAAAAGCACAAGAAGAGTCTGGGGGCAGTTACCTTCTTGGCTCTGTGCCCGGAACCATTGAGCTGTGCTGCAGGTTCCCTAGGGAGAGACTGATAGACTGGGACAGAAAGGAAGCAGCCACAGGGCGGGAAAGGGACGCGCGCAGGAGACAGAGCAGCGTGCAGAGCAGGGTGCAGCTGTGCTTCAGAAGAGAGAGAGAGAGAGCTCCCGGTCTGAGGACAAATAGAGAGAGACTGCCCAGAAAGACTGTATCTCGTGAGTATATAAAGCGGACTCTGCTGTGACTGGAGAGGGGCACTTTGAGACCCGTTTTAGAGACTATGACACCCTGGTCCCTGCGGTATCAGTACAGAGACTTAACAGTACAGAGCCCCTGACTCCTGGTGCAGAGACTTAAAGGGGTTGTCCACTACTTTCAATTATCCCCCCAATGTATCCCCCCGGGGCCCCTGATGAATTGTGTAAATACCTTGCATTGCCTTTTTCCCCTGTGAGCGGCGCTATGCTGGTGGCTGAGTCCGGGTCACGTGACCCCCAGGCTGCAGCCACCGCTAATTTCCGCCGACGTCACGTCAATTTCCAGACTCTGGAAATTGACGTGACGTCAGTAACAGGCGTGTCCCAGCCGCACAGTCAGCAGTCACTCAAGAGTGACTGGGCTGTGGGCGGGACTGTGCTGTGCTGGGGGCGGGGCTTTGCTGGGGGCGGGCGGGGCTGTGCACTGCAGGTGTCTGGTGCTGGGATCTGCTTGCCGAGATGTGCTGCGGCGGCGGCTGATCCCGTGGCTGCGACCGGTCCTGCGGTGGCTGGTGCGTCGGCGGCCGGTGCCCTGGCGGCGGCCGCTGGTGCGTCGACGGCCGGCCCCGCCGTGGTGGCCGGTGCCGTGGCGGCGGCTGCAGCCGGTGCTGAAGGTGGTTGTGCGGTGGTGGTGGCGGCGGCGTTGTTTCTGTGTGCAGGCATGTCCGATGGGACTACAAGTCCCATCGGGCTCTGCCTGCTACAGTGACAGTGAGTGACACATTAGCCAATGATGGGACAGTAGTAGTCCCATCATCCGGCTAATGTGTTGAATGTAAAAAAAAAAAAAAGAAAAAAAAACACATATACAGTACATACATACATAGAACACATACAGGACATGCGCCATGCGACGACATGCTGCATGCGACGACATGCTGCATGCGACGACATGCGCCATGCGACGACATGCGCCATGCGACAACATGCGCCATGCGACGACATGCTGCATGTGATGACATGCGCAATGCGACGACATGCGCCATGCGACGACATGCGCCATGCGACGACATGCGCCATGCGACGCCATGCTGCATGCGATGACATGCGCCATGCGACAACATGCTGCATGCGACGACATGCGCCATGCGACAACATGCTGCATGCGACAACATGCTGCATGCGACGACATGCTGCATGCGATGACATGCGCCATGCGATGACATGCGCCATGCGACGACATGCGACGACATGCGCATACAGTACATACATACAGTACATACATACAGACATACAGTACATACATACATACATACATTACATACAGTACATACATATAGACATACAGTACATAAAACATAGAGTACATACTCACCATCACTTGTCACTTTGATCCCCGAAGCCATTGTCATCTGTAAAAAATATTAAAATAATAAACAAACACTATACTCCCTGATCCGCAGAAATCCAATTAAAACGAGTGTCCCACTACGATCTCCCGTGGAGAGCAGGAGCATCAGCTGACGCAACCACTCACCAGGGGCATCAGTAACACAATGAGGGGAGGAAGGTATCCTTCCACAATGTATTCCCCACAATGTATTCCTATGCCCCTGTGAGAAAATAGTCCCTAGTCTCACTTTATGGCATGCTGTATGAGAAAGTTCCCACGCAGCTTTTTGCCATAAAGTGAGACCAGTGAACTTTAGAAATCTCAGTGATACACTGCAGGAGCCATTGCCTCCTGTCAGTGTCTCACTGAGGGTCCTATAGAGCGGTGACATCAACCCTAACCCTAACTGTAAACGTGACAGAAATACGTGGCACTTTAATACGTGACACTGAAATACGTGGCACTTACATACGTGGCACTTAAATCCATGGCACTGAAATACGTGGCACTTAAATACATGGCACTGAAATACGTGGCACTTACATAGGTGGCACTTAAATCTGTGGTACTGAAATACGTGGCACTGAAATACGTGGCACTTAAATCCATGGCACTGAAATACGTGTCACGTGGTACTTAAATACATGGCACTTACATATGTGGCACTTACATATGTGGCACTTACATACATGGCACTTACATACGTGGCACTTACATACGTGGCACGTGGCACTTACATACGTGGCACTTATATACGTGGCACTTATATACGTGGCACTGAAATATCGTGGCACTATGACTGCCAGAAAATGTTCATTAAACGGTTACGGGTGAGGTTAGGGGTAGGGTTAGGGTTTGGATCCCTTTATCACCCCGATGGTGGTGGGTGGTGTTTCAGTGTTTTTTTCTGTTTTTTTCTATAAAAACGCATGCGTTTTTAACGCAAACAAACGCATGTGCTTAAAAACGCATGCGTTTACATAGACAGCAATGCATTTTTTTGCCGCAAATAAATGCCGCTAAAAATTACTACAGGTTGCATTTCTGCAAATGAATGCGCGCGTACAAAAACGCATGCGTTGCCGAAAACGCGTCAAAACGCATGCGTATTTAATGTTAAGTATAGGAAAAAAATGCATGCGTTTTTTAGCGCTAAAACGCAGCGTCCAAAAACGCAAGTTTGAAACCAGCCTCAGTGCCAGAATTGGCGCATCTTACAGATGCGCCATTTCTGGGGTAGCTGCGGACTGGTATTTGTAGCAGGGGGGGACCAATATCCATGGCCCCTCTCTAGGCTATGAATATCAGCCCGCAGCTGTCTGCATAGCCTTTCTGGCTATAAAATATAGGGGGACCCCACGTCATTTTTTTTGGGGGGGTCCCCCTATTTTAATAGCCAGTAAAGGCTACGCAGACAGCTGCGGGCTGATATTCATAGCAGGCTACAAATATTGTCCCCCGGCCATCGGCTTTCCCCCTCTTGCGCAGAAAATTGCGCGGGAGCCCATGCCGTTTTTTTCAGTTTTTTATTAAATTAAACGCTCATTAAGGCCTGTTTCACACTTGAGTCTTCACGGGTCCATCGCTATGCGTTGGGCCGACGTACCGACGCACGTTGTGAAATTTGTGTACGTCGTGGGCAGCGGATGCAGTTTTTCAACGCATCCGCTGCCCATTCTGAAGTCTGGGGAGGAGGGGGCGGAGTTTTGGCCGCGCATGCGCGGTAGAAAATGGCAGACGCGACGGACGTGCCAACGGTCCGCCAAAACACGACGCATCCGTTGCATGATGGACGCGACGTGTGGCCATCCGTCGCGATCCTTCACTAATACACGTCTATGGGTAAAAAACGCATCCTGCGAGCACATTTGCAGGATCCGTTTTTTTCCCAAAAAGACGGATTGCGGAAAACGCAAGTGTGAAAGTAGCCTTATAGAAACATCGGCCTTTCTATTATATATCTATGGATATATCTATCTATAGATATATTTATCTATAGATATATCTATAGATACATAGATGTATCTATCCATATATTTGGGTGCTTTCACACATCAGGTTTTTGCCGTGAGGCACAATCTGGCGAGTTTTGAAAAAAACTGATCCATTTTTTTCCGTCGGATCCGTTTTTTTCTCATAGAGTTTCATCCGTTTTTTGCCGGATCCGTCAAAAAAGCTGTTTCCGCCGGATGGAAAACACATACAGAGGAACGTTTTTTCTGTCCGGCGAAAAAACGCACAGCGACGGATCCGGCAAAAAAACTTATGAAACTGAGCTGTGAAATGATGCATCCGGCCTTGGAATCCGTTTTTTCATGCATGTTTCCATTCAAATCATGCACATTTTCCGTTTATTTACTTATTTCCAAAAACAGCATTAAAACCGCGCATAAACCGCACCAAAAAAAGCATCAAAACTGCACCAAAAACTGCATCAAAACTGCACCAAAAACTGCATCAAAACCTGGTGCAGTTTTGCAGTTTTGGTGCGGTTTTGATGCAGTTTTTGGTGGGGTTTTGATGCAGTTCTTGGTGTGGTTTTGGTGCAGCTTTTTCCCCAGCATGTGCACAACAAGTCTGCGGCTCCCATAGACTTACATTGGTTGTACACTACACTGCGGATTTGATGCAATTCAGTGCAGCAAAAAACGCTGCGGATCTGCAATCAGATCCGCAACGGGTGCACACAGCCTTAGCATTTAGTGAACCTAGTCAAAAAGCCAAGCAAAAAACAAGTGTGGGATTGCACTTTTTTGCCATTTCATTGCACTTTGAATTTTTTTCACATTTTCTGCTACACGGCATGGTAAAACCAATGGTGTCGTTCAAAAGTAGAACTTGTCACGCAAAAGATCACATGGCCATATTGACGGAAAAATTATGGCTCTGGAAAGAAGGGGAGCGATAAACGAAAACAAAAAAGCTCCAGGGGTGAAGGGGTTTAGAAACATGGATATGGACATATCTATGGAAATAGACATAGATATATAGATATATCTGTATCTATCTATCTATCTATCTATCTATCCATTTATCTGTGTGTAATGGAGTGTGGGTTGGACAAATGTAAAAGAGGACGTTGGACAGAAATGACATCACAAATCTTTTTGTAGAGGAGGGAGGGGTTTGGGTGTGTTTTGGAGTGGGTGTGGTAGGTTCGTGCTTAGTGGCAGTGCAATGCATCATGGAACTTGTAGTATTAGAGCACAGTAACTCAGGAGAAAGGAAGTTGTCGATTAACCCCATGAGAGCTGAATCCAGCACTAAAGATGTGCTGCTACAGCATGATAAAAGGTAATATTGCTAAAATAAACACAGTAGATGTTTTCAGTGGCCCCTAATAGCAAGATTTATGAAAAAAAAAAAAAAAGGTTATAGTAGTGGACAACTTCTTTAACATTGCGGAGCCCCTGTTTTCCTGGTACAGAGACTTAACATTGCGGAGCCCCTGTTTTCCTGGTATAGAGACAACAGTGCGGAGCCCCGATTTCCAGGTTGTGCTGTAAAAGTTAAAGACTCAGAGCCTGTGCATACCACATTAACTCCCAAAAACCCCAGGCAGCAGGCTCCCAGAGACTACTCTGCCCACGGACAACAGAGGGACGTCAAGTGCCACTGTTTCTCGGCGCCTACGTTGGAGAAGATGACCCTCCAAGCAAGTCATCTTCAGACTGATAAGTGTTCTTTTCTCAAGGAATCCTGCTTAATTCGGTTATATTGTTTAACTCCCGTATTTTTGCATTGTTTTATTGTTAGTTATTTTGCATTGCTTCCTCCCTGCGAGGAGAACCATATCCCTGTTATTAAACCCCTCAACTGTTGGTCTGTCTGTTCCGTGGTGACATACTCAGTACCTGCATTCTATTACACTATAAAAGACCAGCCTGTAACTCCCAGCAAAGGGTAAACTAAACCAAGAGAAAATAAGTATAAAGCAGAATGGTCAGGTGGGACAAAGATGCCAACCAGGCTATAGAAAAGTGCCTACAGAGGTAAAGGTGTGTGGCACAATGGTAGAAAGAACACAGGGTATAAATATAAATCACCCGATCAGGTAATCCGGTCTATGGTCTGGGCCGTCAGCTGTCAGAAGTCAGGAGAAAAGGAAGATGATCCCGGGATCCAGAGAGTGTGGGGAGGCCCCACGCGTATCGCTGCTGAACGCAGCTTCGTCAGGGGAAGTGCTGGGGGATAAGCCAAGAAAGACTTAAGTAGCGGCAGGAGGAATTAAGACAATTACTCGCAGATGAGCAAACGGTGTCCGGGTGAGTGCCTTGATCCACATGGGGGATTGAGGAAGTGCACCAGCGCCACAAAATAATGGCAGCTGAAACCGAAAGTGAAAGTGCGCACGTGTGCAGAACGATCGCTGCTGAACCACCAGAGGGCGCAAGCGCACAACACACTGCTCATGAAAGAGCTTATGCGATGAAAAAGGGGGCCAGATAAGCCCGCAGTAACAGATAGACAGGGCGCATATGCATAGTAAAATAGCAGCGCCAAGTACAAACCTCAAGAAATAATCACACAGCGCCATGACATAGCGCTGACAAGGTAAGCCTGCAGCGATAAGTGAGCAGGGCGCGTGCGCACAATAACATTGCAGCGCCGAAAAAATTATCCCAAACACCAGAATAATACTGGCATATTAATAGGTACATATATATGGGAAGATGGAAGGGATATATATACAAATGTTAAAAACACAGGAAATCATATGTATATATATCCAGATATATAAAGCAAAAGCCCAGACGATGAAAACACTACCAGTGATGAACTAATGCATATGTAAATGGGTATTTGCCACAAGAGATGGTCAAGGCTGTAAAAACAGGATAAGGGAAAACCCTGTTGTGAATTTGCTTTTTGCTCCCTCTAGTGGTTACTAGTTTTTTGACTCTGGTTTTTCTGTCATTCCTTTTATCCGCACCTGGGTCGTTAGTTAGGGGTGTTGCTATATAAGCTCCCTGGACCTTCAGTTCTATGCCTGGCAACGTAGTTATCAGAGCTAGTCTGCTGTGCTCTTGTCTACTGATCCTGGTTCCAGTTATATCAGCTAAGTCTGCCTTTTGCTTTTTGCTATTTGTTTTGGTTTTGTATTTTTGTCCAGCTTGTTCCAAATCTATATCCTGACCTTTGCTGGAAGCTCTAGGGGGCTGGTGTTCTCCCCCCGGACCGTTAGACGGTTCGGGGGTTCTTGAATTTCCAGTGTGGATTTTGATAGGGTTTTTGTTGACCATATAAGTTACCTTTCTTTATTCTGCTATCAGTAAGCGGGCCTCTCTGTGCTAAACCTGGTTCATTTCTGTGTTTGTCATTTCCTCTTACCTCACCGTTATTATTTGTGGGGGGCTTCTATCCAGCTTTGGGGTCCCCTTCTCTGGAGGCAAGAAAGGTCTTTGTTTTCCTCTACTAGGGGTAGCTAGATTCTCCGGCTGGCGCGTGTCATCTAGAATCAACGTAGGAATGATCCCCGGCTACTTCTAGTGTTGGCGTTAGGAGTAGATATATGGTCAACCCAGTTACCACTGCCCTATGAGCTGGATTTTTGTATTCTGCAGACTTCCACGTTCCTCTGAGACCCTCGCCATTGGGGTCATAACAGTTTGCCAGGCCTGTATTAAATGTTTAATGCATTGCAGAAGAGGGATTATAAGAAAGAAGATTCTGAGTTTTTTTTTTTTTTTTTCTTCTTCCCCTTTACCTCAGAGTGGCTATGCTTGCTGCAGACATGAATGTCCAGAACTTGATTACAAGTGTGGACCAGCTGGCTACTCGTGTGCAGGGCATACAAGACTATGTTATCAGAAATCCTAGGTCAGAACCTAAAATACCGATTCCTGAACTGTTTTCCGGAGACAGGTTTAAGTTTAGGAATTTCAGGAATAATTGTAAATTGTTTTTGTCCCTGAGACCCTGTTCATCTGGAGACTCTGCTCAGCAAGTAAAAATTATTGTTTCGTTCTTACGGGGCGACCCTCAGGATTGGGCTTTTTCGCTGGCGCCAGGAGATCCGGCATTGGCTGATATTGATGCGTTTTTTCTGGCGCTCGGTTTACTTTATGAGGAACCCAATCTTGAGATTCAGGCAGAAAAGGCCTTGCTGGCTATGTCTCAGGGGCAGGACGAGGCTGAAGTGTATTGCCAAAAATTTCGGAAATGGTCCGTGCTGACACATTGGAACGAGTGTGCACTGGCCTTTCTGAAGCCATTAAGAATGTTATGGTGGGTTTTCCCATTCCCACAGGTCTGAATGATACTATGGCACTGGCTATTCAAATTGACCGGCGGTTGCGGGAGCGCAAAACCGCAAATTCCCTCATGGTGTTGTCTGAACAGACACCTAATTCGGTGCAATGTGATAGAAAAACCGCAAATTCCCTCATGGTGTTGTCTGAACAGACACCTGATTTAATGCAATGTGATAGAATCCTGACTAGAAATGAGCGGAAAATTCATAGACGCCGGAATGGCTTGTGCTACTACTGTGGTGATTCTACACATGTTATCTCAGCATGCTCTAAACGTATAGCTAAGGTTGTTAGTCCTGTCACCGTTGGTAATTTGCAACCTAAATTTATTCTGTCTGTAACTTTGATTTGCTCACTGTCGTCTTATCCTGTCATGGCGTTTGTTGATTCAGGTGCTGCCCTGAGTCTTATGGATCTGTCATTTGCTAAGCGCTGTGGTTTTACTCTTGAACCATTAGAAAATCCTATTCCTCTTAGGGGTATTGATGCTACGCCATTGGCAGTAAATAAACCGCAGTATTGGACACAGGTTACCATGTGCATGACTCCTGAACACCGCGAGGTGATACGTTTCCTGGTTTTACATAAAATGCATGATTTGGTTGTTTTAGGGCTGCCATGGTTACAGACCCATAATCCAGTCCTGGACTGGAAGGCTATGTCAATCTCTAGTTGGGGCTGTCGTGGTATTCATGGGGATTCCCTGCCTGTGTCTATTGCTTCTTCTACGCCTTCGGAAGTTCCTGAGTATTTGTCTGATTATCAGGATGTCTTCAGTGAGTCTGAGTCCAGTGCACTGCCTCCTCATAGGGACTGTGACTGTGCTATAGATTTGATCCCAGGCAGTAAATTTCCTAAGGGAAGACTGTTTAATCTGTCGGTACCTGAACATACCGCTATGCGTTCATATATCAAGGAGTCTCTGGAGAAAGGACATATTCGTCCGTCTTCTTCCCCTCTTGGTGCGGGATTCTTTTTTGTGGCAAAAAAGGACGGATCTTTGAGGCCTTGTATTGATTATCGGCTTTTAAATAAGATCACTGTCAAATTTCAGTATCCTTTACCGCTGTTGTCTGACTTGTTTGCCCGGATTAAAGGTGCCAAGTGGTTCACCAAGATAGACCTTCGTGGTGCGTACAACCTTGTGCGCATTAAGCAAGGTGATGAATGGAAAACCGCATTCAATACGCCCGAAGGTCATTTTGAGTACTTGGTGATGCCTTTTGGGCTCTCCAATGCGCCTTCAGTTTTTCAGTCCTTTATGCATGACATTTTCCGGAAGTATCTGGATAAATTTTTGATTGTTTATCTGGATGATATTTTGGTTTTTTCTGATAATTGGGATTCGCATGTGGAGCAGGTCAGGTTGGTCTTTAAAATTTTGCGTGAAAATTCTTTGTTTGTCAAGGGCTCAAAGTGTCTCTTTGGTGTACAGAAGGTTCCCTTTTTGGGGTTCATTTTTTCCCCTTCTGCTGTGGAGATGGACCCAGTCAAGGTCCGAGCTATTCTTGATTGGACTCAGCCCTCGTCAGTTAAGAGTCTTCAGAAGTTCTTGGGTTTCGCTAACTTCTACCGTCGTTTTATCGCTAATTTTTCTAGCATTGTGAAACCTTTGACGGATATGACCAAGAAGGGCTCCGATGTAGCTAACTGGGCTCCTGCTGCCGTGGAGGCTTTCCAGGAGTTGAAACGCCGGTTTACTTCGGCGCCTGTTTTGTGCCAGGCCGATGTCTCACTTCCCTTTCAGGTTGAGGTGGATGCTTCAGAGATTGGAGCAGGGGCCGTTTTGTCGCAGAGAGGCCCTGGTTGCTCTGTTATGAAACCTTGTGCCTTTTCTCTAGGAAGTTTTCGCCTGCCGAGCGAAATTATGATGTGGGCAATCGGGAGTTGTTGGCCATGAAATGGGCATTTGAGGAGTGGCGTCATTGGCTCGAGGGTGCTAAGCATCGTGTGGTGGTCTTGACTGATCACAAAAATCTGATGTATCTCGAGTCTGCTAAACGCCTTAATCCGAGACAGGCCCGCTGGTCATTGTTTTTCTCCCGCTTTGATTTTGTTGTCTCGTATTTACCAGGTTCAAAGAATGTGAAGGCCGATGCTCTTTCTAGGAGCTTTGTGCCTGATGCTCCTGAAGTCGCTGATCCTGTTGGTATTCTTAAAGATGGAGTTATCTTGTCAGCTATTTCTCCGGATCTGCGACGTGTGTTGCAGAGATTTCAGGCTGATAGGCCTGAGTCTTGTCCACCTGACAGACTGTTTGTCCCGGATAAGTGGACCAGCAGAGTCATTTCCGAGGTTCATTCCTCGGTGTTGGCAGGTCACCCGGGAATTTTTGGCACCAGAGATCTGGTGGCCAGGTCCTTTTGGTGGCCTTCCTTGTCAAGGGATGTGCGGTCATTTGTGCAGTCCTGTGGGACTTGTGCTCGAGCTAAGCCTTGCTGTTCTCGTGCCAGCGGTTTGCTCTTGCCCTTGCCTGTCCCGAAGAGACCTTGGACACATATCTCCATGGATTTCATTTCTGATCTTCCGCTATCTCAGGGCATGTCCGTTATCTGGGTGATATGTGATCGCTTCTCCAAGATGGTCCATTTGGTTCCTTTGCCTAAGCTGCCTTCCTCTTCCGATCTGGTTCCTGTGTTTTTCCAGAACGTGGTTCGTTTGCACGGCATCCCTGAGAATATTGTGTCAGACAGAGGATCCCAGTTCGTTTCCAGGTTCTGGCGATCCTTTTGTAGTAGGATGGGCATTGATTTGTCGTTTTCGTCTGCTTTCCATCCTCAGACTAATGGACAGACGGAGCGAACCAATCAGACTTTGGAGGCTTATTTGAGGTGTTTTGTCTCTGCTGATCAGGACGATTGGGTGACATTCTTGCCGTTGGCTGAGTTTGCCCTTAATAATCGGGCTAGTTCCGCCACCTTGGTTTCGCCTTTTTTCTGCAACTCTGGTTTCCATCCTCGCTTTTCTTCGGGTCATGTGGAGCCTTCTGACTGTCCTGGGGTGGATTCTGTGGTGGATAGGTTGCAGCGGATCTGGAATCATGTGGTGGACAACTTGAAGTTGTCACAGGAGAGGGCTCAGCGCTTTGCCAACCGCCGCCGCGGTGTGGGTCCCCGACTACGCGTTGGGGATTTGGTATGGCTTTCTTCCCGCTTTGTTCCTATGAAGGTCTCCTCTCCCAAATTTAAACCTCGTTTTATTGGGCCTTACAAGATATTGGAAATCCTTAATCCTGTATCTTTTCGTCTGGATCTTCCTGTGTCGTTTGCTATTCACAATGTATTTCATAGGTCCTTGTTGCGGCGGTACATTGTGCCTGTAGTTCCTTCTGCTGAGCCTCCTGCTCCGGTGTTGGTTGAGGGCGAGTTGGAGTACGTGGTGGAGAAGATCTTGGATTCTCGCCTCTCCAGGCGGAGGCTTCAGTACCTGGTCAAGTGGAAGGGCTATGGTCAGGAGGATAATTCCTGGGTGGTCGCCTCTGATGTTCATGCGGCCGATTTAGTTCGTGCCTTTCATGCCGCTCATCCTGATCGCCCTGGTGGTCGTGGTGAGGGTTCGGTGACCCCTCACTAAGGGGGGGGTACTGTTGTGAATTTGCTTTTTGCTCCCTCTAGTGGTTACTAGTTTTTTGACTCTGGTTTTTCTGTCATTCCTTTTATCCGCACCTGGGTCGTTAGTTAGGGGTGTTGCTATATAAGCTCCCTGGACCTTCAGTTCTATGCCTGGCAACGTAGTTATCAGAGCTAGTCTGCTGTGCTCTTGTCTACTGATCCTGGTTCCAGTTATATCAGCTAAGTCTGCCTTTTGCTTTTTGCTATTTGTTTTGGTTTTGTATTTTTGTCCAGCTTGTTCCAAATCTATATCCTGACCTTTGCTGGAAGCTCTAGGGGGCTGGTGTTCTCCCCCCGGACCGTTAGACGGTTCGGGGGTTCTTGAATTTCCAGTGTGGATTTTGATAGGGTTTTTGTTGACCATATAAGTTACCTTTCTTTATTCTGCTATCAGTAAGCGGGCCTCTCTGTGCTAAACCTGGTTCATTTCTGTGTTTGTCATTTCCTCTTACCTCACCGTTATTATTTGTGGGGGGCTTCTATCCAGCTTTGGGGTCCCCTTCTCTGGAGGCAAGAAAGGTCTTTGTTTTCCTCTACTAGGGGTAGCTAGATTCTCCGGCTGGCGCGTGTCATCTAGAATCAACGTAGGAATGATCCCCGGCTACTTCTAGTGTTGGCGTTAGGAGTAGATATATGGTCAACCCAGTTACCACTGCCCTATGAGCTGGATTTTTGTATTCTGCAGACTTCCACGTTCCTCTGAGACCCTCGCCATTGGGGTCATAACAAAACCCGCAGGGTCCCAGCTAGAGCAGTCAGGTATACAAAAGAAGGGGGACATGAAGCTTCGGGTTTTCCCTTATCCTGTTTTTACAGCCTTGACCATCTCTTGTGGCAAATACCCATATACATATGCATTAGTTCATCACTGGTAGTGTTTTCATCGTATGGGCTTTTGCTTTATATATCTGGATTAGTGTTGAGCATTCCGATACCACAAGTATCGGGTATCGGCCGATACTTGCGGTATCGGAATTCCGATACCGAGTTCAGATATTTTTGTGATATCGGAAATCGGAATCGGAAGTTCCCAGTGTATGGATCCCAGGGTCTGGAGGAGAGGAGACTCTCCTTCAGGCCCTGGGATCCATATTCATGCAAAAAAATAAAGAATTAAAATAAAAAATATGGATATACTCACCCCTCCGGCTGCCCCTGGACCTTACTGATGTAACCGGCAGCCTCCGTTCCTAAGAATGAGGAGTTTAGGACCTGCGATGACGTCGCGGCTTGTGATTGGTCGTGTGAGCGGTCACATGAGCGGTCACGCGACCAATCACAAGCCGCGACGTCATCGAAGGTCCTAAACTTCTCATTCTTAGGAACGGAGGCTGCCGGTTACATCGGTAAGGTCCAGGGGCCGCCGGAGGGGTGAGTATATCCATATTTTTTATTTTAATTCTTTATTTTTTACATGAATATGGATCCCAGGGCCTGAAGGAGAGTTTCCTCTCCTTCAGACCCTGGGAACCATCCAAGATAGCTTCCGATACTTGTGTCCCATTGACTTGCATTGGTATCGGGTATCGGTATCGGCGATATCCGATATTTTTTGGATATCGGCCGATCCCATCCAATACCGATACCTTTGAGTATCGGAAGGTATCGCTCAACACTAATCTGGATATATATACATATGATTTCCTGTGTTTTTAACATTTGTATATATATCCCTTCCATCTTCCCATATATATGTACCTATTAATATGCCAGTATTATTCTGGTGTTTGGGATCATTTTTTCGGCGCTGCAATGTTATTGTGCGCACGCGCCCTGCTCACTTATCGCTGCAGGCTTACCTTGTCAGCGCTATATCATGGCGCTGTGTGATTATTTCTTGAGGTTTGTACTTGGCGCTGCTATTTTACTATGCGTATGCGCCCTGTCCCTCTGTTACTGCGGGCTTATCTGGCCCCCTTTTTCATCACATAAGCTCTTTCATGAGCAGTGTGTTGTGCGCTTGCGCCCTCTGGTGGTTCAGCAGCGATCGTTCTGCACACGTGCGCACTTTCACTTTCGGTTTCAGCTGCCATTATTTTGTGGCGCTGGTGCACTTCCTCAATCCCCCATGTGGATCAAGGCACTCACCCGGACACCGTTTGCTCATCTGTGAGTAATTGTCTTAATTCCTCCTGCTGCTACTTAAGTCTTTCTTGGCTTATCCCCCAGCACTTCCCCTGACGAAGCTGCGTTCAGCAGCAATACGCGTGGGGCCTCCCCACACTCTCTGGATCCCGGGATCATCTTCCTTTTCTCCTGACTTCTGACAACTGATGGCCCAGACCATAGACCGGATTACCTGATCGGGTGATTTATATTTATACCCTGTGTTCTTTCTATCATTGTGCCACACACCTTTACCTCTGTAGGCACTTTTCTATAGCCTGGGTGGCATCTTTGTCCCACCTGACCATTCTGCTTTATACTTATTTTCTCTTGGTTTAGTTTACCCTTTGCTGGGAGTTACAGGCTGGTCTTTTATAGCAGGGCCATTTTTTCATAGTGGGGATATCTGGGGACGCCCAGACCCTCTGTGCTCTTTTATATGTGTGCACTATTACATCTGTACTATTATATTATTGAGCCACATTACATTTTTATATGGCTTAGGGGGTTTAATTCCCCACTTTACAGGTATTCCTTATATGCTGTCTAATTATTGATTTCCAAACATAGATTTTTTTTTGGTTGCTATTATTGTTGTGTTGTATAGCACTTATATTTTCTGTTGTTCAACACTATTTGTATTTTGGGCCATCTCTTATTAGTATTTACTATGGGACCAGTGGTGTGGTTGTTATATTTTAATATGTTTTTATCCTAGTGTATGCGTCTCTGTTTTCAATAAACTTTTTGTAATTTGTTGCTACTTAGCTTGTATTTCTCTGGGTGTGCGCTCCATTTTGCGTGTCTGCTTTTTCTTGGTTGCTCCATTATGTCCTTTTGGCTATGCATGGAGCTGCACCCCTGTATATATTTACTACCAGCATAACTTTGTGTTTGCCCAGTTGTGGTGCTCCCTACTTCTCTATAAATCCCCTCATGTTTGTAGCTTCTCTTTGAAGTTTTCCTATGGGATAGCACACATTTTATTATATTTTTCGGGCTATGAGATTAGTGAAACTTTATCTAGTTTCTCCAGAGACCTGTACTACTTTCTTGTTTTTTATCATGTCGTACCATTCTTTCTTTATAGTAGCGGTTTAGGTCCATTCAGTGTACAGTGGGTGTCCCGGGCCAAGCACACTCTACATGGATTGGGAAACTCGTGAAGCTTCCTGGCAGGCCTGTTCCTCCAATATCTTTCAAACTCAGGATGTTCCAGTTGCTGGATCTGACCTCTCAAAATTGACCAACGATCTTACTGCGGCGCACAAATCAGGCATCCGCTTATGGTGGAATATACGGAGTCTCGAAGAGTACGCCAGAGCTTCTATTATTCCATGCGGACTTAGGGTCTCAATATTCCCTGCTTGGGAACCTTCATCAGCCTTTAAGACTACCTGGGAACAGGGCCTAATTCGGTGCTCTAATATACTTATTTCCTTGCTCCTTGAACACGACAAGGAGCTTCTCGTCTCCACCAAAGCGCAGATTAGAGATTTGGAATCTAAACTCACCTCGTACGATTCCTCTCAAATTGCTGACTATAAACTGAGGTTGAAGGACACTCTTGACAAATTTGAAGCCGAGGTGATAGCTAGGAAGCGCAAGAAGTTTCAACGGGATTGTTGGGACTTTGATAACAATGCTGCATTTAAGTGGAGACATTCCAGCAATCAACGGCGGCCTAACGGTCCAAGCTCTAATCAGGCTGCTAACCTCACGGACGACCCTCTCATAGGTGCCACAAATTCGAGCGATTTTTTATCGTCAGGGGGAAGCGATCTGGACGTAGGACGCGGCGAAGGGGTAAGCACAAGGGTCCTAAAAAAAAGGACAAAAGCCTCCAAGGGGCCCAAATCCCCTTTTCGCCGACCGTACAGACCTCGACGCCAATGAACGCTTCCCCGGCACTCCTTGAAGACCAGTCTTCCTTAACTGCAATCGAGCACCTACAGGTAATTAATCTTTCTGATTACCCGTTGTCTACCTCTGAGATCTCCATACTGCAAAAGGGCCTCACGTTTTCACCTACTAAAGCCCTTGACAAATTTGTTTTGGTCAAAGACCTATTTTTGTTTTGCCGTAAATTAGTCTTACAGGTTATCCACCGTAAACCGGAGATGGCGAGGAGTCTGGATAATATGGATCAACAGGCTCTCCAGGATCTCTTGGATCTTCTGCACGAAAATGAGGACGGACCAGGTAGGAGGGTTTTTCCTTACAGGAATAAATCTGTATTTTCTCCCTCTTTTTCCCTGGTCCCTGCTGTCGAGATCTTTTTTGAACTCGCCAAAAGGGACATCATGCTTCTGTCGCCTTCTTCAGGGGCTCCTAGCAATCTTACCCCTAGCGAAAAGAAAGCACTCATTTCACTGAAAAACAATAAAAACTTCATCATTAAAGAGGCGGACAAGGGCGGCAATGTTGTCCTATGGCCTGTCCACCTCTACATAGCAGAAGTCCAGAGGCAATTGAATAACAATAGATTCTACGCCAGGCTCCCCTCCGACCCTACGGAGACTTTTTCGGCCAAATACCACTCATTGGTCAGTCAGGCCTTTGATTATGGCATCATCAATAAAAGCACACAGCAATATCTGCGGGTGGAGTTCCTGGTCATCCCTTCATTTTATTTGCTCCCCAAGGTGCACAAATGTTTAACTGCGCCTCCTGGACGACCCATAGTGTCCAGCATAGGTAGCCTGTGTGAGAAGGCCAACGTGAATGTTGATTTTTTTCTGCAACCGTTGGCTACCTCACTACCATCTTATACTAGGGATTCGGCCCACTTCATCAGCCTGTGCCGCAATGTGACCTGCCTTGACCAAACATTTTTGGTGACTTGCGATGTCGAATCGCTTTATTCAAATATTAACCATCTTGACGGACTGCATGCAGTGGGGCATTTTCTCAGTGGACGGGATAATCCAGATCGTTTTCATGATTCCTTTTTGATTGATCTATTGCAGTTTATTTTACACCACAACTATTTTCTATTTGACCGCACGTTCTTTCGGCAGGTATCCGGTGTGGCGATGGGGGCGCTGTTATAAACCTGGTGGTTAGGAGCACCCGGAATGACCTGATGAGTAAACTCAAAATCGGGACAAGCTCTGGGTAAGTGGGAACTCTGCTGACCGCAAAACCTACTCCTATCACACACACTAGAAATAGCCGTGGAGCGTACCTAACTCTCCCTAGACGCCTGTTCACAGCCTAAGAGCTAACTGCACCTAAAGATAGAAATAGAAGCCTTACCTTGCCTCAGAGAAATTCCCCAAAGGTAAAGGCAGACCCCCACATATATTGACTGTGAGTTAAGAGGAAAGTCACAAACACAGGAATGAAACAGGTTTTAGCAAAGGAGGCCAGATTTCACTAAATAGTCAGAGGATAGAAAAGGGAACTTTGCGGTCAGCACAAACGACTACAAAAAACCACGCAGAGTAAGCAAAAAGACTCCCCACACCGACTCACGGTGTGGAGGTGCCACTCTGCACCCAGAGCTTCCAGCTAGCAAGGGAATATCATGATAGCAAGCTGGACTAGACTTTAGCAGTACTAAGAAATATATTCAGGAAGCAGTAACAACAAATGAACTAGCAAAGACTTAGCTTCTGCTGGAGTAGACAGGTCCTCAGAGAAGTCCAAGAGAGATCTGAACCAATACTGAAACACCGACAGCTGGCATGAAGTAAAGATCTGAGTGGAGTTAAATAGGGAAGCAGCATAGCAATAAACGAGAGCAGCTGATAAAGCCAACCTCAGTGACCAGCAGTTCCGCTCGAAGCCACCAGAGGGAGTCCAAGAGCAGAACCAACCAAAGTACCATTCATGACCACAGGAGGGAGTCCGAGAACGGAAATCACAACAGTACCCCCCTTGAGGAGGGGTCACCGAACCCTCACCAGGGCCCCCAGGCCGATCAGGACGAGCCAAATGAAAGGCACGAACTAAATCGGCAGCATGGACATCGGAGGCAACAACCCAGGAATTATCCTCCTGACCATAGCCCTTCCACTTAACCAGGTACTGAAGCTTCCATCTCGAAATACGAGAATCCAAAATTTTTTCCACCACATACTCCAACTCCCCCTTAACCAACACCGGAGCAGGAGGATCAACAGAGGGAACCATAGGCGCCACGTACCTCCGCAACAACGACCTATGGAACACATTATGGATGGCAAAAGAAGCTGGAAGGACCAAACGAAATGACACAGGGTTGAGAATTTCAGAAATCTTATAAGGACCAATGAAACGAGGCTTAAACTTAGGAGAAGAAACCTTCATAGGAACATAACGAGAAGACAACAAAACCAAATCCCCAACACGAAGTCGGGGACCAACACAACGACGGCGGTTAGCGAAACGTTGAGCCTTCTCCTGGGACAACGTCAGATTGTCCACTACGTGAGTCCAAATTTGCTGCAACCTGTCCACCACAGAATCCACACCAGAACAGTCAGAAGGCTGAACCTGCCCCGAAGAAAAACAAGGATGAAAACCAGAATTGCAAAAACCAAAAGTAGCCGAACTAGCCCGAATATTAAGGGCGAACTCAGCCAATGGCAAGAAGGTCACCCAATCATCCTGATCAACAGAAAGAAAGCATCTCAGATAGGTTTCCAAAGTCTGGTTGGTTCATTCGGTTTGGCCATTTGTTTGAGGATGGAAAGCCGAAGAAAAAGACAAATCAATGCCCATCTTAGCACAAAAGGACCGCCAAAACCTAGAGAGAAGCTGGGAACCTCTGTCTGACACAATGTTCTCCGGAATGCCATGCAAACGAACCACATGTTGAAAAAATAATGGCACCAAATCAGAGGAAGAAGGTAATTTAGGCAAGGGTACCAAATGGACCATCTTAGAAAAGCGATCACAAACCACCCAGATGACAGACATCCTTTGAGAGACAAGAAGATCTGAAATAAAATCCATGGAAACATGCGTCCAAGGCCTTTTCGGGACTGGCAAGGGCAAAAGCAACCCACTGGCACGAGAACAGCAGGGCTTAGCCCGAGCACAAGTCCCACAGGACTGCACAAAAGAACGCACATCCCGTGACAAGGAAGGCCACCAAAAGGACCTAGCCACCAAATCTCTGGTACCAAAAATCCCAGGATGACCAGCCAACACGGAGCAATGAACCTCAGAAATAACTCTGCTAGTCCATCTATCAGGGACAAACAATTTCTCCGCTGGACAACGGTCAGGTCTATCAGCCTGAAACTCCTGCAGCACCCGCCGCAAATCAGGGGAGATGGCAGACATAATTACCCCCTCTTTGAGAATACCAGCCAGCTCAGGGACTCCCGGAGAATCAGGCACAAAACTCCTAGAAAGGGCATCCGCCTTCACATTCTTAGAACCTGGAAGGTATGAGACCACAAAATCGAAACGGGAGAAAAACAGCGACCATCGAGCCTGTCTCGGATTCAACCGCTTGGCAGACTCGAGATAAGTCAGATTTTTGTGATCCGTCAAGACCACCACGCGGTGCTTGGCTCCCTCAAGCCAATGTCGCCACTCCTCGAATGCCCACTTCATAGCTAGCAGCTCCCGATTGCCAACATCATAATTACGCTCAGCAGGCGAAAACTTTCTAGAAAAGAAGGCACATGGCTTCATCACAGAGCCATCAGAACTTCTTTGAGACAAAACAGCACCTGCTCCAATCTCAGAAGCATCAACCTCGACCTGAAAAGGGAGCGAAACATCTGGCTGACGCAACACAGGGGCCGAAGAAAAACGACGTTTCAGCTCCTGAAAAGCCTCAACGGCCACAGAGGACCAATTCACCACATCAGCACCTTTCTTTGTCAAATCAGTCAAAGGTTTAACCACACTAGAAAAATTAGCGATGAAGCAACGGTAAAAATTAGCAAAGCCCAGGAATTTCTGGAGGCTCTTCACAGATGTAGGTTGAGTCCAATCATAAGTGGCCTAAACTTTAACTTTAACTTTAGTAGAAGGGGAAAAAATGAAGCCCAAAAAGGAAACCTGAACTCCGAAGAGACATTTAGACCCCTTCACAAACAAGGAATTAGCACGAAGGACCTGGAATACCATTCTGACCTGTTTCACATGAGACTCCCAATCATCCGAAAAGACCAAAATATCATCCAAATATACAATCATGAATCTATCCAGATACTTTCGGAAGATGTCATGCATAAAGGACTGAAACATAGATGGAGCATTTGAAAGCCCGAATGGCATTACCAGGTACTCAAAATGGCCTTCGGGCGTATTAAATGCTGTTTTCCATTCATCGACCTGTTTAATACGCACAAGGTTATACGCCCCTCGAAGATCTATCTTGGTGAACCAACTAGCCCCCTTAATCCGAGCAAACAAATCAGACAGCAGAGGAAAAGGGTACTGAAAGTTGACCGTGATTTTATTGAGAAGGCGGTAATCTATACAGGGTCTCAGAGAACCATCCTTCTTGGCCACAAAAAAGAACCCTGCTCTCAACGGTGATGAAGAAGGGCGAATATGCCCTTTCTCCAAGGACTCCTTTATATAACTCCGCATAGCGGCGTGCTCTGGCACAGATACATTAAAAAGTCGGCCCTTAGGAAACTTACTACCAGGAATCAAATTTATAGCACAATCACAATCCCTATGAGGGGGTAGGACACTGGATTTGGGCTCATCAAATACATCCTGGTAATCCGACAGAAACTCAGGGACTTCAGAAGGAGTGGAAGCAGAAATTGACACCAACGGAACATCGCCATGTACCCCTTGACAACCCCAACTAGACACGGACATTGATTTCCAATCCAATACTGGATTATGAACCTGTAGCCATGGCAAACCCAACATGACCACATCATGCAAATTATGCAACACCAAAAAGCGAATATCTTCCTGATGTGCAGGAGCCATGCACACGGTCAACTGAGTCCAGTACTGAGGTTTATTCTTGGCCAACGGCGTGGCATCAATTCCCCTTAATGGAATAGGATACTGCAAAGGCTCCAAGAAAAAACCACAGCGCCTGGCAAACTCCAAGTCCATCAAATTCAGGGCAGCGCCTGAATCCACAAATGCCATAACCGAGTAGGATGACAAAGAGCAAATCAGAGTAACAGACAAAAGAAATTTAGGCTGTACAGTACCAATGGTGACAGACCTAGCGAACCGCTTGGTGCGCTTAGGACAATCAGAGATAGCATGAGTGGGGTCACCCCAGTAAAAACACAGCCTATTCTGATGTCTGTGTTCTTGCCGTTCAGTTCTGGTCAAAGTTCTATCACATTGCATAAGCTCAGGCCTCTGCTCAGAGGACACCGCCAAATGGTGCACAATTTTGCGCTCGCGCAAACGCCGATCAATTTGGATGGCCAAGGACATTGATTCATTCAGACCAGCAGGCGTGGGAAATCCCACCATAACATCCTTAAGGGCTTCAGAAAGACCCTTTCTAAAAATTGCTGCCAGGGCACACTCATTCCATTGAGTAAGCACAGACCATTTTCTAAACTTCTGACAATATATCTCCGCTTCATCCTGACCCTGACACAAAGCTAGCAAGATTTTCTCTGCCTGATCCACTGAATTTGGTTCGTCATAAAGCAATCCAAGCGCCAGAAAAAACGCATCTACATTAAGCAATGCAGGATCTCCTGGCGCAAGGGAGAATGCCCAATCTTGAGGGTCGCCACGCAACAAAGAAATAATAATTTTTACTTGCTGAATGGGGTCACCAGAGGAGCGGGGTTTCAAAGCAAGAAACAGTTTACAATTATTTTTGAAATTCAGAAACTTAGATCTATCCCCAGAAAACAAATCAGGAATTGGAATTCTAGGCTCTAACATCAGATTCTGAACTACATAATCTTGAATGCTTTGTACCCTTGCAGTGAGATGATCCACACAAGATGACAGACCTTGAATATCCATATCTACACCTGAGTCCTGAACCACCCAGAGGTTAAGGGGAAAAGAGAGACAAAACACACTGCAAAGAAAAAAAAATGGGTTCAGAACTTCTCTTATCCCTCTTTTGAGATGCATTAACACTTTATGGCCAGCTGTACTGTTATAAACCTGGTGGTTAGGAGCACCCGGAATGACCTGATGAGTAAACTCAAAATCGGGACAAGCTCTGGGTAAGTGGGAACTCTGCTGACCGCAAACCCTACTCCTATCACACACACTAGAAATAGCCATGGAGCGTACCTAATTCTCCCTAGACGCCTCTTCACAGCCTAAGAGCTAACTACACCTAAAGATAGAAATAGAAGCCTTACCTTGCCTCAGAGAAATTTCCCAAAGGTAAAGGCAGACCCCCACATATATTGACTGTGAGTTAAGAGGAAAGTCACAAACACAGGAATGAAACAGGTTTTAGCAAAGGAGGCCAGATTTCACTAAATAGTCAGAGGATAGAAAAGGGAACTTTGCGGTCAGCACAAAAGACTACAAAAAACCACGCAGAGTAAGCAAAAAGACTCCCCACACCGACTCACGGTGTGGAGGTGCCACTCTGCACCCAGAGCTTCCAGCTAGCAAGGGAATATCATGATAGCAAGCTGGACTAGAATTTAGCAGTACTAAGAAATATATTCAGGAAGCAGTAACAACAAATGAACTAGCAAAGACTTAGCTTCTGCTGGAGTAGACAGGTCCTCAGAGAAGTCCAAGAGAGATCTGAACCAATACTGAAACACCGACAGCTGGCATGAAGTAACGATCTGAGTGGAGTTAAATAGGGAAGCAGCATAGCAATAAACGAGAGCAGCTGATAAAGCCAACCTCAGTGACCAGCAGTTCCGCTCGAAGCCACCAGAGGGAGTCCAAGAGCAGAACCAACCAAAGTACCATTCATGACCACAGGAGGGAGTCCGAGAATGGAATTCACAACAGGGCGTGTTGCGCACCGGTGTACGCAAATATCTTTTTAGGCTGGTGGGAGGAAACCATTGTGTACTGCTCTGAGTCCTTTAAGACACATGTCCGGCACTGGCATCGCTTTATGGACGATGGATGTTTTTTTCTTATGGACAGGTACAGAGCAGGAGTGCCTGGATTTTCTTAGTGAACTGAACAGCAACAACTTAAACATCGTCCTCACGCATTCTCTCTCTCATCTATCAGTGACTTTCCTGGACTTAAAGGTTTTCATCCAGAACGGACATCTGGCCACGGATCTATATCGAAAATCTACCGCGACGAACAGCCTGCTCAGGTATGATAGTTTCCATCCTCTTCATACCAGGAGGGGTATTCCAATTGGCCAATTTTTAAGGGTCCGTCGCAATTGTACTCTAGATGAGGACTTTCTTACACAATCCAGGGCTCTTACATCTAGATTTAGGCAACGTGGCTATCCGAAAAAAAACATCTCCCATGCCTTTCAAAGGGCCAGGGGTACGAGTCAGGATTTGTTGATTTCCCCTAGTGATCGCCATCAGGACACCAGTGTCCGTTTTATAACGGACTTTAATGACCAGTGGGGTCGGATAAGAAATGTCCTAACATCCCATTGGGACATTCTTACCACCGACACACAGACCTCCACCCTGGTCACCTCCCGGCCAGCGTTGACGGCCAAGAGGGCTCCTAATCTTGGGGACATCCTGACTAGGAGCCATTTTCTACGTCCGGCAATCAGTCTGAATCGGGGGATACGTTTGAGGGGGTCATTCCCCTGTGGGGGTTGCAGTGTATGTCAACATGTTCCTGCCACAAGAGATCAGTTCATTAACCCCTTGGATTCAAAACCACACCGATTAACTTCGTATATCAATTGCAGAACAGCCAATGTGATTTACGCTATTATCTGCCCATGCAATAAGGTGTACATTGGTCAAACCTCCCAGGAACTCAGAAAGAGGGCACAGAAGCACCTGTCCACAATACATCTGGCGGCTCTTGATACTAGAAAGGGCAGGATTGTGTCCCCGGTTGCTCTGCACTTTTTAACGGCTCATGGTGGCTCCTCAGCTCACATCTCATTTTTTGGTTTACAGAAAATCTTCTCTAGCGCCAGAGGAGGTAACTTCAAGAAGCGGCTGCTTCAAATTGAGTCCCAGTGGATCTTTAATGTGCGGAGTCTCTCCCCCACCGGGCTCAACGAGGAGCTACTCTTTACAAGTTTCCTGGGATGACACTACCGGATTTATACATCACTAATCGGAAGGCTATAGAAGATGAAGGGGGACCATATGTCACTTCTGGGATCTATACAGGAACCCTGCCTTTCTCCACAGCAACGGCAACTCTCCTCCTTATGGACACTGCATCCCCTGTGGATCCACATGTCGTCCAACTGTCTTGGCATTCTTATATACCCTGTGCTATTATTTGTATGGGCTATGTGCCCATTTTTTACAATTTATATCTTTACTGTCGGTGTCACATACAGTAACCCCTTTTTTGCCACACTTTATCTGGTTCTCCATTTTTTGCGGGACGATTTGTGCTTCATGTCCCCCTTCTTTTGTATACCTGACTGCTCTAGCTGGGACCCTGCGGGTTTTCCCTTATCCTGTTTTTACAGCTTTGACCATCTCTTGTGGCAAATACCCATTTACATATGCATTAGTTCATCACTGGTAGTGTTTTCATCGTCTGGGCTTTTGCTTTATATATCTGGATATATATACATATGATTTCCTGTGTTTTTAACATTTGTATATATATCCCTTCCATCTTCCCATATATATGTACCTATTAATATGCCAGTATTATTCTGGTGTTTGGGATCATTTTTTCAGCGCTGCAATGTTATTGTGCGCACGCGCCCTGCTCACTTATCGCTGCAGGCTTACCTTGTCAGCGCTATGTCATGGCGCTGTGCGATTATTTCTTGAGGTTTGTACTTGGCGCTGTTATTTTACTATGCGTATGCGCCCTGTCCCTCTGTTACTGCGGGCTTATCTGGCCCCTTTTTCATCGCATAAGCTCTTTCATGAGCAGTGTGTTGTGCGCTTGCGCCCTCTGGTGGTTCAGCAGTGATAGTTCTGCACACGTGCGCACTTTCACTTTCGGTTTCAGCTGCCATTATTTTGTGGCGCTGGTGCACTTCCTCAATCCCCCATGTGGATCAAGGCACTCACCCGGACACCGTTTGCTCATCTGTGAGTAATTGTCTTAATTCCTCCTGCTGCTACTTAAGTCTTTCTTGGCTTATCCCCCAGCACTTCCCCTGACAAAGCTGCGTTCAGCAGCGATACGCGTGGGGCCTCCCCACACTCTCTGGATCCCGGGATCATCTTCCTTTTCTCCTGACTTCTGACAGCTGACGGCCCAGACCATAGACCGGATTACCTGATCGGGTGATTTATATTTATACCCTGTGTTCTTTCTACCATTGTGCCACACACCTTTACCTCTGTAGGCACTTTTCTATAGCCTGGGTGGCATCTTTGTCCCACCTGACCATTCTGCTTTATACTTATTTTCTCTTGGTTTAGTTTACCCTTTGCTGGGAGTTACAGGCTGGTCTTTTATAGCAGGGCCATTTTTTCATAGTGGGGATATCTGGGGACGCCCAGACCCTCTGTGCTCTTTTATATGTGTGCACTATTACATATGTACTATTATATTATTGAGCCACATTAAATTTTTATATGGCTTAGGGGGTTTCATTCCCCACTTTACAGGTATTCCTTATATGCTGTCTAATTATTGATTTCCAAACATAGATATTTATTTTGGTTGCTATTATTGTTGTGTTGTATAGCACTTATATTTTCTGTTGTTCAACACTATTTGTATTTTGGGCCGTCTCTTATTAGTATTTACTATGGGACCAGTGGTGTGGTTATTATATTTTAATATGTTTTTATCCTAGTGTATGCGTCTCTGGTTTCAATAAACTTTTTGTAATTTGTTGCTACTTAGCTTGTATTTCTCTGGGTGTGCGCTCCATTTTGCGTGTCTGCTTTTTCTTGGTTGCTCCATTGTGTCCTTTTGGCTATGCATGGAGCTGCACCCCTGTATAGATTTACTACAAGCATAACTTTGTGTTTGCCCAGTTGTGGTGCTCCCTACTTCTCTATAAATCCCATCAGTGCATACCAGCACTTCAGAACCGGACAAATATTCCGCGTACCTCTCCGTCATAGCCCACAACAACACCAGCAGCTCCAACTTAAAAGATCTGTAATTGTCCGGATTACATTTGGAATCGTGAAGGGACCGACTTGCGTAAGTGTTCACCCCCTCTCTCCAGTCCTGTATCTGTGACAACACAACTCTACACTATGTTCCAAATTATTATGCAAATTACATTTTTATCAGATTTTCCTAAATGGTCTGTGCAAATGACAGTTAGTCTAATAAAAGTCATCACCCATTAGATTATACATCGAATTTTATTGAAGAAACCTCCCAATGATAACAGTATAATCTCCAAAATGAATAAAAACTTAAAATGCACTGTTCCAAATTATTATGCACAGTAGAATTTCTAAACATTTGATATGTTTTAAAGAACTGAAAATGCTCATTTGTGGAATTTGCAGCATTAGGAGGTCACATTCACTGAACAAAAAAGCTATTTAACGCCAAAACATCCCAACAGGCCAAGTTACATGTGAACATAGGACCCTTCTTTGATGTCACCTTCACAATTCTTGCATCCATTGAACTTGCGAGTTTTTGGAGAGTTTCTGCTTGTATTTCTTTGCATGAAGTTGGAATAGCCTCTCAGAGCTGCTGTTTGGATGTGAACTGCCTCCCACCCTCATAGATCTTTTGCTTGATGATCCACTAAAGGTTCTCTATAGGGTTGAGGTCAGGGGAAGATGGTGGCCACACCATGAGTTTATCTCCTTTTATGCCCATAGCAGCCAATGACTCAGAGGTATTCTTTGCAGCATGAGATGGGGCATTGTCAGCATGAAGATGATTTTGCTCCTGAAGGCACGTTTCTGCTTTTTAGACCATAGAAGAAAGTTGTCAGTCAGAAACTCTATATACTTTGCAGAGGTCATTTTCACACCTTCAGGAACCTTAAAGGGCCTTACCAGCTGTTTCCCATGATTCTGGCCCAAAATATGACTCCTCCACCTCCTTGCTAACGTTGCAGCCTTGTTGGGACATGGTGGCCATCCACCAACCATCCACTACTCCATCCATCTGGATCATCCAGGGTTGCTCAACACTTATCAGTAAACAAGACTGTTTGGAAATTAGTCATGTATGTCTGGGCCCAATACAACCATTTCTGCTTGTGAACACTGTTTAAGGGTGGCCGAATAGTAGGTTTATGCACCACAGCAAGCCTTTGAAGGAGCCTACACCTTGAGGTTCGAGGGACTCCAGAGGCACCAGCAGCTTCAAATATCTGTTTGCTGCTTTGTAATGGCTTTTTAGCAGCTGCTCTCTTAATCCGATGAACTTGCCTGGCAGAAATCTTCCTCATTATGCCTTTATCATCACAAGCACATTTGTGCTCAGATACAGCCACTAATCTCTTAACAGTACGATGATCACGCTTATGTTTTTGGAAAATTTCTAATGTTTTCATCCCTTCACCAAGGCTTTGCACTATTTGATGCTTTTCAGCAGCAGAGAGATCCTTTTTCTTTCCCATGTTACTTGAAAACTGTGACCTGCTTAATAATGTGGAACATCATTTTTAAGTAGTTTTCCTTTAATTAGAATCACTTGGAAAACTAATTATCACATGTGTTTAAGATTGATTTCAGTGATCCATTGAGCCCTGAGACACAATACCATCCACGAGTTTATTTGAAAAACAAAACAATTAAATCTTTATGACACTTAAATCCAATTTGCATAATAATTTGGAACACAGTGTAAGTCCATGCAGACTCCCATCAGTGTGGAGAATAAACGGTTAAGAAAAGCTTCCTCCTGGTGTTCCTTCCAATGATTGTTCCAGTTATTTGCACCTGAGGGCACTCTTTTAAGCAGCTCCAGTAGCGGTCTTGCTCAGTGGGCAAAATTCTTCATAAAGCAGTGGTAATACCCGGTTAGTCCCAGGAAGGCTCGAAGATCTTTCACCATCTCTGGAGTGGGCCAATCCTGTATCACCATGATCTTTTCTCAGGATGGTTTCACCAATCAACAGAAACAACATGGCCCAAGTACTCAATCTGAGTGTGGAACAAATGACATTTTTGAGGTTTCGCCTTCTGAAGGCAACTCAACACCAGTTCCAGTCATCAGAGATGTTCCTCAAATGAAGCAGCGTAGACTATAATGTCGTCTAGATAGATAAGCGCGGGTTAAAAATTCAGGTCGAGGAGACACCTTTCCATGAGACGTTGAAAAGTTCTGTGTCATGTCGGACACTGTTCAGACCAGGTCGTCTGACAGACAGCGGTAATTCCGCGTTTGACCACTGTTTGCTCATTGGCGTCGGCTAGTTTTCGTCTGGCTGCTCCGGGGTTAATTTATCTGATCCTCGGATTGGAAGCTGGGCCATGCCCATTTCCTTTAAATGGTTCTCCTGATCTTTGGGCGTCGCCGATTATAGCTTCTGTCTTATCCGTAGTTATCTCGGTCCGGAGTGGAGAGCTGGTTGTTGGAGAATCATTGCTGGTGGTGTATTTTCCTTGTCTTATTTACTCCTTCCTATATTTGTATTTATTTTGCCCTGCACTGTTATAGTGTATTCCTGATTGACTGCGGCGTGGTGTATATTTTCCTTTATCCTTGTTTGTTATAACTGTGGGTATTGGTCTATTGCATTCATTGGGTGGTGGGCAGTGGTATTCAGTCTAGGGCTGAATCAGGAGTTAGGGTGAGGGTGGAGGCCTGAACATGCACACCTTCAGTGTAAACTTCAGGTAGAGGGTCAGACAGGGTTTCCCTAGTCTGAGGGAAATTGCAGGGGCCCGGGTTATTAGCTCTCACCCTCCTTGTGTCCCCGTGACATTATAATCGGCCTAACAAAAAAAAAAAAAAAGGGGTTCCTTTTTTTTTTCTCTCTTCTCTGTGTTTTGTCATGGATCCCATGACTTCCATAACCTGCCAGTTGGAGGCGCTGTCCCTACAGGTCACTGAGTTGAGGGGAGCAGTGCAGCAACAGGGACTAGCAGTATCTAATATACAGGCTGGAGCGACAGGAGGAGTTAATGAGCCCAAGTTTCCTTTGCCTGAAAAATTTGCTGGGGAACGCAGTAAATTTGTTTCTTTTCATGAAGCTTGCAAACTGTATTTCCGTATGCGCCCGATCTCCTCTGGTAATGAGGCTCAACGTGTGGGCCTGGTGTTGTCATTATTAAGCAGGGATCCCCAAGCATGGGCATTTTCGTTGCCGTCTGATTCTGCTGCATTTAACTCAGTGGAGGGTTTCTTTTCTGCTCTAGGACACATTTACGACGATCCAGACAGAATGGCTCTAGCAGAATCTAAGTTACGCACTATTTGCCAGCGGGAGTGTGTTGCAGAGGATTACTGTTCTGAATTTCGCCGCTGGGCGGTTGACACTCAGTGGAATGAGCCAGCATTGCAGAGTCACTTTATTCATGGAGTTTCTAATAGGGTTAAAAAAGCCCTCCTGATGTACGAGACTCCTGCTTCACTAGATTCCGCTATGAGCCTTGTTGTCTGCATTGATCGCCGTTTGCGTCAGGGGAATCATGAGATGTCGCCTGTGGGTTGCTGCAGGTGAGCCCACGGAATCTATGCAAATCGCAGGGATGTCACATGTTAAGAATCGTACCCCTGTACTCAGGAAGCAGGGAGCCTGTTTTTTCTGCGGTAAAACTGGTCATTTTATTAATATCTGTCCTCTGCTGTCAAAGAAAAACGCAACGGCGGAAAACTTCTGAGCTCAGAGGGTGTGGAGGAGTCCAGTCTGAGCTTTTGTATATCCTCCATGATGATTTCTCAGTGCATGCTCCCTGCCAAAGTTGTTGTCACTGGCAGAGAGATACCAATCACTATTTTTGTGGATAGTGGTTCCGCCACAAATCTCATTGATGAGGAGTTTGCGCGCACTGCTGGTTTTAAGATTGAAAAACTGCCTTATCCTATCCGTGTGGTCACCATCAATTCTGCTCCTCTTCCACAGGGGAAGATTACTAAGTTCGTGGCTGAGGTTAAACTCCACATTGGGGTTCTTCATTTCGAGCAGGTCACATGTAAGGTGCTCAAGAGTCTTCCGCCACAATTGGTTCTGGGTTTTCCATGGTTGTCTACACACAACCCGGTGATTGACTGGAAAACTCAGGACATAATCCAGTGGAGTGATTTCTGTCATGAGAATTGCCTGGCCACATGTGTGTCCGCTGTGACTTCAAGCGTTCCTGAGTCACTTCAGGATTATGTGGATGTGTTCTCTGAGAAGGGTTGTTCAGAGTTGCCGCCACACCGCTCCTATGACTGTTCTATCAGGTTTAAACCAGGGGCCAAGTTGCCTAAAGCAAGGATGTTCAACATCTCCGGTCCGGAGAGACAAGCGCTCAAGCTTGACCTCAGGGGGGCGTACAACCTCATAAGAGTCCGTCAAGGTGATGAGTGGAAGACGGCTTTTAATACCACTGAGGGTCATTTTGAAAATTTGGTGATGCCTTTTGGGTTAACTAACGCACCTGCAGTGTTCCAACATTTCATCAATGATGTGTTCTCGCATGTTTTGGGGAAATTCGTTATCGTGTACCTAGATGACATCCTAATATATTCTTGCGACCGTGATGCTCATTTAGATCATGTCAGGCAGGTGTTACAGCTTCTCAGAGAGAATAAGCTGTATGCTAAACTTGAGAAATGTGTATTTTTTGCTCAAGAGTTGCCATTCTTGGGTTATATTGTGTCTGCTTCTGGTTTTAAAATGGACGCCGCTAAGGTGCAAGCGGTGCTACATTGGGAACGTCCTGATAACCTGAAAGCACTTCAGCGGTTCCTTGGGTTTTCTACCTACTATATGAAATTTATCAAGGATTATTCTATCATTGCTAAACCGCTAACTGACATGACTAAAAAGGGTACCAATTTCTCCGTTTGGCCTGAGGCCGCTGTTCGCGCATTTGAATTTCTCAAGAACAGTTTTGTTTCAGCCCCCATTCTTGTGCAGCCAGACGTATCTAAACCCTTTGTCGTGGAAGTCGATGCGTCTGAGGTTGGTGTGGGGGCGGTACTATCTCAAGGCTCATCCGTGAGTGGTTTGCGTCCGTGCGCCTATTTCTCCAAGAAACTGTCGTCCGCTGAACGTAACTACGATATCGGCAACAGGGAGTTGTTGGCTATTAAGTTGGCCTTTGAGGAATGGCGACACTTCTTGGAGGGGTCGGTACATCAGGTCACTGTTATTACCGACCATAAGAATCTGCTGTATTTGGAGTCTGCCAAGCGTCTGTCTCCCAGGCAGGCTCGCTGGGCATTGTTTTTCACGCGGTTCAACTTTGTTGTCACTTACAGACCAGGGTCTAAAAACACTAAGGCGGATGCTCTGTCCAGGTGTTTTCAGGGGGGAGAACCTCGGGAAGACCCAATACCCATTCTCCAAAAGGGTGTTGTGGTTTCAGCCCTCACTACCGAGGCTGAGATTGCCGAGGCTCAGGAGGAGGTACCATCTGAGCTTCCCATCAACAAATCTTTTGTACTGCTTCATCTCCTCCTAAAGGTGTTGGCGGAGCATCATGATACTGTCCTGGCTGGCCACCCAGGGGTTAGAGGTACTTTGGAGTTGGTGTCACGTCGGTTTTGGTGGCCCAAAATCTGACAGGACGTGGTCTCATATGTGTCAGCTTGCACCACGTGCGCTAGGGCGAAGACGCCCCGCTCCCGTCCTGTTGGCACACTACTTCCTCTGGAGGTACCTAGTAAGCCATGGACGGAAATCTCCATGGATTTCATCACGGATTTGCCTCCCTCAGCTGGGAACATGGTCATTTTGGTGATTGTGGATCGGTTTTCAAAAATGTCGCACTTTGTGTCGTTGCCTTCTTTACCTAACGCTAAGACTCTTGCTCAGGTGTTTGTGCAGGAGGTGGTCAGGCTTCATGGAGTTCCGTCTGACATCGTGTCAGATAGGGGTACTCAGTTTGTAGCAATATTTTGGAAAGCATTTTGCTCACGGCTGGGGATCAAGTTGTCTCATTCGTCTGCGTTTCATCCCCAGTCAAATTGTCAGACCGAGCGTATGAACCAAAAGTTGGAGCAGTACTTGCGCTGCTTTGTCTCTGATAACCAGGAGGAGTGGTCTACATTTCTTCCTTTGGCTGAGTTTGCCATCAATAATCACTGCCAGGAGTCGTCTAGGGAGTCTCCGTTTTTTTTGTGTTTACGGGCTACATCCTCAGTTTTGTATGTTGAGTCAGAGAGGCTCTTCCAGCATTCCGGAGGAAGACCAGTTAGGAACACAGTTGTCATCAGTCTGGAGGAGAGTGAAACAGCGCCTGTTGAGTGTGGGTGCTAGGTACAAACGTGTGGCTGACAGTAGGCATGTGCAAGGTCCGGACCTGAGTGTGGATGACTGGGTGTGGTTATCCACAAAAAACATAAGACTCAAGATACCATCTCTTAAATTGGGTCCACGGTTTATTGGTCCATTTAGGGTCACCGCCGTCATTAACACAGTAGCGTACTGACTGGAGCTCCCTACGGTGTATAAAATACACAACGTGTTCCACAGGTCTCTTCTTAAGAAGGTGGTGGGTTCTGTGGACGCAGCGCCTGTGCCACCTCCAGTCTTGGTGGATGGTAACCTAGAATTTGAAGTCTCCAGGGTGGTTGACTCTCGTGTGGTGCGCCGCACTTTACAATATTTGGTACACTGGCGTGGTTATGGGCCTGAGGAGAGGTCCTGGGTACCAGCCTCGGACATTCATGCGGATCGGCTGGTCAGGTGTTTTCATCGTCGCCATCCGGACAAGCCGGTTCCTATAAGCCGTGAGGGCCCTGGGGTCCCTCGTAGAGGGCGGGGTACTCTCATGTCGGACACTGTTCAGACCAGGTCGTCTGACAAACAGCGGTAATTCCGCGTTTGACCACTGTTTGCTCATTGGCGTCGGCTAGTTTTCGTCTGGCTGCTCCGGGGTTAATTTATCTGATCCTCGGATTGGAAGCTGGGCCATGCCCATTTCCTTTAAATGGTTCTCCTGATCTTTGGGCGTCGCCGATTATAGCTTCTGTCTTATCCGTAGTTATCTCGGTCCGGAGTGGAGAGCTGGTTGTTGGAGAATCGTTGCTGGTGGTGTATTTTCCTTGACTTATTTACTCCATCCTATATTTGTATTTATTTTGCCCTGCACTGTTATAGTGTATTCCTGATTGACTGCGGCGTGGTGTATATTTTCCTTTATCCTTGTTTGTTATAACTGTGGGTATTGGTCTATTGCATTCACTGGGTGGTGGGCGGTGGTATTCAGTTTAGGGCTGAATCAGGAGTTAGGGTGAGGGTGGAGGCCTGAACATGCACACCTTCAGTGTAAACTTCAGGTAGAGGGTCAGACAGGGTTTCCCTAGTCTGAGGGAAATTGCAGGGGCCCGGGTTATTAGCTCTCGCCCTCCTTGTGTCCCCGTGACATTCTGGGAGCGTTGGCCAAGCCGAATGGCATTCGGTTGAATTCAAACAGGCCCATGGGTGTAATAAAAGTGGTCTTTGCTCAATACTGTTTGGACAACGCCACTTGCCAGTAGCCGCTGGCGAGGTCCAACTTAGAAAAAAATGTGTCTTTCCCTAGCGCGGACAGAGATATCTCAATGCTGGGTAATGAGTATGGGTTTCTCGCCGTACAAGCATTGAGTTTCCGATAATCCACACAAAAACGCAGAGTCCCGTCCTTCCACATCAGCACAATCGGAGCAGCCCATGGACTCTGACTCTCTCTGATGACACCTTTCTGCAACATGTGTCCCAACATATTCTTTACCTCTTGGTATAGCTGTGGTGGGATTTGCCGATAGCATTATCTAATGGGTGTGGTATTTCCAGTAGCTATCTTATGTGTGATAGCCGTGGTGCAGTCAAAATCATCTTCATGGAGAGCGAACACGTCTCTATATCACCCTATCAGAGCTTCCACCTGTTGCACCGACGCCTGAGTGAGTCCGGCCAATTCGGCCTGCATTTGTTCCAGGACAAGTCGTCCATCCTGAATGTGTTGGAACTGTGGTGGCGAAGAGGAGTTCACCATCACAGTCCAGGGGTCTCCTTGCTATACCTCCAGCTGTACAGTCTGAGATGGTGCTATCTCTTAAGGCATACTCATAATCCAGGCTACTTCATATTTGGGGAGAACTGTGATGTCCTGATCCTCTAAATTGACGCAGCGTACAGGAACAGTTCCATCGTGCACAATGGCTAATGTATGTGCCACCAAGAATCCCGAGGGAAGTTGCTCCAAGTAAGAAGGCTCAATTTTAATCTCAACTCCTTCCAATGGGATGTGAGGTTGGACAGGCAAAATGAGTACTGTTTGTCTGGCTGGTACAATGAGTTTGGAAGAAGCGGGAATGATCACTTTTCCTAACACTCTTCCTTCACGACAAGATTCTTGAGCTTGAGCTGCACGCACTTACTTTTGAAATACTCTTCTTTGAGGAGTATGTGGAATCCACTGCATCAGAGTCTGGGACAGAAGGGATCATGTGAAGGATGGCCGTTGGAAAAGGGGATGATTTGGTAACAAACGAAAGAATGTGATGTCACCTAAAAGTGATAAAGCTCGACCTAATACACTTGAGGTAATTAACCTCTCTTCACATGATCTCTGAGTCACAGAAATGTGTCATAGAGTTGGGACTCTCCTTCTCTCCAGTTAATAACTTTGATTTTTTCATAGCAGAAAAAGACCTCCATCTGTTCTCCCACAAGATCATCCTTAAAAGACTACATGCACGATCCTCACCTAGTCAGGAGACAGATGATGCTGAGGTGGAGGCCATACATATCTTGGAAGAACTTGAAAGTGAAGCAAACCCTGACTCAGTGAGTATGTCCATGCCTCCTATTTCGGCCAGATGCACCACATTCCCCCCATTATCATTATGCCCTCAGGTGGAGATTTTTACCCACCTGTTAATGGAAGACTTCAAGGCTATTAAAAACTATAAGAAAAGAGACAATTTAAATTCAACACAAAGACAAGCCTTGGAAGAAATTAAAACATGGGATGATGTAGTTATAAAACCTGCTGATAAGGGGGGTAATGTGGTAGTCTGGCCGGTTGAAAAGTATGAAAAGGAAGCCATGAGACAATTAAGGAATAAGGAGACATATGTACAATTGCCCCAAAGTCCCCTCTCTAAATTCCAAAGGCAATTACACAATATCTTGAAGATTGCATATGAGATGGGTATTATTTCCAAGAAAATATTGGGAGGACTTTTAGTCTCCACCCCAGTGATTCCCACTTTTTATCTTCTCCCCAAGGTCCACAAGGATCCTGTCACTCCTCCTGGACACCCAATTGTCTCTGGCATAGGGGGGTTATGCGATCCAGTCTATAAGTTCATTTAACATTATTTGCATCCTCAAGTAGAGACGCTTCCCTCCTATGTCAGGGACACTAATGATATCCTGAGATGCCTTGATGGTCTTTGTGTGGACGCGGATATGGTACTTGTCACGGCGGATGTTGAATCTCTTTATACCAGCATCCGCCATGAGGACAGTTTGAAGACATAAAGATTTTTTCTTGAGACAAGTAACCTAGATGCGGATGTACGTGAGTTGGTGTTGAAGTTGTTGGAATTCATCCTAACTCATAATTTCTTTAACTTTTAAGGATCGTTTTTTCTTACAGAAGCAGGGGACTGCTATGGGCGCGGCATGTGCGCCATCCTATGCTAATTTATTTTTGGGGTTTTGGAAAAGGGAGATCATTTCGGATAGCGCACATGCCGCCTCCCAGATTGTAGGATGGTACAGGTACATCAATGATGTCCTTTTCATCTGGCAGGGCCCAATTGTTGATTTACAAAATTTCATGACGAGACTGAATTGCAACGACTCCAACATCTATCTCACCTATGTCTATCATCAAAATGAAATCTCATTTTTGGATGTTACACTTAAGGTCCAGTCTAATGGCCATATACATACCGATTTATATCTTAAACAGACCTCTGTGAATGCCCTCTTACATGCGTCCTTTTCACATCTGCGTTCCACAGTTAGATCAGTACCTGTAGGGCAGTTTATTCGTGCCAGGAGGATATGTACTACTGACATAGCATTTGAGAGGCAGGCTGGGGACCTTGGGAGGAGATTTTCTCAAAGGGGATATAGTAAAAGATACATCAAAAGAGGATATTTGAGTGCTAAGAAAGCACATAGGGATGATCTGTTGGTGAACAGAGGGAAGGAACCATCATCAAGGAAAGATGGGGAGTTGAGATACATCTCCACATTCAATCATAGATGGGATACTATGAAGTTAATATTAAATCGACATTGGTCTATTTTGAAAACAGACCCTATTCTGCGGGGATGCCTTCCACAATGCCCTATAATGACTGGACGAAGGAGCAAAAACCTCAAAGACAGGCTAGTTACGAGTCATTATGTAACAAAAAATCTGATCCCTTTGAAGCTGGTACACCGAAAACAGGATTTTATCCATGTGGTAATTGTCTGGCATGCAGAAATTTGAGGCGTGCTACATCCTTCATGTCACTGGACGGCCATAAAGAATATACAATCAGGGATTACATCACTTGCAGCACCACTAATGTGGTGTATTATGCAGTATGTCCTTGCAATTTGATTTATATTGGCCTAACATCATGAGAATTGCGTGTCCGTATACGCGAACAGGGCCGCCGTTTGGCACAGGCAGACCAGGAAGATGCCTGGATCCCCCACCTAGAAAGGGGGCCCCCTGCCTCTGCAGCCCCTGTGTGAAGTGCCCAGAGGATGTACAGCAGTGAATAATGCTGTGCATTGCTCTGTTGTTCTGGAATGTCTCCCAAACCCCCCATGAGACCCCCTCAGTGCTGTGATTTACTCATGTGGTCCCGGACCTCTGTGCTGTTTGCTGTAGGATCAGGTTTCACAGTCACATACAGCAGGGATCAGCATAGGCTCTGACCACAGTCACTGAATCACTGCTTGTAATCTGACAGGGCGACCTGCTGTCACTACTGTCTGGATGACACAAGGCAGGAATATTGTCTGCTGAATTAGGATATTTATTATATAGAAATAAATGAATTCCCACATGAAACAATAAGGGTAAACTATACACATATAGTACAGGTGTGCATAGGAATCAGCATTTTTGGTGCATTTTTTTTTGCAGCCAAAGCCTGCTCTCTTGGCAGTAAAAACACTGGTTTCAAAACACCCATTTTTTAGGGTATGTGCAGAGGATCCGGAAATGGCAGCCCTTTGGATGCAGCGGACATGTGCTGCGTCCAAAGTGCTGCCATCTTTTGAACACAGGTGATTCTGCGTGTGTTCATTGATCTGTGCGGAATCCCTGCGTCCTATACATTCCAGGGGTGAGATTTCTCTTGCGGAGACTCGCGTCTACGCCATATAAATTGACATGCTGCAGCCTGGACAGACGCGCCCCATGTCCGTCTCTGCGGGTGAGGTGCAGGTGATAGTGTACTCATAGTAGAGATGGAATTTCTTGAAATCCCATCCACTATACTGTAACATCTGGCCGCTGTGGGTTGGACGCTGCACAAGTACACAACAGCCGACCCGCAGTGTTTACTGACTGTGTGCACATACCCTTAGGGCTTTTGCTGTTTGTTTTTTACAGTATGCATTTTGTCTACAGTACATATTTAATAAAGTTAGTGTTATTCACAAAAAACCCAGCGAAAAACAACATTGCAGCATTTTTTAAACTTTTTCATTGCGTTCTACGGGTGAAAAAAATTGCTGAAAGAAGTGACATGCTGCAGATTTAAAAAAATGCAGCAATTGTGAAATTCAGTCAGGGGAAAATAAAAGGGTGAGCAGGAGATTTCTGAAAATCTCAGTTTTTGCTTGTGCTGTAAAATGCTGTAAACTTCTTATTTGCAGAAGAAAGAGCTGCAAAAATTCTGCATACAAACATGGCGAAAAGCTGCTTTTCGAAGTGCCAGCCAAACATGAGATTTCTGAAATCTCCTGCATGTGCTTATTTTTTTTCTGACTGGATTTCAGAACTGTAGCACTTTTTAAATCTGTAGCGTGTCACTTCTTTCAGTGTGTTTTCACCCGTAGAAAGCAATGAAAGAATAAAAAAGCGGCAGATATTGCAATAAGAATTTTTCATTGCAATTTTTTAAGTGGTTTTGGTGAATTAAATTATTAGGTCAGTATTTGTAATGCAGAAACAGCAGTGGAACAATGAGGCTATGTGCACACGTTGCGGAATCTGCTGCAGATTTTCCACGCAGATTCCTAAAAATCTGCAGGTAAAACGCCCTGCGTTTTACCTGCAGATTTACCGCGGATTTATTGTGGAATTACTGCGGTTTTTGTGCAGTTTTCAATTCCTATTATGGAGCAGGTGTAAAACGCTGCGGAATCCACACAAAGAATTGACATGCTGCAGAAAATACAACACAGCGTTTCCGTGCGGTATTTTCCACGGCATGTGTACTGCAGATTTTGTTTTCCATACGTTTACATGGTACTGTACAATGCATGGAAAACTGCTGCAGATCCACAGCAAAATCCGCAGCGTGTTCACATAGCCTGAGAAACACGTCACTACTTCTGTATTTCTCACCCTCCTGGTTTTGGCTTACATATGCTGATTTGAATTACTGACCAAACACTCAATGTGTGAACGTGGCCTTAAACATACTGTAGACAAAACAAACATCCTCACTCCAAAAAAAAGCTGAAAAAAGTGTGAAGAACACCACAAAACAAGCTGAAAAATAGGTGTTTTGAAAGCAACATTTTTATTGCTAATAGAAAAGGTTTTGGCTACTGAAAAAAAATGCTGCATGTGAACATAGACGTAGCTTTTCAGAGTAAAGGTACCTTCACATGAAACGACTTTGTAACGATATCGCTAGCGATCCGTGACGTTGCAGCATCCTCGCTAGCGATATCGTTTAGTTTGACACGCAGCAGCGATCAGGATCCTGCTGTGATGTCGCTGGTCGCTGAATAAAGTCCAGAACTTTATTTGGTCGTCCGATCGCTGTGTATCGTTGTGTTTGAAAGCAAAAGCAACGATACCAGCGATGTTTTACACTGGTAACCAGGGTAAACATCGGGTTACCAAGCTCAGGGCCGCGCTTAGTAACCCGATGTTTACCCTGGTTACCAGCGTAAAAGTAAAAAAAACAAACAGTACATACTCACCTGCGCGTCCCCCAGCGTCTGCTTCCTGACACTGACTGAGCGCCGGCCCTAAAGTGAAAGTGAAAGCACAGCGGTGACGTCACCGCTGTGCTGTTAGGGCCGGAGCTCAGTCAGTGTCAGGAAGCAGACGCCGGGGGACGCGCAGGTGAGCATGTACTGTTTGTTTTTTTTACTTTTACGCTGGTAACCAGGGTAAACATCGGGTTACTAAGCGCGGCCCTGCGCTTAGCAACTCGATGTTTACCATGGTTACCCAGGGACCTCGGCATCGTTGGTCGCTGGAGAGCTGTCTGTGTGACAGCTCTCCAGCAATCAAACAGCGACGCTGCAGCGATCGGCATCGTTGTCGCTATCGCTGCAGCATCGCTTCGTGTGAAGGTACCTTAAGACTATCTGTGGTGTTACATAGGACTGCATGTGATATTTACTAAATTATCTGTACTCAGAGAATTATCACTGCTATCTCTGGTGTTACGTAGGACTGCAGGACTGTAGGACTCAGAGAGTTAGCACTGTTTTATCTGAAGAGTTCAAAAAAAATTAAGAGGGGGTTGGGGCAACTCTTTGTCTTGGGCCCCCAATCTTTTCTGACCCTAGCAACACCCCTGCATACAGCTAATAGTGGCAGACCCGTTGGTCGATATAAGGCCCCTAAATATGGGGGCCACAGTGCAGTGTTATCATTTGGGGCCCCCACTTTAAATTTTTGCCTAGGGCCCCACTTTGTTTAAAACCAGCCCTGTACGCGAACATGTGAGGGATATTATGGTCGCACGTGACGTGGAGGATGTTAATTTGTTGAAGCCAATTCCTAAACATTTCTGCCTCAAACATAAATGCAATCCAGATGGTTTAAAAGCCTGAGGGATTGACAAAATCCTTGCAGGCATTGGAGGGATGACACCAAGTGCATATTGGCTCAAAGGGAATGTCGGTCGATCACGGTATTAGATACTGTGGCACCGACAGGTCTCATTGAGCAGTTAAGCTTCAATTCATTCTTATAGAGTAATGGACACAAAATATCGGACTTGATTTTAACCTTTCTGTGTTTGTGTTGTTTTGATCTTTGTTGTTATTTTATATGTAATTTATTACATTTTATTTTTTAGTTTGTACTGTTGATCAATGTGACCATCTTGATGTGTGAACTGGCAAAGTAATCTGGGGCCAAAAAGTTGTTTTGGAAGCCTTATTTATGCAGTTTTCCATCTATGGATCGGAATTATGAAGGATGAAGTAGAATCACATTTATTATTTATTATTAATTATTTGTTGTTAAGATATCATTAAATGGATTTATATTATTTACTTTTCTATGAGTCACTATTTATGTAATAATTATTATATACTGGGATTATATATGTTAATTTGTAGAAAATGGATATACACTCACATTTATTGTTGTAATTATGGATTGTGAAAAAGTCTGTATACTTTTATATTTAGTCACTAGAACATGTTTTATACACATTGCTCATATTTCTTTATACACATACTGTATATATATTGTTCATAATTTAATTTTAGTATATTATCCATACATCCCTCTACTCTTATTATGATGGTTTGTGCTACGGCTTACTTTTTGTTACCATATGTGGCCAGGTCCTGTTGTGCTCATTTCTCCTGTTACTCTGATCCGGAGCATCACTGATGGCGCTGGTGGATGACACTTGCGTTTCAGTGACGTCAATGCGACGATCGCGGTGACACGCAGTGTTATCCCGCCCTACCGGAAGTGCAAGTTCCGGAGCGTACTTCCAGAAACATGATACGGGTACCTGGCACGAAAAGGTATTTAAACATTGGCCCACACACATTACACTACCGCACCTTGAAAAAGAGCAGCGAAACGTGCATCGGTGGCGGCGTGGCACAGGTCTGGCTTTTAACCCCTTAACGACTGCCGATACTGTTATGATCCTGGTGGCAAGGATCGCAAACTGACCTGCTAAGTAACAGAAATCCTTAGGACAAGCTCTGGGGATGTGGGAGCTATACTGACCGCAACCCTGAAACTATCAATACACACTATAGGCAGCCGTGGAGCGTTACCTAAAATCCTAGATGCCTCGTCACAGCCTGAGAAACTAGCTGCCCCTAGAGAGAAAGCAAAGCCTCACTTGCCTCAGAGAAATGACCCCAAAGTTTTAGACAGCCCCCCACAAATAATAACGGTGAGTTAAGGGGAAAACACAAACGTAGAAATGAAAACAGGTTTTTAGCAAATGAGGCCCACTAACACTAAATAGACAGAAAACAGCAAGGGATCTGTGCGGTCAGTATAAAATGCTATCAAAAATAATCCACGCAGAGATTACAAGAACCCCCGCACCGACTCACGATGTGAGGAGCGCAACTCTGCACCCCAGAACTTCCAGCAAGCGAGGATATTACATATAAGCAAGCTGGACAAAACTCATCATATACAGAGAAACATTTTCAAGGAAATAATGAGCAAACATGAACTAGCAAGACTTAGCTTCTCAAGAAGAGACAGATCACAAGGAAAGTCCAGAGAGATCAGAACCAGTACTGAATACAACGACAGCAGGCAAAAAGTGAAGGTCCAGGTGGAGTTAAATAGAGGCCAGACTAGCAGAAAATGAGGCAGCTGGATTCCAGCTACAGACCCGCAGTAAGCACTAATGGCCACCAGAGGGAGCCCAAGAACAGAACTCACACAATACCACTCATGACCACAGGAGGGAGCCCGAGAACGGAATTCACAACAGTACCCCCCCCTTGAGGAGGGGTCACCGAACCCTCACCAGAGCCCCCAGGCTGATCCGGACGAGCCAGATGAAAGGCACGAACCAAATCAGCCGCATGGACATCAGAGGCGACAACCCAGGAATTATCCTCCTGACCATAGCCCTTCCACTTAACCAAGTACTGAAGCTTCCATCTCGAAACACGAGAATCCAAGATCTTCTCCACCACATACTCCAAATCTCCCTCAACCAACACCGGAGCAGGAGGATCAACAGAAGGAACCACAGGCACCACATACCTCCACAATAATGACCTATGGAACACATTATGAATGGCAAACGATGCTGGGAGGCCCAAACGAAATGACACAGGGTTAAGGATTTCCAAAATCTTATAAGGACCGATGAAACGAGGCTTGAACTTAGGAGAGGAAACCTTCATAGGAACGAAACGAGAAGACAGCCATACCAAATCCCCCACACAAAGTCGGGGACCCACACAGCGACGGCGGTTAGCAAAGTGCTGAGCCTTCTCATGTGACAACGTCAGACTGTCCACTACGTGGTTCCAAATCTGTTGCAACCTATCCACCACAGAATCCACCCCAGGACAGTCCGAAAGCTCAACCTGACCTGAGGAAAAACGAGGATGAAAACCAGAATTGCAAAAAAAAGGTGAAACCAAAGTAGCAGAACTAGCACGATCATTGAGGGCGAACTCAGCCAATGGCAAAAAGGACACCCAATCATCCTGATCAGCCGAAACAAAACATCTCAGATAAGTCTCCAAGGTCTGATTAGTTCGTTCAGTTTGGCCATTCGTCTGAGGATGGAAGGCCGACGAAAACGACAAATCAATGCCCATCTTAGCACAAAAGGACCGCCAAAATCTGGACACAAACTGGGATCCTCTGTCAGACACAATGTTCTCTGGAATCCCATGCAAACGAACCACATTCTGAAAAAACAGCGGCACCAAATCGGAGGAGGAAGGCAGCTTAGGCAAGGGCACCAAATGGACCATTTTAGAAAAACGATCACAAACCACCCAGATGACAGACATCCTCTGAGAGACTGGAAGATCCGAAATAAAATCCATGGAAATTTGTGTCCAAGGCCTCTTTGGGACAGGCAAAGGCAAAAGCAAACCACTGGCACGAGAACAGCAAGGCTTGGCCCGAGCACAAATCCCACAGGACTGCACAAAGGAACGCACATCCCGCGACAAGGACGGCCACCAAAAGGACCTAGCCACCAAATCCCTGGTACCAAAAATTCCAGGGTGACCCGCCAACACCGAAGAATGAACCTCGGAAATAACTCTACTGGTCCATCTATCCGGGACAAACAGTCTCTCCGGTGGACAACGGTCAGGTCTATTGGCCTGAAATTCCTGCAGCACCCGCCGCAAATCAGGGGAGATGGCAGACAGAATCACCCCTTCTCTGAGGATACCAGCCGGTTCAGAAACTCCCGGAGAGTCAGGCACAAAACTCCTAGAAAGGGCATCAGCCTTCACGTTCTTTGAACCCGGAAGGTATGAAACCACGAAATTGAAACAGGAGAAAAACAGCGACCATCGAGCCTGTCTAGGATTTAACCGTTTGGAAGACTCGAGATAAGTCAAATTTTTGTGATCCGTCAAGACCACCACATGATGTTTGGCTCCCTCAAGCCAATGTCGCCACTCCTCAAATGCCCACTTCATTGCCAACAACTCCCGATTACCAACATCATAATTCCGCTCGGCAAGCGAAAACTTTCTTGAAAAGAAAGCACATGGCCTCATCATAGAGCCATCAGAGTTTTTCTGCGACAAGACAGCCCCTGCTCCTATCTCAGAGGCATCAACCTCGACCTGGAAAGGGAGAGAGACATCCGGCTGACGCAAGACAGGAGCCGAAGAAAACCGACGTTTCAGCTCCTGAAAGGCCTCCACGGCCGCAGGAGACCAATTGGTCACATCAGAACCCTTCTTGATCAAATCCGTCAAAGGCTTAACCACACTAGAGAAATTAGTGATGAAGCGACGGTAAAAATTAGCAAAGCCCAAGAACTTCTGAAGACTCTTCACTGATGTAGATTGAGTCCTGTCATAAATAGCCTGGACCTTAACTGGATCCATCTCAATAGTGGAAGGAGAAAAAATAAAGCCCAAAAAGGAAACCTTCTGGACTCTGAAGAGACATTTAGAGCCCTTCACAAAAAAGGCATTGGCACGCAGGACCTGAAATACCATCCTGACCTGCTTCACATGGGATTCCCAATCGTCAGAAAATACCAAAATATCATCCAGGTACACAATCATAAATCTATCCAGATACTCTTGGAAGATGTCGTGCATGAAGGACTGAAACACGGAAGGTGCATTAGAGAGCCCAAAAGGCATCACCAAGTACTCAAAATGGCCTTCGGGCGTATTAAATGCCGTTTTCCATTCATCGCCCTGTTTTATACGCACAAGATTATACGCTCCTCGAAGATCTATCTTGGTGAAGCAACTAGCCCCCTTAATCCGAGCAAACAGATCAGACAGCAATGGCAAAGGATACTGAAATTTGACCGTGATGTTATTTAGAAGGCGATAATCTATACAAGGTCTCAGAGAACCATCCTTCTTGGCCACAAAAAAGAACCCCGCACCCAAAGGGGACGAGGACGGGTGAATATGCCCCTTCTCCAGAGACTCCTTTATATAACTCCGCATAGCGGTATGTTCTGGTACAGATAAATTGAAAAGTCGTCCCTTAGGGAACTTACTACCAGGAATCAAATTTATAGCACAATCACAATCCCTATGAGGAGGTAGAGAACTGAGTTTGGGCTCATCAAATACATCCTGGTAGTCTGACAAAAATGCAGGGACTTCAGAAGGAGTGGATGAAGCAATTGACACCACAGGAGCGTCGCCATGAATTCCCTGACAACCCCAACTTGACACAGACATTGCTTTCCAATCCAGGACTGGATTATGAGTCTGCAACCATGGCAGACTCAACACGACAACATCATGCAAATTATGTAACACAAGAAAACGAATCACCTCCTGATGTGCAGGAGTCATGCACATAGTCACTTGAGTCCAGTACTGAGGCTTATTCTTGGCCAATGGCGTAGCATCAATTCCCTTTAGTGGAATAGGAAATTGCAAAGGCTCCAAGATAAAACCACAGCGCCTGGCAAATGACAAATCCATCAAGTTCAGGGCAGCACCTGAATCCACAAAAGCCATAACTGAGTAGGATGACAGGGAGCAAATCAAAGTAACAGACAAAATGAATTTGGGCTGTACAGTACCAATGGTGACAGATTTAGTGAACCTATTTGTGCGCTTAGAACAATCAGAGATAACATGAGTAGAATCACCACAGTAAAAGCACAACCCATTCTGACGTCTGTGATTCTGCCGTTCAATTCTGGTCAGAATCCTGTCACATTGCATAGACTCAGGCTTCCGCTCAGAAAATACCGCCAGATGGTGCACAGGTTTGCGCTCCTGCAAACGCCGATCAATCTGAATGGCCAACGACATAGACTCATTCAGACCCGCAGGCGTGGGGAACCCCACCATAATATCCTTAACAGCTTCAGAAAGACCTTTTCTGAAAATTGCTGCTAGGGCACACTCATTCCACTGAGTGAGCACAGACCATTTCCTAAACTTCTGACAGTAAACCTCCGCTTCATCCAGACCCTGAGAGAGAGCCAGCAAAACCTTTTCTGCCTGGTCTATTAGATTTGGTTCCTCATAAAGCAATCCAAGCGCCAGAAAAAAACGCATCCACATTTAGTAATGCAGGATCTCCTGGCGGCAGAGAGAATGCCCAATCTTGAGAGTCACCACGTAACAAAGAAATAATAATTTTAACTTGCTGAACAGGGTCACCAGAGGAACGAGGTCTCAGAGAAAGGAATAATTTGCAATTATTTCTGAAATTCAAAAACCTAGATCTATATCCAGAGAATAACTCAGGAATTGGTATTTTAGGCTCTGACATAGGACTGTGAACTACATAATCCTGGATACCTTGTACCCTTGCAGTGAGATGATCCAGACTAGAGGACAGACTCTGAATGTCCATGTCTGCAGCTGAATTCTGAACCACCCAGAGATTAAGGGGAGGAGAGAGGCTAGACAAACTGCAAAGAAAAAAAAAATGAACTCAGGATCTCTCTTATCCCTCTTTTGCGATGCATTAACTCTTTTTCGGGCCTGCTGTACTGTTATGATCCTGGTGGCAAGGATCGCAAACTGACCTGCTAAGTAACAGAAATCCTTAGGACAAGCTCTGGGGATGTGGGAGCTATACTGACCGCAACCCTGAAACTATCAATACACACTATAGGCAGCCGTGGAGCGTTACCTAAAATCCTAGACACCTCGTCACAGCCTGAGAAACTAGCTGCCCCTAGAGAGAAAGCAAAGCCTCACTTGCCTCAGAGAAATGACCCCAAAGTTTTAGACAGCCCCCACAAATAATAACGGTGAGTTAAGGGGAAAACACAAACGTAGAAATGAAAACAGGTTTTTAGCAAATGAGGCCCGCTAACACTAACTAGACAGAAGACAGCAAGGGATCTGTGTGGTCAGTATAAAATGCTATCAAAAATAATAGGGAAAAAAAACGCATGCGGTTTTTTTGGTAAAAACGCTGCAGATCAAAACGCAAGTGTGAAACCAGCCTTAGAGGCATACATTGCATAGTTCTGTCTGCTAGCCTTGTTCTACTCAATATTTTGTGTTTTCAAAAATTACAAAAAACATAAAAAAAATGTATACAGTCTGTTATCTTTCTCAGAAACCTTGTGTATCTGTGTTGGTAAAATCTTCACTTCGCAGGCATATGTTTCATAGTTCTGTCTGCTAGCCTTGTTCTACGCAATATTTCGTGTTTTCAAAAATTATAAAAAACATTAACTTTTTTTATGCAGTCTATCTCCGTCAGATACCTGGTGCATCTGTGGTGTAAAAAATATTTGCTTCGCAGGCATACATTGCATAGTTCTGTCTGCTAGGGTTGTTCTGCTCAGTATTTCGTGTTTTCAAAAATTACAAAAAAATTTTAGAAAAATTTATAGTCTGTTATCTCCGTCAGACACCTGGTGTATCTGTGGTGTGAAAGTCTTCGCTTCGCAGGCATACATTGCATTGTTCTGTCCATAAACATGTTGCATGTTTTTGGTTACCTGATAAGAGAGATCCTTCCTTGCTTCCAAGCATGACATCACTCTCCCCATGAGGAAAGCAATGCCACTGTGGTGTCACTGGGGTGTCACAGAGGCATATCAGCCCAACAGGCAGGTAGAAGCAGTGTGGTGGCCACAGACAGAAGGTGTGCATCCATTCCTCGTATCACAAACATGACGGAAGTTGCCATTCCAACTGTTAGATCTAACCTTGTCTGGTTATTTTTTAAAGACTTTGCCGATAACCCCAAACAGCCCATTTGCAGCACTGCCATGCCCACATCAACAGGGGTAGCAAAACTACCAGCCTGACTACCACCAGCATGATCAGGCCCATGCCAGCAAAGCACCTGACTTTGTGGGCCGACCCCCAGGCTCCAGGAACACTGTCTGCAGGTGACACCACTATTTCTACCACTGCTTTGCCTACAAGTCAATCCCCAGTTCACTGTGCCTGTGAAGATACCTCAGGCCCTGCACCTGTTGTTGCCTACAGTCAACCAGCATCATCATCAAGTCCGTCCATGTCCTTGTCTCAGCCCAGCCTTCAAATGTCTATACCCCAGTCATTGGAACGCAAACAGAAATACCCTGTACCACAGGCCTCAGAACTAAATTCTAACATTTCTCATCTGATTGTGCTAGAAATGTTGACTTTTAGGCTCATTGAGACAGAAGCTTTCCGCAACCTGATGGTGGCGGCCATCCCAAGGTACTCTTTCCTCAATCTCCACTATTTCTCCTGGTGTGCAGTACCGGCATTACACCAGCATGTGTCCCACAACATTACTTGTTCCCCCAAAACAATGCTGTAACTGGGAAGCTGGAAGCACTGCAGCACTTCCTCAGCCAAGCGGCAACAGGCTGTGATGAAGCTAATCTGCTTAGGTGACAAACCGCACAATGCTGAGAAGTTGTGGACAGCGCTGAATGAACAGTCAGATATTTTGATGACACCGCTAAACCTACAGCCAGGCATGGTCATGTGTGACAATGGCCGAAACCTGGTGGCAGCTCTGAGGCAAGGTGAGCTCACACAAGTACCTTGCCTGGCCCATGTGCTTAACCTCATAGTTCAACGTTTTCTCAAAAGCTACCTGGTGCTTCCGGTTCTGCTAGTGAAAGTACGCCATCTGTCTGCCCATTTTAGAAAGTCAGTTACAGCTTCAGCCGCCCTTGCCATGCTTCAGCAGCTTTTGAAGCTTCCGGCTCACTGGTGTGTGATGTCCTCACGCATTGGAACTCCACACATAAGACCTCAGGAGTGGACATGGATGTCTGACATATGTACCATCCTCCAAAACTTTGAGGACTGCACCAAGATGGTGAGCGGTGATGACGCCATAATTAGCATCACCATCCCGCTTCTCAACATTCTGAAAACCTCTCTGCTCACAATTAAAGAGGATGCATTGCAGGCAGAGCACGAGGACATGGAGCACGGAACCATAGAGGGGGATTACACTCAGCCCAGCCTCATGTCTTCTCAACGTGTATTGGTAGAAAATGAGGAGGAGGAAGAACAGGAGCTACTTTCATGTGCTATAGACGGTACTACAAGCACAACTGTCATACCATCTGTTCAGCGGGGATGGCCTGAGGACAGGGAGGAGGAAGACAGCATGGTCAGTCATCCTGTTGGTGAGGACATTGAAGTGTTGCCTGTTAGCAGTCATGGCTGAATTTATGTTGCGCTGCGTTTCCCGTGACCCTCGCATTATTAAAATTTTCGGTGACACTCATTACTGGTTGGTGACACTTCTAGACCCACACTACAAGGAGAACTTTCAATCTCTTCTTCCAGAGGCAGTCAGGTGTGTTAAAACGTTGCTGTACCAGAGGGCCCTTGTAGCTGAATACCTTAAAAAATTCCCATGTGAGAACGCTGGCAGCAGACGCCATAGTTTATTGTACAACCAAGGAGTCCAAGTGAGAGAGACAGAAGTACAATCCAGCTCAGGCAGGGGAACAATGTCAAAGTTCTGGGACAGTTTTCTCAGACCCTCCCATCGTACCAGCATAGAGGCAAGAGGTGCTGTCACGAGAAGTGCAATGTTTGGGAGGATGCTGAGGGAGTACCTTGCAGATCGTACAAATGTCCTCCGGGATTCCTCTGTGCCTTTTAATTATTGGGTATCCAAGCTGGACACGTGACATGAACTGGCTCTCTATGCCTTGGAGGTCCCGGCCTGCCCTGCTGCTAGCGTTCTGTCAGAGCGGGTTTATAGTGCCACTGATGGAATTATAACAGATAAGCGCATCCGCGTGTCAACTGACAATGCTGACAGGCTGACTCTTATCAAAATAAACAAGGGCTGGATTGGGCAAGACTTCTGTACACCACCAAATGAAAACAGCGAAACATAACTTCAAATACATTGTCTTTTTTGTGGAGGTGTATTCTCATGCACCTTTTCACAACCACACATGGGTATCCGCTTCGTGATTTGGTCTGTTTAGTGTTATCCTCCTTATCCTCATCCTCATCATCCACAACCAGTGAACACCAGGGTGAACGTATTCCGTGATGAAAAAGTCACTCAATTTTTGTGCAAGGGTGTTTTTATGATGCCCGTTACTAATTTGAAACAAAAAAAAGTTACTCCCCCAGGAGTAAATGTCATAAAAATGAGATGTACAAATATTCTTCCCATTTATTGTTATATTTTCCATTTTTCCTATCTCTGACTCATCCTCTTATGACCTAGTGTGTACCTCTCCTACATAGAAATATTGAAATACCATTATATCATATTTTTCTTTATATCCCTGTCTCTGAGCTGTTGCTAGGGACCAGTATATCTCATTGGACACATTCTGGCTTCATATCTATGAACTTGTGTTTGCCGCTCCTTTTTGATATTTTCTTTCATAGTTGGATTCACATCCTTTATTCATGTGCTTGATTTCAGTATGATTTATCATTCTAATGTCTCCTCATTTTCCACCAGTAGATCACCAGGGTTAATGTGTTCTGTGCTGCTACAGCCAGTCAAATTTTTAGCAAGGGTGTCTATGATGCCCATAAATTTTTTTTTTTTTAAATGTACCCCCCATGGGGAAATGTTTGTCAACCCATGCACTTCGTGTATGGGCATTACAATTCTAGGAGACCTGTGACTTTACATTGGGCCTAGTTTTTAATGAGGCCTTTATCAATGTCTCTTCATTCTCCGCCACCAGATGTTAGGGGTCGAGTTCCCGCCTCTGCACAGGGGGAATCTCTGGCCTTCTCTGCTGCGGTCTCCCATTTTTCTCCTGCTGCAGTGGAGCCTGCTCAGCGGAGATGTCAGTCCCAGCATCTTGCTCAGTCCCACTCTGTACAAAAAGTTACTGCTGCTTTTCCTGCTTCTGCCATTGAAGTCAGTGCTGGGCAGCGGCGAGCAGACACTTCTGGGACTAAGTCCTGCTTTTCTCATTCTGAGCATGCCCTGAGTAAGATCTCTCAGTGGAGATCGAGGGTCACATGGTCAGATACTGCAGCTAAGTCCATTGGTCCTTTCAGGAAGGTCCTGTAGGTGCTAGGACTAAGTCCTGCTTTGCACACACTGAGCATGCCCAGGGCAAGATCTCTCAGTGGAGATCTAGGGTCACATGCTCAGGTATGGCAGTCTCTCATTGGTCCTTCTAGGAAGGTCTTTTACTTGCTGCAGCTATATAAGGCTCGCATGGCCGCACGGCCATAGTATCAAATCTGTTATGTACATGTGAAGTAACAGAGTTCGCTTAAACCGCCATATAGTGCTGTCATTTGCTAGCAGCAGGTTCCTCCTGCACGGTGGACCCCGGGCTGCGAACGCACCAATAATATCTATATTTAATTGGTGCATTCCGCTAGCCTTAACATAATACTAGCGCCAGGGTCTGGCTAGCAATGGCGGACAAACAGCAATCTTTGCAGTACATCCAGCAGCTGGAGGGTAGGTTGGCGGCTCTCGAGTGCACAACCTCAGCTGTGGATGTTACCGCAGTAGCTATTCAGGCTGCTAGCGTGGCTGCAGCAGCTTTGTCCACTGCCACTTCTGTTCCGACCCTGTCTCGCCTCCCGCTGCCAGAAAAATTCTCTAGTGATGGCAAATCATGTAGGGGTTTCGTGAGCCAGTGCTCTATACACCTTGAGCTCCTGGCTGCACGTTTTCCTACAGAGCGGGCAAAGGTGGGATTCATTATGTCTCTCCTGTCGGACAGGATGTTGGAGTGGGCTACGCCGCTGTGGGAGCATGGCGATCATGTGGTGCAGAGTGCTCTGCTGTTTCTGAGCACTCTGAAACAGGTCTTTTTAGGACCTCGAGTCACCCATGATACAGCACTCCAACTGTTGGCACTGACTCAGGGCTCGTCCTTGGTCAGCCATTTTGCCGTCCACTTCTGCACCTTAACATCTGAGCTGGAGTGGTCAGATAAAGCCCTCATCCCTATATTTTGGAGGGGGCTGGCTGACCATGTTAAGGACGCTCTGGCCACTAGGGAGATTCCCGCCACACTGGAGGAGTTAATAGCTGTATCTACTCGTATTGACCTCCGTTTTAACGAGCGGAGGTTAGAGCGAGCCCAGTGTAGGCAGAGGTTTCGGCTGGCTCCCACCTTCACCAAACCTTTGGAATCTCCGGTCCAGGCACCCGAGTCACATGAGGCCATGGAGGTGCTACGAGCGGGACCTAAGTCTCAGACCGCTCGTGCACTTAGGGTCTGTCACGTTTGCCGGCAGTCAGGACATCTTGCCACCAGATGTCCTCAGCGGTCTAGGAAACGTCAGCATCTAGTGGTAGTAGGTGGAGGTTCACTAGACACGGCGACGTTTGCCTCCAAATTGTCCTTTAAGGGGACAATTACCATTGGCTCATCCACTCATTCGGTAGAGCTTTGCGTGGATTCCGGGGCAGAGGGCAATTTTATGTCTTCTGCCTTCGCCCAACGACACGCAATACCTCTGGTGATGCTCGCCCAACCAGTGACCGTATGAGTGGTGAATGGGTCGACACTGCCCTCACAGATTACACACCAGACCATCCCATTTACTCTATCCATGTCGCCATCTCATCAGGAGATAATATCTCTGCTAGTCATTCCTGAGGGAATTGATGAGGTCCTCTTAGGGATACCTTGGCTACGGTACCACTCTCCTCATATTGAGTGGTCCACAGGCAGGATTTTGGGATGGAGTGAATCATGTGGGGGTAGATGTCAGAGGGAATGCGTTCAGGTTGCTACTACAGAGGTACCCGCAGATCTCTTCTCTCTCCCCAAGCAATATTGGCCCTATGCGGACGTGTTCTCCAAAAGGGCTATGGAGACTCTTCTGCCTCACCGCCCCTATGACTGTCCTATTGACCTCTTGCCTGGTGCTGAGCCTCCCCGGGGTCGAGTCTACCCATTGTCTCTCCCAGAGACGGAGGCAATGTCTCAGTACATCCAGGAGAATCTGGCAAGGGGATTCATTAGGAAGTCTATGTCACCTGCAGGGGCTGGTTTCTTCTTCGTGCAGAAGAAGAACGGAGAATTACGTCCATGCATAGATTACAGGGGTCTTAACGCCATCACCGTTAAGAACAAGTACCTTCTGCCCCTGATATCTGAGCTTTTTGGCAGGCTTCGGGGAGCAAGAGTGTTTACTAAATTAGATCTGCGGGGTGCTTACAACCTGATTCACATCCGTGAGGGGGACGAATGGAAGACGGCTTTTAACACAAGGGATGGGCACTATGAATATCTGGTGTTGCCCTTTGGGCTTTGTAATGCCCCCCGCCATTTTCCAAGACTTTGTAAACGATATCTTCCGGGATATGCTCTCCACCTCGGTTGTAGTCTACCTGGATGATATTCTCATCTACTCTCCAGATATAGACAGAGATGTGTGCAAAGTCTTTAACCTCCTACGGGCAAATTCCCTCTATGCCAAGTTGGAGAAGTGTGTGTTTGAGCAGGAGTCTTTGCCTTTCCTGGGCTATATCATCTCGGCCCAAGGATTGGCTATGGATCCTGCCAAGCTACAGGCTGTGATGGACTGGCAAGAACCCCATTCTCTCAAAGTGGTGCAGCACTTTATGGGGTTTATTAATTACTATCGCCAGTTCATTCCCCACTTCTCAACTTTGGTAGCTCCTTTGGTTGCCCTCACCAAAAAGGGAGCAAATCCCAAGTTGTGGTCAGAAGAGGTCTCCAAGGCCTTCCTCTCTATTAAGTCCCACTTTGCTAGTGCTCCCATTCTACATCGCCCTGATGTAGATAAACCTTTCATAATGGAGGTGGATGCCTCGTCTGTCGGTGCTGGAGCAGTCCTATTCCAAAAGGATGCTCAAGGTCGGAAGCATCCCTGCTTCTTTTTCTCTAAGACCTTCACACCGGCTGGGGAGGAATTATTTCATCGGGGACAGGGAGTTGCTAGCTATGAAGTTGGCCTTCTCGGAGTGGAGACATCTCTTGGAGGGGGCTCTTTTTCCCTTCCAAGTTTTCACCGACCACAAAAACTTGGTCTATATTCAGACTGCCCAGTGGCTAAATTCTCGCCAGGCCAAATGGTCCCTGTTCTTCTCCCGGTTCCATTTCACCCTCCATTTTCTCTCCGGGGAGAAGAACATTTGTGCCGATGCTCTCTCCCGCTCCGTAGTGTCATCAGCGGAGGAGGAGGAGGAACCTCGGCTTATTGTCCCTTCTGAGAGTCTGAGGACCGTGGCTCCGGTTTTGCTAGAGTCTGTGCCCCCGGGTAAGACTTTCGTGCCAGCAAATTTGTGACCAGAGGTTCTCTCCTGGGCTCACTCGTCCAGGGTGGGTGGACACTTTGGGACCAAAAGGACATCTGAGCTTCTGGTGAGGACGTACTGGTGGCCGCATATGGCCCGTGACGTCAGAGACTATATTCGGGCATGTGTCTCCTGTGCCAAAAATAAGTCTCCTTGACAACGGCCAGCTGGCTTACTTTATCCCATGCCGGTGGCAGACAGGCCCTGGGAGATGGTAGGGATGGACTTTGTGGTGGGCTTACCCAAGTCCCGTGGTTGCACCATTATTTGGGTGATCACCAACCATTTTTCCAAAATGGTGCATTTGGTGCCTCTTCCACGGCTACCTTCTGCACGGGCTCTGGCAGCGTTGTTTACTAAACATGTCTTTCGCCTACACGGTATGCCGGACAAAATTGTCAGTGACCGGGGTCCCCAGTTTGCATCTCGGTTCTGGAGAGAGCTTTGTCGTCTACTCAGCATTGAGTTGACTCTCTCTTCAGCATATCATCCCGAGACGAATGGGTTGGTATAGAGGGCCAACCAGACTCTGGTCACATATCTGCGACATTTTGTTTCTGCTAGGCAGGATGACTGGGCATCCTTGCTACCGTGGGCGGAGTTTGCGCTTAACAACGCCGTAGCCGACTCCACTGGTCAGACTCCATTCCTTCTTAATTACGGTCAGCATCCGCGGGTTCCTGTGCCTATGCCCGTGTCTTCTGCCGACTCCAGGGTGGCAGACTGGGCTGTGGAGGCACGGGACATTTGGGACCGCACTCAGGATGCCATCCGGGCCTCCAAGGAGAGAATGAGGTCCTCCGCCGATGCACATCGGCGCCCCGCTCTGATCTTTGCTCCTGGCGACTTAGTGTGGCTCTCCGCCCGTAACGCCAGGCTGCGAGTTGAGTCCACTAATTTTGCACCTCGCTACTTGGGTTCCTTCAAGGTCCTCGAACAGGTTAATCCTGTCGTCTACCATATAGCTCTTCCTCCACACCTAGGTATCACCGACACCTTTCATGTGTCCCTCCTTAAGCCCGTATACATGTCCCGGTTTTCTGAGTCATCTGCCGGGACATCGGGTTCGTCTACGGACGATTTCGAGGTGAACGCTATTCTGGGATGCAAGGTGGTACGTGGCAAAAAGTTTTATTTGGTGGACTGGAAGGGTTATGGTCCTGAGGGTAGGTCCTGGGAGCCTGTTGAGCACATTCAGGCTCCGCAGCTCATTGCCGCCTTTGAGCGTAGCGAGGCCCAAGGAGGAGGGGCGTAATGTTAGGGGTTGAGTTCCCGCCTCTGCACAGGGGGAATCTTGGGCCTTCTCCGCTGCGGTCTCCCATTCTTCTCCTGCCGCAGTGGAGCCTGCTCAGCGGAGACGTCAGTCCCAGCGTCTTGCTCAGTCCCACTCTGTACAAAGAGTTACTCCTGCTTTTCCTGCTTCTGCCATTGAAGTCAGTGCTGGGCAGCGGCGAGCAGACACTTCTGGGACTAAGTCCTGCTTTTCTCGTTCTGAGCATGCCATGAGTAAGATCTCTCAGTGGAGATCGAGGGTCACATGGTCAGATACTGCAGCTAAGTCCATTGGTCCTTTCAGGAAGGTCCTGTAGGTGCTAGGACTAAGTCCTGCTTTGCACACACTGAGCATGCCCAGGGCAAGATCTCTCAGTGGAGATCTAGGGTCACATGCTCAGGTATGGCAGTCTCTCATTGGTCCTTCTAGGAAGGTCTTTTACTTGCTGCAGCTATATAAGGCTCGCATGGCCGCACGGCCATGCGCTAGTATCAAATCTGTTATGTGCATGCGCCAGTGTGGTCACATTTATGTGTGTGTTCAGGGACTCAGCTGAAATAAGCCCCTAGAATGCCGGCACCTCCGGTGAGGAGATTGTGTGCGTGGATTTAGGGACCCCGGCTGAAATAAGCCCCTAGAATACCAGCTCCTCTGGTGAGGAGATTGTATGCTTGCGTGACCACAGACTGCCTTCTGCTCGGCAGTTAGCTGTGACCTCCTGTGGGGTTAACAGGGCACAGCGTCTTGTTTCCATGCGACACTGTGAAGTAACAGAGTTCACTTAAACCGCCATATAGTGCCGTCATTTGCTAGCAGCAGGTTCCTCCTGCACGGTGGACCCCAGGCTGCGAACACACCAATAATAACATCTATATTTAATGGGTGCATTCCGCTAGCCTTGACACTAGATCACCAGGGTTAACATGTTCTGTGCTGCTACAGCCAGTCCAATTTTTGGCAAGGGTGTCTATGATGCCTATAAAATATTTTTTTTTAAATGTACTCCCATGGGGAAATGTTTGTCAGCCCATGCACTTCGTGTATGGGCATTACAAATCTAGGAGACCAGCTCCTTTACGTTGGGCCTAGTTTTTAATAATGCCTTCCTCCACATATCATCATTCTCTGTCACTAGAACAGCATAGTGAATGTGTTGTATGCTTCTACAGCCATTAAATTTTTGGGCAAGGGTGTCTATGATACCCATAAATATTTTTTTTTAAATGTACCCCCATGGGGAAATGTTTGTCAGCCCATGCACTTCGTGTATGGGCATGACAAGTTTAGGAGACACACTCCTTTACATTGGGTCTAGTTTTTAATTGTGCTAGGTAGGCAGGGGAGTCTATGCACATGCAGCGCCCCAGAGTCCTGGTCGTTGCAGTACTGTCGCTTCGCCACTAAGGGGAGTGATGTTACGTCTGATGGCACTTAAGGAGTTCACCTGACCAGGTATCACAGTCACACATTACACTTCACACTCAGGCCACCAGGGGGAGCAAAGGGTTCTATGATTAGGCCACTCCTCACAATCTGATAAAACTGGGGCCTGGATAGGAAGTTAGAGAGAAGCTGACTGGGTTTTGCCCAGGCAACACCTAGTGAGAGAAGAGGTTGCTTGGGAAGATTCAGGGGGTCCCTGTCTGGGGTGGAATCCTGACAGAGGCCTAACGAAAAGGACAGATCATTATGGAACCGCCCCTGCACTTCATTGCGGCGGTAACTTAAGAAAGGATAAGAAGCGAGGTTTATTGTGGAGAAGTGAGAAACGAGATCACAGCACAAAGGAGAATAGAACCAGTAGGAGTCGTGCCCTGAGATCGGCAACATCCCACTGAGGCGCGTAGCCGGTGGCCGGAACGCTGAGGAAGTATTGGGCTCCACGCATTACTTCAAACAGCGGCAGGGCAGTTGACTTTAGGTTGGCTGTCTCACCTAAATCACCTAAGCAGACAACGGGGGTGTAACAACTCTGCTGGCATCACGGCATGGCCTCACATCTCTCACACTATCTTACCCACTGCTCCAGGTCATGATGTGGTTTCTGTTTCTTGCCAGCTCCATGTTCTGTGTCTCTGCTCTCTGCATGCTTCATGGTTCTGTGTATAGAGGGGCGGCGCCTGAACTCTCTGGTTCTTATAGGAATCAGGTGCATCTGTCCAATCTGTTCCTGACCAATTGTCAAGAGGCCTCCAGTATATAGTGCAGCTCCACCCAGTGGTCTGGGCCTGTGCAATGTGTTAGCTCAGTTAGTGTCTTGCTTCTGAGTTTGCCTGGCCTTGCTCTGAGTTACTCCCTCTCTGGAGGATTCCCTGTGTTATTTCCTTGGTCTTGTTGTCCGCCCACCAGGAGGCAGTATATCCTGGTCCCAGTGTCTTTGTCCTTGTGTCTTGTTCCATTGCCTTGTCTGCACTTAGTCTTACCTCGGTCTCCTAGTCTTTGGCTTCCTTCCCTGTTGTCTTTCCTTGTATTCTCAGTCTGCTTACACTCCGCACTCTTGCAGCTCTGCCTGCTCTGAACCTTTGTGACTTTACCTCTGCTCCTCACTTCTGCGTTTCTGCTCCATTCTACTCAGCTTATCTTCTGCTGTTGCAGTTATCCCTTGCTGCAGCTTCTCGCCACATTCTTTGTGGCTCTGCTCAGCTTTGCTGCAGAGACCCCTCCCGCAGCTCCTCTCCGCTCCTTGCGGTTCTACCTGGCTCCGCTCCTTGCGGTTCTACCTGGCTCCGCTCCTTGCGGTTCTACCTGGCTCCGCTCCTTGCGGTTCTACCTGGCTCCGCTCCTTGCGGTTCTACCTGGCTCCGCTCCTTGCAGTTCTACCTGGCTCCGCTCCTTGCGGTTCTACTTCTCCTGCACTTGGCTCCGCCGCCAGCTCTTGGCTCCACCTCCTGCCTGTCTGCACTTGGCTTCGCCTCCAGCTATTGGCTCCGCCTCCTGCCTGTTTACACTTGGCTACGCCTCCAGCTCTTGGCTCCGCCTCCTGCGGTTTTGCACTTGGCTCCGCCTCCTGCTATTGGCTCCGCCTCCTGCACTTCTGTTCTTGCCTCCAGCTCCTGTGCTTTCGCTCTGCATCCGCTCTTGCGGTCTTTTTCTACTTATTCCTAGGTCCTCGTGTCTGAACAGGTTCTTACCCGTTCTACATACCTGCCTGCAGACCGGTCCCTACCGGTTCTTCCAGTGTACCAGTCTTGTCCACCAGTCCAGCCAGAGAGCCAGCCGTGCCCGCCTGCCTGACAGTGTTCCTGTTGTACCCGTCTGCCTGCCTATGTGCCAGCCGTGCCCGCTTGCTTGTCTATGTTCCATTCCCCGGTGGGATCAGCAGCCACAACCAGACTCCACCCTGGAGTGGTACCTGGTAGCTCCCTATTGCACAAGTCTGACCTCACCATCAGAGGCTCCAGCGAACACCTGGGAAGCTACTTAGTTACGCCCCTTCCTGGGAAGTTTGGTCTGTGGTCCAGTGGGGCCACTCCCCCGCACGCCCGCGCTAACCAGTCTGGGCGCGAGCATGACAGGAGGCAATTGTGAGAGAGGGGCGTCTCTAGGGTCCCAGAATAACTCCAGGCCTACCCCGTCATACGGGTGCATCCTAGCCAAATCATACAACAGTTCTGGATTGCGGATCCCGAAGCCTTCAGTAAAGAGGTAAAGAGAATGCAACCCTGTGTCCTCGTTATTCATCGCGCCACGCACCACGCACCAGCATCACATCTTTCATTGGACGCCCCTTAGCAGGGTCACGGACCGGGTCTAGCCACCGTGACAACCCCAGGACCGAGACAGAGAGGCCCGGTACCGAGTACCCCGCGGCCCTGCGTCTGGGGGCATCTGGGGGCGCTCCAAACACACATCCACATCACATGCAGGCACTGTATGTGAGTCTATGGATCTCCCTGTGTACATCAAAAGACTCCATTACTGTCTGATACTGCGTGTTTTATATATACCTAGCTGCAGGTATCCATGGCCATGACTTTTTTTTCCGGGCACCTTATACCTGCAAATTGTAGTACAAAGCAATACAGAGCCCCATTTTTTACAACATTTATTGGCTTTGTCACACGGCAGACAACAGCCAGGTAATTTTAATACAAGAGCATTAAAATCAAACAATTTAAAATGGTTGCTTTTGTGCCAGGCATCAGATGTGAGTGCGCATAAAATTCTGGCCTTTTTTTGTGTACTATATTTTTTTTGGAGTGTCTTATAATATTTTTGGACAAAATTTTGGTGACCAAAAAATATTTAGCAATAGTTCTTATATTTAGCACTGTGATTTGTATGCCTCATGCATTGCATGTCATTGTGCCAAATATTGTACAATTTTAGTTCTCCAAATGTTTTATTTTAGTGCCATAGCCTACTTATTGACACAATTTTGGTGGTCTCAAAAAAATCAAGGCCACATTTTGATCACTCTGTTATCTCTATCAGATGCACGGTGTATCTGTGGTGTCTAAATCCTTGCTTTGCAGGCATGCATTGCAGTTTTTTGTCTGCTACGCTTGCTGTATATCAAATTTTTTGTTTTAAAATTTTTAATAATACAGGCCATATATTGAAACAGTCTGTTATCTCAATTCCACGTCTGTTATATCTGTGGTCTTCAAATCTTGGCTTTGCAGCCATACATTCCAGTTTTTGGTCTGATACTCTTGGTGTATACAGTATTTTGTGGTTTTACGAATTTTTAAAAATACAGGCCACATATTGGAACAGTCTGTTTTCTCAGTCACACGTCTGTTCTATCTGTGGTCTTCAAATCTTGGCTTTTCAGCCATACATTCCAGTTTTTCGTCTCATACTCTTGGTGTATACAGTATTTTGTAGTTTTAAATTTTTTAAAAAATACAGGACACATATTAAAACAGTCTGTTATCTCTGTCCGACGCCCGTTCTATGTGTGGCCTAATAATTGTTGTTTTTCATGCATACATTCCAATTTTTGGTCTGTATAATACCCTAGGTCTATTACACTATCTAAAAAAAACCCATATATTACAGTGTGGTAGTTCTGTGACACGCCTCATCTATCTGTGGGCTACAAAGTGTGCTTTTGAGGCTTCCATTATCCTTTTGAAGAGTCTGGGAATTCAGTCAAACACCAGATGTATCTATGGCCTACAAAGTATGGTATTTCAGGGCTACATTCCACTGTATTTGCTGTCTTTGACCTGATTTCTATACACAATTTTTGGGGCCAAAATAAAAATACAGGCCACATATTTTACAGTGTGGTATCTCCGTGACAAGCCTCATGTATCTTTGGTCTACAAAGTGTGCTTTTCAGGCTTCCATTCACCTTTTTTGCTGTGTGTGTTACCCTAGCTTTAAACAGTAAACACTATTTTGGGCTCAATTTTTTTTTTTATTTACCCCCCATGGGGAAATATTTGTCAGCCAATACACTTAGTGTATGGGCATTTCAAGTCTAGGAGACCGGCTCCTTTAAATTGGGCCTAGTTTTTAATGAGGCCTTCCTCTACATCTCATCATCCACTGGACTAGATCACCAGGGTTAACGTGTTCCATGCTGCTACAGCCAGTCAATTTTTTGGCAAAGGTGTCTATGATCCCCATAAAAAATTGTTTAAAAAATGTGTCAAAGGAAAGTAGTGATGTTCCCAAGATTAATGGTAATATGGTAAGTGAACAACATGTGAGACACGTGTCTGTAAAGGTCACTCAAGGTGACCTTGTGTCTCATGATGTAAAAAAAGATGGAGGAAACGTGGGAGGAGACATGAGAACTGACGAAGAAGACGTACTAGGGACAGATGTACAAGGGCCACTAAAAATAGAAGATGTCTCTGAAGCCCAAATCCAAATTAAAGTTAGAAAAAACTTGTTAAAATTATGCAAAATCATTCCTGCATATAACAAAATTGATGTGTGCAGAAATTCCTAGATATTTGAGAGTCTTGCTGATAAGGTTGCTTTAACTAATGAGGAGAAAAATCAGTTGTTTAAAATGTGGCTTCCAGTAACTTTTCTAGAAGGTTAACATTGAAAAAGCAGAATGATGATGAGTTACACGAAGAAATAACTGATATGGATAGATTAAGAATTCTCATTTTCTGTGGATTAAAAGAAAATTATTCAGATATTGATATTCCTTAAAAATTAAGGATTGGCAGGAAAGAATGTACTTTTAAATTCACGTCCATATTTGAAAGGTTATACAAAACTCTCATTAAAAATGTCAAAACACAATCAATGATAAAACGTTTTGTAAATAAATTTGGGTTCCTAAATTCTGTATCTCATGTTATTGCGTCACAAAAAGATGCATTATTTGAATGTGCGCAATCCCTAGATTTTTCTAGAAAACATGAAAATCTTGAAAGGAAAATAAATCGTACTAAGTTTGTAAAAACTGACAGAATAAAATCTTATCAGAAGTCAAAATCAAAATCTCCAAAACTGAGTTATCCCCAAAATCAAATCTATGAAGTACAAAGAAAATGTCATATTTGTTATAAGCCCTACCAAATGATCCAAGAGTCCACTAAAGAGGTTGCACAGAAAGAGTTTAAAAGAACCTAAAAAAAGGTTCAGATCTTTCTGTAAAAAGACAAATGGCAGAAATTGACAGACAGAAAAAGGTGGCTTCAGTGAGCCACATCATGGGAGGTAAGCTGAAGACTCCATTATCGGAGCTCTTCAAAGAATCTGTAAATTTAAAAACGGCAATTTTAAATAGAGCTTTTCAGGACATTATCGACAGAGAGATAAGATTTTATTTAGGAATCGGCTAAAAATATAATTATATGTTGTGTTAAAGTGTTATACAATGTATTATTTAGTAATTTGTAATTATCTTAAACAGTATAAATCTGTAGTTCTTGTAGATATACACTCACCGGCCACTTTATTAGGTACACCATGCTAGTAACGGGTTGGACCCCCTTTTGCCTTCAGAACTGCCTCAATTCTTCGTGGCATAGATTCAACAAGGTGCTGGAAGCATTCCTCAGAGATTTTGGTCCATATTGACATGATGGCATCACACAGTTGCCGCAGATTTGTCGGCTGCACATCCCAAAGATGCTCCATACAAGGCAGGATGGATCCATGCTTTCATGTTGTTTACGCCAAATTCTGACCCTACCATCCGAATGTCGCAGCAGAAATCGAGACTCATCAGACCAAGCAACGTTTTTCCAATCTTCTACTGTCCAATTTCGATGAGCTTGTACAAATTGTAGCCTCAGTTTCCTGTTCTTAGCTGAAAGGAGTGGTACCCGGTGTGGTCTTCTGCTGCTGTAGCCCATCTGCCTCAAAGTTCGACGCACTGTGCGTTCAGAGATGCTCTTAGGCCTACCTTGGTTGTAACGGGTGGCGATTTGAGTCACTGTTGCCTTTCTATCAGCTCGAACCAGTCTGCCCATTCTCCTCTGACCTCTGGCATCAACAAGGCATTTCCGCCCACAGAACTGCCGCTCACTGGATTTTTTTTCTTTTTCGGACCATTCTCTGTAAACCCTAGAGATGGTTGTGCGTGAAAATCCCAGTAGATCAGCAGTTTCTGAAATACTCAGACCAGCCCTTCTGGCACCAACAACCATGTCACGTTCAAAGGCACTCAAATCACCTTTCTTCCCCATACTGATGCTCGGTTTGAACTGCAGGAGATTGTCTTGACCATGTCTACATGCCTAAATGCACTGAGTTGCCGCCATGTGATTGGCTGATTAGAAATTAAGTGTTAACAAGAAGTTGGACAGGTGTACCTAATAAAGTGGCCGGTGAGTGTATATATATATATATATATATATATATATATATATATATATATATATATATATACATATATATTCATATAGTATACAGTAAATAGCATATTTGTATAAGTAGAGATTGTATAACTGTATATTATATGTATAGTGAAATAATTAAAATGTATTCAAGTAATAATATTTATAATTACATTAAATACATATATTAAATATATACATATGTATAATATATTTAAATTAACCTTTATCTTTCATTTTTCCTTAGAATTTTCATTTCAAAGCAGAACTTGAACAAAAAACCTCATACATGGAGTTATGTCTTTATTTACACAGGAAGTTATAGAAACTGCATGATTTTATATATTTAACACTTAAAATCAATAATATATAATTAACAACCTAAAATTTAGTTTTGTGTACTGTGAACATTTTTTGTAACATTTTGCAAATTTTTTTCTTTGCATGGTAATAAATATATATTTACTGCATGACATGACAGTCACAACAGGTGACATCTAAACTGTGGGTTAATAATAAGGATACCATACACCCCTGTTTCAGTTGAAAGCACTTGTAAACTCAGTAAGAAGAACTCAGAGACTTCAATTTTTGCAAGTCAAAGGAATTCTTTAAGCCTAAGTTTCAGGGTTTGGATTCAGTTGCAGCCCCTGCACTAAATATATGGTTACAACTCATGCCCAATTTTCTTATGAGTCCTTCTATCCATAATATTGTTTTACAAACTGTTAGGTAATGTGTATTTAGGGAATATTCAAAGAAATATTAACCCCTTCATGACCCAGCCTATTTTGACCTTAATGACCTGGCCGTTTTTTTCAATTCTGACCAGTGTCCCTTGATGAGGTAATAACTCAGGAACGCTTCAACGGATCCTAGCGATTCTGAGACTATTTTTTCGTGACATTTTGAGCTTCATGTTAGTTGTAAATTTAGGTCAATAATTTTTGCATTTATTTGTGAAAAAACGGAAATTTGGTGAAAATTTTGAAAATTTCGCAATTTTCAAATTTTGAATTTTTATTCTGTTAAACCAGAGAGGTACGTGACACAAAATAGTTAATAAATAACATTTCCCACATGTCTACTTTACATCAGCACAATTTTGGAAACAAAATTTTTTTTCGCTAGGAAGTTATAAGGGTTAAAATTTGACCAGTGATTTCTCATTTTTACAACAAAATTTACAAAACCATTTTTTTTAGGGACCACCTCACATTTGAAGCCAGATTGAGGGGTCTATATGGCTGAAAATACCCAAAAGTGACACCATTCTAAAAACTGCACCCCTCAAGGTGCTCAAAACCACATTCAAGAAGTTTATTAACCCTTCAGGTGTTTCACAGCAGCAGAAGCAACATGGAAGGAAAAAAATGAACATTTAAATTTTTAGTCACAAAAATGATCTTTTAGCAACAATTTTTTTATTTTCCCAAGGGTAAAAGGATAAACTGGACCCCGAAAGTAGTTGTCCAATTTGTTCTGAGTATGCTGATACCCCATGTGTGGGGAGCAACCACTGTCTGGGCGCACGACAGGGCTCGGAAGGGAAGGACCGCCATTTGACTTTTTGAATAAAAAATTGGCTCCAATCTTTAGCGGACACCATGTCGCGTTTGGAGAGCCCCTGTGTGCCTAAACATTGGAGCTCCCCCACAAGTGACCCCATTTTGGAAACTAGATGCCCCAAGGAACTTATCTAGATGCATAGTTAGTACTTTAAACCCTCAGGTGCTTCACAAATTGATCCGTAAAAATGAAAAAGTACTTTTTTTTTTTCACAAAAAATTTCTTTCAGCCTCAATTTTTTCATTTTCCCATGGGCAACAGGATAAAATGGATCCTAAAATTTGTTGGGCAATTTCTCCTGAGTACACTGATACCTCACATGTGGGGCTAAACCACTGTTTGGGCATATGGTAAGGCTCGTAAGGGAAGGAGCGCCAATTGACTTTTTGAATGAAAAATAAGCTCCAATCGTTAGTGGACACCATGTCGCGTTTGGAGAGCCGCTGTGTGCCTAAACATTGGCGCTCCCCCACAAGTGACCCCATTTTGGAAACTAGACACCCCAAGGAACTTATCTAGATGCATAGTGAGCACTTTAAACCCTCAGGTGCTTCACAAATTGATCCGTAAAAATGAAAAAGTACTTTTTTTTCACAAAAATTTCATTCATCCTCAATTTTTTCATTTTCACATGGGTAACAGGATAAAATGGATCCTAAAATTTCTTGCGAAATTTCTCCTGAGTACACCGATACCTCACATGTTGGGGTAAACCACTGTTTGGGCACACGGTAAGGCTGGGAAGGGAATGAGCGCCATTTGACTTTTTGAATGAAAAAATAGCTCCAATCGTTAGCGGACACCATGTCGCGTTTGGAGAGCCCCTGTGTGCCTAAACATTGAAGCTCCCCCACAAGTGACCCCATTTTGGAAACTAGACCTCCCAAGGAACTAATCTAGATGTGTGATGAGCACTTTGAACCCCCAAGTGCTTCACAGAAGTTTATAACGCAGAGCCGTGAAAATAAAGAATATTTTTTCTTTTCTCAAAAATGATTTTTAGCCCGCAATTTTTTATTTTCACAAGGGTTACAGGAGAAATTGGACCACAAAAGTTGTTGTCCAGTTTGTCTTGAGTATGCTGATACCCCATATGTGGGGGTAAACCACTGTTTGGGCACACGTCGGGGCTCGGAAGGGAAGTAGTGACGTTTTGAAATGCAGACTTTGATGGAATGCTCTGCGGGCGTCACGTTGCATTTGCAGAGCCCCTGATGTGCCTAAACAGTAGAAACCCCCCACAAGTGACCCGATTTTGGAATCTAGACCCCCAAAGGAACTTATCTAGATGTGTCGTGAGTAGTGTTGAGCGATACCTTCCGATACTCAAAGGTATCGGTATCAGATGGTATCGGCCGATATCCAAAAAGTATCGGATATCGCCGATACCGATACCCGATACCAATGCAAGTCAATGGGACATAAGTATCGGAAGGTATCCTAGATGGTTCCCAGGGTCTGAAGGTTAGGAAACGCTCCTTCAGGCCCTGGGATCCATATTCATGTAAAAAATAAAGAATTAAAATAAAAAACATGGATATACTCACCCCTCCGGAGGCCCCTGGACCTTACCGCTGTAACCGGCAGCCTCCGTTCCTAAGAATGAGCGCGTGAAGGGCCTTCGATGACGTCGCGGCTTCTGATTGGTCGCGTGACCGCTCATGTGACCGCTCACGCGACCAATCACAAGCCGCGACGTCATCGCAGGTCCTTCACGCGCTCATTCTTAGGAACGGAGGCTGCCGGTTACAGCGGTAAGGTCCAGGGGCCGCCGGAGAGGTGAGTATATCCATATATATCCATGCACCACTGTGCTCTGCTTTACGGCCGGCCGGCGCTGACACATTCAGTGCAGGGAAGCCGCCGGTGGGAGAAGTGACATACATCAGAAGGTGAGTATGTAGTGTTTTTTTTACTTTTACAATGGTAACTAACCAGGGTAAATATTGGGTTACTAAGCGCAGCCCTGCGCTTAGTAACCCGATATTTACCCTGGTTACCCGGGTGCTGCAGGGGAACTTTGGCATCGTTGAAGACAGTTTCAACGATGCCGAAGTCGTTCCCCTGATCGTTGGTTGCTGGAGAGAGCTGTCTGTGTGACAGCTCCCCAGCGACCACACAACGACTTACCAACGATCGCATCGCTGGTCGTGATCGTTGGTAAGTCGTTTAGTGTAACGGTACCTTAAGTGAAATCCTAACCCAAAGTGCAACCCTAAGTGCAACCCTAACCCTAAGTGCAACCCTAAGTGCAACCCTAACCCTAAGTGCAACCCTAACCCTAAGTGCAACCCTAAGTGCAACCCTAACCCTAAGTGCAACCCTAACCCTAAGTGCAACCCTAGCGGAAAAATAAAAATAAATATATTTTCTTAATTTTTTTATGTTCCCTACCTATGGGGGTGATAAAGGGGGGGGTTTATTTACTATTTTTTTTATTTTGATCGCTGTGATAGAACCTATCACAGCGATCAAAATGTACTTGGTAAGAATCTGCTGGGCGGCAGATTCGGCGGGCGCACTGCGCATGCGCCCGCCATTTTGGAAGATGGCGGCGCCCATGGAGAAGATGGACGGACACCGGGAGGGACATCGGAGCTCGGTAAGTATGGGGGGGTGGGATCGGAGCATGGGGGGATCGGAGCACAGGGGGATCGGAGCACGGGGGGAGCAGACAGGAGGAAGGGGGGAGCGGACAGGACGGAGGGGAGCAGGGGACATGACAGGACGGAGAGGAGATCGGTGGCAGTGAGGGGGGGGCAGATCGGGGTCTCCAGCCATGGCAGATGCTATTGCAGCATCAGCCATGGCTGGATTGTAATATTTCACCAATTTTCATAGGTGAAATATTACAGATTGCTCTGATTGGCTGTTTCACTTTCAACTGCCAATCAGAGCGATCGTAGCCACGGGGGGGGGGGGGGGGGGTGAAGCCACCCCCCCTGGGCTGAAGCACCACTCCCCCTGTCTCTGCAGGTCGGGTGAAATTGGAGTTAACCCTTTCACCCGATCTGCAGGGACGAGATCCCACCATGACTCCACATAGGCATCACAGGTCAGATTGGCACCGACTTTCATGACGCCTACGTGGCGTCAAAGGCCGGGAAGGGGTTAAGATATTAATTTTAATAATATTCAATGCATTGATAATTAGGATACAATAATTTGGGTTAATACACATGTATTCATATTTTTTTATGTGAAATTTGTGGTGTGAACTTATATATGTGTGCCACAGTCTGAGTGACAGATGACAGATGAGCCTATGAGCAGCTGCTGAGACAGAATGTAACATAAGACTAGAATGGAATGTGTATGTATGAAAGAGGCCTCATGATTTATTGTATGCTGGAAAAAGCAAAAACTTGTGTTTATGGGAAATAATGCAAATCAGTTAAATTATTCGAATACTAAGATATAATGAAATATTATCTAATCAATATATATTTCTATATTTCTTTAGTAATTATTTCTTGATTTAGTTAATTGTGAATAAGTGTAATCGCACATCAAAATGGTTTAAGAAGGGCCCTAGCACAAAAGACAACCGGAAGAAGCCCTGTGGAGGTACAGTCACTCCCGGATCTGGATGCGCACTCTCCCCTGCCGCTTACCTGTTCTGACACCTCCCCGGCTCCAGAGGTACTGACGCGCGGCTCCGGTGGTGCTGGGCCTTGCTAGACATGGCCACCGGCTCCCGCGCTCGCAGAGTGCTGTCGCTCCGGCGGGACGCTCCCCGTGGTGAGAGAAGCATGCTCGGGGCTGGACCCTCGTCTGCAGGTTTTGGGTCCCTCCTGCCGGTTCCAGGCTTGGTTGATGCTCGGGAGTCTCGGTGTGGAGGAAGGCGGGCTCTGGTTCTGTTTCCCGCCGCGGCCGGCGCCATTTTGACTTCTGCGCTGTCACTGTGTGCTCTGCTCCCCGCTGCTGCTGTTCTTTGGGCACGGGGTAGAATCACCTGTACCCCCTGTAGCTCTTTCAGACCCTCTCACCTGCTGCCTCATACTCGGATTACAACAAACCCCTGATAATCCAGCATAGCTGGTTTTGCACGGCAGTTAACCTCTCATCGCCTGAACCGCAGCTGCAGGGACCTGGACGTTTTACTCTCTGGGCCACTCTCTGCACTTTCATAAATAATCTATGTTCTGTCGCTGACAATTGAGGTCCAACTCAGTCCTCCTTATAGTGCACCACAAAGGACAATAGTCTTTTCTTTTATTTTGGAGTTTTTTCTTCCTCTGCTCAGTAAGCACATTATCTACTTTCTGCTGTGCAATTCCCACCTCAAGTAAACAACTCATATCTTTTGTGGCTATTATCTGGCTGGATCTGGGGTTGGACACTCTCAGGACGTCCTATTAACTGCAATAAAAGGAGCCTACACTGTGCCCTCCATAGGCCTTAAGATTAAAGGTACCTTCACACGAAGCGACGCTGCAGCGATAGCGACAACGATGCCGATCGCTGCAGCGTCGCTGTTTGATCGCTGGAGAGCTGTCACACAGACCGCTCTCCAGCGACCAACGATGCCGAGGCCCCCAGGTAACCAGGGTAAACATCGGGTTGCTAAGCGCAGGGCCGCGCTTAGTAACCCGATGTTTACCCTGGTTACCAGCGTAAAAGTAAAAAAAACAAACAGTACATGCTCACCTGCGCGTCCCCCAGCGTCTGCTTCCTGACACTGACTGAGCTCCGGCCCTAACAGCACAGCGGTGACGTCACCGCTGTGCTTTCACTTTCACTTTAGGGCCGGCGCTCAGTAAGTGTCAGGAAGCAGACGCTGGGGGACGCGCAGGTGAGTATGTACTGTTTGTTTTTTTTACTTTTACGCTGGTAACCAGGGTAAACATCGGGTTACTAAGCGCGGCCCTGCGCTTGGTAACCCGATGTTTACCCTGGTTACCAGTGTAAAACATCGCTGGTATCGTTGCTTTTGCTTTCAAACACAACGATACACAGCGATCTGACGACCAAATAAAGTTCTGGACTTTATTCAGCGACCAGCGACATCACAGCAGGATCCTGATCGCTGCTGCGTGTCAAACGAAATGATATCGCTAGCCAGGACGCTGCAACGTCACGGATCGCTAGCGATGTCGTTTCGTGTGAAGGTACCTTTATTTTAATTTTTTTTTTTCCTCTCTCTAAAACCAACCCAGCCATTTCAGTTTTCTTTTCTCTTTTTTTTTTATTTTTTCTTGTTCTCTCATGCTCTTACAGCGGCACCTAGTGCACATGCTAGGTACTACGCTGCAACTTCCATTATAATGTGTAATTAACCAGTTCTACATATGTCCAAGTTGTAAACAAAGCCTCTCACGTTAACAGCATCCACAATGGTCAAATCACAGAAAGAACATGAAAAAATAGCGAACAAAGCCGCTGCAGACGAACAGAAAAGAAATGCGCACGGGGATCTAGACAAATATCTAAAGAAGAAATCTGACTCCTCACAATCTTGCCTTGCGCAGGCATGTACTACGGAGGACAGAGAATAAACTTCAATCCAATATTGCAGCCAGCATGCAGCCAGCGGGTAAGGAAAGGGTGAATCAAACACCCCGAAAACCCCGCCCATATGACTGAAAATTGTTCCCTCCAAATTCAGGTGACAGAGTCCCTTTAAAAAAATCTACCTCTTTTGATATTTTGGAGGAGACTGACCTCAGCGGAGACGACTCGGATAGCGACTCCATGATGGATGATCCCGCCCCTATCTCCAGAGCTTTCATGAAAAAATTAATGGCTCAAAATATGACTTTTTCAATGTAGAATTGGCTCGAATTGAGATCGGACACCATGTCGTGTTTGGAGAGCCCCTGATGTGCTTAAACAGTGGAAACCCCCCACAAGTGACACCATTTTGGAAACTATACCCCTTATGGAACTTATGTAGATGTGTGGTGAGCACTTTGAACCCGCAAGTCCTTCACAGAAGTTTATAACGTAGCGCCATAAAATAAAAAAATTGCATTTTTTACACAAAAATGATCTTTTCGCCCACAAATTCTTATTTTTACAAGGGTAACAGGAGAAATTAGACCCAAAAAGTTGTTGAGCAATTTGTCCTGAGTACGCAGATACCCCATATGTGGGGGTAAACCACAGTTTGGGTGCATGGCAGAGCTTGGAAGAGAAGGAGTTCCGTTTGACTTTTTCAATGCAGAATTGGCTGGAATTGAGATCGGATGCCATGTCGCGTTTGGAGAGACCCTGATGCGCCTAAACAGTGGAAACCCCCCACAATTGACCCCATTTTGGAAACTAAACCTTTTAAGGAACTTATCTAGATGTGTGATGAGCACTTTGAACCCCCAAGTGCTTCGCAGAAATTTATAACGTAGAGCCATGAAAATAAAAAATCCTTTTTTTCCTTCAAAAATGATTTTTTAGCTCGCAATTTTTTATTTTCTCAAAGGGTAACAGGAGAAATTGGACCCCAAAATTTGTTGTCAAGTTTGTCCTGAGTACGCTGATACCCCATGTGGGGGGGACCACTTTTTGGGCACAAATCGGGGCTCGGAAGGGAAGTAGTGACATTTTAAAATGCAGACTTTGATGGAATGGTCTGCGGGCATCATGTTGCATTTGCAGAGCTCCTGATGTACCTAAACAGTAGAAACCCCCCACAAGTGACCCGATTTTGGAATCTAGACCCCCAAAGGAACTTATCTAGATGTGTTGTGAGCACATTTGAACGCCCAAGTGCTTCACAAAACTTTATAATGCAGAGCCATGAAAATAAAAAAAATCATATTTTTTCCCAACCCTAACCCTAACTTTAGCCCCAACCCTAAAACTAACTTTAGCACCAACCCTAACCCTAACTTTAGCCCCAAGCCTAACTTTAGCCTCAATCCTAACCCTAAGCCCTAACCCTAACCCTGATTGGAAAATAGACATACATACATCTTTTAAATTTTAAATTTTAAATTTTATCATTTTTTTCTAACTAAGGGGGGATAAAGGGGGAGTTATTTACTATTTTTTTTATTTTGATTACTGTGATAGGATCTCACAGTGACCAAAATAAAACAAGAGGAAGAATCTTCCTCTGCCAGCCGGCACATCACAGCAGGCACACTGCTCATGCGTCCGCCATTTTCTTCCCAGAGGAAGAAGCCAGCGGCTAGGAGGGGATGCAGGAGGACCCAGGGACAGCGGTAAAAATGACAGGGTCCCTGAATCCCCCTATATCTCTGTCCTCTGATGTGCAATCACATCAGAGGACAGAGAATGACACGCCGCTTTTTTTTTCTTTTTGCGGTCGCCGGTAAAAGGTTATTTACTGAGGATAACAAAACAGGGGTCGGTAAAAAACCGACCACGATCATGTTCTTTGGGGTCTCGGCTACCCCCGGCAGCAGAGACCCCAAAGATCTTCCGGGTGCCAGCCGGCGGGCGCACTGCGCATGCGCCCACCATTTTTTTCCCAGAAAAAGATAGCGGCGCCCATCAGGCGCCACGAGGAGCACCAGGGGAGACGGGTGAGTATCAGGGACCGCATTTCTCTGTCCTCTGATGTGCGATCACATCGGAGGACAGAGAAATTAAATGGGAAATCGCGCTTTTTTTCCGGCCGCCGGTAAACAGTTATTTACCGGTGATCGCAACCCGGGGGTCGGTAAAAACTGACCCGAATCATGTTCTCTGGGGTCTCGGCTACCCCCCGGCAATTGAGACCCCAGAAAAATTCCGATTCTGGGGCGGCGCTATACACTTTTTACACAGCGTCGTTAATTAACCCTTAACTGACGCCATTAAAAGGCGTATCGTGTTGTGAATTCCGTTCTCGGGCTCCCTCCTGTGGTCATGATTGGTATTGTGTGAGTTATGTTCTTGGGCTCCCTCTGGTGGCCTTTATTAACATTAAAAACGCATGCGTTTTTTTTAATGCGTTTTGCCGCGTTTAACGACGCATGCTTTTTTTGCTGCATGTGTTCTTTTGCAGAAATGCAACATGTAGTAATTTTCAGAGGCGTTTTTTTGCCGCAATAAAACGCATGCGTTCATTTGCGTTTGATTTGCGGCAAAAAATACATTGATGTCTATGGAAACGCATGCGTTTTTGCGTACATGCATTTGCTTGCATTTTAAACGCATGCGTTTTTATAGAAAAAGACAAGAATACACCCTGATAAGCCACCCCCCACCATCAGGGTGATAAAGGGATCCTAACCCTAACCCTAATCCTACCCCTAACCCTAGGGATCCAAACCCTAACCCTAACCTTAACCCTACCCCTAACCCTAACCCTAACAATATGACAGTGAATACTCTCCGAGTTTATATTTTTAGTACTCTATAGCAATACCGTATCTCTTGGGGTGTCCACATTGAACAAAGCTTTTTATTAGAAGAATGTAAAAAAGTCTCGCACTCAACTTAAGTATTTCTGATTTGCAGATTTATTAGTACTGTAGTAGCACTGGAAACGTTTCAGCCTTAATTAGGCTTTCATCAGTCACTTACAACATCCAAAACGGAAACAAATTATAATACAGTGTGTAAATAACAAAAAAGTACATAAAAACAAAACAAAAGTATATACAATATACAATGAGAGCCAAATTTATAGAATAATACAGAAGATCATATTGCAGTGAAAACATGTAAAATATTCTCGCTCAAAATGTCGATCAAATGACAAATATGGAAGAAACACATTATGGAAGAAACACATACCGTGCTGTGTCTTTCGAAGTGTATCGACAGTACTTATAACTAGGACGCAGATCATGCGTGATGCCTGAAGTGGCGTGAGATGAGAACAATAGTTCACAGCTATGTAAAAGGTAAGGACATAGATAGTAGGGTTAGAATCCACATAGTGGTACTCACAGTAGATGGCCGCCTTGTAGAGGAGTAAAGTAATATGAAAGGCAGGATATGAGAGAAACATTGTGGAATAATGGTGGTAGGGAAACCATAAAGCGGGAGTATAAGCATATGTAGTAAGGTATATTAGAATGTCGATAATGTGGAGACCCTCCCCTCTTGTATAATTACCTCGAACAGACGTGCCTGGGGTTAGAAGCAATTGCCTCAAAACGGCCGGTAATAGAATCCGGTGGCTAAAGGGTATATAGTATGGGGACTCAATAACGCATGTATAAATAAAGCATGTATAAATAACCGGCTGTGTACCCGTACTGAAGTGGAGTCATGTCATACCTGGAGGGAAGCCACTGGAGTAAGTATGAGATCCTCACGGACGCGGTGTCCACCGCTTGTCTGGGATCTGTGTGGGAGCGGTGCTATTTAAATCCCTGAGTATGCGCCATGAAGCGGCGCTGTAACCGGAAGTGACGAAAAACTGTTGCGGCCAGGGCGGAAGTATATGGCCGTGCGTGTCACCTGGAAATATGCGTTCCACTGTGATGGCGCTTACATATATCTAACTAAAAGTTAGATGTGGCGCTATCGGTCAGCTATAGGATGTAGTGGCCGATGAGGGGGCATGTAAAACGTGATGTTCGTATAGGCCTGGCATTTCAATATAGCGGTGGTGAATGGGCGGAATAAAGAGAGAGGATCAGTATATGTGAACACCGTAGGAGGCCTGTTGTGAACTATACCTTTTGGCTCCCTCTTGTGGTCACTAGTGATTTGGCACTTGGATTGTCTTTTACCAGGTTGGTACTCACCTGCTTCGTTAGACCATGGGTGTTGCTATTTAAACTTCCTGGATTCTCAGTCCAGTGCCTGGTATCGTTGTAATCAGTTCACTTCTGTTTGCTCCTGTCTTCAGGTCCTGGTTCTTTGCAAGATAAGCTAAGTCCTGCTTTCGTACTTTTGATCATTTGCATTATTCTTATTTTTTGTCCAGCTTGTACAAGATGTGATTCCTGATATCGCTGGAAGCTCTAGGGGGCTGATATTCTCCCCCCACACCGTCAGTCGGTTTGGGGGTTCTTGGATATTCAGCGTGGATATTTTTGCAGGGGTTTTTGCTGACCATATAAGTCTTCTTACTATATTCTGCTATTAGTCAGTGGGCCTCTCTTTGCTAAATCTAGTTCATTCTTACGTTTGTCTTTTCTTCTTACCTCACCGTTATTATTTGTTGGGGGCTTGTATTACTTTGGGGTCTTTTCTCTGGAGGCAAGAGAGGTCTTATTTTCCCTGATAGGGTTAGTTAGTTCTCCGGCTGGCGCGAGACGTCTAGGGTCAACGTAGGCACGTTCCCCGGCTGCTGTTAGTGTTTGCGCTAGGATCAGGTATATGGTCAGCCTAGTTACCACTTCCCTATGAGCGAGTATTTATGTTTTGCAGACTTTGCGGTAATCTCTGAGGTCCCCTGCCATTGGGACCACAACAGTATGCCAGGCCAATAAATAGTTGATGCATTGCTGAAGTGGGATTAAAAGAAAAAGTTCTGAGTTTTTTTTTTTGTTTTTTTTTTTCTTCCTCCCCTTTATCTCTGAGTGGCTTGAATCTTTGCTGCAGACATGAATGTTCAGACCTTGATTACTAGTGTGGATCAGCTTGCTGCACGCGTGCAGGGCATTCAGGATTTTGTTGATAGCAGTCCCATGTCAGAGCCTAAGATACCTATTCCTGAGCTGTTCTCTGGAGATCGATTTAAATTTAGGAATTTTAGGAATAATTGTAAATTGTTTCTATCTTTGAAACCTCGTTCGTCTGGAGATTCAGCTCAGCAAGTAAAAATTATTATCTCCTTCTTTCGTGGCGACCCTCAGGATTGGGCTTTCTCGTTAGCGCCAGGAGATCCGGCATTGGCAGATGTTGATGCGTTTTTTCTGGCGCTCGGATTGCTTTATGAGGAGCCTAATCTTGAAATTCAGGCAGAAAAAGCTCTACTGGCCAACTCTCAGGGCCAGGATGAAGCTGAGGTGTACTGCCAAAAATTTCGGAAGTGGTCCGTGCTTACTTGATGGAATGAATGTGCTCTGGCCGCAAATTTCAGAAATGGCCTTTCTGAAGCCATTAAGAATGTGATGGTGGGTTTTACAATTCCTACAAGTCTGAATGATTCTATGGCGCTGGCTATTCAGATTGATCGGCGTTTGCGGGAGCGCAAATCCGCTAAACCTCTGGCGGTGTTGTCTGAACAGACACCTGTCTCAATGCAATGTGATAGAATCCTGACTAGAACCGAACGACAAAATCATAGACGTCAGAATGGGCTGTGTTTTTACTGTGGTGATTCTACACATGTTATATCAGCATGCTCTAAACGCCTAACCAAGGTTGTCAGTCCTGTCACCATTGGTAATTTGCAGCCTAAATTTATTTTGTCTGTGACTTTAATTTGTTCATTGTCTTCCTACCCTGTTATGGCATTTGTGGATTCAGGTGCTGCCCTGAGTCTTATGGACTTGTCGTTTGCCAAACACTGCGGTTTTGTCCTTGAGCCTTTAAAAGTTCCGATTCCTCTCAGAGGAATTGATGCTACGCCACTGGCGGAAAATAAACCGCAGTATTGGACACAAGTGACCATGTGCATGACTCCTGAACATCGGGAGGTGATTCGTTTTCTTGTTCTGCATAAAATGAATGATTTGGTCGTTTTAGGTCTGCCATGGTTACAGACCCATAATCCTGTTTTGGATTGGAAGGCTATGTCTGTGTCAAGTTGGGGTTGTCAGGGAATTCATTGCGATTCTCCGCCGGTGTCTATTGCTACTTCTATTCCTTCAGAAGTTCCTGAGTATTTGTGTGACTATCAAGATGTATTCAGTGAGTCCAGGTCCAGTGCTCTTCCTCCTCATAGGGACTGTGACTGCGCTATAGATTTGATTCCTGGCAGTAAATTTCCTAAGGGACGATTATTTAATTTGTCTGTACCCGAGCATGCCGCGATGCGTTCTTATGTCAAGGAATCTTTGGAGAAGGGGCATATTCGTCCATCCTCTTCCCCTCTCGGTGCGGGATTCTTTTTTGTGGCCAAGAAAGACGGGTCTTTGAGACCTTGTATATACTATCGGCTTCTGAATAAAATCACTGTTAAGTTTCAGTATCCTTTGCCACTATTGTCAGACTTGTTTTCTCGGATTAAGGGTGCCAAGTGGTTCACCAAGATAGATCTTCGTGGGGCGTACAACCTTGTGCGCATTAGGCAGGGAGATGAATGGAAAACTGCATTCAATACGCCCGAAGGTCATTTTGAATACTTGGTGATGCCCTTTGGGCTCTCTAATGCCCCTTCAGTGTTTCAGTCCTTTATGCATGATATCTTCCGGAAGTATCTGGATACATTTTTGATTGTGTATCTGGATGATATTCTAGTTTTCTCGGATGATTGGGATTCTCATGTAAAGCAGGTCAGGATGGTGTTTCAGGTTTTGCGTGATAACGCTGTGTTTGTGAAGGGCTCAAAGTGTCTCTTTGGAGTGCAGAAGGTTTCCTTTTTGGGTTTTATCTTCTCCCCTTCTGCTGTGGAGATGGACCCAGTCAAGGTCCGAGCTATTCATGATTGGACTCAGCCCACTTCTGTTAAGAGTCTTCAGAAGTTCTTGGGGTTTGCTAATTTCTACCGTCGCTTTATCGCTAATTTTTCTAGCGTTGTTAAACCTTTGACGGATATGACCAAGAAAGGTTCTGATGTGGCTAATTGGGCTCCTGCAGCCGTGGAGGCCTTCCAGGAGCTGAAGCGCCGGTTTACTTCGGCGCCTGTTTTGTGCCAGCCTGATGTCTCACTTCCCTTTCAGGTTGAAGTGGATGCTTCTGAGATTGGTGCTGGGGCTGTTTTGTCGCAGAGAGGCTCTGGTTGCTCTGTGATGAGACCATGTGCTTTTTTCTCTAGGAAGTTTTCGCCTGCTGAGCGGAACTATGATGTTGGTAATCGGGAGTTGTTGGCCATGAAGTGGGCATTTGAGGAGTGGCGTCATTGGCTCGAGGGTGCTAAGGTGTGGTGGTCTTGACTGATCACAAAAATCTGATGTATCTCGAGTCTGCTAAGCGCCTGAATCCTAGACAGGCTCGTTTGTCATTGTTTTTCTCTCGTTTTGACTTTGTGGTCTCGTACCTGCCTGGTTCGAAGAATGTTAAGTCTGATGCTCTTTCTAGGAGCTTTGTGCCTGACTCTCCTGGAGTCTCGGAGCCGGCTGGTATTCTTAAAGAGGGAGTAATCGTGTCGGCCATATCTCCTGATTTGCGACGTGTGTTGCAGAGATTTCAGGCTGGTAGACCTGACTCTTGTCCACCCGACAGACTGTTTGTTCCTGATAAATGGACCAGCAAAGTCATTTCCGAGGTTCATTCCTCGGTGTTGGCAGGGCATCCGGGAATTTTTGGTACCCGAGATTTGGTGGCTAGGTCCTTTTGGTGGCCTTCCTTGTCACGGGATGTGTGGTCATTTGTACAGTCCTGTGGGACTTGTGCTCGGGCTAAGCCTTGTTGTTCTCGTGATAGCGGGTTGCTTCTGCCCTTGCCCGTCCCGAAGAGGCCTTGGACACACATTTCCATGGATTTCATTTCTGATCTTCCGGTGTCTCAAGGAATGTCTGTCATTTGGGTGGTGTGTGATCGTTTTTCCAAGATGGTCCATTTAGTACCCTTGCCTAAGTTGCCTTCCTCTTCCGATCTGGTTCCTTTGTTTTTTCAGAATGTGGTTCGGTTACACGGCATTCCGGAGAATATCGTGTCCGACAGAGGATCCCAGTTTGTGTCCAGATTCTGGCGATCTTTTTGTGCTAAAATGGGCATTGATTTGTCGTTTTCATCTGCCTTCCATCTTCAGACTAATGGTCAAACGGAGCGAACTAATCAGACACTGGAGGCTTATTTGAGATGTTTTGTTTCTGCGGACCAGGATGATTGGGTGACCTTCTTGCCATTGGCGGAGTTTGCCCTTAATAACCGGGCTAGTTCCGCTACTTTGGTTTCGCCATTCTTCTGCAACTCGGGTTTTCATCCTCGTTTCTCCTCGGGTCATGTTGAGTCTTCTGACTGTCCTGGGGTGGATTCCGTGGTGGATAGGTTGCAGCGGATTTGGAATCATGTGGTGGACAACTTGAAGTTGTCACAGGAGAAGGCTCAGCGTTTTGCCAACCGCCGCGGTGTGGGCCCCCGACTTCGTGTTGGGGATTTGGTTTGGTTGTCTTCTCGGTATGTCCCTCTGAAGGTTTCTTCTCCTAAGTTTAAGCCTCGCTTTATTGGTCCTTATAAAATTTTGGAAGTTCTTAACCCGGTTTCTTTTAGTTTGGATCTTCCGGTGTTGTTTGCCATTCACAACGTGTTCCATAGGTCTTTGTTGCGGCGGTACGTTGTGCCTGTGGTTCCTGCTGTTGAGCCTCCTGCTCCGGTGTTGGTTGAGGGCGAGTTGGAGTACGTAGTGGAGAAGATCTTGGATTCTCGTCTCTCCAGACGGAGGCTTCAGTATTTGGTCAAATGGAAGGGCTATGGTCAGGAGGATAATTCCTGGGTGGCCGCCTCTGATGTTCATGCAGCCGATTTGGTTCGTGCCTTCCACGCTGCTCATCCTGGTCGCCCTGGTGGTCTTGGTGAGGGTTCGGTGACCCCTCCTTAAAGGGGGGGTACTGTTGTGAACTATACCTTTTGGCTCCCTCTTGTGGTCACTAGTGATTTGGCACTTGGATTGTCTTTTACCAGGTTGGTACTCACCTGCTTCGTTAGACCATGGGTGTTGCTATTTAAACTTCCTGGATTCTCAGTCCAGTGCCTGGCATCATTGTAATCAGTTCACTTCTGTTTGCTCCTGTCTTCAGGTCCTGGTTCTTTGCAAGATAAGCTAAGTCCTGCTTTCGTACTTTTGATCATTTGCATTATTCTTATTTTTTGTCCAGCTTGTACAAGATGTGATTCCTGATATCGCTGAAAGCTCTAGGGGGCTGATATTCTCCCCCCACACCGTCAGTCGGTTTGGGGGTTCTTGGATATTCAGCGTGGATATTTTTGCAGGGGTTTTTGCTGACCATATAAGTCTTCTTACTATATTCTGCTATTAGTCAGTGGGCCTCTCTTTGCTAAATCTAGTTCATTCTTACGTTTGTCTTTTCTTCTTACCTCACCGTTATTATTTGTTGGGGGCTTGTATTACTTTGGGGTCTTTTCTCTGGAGGCAAGAGAGGTCTTATTTTCCCTGATAGGGTTAGTTAGTTCTCCGGCTGGCGCGAGACGTCTAGGGTCAACGTAGGCACGTTCCCCGGCTGCTGTTAGTGTTTGCGCTAGGATCAGGTATATGGTCAGCCTAGTTACCACTTCCCTATGAGCGAGTATTTATGTTTTGCAGACTTTGCGGTAATCTCTAAAGTCCCCTGCCATTGGGACCACAACAGAGGCCCCCCTCCCAAGTAGTGCAAAAATGGTCAGAAGGTTCCCAAGCAGGGAAGATGGAAACTCTCAATCCCCTTGGAACCAGATTCAACTTAAGATACTCTTCTAAACACCGGATATTCCATAATAATTTGATCCCCTGTTTCTGAGCTGCCATAAGCTTAGTGGTAACCCGTGTAAAGTCAGAATCTGGACAACTTGGAACATTGTCGGTAAAGGCAGCGGAGGCAGAGGCCCTCCATGCGGCCTCTCTTGCGTCCCAGTCCATGGCACACCACTGAAGAGACGTTCACCTAAGCACCAAAAGAAATATATATATAAATATAAGCAGAAAATCCTTATAAACTGTGTGCTGCCAAGCCAGAAAAACATCAAAATGATGTTTAAAACCAACGCTACAAATAACCAAGATAGCTGGCGCACTACACTATACATACACTATCCAAAACTGGCGGACGCCGGGGGACGCGAAGGTGAGTATGTACTGTTTGTTTTTTTTACATTTTACACTGGTAACCAGGGTAAACATCGGGTTACTAAGCGTGGCCCTGCGCTTAGCAACCCGATGTTTACCCTGGTTACCCGGGGACCTCGGCATCGTTGGTCGCTGGAGAGCTGTCTGTGTGACAGCTCCCCAGCGACCACACAGCGACTAAACAGCGACACTGCAGCGATCGGCATCGTTGTCTGTATCGCTGCAGCGTCGCTAAGTCTGACGGGGCCTTAACCCTTTGCACAGTGTCAGACTGAGCATGACGCTGGGACCGACGCCTCCGCTGAGCAGGCTCCACTGCAGCAGGAGAAGAAAGGGAGACCGCAGCAGAGATGGATCGAGATTCCCCCTGTGCCGAGGCAGGAACTCGACCCCTAACAGAAACTCTCTGATATTGTGATTTAGGGAGGGATTTTTTAATATGACGCGGATGACAACTTGTGAAGAACAATAAACTGTTCTTGTCCGTCGGTTTAATATAGAGATCTGTTGATAATGTTTTATCCTCATTAATTATCACAAGAGTATCCAAAAAAGGAATAGAACTCTGGTCATACTGTATTGAAAAGGTTAATTTCTCCATACATTGATTGATAGTCTGATGAAATGAAGTGAGAGACTCTATGTTACCCCTCCAAATAAGAAACACGTCGTCTATATATCTTTTCCAAAGTAGACAATGTTGTTGGAAGAGTGGATGGGTATAAATAAATTCAGACTCAAATTCCGCCATAAAAATATTAGCCTAAGGGGGCACAACATTACTGCCTCAATTGCATAAAAAATTCGTCCTCAAAACGAAAAAAGTTTCTTGTAAGAATCAATGTGAGGAGTGAAATACAGAAAAGTTTAAGATCTGAATGAAATTGTGTTGTATTATTCAAAAATGTTTGAACAGCTACGATACTTTTTTGGTTATTGATGTTGGTATATAAACTATTGACATCTAACGTGACCAAAAAGCAATCACTCGGAATCTCCCCAAGGTTTCGGATAGATGTCAAGAAATGTGAAGTGTCACGAAGGAAAGAAGGAATATGATGTAATAGTGGAGACAAAATTTTCTCTAGCACCATAGCCAATGGAGATAATAGTGAACCTGTGGAGGCCACGATGGGTCTCCCAGGAGGGTTTTGGAGATTCTTGTGTATTTCAGACAATACATATATTACCGGGCAAATGGGATGTGAATTGATGAGGAACTCCCCTAGCTTGTTATCTATGATGCCCAAGGAATTAAAGTGTTGAACCATGATGCGAATCTCTTTCGCTATGTCAAAAGTGGGGTCATGAGACAAAAGAAGATAAGTCTCCGTATCATTAAGTTGTGAGCGAATCTCATTAACATAATGTTGTCTATCCATTATAACAACTGCTCCCCCCTTATCAGCGGGTTTCATCACTAAATTCTTATTGATCCTTAAGCTGCTAATCGCTAATTTCTCGGTCCTAGAGAAATTATTGTGGATGCCCAAGTGGCCACGTCGAATGTCAACCAATTGTCTCTGTACATCTCTCTGCACTAGGGAAATAAAGGTTTCCACTGGGTGAGAAGTCTTAGGCGGAGAGAAATGGCTATGTTGAACCAAGTTCAATTTTTTTAAAGAGAGCGGCTTCTCAGACATATCAGCAGTATTAGATAATACAGGTAATTGTGCCACAGAAAAATGTACCTTCAACCGAAGCGATCTAAAAAAGGGATTGAGTTCCTGGTCCAAGATAAAATCATTAAAGGGGGGAGTGGGGCAAAAGGAAAGGCCCTTTTGTAGGACAGAATGTTCAATTGGAGTTAAAATTTGCGATGAAATGTTATATACCAACTGATCAGATGATACCTGTTATCGAGTCTGCATCCTCATAGTTGTAGTTTCCGGTGCCCTTGGAGTGCGTCTATTGTCTCTGCTCCGCGGTTACATCCCCGTCTCTGTTCCAGGGAACGAAAGGACGATCGGAAACCCTCACTTTCTGAGCCAGACGAATAGGGGGAATTCCAACGCCTTGGATTTCTCCTTCCTGTTGAATCAAAATCTTTATCCTTCCATCGATAGACTTCATCCCGTTGATAATCCTCAGCATCCCGGATGAATTTCATCCTCTTGCGTTCTTGAAGTTGGGACTGAAACTCAGTAATAGTTTTATCAGTTTGAGTCTTAATTTTATTAAACTCATCCTGAGATAGAGTATTACAGAGCTGTTGTTCAATATTCTCTATCTCCTTTTCAATAATAGGAATTTCCTTATGTAAGTAGTTGACCGTAAGGAGGATAAGATCCATCGAGCATTTGTTAAGAATTGCCTCAAATTTCTCACAAAAATCGTTCGTGTCAGAAAAAAGAGTAGGTCTAAGAGAGACCCTCAGGCCTCTAGGTATATGCTGTACCTTATGGTACTCAGCCAAAGTCACATAATGTAATTGTAGAGCAGTTCTCCTCTTACAAACTCTTTCAAGATCACGAGTCTTAACCCCTTTACCCCCAAGGGTGGTTTGCACGTTAATGACCGGACCAATTTTTACAATTCTGACAACTGTCCCTTTATGAGGTTATAACTCTGGAACGCTTCAACGGATCTTGGCGATTCTGACACAGTTTTCTCGAGACATACTGTACTTCATGATAGTGGTAAAATTTCTTCGATATAACTTGCGTTTATTTGTGAAAAAAACGGAAATTTAGCGAAAATTTTGAAAATTTCGCAATTTTTCCAACTTTGAATTTTTATGCCCTTAAATCACAGAGATATGTCACACAAAATACTTTAATATGTAACATTTCCCACATGTTTACTTTACATCAGCACAATTTTGGAACCAAAATTTTTTTTTGTTAGGGAGTTATAAGGGTTAAAAGTTGACCAGCAATTTCTCATTTTTACAACACCATTTTTTTTTAGGGACCACATCTCATTTGAAGTCATTTTGAGGGGTCTATATGACAGAAAATACCCAAGTGTGACACCATTCTAAAAACTGCACCCCTCAAGGTGCTCAAAACCACATTCAAGAAATGTATTAATCCTTCAGGTGTTTCACAGGAATTTTTGGAATGTTTAAATAAAAATTAACATTTAATTTTTTTTACACAAAATTTATTTCAGCTCCAATTTGTTTTATTTTACCAAGGGTAACAGGAGAAAATGGACCCCAAACGTTGTTGTACAATTTGTGCTGCATACGCTGATACCCCATATGTGGGGGTAAACCACTGTTTGGGCGCACCGCAGAGCTTGGAAGGGAAGGAGTGCCATTTGACTTTTCAATGCAAAATTGACTGGAATTGAGATGGAACGCCATGTTGCGTTTGGAGAGCCCCTGATGTGCCTAAACATTGAAAACCCCCACAAGTGACACCATTTTGGAAAGTAGACCCCCTATGGAACTTGTCTAGATGTGTTTTGAGAGCTTTGATCCCCCAAGTGTTTCACTACAGTTTATAACGCAGAGCTGTGAAAATAAAAATTCTTTTTTTTTTCACAAAAATGATTTTTTAGCCCCCAGTTTTGTATTTTCACAAGGGTAACAGGATAAATTGGACCCCAACAGTTGATGTCAATTTGTTCTGAGTACGCTGATACCCCATATGTGGGGAGGAACCACTGTTTGGGTGCATGGCAGAGCTCGGGAGGGAAGGAGCGTCATTTGGAATGCAGACTTAGATGGATTAGTTTGCAGGCATCACGTTGCATTTGCAGAGCCCCTGATGTACCCAAACAGTAGAAACCCCCCACAAGTGACCCCATATTGGAAACTAGACCTCCCAAGGAACTTATCTAGATGTGTTGTGAGAACTTTGAACCCCCAAGTGTTTCACTACAGTTTATAACGCAGAGCCGTGAAAATAAAAAATATTTTTTTCCACAAAAATGATTTTTTAGCCCCCAGTTTTGTATTTTCCCAAGGGTAACAGGAGAAATTGGACCCCAAAAGTTGTTATCCAATTTGTCCTGAGTATGCTGATATCCCATATGTGGGGGGGAACCACTGTTTGGGCGCATGGCAGAGCTCGGAAGGGAAGGAGCGCCATTTGGAATGCAGACTTAGATGGATTGGTCTGCAGGCGTCACGTTGCATTTTTAAATCACCCGAAAAAAACAGTCCTACTATTTTTTGTGTCTTAAACTACACTTATATTCCGAAATTGAATCAAAATTGCCTCAAAGCAACATGACTCAGAACACAAAAATCCACTAATTAAATATTGTGATGTTTTATTCATAATTGTAACAAATATAAATCATAATTATACAGTAAAGATCTCCAAATGTAAAAAAGGAACGGAAATATACACATAACATCAATTTTAAGAACCTAAATGTGAGCAATTAATTTTACAATATAATAATTACCCCTGCCTGGGAGACAACTCGGTCTCACATTAAATAACAGCCTATAACTGATATGCCCCTGCCTCCTACTATATATCAAATGCAAAGTTGCATCCAAGAAGCTACACCGAGAATATAAACTTATTTTACTGCCATCCAGCATGTATACTAAGAGTACTCGGTACTTCCTTAGTTTTCCACCAATGCACAAAAATCGGGCAATCCAGAAGGGGGATAATTACTCACATGAGGTATGATGTCCGTGTCACCGTTCCTAAACCCCTTTTAGGGGTTTAGGAACGGTGACACGGACATCATACCTCATGTGAGTAATTATCCCCCTTCTGGATTGCCCGATTTTTGTGCATTGGTGGAAAACTAAGGAAGTACCGAGTACTCTTAGTATACATGCTGGATGGCAGTAAAATAAGTTTATATTCTCGGTGTAGCTTCTTGGATGCAACTTTGCATTTGATATATAGTAGGAGGCAGGGGCATATCAGTTATAGGCTGTTATTTAATGTGAGACCGAGTTGTCTCCCAGGCAGGGGTAATTATTATATTGTAAAATTAATTGCTCACATTTAGGTTCTTAAAATTGATGTTATGTGTATATTTCCGTTCCTTTTTTACATTTGGAGATCTTTACTGTATAATTATGATTTATATTTGTTACAATTATGAATAAAACATCACAATATTTAATTAGTGGATTTTTGTGTTCTGAGTCATGTTGCTTTGAGGCAATTTTGATTCAATTTCGGAATATAAGTCACGTTGCATTTGCAGAGCCCCTGATGTACCCAAACAGTAGAAACCCCCAAAAGTGACCCCATATTGGAAACTAGACCTCCCAAGGAACTTATCTAGATGTGTTGTGAGAACTTTGAACCCCCAAGTGTTTCACTACAGTTTACAACGCAGAGCCGTGAAAATAAAAAATCCTTTTTTTTCCCACAAAAATGATTTTTAGCCCCCCAAATTTATATTTTCCCAAGGGTAACAAGAGAACTTGGACCCCAAAAGTTGTTGTACAATTTGTCCCCAGTACGCTGATGCCCCATATGTTGGGGTAAACCCCTGTTTGGGTGCATGGGAAAGCTCGGAAGGGAAGGAGCACTGTTTTACTTTTTCAATGCAGAATTGGCTGGAATTGAGATCAGACGCCATGTCATGTTTGGAGACCCCCTGATGTGCCTAAACAGTGGAAACTCCCCAATTCTAACTGAAACCCTAATCCAAACACACCCCTAACCCTAATCCCAATGGTAACCCTAACCACACCCCTAACCATGACACACCCCTAACTCTAATCCCAACCCTAATCCCAACCGTAAATGTAATCCAAATCCTAACCCTAACTTTAGCCCCAACCCTAACCCTAACTTTAGCCCCAACCCTAACCCTAACTTTAGTTCCAACCCTAGCCCTAACCCTAACCATAGCCCTAACCCTAGCCCTAACCCTAGCACTAACCCTAGCCCTAACCCTAACCCTAATGGGAAAATGGAAATAAATACATTTTTTTAATTTTATTATTTTTCCCTAACTAAGGAGGTGATGAAGGGGGGTTTGATTTACTTTTATAGCGTTTTTATAGCGGATTTTTATGATTGGCAGCCGTCACACACTAAAAGACGCTTTTTATAGCAAAAAAGTTTCTGCGTCTCAACATTTTGAGACCTATAATTTTTCCATATTTTGGTCCACAGAGTCATGTGAGGTCTTGTTTTTTGCAGGACGAGTTGTCGTTTTCATTGGTAACATTTTCGGACACATGACAGTTTTTCATCGCTTTTTATTCCGATTTTTGTGAGGCAGAATGACCAAAAACCAGCTTATCATGAATTTCTTTTGGGGGATGCGTTTATACCGTTCAACGTTTGGTAAAATTGATAAAGCAGTTTTATTCTACGGGTCAGTACGATTACAGCGATACCTCATTTATATTTTTTTTATGTTTTGGTGCTTTTATACGATAAAAACTATTTTATAGAATAAATAATTATTTTGGCATCGCTTTATTCTGAGAACTATAACTTTTTTCTTTTTTCTTTGATGATGCTGTATGGTGGCTCGTTTTTTGCGAGACAAGATGTCGTTTTCAGCGGTGCCATGGTTATTTATATCCGTCTTTTTGATCGCATGTTATTCCACTTTTTGTTCGGCGGTATGATAATAAAGCGTTGTTTTTTGCCTCATTTTTTTTTTTTGCTACGGTGTTCACTGAAGGGGTTAACTAGTGATATAGTTTTATAGGTGGGGTCATTGCGGACACGGCGATACTAAATATGTGTACTTTTATTGTTTTTTTTTATTTAGATAAAGAAATGTATTTATGGGAATAATATTTTTTTTTTCTTTATTTAGGAATTTTTTTTTTTTTTTTTTTTTTTTTTACACATGTGGAAATTTTTTTTTTACTTTTTTACTTTGTCCCGGGGGGGACATCACAGATCGCTGATCTGACAGTTTGCACAGCACTCTGTCAGATCGGCGATCTGACTTATAGTGCTGCACAGGCTTACCAGCGCCTGCTCCGAGCAGGCACTTGGTAAGCCACCTCCCTCCCTGCAGGACCCGGATGCCGCGGCCATCTTGGATCTGGGAACCTGCAGCAAGGAGGAGGTAAGAGACCCTCGCAGCAACGCGATCACATTGCATTGCTCCGGGGGTCTCAGGGAAGCCCGCAGGGAGCCCCCTCCCTGCGCGATGCTTCCCTATACTGCCGGCACACCGCGATCATGTTTGATCGCGGTGTGCCGGGGGTCAATGTGCCGGGGACGGTCTGTGACCGCTCCTGGCACATAGTGCCAGATGTCAGCTGCGATAGTCAGCTGACACCCGGCCGCGATCGGCCGCGCTCCCCCCGTGAGCGCCGCCGATCGCGCTGGACGTACTATCCCGTCGGTGGTCATACGGGCCCACCCCACCTCTACGGGATAGTACGTGCAATGTCAGAAAGGGGTTAATTAGATCTGCCGGGGTGTGTAAAAATTGGCCCGGTATTTTCACTTGAGATATAATCGACTCAGCTTCTGATTGATTATATGAAAGCATGTTTAAAGACATAATATACGACTGTCGAGTAACCCCAAAAAGATAATAACAATAATCAATCAAGGGGATCTCCGTCAAAATTGAAGAAAAAAGTTCTCAGAAAAATAGTATGAAATATAATAGAATAATCTGAGAACTATCAAGAATCAATGTTCAAAAATAATGAATTTATTATAAACTATGACCAGTCATGTAATACACCAACGTTTCGGCCTAATTGGCCTTTATCAGGGTTTTTATGTATAATGCAAACATAATACATAATATTTAACAAAGAATATATGAACATGATAATAATACATAACAAAATAAAGCAACTGGTCAGTACATATGAAAAGTAAATAACAAGAGCCAAAATATCATATAACAGCATTGATATCCGTACATATGTAGAGAAACCAAACAAATAATACATAAAGGCTCAGTGCCAGCATAAAGTAAAATATCGTCAAGATCTTTTATCAAGAACATAAAGAGATAAAACTCAATAATCAATAAGTGTAGGTGGTCAGCATCATCATACATCTTGAGAGTAAAAACCGATTCCATCTGTGGACTATACACAGTCCTAATCCTGTGTACAAAAAATATCATCTCCTGAGGGACTCAAACTAAAACGAAAGTAAATAATACAGTCACATAAGTGCAGATAATGAATAAAACACAGTTACCTGTATGATGGTACAAAGAAGATACTAGAAGAAAGAAGAAAGAGATCCCGGTAAGTGCACAGAAAAGTTGAGTGATGAAATCGAGAGTCTAACTCGAAGAAAATAGATTACCTTATTCATGAACATGTGTATAACAGAAGGACGCCGTTTCAGTAGTGAGGTGCCGCATGTACCAAGAGGCCGCCTATTTATGACGTCAGTAAAGCGCCAATGTCCGGAGGAGTCACGTGTACTGGAATAAATGCGCAAGCGCAAGGAGTTAATGTAGCGCATGCGTAATGGACAGAGGAGGACGGAAGTGGGGAATGAGAAAGCGGAAATAAGGAATAGGAGATCGTAGTGTAATACGGTGAGGAATATAATTATATATACAAGCGCCATGTATCACGGGCGATAGAGGAAAGGGAAAGCCAAAACTACAGGCTGCTAATACATATGTCCAGAAAGAAATAAACACCCCTATCATGCACCGACCTGCACCCAAAGAGTGACGGATCTCAGAATCAAGTCTAGGAGAAAAAGAAAAAGGAAGGAGAATTAGTGCATCTAACATATACAACCATTAGATGTATGTACATGGAAATGTCAGGATCACACTCAGTCGGAGAAGCCTTTGGAAGTGGGGAATCACCAGAAATAATACACAAGACACGTCTTGTATAGTGTATCACTGGGAAGTCTCTGAAGCACGCCTGCCTTCAAGGTGCTATCCCTTCTTTATATAGTTGTATCGGTAGGTTCAGTGGTTATACAAGTTTTGCATGTTTAAACAAAGAGACAAAACAGGAAAGAAATAAAAAAACAGTTTCGTGGGCGGCAGTTTCACAACAAACAGTACAAAGGCAATTCCACAGACAAGAAAAACAGGATTTCATACTATAGCTAAAATGTCCTTGAATGGACAGGTCAATATTTATCACAAATTCTTTTTAAAATGGTTCATTGAGGTAACCATTTTTGTTCTGCTCTTCACAATCCCCCCTTTGGCATATTCCATTCAAAACCTTGTCGTATAGACGATCATTTTAGTCATTCTTTTTGTGATATTACAAAAAAAAAAAAAAAACTTTATATTCTCGCATCCATTACACAAAATTTATTTGTGCATACCGAGATACCCTTGAGTACAACCTTGAATAATCTAATATATAAAGCTGAATGTGTGTGTGTGTGTATGTATGTATGTATGTATGTCCGGGATTGGCATCTGAACCGTAGCAGCTACAGCCACAAAATTTTGCACAGTCACACGTCTGGACCCCGAGAGCGTCATAGGCTATGTTGTGAGGTGAAATTTTAACCCCGCGCTTTCCAATTCACCAAACAATTTTGCCCCTATCTACATAATGGGGAAAAAGTGAAAGGAAAAGTGTTGGAGGCGTCGCAGCTACAGGCACAAAATTTTGCACAGTCACACGTCTGGACCCTGAGAGCGTCAAAGCTATATTGTGAGGTGAAATTTTAACCCCGCGCTTTCCAAGTCACCAAACAATTTTGCCCCTATCTACATAATGGGGAAAAAATGAAAGGAAAAGTGTTGGAGGCAAATTAACAGCTGCCAGATGTGAACAAGGGGGACTTAAAGAATGACAGCGATGGCACCAAAGAGTATATACTGTACAGTTGCTAAGGTGGGGCCCCAACATGGGATAATCACACCACCACGGGGATATGAACACACACACAAAATGCGCCACACACTACCACGTGCTCGAACACATATACCACCCTCAGTGCACATTTCACCACACATACACCAACCTCGCCACATAAAAGTAGAAACACAAAAGTCGCCGCTCAAAACTCGCCACGCGCAAAACTCTCCACATGCAAAACTCGCCACACGTGCAAAACTCGCCACACGCAAAACTTGCACACGCAGAAAAATTGCCACACGCAGAAAAATTGCCACATGCACAAAAGTTGCAACACATGCAAAAGTTGCCTCACACAAAACTTGCACATACTCAAAAGGCACCACACATAAAACTCGCCACGCGCAAAACTCGCCATGCGCAAAACTTGCTGCACACAACTTGCTACACTAACCTGTCACATGCAACTCGACACACAAAAAGTTGCTACACGCATGTCGCCACACAAAACTCATCTCACAAAAGTCCCTACATGCATGTCGCCACACGCAACTCAACACACACAACTTGACACACGAAACTCGCCCTAAAACACACACAAGTCTGGTATCCTTCAAAAATAAAAATCTGATTAATAAGCAGACAAACTACAAGAGCAACAAATGTACCATATAGGAATCCGGCAGCTGTCAGTCACATGACCAGTCTATTATGTGTATGTGTGAGCTAATATATACTGCCAGGGGGTGGGCTTACTGTTGGCTGGGGATTTATCAGGCTGCCATTTTAGCTTACAAATACTGAGGTAAAAATACTGACCAAATAACGTGTGAACGAGGGCTAATACAGGAGGAGATGGCATACAGCTATATACTATATACAGGAGATGACACACAGGTATATACTATTTACAGGGGAGATGACACACAGGTATATACTATATACAGGAGGAGATGACACACAGATATATACTATATACAGGAGAGATGACACACAGGTATATACTATATAGAGGAGGAGATGACATACAGGTACATACTACATACAGGAGGAGATGACATACAGGTATATACTATATACAGGAGGAGATGACACACAGGTATATACTATATACAGGAGCAGATTACCTACAGGTATATAGTATATACAGGAGGAGATGACACAGGTATATGCTATGTATAGGAGGAGATGACATACAGGTATATACTATATACAGGAGATGACACACAGATATATACTATATATAGGTGAGATGACACACAGGTATATACTATATACAGGAGATTACATACAGGTATATCTAATATATAAAGCTGAATGTGTGTATGTATGTATGTGTGTATGTCCGGGATTGGCATCTGTACCGTCGCAGCTACAGCCACAAAATTTTGCACAGTCACACGTCTGGACCCCGAGAGCGTCATAGGCTATGTTGTGAGGTGAAATTTTAACCCTGCGCGTTCCAATTCACCAAACAATTTTGCTCCTATCTACATAATGGGGAAAAAGTGAAGGGAAAAGTGTTGGAGGAAAATTGACAGCTGCCAGATGTGAACAATGAGGACTTAAAGAATGAGAGCGATGGCGACAAAGAGTATATACCGTACAGTTGCTAAGGTGGGGCCCCGACATGGGATACTCACCACACACGGGGATATGAACACAAACACAAAATGCGCCACACACTACCACGTGCTTGAACACATATACCACCCTCAGCACACATTTCACCACACACACACACCAACCTCGCCACATAAAAGTCGAAACACAAAAGTCACCACTCAAAACTCGCTACATGCAAAACTCGCCATATGCAAAACTAGGCTCACGCAAAACTCGCCACACGTGCAAAACTCACCTCATGGAAAACTCACCTCATGCAAAACTTGCACACACAGAAAAATTGCCACATGTACAAAAGTTGCACCACATGCAAAAGTTGCCTCACACAAAACTTGCACATACTCAAAATGCACCACACATAAAACTCGCCACGCGCAAAACTCGCCATGCACAAATCTTGCTGCACACAACTTGCTACACTAACCTGTCACATGCAACTCAACACACAAAATGTTGCTACACGCATGTCGCCACACAAAACTCATCTCACAAAAGTCGCTACATGCATGTCGCCACACGCAACTCAACACACACAACTTGACACATAAAACTCGCCCTAAAACACACACAAGTCTGGTATTGTCCTTCAAAAATAAAAATCTGATTAATAAGCAAACTACAAGAGCAACAAATGTACCATATAGGAAATACGGCAGCTGTCAGTCACATGACCTGTCTATTATGTGTATGTGTGAGCTAATATATACTGCCAGGGGGGAGGGCTTCCTGTTGGCTGGGGATTTATCAGGCTGCCAATAGCAACCAATCACAGCTCAGCTTCTATTTTGCTACAGTTAATTAACCTGAGCTCTGATTGGTTAATATAGGCAACAAAGACATTCTCAGTATAACAAAGCTAATATATGTTGTGAAATGCTTCTATTTGCTTAGTTTTTGCCTTTTAATAATTACATTTCTATCTATTTGTTTTGTGGTTTTTGTGTGCAGAATAAATTTTTGTTAACACATTCTATTTTGCTAACAGCAGTCATTAACCCGGGCGAAGCCGGGTAGTACAGCTAGTACATATATAATTACAATAACCATAACTGTATGTATTAGGCTTTGCATAATCCCGGTAACCCACCCACCGATCCCTCTGAACCAATTGGCCGGGTTAAGAAAAGAAAAGGTATCTGACCACCAGCTATCCTTATTTTGGTCATTGTCTTTGTCATACTGATCCCTGAGTCGTTGTACGTCTTCTAATTTAAATCTCATACTCATAGTACTATTTGGGTCTATATAATGACAGCAGGTGGGTCCGATGATTTGACACATACCCCCTTGTGAGGCAGTTAGGTAATCCAATACCAGGGTATGTTGGTTAGTGACTATTATAAGCTGATTCTGTACAGCTATACTAGTATTTAATATGTCCAATATATCCCAAATCTGGTCATCTAGATAATCCGTGGCTCTAACTAATTTATCCCACATCTGTGTTAACATTATTAACATCAATATCATGAGTCTTATACTGCTTTTTTGCAATGGCTTGCATGTATCCATGATGCCTTTCCTTCAAGCTTGACTGCTGTCGGAGTTGTTAACAGGACTTGGAAAGGTCCATCAAACCTCGGTTCCAGAGTCTTTCTGGTGTGTCTTTTCACGTAGACTTGATCACCAGGTTCCAACTTGTGGCCTCCTTCGAGATTTTCTGGATCTGGAAGGGAAGCAAAAACTTGCGAATGCACTTTAGTTAAACGTTTTTGTAATTCTTGTACATAAGCAGTTAAAGTCTCAGTATTCAACATCAGTTGTTGTGGAAAATAACAACCCAAATTTGCTGCTCTACCAAAAAGAATCTCATGTGGTGACAGCTTAGCCTTCCCCCTTGGGGCGTTTCAGATGGAATACAGGGCAAGTGGTAGACACTCGGTCCAAGGCTTTCCTGTTTCTGCCATGGCCTTCTGGATTTTTAATTTTATTGTTCCATTTAATCTTTCCACTTTACCTGAACTCTGTGGGTGATACGGAGTGTGAAACTGGTTTTCTACTCCCAACATTTTCATAACATTCTGGAATATTTCCCCAGTAAAATGGGTACCCCTATCTGACTCGATCACCTCAGGCATGCCGTAACGGGGTATCAGTTCATGTGCTATTTTAATGGCAGTAGTTTTTGCTGAGGCTTTACAAACTGGATAAGCCTCTGGCCACCCTGAGAACATGTCCACACACACAAGCACATATTTGTATCCATTGTACATAGGAAGTTGGATGTAGTCGATCTGGAGTCTTTGAAAGGGATACAGTGGTCTTACATAATGCTTGGTTGGGGTTTTAATGGTCTGACCTGGATTGTGTGCCAGGCATATAGCGCATGCAGCACACATGTTCCGAGCAAAATTACCAAAGCCTGGAGCCAACCACCTTTCTTTTACCTTGAGCGTCATACCATTTGCCGACACATGCGTGGGTAGGTGGAGGTCACTTGCCACTGCGGGGTACCAGGCTCTGGGTAAACACAACAAAGTTCCTTTTTTCCATAATCCTTGCTGATCTTCTGCCCCTTTTTTCTGCCACTGCCCTCGTTCTTCGTCGTCTACCTGTTTCTGAGCTTCCTTCAATCTCTCCTCATCATCTTCAGAGCTATCTAGTGTGTGGGCATGATGTAAGGGTTTACGTGCTGGCCGTTTTGCTGTCTTGTCGGCTTTATCGTTACCCCTGGCTTCCTCGGTGTCGAGTCTCACATGTGCAGCTACCTTTATCACCGCTATTTCTTTAGTTTCTTGTGCTGCCTCCAGAATCTGTCTAATGAGGGAGGCATGTTTAACAGGTTGGCCTGAAGCAGTCATATAACCTCTGGCTCTCCATATTACGCCAAAATCGAAAATAATGCCATGTGCATATCTAGAATCAGTGTATATGTTTGCTGTCTGATCTTTGGCTATTTTTAGAGCTTCAACCAAAGCCGTAAGTTCTGCTTCTTGTGCAGACTGATTAGCAGGGAGAGGTTCTGCTTTCAGCACTTCATGCTGAGTTACTACCGCATAACCTGTATGAAATTGTCCATTCATATCTGCATATCTACTGCCATCTATGAAAAGTTCAAATGTAGCATTACAGAGTGGCTTGTCACGTACATTACATAAGCCCTGAGTCTCTTGTTCCATTAATTGTACACAATCATGCATTGACTTTGATGGGTCAAAGGAGTTGGAGAGTGCAGTTTCCTCAGGTATGGTACCCCCCTCAGACTCTAAAGGGAGCAAAGACGCGAGATTAAGAGTCTGAATCCTGGCAAAGGAAATGTTGAGCGGCAGTAGTAGGGAACATTGGAGACGGAGGTGTCTGGCCATTGAAATATGTTTAGGTTGGACCTGGTTAAGAATGCCATGTACATCATGAGTGGTCTGAACTAGAAGTGGGTGATCAAGAACAATCTCAGAAGCTTTATCTAATAACAGTGAAATTGCGGCTACTACTATACAAAGGTTTTAGGGCCAAAGCTCACATTTAAAAGTTTTGTAAAGGGCAACGCCTGAATTTTACCATCATACCCTTCTTCATATGTTACCTTTGAGGATATATTGTCAGGATATGGTAAAAAGTCTCGATTTAAAATGGAGGAAGTTGCTCCCGTATCTATCAGAAAAGGTACATTTTTACCCTCAACCTCAACTTGTATTATTGGTCTTCTAGAAGGAAGAGAGACCTGCATAACTTTCAGTCATTCTGAGCTGTCTGTTTGATCAGGCACTGGGTTATTTATCCTATTTTTGGGTACAAAGGTTCCTGAATCTATATCTGCTTTTCTCTTCCTACATTCCCTTTGGAAATGTCCTGGCTTCTTACAGTAATGACAAGTAAACTTTTGATTAGCAGAGCCAGTATTAGCCTGTGCAATTCTTACTGGCTTAGAATTTTCTCTTAAGTCCATTTCTATCCCTACAGCTTTCTGTCTAGCCAGGTGTGGGTCTTCCAAGGTTCTCCAATCAGGGGTTGCGGCCTTAAGCTTTTCCTTCACTTTTGGAGACAATCCATCTATAAAGGTTTTTGTAACTAACCTCATCATTCCTGGAGCGGTTAGATCCATGCCTTCATCTCTGAAATTATTTTCTACACTTAGATAATATTCGTCTACTGATTGTCCAGATTTCTGAGCCACCACTCCCGTTGTTCCTCTCTGCCTCTGTCTCTCCCTCATGAAAACCATTAAGTGATCTACAAATTGCATACCTGATTCTATCGTTTGTAAGGCACCATCTCCTGCTTGGGGCCTATGTACCTGTAGATTTGCTAATAGCTCCTGGAAGAGTCCAGGAGTAGTGTTGAGCATTCCGATACCGCAAGTATCGGGTATCGGCCGATACTTGCGGTATCGGAATTCCGATACCGGGATTCCGATACTTGCCGCGTATCGGATACCGGAATCGGAAGTTCCAAGATTCAAAATGCAGAAATTCAGCCAATGAGAATGATTCCAAGTGTGGGCACATCCTGTTTAGCATGGAGGGCATGAAACTACTGGCAAGGCTGTGATTGGCTGCTGAAATGATGTCATGATGCAGTTTAAAAGTCGCTGGCGCCATTTTGCGATCACTCTGCTGTGAATTCAGTTAGTGACAGGACGCTGTTTGCTGACTGAGGGACAGTTTAGAGATAGCGATTTGCTTCTTTGTGCTTTCCAAAGGCTAATTTAGCAACCGCTGTGTTCACCTACTATTCACCTTGCTTTTGCCTTGTAGCGCTGTTTTCACAGCGATCTGCAAGGTCTGTGTGTGTGTGTGTGTGAGTGCAGCCCACTCTCTAGTCTGAGTGCAGCCACATAGGCCATCCATAGCTGGTTGTATTCAGTTCAGGGAGGGTGGTTCATTGCCTCATACTGTTCTTTTTTTTTTTTTTTTTCAAGTAGTGTAGTCTGCTGCTAATTTATTCAAAAAAATCCTATTAGTGTCTTTCCACCCGTCTCCAGCTAATTTGTGGAAAAACACTACATAGGATAATGTAGAGGAGGGTTTTTGGGCCTTGCAGCGCCGTTTACGGCTGTCTGCACGGTCTCCGTGTGACTGCAGCTCGCCCTGTAGTCTGTGAGCAGCCGTAGCCTGGTTGTCTCCAGCTCAGGGTTGTTCACTGCGTCATACCGCCAAATCAATTTTCATTTTGTTTTAAGTAGTGCAGGCTGCTGCACATTTTTTTAAAAAATTCCTATTAGTGTCTTTCCACCCGTCTCCAGCTAACTTGTGGAAAAACACTACATAGGATAACGTAGAGGAGGGTTTTTGGGCCTTGCAGCGCCGTTTACGTCTGTCTGCACGGTCTCCGTGTGACTGCAGCTCTATCCGTTGTCAGTTCAGCCCCCAAAAAATAAATAAATAATAAAGTTCACCAAACACACCAGTTACACCACTTTACATTTGTGTAGGCCACATTAGCTCATATTAAAGTCTAGTCCACACTTTAGAAAATTAGTGTTTCTTATACCTGTTAGGAGGAGTTGCTCAGGAATAAGCACACAAAGCCGTTAGTACTTTTCTGCTTATCTTTATCAGTCAACCAAGATGAAGAAGGCAGTGAGTAAGGCACGTGGGCGTGGGCGTGGGCGCGGAGCAGGGAGGGGACGTGGGGATTCTGTGCCTGCTGCGGGCACCGGTGACTCATCAGCACCCACATTCACCAGGCAACAGTCGTTCATGCGCAGCTTTGTGTCAGAGCGCCGTACACCGCTGCTGCGTGAAGAACAAATTGAAGCCGTTGTCGGATGGATGGCAGCTAATGCATCAACTTCAATTAGTGCCACATCCTCTCAGACACAGAGCACTGGAGAGCAGCCATCTGTCTCTTCACCACCTGCCAAATTGCCCAGGCAGACAGAGAGCCCAGGACAGGAGCCGTCTCTACTTCTGTTCTCTGAATCTCTTGGCTTGGAAACAGGGGGCCAGCCAAGCAGCATTGGAGAAATGGAAGAAGAGGCAGGGTGCAGTGATGCCCAACAGCTTTTTCTCTCTTCCTCTGAAGAGGCGGGTGGGCCAGTGGCTCCGGTCACCACATCGCAGGCCGCATCAGCTGATGATGACACTCAGGTGCCACTTACTGGTGCGTGCTCTGCTGCTGAGACTACCCAGGAGGAGCAGTTGGGGGCAGAGGGTAGTGTAGATGATGAGGTCCTTGACCCATCTTGGCGTGAGGGACAGGAAGGAGGTGGGAGCAGCTCTGAGGAAGAGATTCCCCGTACAGCCCAAAGAGGGAGAGGGAGGGGGAAGACTGCGGATCCTGCAGCCTCCGCTTTGGCACCCGTTAGGAGCATGTCTCTTCCAAAAGCCAAAAAGGGTGCTCCCAAGACTTTCAGTGCCTGGTCCTTTTTTGACACAGTTGCAGATGACATTTGCTATGTCAGATGCAAGGTGTGTCATCAAAAAGTCAAAAGAGGTCGAAATGTCAGCAACCTCAATACCTCCAACATGTGGAAACATGTGCGCAACAGGCACCCGGCGGAGTTAGAAAAACACACTGAAGAGCTAGGCCAACCAACAGCGGCAGCTACCACCTCTTCAGCTCGTGTTGCCTCTTCCTCTAGCTCACACGCAGCTGGTTCGGCTTCCTCCCAGGATCGCCGTGGAAGAACCTCTGGCCCTGTTGTCCAGAGACCCGCTGTAATTCCACCCGCAGCACCACTTTCCCAGTCATCCACACACTCCCAGCCCAGTCTACAGCCATCGGTAGTACAGGCATGGGAGAAAAGGCGGCCTTTCTCGTCAAACCACCCACGAGCACAGGCTCTGACTGCAGGCATTGCCAAACTTCTTTCACTGGAAATGCTGTCATTCAGGCTGGTGGAGACTGACAGCTTCCGTGACTTGACGTCATTGGCAGTCCCACAGTACAATGTGCCAAGCCGCTTTTACTTCAGCAGGCAAGCCGTCCCTGCCCTGCACAAGCATGTGGAGGGACACATAAAACACGCGCTACTGAACGCCGTCAGTAGCAAGGTCCACCTCACCACCGATGCGTGGACCAGTCAACATGGACAGGGGCGATACCTTTCCCTCACTGCCCATTGGGTTAATGTCGTTGAGCCGGGTACAGACCGTGCGAGTGGCGCAGGACGTGTCCTGCCCACTCCAAGGATTGCAGGAATCCATTCTGTACGCATTGACTCCTCCTCTTACACCAGTTCCTCAGAATCATCACTGCAGGAGCCGTCACAGTCCACCTCCACATGGACCCGTGATGAACGTGTACCTGTTACGACCGACATGAGCACAGCCGTGGCCAAACGTCAACAGGCCGTGTTGAAATTAATTTTTTTGGGGAATCGTAGCCACACAGCGCAGGAGCTCTGGAATGCCATCAAGCAGGAGAGCGATGTGTGGTTTGTGCCAGCGAATCTCCAGCCAGGCATGGTAGTGTGTGATAATGGCCGAAATCTGGTGGCAGCTCTGGGCCTCGGCAACCTCACTCACATCCCATGTCTGGCACATGTGCTCAATTTGGTCGTGCAGAGCTTTTTGAGGGACTATCCGGATCTTGATGCACTGCTGCACAAGGTCCGCCTAGAGTGTGCTCACTTGCGGCGTTCCAGCACGGCAAAAGCGCGCATTGCGGCTCTGCAGCGCCGACACCGCCTGCCGGAACATCGCATCATATGTGACCTACCTACCAGGTGGAATTCCACGTTACATATGTTGGAGCGGTTGTGTGAGCAGCAGCAAGCTGTAATGGAGTACCAGCTGCTTCAGGCGCAAAGAAGTCGCAGTCAGCGCCGTACAGACTTCACAACCACAGAGTGGGCCACTATGAATGACGTCTGCCAGGTTTTGCGTCCCTTTGATTATTCCACGCGGATGGCGAGTGCAGATGATGCACTAGTCAGCATGACTGTCCCCCTTATCTGCCTGCTTGAAAAATCACTGCAAGCGCTAAGGGATGATGTTGTGGAAGAGGTGGAGGATGAGGATTCACCATTTCCATCATCTTCTGGACAGTCAGCACCACGTGGTTCCTCACAAACGCGTAGGCAGGGGACAGTTTGTGAGGAGGATGAGGAGGAAGACATCCGTCCAGAGGAGGGAGTTACCGAATTGTCCAGTACTCAGTGTGTACAGCGAGGGTGGGGTGATGACGAGCGGGCAGAGACCACGCCTCCAGCAGGGGACAGTGTTTCTTGGGCAGTTGGCAGTCTGCAGCACATGGTGGATTACATGCTGCAGTGCCTGAGAAACGACCGCCGCATCGCCCACATTCTCAACATGTCTGATTATTGGGTGTTCACCCTCCTCGATCCTCGCTACCGGGACAACGTAGAAAGCCTCATCACACCGTTGAACCGGGAGCGAAAAATGCGGGAGTACCAAGACACACTGGTCAATTCCATCATCTTCTCCATTCCAACTGAGAGAAGTGCTGCTAGTGCATTCCAAAGCAGCTCAGTGAGTCCAGGCAGTGGTGGAGGCTCTGCACAAAGAGGGAGCAGAAGCAGTGCCTCTGCCCAAGGCAAGACCAGTATGGCCCAACTGTGGCACAGTTTTCTGTGCCCCCCACAAAAGTCTACACCATCACAGACGGCTCCAGTCAGCAGGAGGCAACGGTTCCGTCAGATGGTGACAGACTACATGTCTTGCCCTCTTGCTGTACTCCCAGACGGCTCTTCCCCTTTCAAGTTTTGGGTCTCAAAGCTGGATACATGGCCAGAGCTAAGCCAGTATGCATTGGAGGTGCTGTCTTGCCCTGCGGCCAGTGTATTATCGGAACGTGTCTTTAGTGCTGCAGGTGGTGTACTAACTGACCGTCGCATGCGACTATCCTCCGATAACGTTGACCGGCTTACTTTCCTGAAAATGAACAAGGCCTGGATCTCGCAGGAATTTGCCACTCCTCCTCCTGATTAAATAATTAGGTCACTGTATACGTTATCCAGGTCTCCTGTTGTGTTCATCTTTCTACCACCTGAACTTAAATTCCTGGGCTCCAACACCGCCAGTTGAGGCTCTGAAGTGCCGTCTGCACAGTCAAAACATACGACCCAGTGTTATTGGGTTTCAGTAACGTCAGCTGATCCCCAGCTGTGTAGCCGGCAATGTGTCATGCGACCGCCACGCTGACACAACAACTGAAATGTAAGGGAATCTGTCCCCCCCCCCCCAAGGCGTTTGTTACTGAAAGAGCCACCTTGTGCAGCAGTAATGCTGCACAAGGAAAAGGTAGCTATTTTGGTTTAGCTCCTTGCACACGCAGAACTTAACACTTATAAAATGTGTCCACTGATACCGTAAAACCGTCCCGGAGGTGGGACTTTCCTTCGTAATATGACGCAGCACAGCCGTCATTCCTACCCCCCCGGCGCTGCGCCCCGGCTCCTCAGCGTTGTTTGATTCCGTCCCGGAGCCTGCGCTGTTATGTTATCCCGTGGCCAGGCACACTTAGCGCTGCCCGTCTTCTGGCATCATTTGGTGTCAGGATGGCTGCGCCTGTGCGGCCGCGCTGGCTGAGAGCCCGCCTCGCAGTGTCTTCTGATTTAATCCCACTGGGGGCCTGGGATCCATGGACATGCGCATTGCATATCTGAACCTCCACCTCTCACTCATCTCCCTATGGCTTCTTCAGACTGTTCGGTGTCAGCTGGTCCCTAATAACATGCCACGGTCGTGACACCGCACAGTCTTAAGAAGTCGTAGGGAGGGGAGTGAGAGGTGAGGATATGCACTGCGCATGGCCATGGATCCCAGGCCCCCAGTGGGATAAAATCAGAAGACACTGCGAGGCGGGCTCTCGTCCAGCGCGGCCGCACAGGCGCAGCCAGCCTGACACCAAATGATGTCAGAAGATGGGCAGCGCTAAGTGTGCCTGGCCAAGGGATAACTTAACAGCGCAGGCTCCGGGACGGAATCAAACAACGCTGAGGAGCCGGGGCGCGACGCCGGGGGGGTAGGAATGACGGCTGTGCTGCGTCATATTACGAAGGAAAGTCCCACCTCCGGGACGGTTTCACGGTTTCAGGGGACACATTTTATAAGTGTTTAGTTCTGTGTTTGCAAGGAGCGTGATGAAAAGAGCCACCTTTTCCTTTTGCATCTTTTGTGCTGCACAAGCTGGCTCTTTCAGCTACAAACGCCTTGGGGGGGGGTTAAAGGTTCCCTTTCGACTTTCTCAGGCTTCGGCCTACATTGTGTTCCTCTGCTTTTCCACCTGTCCCTGGGCTCCAACACCGCCAGTTGCCATCCAGAAGTGCTGTCCGCACAGTCCCAACAGTCGCTCCTCTGTTATTGGGGTTCAGTAACGTCAGCTGTTCCCCAGCTGTGTGTGTGGCAATCCCTCCTACCTCCTCCACCTCCCCCTCCTGTCCCTGGGCTCCAACACCGCTAGTTGCCGTCCAGTAGTGCTGTACGCACAGTCAACAGTCCCTCCTCTGTTATTGGGGTTCAGTAATGTCAGCTGTTCCCCAGCTGTGTGTGTGGCAATCCCTCCTACCTCCTCCAACTCCCCCTCCTGTCCCTGGGCTCCAACACCGCTAGTTGCCATCCAGTAGTGCTGTACGCACAGTCAACAGTCCCTCCTCTGTTATTGGGGTTCAGTAACGTCAGCTGTTCCCCAGCTGTGTGTGTGGCAATCCCTCCTACCTCCTCCACCTCCCCCTCCTGTCCCTGGGCTCCAACACCGCCAGTTGCCGTCCAGAAGTGCTGTACGCACAGTCAACAGTCCCTCCTCTGTTATTGGGGTTCAGTAACGTCAGCTGTTCCCCTGCTGTGTGTGTGGCAATCCCTCCTACCTCCTCCTACCTCCTCCTCCACCTGTCCCTGGGCTCCAACACCACCAGTTGCCGTCCAGAAGTGCTGTACGCACAGTCAACAGTCCCTCCTCTGTTATTGGGGTTCAGTAACGTCAGCTGTTCCCCTGCTGTGTGTGTGGCAATCCCTCCTACCTCCTCCTACCTCCTCCTCCTCCACCTGTCCCTGGGCTCCAACACCGCCAGTTGCCGTCCAGAAGTGCTGTACGCACAGTCAACAGTCCCTCCTCTGTTATTGGGGTTCAGTAACGTCAGCTGTTCCCCTGCTGTGTGTGTGGCAATCCCTCCTACCTCCTCCTACCTCCTCCTCCTCCACCTGTCCCTGGGCTCCAACACCGCCAGTTGCCATCCAGAAGTGCTGTACGCACAGTCAACAGTCCCTCCTCTGTTATTGGGGTTCAGTAACGTCAGCTGTTCCCCTGCTGTGTGTGTGGCAATCCCTCCTACCTCCTCCTACCTCCTCCTCCTCCACCTGTCCCTGGGCTCCAACACCGCCAGTTGCCGTCCAGAAGTGCTGTACGCACAGTCAACAGTCCCTCCTCTGTTATTGGGGTTCAGTAACGTCAGCTGTTCCCCTGCTGTGTGTGTGGCAATCCCTCCTACCTCCTCCTACCTCCTCCTCCTCCACCTGTCCCTGGGCTCCAACACCGCCAGTTGCCGTCCAGAAGTGCTGTACGCACAGTCAACAGTCCCTCCTCTGTTATTGGGGTTCAGTAACGTCAGCTGTTCCCCTGCTGTGTGTGTGGCAATCCCTCCTACCTCCTCCTTCCTCCTCCTCCTCCACCTGTCCCTGGGCTCCAACACCGCCAGTTGCCGTCCAGAAGTGCTGTACGCACAGTCAACAGTCCCTCCTCTGTTATTGGGGTTCAGTAACGTCAGCTGTTCCCCTGCTGTGTGTGTGGTAATCCCTCCTACCTCCTCCTACCTCCTCCTCCTCCACCTGTCCCTGGGCTCCAACACCGCCAGTTGCCGTCCAGAAGTGCTGTACGCACAGTCAACAGTCCCTCCTCTGTTATTGGGGTTCAGTAACGTCAGCTGTTCCCCAGCTGTGTGTGTGGCAATCCCTCCTACCTCCTCCTACCTCCTCCTCCTCCACCTGTCCCTGGGCTCCAACACCGCCAGTTGCCGTCCAGAAGTGCTGTACGCACAGTCAACAGTCCCTCCTCTGTTATTGGGGTTCAGTAACGTCAGCTGTTCCCCTGCTGTGTGTGTGGCAATCCCTCCTACCTCCTCCTCCTCCACCTGTCCCTGGGCTCCAACACCACCAGTTGCCGTCCAGAAGTGCTGTACGCACAGTCAACAGTCCCTCCTCTGTTATTGGGGTTCAGTAACGTCAGCTGTTCCCCTGCTGTGTGTGTGGCAATCCCTCCTACCTCCTCCTACCTCCTCCTCCTCCACCTGTCCCTGGGCTCCAACACCACCAGTTGCCGTCCAGAAGTGCTGTACGCACAGTCAACAGTCCCTCCTCTGTTATTGGGGTTCAGTAACGTCAGCTGTTCCCCTGCTGTGTGTGTGGCAATCCCTCCTACCTCCTCCTACCTCCTCCTCCTCCACCTGTCCCTGGGCTCCAACAACGCTAGTTGCCGTCCAGAAGTGCTGTCCGCACAGAGCAAAACACCTCGCCAATGTGTTAGTGGGGTTCAGCACCGCCAGCTGTTCCCCTGCTGTGCAGCCGGCAACGTGTACTGCGACCGCCACGCAGGCACAACAAGTTAAATTTAAGGGAACCTGTCCCCCCCCCCAGGCGTTTGTTACTGAAGGAGCCACCTTGTGCAGCAGTAATGATGCAAAGGGAAAAAGTGCCTCTTTTCGTGGTGCTCCTTGCACATGCTGATCCTAACACTTATGAAAAGTGTCCCCTCCTACCGTGATACCGTCCGGTTTGTGGAACTTTCCTTTGTGATGTGACGCAGCACAGCCGTCATTCTTACCCCCTTGGCGCCGTGTGCCGCCTCCTCAGCGCTGTTTGAATCAGTCCCGGAGCCTGCGCTGTTAGGTTAGCCCTTGGCCATGCACACATTTTGCGCTGCCCGTCTTCTGACATCATTTGGTGTCAGGCTGGCTGCGCCTGTGCGGCCGCGCTGGCAGAGAGCCCGCCTCGTACTGTCTTCTGATTAAATCCCACTGGGGGCCTGAGATCCATGGACATGCGCAGTGCATATCTGAACCTCCACCTCTCACTCATCTCCCTACGGCTTATTCAAACTGTGCGGTGTCAGCTGGTCCCTAATAGCATGCCACGGCCGTGACACCGCACAGTCAGAAGAAGCCGTAGGGAGATGAGTGAGAGGTGGAGGTTCAGATATGCACTGCGCATGTCCATGGATCTCAGGCCCCCAGTGGGATTTAATCAGAAGACAGTACGAGGCGGGCTCTCTGCCAGCGCGGTTGCACAGGCGCAGCCAGCCTGACACCAAATGATGTCAGAAGACGGGCAGCGCAAAATGTGTGCATGGCCAAGGGCTAACCTAACAGCGCAGGCTCCGGGACTGATTCAAACAACGCTGAGGAGGCGGCGCACTGCGCCAAGGGGGTAAGAATGACGGCTGTGCTGCGTCACATCACAAAGGAAAGTTCCACCTACCGGACGGTATCACGGTAGGAGGGGACACTTTTTATAAGTGTTAGGTTCAGCATGTACAAGGACCATAATTAAAAGAGCTAAGTTTACCTTTTCCAGCATTAGTGCTGTACACGATGGCTCTTTCAGCTACAAACGCCTGGGGGGGGGGTTAAAGTTTCCCTTTCAACTTGCTCCAGTGCAGGCTTCGGCCTACACTCTGCTCCCTCTCCTCCTCCTGCTGACCCTGGGCTCTAACACCGCCAGTTGGGGCCCAGATGTGCTAGCTGCACAGAGCCAAACACCAGCCAATGTGTCAGTGGGGTTCAGCACCGCCAGCTGTTCCCCTGCTGTGCAGCCTGCAACGTGTCCTGCAACAGCCACGCAGGCACAACAGACCCAAAGCTGCCGCCAGTGCAGGCTTCGGCCTACACTCTGCTCCATCTCCTCCTCCTGCTGACCCCCGGCTCTAACACCGCCAGTTGGGGCCCGGTACTGCTAGATGCACAGAGAAAAACACCAGCCAATGTGTCAGTGGGGTTCAGCACCGCCAGCTGTTCCCCTGCTGTGTAGCCGGCAACGTGTCCTGCGACCGCCACGCAGACACAAGAACTGAAATTGAAGGGAACCTGTCCACCCACCCCCAGGTGTTTCTATGTTTTACAGCCACCTTGTACAGCAGTAATGTTGCATGTGTGCAAGGTGGCTCAGAAACGTATTCTCCTTGCACTCGTGGAACTGAACACGTCTAAAATGTGTCCTCTGTGACCATTAAAACGTCCCTCAGGTGTGATTTTCCTTTGTATTGACACGAAACAAGCTCCTTGGTAACGCTGCCCGTCTTCTGGCATCATTGTTTGGCTGGGTGCGCCTCTGCGGCCGCCCTGCCCGACACAACGCCCCTCGGTGTCTTATTTATTTTGACTGCGAGGGTGTGATTGACGGGCATGAGCAGTGCATATCTTCACCAGGCTGTCACTCAGCTCCTTCCGCCTTCTTCAGACTGTGCGGCTTCATGGCCGCGGCATGCGATAAGGGATCAGCTGACGCCACATAGTCTGAAGCAGGTATAAGAACCCAAGCGAGAGGCGAACATATGTACTGCGCCAGGCCATGAATCCCAGCCCCGCAGTGTTTTAACTATGTCAAGACACTGCGGGGCTGGGATTCATGGGCATCGCAAACCGCACCGGCCGACATCAAATGATGTCAGAGGACGGGCAGCACTAACAGCGCAAGGCCAAGGGATAACACGACAGCGCAGACTCCTGTGCAACAAATAACGATGCTCAGGAGGCCGCGCAAAGCACCAAGGTGGCATTTTTGCCAGCTCTACTGCGTCTCTTTACGAACGGAACTCACGCCTCCAACACAGTTTGACTGTATAAAGGGCTAAATGTTATACGTGTTTCATTCAGCGTGTGCAAGGAGCAAAATTAAAAGAGCAACCTTTGACTTGTGCAGCACTACTGCTGCATAAGCTGTGGCTCTTCTACTTTGTAACCCCTGAGGGGGGGTTAAAGGTTACCTTTGAAATTGGTTCAAGTAGGCTTCGGCCTACACTCTGCTCCCCCTGCAGAGCCCGGGCTCCAACACCGCCAGTTGGGGCCCGGTACTGCTAGCTGCACAGAGCCAAACACCAGCCAATGTGTCAGTGGGGTTCAGCACCGCCAGCTGTTCCCCTGCTGTGCAGCCGGCAACGTGTCCTGCAACAGCCACGCAGGCACAACAGACCCAAAGCTGCCGCCAGTGCAGGCTTCGGCCTACACTCTGCTCCATCTCCTCCTCCTGCTGACCCCGGGCTCTAACACCGCCAGTTGGGGCCCGGTACTGCTAGCTGCACAGAGAAAAACACCAGCCAATGTGTCAGTGGGGTTCAGCACCGCCAGCTGTTCCCCTGCTGTGCAGCCGGCAACGTGTCCTGCAACAGCCACGCAGGCACAACAGACCCAAAGCTGCTGCCAGTGCAGGCTTCGGCCTACACTCTGCTCCATCTCCTCCTCCTGCTGACCCCGGGCTCTAACACCGCCAGTTGGGGCCCGGTACTGCTAGCTGCACAGAGAAAAACACCAGCCAATGTGTCAGTGGGGTTCAGCACCGCCAGCTGTTCCCCTGCTGTGCAGCCGGCATCGCGTCCTGCAAAAGCCACGCAGACACAAGAACTGAAATTGAAGGGAACCTGTCCCCCCTCCCCCAGGCGTTTGTACGTTTTTAAGGCCACCTTGAACAGCGGTAATGCTCCATGTGTGCAAGGTGGCTCATAAACGTATTCTCCTCGCACATGTGGAACTGAAAACACGTCTGAAATGTGTCCTCTGTGTGACCATTTAACCGTCCCGGGGGTGTGACTTTCCTTTGTAATGACACGCTGCAACCCCCTTGGTAGCGCTGCCCGTCTTCTGGCATCATTGTTTGGCTGCCTGCGCCTCTGCGGCCGCCCTGACCCACACAACGCCCCTCGGTGTCTTATTTCTTGGGACTGCGAGGGTGTGATTGATGGGCATGAGCACTGCATCAGTTCGCCTGTCCCTCATCTCCTTCCGCCTTCTTCAGACTGTGCGGCTTCATGGCCGTGGCATGCGATAAGGGATCAGCTGACGCCGCACAGTCTGAAGCGGGTGTAAGGACCCGAGTGTGAGAGGCGAACATATGTGCTGCGCCAGGCCATGAATCCCAGCCCCGCAGTGTTTTAACAATGTTAAGACACTGCGGGGCTGGGATTCATGGTCATCGCGAACCGCACCTGCCGACATTAAATGATGTCAGAAGATGGGCAGCGCTAACAGCGCTAGGCCAGGGGATAACACGACAGCGCAGACTCCTGTACAGCAAATAACAACGCTCAGGAGGCTGCACCCAGCACCAAGGTGGGATTCTTGACATCTGTGCTGCGTCTCATTACAAAGGGAACTCGCGCCTCCAACACAGTTTGACTGTATAAAGGGCTAAATGTTATACGTGTTTCATTCAGCGTGTGCAAGGAGCAAAATTAAAAGAGCAACCTTTGACTTGTGCAGCACTACTGCTGCATAAGCTGTGGCTCTTCTACTTTGTAACCCCTGAGGGGGGGTTAAAGGTTACCTTTGAAATTGGTTCAAGTAGGCTTCGGCCTACACTCTGCTCCTCCTGCAGAGCCCGGGCTCCAACACCGCCAGTTGGGGCCCGGTACTGCTAGCTGCACAGAGCCAAACACCAGCCAATGTGTCTGGGGTTCAGCACCGCCAGCTGTTCCCCTGCTGTGCAGCCGGCAACGTGTCCTGCAACAGCCACGCAGGCACAACAGACCCAAAGCTGCCGCCAGTGCAGGCTTCGGCCTACACTCTGCTCCATCTCCTCCTCCTGCTGACCCCGGGCTCTAACACCGCCAGTTGGGGCCCGGTACTGCTAGCTGCACAGAGAAAAACACCAGCCAATGTGTCAGTGGGGTTCAGCACCGCCAGCTGTTCCCCTGCTGTGCAGCCGGCATCGTGTCCTGCAAAAGCCACGCAGACACAAGAACTGAAATTGAAGGGAACCTGTCCCCCCTCCCCCAGGCGTTTGTACGTTTTTAAGGCCACCTTGTACAGCGGTAATGCTGCATGTGTGCAAGGTGGCTCATAAACGTATTCTCCTCGCACATGTGGAACTGAAAACACGTCTGAAATGTGTCCTCTGTGTGACCATTTAACCGTCCCGGGGGTGTGACTTTCCTTTGTAATGACACGCTGCAACCCCCTTGGTAGCGCTGCCCATCTTCTGGCATCATTGTTTGGCTGCCTGCGCCTCTGCGGCCGCCCTGACCCACACAACGCCCCTCGGTGTCTTATTTCTTGGGACTGCGAGGGTGTGATTGATGGGCATAAGCACTGCATCAGTTCGCCTGTCCCTCATCTCCTTTCGCCTTCTTCAGACTGTGCGGCTTCATGGCCGTGGCATGCGATAAGGGATCAGCTGACGCCGCACAGTCTGAAGCGGGTGTAAGGACCCGAGTGTGAGAGGCGAACATATGTGCTGCGCCAGGCCATGAATCCCAGCCCCGCAGTGTTTTAACAATGTTAAGACACTGCGGGGCTGGGATTCATGGTCATCACGAACCGCACCTGCCGACATTAAATGATGTCAGAAGATGGGCAGCGCTAACAGCGCTAGGCCAGGGGATAACACGACAGCGCAGACTCCTGTACAGCAAATAACAACGCTCAGGAGGCTGCACCCAGCACCAAGGTGGGATTCTTGACATCTGTGCTGCATCTCATTACAAAGGGAACTCGCGCCTCCAACACAGTTTGACTGTATAAAGGGCTAAATGTTATACGTGTTTCATTCAGCGTGTGCAAGGAGCAAAATTAAAAGAGCAACCTTTGACTTGTGCAGCACTACTGCTGCATAAGCTGTGGCTCTTCTACTTTGTAACCCCTGAGGGGGGGTTAAAGGTTACCTTTGAAATTGGTTCAAGTAGGCTTCGGCCTACACTCTGCTCCCCCTGCAGAGCCCGGGCTCCAACACCGCCAGTTGGGGCCCGGTACTGCTAGCTGCACAGAGCCAAACACCAGCCAATGTGTCAGTGGGGTTCAGCACCGCCAGCTGTTCCCCTGCTGTGCAGCCGGCAACGTGTCCTGCAACAGCCACGCAGGCACAACAGACCCAAAGCTGCCGCCAGTGCAGGCTTCGGCCTACACTCTGCTCCATCTCCTCCTCCTGCTGACCCCGGGCTCTAACACCGCCAGTTGGGGCCCGGTACTGCTAGCTGCACAGAGAAAAACACCAGCCAATGTGTCAGTGGGGTTCAGCACCGCCAGCTGTTCCCCTGCTGTGCAGCCGGCATCGTGTCCTGCAAAAGCCACGCAGACACTTGCTCTTGTACCTTCTGCTCCCCATCCTGGTTCCAGTACCGTCAGCTGGTTCCGGGCAGAGCCTTTGGCTTAGGTGCCTCCCTCTGGGTATCCGAGTTCCACCAACGTCAGGTGGTCCTTGGTAGTGCTTTCAGGCACGGGTACCTCCTGCTTAGTAACCGGGTTCCAGTAACGTCAGCTGGTCTTCGGTAGTTCCATTGGCTCTTGGACCTTCGGCTACCCATCCGGGTTCCAGCACCGTCAGCTGGTTCTCGGCAGTGTCTTTTGCTCTTGTACCTTCTGCTCCCCATCCTGGTTCCAGTACCGTCAGCTGGTTCCGGGCAGAGCCTTTGGCTTAGGTGCCTCCCTCTGGGTATCCGAGTTCCACCAACGTCAGGTGGTCCTTGGTAGTGTTTTCAGGCACGGGTACCTCCTGCTTAGTAACCGGGTTCCAGTAACGTCAGCTGGTCCTCGGTAGTTCCATTGGCTCTTGGACCTTCGGGTAGCCATCCGAGTTCCAGTTCCATCAGCTGGTTCTCGGCATTTTCTCAGCCTTCTTGTACCTTCTGCTACATTTCCAAGTTCAAGAGACTAAACACGATGACCTGGAAGACCACCCCTAAGATGACGACGACACCAGAGACGACAACCACCGTGATGACGACGACCCTGGAGACGATGACCCCGAAGACCACCCCGATGACGACGACCCCGGAGACGACGACCCTGAAGACCACCCCGATGACGACGACCCCGGAGACGACGACCCTGGAGACGACGACGACCTGGAAGACCGAGAAGCAGAAGAACAAGAGGCTGCAGAACAAAGAGCAGAAGAACATTAAGCATAACACTAAATATCAGAGCAAAAAATATTATCTAAATTATAAGCAGAAGAAGACTAAGCAGTGTATGGGGGTGAGTCCGTTCCTCCTCGTGGTGCCCCTGGATAAAGCCTGATGCTGCAGGCCAAACTGAACGCGGACAAATGTAACTCTTTTGTGACAGGCAGAACGGAAGGTGTAATCTTCAAACTTTTATAGATAACAACTACGGGAATGCCTGTCACAAATAAGAATATGATGAAGAAGTAGAATATGATGAAGATAATAGTAAAATAAAAAGAATATGAACAATGTAAGAAAAAAAATAATAGGTAGAAGATGAAGAAGAAGATGAATAAGGTGAAGAAGTTGATGTCAAAGAAGCTGATGATGAGGATAATGAAGAAGAAAGTGTGGGAGAAGTAAAAAAGAAGGTGAAGGGCGTGGAAGTAGTGAAACATCAATATCTGACAAAATTAAAAAAAATTAACATAGTCAAAATCTTTCTACCGCCGAACGTCATAAAAAAAAAAAAACCTGCTATTCTATTACATTGGGCTAAACCTCTGTGCCTTTAATGTCTCCGCCACGTCCCCCAATACATCCTACATTATTCTTAGTTGTTTTCCTTCATGTAGAATGAACCTACAAGTTTATAAAGGGTTTATTTTAATTCCGATATTTTCGTCCCATTGACTTGCATTGGGATCGGGTATCGGTATCGGATTAGATCCGATATTTTGACGGTATCGGCCGATACTTTCCGATACCGATACTTTCCGATATCGGAAAGTATCGCTCAACACTATCCAGGAGTCATTTTCATTCTACATAATTCTTCTCCATCTGCCCAAACTCCTGCGTGAGTCTGCATAATTTGCTGTATATATTGTGCAAATCTAACTGGACACTGGGTGGGATCTGGTGCATTATGCAAGAGAGACATGCCTTCAGCGGGGGACCAAGGGAAATATTGTCGAGTTTGGTGGTATCTAGTTCCCATTACTCCGTCAGCACCAGGTTCCCTAAAGGGTCTTGGTACTACCCTAACAGGGGCAAGTACAGCGCCATGTCTAGGTGTACCACAGGCTAGGCAATCATTTCTCCAGTCTGGATTTTGTTGTCCACAGTGCGGACATACCCATCCTCCTGGTCCGGCTAAACTTTGAGGTGGTGTTTGGAGAAAAGATGGGGCATGTGGGTTAAGGTATGGGGGTGGGGTATTTTTAGATTCCACATTTTGTTTTTCTCCACAGCCTGCGGGTCTAATACACCACTTTTTACTCTGTTGATTATATGTCCATCCCTCATTTTCTGCTACCCTAGAGACATCAATCAATGCTTGGATCTGATCTATCCATTTCTTGTCTCTGATTATGCCTTTTTTTCTTTCCTGAATTCCTTCCCATAGTTTTCTACTAAAAGCTTCTGCCCTAGTAACTCCAAACTTACTAAAAATCTTTCTCAGCCCCTTAGTGGCATCTTCACCACTTCTCTCCTTTATGATAGTATAGATATCTAATTCTTCTGGTTCCGACTTTGTTTGCTTATTCCCCATTTTCTTATCCTGAGCTTTCTTGCCCTAGGTGGCGTTTGGGTATGAGAATACCTCGTTACCTTCTTCCTAAGGAGCTAGGATGTCTTTTCTTGCCCTAGGTGGCGTTTGGGTATGAGAATACCTCGTTACCTTCTTCCTAAGGAGCTAGGATGTTTAAACTGTGTTGATGTAAGAAAATCCTGATTCCTACACCTATAGCAAACAACACAAATGCAACCAGACAGAAAAAGAAAAAGAACATACAACGTATCTTGTCCCAGGCTAATTTATCTGTCCTGGGCTCATACTATCATACACAACGTATTCTTGTCCCAGGCTAATTTATCTGTCCTGGGCTCATACTATCATACACTTATCCGTCACCAGGTTTTTGTCAAAGACAGGGTGAGAGATTGAACCATAGGCGCGGAGGTCTCCCCGAAAGGACGCAACCACGTTGCCCAGTGGGACAGTCACTTCTTCTGTTTCAACACCCTGGGCGGCTTATAGGGCTATTCCCAACTTCCACACACCTTTTATTCACATTCACTCTCATTCAATGCCGTACTCCGTGAGGTGATCAATTCCTAAATAGTTCAAGAACCCGAGCTATAGGTATCCTCCTCTACTAGAACTACCCGCTAAAGAACACGACACAGAAAATCTTACGGACAGTGCAGGGCAGATATAAGAGATCTAACAGTGTCTCTTACCTGGCCAGGTTTTTGTTCATCGGCCGTCCATTATCCCAGATTCTCTTTTCGTTCGTATTCTGTCGGTGTTCTTGAAGGAATACACAGACCTCGGGTCCCTGTTTGGGCGCCAGGAAATGTCAGGATCACACTCAGTTGGAGCAGCCTTTGGAAGTGGGGAATCACCAGAAATAATACACAAGACACGTCTTGTATAGTGTATCACTGGGAAGTCTCTGAAGCACGCCTGCCTTCAAGGTGCTATCCCTTCTTTATATAGTTGTATCGGTAGGTTCAGTGGTTATACAAGTTTTGCATGTTTAAACAAAGAGACAAAACAGGAAAGAAAGAAAAAAACAGTTTCGTGGGCGGCAGTTTCACAACAAACAGTACAAAGGCAATTCCACAGACAAGAAAAACAGGATTTCATACTATAGCTAAAATGTCCTTGAATGGACAGGTCAATATTTATCACAAATTCTTTTTAAAATGGTTCATTGAGGTAACCATTTTTGTTCTGCTCTTCACAATAACCACCAGGAGATATTAACTTATCTATAACATATTCATATACATATGTACAGCTATCCATAAATTTCTCATAAAGAAGAAAAAGAAGAAATGGAAAGATAAAAAAGAAAAGAGAGAAGGGGCAGAGAAACTAAACAATATATATATATATATATATATATATATATATATATATATATATATATATATATATATATATATATACACACACACATCATACTGATTAAGCAACTACTGTTATAGATCACTGAATTGTGTGCAAGGGGGCTGTGATAGCAATAGTATATTTTTAAAAAATTTAGCACCATGGGCAAATGCTTGTCAGGCCATGCGCTCCATTACAAGTCTCGGAGACCCACACCTCTACATTGGGCCTACTTCTTAACTCGGTTTCCTGCAATGTCTCTTCCTTATCTCCGACTACATGACATGGGTGAACGTGTTCTGTACTGTTATAGGCTGTTGAATTTTGGGCAAGGGAGGCTGTGATGGCAGTAGTATATTTTAAAAAAGGTACCTCTCATTGGTGAAACCACATCCTTGTTGGCAAAGACTTCATAACATGTGTGTACCTTAAAGAGCTCACTTGAAAAACTCCTTTCTGTGTTGCCTGGTTGCTCACAATACACTTCATATAAATTTGATAAAGCAATGCTGTTAGTTTGGCTCAGTAGTTCATTAAAAATATTTCTTTGTCCACTATATTAGTTTCTTTCCTTGAGAGCCATAATTTTGGCTGCATCAAATGGTAACAGTTCAATACAAAAACGTGATGGCTGAATGCTTGTAGATGCAGAGGACTTTATCAATTTTTTCTGAGATAACTTGTATGAGGGAGACTGCATGTTCCTTCTTTCTTTTTAGGATAATAAGCAGGAATGATAATAAATGCTCTTTTTATCTGTAAATTAATTATTTGAAAGGATGTCAGGTCATCTATTGTGTCTCCTATATTTACCACACAGCCAAATGGAACAGTTATGGAAAATTGAGCATGGTCACAGTTATTTTTTAGAACATCTTGACATTCTTGCAGTTCTCACTTTTATTTACGGAATGCATAGTAGCAGCTATTTTTAACATTACTTACCTATAGATACTGGTCAAGGAGATTGTCATCATTATCCAGAGTACTCAATGGGTTGAGCTTAAGATTTTCTAGAAAGGCTGAATATAGATATGATTGCTGTTAATAGTGTAGTGTGAATATACAAATGGCGATTTTGAATCCAGATTGAAATTTACCGAATGCATTCAGATGTGACAGACAATGCTGATAGTGACACAATCTTGAGAAATGTTTATTAATTTACTTCACAAACAGTTCTAAGCTTCTATGTGTCTGTTGTTTGGCATTGTAAAACATTAAGGTTTACTGAACCTCTACCTGTGGTGGTTTTATCTAAATCCTTGTGGCTTTTATATTCTAAGGGTACCGTCACACAGTACCATTTACATCGCTACGACGGCACGATTCGTGACGTCGTAGCATCGTATGATTATCGCTCCAGCGTCGTAGACTGCGGTCACACGTTGCAATCACGGCGCTGGAGCGATGCCGAAGTCCCCGGGTAACCAGGGTAAACATCGGGTTACTAAGCGCAGGGCCGCGCTTAGTAACCCGATGTTTACCCTGGTTACCAGCGTAAACGTAAAAAAAAAAAAAACAGTACATACTCACATTCCGGTGTCTGTCCCCCGGCGTTCTGCTTCTCTCCACTGTGTAAGCGCCATAGCCGGAAAGCACAGCGGTGACGTCACCGCGTCACCGCTGTGCTCGCTTTCCGGCCGGCAGGCGCTCACAGTGCAGAGAAGCTGAGACGCCGGAGGACAGACACCGGAATGTGAGTATGTACTGTTTGTTTTTTTTACGTTTACGCTGGTAACCACGGTAAACATCGGGTTACTAAGCTCGGCCCTGCGCTTAGTTACCCGATGTTTACCCTGGTTACAAGCGAACACATCGCTGGATCGCTGTCACACACAACGATCCAGCGATGTCAGCGGGTGATCAAGCGACGAAAGAAAGTTCCATACGATCTGCTACGACGTACGATTCTCAGCAGTGTCCCTGATCGCTGCTGCGTGTCAGACACTGCGATATCGTATGGATATCGCTAGAACGTCACGAATCGTACCGTCGTAGTGATCAAAATGGCACTGTGTGACGGTACCCTAAGGGTTTATGGCCCCTCGTCTGATGACTCCATGATATCTCGGTTTCATCCGACCTTGAAAGCTGGCCACTTAAAGGGCTGGGTGAAACTAGAGTTACTACATAGTGTAAATCACTATATAAGACCAGAGAAACATGACTAAGACAGATGCAAAAACTGGGGTACCTGTACATGTACAGTATGCTCATACCTGCATAATTGGAGACACCCATGCAGTGTAGGTAATCTCCCAGGGGTTCTCTGTCTTGGTGTTGCTTCTCTGATATTCCATACGGATGATGTTTAAAAGCCTCTTGGTGATGATGTAAGTATACTGTATGTAGTTAATTTTTATATATACTTAATCATGATATGTATTTAATAATTATATGTACTTAACCTTTGTATGTTAACATGTTAACATATGCAAAGGTGTACACACTCATACTATTCAAGCATACTATTCCTGGAATTTTGTATTTTGAAATAAAATTGCGTTGTATTGCAAATATTAGCCTTCTTAAAAGCCGTATCTGAACCTTAATGTTAAAAACTTGGCAAATAAAATTGCCAAATTCTCCAGTAAATAATTCTGCAAAAAGGAACCATCATACCATTAAAAAATGCAAAAAGTTGATCGTCCTTCAATGTAGTGCATCCTGCTCTCAACATATTGTCGGGATTCCATTACCATTTGAAAACCAAGAAAGGGTTTGACAGCTTGAGGTTTCATGATACACAATGTTTTTTTTCAAACTAACAGTCTCCTGTCTCCAATCACATCATTTAGACTGCATTGTTGGGTATTCTCAAAAGCTTAACTGATAACAGACATCACTTTGTGTCACATGAGTAAACTTTATAGCCTTGCAAGGATTTAAAGTAATCTGTTTCACTTGATTTTGGACAAATTGGTGATATTTTTATCAGCCACAACTCTGAAGTGTTAGCAAGTTTTGGTGGAAGAGATACAGATTCTTTCCTTTTTTTCCTTGCAGTCATTTCTCCTTAACTCTGTGTGATTTTATATGTGATTTTTTATTTGAACATTGATAAATGGATTTGGTAGGGGAAGAACGCATTTTTGTGATATTTGAAAAAAATCTTTTGGAACCATGCCTTCTTTAACGTCCACCATCTTGCAATGTACGATCTTTGCCTACAGTTTAACAGTTCACTGAATGCTTTTCTTTTCCATCAGAAAACTATTTCAGGGAAGCAACATTATTTTCTTTATCTGATACAATAACAGTCGTAAAAAAAATGATCTTCAAGTGTTTCTGTGGAGAAAACGCAGACACTGCATGGAGGTGTAATTAATTTTTTTGCCGTGGAAATGCCATTTACTTTTATATGTTGGAAATCTTGCACTGAAGCCCCATTAATAATCACTTGGGTATACTTGACCCTTCTTGACCTTTTATGTCTATCATTGGCGACTTATGGATGTACAAAATGCATATTGTGAAGTGGATTTTCATGGGCCCATCCAGTATGTGAGCTACAAGGCGTAATGGGGTGCATATGACTACGCAGCAGGGCAGACATTGCTGTCACTGTGTAAACAAAGGAGTATGGGAGTACAAAATGAATATTGTGAAGTGGATTTCCAGGGGGCCATCCAGTATGTGGGTTCAAAGGCATAATGGGGTGCACATGACTATGCAGCAGGGCAGACATTGCTGTCACTGTGTAAACAAAGGAGTACGGGAGTACAAAATGAATATTGTGAAGTGGATTTCCAGGGGCCCATCCAGTATGTGGGTTCAAAGGCATAATGGGGTGCACATGACTATGCAGCAGGGCAGACATTGCTGTCACTGTGTAAACAATGGAGTACGGGAGTATAAAATGAATATTGTGAAGTGGATTTTCAGGGGCCCATCCAGTGTGTGGGTTCCAAGGCGTAATTGGGTGCATATGACTATGCTGCAGGGCAGACATTGCTGTCACTGTGCAAAAAAAGGAGTACGGGAGTACAAGGCACTGGTAGAACCTGTGTATTCGGAAAGTAGGCCTACAATCCTGACAGCCAGAGGGGTGGTTGAAGTCTACAAGGGGAAGGTACCAGTACATGTTCTCAACTGTGGGGAGAAGGAGGTTCACTTAACCGGATATGCCACACTTGCCAACTGTTTACCCTTGGTCCCATCCAACCAGGCAGAGGACAATGCCTCTGCAGGACAAATGGAAGATTGGTGTCAGAAATTACATGTGAGCACTGACTCTACCCCCTTACACCAGAAACAAGGGGCTTACCGGGTGGTCCATGAGTATGAACGGGTATTCAGTAAACATCCACTAGATTTTGGGCAGGTAAAAGGGTTACAACATCATATACCCACGGGAAGTCATCCACCCATCAAGGAGAGGTACCGGCCTGTACTTCCAGCTCATTACCAGTGTGCCAAAAGTATGTTGTGAAAGATGAAGGAGGCTGGGGCAATCAGAGATAGTTGTAGCCCCTGGGCAGCTCCATTAGTCCTCATCAGGAAGAAAGACGGCACCATGAATGTGTGTAGATTATAGGCAGATAAACTGCATTACACACAAGGATGCATACCCATTGCCTAGAATAGAAGAGTCATTGGCTGCGCTAAAATCTGCTAATTACTTTTCTACCTTGGATCTCACCAGTGGGTACTGGCAGGTTCCCGTAGCAGAGGCGGACAAGGAGAAGACGGCCTGCACAACACCAATGGGTCTCGCTGAATTTAATTGCATGCCGTTTGGACTGTGCAACGCCCCAGGAACATTTTAGAGAATGATGGAGTGCTGTCTTGGGCACAAGAATTTTGAAACTGTATTGTTGTACCTGGATGACGTCATTGTCTTCTCCAAGAAGTATGAGGATCACCTGAGGCACCTGGTCGAAGTGTTTGAAGCCCTGTCCAACTTTTACTTAAAGGTAAAACCATATAAATGTCACCTGTTGAAATCCAAAGAACAGTACCTGGGCCATGTAGTGAGCTCTGAAGGAGTGGCCCCAGACTCTGACAATGTCATCGTGATCAATAACTGGCCGAAACCCAGTAACATCCATGAAGTCTGACAGTTCCTAAGGTTGGTAGGCTATTACAGAAGATTCATTAAGCCCTTAAGCCCCAAGGGTGGTTTGCACGTTAATGACCGGGCCAATTTTAACAATTCTGACCACTGTCCCTTTATGAGGTTATAACTCTGGAACGCTTAAACGGATCTTGGCGATTCTGTTTTCTCGTGACATATTGTTCTTCATGATAGTGGTAAAATTTCTTTGATATAAATTGCGTTTATTTGTGTAAAAAATGGAAATTTGGCAAAAATTTTGAAAATTTTGCAATCTTCAAACTTTTAATTTTTGTGCCCTTAAAACAGAGAAATATGTCACACAATATAGTTAATAAAAAACATTTCCCACAAGACTACTTTACATCAGAGTAATTTTGGAAACAAAACCTTTTTTTTTGTTAGGGAGTTATAAGGGTTAAATGTTGACCAGCGATTTCCCATTTTTACAACAAAATTTACAAAACCATTTTTTTAGGGACCACCTCACATTTGAAGTCACATTTATGGGTCTATATGGCAGAAAATACCCAAAAGTGATACCATTATAAAAACTGCACCCCTCAAGCTGATCAAAACCACATTTAAGAAGTTTTTTAACCCTTCAGGTGCTTCACAGAGGCAGAAGCAATGTGGAAGGAAAAAATGAAAATTTAACTTTTTAGTCACAAAAAAGATTTTTAGCAACAATTTTTTTATTTTCCCAAGGGTAAAAGGAGAAATTGGACTGTGAAAGTTGTTGTCCAATTTGTCCTGAGTACGCTGATACCACATATGTGAGGGGGAACCACTGTTTGGGAGCATGGCAGGACTCAGAATTGAAGGAGCGCCGTTTGATTTTTTCAATCTAAAATTGGCTGGAATTGCGATCGAACGCCATGTTGCGTTTGACGAGCCCCTGATGTGCCTACACAGTGGAAACCCCCCACAAGTGACCCCAATTTGGAAACTAGACCCCCTAAAGAACTTGTCTAGATGTGTGGTGAGAACTTTGAACACCTAATTATTTCACTAAAGTTTATAACACCCGTGTGTGAAAATAAAAAATCCTATTTTTTGCCCACAAAAATGATCTTTCAGTCCCCAATTTTTAATTTTCCCAAGGGTAACAGGAGAAATTGGACCTCAAATGTTGTTGTCCAATTTGTCCCGAGTATGCGGGTACCCCATATGTGGGAAAAAACTGTTTGGGCACACGTTGGGACTCGAAAAAGAAGTAATGACGTTTTGGAATGCAGACTTTGATGGAATAGTCTGCAGGCATCATGTTCTGTTTGCAGAGCCCCTGATGTGCCTAAACAGGAAAAAAAAACACAAGTGACATCATTTTGGAAAGTAGACCCCCAAAGTACTTACCTAGATTTGCCTCCTTTGGAACTAATCTGTTTCCTGTAAAGTATATTAGTAGTGCATGAAGGTGTGGTACAATTTGAAGCAATCCTTCATACACAGGCCATGTTTGTCGGGGCAGGTGTCACATTGATAGATGGTGTCCTTGCGTATTCCTCTTTTGTAGCACACTCGGCACCTTTTTTGCAGCTTACCTTTTCTTCCAGTTGGCGGGACCACCCCAGGAAAATGCTGACCTGGTACGATATGAGCACCTTCAGTTCCAGAAGAACTGGGGACCACTCCTTCCCTCGTGCCAAACATCAGGGCCTTAACCATTACCTCCTGGAAATGAAGGTATGACATATCGGTGTTGCGTGCACATCATGACATCAGGAAAGCATTGAGCATTGCCATTTGTACAATGTGCATGGACAGCTTTTTGTACCACACCCTGGCCTTTCTCAAAGCACTGTACGGTTGGAGGAATTGATCGGAGAGATCAACACCCCCCATGTTTTTGTTGTACCCCAGTACACAGGTCGGTTTGCAGACCACTGTAGAGGTACCCCATACAGTGCTGAGGATGCTGCCATCACCATGTATGGTGGTCAATAGAAGGACATCCCTTTTGTCCTTGTGCTTGACCACCAGCAGGTTGTCACTACATTGGGCTTTGCTCTCACCTTTTCTGAGAATCTGCCCAAGTAGCATCTTCGGGAGGCCTTTCTGATTTTTGCGGACAGTACCGCAGGCTGCGGTACCTCATGCAGAGAGAGATTTGTAGAGTGGGATGCAGGTGTAAAAGTTATCGGTATAGAGGTGATAACCTTTATCCAGCAGTGGATGCACCAAATCCCACACAATTTTCCCACTCATTCCCAGGATAGAAGGACACTCAGGCGGTTCAATCCTGCTGTCCTTCCCTTCGTACACTCTAAAGCTGTAGGTGTACCCTGAGGTACTCTCACCAGCTTGTAGAGTTTGATTCCGTACCTGGCCCTCTTGCTGGGCAGGTAATGACGGAATCCGAGCTGTCCCTTAAAATGAATTAAGGACTTATCCACGCAGATGTCCCTTTGAGGCATGTACACTCCAGCAAACTTTTTGTTGAAGTGTTCGATGACCGGCCAAACTTTGAACAGACGGTCAAAGTTGGGGTCATCTCGTATGGGACACTGTGCATTATCGTTATAATGCAGGAACTTACGGATGGCCTCAAAACGCGTCCGGGTCATGACCATTCGGAACAATGGAGTGTTATATAAAATAACAACAATCCAATATTGCCGAAGTTCAGGCTACTTCAGTTTCCCCATGTGGAGGACCAGGCCCCAAAACTACATCATTTCAACTGTGTCTACAGGAGACCAGTTAGAATATGATGAACCGAGTTTTGTTCCAAAAATTGACGAGCATACAAATTAGTTTGCTCCACCATGAGGTTAACGAAAGCCTCAGAGAAAAAGACTTTGAAAAAGTCTAGTTCTGTGAGGCCGGTGGTGTCAAACTTGATTCCTGATTCTGCCACAAAATCAGGAATCAGTGGCTTGCAATTTTCAGGTGGCGAGGTCCATATGGGGTCTGCAGTGGGGTGCGCTGGTTCGTCTTCGGCAATGATGGGTGCTGTTTCACCTTCATCCTCCTCTTCTGTCCTGCGGCGTCTGTGTGGCGGTTCCGCAGGGCCGGAGGAGGAAGATGAGGATTGAGAAGAGGATGAGGAAGAATCGGAAAAATAAAGAAAAGTCGGATCCTCTCCCTCGCTGTCAGTATCGGAGGCAAGGAAAGAAAAAGCCTCCTCTGTTGAATAGCGCTGTTAGGACGAACGTAACGAGCGGGACTTTTTTTGTAAGTATGGTGCTTGGGTGTACTTTATTGGTAGCTATGTGTAAGTGTGGGGGGATAGTGCTTGGTGCAAACTACTCTGAAAAGAAAAAGCTAAAGGAAAAAAAAGCAAATAGGGAAAAAAAAATACCTGTGAAAGTAAAAGTCTAAAACAGCAGGCCCTAGCTCTGATAAGTGAACTGCGTCACTTAACAAAGTTCAGCGGCTCCTGGGTGTGCGAACAGGGCTGTAAAAAAAAAAAAAAAAAAAACGGCAGGCACGAGAGCTTTGATAAGTGAACCGTGTCACTTAATCAAAGTTCAGCGGCTGCTGGGTGTGCACATAAGGATGTGAGAAAAAAAAAGAACGGAAGGCACGGATTAGACGCGGTGGCTGGGTGCGCGCACGGAGATGTGAAAAAAAAAAAAGGAAGGCACGGGTTAGACGCGGTGGCTGGGTGAGCGCACGGGGATGTAAAAAAAAAGAAAGAAAACGGAAGGCACGGGTTAGACACGGCGGCTGGGTGCGCGCGTGGGGATGTGAAAAAAAAAGAAAACGGCAGGCACGAGAGCTTTGATAAGTGAACCGCGTCACTTATCAAAGTTCGGCGGCTGCTGTGCTTGCACACAGGTGTAGTGCAAGAGGGGGGTGAAAAAAAAGAAAAACGTCAGGCACAAGCTCTGATAAGTGAACTGCGTCACTTATCAAAGTTTGGTGGCTGCGGGATGGGTGTACGGAGTTGGCGCAAAGGGGGCTGATGAAAAAAAAAAAAGCACGAGTGTTGATCGGTGAACTGCGTCACCAATCAACGCTCGGTGGCTGCTAAATGTGTGCAAGGAGGTGACGCAAAGATGGAGGGGTAAAAAAGAGGGGGAAGGGGGAGGGTGGATGGGGGGATTGGGGGGTGAAGAGAGATCGGGTAGGGGCAGTGATAACACTTACATTTCTAGTCTCTCTTCTTTCTTCTGTCTTCTTTCTTCGATCTTCTTTCTTTCTTTTCTAAGGCAGGGATTGTGGTGTTACAGGCTTCTGTAGCACCACAAGGCCCAGCAGGAGGAGATCTCACTGTGTGACCACTCTGCAGGAGTCCTCAGCTAGAGGACCCTTCAGAGCGGTCAGATATTTCACAGGCAGGTGGCAGAGAGGTCACAGAGTGATCACACCGCTGCAGTAAGCTGTCATTGGTGGGATCGAATGATCACATCGATCCCACCAAACCCTGCAGGCCCTGGTGACCATGGCAACTGCCTAGGATTGCTCCGATCCTAGGCAGGTCACAGCCAGGTCACCAGCAGGGCACACAGCGGTCACAATGTGACCACCGCTGTGCCATGTGATTGGCGCGATCGTTGATAGCATCGATGGCGCCAATCAGCTCCTGCAGGCCCTGCTGGGCCTGTCCTAGGCTCTGGCCTACGATCGGTGCTATTGCAGCACCGATACAGGCTGGTACAGCATGGAACAGTGCAGTATTACCGCCGCTGTGCCCTGCGATTGGCGCGATCGATACGATCGGCGATCGTGACATTCCGGGGGAATTTTTGTCGGTGCCTGGCGTTGCCGGCCCTAGGGTTGAGTACATCGGTACTCGATCCTAGCCTGAGACCTCATTGTTTTAGCCAATCTGATTGGCTGAAACAATGAGAAATGCTGTGATTGGCTGTTCAGAATTGATCAGCCAATCACAGCGATCGTGAGGCCGGGGGGCGGAGCCAGGCCCTGGGATGCTGACACCATCTTCCCTGAGGTAAGATGGTGTCGGAAATTTAATGCGATCACCGCGACTTAAGTCGCGATGTTGCATTAAGTAGCATGACATACTATCCCGTCACTGGGAATTAAGTCCCAGGTCACCTCGACTGGATAGTACGTCATATGGGATTAAGGGGTTAAAGACTTCACCAAGATAGCAACACCACTGCAAGACCTGTTAGTGGGCCAATCTAAGAAACTAAGGGTAAGAATACCCCATTTGACTGGAACGACAGGCTCGGTTGAAGTTGGCTCTCACGGGAGATGAGGTACTGGCTTACCCAGAATACGATCAACCGTTTGTGCTGTACACGGATGCCAGCAACGTGTGATTGGGAGCAGTACTGTCCCAGGTACAAAAGGGCAAGGAAAGGGTAATTGCTTACGCCAGCAGGAAGCTTCGCCCTACAGAGAGGAACTCTGAAAATAATAGTTCCTTTAAGCTGGAGTTCCTCGCCATCGTCTGGGCGGTAACAGAAAGGTTCAAGCACTACCTGGCCTCAGCAAGATTAACGGTTTACACGGACAACAATCTGCTGACTCACCTGGAGACAGCAAAACTGGGTGCTTTGGAGCAGCGATGGATGGCCCGGTTGCCTAATTACGACTTCACCATCAAATACCGTGCAGGGCACAAGAATGCCAACGTCGATGCGTTATCCAAGATGCCCAACCTACCAGATGTGGAAGAGGATTCAGAGGAACTTGAAGAAGTAGAGTTGCCAGCTTTCCATCACCCTGGAGCAACTCAGTACTCTCATTATGTGAGGAACAGGTGCAATAACAAGCAAGAAGCCACACTGAACCCATTACCCCACCATGGATGGATAGAGACCCAGGACAGTGACTGTTGTGAACTCTGTTTTCAGGCTCCCTCTTGTGGTCACAGGTGGTATTGTGTGACTTTTGTTTTGGGCTCCCCATGGTGGCTTTGTTTGTTATCCTGCGGGTCTGTGGCTGATCAGCTGCCTCGTTATTCACTTGGGAGTTTCCTATTTAGCTCTGTTTCACTTCCACTTGTTGCCGGCTGTCAATGTACTCAGTGCTATTCTGATTACTCCTGATTATCTTCGGTTTCAGTCTCTTCAGGAGAAGCTAAGTTCTGTTTAATTATTTTTTGCTCATCAGTCTGCAATATGATTTCTGTGTATGATGAGTTTAGTCCAGCTTGCTAATATGTGATTTATTCTGCTGGTTTGCTCTGGGGTACAGAGTTGCTTCCCCCGCACCGTTAGTTGGTGCGGGGGCTCGAGCGATCTCTGCGTGGATATTTTGAATAGGGTTTTTAATTGACCGCACAGTTCCCTTTCTATTTTCTGCTTTCTAGTGTTAGCGGGCCTCATTTGCTAAATCTAATTTCATCTCTGCGTTTGTGCTTTCCCCTTAACTCACCATTAATATTTGTGGGGGGCTATTCTATATCTTTGGGGTCATTTCACTGAGGCAAGTGAGGACTTTCATTCCCTCTAGGAATAGTCAGTTTCTCAGGCCATGAAGAGACGTCTAGGATTTTCAGGTAACGTTCCACGGCTGCCTATAGTTGTTTGCGGATAGGATCAGGTTGCGGTCAATTCAGTTACCACTTCCCCAGAGTTTGTAGTCGGTTTAGTTACTTAGCTAGTCCTACTTGCGATCCTTGCCACTAGGATCATAACAGTATAGCCGGCCGGTAAAGTGTTAATTGCATGGCTGAAGCAGGAGAAAAGAAGCCTTGAGAATTTTTTTTTTTTTGCTGTGTGTCTAGCTGATGTGTGTCTAGCTTCTCTCCTCCTCTTAATCTTGGTGTGGCTCTGAACTCAGCTGCTGATATGGATATTCAGAGTTTGGCCTCCAGTGTAGATCATCTTGCTGCAAGGGTACAAAGTATTCAGGATTTTGTTGTTCACAGTCCTATGTCAGAGCCTAGAATACCTATTCCGGAGTTGTTTTCTGGAGATAGATCTAGGTTCCTGAATTTTAAGAACAATTGTAAATTGTTTCTTTCTTTGAAACCTTGTTCCTCTGGTGATTCCGTTCAGCAAGTTAAAATTATAATTTCTTTCTTGCGTGGTGACCCTCAAGATTGGGCCTTCGCATTGGCGCCAGGGGATCCTGCATTGCTCAGTGTTGATGCGTTTTTTCTGGCCCTTGGATTGCTCTATGAGGAACCTAATCTTGAGAACCAGGCTGAAAAAGCGTTGTTGGCCCTCTCTCAGGGGCAAGATGAAGCAGAGGTGTACTGCCAGAAATTTCGGAAATGGTCGGTGCTTACTCATTGGAATGAGTGTGCCCTGGCTGCAAATTTCAGAAAAGGTCTTTCTGAGGCCATTAAGAATGTCATGGTGGGGTTCCCTACGCCTGCAGGTCTGAATGAGTCAGTGACTCTGGCCATTCAAATTGATCGGCGTTTGCGGGAGCGCAAACCTGCGCACTATTTGGCAGTGTCTTCTGAACAGACACCTGAGTCTATGCAATGTGATAGAATTCTGACCAGAAGTGAACGGCAAAATTATAGATGGCAAAATGGGTTGTGCTTTTACTGTGGTGACTCAGCTCATGTTATCTCAGCATGCTCTAAGCGCAAAAAAAAGGTTGATAAATCTGTCACCATTGGTACTTTACAGCCTAAGTTCATTTTGTCTGTTACCCTGATTTGTTCCTTGTCATCTTACCCGGTTATGGCTTTTGTAGATTCAGGTGCTGCCCTGAGTCTGATGGACTTGTCATTTGCCAGGCGCTGTGGTTTTGTTTTGGAGCCTTTAAAATTCCCTATTCCACTAAGGGGAATTGATGCTACGCCATTGGCTACGAATAAACCTCAGTACTGGACACAAGTGACCATGTGCATGACTCCTGTTCATCAGGAGGTGATTCGCTTTCTTGTGCTGCATAATTTGCATGATGTTGTCGTGTTGAGTCTGCCATGGTTGCAGACTCATAATCCAGTCCTGGATTGGAAAGCAATGTCTGTGTCAAGTTGGGGTTGTCAGGGAATTCATGGCGACGCTCCTGTGGTGTCAATTGCTTCATCCACTCCTTCTGAAGTCCCTGCATTTTTGTCAGACTACCAGGATGTATTTGATGAGCCCAAACTCAGTTCTCTACCTCCTCATAGGGATTGTGATTGTGCTATAAATTTGATTCCTGGTAGTAAGTTTCCTAAGGGACGAAATTTCAATTTGTCAGTGCCGGAGCATGCTGCCATGCGGAGTTATATAAAGGAGTCTTTGGAGAAAGGACTTATTCGCCCCTCCTCCTCCCCTCTTGGTGCGGGGTTCTTTTTTGTGGCTAAGAAGGATGATTCTCTGAGACCTTGTATTGATTATCGCCTTCTGAATAAAATCACGGTCAAATTTCAGTATCCTTTGCCATTGTTATCTGATCTGTTTGCTCGCATTAAGGGGTCTAGTTGGTTCACCAAGATAGATCTTCGTGGTGCGTATAACCTTGTGCGTATTAAGCAGGGTGATGAATGGAAAACTGCATTTAATACGCCCGAAGGCCATTTTGAGTACTTGGTGATGCCTTTTGGACTTTCTAACGCTCCTTCTGTCTTTCAGTCTTTTATGCACGACATCTTCCGCGAATATCTGGATAAATTTATGATTGTGTATCTGGATGATATTCTGTTTTTTTCTGATGATTGGGAGTCCCATGTTAAGCAGGTCAGGATGGTGTTTCAGGTCCTGCGTGCCAATGCTTTATTTGTGAAGGGCTCAAAATGTCTTTTTGGAGTCCAGAAGGTTTCTTTTTTGGGTTTCATTTTTTCTCCTTCTACTATTGAGATGGACCCAGTCAAGGTTCAGGCTATTCATGACTGGACGCAGTCTACATCTGTTAAGAGTCTTCAGAAGTTCTTGGGTTTTGCTAATTTTTACCGTCGCTTCATCGCTAATTTTTCTGGTGTTGTTAAGCCTTTGACGGATTTGACCAAGAAAGGTTCTGATGTTACTAACTGGTCTCCTGCGGCTGTGGAGGCCTTTCGGGAGCTGAAGCGCCGGTTTTCTTCAGCTCCGGTCTTATGTCTGCCAGATGTCTCTCTTCCTTTCCAGGTCGAGGTTGATGCTTCCGAGATTGGAGCGGGGGCTGTTTTGTCGCAGAGAAGCGCCGATGGCTCTGTGATGAAGCCATGTGCTTTCTTTTCAAGAAAGTTTTTGCCTGCCGAGCGGAATTATGATGTCGGTAATCGGGAGTTGTTGGCTATGAAGTGGGCATTTGAGGAGTGGCGACATTGGCTCGAGGGAGCTAAGCATCGTGTGGTGGTCTTGACTGATCACAAGAATCTGATTTATCTCGAGTCGGCCAAGCGGCTGAATCCTAGACAGGCTCGTTGGTCGTTGTTTTTCTCTCGTTTTGATTTTGTGGTCTCGTACCTGCCTGGTTCGAAGAATGTAAAGGCTGATGCTCTTTCTAGGAGTTTTGTGCCTGACTCTTCTGGAGATTCAGAGCCGGCTGGTATTCTCAGAGAAGGGGTGATTTTGTCTGCCATCTCCCCAGATTTGCGACGAGTGCTGCAGGAGTTTCAGGCGGATAGACCTGACCGTTGTCCACCGGAGAGACTGTTTGTCCCGGATAGATGGACCAGCAGAGTTATTTCCGAGGTTCATTCTTCGGTGTTGGCGGGCCATCCTGGAATATTTGGTACCAGAGATTTGGTGGCCAGGTCCTTTTGGTGGCCTTCCTTGTCGCGGGATGTGCGTTCCTTTGTGCAGTCTTGTGGAATTTGTGCTTGGGCTAAGCCTTGCTGTTCTCGTGCCAGTGGTTTGCTGTTACCTTTGCCTGTCCCGAAGAGGCCTTGGACGCACATTTCCATGGATTTTATTTCGGATCTCCCTGTCTCTCAGAGAATGTCTGTCATCTGGGTGGTGTGTGATCGTTTTTCTAAGATGGTCCATTTGGTGCCCTTGCCTAAGTTGCCTTCCTCCTCCGAGTTGGTTCCGCTGTTTTTTCAAAATGTGGTTCGTTTGCATGGGATCCCTGAAAATATTGTTTCCGACAGAGGATCGCAGTTTGTGTCTAGATTTTGGCGGACCTTTTGCGCTAAGATGGGCATTGATTTGTCTTTTTCGTCGGCCTTCCATCCTCAGACGAATGGCCAAACCGAACGAACTAATCAGACCTTGGAAACCTATTTGAGATGTTTTGTTTCTGCTGATCAGGACGACTGGGTGACTTTTTTGCCATTGGCCGAGTTTGCCCTTAATAATCGGGCTAGTTCTGCTACTTTGGTTTCTCCTTTTTTTTGTAATTCGGGGTTTCATCCTCGTTTTTCCTCGGGTCAGGTGGAGCCTTCTGACTGTCCTGGAGTGGATGTTGTGGTGGATAGGTTGCATCAGATTTGGAATCATGTTGTGGACAATTTGAAGCTGTCACAAGAGAAGGCTCAGCGCTTTGCCAACCGCCATCGCTGTGTGGGTCCCCGACTTCGCGTTGGGGACTTGGTGTGGTTGTCTTCTCGCTTTGTTCCTATGAAGGTCTCCTCTCCTAAGTTCAAGCCTCGGTTTATCGGTCCTTATAAGATTTTGGAAGTCCTTAACCCTGTGTCATTTCGTTTGGACCTCCCAGCATTGTTTGCTATTCATAATGTGTTTCATCGGTCGTTGTTGCGGAGGTATGTGGTGCCTGTGGGTCCTCCGGTTGAGCCTCCTGCCCCTGTGCTGGTTGAGGGAGAATTGGAATACGTGGTGGAGAAGATCTTGGATTCTCGTATTTATAGATGGAGGCTTCAGTATTTGGTTAAATGGAAGGGCTATGGTCAGGAGGATAATTCCTGGGTTGTCGCCTCTGATGTTCATGCGGCCGATTTGGTTCGTGCCTTCCATGTGGCTCACCCTGATCGCCCTGGGGGTTTTGATGAGGGTTCGGTGACCCCTCCTCAAGGGGGGGTACTGTTGTGAACTCTGTTTTCAGGCTCCCTCTTGTGGTCACAGGTGGTATTGTGTGACTTTTGTTTTGGCTTTGTTTTTTATCCTGCGGGTCTGTGGCTGATCAGCTGCCTCGTTATTCACTTGGGAGTTTCCTATTTAGCTCTGTTTACCTTCCACTTGTTGCCGGCTGTCAATGTACTCAGTGCTATTCTGATTACTCCTGATTATCTTCGGTTTCAGTCTCTTCAGGAGAAGCTAAGTTCTGTTCAATTATTTTTTGCTCATCAGTCTGCAATATGATTTCTGTGTATGATGAGTTTAGTCCAGCTTGCTAATATGTGATTTATTCTGCTGGTTTGCTCTGGGGTACAGAGTTGCTTCCCCCGCACCGTTAGTTGGTGCGGGGGCTCGAGCGATCTCTGCGTGGATATTTTGAATAGGGTTTTTAATTGACCGCACAGTTCCCTTTCTATTTTCTGCTTTCTAGTGTTAGCGGGCCTCATTTGCTAAATCTAATTTCATCTCTGCGTTTGTGCTTTCCCCTTAACTCACCGTTAATATTTGTGGGGGGCTATTCTATATCTTTGGGGTCATTTCACTGAGGCAAGTGAGGACTTTCGTTCCCTCTAGGAATAGTCAGTTTCTCAGGCCATGAAGAGACGTCTAGGATTTTCAGGTAACGTTCCACGGCTGCCTATAGTTGTTTGCAGATAGGATCAGGTTGCGGTCAATTCAGTTACCACTTCCCCAGAGTTTGTAGTCGGTTTAGTTACTTAGCTAGTCCTACATGCGATCCTTGCCACTAGGATCATAACAAGTGACCCCGCGGTCCGTCTGGTGAAGGAGCTGCTGACTCAGGCAGATTCACACCCTGGTCCAAATGATCTGCAAGAGACGCAACAACTGTGGAAGGAGAAAGGCAAACTATTCATCTACGATGGTAAGCTGTGCCAAAGAAACATTGATCCATGCACTCTTTAGTTATTCTGGCAGATAGTGGTCCCAGGACAAGATGCTCCAATGGTCCTGGAAGCATACCACGATGAAGCAGGACACTTCGGATGGAAGAAGTTGGAGATCCTTTTATGTGGAAGGTTTTAGTGGATTGGCATGAGGAAAGCCATCGAAAAGTGGTGCCGAGAGTGTGGCCCATGTTTCTTGTGCAGAAAGGACTGTGAAAGCCAGAGGGCTCCCCTAGAGGCTATAGTTACCAAACAGCCACTTGAACTGGTGGCCTTAGACCATGTGAAGCTAACTCCAAGCTGGTCAGGCTATGTCTACGCTTTGACTTTTGTAGACCATTATTCCATTATTCCAGATTCCTGGTAGTTGTACCTGTTGAGGACCAGACAGCAAAGACGGCAGCCAAAGCTGTCCAACAGCACTTCTGTAGACCACATGGATATCCTGAAAAAGTACTTACTGACCAAGAACCAGCATTTGAAGAGGAATTATTTCAAGAATTCTGCAACCTGTATGGATGGAAAAAGATCAGAACCACGCCGTACCACCCGCAAACCAACAGAATGTGTGAAAAGATGAACCAAGTAGTGATTGACCTACTGAAGACATTGCCTTTACATGAAAGGAACTTATGGCCAGAAATGTTGCCAGACTTGGTAGATTTTTATAACCACATCCCAGTGAACTCCACCAACTTCACTCAAGCATACCTAATGAGAGGAAGATCTAGTAAACTACCAGATGATCTAGACATGGGAGTCCTAACCCCAGAAGATACCTCACCAGATGCAGATTGGGATACTGAGAGACAACAAAAGTACTGCCAAGTACAAGAGTGCATCGAAAGAAGTTTATTACAAGCGAAACAAAAGCAAGAAAGAGATTACAACCAACGTGCCCCTGCAATTCCCTTGTCACCAGATGAACAAGTGCTAAAATGTAAAAGAAGACTGCACAAACTTGATGACCAGTGGGAAGCAGAACCGTATACTATCCTACCTTCAAACTTTGACAGCACGAAAGTCTGCCTTATCAGTAAAGATGGAGGAGAAACTTCAACTGCAGTATCCAGAGACCATCTCAAAGTTTGCCCTGATAAACTGAGGAACAAAGAAACAGACCCAGGAACATATCCACCCATGGAAGAAAAAGAAAGGAGAATTCACACCGTTCTTGGAGATTTTCCCCAGTCTTAGACTCAGATACATCAGGCCATAGTGATACCTGTCTTAACTATTCCCCAGCTGGAGATGGCAGAAGTGACTCAGAACCATCCTGAACCAGAAGAGACTCTACAACAGCGGGCTCAAGCAAAAAATGTCACACCAGCAGTGGAACCAGAAAGTCCACCCTCTGTTATCGGTGAACCTGCCCTGCCTACAGTGAATAATAGAGTTGTGGCATACATGTTACACACATGGAGAACAAAATTACAACATGTAAAAATAAGTACACCAATCAATATCCCATGTGTGCATGTTAGGACAGAATAGGGACAACTGCAAAACAGAAATCCTAAGCTCCACAGAAAAACCACAGTCAATAGATCCCATAAAAATGTATCTCTTTATTAAATATAAATTAAAAACTTATAAGTAGGGAACAGGTACAGTGGAAAAGATGTATACATGGGGGCAATGAAGCACTATATGGCAGTATCAGTAATACACATAGGGCTACAGGGTACCACCCACCACACAAACACACCAATAATACTATGTAGATGACAAAAAATGGTATGATACGTATATAAATAGAATCATTGAGGACACGTCAAATGATAACATATCAGGCTGAGAAATAAGTAGTTTAAGGCAAACTGAAGACCGCGCACACGAGGTAGATTCTAAGAAGTTTATTGAAGCCTACGCGTTTCAAGAGCTTTCTTGCTCTCTTCTTCACCACATGCCCTGAAGAAGAGAGCAAGAAAGCTCTTGAAATGCGTAGGCTTCAATAAACTTCTTAGAATCTACCTCGTGTGCGCGGTCTTCAGTTTGCCTTAAACTACTACCCTCAACATCCTTTTGGATTTTCGTGGAGACCTGCTGCTACGGTTATGCCTGCATGGGAGTTGTGACCTAGGTTCACAACTTCAATAGGTGAGCACATTCCCTACTTAGGACTGTATTCTTTCATATACAGTGTGACACATTGGGGGCGCCTTGTTGTTTTTTTCTTTTATTTCAGGCTGAGAAATAAGAAATACAGTACAATGCAAATGCCATTAGAATCATTATAGATCAACCAATTATCACAGTGATAACAACCAAAAGACGCACAATACCTAGTGTGTAAGGATGGTGAGGGGCCTAGAGCCCACCCCGACGCGCGATTTCGGAGTGGAAAAAAGCTCCTTCCTCAGGGGGTGCGCCGCCCACATGTACTGCCAGCCAAAGCAACGCTGCCAACCGGATCCAAAAACATGCGGGCCCCACGTGGTCCGGCATCACATGACAGCAGACGCCAGCAACGGCAGACCACAGAAGGGCGCCTGCGTATCGATGAGTATCGGGAAATGGATGCTCAAGCACCATTAACGTTATGGGCAAAAGGAAAGGGCAACCGAACAATAACCAAAAAGAATATTAAAAACACCAATATATGGCCAGAACTATGTCAAGTATATGGACATATGTGCAAACGTAACAAAGAAAAAACATACTAACATAATACACAAAACACAGACATTATCTCAACCGAAAAAAATAAATAATCAATAATGGAGTATCATATATATAAACAACATAACACATATAACTAGTATACAGAAAATAAAAAGTGAAAAACAAACAAAAAATAAAAAATAAAAATACAACATACAAAAATAATAAATACATGCATAGACTGACCATATCTCTAATATAACGCTGGGAGCGTCACTCTGTCCGAAGCCTCTATAGACTGCGCAAGCGCAAGCGCCGGCGCAGTCTGGACCCCACAGAGCGACGCTCCCAGGAGATCGCGGTATGCGTAAGCGCTGAACGCACACCGCGATCTCCAACAGAGAAACAGGGACGAGCCAGGAGGCGGAGGGTGAGTATACTTACCTGTCCCGTTCCACCGACGCCATTCCGGGCCATGAATATCCCCCTGCTCCCGGAATCGGCGCCTGCGCAGTCCGCGCTTTCCGGCGCCATTTACTTGAAGACACATTGCAGTGTGTCTTCAAGAAAATGGCGCCGGAAAGCGCGGACTGCGCAGGCGCCTTTTCCGGCACCAGGAGGATACAGAAAATCTGTCCTCCTGGTGCCGGAAAAGGCGCCTGCGCAGTCCGCGCTTTCCGGCGCCATTTTCTTGAAGACACACTGCAATGTGTCTTCAAGAAAATGGCGCCGGAAAGCGCGGACTGCGCAGGCGCCGATTCCGGGAGCAGGGGGATATTCATGGCCCGGAATGGCGTCGGTGGAACGGGACAGGTAAGTATACTCACCCTCCGCAAGTAACAAATTGCTGTGCCATAAGGCTGTGGCACTTCATGCCACAGCTATTTGTTACTTACGCCACTTACGTCCACAGCCACCGCACCCACCACAGCCACGCACAGCCACCGCACCCAGCACAGCCGCCGCACCCAGCACAGCCGCCCACAGCCACGCACAGCCGCCCACAGCCGCCGCACCCAGTACAGCCACCCACAGCCGCCGCACCCACCACAGCCACCGCACCCAGCACAGCCACGCACAGCCGCCGCACCCAGTACAGCCGCTGCACCCAGCACAGCCACGCACAGGCGCCTACAGCCACGCACAGCCAGCACAGCCGCCGCACCCAGCACAGCCGCCGCACCCAGCACAGCCGCCGCACCCAGCACAGCCACCGCACCCAGCACAGCCACGCACAGCTGCCCACAGCCACGCACAGCCGCCACACCCAGCACAGCCACGCACACCCAGCACAGCCGCCGCACCCAGCACAGCCGCCGCACCCAGCACAGCCGCCGCACCCAGCACAGCCACCGCACCCAGCACAGCCACGCACAGCTGCCCACAGCCACGCACAGCCGCCGCACCCAGCACAGCCGCCACACCCAGCACAGCCGCCGCACCCAGCACAGCCACGCACAGCCGCCCACAGCCACGCACAGCCGCCGCACCCAGCACAGCCGCCGCACCAAGCACAGCCACGCACAGCCGCCCACAGCCGCCGCACCCAGCACAGCCGCCGCACTCAGCACAGCCGTCCACAGCCGCCGCACCCAGCACAGCCACCCACAGCCACGCACAGCCGCCCACAGCCGCCGCACCCAGTACAGTCGCCGCACCCAGCACAGCCACCCACAGCCGCCGCACCCACCACAGCCACCGCACCCAGCACAGCCACGCACAGCCGCCGCACCCAGCACAGCCGCCGCACCCAGCACAGCCACGCACAGCCGCCCACAGCTACCCACAGCCACACACAGCCGCCGCACCCAGCACAGCCACCGCACCCAGCACAGCCGTCCACAGCCGCCGCACCCAGCACAGCCACGCACAGCCGCCTACAGCCACACACAGCCGCCTACAGCCACGCACAGCCGCCGCACCCAGCACAGCCGCCGCACCCAGCACAGCCGTCCACAGCTGCCGCACCCAGCACAGCCACCCACAGCCGCCCGCACCCAGCACAGCCACGCACAGCCGCGCCACATACAGCTGCCCGCACTCAGCACAGCCACCGCACCCAGCACAGCCGCCCACAGCCACGCACAGCCGCCTACAGCCACGCACAGCCGCCGCACCCAGCACAGCCGCCGCACCCAGCACAGCCACGCACAGCCGCCGCACCCAGCACAGCCACCGCACCCAGCACAGCCGCCCACAGCCGCCTAGAGCCACGCACAGCCGCTGCACCCAGCACAGCCACGCACAGCCGCCGCACCCAGCACAGCCGCCGCCCACAGCCACACACAGCCGCTGCACCCAGCACAGCCACACACAGCCGCCGCACCCAGCACAGCCACCGCACCCAGCACAGCCGTCCACAGCCGCCGCACCCAGCACAGCCGCCCACAGCCGCCTAGAGCCACGCACAGCCGCTGCACCCAGCACAGCCACGCACAGCCGCCGCACCCAGCACAGCCGCCGCACCCAGCACAGCCGCCGCCCACAGCCACACACAGCCGCTGCACCCAGCACAGCCACCGCACCCAGCACAGCCACCCACAGCCGCCCGCACCCAGCAGCGCCACGCACAGCCGCCCGCACTCAGCACAGCCGCCCGCACTCAGCACAGCCGCCCGCACTCAGCACAGCCGCCCACACTCAGCACAGCCACCCGCACTTAGCACAGCCGCCCGCACTCAGCACAGCCGCCCGCACTCCGCACAGCCGCCCGCACTCCGCACAGCCGCCCGCAATGATGGGGACGCAGGATGGAGCAGCACGTGATAGGATGGGGGAGCAGGATGGGAGCACATGACAGGATGGGGATGCAGGATGGAGCAGCACATGACACGGTGGAGCAGCACATGACAGGATGGGGATGCAGGATGGAGCAGCACATGACACGGTGGAGCAGCACATGACAGGATGGGGGCGCAGGATGGAGCAGCACATGACAGGATGGGAGAGCAAGATGGGAGCAGCACATACCAGGATGGAGACCATATACCAATATAAATGCTCGCCACCCGGGCGTAGAACGGGTTCAATAGCTAGTGACCAATAATAGCCAAATATAACAGGCATTACCATCCATAAACAACACATAACCAGTAAACATTGCGAAATAATAAGTACATATGGACTAACATGCATAGTACAAATAATGTCACACAGTGAAAAATAACAATACTAAAAAAATATACACAGAGCATAACACATATGACTAGTATACAAACAAGAACATATATACATAAACAAACCATATAACTAACAAAAACCATGCATGAAAATACAAAAACCCATATTCAGTAGATACCGCGCTTAAGGATGCATAAACAAATGACACGAGGTGGAAGACTTAAAAACAAGAGATGCACAAAACTCTCATGTAGATTCCCAATACCAAGGAACTCCCTAAACTAGTGAACTTACACCGCCCCAACACAACCTGCCGCAAGCTACCAATTAATCAGGTGCCGATAACTTAGGGCTTACCTTTGGTGAGGCTGTTACAGCTAAGTGCGGGCCCGTGCTGGGTGTGAATCGGTGTACATCCGTCCGGTGTGTACTACCGGGGTTTCGGTGCGGTGTATGTCAGATGGCGATGTGCAGCGTGGACCAGGGAAGCCCCGGCCGGTAGCGTTCCCTGGATACCGTACCCTGAGGAAGAAGAGTGCTGCTCTTTGAAACGCGTTGGTGGAATTCTCTCACCTTTTTTGAGCATCCTAGCGCTCTTTACTGCAGGTGACGTTACTAGGTAGGAGGAGCTTAACGGCCATCTTTTTTGTGTACGGTATCCAGGGAACGCTACCGGCCGGGGCTTCCCTGGTCCACGCTGCACATCGCCATCTGACATACACCGCACCGAAACCCCGGTGGTACACACCGGACGGATGTACACCGATTCACACCCAGCATGGGCCCGCACTTAGCTATAACAGCCTCACCAAAGGTAAGCCCTAAGTTATCGGCACCTGATTAATTGGTAGCTTGCGGCAGGTTGTGTTGGGGCGGTGTAAGTTCACTAGTTTAGGGAGTTCCTTGGTATTGGGAATCTACATGAGAGTTTTGTGCATCTCTTGTTTTTAAGTCTTCCACCTCGTGTCATTTGTTTATGCATCCTTAAGTGCGGTATCTACTGGTTTTATTGATCTATATTGCTATACAGGGGGGGCATTACCCTGGTTGATTACAGCAGCTGAGGACTGCTGTTTTTTCGGGTGAGCGCCAGTGTTTGTAATATATTAAAAACCCATATTCACCTCAAAAGAGAGGGATCTCTTCCTGTCGGACAAACAGGGGTCGATAGATCGCGTCCTTCTGTGGACGCGCTATATCGACGATATCTTCTTTGTCTGGCAGGGCACCGCCGCCGACCTTGCGCAATTTATATCCTCTCTTAACAATAACGATCTCAACATACGTCTGACCCCGTTGTGGGATTCAGAGAAAATTGATTTTCTCGATGTTACCATTTATAAGGATGGATCCGGTGTTATTCAGACTGATATCTTTCGAAAGCAGATGGCCACTAACACCTTGCTTCACGCCTCTTCCTGCCATCCGTGCCATATGGTCCAGGCTCTTCCGGTGGGTCAATTCTTCCGCCTTCGCCGGATTTGTTCGACTAATGCCGACTTTGAGGTTCGGGCGGAGGAGTTGAGACAACTTCAAAATTAAAGCTAAAAAAAAAGCTAAAAAAAAAAAAAGCCGCACTGCCTCCAATGCTATAGCTACTGATTATCGTGAAGTAAATCAAGCCGACTGGATGTCCGAGACACATGTGGAGGTGCTAGCGTGGATATAAAGTCTATGATAGGATAACCAACAGTAGAGAAAACGCTCCAGCACTCACCAGGCTTGCAGTTCAAGTTTTCTTTATTAGATCGCACATAAAGGCATCTTCACGGCACGGGGGTGTTGGGGAGTGCAAACATATAACAGACGAGACGACGGCCGTTTCGCGCTAAGGAAAAGCGCTTCCACGGGTCTTCCTGAGAGGAAGTGACGCCGCAATAAGAAGGTGAGTAATTACAACACTCCTCCTGCGTCCACTTCCAATCAGGCGTAAAAGTGCATGGTGCTGATAAAAACAAATTAAAAACAAGCAGCAATAGTACATAACTCCAGAATTCAAACTGTGCTTACTAAAAGGAAGGAGAAAAAAGGTGGTAATCCTAAAAAGTAGGAATCGCAACAAAAACATAAATATAAGCAGTATCCATAGTAAATAGCGACAATTACATATAATATCATTGCGGTTAAAATAAATTCTCATAAGACCTGCGAAACAGAAGAGAGCCATTACTAGATTAGATCCATTTAGGCGCATAGCTTAATGAATAACATATAAGGAACACAAGGACAATGTCCAGAACAGCAACAATGTTATGATCTGGATTTAAAGAAAGACCGACATGTCCACTCTATCATTCATACCAGCCGGTCCAGTAGCTCGTGTTCGTAAAATCCATTTAGCCTCCTGTCGTAATAATATTTTATGGAGATCACCTCCCTGTGCAGGGAGAGAAATTCCCTCAATCCTGGCAAAGGTCAATACATCAGGGTTCCCTCCATGAATGTCTCTAATGTGGTCAATTAGTCTTGGAACACCCTTCCCCGAAGTGATCGAACTTAAGTGTTCCCTAAACCGTACATATAGTTTCCGAATGGTTTTGCCGATGTAGAACCTTTTGCACGGACAAAACACCACGTAAAGTATTCTTGAGACATATTAAACTTTTCGTTAGGTATGTCGACGATTTATTTATGGTGTGGGACGGCACCGAAGCTGAGTTTAATTTATTCGTGGATTATCATGTCTTTCACCCATAATTTTGGCGGGAGGAACTTGGAATTTCTGGATGTTTATGTGGAGGTAATAGAAGATAGACTGTGCACGTCAGTTTTTCGAAAACCCACTGCAGTAAATTCGTTTCTACATTATAATAGTTTTCACACCAATGATACAAAGAGGTCTCTGCCATATAGTCAGCTTTTGAGAACGCAACGTACTAATAATACACAAGAAGGTTTCGAGCGGCAGTCTGGAGAGCTTCTGTCCAGGTTTCGTGACAGAGGCTACCCAGATGAAGTGCTGGAGTCTGCAGTTGGCCGGGTTGAAGCCATATCACAAGGCACAAGAGAAAGGAGGCATGATATGTCTGACCAGCAATTTACTTTTTGCTTTCAATACGGTCCGTTAGACCGGGAAATTAGATCTACTATCCGAAGGCATTGGCACATACTGGAGAGAGATAGGGATCTTGTAGGCAAAACTGAAGGTGGTCCATTAATATCTAATAGACGGGGAACCCGTATTAGAGACATGTTGATACACAATCGGGTGACTAAAGACAGGACAACTTGGTTAGAGCGGACTGTCCCGAAAGGGAATTATCGATGTGGTCATTGCAACTACTGCCGCTTTCATATAACCGGGCAAATATTGAATATTGGTCCCGTTGTGCATACTGTCAGACAGTTCATTTCTTGTAAAACGGAGTTTGTAGTTTACGTGGTGTTTTGTCCGTGCAAAAGGTTCTACATCGGCAAAACCATTCGGAAACTATATGTACGGTTTAGGGAACACTTTAGTTCGATCACTTCGGGGAAGGGTGTTCCAAGACTAATTGACCACATTAGAGACATTCATGGAGGGAACCCTGATGTATTGACCTTTGCCAGGATTGAGAGAATTTCTCTCCCTGCACAGGGAGGTGATCTCCATAAAATATTATTACGACAGGAGGCTAAATGGATTTTACGAACACGAGCTACTGGACCGGCTGGTATGAATGATAGAGTGGACATGTCGGTCTTTCTTTAAATCCAGATCATAACATTGTTGCTGTTCTGGACATTGTCCTTGTGTTCCTTATATGTTATTCATTAAGCTATGCGCCTAAATGGATCTAATCTAGTAATGGCTCTCTTCTGTTTCACAGGTCTTATGAGAATTTATTGTAACCGCAATGATATTATATGTAATTGTCGCTATTTACTATGGATACTGCTTATATTTATGTTTTTGTTGCGATTCCTACTTTTTAGGATTACCACCTTTTTTCTCCTTCCTTTTAGTAAGCACAGTTTGAATTCTGGAGTTATGTACTATTGCTGCTTGTTTTTAATTTGTTTTTATCAGCACCATGCACTTTTACGCCTGATTGGAAGTGGACGCAGGAGGAGTGTTGTAATTACTCACCTTCTTATTGCGGCGTCACTTCCTCTCAGGCAGACCCGTGGAAGCGCTTTTCCTTAGCGCGAAACGGCCGTCGTCTCGTCTGTTATATGTTTGCACTCCCCAACACCCCCGTGCCGTGAAGATGCCTTTATGTGCGATCTAATAAAGAAAACTTGAACTGCAAGCCTGGTGAGTGCTGGAGCGTTTTCTCTACTGTTGGAGTTGAGACAACGTTTTATATCAAGGGGATATAGTGGTCGGAGTGTGAAAAAGGCATATCATAGTGCTAAATACTCCAACCGTAATAACTTGCTATACAATAAAACTTCTAAGAAATCTAATATTACCAGTATGGCGAGATTTATTACTTCCTATAACCCCCAACATGAGATGCTGCGTACAGTCATTAGGAATGCCTGGCCTATCTTGAAAGCTGATCCAATCATTGTAAAATTTTTCCCAGATAATCCCCCCATTACGTTTAGACGTGCTAGAAACCTTCGCGATCAATTAACACGTAGTCATTATGTTAGTCAAGCTATACCTACGTTTTTGGATGCGTTGCGGCCGGGGGTTGGATGTGTACCGTGCGGTCGGTGCGTCGCCTGTTCTAATATTGAGAGATGTGCCTCTTTTTCCACCTCAGATGACACTAAAGAATTCACTATTAGACAATATATCTCCTGTATTTCCCGATACGTGATATATTATGCTACATGTCCGTGTGGTCTAATCTATATAGGATTGACCACACGTCAACTCAAAGTCCGTGTTCGTAAACACGTTTTGGGGATACGGGCGGCGGCTTCCTGCATGGACACATCCATCCTCAAGACCTTGCAACGCCATTTCAGAGAATTTCATCATTGTGATGACACACTTTTAATAGTGCGTGGAATTGATCTATTGCAAATCAATGTTAGAGGAAGGAATCTCTTGAAACGTCTAGCGCAGTTGGAGTCTAAGTGGATTTGGACATTGCGGACAATCCACCCTCATGGATTAAATGAGAATATTTTGTTTGCTCCATTTCTGTGATTATATACAGTTATATGAAAAAGTTTGGGCACCCCTATTAATCTTAAGCTTAATGTTTTATAAAAAAAAAAATTTTGCAACAGCTATTTCAGTTTCATATATCTAATAATTGTTGGACACAGTAATGTTGCTGCCTTGAAATGAGGTTTATTGTACTAACAGAAGATGTGCAATCTGCATTCAAACAAAATTTGACAGGTGCATAAGTATGGGCACCTCACCAGAAAAGTGACATTAATATTTAGTAGATCCTCCTTTTGCAAAAATAACAGCCTCTAGTCGCTTCCTGTAGCTTTTAATGAGTTCCTGGATCCTGGATGAAGGTATTTTTGACCATTTCTCTTTACAAAACAATTCCAGTTCAGTTAAGTCTGATGGTCATCGAGCATGGTCAGCCCTCTTCAAATAATCCCACAGATGTTCAATGATATTAAGGTCTGGGGACTGGGATGGCCATTCCAGAACAGTGTAATTGTTCCTCTGCATGAATGCCTGAGTAGATTTGGAGCGGTGTTTTGGATCATTGTCTTGCTGAAAGATCCATCCCCTGCATAACTTCAACTTTGTCACTGATTCATGAACATTATTGTCAAGAATCTGCTGATACTGAGAGGAATCCATGCGTCCCTCAACTTTAACAAGATTCCCGGTGCCGGCATTGGCCACACAGCTCCAAAGCATGATGGAACCTCCACCAAATTTTACTGTGGGTAGCAAGTGTTTTTCTTCGAATGCTGTGTTTTTTTTTGCCACCATGCATAACGCCTTTTTGTATGACCAAACAACTCAATCTTGGTTTCATCAGTACACAGGACCTTCTTCCAAAAAGAAATTGGCTTCTCCAAATGTGATTTTGCATACCTCAGCTGACTCTGTTTGTGGTGTGCTTGCAGAAACGGCTTCTTTCGCATCACTCTCCCATACAGCTTCTCCTTGTGCAAAGTGCGTTGTATAGTTGACCGATGCACAGTGACACCATCTGCAGCAAGTTGATGCTGCAGCTCTCTGTAGGTTGTCTGAGGATTGTCCTTGACTGATCTCACCATTCTTCTTCTCTGCCTTTCTGATGTTTTTCTTGGCCTGCCACTTCTGGCCTTAACAAGAACTGTACCTGTGTTCTTCCATTTCCTTACTATGTTCCTCACAGTGGAAATTGACAGGTTAAATCTCTTAGACAGCTTTTTGTATCCTTCTCCTGAACAACTATGTTGAATAATCTTTGTTTTCAGATCATTTGACAGTTGTTTTGAAGAGCCCATGATGCCACTCTTCAGAGGAGATTCAAACAAGAGAACAACTTGCAAGTGGCCACTTTAAGTAGCTTTTCTCATGATTGCATACACCTGGCTATGAAGTTCAAAGCTCAATGAGGTTACAAAACCAAAAAAAGTGCTTTAGTAAGTCAGTAAAAAGTAGTTAGGAGTATTTGAAACATGAAAATGATAAGGGTGCCCATACTTATGCACCTGTCAAATTTTGTTTGAATGCAGATTGCACATTTTCTGTTAGTACAATAAACCTCATTTCAAGGCAGAAACATTACTGTGTCCAACAGTTATTAGATATATGAAACTGAAATAGCTGTTGCAAAAAAAACCTATTTTTATAAAACATTAAGCTTAAGATTAACACTAGGACTACTGGACTCGTGACCCCGCCTAGAACTACTGAAAGGAGTCATTTTGACTCCTTGCTTGTTTTCGTTTATTTTTAGAGTTTCATTTGTGGTTATTTATTAATAATTATATTTTTTGTAATGTATTATTATTGTGAGATCCAACAGTAATGCTTTTGATAGTTTTTTTTTCTGCTTTTCTTATTTTTCTACAGAAAATAACAATAATTATAATAGACGTTTTTCAAACATTTTTTTTTATTCAAGTGCACACATATAAACAACAACTGAAGAACAAAAAGCAGAGAAAATGTAGGTGGAGGAGCATAAAAATGAAAATATGGCGCAGAATTCACCTTCTAAACATTTGGTGTTTCGCATTTTAGGCATTGCCTTTGATTTATGGCAGTACATTGCCCACACAAAGACTTACCACAAGTCTTACAATTGCCGACAGATCTATTTTTCTTGCACTTTTCTTTGATCTGGCAAAATTTTGTTTGAACCATCACTTCTGAACATGTAGAAACTTGGGACGTGGAACCCTTTTCCCTATCTGTGACATAAGGACCACTCAACTCTCTCACAAGCATTTGCAAAAATGCCTTGCGTGACATTTTTTGGTGGGTAATCTCCTTGAATATTATACATGCATTTATACCCGCAAAGTCTAAGGCATTTTCAAATGCATGAACAGGCCATCTCCTTGTGGATGTTCGTGTGGTATATTTTCGTGCCATCTGATCCACTACATCTACTCCATATTTTGTTTCATTGTAAAACTTTACCGTTTCTGGAGTTTTTTTAGCGGAATCAGACGCAACAACAACATCTGGATGGACGGAACTCAAAATGACAACATTTTTGTTGGGCTTTCCTTGACATACTGTAAGTGTAAAATTGTCTTCATTTCTAAACACTTTAGTGTTGTACAATTCCTCTTTCATGGATTTTATTTCTTTAGGCACTTCTCGCCTTATCTTATTCAGTGTTCCCACGATGGTTGTTCCTTTGCTTTTCAGCTGTTTAGCTAATTTTACTGAAGTAAAATAATTATCGGTTGTAACATTGCGACCTTTTTTCAAAAACGGGTCCAATAACTTCATTACCACATGGTCAGCTAAACGGTCCTCAGCACGGCGTGTGTCATCTTTGCCTAGATAAGGGAAGCCATTTGCCAGATATTTGCTCTCCTTATCAACAGCTAGCCAATATTTGTGGCCATATTTATCTGGTTTGGAAGGCATGTACTGCGTGAATGGACACCTAGTTTTGCTTGGGAAAAGTTGCTCATCCACCGTTATGTATGGGCCAGGTTTGTAACACGCAATACAATTTGCAATAAACCTGTCCCACACAGTAGAAAATAGAGCAAACTTGTCCGTTTGCAGTCTCTCCGATCGAGTAGATTTCTCATAAAATCTGAGAAACCTCATAATTTCAACAAAGCGGTCCCTAGACATTGTCGCTTTGCAAAACGGTATTCCCCAGTCATTACACCAAATACTGCTAATCGAGTGACGGTTCGTGCCAGATATTCCACGAGCATGGAATATCGCAATGAATGCATCTAGCTCCTCATCAGATAGAGTAAACTGTAAATTATTGTTCCTGCATGCTTCTTCAAGCGTACAGTTCTTTATATGTGTCAATATATATGAATCAAAAAATAAACGCCATGCGCTCAAAGGACTATCAATAATGATATTTCTTCTGGCGTATCCTGTAGGGCCAGGTGCTTCTCGAAGAATATTTTGGCTGTCACGCCTACCAGGCAAGTGTTGTCCAATTTCAACAGGTTTCCATTGAATACCATCCGCTGAAACTAGTATTCCTTCAGATTCGCCTTCTCTGGTGTTTGTTGTTGCATTACCTTCGCCGCCATCGTTATCTGTTGTTCTTTCATTTCTGGGATGTTTTGCTGATTTTTTCTGTCCACGACCAGGAGGATGGTCACGAGGCAACATAACTGCATGAGCCCGATCCCCAGTTGATGTGCTTGGAATATCTGGAAAAAAGTTGATGAATGTTTAGAATTTTTGTTTTGTAAGGGTCCGTGCACACTGGCTGGATTAGCGGCGGAATATCCGACCGGATATTCTCACCACAATCTGGCCCGTACCTGCCCGCTCAGGTACAGAGCGGAGTTTCATACCTGAAGCTCCGCTCCGAACCCCGGGCTGGAGCCGCTGTCTGGGACGGAGCCGTGCTCGCGCGTAAGCAAGCGCTGCTCTGTCCCTGACAGCGGCTCCAGCCCGGGGTTCGGAGCGGAGCTTCAGGCATGAGCGGGCAGGTATGGCCTGTATTGCCGCAAGATTATCCAGATGGCTATTCAGCCAGAATTCTGCTGAAATAAATACACATAACTACTTACCTTCTGGATTTGTTCCTTCTGAGTCTTCAGATTCACTTGATATGTTCTGAGGAATGAAATCTTCATCACTGTCAGAATCAAATACATGTTCCTGCAATTCGGATTCCGATTCATCCTCCGGTATGGATTGCAAAGTAGCCAGAATTTCCTGAGGCTTTATCAAACGTCTTCTCTCCATATTCCTCACAAATTCCATAATTCTATATAGTTCCCTGCTGAAAAATAGAAATGAAATGAAAACTAAAAGAAATAATAACTGTTCTGCCACCTTCAAAAGTAGGTGGGCTGAATCAGTTGACAGACAGCTAAACTATTTCATAACAATTCATACCTGTATGAGTCTTCAGAGCTCGTATGTCTGCATCTGTTCTCTTTGTCTCTTCAGCTGAACTGAAAGTAAAGTTACTATTCAGAATACTGTCTCCTGCTAGGACCTTAGAAAAACACCACCCTTCATTAGCATAAGATAAGAGCCTAGAGTAAACAAGCTATTTTGTTCAGCATTACACAGTAAAGGCCCCGTCTCACATAGCGATTTACCAACGATCACGACCAGCGATACGACCTGGCCGTGATCGTTGGTAAGTCGCTGTGTGGTCGCTGGGGAGCTGTCACACAGACCGCTCTCCCCAGCGACCAACGATCAGGGGAACGACTTCGGCATCGTTGAAACTGTCTTCAACGATGCCGAAGTCCCCCTGCAGCACCCGGGTAACCAGGGTAAACATCGGGTTACCAAGTGCAGGGCCGTGCTTAGTAACCCGATGTTTACCCTGGTTACCAGCGTAAATGTAAAAAAAAACAAACAGTACATACTTGCCATCTGATGTCCGTCAGGTCCCTTGCCGTCTGCTTCCTGCTCTGACTGAGCAGCCGTACAGCGAGAGCGCAGCGGTGACGTCACTGCTGTGCTGCGCTCTCGCTGTACGGCCGGATCTCAGTCAGAGCAGGAAGCAGACGGCAAGGGACCTGACGGACATCAGATGGTGAGTATGTACTGTTTGTTTTTTTTTACATTTACGCTGGTAACCAGGGTAAACATCGGGTTACTAAGCGCGGCCCTGCGCTTAGTAACCCGATGTTTACCCTGGTTACCAGTGAAGACATCGCTGGATCGGTGTCACACACACCGATTCAGCGCTGTCAGCGGGACCTCAACGACCAAAAAAAGGTCCAGGCCATTCCGACACGACCAGCGATCTCACAGCAGGGGCCTGATCGCTGGTACGTGTCACACATAGCGAGATCGCTACTGAGGTCGCTGTTGCGTCACAAAACTTGTGACTCAGCAGCGATATCGCTAGCGATCTCGCTATGTGAGACGGGGCCTTAATACAAGCAGGTAAAACACAAGGAAAATGTGAAAAGTTGACATGTAAATTGAACTACATCTATATGAACATCAGGGTAAATAAGACAGAGTGAAAAAATTATGCACAAAACTTTATAGCAACATTTAGTGACAAAAGGACCTCAAAATATAGTAGGGAGTCAAAATGACTCCCTTCAGTAGTTCTTGGTAAATTTTGAAAAAAACGCGGAAATTTTTTACCAAAATTATTTATTCTCACAAAATCTTTTTTCACATCATATTTGAGGAAAAGTCACCGAGTTTCAAGCGGGAATTCTGAAAAATGTAGTCACAGAAGAGAAATAAAAAACGAAAGGAGTCAAAATGACTCCATCAGTAGTTCTAGGGGTGCCCAAACTTTTTCATATAACTGTACACCTGGCATTACAATAGAATCTACTATTGGCATGTATATTGTTCTTATTCTTGTTATTTATCTTTTTATTTTTATTTAGGTAGGTGCACGGTATGCTTTGATGGTATCAGACTATAGAAGATATATCTGAATGTCGTTGAGATACATCTATCAGCTTCCCTGGATGTTCGTGTCCTGTGGCCTTTATATATATATATATACAGTATATATATGCACTGTTATGAGTACTATTTTTATTATTGTGGGTCACCTATTGCTAGGGTTTTGAGGTGAATATGTGTTTTTGTATTTTCATGCATGGTTTTTGTTAGTTATATGGTTTGTTTATGTATATATGTTCTTGTTTGTGTACTAGTCATATGTGTTATGCTCTGTGTATATTTTTTTAGTATTGTTATTTTTCACTGTGACATTATTTGTACTATGCATGTTAGTCCATATGTACTTATTATTTCGCAACGTTTACTGGTTATGTGTTGTTTATGGATGGTAATGCCTGTTCTATTTGGCTATTATTGGTCATATGGTCAGTCTATGCATGTATTTATTATTTTTGTATGTTGTATTTTTATTTTTTATTTTTTGTTTGTTTTTAACTTTTTATTTTCTGTATACTAGTTATATGTGTTATGTTGTTTATATATATGATACTCCATTATTGATTATTTATTTTTTTCGTTTGAGATAATGTCTGTGTTTTGTGTATTATGTTAGTATGTTTTTTCTTTGTTACGTTTGCACATATGTTCATATACTTGACATAGTTCTGGCCATATATTGGTGTTTTTAATATTCTTTTTGGTTATTGTTCGGTTGCCCTTTCCTTTTGCCTATAACGTTAATGGCGCTTGAGTATCCATTTCCCGATACTCATCGATGCGCAGGCGCCCTTCTGCGGTCTGCCGTTGCTGGCATCTGCTGTCATGTGATGCCAGACCACGTGGGGCCCGCGTGTTTTCGGTTCCGGTTGGCAGCGGCGCTTTGGCTGGCGGTACATGTGGGCGGTGCGCCGCGTATTTGCGATGAGTTTCCGGGATGGCTATAAAAAGATGCCTTTTGGCACCTGTCTTCTACACCCCCTGAGGAAGGAGCTTTTTTCTGCTCCGAAACGCGCATCGGGGTGGGCTTTGGGCCCCTCACCATCCTTACACACTAGGTATTGTTCGTCTTTTGATTGTTATCACTGTGATAAGTGGTTGATCTATAATGATTCTAATGGCATTTGCATTGTACTATATTTCTTATTTATCAGCCTGATATGTTATCATTTGACATGTCCTCAATGATTCTATTTATATACGTATCATACCATTTTTTGGCATCTACATAGTATTATTGGTGTGTTTGTGTGGTGGGTGGTACCCTGTAGCCCTATGTGTATTACTGATACTGCCATATAGTGCTTCATTGCCCCCATGTATACATCTTTCTTTTCCACTGTACCTGTTCCCTATTTATAAGTTTTTAATTTATATTTAATAAAGAGATACATTTTTTATGGGACCTGCCTACAGTGAGTAGAAGTACTCCCAGAAGGTCCAGTATACCAGTGCTACGTAGACTCAACAGAAGTGTAGCCATAAAAGAGTGCACTAAACCAGTAGTAGCGAGGACAGTGAACCCCATTAGGTCACTAGCAATCCCTGTGCTACGTAGGTCTACCCGTAGCACTAAAGGCCAAATTCCAGCTCGTTACAGGGACTAAAATGCCAATAATTGATGTTATCTGTTTGAAATGATTTGTATATATTTATTACCAGTTAAAATATGGACAATGGAGGATTGGACAGTGATTACCCAAAAACATTCATTGTAAATAGTTTGGCACCCTCAAGGTGCACCTTGGTTCTGCCCACTTGCTGGCGTGGGTAGAGCCTTCTTTGTTTCTACAGACACAAAGATAAAACTGTCTGGCGTGGCGAATGCCAGGTCTGGATATGCCTTGAAGCCCACCCAAGGACCAATGTTGGGGGTTAATAACGGGTCCCTCGCATCGGTACTGTTAAACTTATGAACATGGACACTCTGGTATAAGGCCAGATATACTTTTATATATTTGTTTGCAATGTTCAAGAACCGTGCCTCCCGTAAGGGATGAAAAGTTATTAACCTATTCTAATGTATTTCTAATGTATTTACAAAAATGTCTTTTTAACCTGTGGTTTATGTTTCCTTTCCCAATCAGCAGTACTGGATTTAATGGGGGGGGGATGTGGAGTACGGGAGTACAAAATGAATACTGTGAAGTGGATTTTCAGGGGCCCATTGTTGTGAATTAGACTTTTTGGCTCCCTCTTGTGGTCACTAGTGGTATGACTCTGGGATTGTCTTTTTTCTGTTTGGCACTCACCTGGGTCGTTAGTCCAGGGGTGTCGCTATATTAACTTCCTGGATCCTTAGTCCAGTGCCTGGCATCGTTGTAATCAGATCCTTCTGTTGCTCCTGTCTGCTGGTCCTGGCTCTTGCAAAATTAAGCTAAGTCTTGCTTCTTTGTTTTTTGAGTTACTTGCTTTGCTACTATTTTTGTCCAGCTTGTACTAAATGTGATTTCTGACCTTGCTGGAAGCTCTAGGGGGCTGGTGTTCTCCCCCCGGCCGTTAGACGGTTCGGGGGTTCTTGAATATCCAGCGTGGATATTTTAATAGGGTTTTTGCTGACCATATAAGTCATCTTACTATATTCTGCTATTAGCTAGTGGGCCTCTCTTTGCTAAATACCTAGCTCATTCTTATGTTTGTCTTTTCCTCTTACCTCACCGTTATTATTTGTTGGGGGCTTGTATCCAACTTTTGGGGTCTTTTCTCTGGAGGCAAGAAAGGTCTTTCTTTTCCCTTCTAGGGTTAGTTAGTTCTCCGGCTGGTGCGAGACGTCTAGAACCAACGTAGGCACGTTCCCCGGCTACTTCTATTTGTGGTGCTAGGATTAGATATATGGTCAGCCCAGTTACCACTGCCCTATGAGCTGGTTTTTTGTGTTTGCAGACTTGGTATTTATTCCTGAGACCCTCTGCCATTGGGGTCATAACAGTATGCCAGGCCAACATTGAATGTTTAATGCATTGCAGAAGTGGGATATAAGAAAGGAAATTCTGATTTTTTTTTTTTTCCCTCTCTTCCTCCCCTTTACCTCTGAGTGGCTTGAGCTTGCTGCAGACATGAATGTCCAGACCTTGATTACAAGTGTGGACCAGCTTGCTGCTCGTGTGCAAAGCATACAAGATTTTGTTACCAGTAGTCCTATGTCTGAACCTAAAATACCTATTCCTGAACTGTTTTCTGGAGACCGATTTAAGTTTAGGAATTTCAGGGATAATTGTAAATTGTTCCTATCTCTGAGACCCCGTTCATCTGGAGACTCAGTTCAGCAAGTTAAAATTGTTATCTCTTTTTTACGGGGCGACCCTCAGGATTGGGCCTTCTCGCTAGCGCCAGGAGATCCGGCATTGGCAAATATTGATGCGTTTTTTCTGGTGCTCGGATTGCTTTACGAGGAACCCAATCTTGAGGTTCAGGCAGAAAAAGCCTTGCTGGCTATTTCTCAGGGCCAGGATGAAGCTGAAGTGTATTGCCAAAAATTTCGGAAATGGTCCGTGCTTACTCAGTGGAATGAGTGTGCTCTGGCCGCAAACTTCAGAAATGGCCTTTCTGAAGCCATTAAGAATGTGATGGTGGGTTTCTCCATTCCTACAAGTCTGAATGATTCCATGGCGCTGGCTATTCAAATTGACCGGCGTTTGCGGGAGCGCAAAACCGCTAATCCTCTGGTGGTGTTGTCTAAACAAACACCTGATTTGATGCAATGTGATAGAATTCAGACCAGAAATGAGCGGAAAAATCATAGACGTCAGAATGGGTTGTGTTTTTACTGTGGTGATTCTACACATGTTATATCAGCATGCTCTAAACGCCTAACAAGGGTTGTTAGTCCTGTCGCCATTGGTAATTTGCAACCTAAATTTATTTTGTCTGTGACTTTAATTTGCTCATTGTCCTCCTACCCTGTTATGGCGTTTGTGGATTCAAGTGCTGCCCTGAGTCTTATGGATCTGTCATTTGCCAAGCGCTGTGGTTTTGTTCTTGAGCCGTTGGTTAATCCTATCCCTCTGAGGGGTATTGTTGCTACGCCATTGGCGGAAAATAAACCGCAGTTTTGGACACAGGTAACCATGTGCATGACTCCTGAACATCGGGAGGTGATTCGTTTTCTTGTTCTGCATAAAATGCATGATTTGGTCGTTTTGGGGTTGCCATGGTTACAGACTCATAATCCAGTCTTGGATTGGAAGGCAATGTCTGTGTCAAGTTGGGGCTGTCAGGGTATTCATGGTGATTCCCCGCCGGTGTCTATTGCTTCCTCTACTCCTTCGGAAGTTCCTGAGTATTTGTCTGATTATCAGGATGTGTTCAGCGAGTCCAGGTCCAGTGTTCTGCCTCCTCATAGGGACTGTGACTGTGCCACAGATTTGATTCCAGGTAGCAAATTTCCTAAGGGAAGACTATTTAATCTGTCTGTACCTGAGCATACCGCAATGCGTTCGTATATCAAGGAATCTCTGGAGAAGGGGCATATCCGTCCTTCCTCTTCCCCTCTTGGTGCGGGATTCTTTTTTGTGGCCAAGAAGGACGGATCTTTGAGACCTTGTATTGACTATCGGCTTTTGAATAAAATCACTGTTAAATTTCAGTATCCTTTGCCTCTGTTGTCAGACTTGTTTGCCCGAATTAAAGGTGCCAAGTGGTTCACCAAGATAGATCTTCGTGGTGCGTACAACCTTGTGCGCATTAAGCGAGGAGATGAATGGAAAACCGCGTTTAATACGCCCGAAGGTCATTTTGAGTACTTGGTGATGCCTTTTGGGCTCTCTAATGCTCCTTCAGTGTTTCAGTCCTTTATGCATGATATTTTCCGGAAGTATCTGGATAAATTTATGATCGTTTATCTGGATGATATTCTGTTTTTTTCTGATGACTGGGACTCGCATGTAGAGCAGGTCAGGATGGTGTTTCAGGTTTTGCGTGAGAATGCTTTATTTGTTAAGGGCTCATAGTGTCTCTTTGGAGTACAGAAGGTTCCCTTTTTGGGGTTTATTTTTTCCCCTTCTGCGGTGGAGATGGACCCAGTCAAGGTCCATGGTATTCATGATTGGACTCAACCCACGTCAGTTAAGAGTCTTCAGAAGTTCTTGGGTTTTGCTAACTTCTACCGTCGTTTTATTGCTAATTTTTCTAGCATTGCTAAACCTTTGACGGATATGACCAAGAAAGGTTCTGATGTTGCTAACTGGGCTCCTGCAGCCGTGGAGGCTTTCCAGGAGTTGAAGCGCCGGTTTACTTCGGCGCCTGTTTTGTGCAAGCCTGATGTCTCACTTCCCTTTCAGGTTGAAGTGGATGCTTCTGAGATTGGGGCAGGGGCCGTTTTGTCGCAGAGAGGCCCTGGTTGCTCTGTGATGAGACCTTGTGCCTTTTTCTCGAGGAAGTTTTCGCCTGCTGAGCGGAATTATGATGTTGGCAATCGGGAGTTGTTGGCCATGAAGTGGGCATTTGAGGAGTGGCGTCATTGGCTCGAGGGTGCTAAGCATCATGTGGTGGTCTTGACTGATCACAAAAATTTGATGTATCTCGAGTCTGCTAAACGCCTCAATCCTAGACAGGCCCGCTGGTCATTGTTTTTCTCCTGTTTTGACTTTGTGGTCTCGTATTTACCAGGTTCAAAGAATGTGAAGGCTGATGCTCTTTCAAGGAGCTTTGTGCCTGACTCTCCGGGAGTCGCAGAACCAGTTGGTATTCTTAAAGAGGGAGTTATCTTGTCAGCCATTTCTCCGGATTTGCGACGTGTGTTGCAGAGATTTCAGGCTGGTAGACCTGACTCTTGTCCACCTGACAGACTGTTTGTTCCTGATAAGTGGACCAGCAGAGTCATTTCCGAGGTTCATTCCTCGGTGTTGGCAGGGCATCCGGGAATTTTTGGCACCAGAGATCTGGTGGCTAGGTCCTTTTGGTGGCCTTCCTTGTCACGGGATGTGCGGTCGTTTGTGCAGTCCTGTGGGACTTGTGCTCGAGCTAAGCCTTGCTGTTCGCGTGCCAGCGAGTTGCTCTTGCCCTTGCCTGTCCCGAAGAGGCCTTGGACACACATTTCCATGGATTTCATTTCAGATCTCCCGGTGTCTCAGGGCATGTCTGTCATCTGGGTGGTATGTGATCGCTTTTCTAAGATGGTCCATTTGGTACCTTTGCCTAAGCTGCCTTCCTCTTCCGATCTGGTTCCTGTGTTCTTTCAGAATGTGGTTCGTTTACACGGCATTCCTGAGAATATTGTGTCTGACAGAGGATCCCAGTTTGTTTCCAGGTTCTGGCGATCCTTTTGTGCTAGGAAGGGCATTGAGTTGTCATTTTCGTCTGCCTTTCATCCTCAGACTAATGGACAAACGGAGCGAACTAATCAGACTCTGGAGGCTTATTTGAGGTGTTTTGTTTCTGCGGATCAGGATGATTGGGTGACCTTCTTGCCGTTGGCTGAGTTTGCCCTTAATAATCGGGCTAGTTCCGCTACATTGGTTTCGCCATTTTTCTGCAACTCTGGTTTCCATCCTCGTTTTTCCTCGGGACATGTGGAGCCTTCTGACTGTCCTGGGGTGGATTCTGTGGTGGATAGGTTGCAGCAGATCTGGAATCATATGGTGGACAACTTAAAGTTGTCACAAGAGAAGTCTCAGCGTTTTGCCAACCGCCGCCGCGGTGTGGGTCCCCGACTTCGTGTTGGGGATTTGGTATGGCTGTCTTCTCGATTTGTTCCTATGAAGGTCTCCTCTCCTAAATTTAAGCCTCGCTTCATCGGTCCTTACAAGATATTGGAAATCCTTAATCCTGTGTCCTTTCGCTTGGATCTTCCTGTGTCGTTTGCCATTCACAACGTGTTCCATAGGTCTTTGTTGCGGCGGTACGTTGTACCTGTGGTTCCTTCTGTTGAGCCTCCTGCTCCGGTGTTGGTTGAGGGCGAGTTGGAGTACGTGGTGGAGAAGATCTTGGATTCTCGTCTCTCCAGGCGGAGGCTTCAGTATCTGGTCAAGTGGAAGGGCTATGGTCAGGAGGATAATTCCTGGGTGGTTGCCTCTGATGTGCATGCGGCCGATTTAGTTCGTGCCTTTCACGCTGCTCATCCTGATCGCCCTGGTGGTCTTGGTGAGGGTTCGGTGACCCCTCCTTAAGGGGGGGGTACTGTTGTGAATTAGACTTTTTGGCTCCCTCTTGTGGTTACTAGTGGTATGACTCTGGGATTGTCTTTTTTCTGTTTGGCACTCACCTGGGTCGTTAGTCCAGGGGTGTCGCTATATTAACTTCCTGGATCCTTAGTCCAGTGCCTGGCATCGTTGTAATCAGATCCTTCTGTTGCTCCTGTCTGCTGGTCCTGGCTCTTGCAAAATTAAGCTAAGTCTTGCTTCTTTGTTTTTTGAGTTACTTGCTTTGCTACTATTTTTGTCCAGCTTGTACTAAATGTGATTTCTGACCTTGCTGGAAGCTCTAGGGGGCTGGTGTTCTCCCCCCGGCCGTTAGACGGTTCGGGGGTTCTTGAATATCCAGCGTGGATATTTTAATAGGGTTTTTGCTGACCATATAAGTCATCTTACTATATTCTGCTATTAGCTAGTGGGCCTCTCTTTGCTAAATACCTAGCTCATTCTTATGTTTGTCTTTTCCTCTTACCTCACCGTTATTATTTGTTGGGGGCTTGTATCCAACTTTTGGGGTCTTTTCTCTGGAGGCAAGAAAGGTCTTTCTTTTCCCTTCTAGGGTTAGTTGGCGCGAGACGTCTAGAACCAACGTAGGCACGTTCCCCGGCTACTTCTATTTGTGGTGCTAGGATTAGATATATGGTCAGCCCAGTTACCACTGCCCTATGAGCTGGTTTTTTGTGTTTGCAGACTTGGTATTTATTCCTGAGACCCTCTGCCATTGGGGTCATAACACCCATCCAGTATGTGGGTTCAGAGGTGTAATGGGGTGCATATGAATTGGTAGCAGGGCAGGCCTTACATTCAATGTAACATTTTTTTCAGGAGGCCCTCCTGGACATCTTATGAAAGGGATATTGTGGTGCGTCGTGATTCTTGGTAGCCCATCCACTCACAGCATAGGCTACAACAGTTTAGGAGACCCACTGTTTAATAATGGCCCTTTAAGAAGATTAATGCCGCCTGATGCCCCAGTAAAATCAGGCTCTGTGACTTTAAGAGTCCTTCCTTCATAAATGAAACAAGACAGGTCTGCTTATGTGTCACACACCACATGGCCAGCTAGGGTTGTTAAATGTTACAATGACATTTCCCAGTTAATGCATTTGTACTGGTTGAGAGTGTGGCACCCCAAGAGTTCAGGTAAGACAGTAGTGCTGCCTTCCTCTTGGGAGGGTAGTGCTATGCCTGGAGACAAGTGAGATTCCCTTTGGCAGGTTATCACACACACAACACCTTCCAAATCCAGGCCAGGAGGGGGAGCTCAAAACCCTCTTTTAGGGCAGCGTCCCTGGATAAAGATCCTGGTTTGGAGGAGGAGCCAGTTCAGTCTGTACAGAAAGTCTGTGAGCGAGGACAGACAGGAAGGGAGGAGAGAGGAGTTACAGGACTCCAGGAGGCTATGAGTAGGCCTCCAAGGAGTCAGTGTGCAGAATCTGGGTACTGAGGCTTTTGTGCAGTACTAAGACACAGAGCAGAACCGGAGGGCATAGGATTTCATGGACATTGCCCATTTGCACGTGTGGTACAGCAGCACCCTGGAGCCTTGAGTCACCATGCGGAGACCCCCCAGAAAGGACGGCTCAAGTTGCCTACCATACAGGCACCTGTCCCAGGACGGGGGAAGAATTAGGACTTTGCTGGCAACACTTTGTGGCAGCAGGGACCTCAGACACAGCGAGCGCAGAGTGAAAGGCCCCAAACCTGACCTACCAAGGGGATTCCACTTGTCTCTGGACTGCCTGGACTCCTAATGTACCTGTTGCCGGTGCCCTGGACTGTGGCCTACCATCTGCAGTAAACCAGGTAAAGACTTACACCCTGTGTCTTATCTTTATTCACCGGCACATACCATCCACGCCTTACACCTGGGACCCCTGGGGACCCTGCTTCACCTGTGGGAAGTGTTCCATCCGTGCTGCAATAACAACCCCCTGCTTCTATGCAGCGTTGGTCCTACTACTGACCGAACACAACAGGTAGCGTCACGACAGACTTTGAACATTTTTCCCTTTAAAGACCATTCCCTTTAACATTGAGGCCCAGAGCCACGGACCGGGTTGTAGCCACCGTGACATCCCCCCTTGCAACCGGACCCGGTGCCGAGTACCCCACTGCCCTGCGGGGGGCGACTCAACTTCAATGTTAAAGTTGCATGTGCATTTTTCAAGGGGTTTTTTTTCGCATTTTTGAGCATTTTTTTGCGGATTTTTCGTGTTTTTTTCAGGAGCTTCCCAATGCAATAATATAGCGGCAAATCTGCGAAAAATCCACAAATTAATGAGCGTGCTGCATTTTTTTTCCGCGATGCATTTTTATCTTGGTAAAAAACGCAGCATGTGCACAAAACTTGCAGAATGCATTAAAAATGATAGGATGCTTAATGTAAGCAATTTTTAAGCATTTTTGTAGCGGAAAACCGCCGCAAAGACGCGAAAAAAACGGAAAAAATCCAGAACATGTGCACGTAGCCTTAGTGTGTTTTTTGTGGCACCGGGAAAAATGGCATGAATCTCAGAAAAAATTGTTTACAGCTGTGAACTAGGAGTCAGGAATGCTTCCAAGGGCGATCCCCATGATGTCCCTGTGTCATTTGAGCAGTGTTTCCATCATTTTCAGACGTTTTTAGACCTTAAAAGGACCCCCAGGGGGATAGCGGTAAAAAATACTCGGGTCTCCCATAGACTTCCAATTTTGACCCGAGCAATGAGCACTCGAGCATTTTAGTGCACGCTCATCACTTCTCAATACACATATCGACAGAGCCTTAAATACATTGAATACTCATATATAGTGTTGAGCGATACCGTCCGATACTTGAAAGTATCGGTATCGGAAAGTATCAACCGATACCGGCAAAGTATCGGATCCAATCCGATACCGATACCCGATACCAATACAAGTCAATGGGACTCAAGTATCGGACGGTATTCCTGATGGTTCCCAGGGTCTGAAGGAGAGGAAACTCTCCTTCAGGCCCTGGGATCCATATTAATGTGTAAAAGAAAGAATTAAAATAAAAAATATTGCTATACTCACCTCTCCGACGCAGCCTGGACCTCAGCGAGGGAACCGGCAGCGTTGTTTGCTTAAAATTCGCGCTTTTCCTTCCTTACGTGAAGTCCCGGCTTGTGATTGGTCACGTGCCGCCCATGTGGCCGCGACGCGACCAATCACAGCAAGCCGTGACGTAATTTTAGGTCTTTCAGGATTTTAAAATTACGTTCTGGCTTGTGATTGGTCGCGTCGCGGTCACATGGGCGACGCGACCAATCACTGTATACATGTTTTCACGAATATTTGAGCCCATGTATCCATTCTATGTCCATTTTGCAAGCCGGCGAGAAAATCTCGCCATACGGATGACACATGGATAATTTTTTGAGAAAAAAATCGCATCCTCGCATTGAATACGGATCACTGTTCAGGAATTTTTCTGTGTATTTCAGCAGTAAAAAACGGACCGTATTTTGATGTTAGGTCTGACCCTGGCCTAATGGTCAATGAACAGCACTCTATGTAGGTAATGACTGATGTGCCAGTGAAGACATTAACCCCTTCCCGACATGTGATGGAATAGTACGTCACATGTCGGGACCCCCGCTTTGATGTGCGCTCCGGCGGTGAGCGCACATCAAAGTCGCGACATGTCAGCTGTTTTTTACAGCTGACATGTGCGCGCAATAGCGGCGGGTGAAATCGCGATCACCCGCCGCTATTAACTAGTTAAATGCCGCTGTCAAACGCAGACAGCGGCATTTAACTACCGCATCCGGCCGTGCGGCCGGATATGAGCGCATCGCCGACCCCCGTCACATGATCGGGGGTCGGCGATGCTCCTCCATTGTAACCATAGAGGTCCTTGAGACCTCTATGGTTACTGATCGCAGGTAGCTGTGAGCGCCACCCTGTGGTCGGCGCTCACAGCACACCTGCAATTCTCCTACATAACAGCGATCTGATGATCGCTGTTATGTAGCAGAGCCGATCGGGCTGTGCCTGCTTCTAGCCTCTAATGGAGGCTATAGAAGCATGGCAAAAGTAAAAAAAAAAAAGTTTTTAAAAATGTGAAAAAAATAAAAAAAATATAAAAGTTTAAATCACCCCCCTTTCGTCCCAATCAAAATAAATCAATAAAAAAAAAACCCAACCTACACATATTTGGTATCGCCGCGTTCAGAATCGCCCGATCTATCAATAAAAAAAAAGCATTAACCTGATCGCTAAATGGCGTAATGAGAAAAAAATTTGAAACGACAGATTTACGTTTTTTTGGTCGCCACGACATTGCATTAAAATGCAATAACGGGCGATCAAAAGAACGTATCTACACCAAAATGCTATTATTAAAAACACCAGCTCGGCACGCAAAAAATAAGCCCTCACCTGACCCCAGATCACGAAAAATGGAGACGCTACGAGTATCGGAAAATGGCACAATTTTGTTTTGTTTTGTTTTTTGCAAAGTTTGGAATTTTTTTTCACCACTTAGGTGAAAAATAACCTAGTCATTTTAGGTGTCTATGAACTCGTAGTGACCTGGAGAATCATAATGGCAGGTCAGTTTTAGCATTTAGTGAACCTAGCAAAATAGGCAAGCAAAAAACAAGTGTGGGATTGCACTTTTTTTGCAATTTCACTGCACTTGGAATTTTTTTCCCGTTTTCTAGTACACGACATGCTAAAACCAATGATGTCGTTCAAAAGTACAACTCGTCCCGCAAAAAATAAGCCCTCACATGGCCAAATTGACGGAAAAATAAAAAAGTTATGGCTCTGGGAAGGAGGGGAGCGAAAAACGAAAACGGAAAAACGGAAAAAGCTCCGGGGGTGAAGGGGTTAAATTCAGATTTAGTCCTGTGAGAACACAGCACACTTCAGTCTTAAGGTACCGTCACACTCAGTGATGCTGCAGCGATATAGACAACGAGCCGATCCCTGCAGCGTCGCTGTTTAGGTCGCTGTAGAGATGTCAAACACAGCAGCTCCAGAACGATGCAGGAGCGATCCTGTGACGTAATGGTGACTCACTTATCGTTCTCACAGGTCGTTAGCTCCATGTTTAACCATGCTGACATCGTTGCTTATGCTGTCAAACACGACGATACAAGCCGATCTGACGACCAAATAAAGTTCTGGACTTCTAGCTCTGACCAGCGATATCACAGCGGGATCCAGATCGCTGCTGCGTGTCAAACACAACAAGATCGCTAACCAGGACGCTGCAACGTCACGGATCGTTCTCGTTCTCGTTGTAAAGTTGCTGAGTGTGAAGGTACCTTTAGATTACTTGCACATCATGATAAAGATGTAAATCGCTGACAGCTCTGAGAGTCCTCAGAATAAATTCTGTGCTGAGGCCGCCCACTTGAGTGGCGATGGTGTGTTGCGCTCTGTCACAATATGTCACAAAAACCTGTACATTTTAACAAGCTGATATCCTCCTTTTCTATATTTTCTTCAGAAATCTGAACCCTTCTATTTGGTCCCACATCCTCCATGCACTCAGTTGCTCTGAATCTGTACTTATACATTTACTAAAAAAAGAGATAAATAGCCAGCTCACCAGTAACCACCGCAGGTGCACGGAACTCCGTTGCAGGAAGACGCAATGTTCATCAGAAAAAAAAGGGAAGTTTAGTTCCAGCTCCTTAAAAAGTAATTTTAATGATATCCAAAAAATTTAAAAACCACATGTACAAGGTGGACAAGCTCCCTCCGCTAAGCCCTTAAGCAAGAGAAGCTATACGTATAGCTTCTCTTGTTTAAGGGCACTTACCAGAGGGAGCTTGTCCACCTTGTACATGTGGTTTTTAATTTTTTTGGATATCATTAAAATTACTTTTTAAGGAGCTGGAACTCAACTTCCCTTTTTTTTCTGATATACATTTACTGACTGATGTTCATGCAGAATTATTTGAATATCTCCCTTATTTCCTCATAGATTGTAATTGTGCTAGCAGGGCCCTCAGTCTTCTTGGTAATTGGTGAATTATGTATTGCTGTATCTAGTATTGGCTGTACAGTACGTCTTCTCTGAATTGTGAAGTGCCGCAGAATATATTGGCACTATAGAAATAAAGATTATTATTATCATAATAATAATTATGATAATAGGCGGGAGAAGGAGGAGGGAGAAGGGGGCAGGTCAAATTGACTTTTATATATATCCCCCTGCCTTTTTGCTTATTCGTTAACATTGGTGTTGTCTATGGGGATCATGAGTTCATGTATTTGACTGTAATTCTGTTTCCGAGCAATGTTTTATTATGCAACACTTTGTGCTAGATTCTTATTGCATGTTTTATTGCTATTTAGAAAAATGAGCTCCTATATTTTTCTATTTGTACCAAATAAACATGTTACATTTTAAACCACAACTATAAAGATAATATTCAAATATCTTACATGGGATTCGTAAAGCTTTTGGATTACAATTAGGCACTGCCAACACAAGTCAGTAAACCTTTACAAAACCTCATAATTTATTGTAACCATAGAGCTGTGCTACATCTTTATAAGAGTTAAAACTTTACAATAATTGTAATGAGAAAGTAATTACAAGAGCTAGCTAATTTCATGAGAAAAACCTAACCCTCTCATTTAAATAAGAAGACAAAACCCCACAAACAACTTTTGTTCACACATGTCTACATTTGCATGATTTACAGTATAATTAGCCTCTCAATACAGTGCTACACTCCAACCCCTTTCCTATCAATCACCTTACAAGGCTTCACAGGGGAATTTCTGCTGGGATGAAAATTGCATTGAAGTAATCTATCAAGCTTTTTTTTCTCAGCCTATGTGCAAAAAGAACTTTCTTCCCTAAAGGGATTGTCCGGCCTTAGGTTACAAGTCTGCAATCTCTGCGCACTGTGAGGATTTTCTAGTGCCGACACCAGGAAAGACCTCAAGTATATGGTTTGCATGCATGCTGTCACATTCCGACTAGATAGGCACAGCCTCGCTTAAAGCAAGAGTATTGAACAAAGCCAGAAACAGTTTTGTCAGAATGTGCCCGGAAATATACAAATCGCATACTTGCAATTACATGACCGCGCACTCCTGGCACCAGAGAATCCTGACAGCACACAGTGCGCGAGATGTGAGGATTCACAAGTCTTCAGTCACATTGACTAACTGCAGACTAACAACCCTTTTTAAGTTGCCGACTGCCTATGTTGGACTACCTACATCGTACTTTTCTAGTGTGTTATATATTAACAGTTAAGATATTTTCATGTATCTGTAATTACAAGGCTGTTTTATGTAAAGGTTTGTTTAAAATGCTGTTTGTGAAGTTTTACGTCCATACTACATAATGACGTGTTTGTAGCATAGTGTGCCTACTTCTAGTTTCTTTCACTGTACACACATTTTTTCTTTAATGAAAATGTTGCTTGATAGTGTGAATCTCCATTGACTTCTGTGTAACTGTTTATTTAATTATTTTACTCACTTATATAGCGCCTTCATATTTCACAACTTTGCAGACATTATCATCACTGTCCCCAATGGGGCTCACTATCTAGAATCTTTGTCTTTGGAGTGTGGGAGGAAACTGGAGTACCCGGCGGAAACCCAAGCAACACTCACCTACTGTATTCTCACCCATCCCTTGTAGATTGTGAGCCCTCGCGGGCAGGGTCCTCACTCCTCCTGTACCAGTTATGACTTGTATTGTTCAAGACTATTGTACTTGTTTTTATTATGTATACCCCTCCTCACTTGTAAAGCGCCATGGAATAAATGGCGCTATAACAATAAATAATAATAATAATAATAATAAACACGGGGAGAACATACAAACTCCTTCCAGAGGTTGCCCATGGCAGAATTTGAACCCACGCCCCTTAGTGCTAACCACTTAGCCATTTAGAAAACCATTTTCAATAAGAAAGAAATATCCTATTTTTAAATAACTTTCTGAAAATAGCGCAGGGGTATAATATTAATTGTATTTATATATATATATATATATATATATATATATATATATATATATATATATATATAGTGCCAAAACATTCCGTAGCAGGGGCATGTACAGACAATAAGGACATTACTGAGTAACAGAACCATTTCAGGAGGACTGGGGCCCTTCTTGCAAGCTTACAATCTATAAGGAGATGGAGGGGGACACAATAGGTAGAAGAAAAACCACATGCCTTCTACAAATGGTGTATACTACGGTGTATGTGACATCCTCCTATAACACCAGAAATCATATATAAATCAGGAAGGGTATGAAGCAATGGCCGGGGGACCACCACGGTGCAGGAAGACTACTGTACACAAGATGAGGTGCAAACAACAAAGGGTAGATTTATTGGAAGGCAAGGGATGAAGTGAATGAGGAAACAGGGGTATACAATGGCAAAAGACAATTTACAAGAGTTACAAACTTTATCTTTCCCGTAAAATAGCACGGTGCTCCAACTATTACAGACTCAAAATATGTCTAACAAGCAAATTTAAACAATAAACAAGTGATGATGCTGCTCTACGTATAACCTCCCTGGCCTTTACTAAGTAGGCCACATGGCTCCCGTATACTGACTATTGAAGCCTACACTAGGCCCTAACATGTGCACCAAACAGGAACAGACTCACGGTGATGTTGGAGAATCAGATCCAGTCCCAGGGGGCCCCCAGCAGTCTAATATGGTGGTGTGCACGGATTTCTGTCAGCTCTGTGAAGCGTGGTCTTCTCCTTGCTTCTGGATCCTAGGGATGCTCATGGTAACTGTAAATCCCTTCCTCTGTATCTTCGTGGCTCTCTTGCAGCTATATCAGGGCACAGTTCTTCTCTCTTTCAGCTATCAGCACAAAAAGTCCTCTCTGCAGCAGCCTCAGCTCACACACGCTGCTACAGCTCCACACCTGCACTCTGCCAGACTAGTTCATCACACTGACTATTGCAGGGGAGAAGCAGAACATTCCATCATGCCAGACAAGGGGGTGCAGCCTCTTAAAGTGACAGCGTGTTCCTTACTGTCCATAACAGCACCACCCTTTTACATGCCTCCCTTCTTAATGATGGTCGTTTTCGGCCATCACAGCATCAGGGTCAAAGTGTAATGGAGGAACGTTCAATGCAGAAACAGCACCTATAGAGGAGGCAATAAAGTTGCAAAAACAGACAGAGCACACTGTTCTACATCTCGGACTGGTGGAACCCCTGCATTAGACCTCTGGGATCTCCGAAGCTCTTGGCTGTCAGGCAAGGCTTGACTATCTTCCAGAGGAACACTTGTTGCAGGAGACATTGTGAGCTCTTGTCTGGTCTCGTCCTCGCATGGCGGTACTGGTACATCCATGGGATTACCGTCTCTGTGCAGCTGAGGACCCCCTCCTGTGTCAGGGACGGTCCACCACTCATCATCGATTTCACCATCAGGCATGGCAGATTCAGGAAGTGGAGTAGCGCCTTCAGGCGACAATGGCGTAGAACAGACCTCAGACCGGCAAGGCCGCAGCATATTTCTGTGAAGTACTCTAGGGGCGGATGCCCCAGTCTCAGTCTGTACCTTGTAGACAGGGCCGTTAGCATACACTCGCTCGATAACTTTGTACGGCTGTACTTCCCATCTCTCACTTAGTTTTCCCTTGGGGCGTTTCTCTCTGACTAATACTCGGTCTCCAGGTTGGATGGGTAACTCTTGAGTCAGTTTGCGGCCCGTATGTTCTTTTTCTTGCAGCTGCTGACCCGCCAACTGCCGTATCGTTTGCAATCGTTGCCGATGCTCTTTCACCCATGAGGTGACAGTTCGCTCCATCAGCTCCTCTGGCTGTTCCAAATTCAGCTCAATGATCTCTTGTCCAGCTCTTCCAAACAACAGTAGATAGGGGGTATAATCCGTGGTGGAGTGGACCCGATTGTTGCAGGTCCAGACCAATTCCGGCAGATAGTCTGGCCAACACGCCTTCTTATCCTCCTCCAACGTTCTCAGCATTTGAAGTAAGGTTCGGTTGGAGCGTTCACAAGCTCCGTTGCCTTGTGGGTGGTAAGGGGTGGTCCGGGACCGCTCAATGCCATACATACAATACAATTCTTCCATCACCTTGCCTTGAAAACATGCGCCTTGGTCGGTGTGGATGTGCTTTGGGCACCCATACACCCGGATGAAGTCTTGATAGATGGCTCGCGCTGCCGATTCCGCAGTCTGATCTCTAGTCGGAGTGACTACTGTGAACTTAGAGAAATGATCGGTCATCACCAAACAGTATTGCAGCCCCCGGGCCGAGTGTCCCATGAGGAGATAGTCGATCATCAAGACTTCTAGCGGTTCCTTAGTTTGTATGGTTTGGATGGGTGCCCTCTGTTCGGTACTCTTAATGAGGTCACATACTCGACATTGCCGGCAAACCTCTTCCACCACAAACTCCAACTGGGGGCAATACACATACCGCTGTAACCATTGGTAGGTCTTTGTGGGGTCGAAGTGTGCTCCAAATTCGTGGGCTTCTTTAGCTACTTCTTGAGCCATTCTTCCTGGGATGACCACTTGCCACCTTACTTCCATATCTTTTGGCTGTTGCCTCTTACGATATAGCACTGACTCTCGCACTTCCAATCTATCCCACTGGTGTAACACACTCCTCATTTCAGAGTCCAGATCATTTCTCTCTTGTTTGCCAGGCTTCTGCTTTTGAGTTACCCACCATTTCATCTGTCTCAGCCCTTCGTCTTCATCCTGAACGTGTCCCCATTCCTCATTGGTTCTCCCCAGGGACCGGGGTAATGCGCAGGCCTCCCTTCTTGACTGGGCCTCAACCATTGGGGGCTTAAACTTACGAAAGTCTGGGGTTTCTTCCTCTTTGAGTTGCTCATCAAGATCTCCCACTGGAGTCTCCACAGTCACTCTTGACAGCGCATCAGCATTTGCATTTTCGGTAGCAGAGCGATAACGGATGGTAAAATCGAACTTGGCTAGGCGAGCCCCCCACCGTTGTTCCAAGGCCCCCAATTTAGCATTCTCAAGGTGGGCCAGGGGATTATTGTCTGTTCGAACTTGAACCTTGGTACCTGTCAGGAAGCCTGCAAACTTTTCTGTCATGGCCCACACCAGGGCCAGGAGCTCTAACCGGAAGGAGCTGTAATTGTGAGGGTTTCTTTCGCTGTCTCGCAGGGACCTGCTAGCATACTCGATGACTCTCTCATGTCCATCCTCTATCTGAGAAAGTACTGCACCGAGTCCATGAAGGCTACCATCTGTGTACAACAGGAATGGATGATCGAAGTCTGTGTAGACCAAAATCGGGGCTGAGGTAAGGGCATTCTTTATAGCCTGGAAGGCCTCGTCTTGTCCCTGTGCCCAGGGGATGCGCTGGGTCTTCGGCACTCCAGCGGTCCCCCTCAACAACTCATTAAGAGGACCCACCACCTTCGCGAAGTCTTTAACAAACTGGCGGTAGTACCCAGCGAGTCCCATGAAGCCTGGAGTTCTCTCACTGTTCGAGGGACTGGCCGCTTCTGGATAGCAGCCACTTTTTCTGACGAGGGTAGAACTCCATCTTGTGACACTATGTGGCCCAGGTACTTGATCTCTCTCTTGAAGAGGTGGTACTTCTTTGGCTTCACCTGTCCAAGCCGGGCAAGGTGTTCTTCGAATTAGGCCAAAAACACAATGATGTCATCCAGATAGATCAGGGTAGCCTCAAAATTTAAGTCTCCCAAACACTTTTCCATCAGCCATTGAAATGTGCCTGGAGCATTGGAGAGCCCGAAGGGCATCTGGTTAAACTCGAACAGCCCCATAGGGAGGATGAAGGCGGTTTTCTCTTTGTCTTTCTCTGCCACGGCTACTTGCCAGGATCCGCTTGCTAGGTCCAGGGTAGAGAAGTACTTGGCTTTCCCCAATGATGTCAAGGATTACTCGATGCGGGGCAATGGATATGAGTCTCGAACAGTGCAGGCATTGAGCTTCCTGTAATCTACACAGAATCGGATGGTCCCATCCTTTTTCTTGACGAGCACCACCGGGGCTGCCCAAGGGCTCTGACTACTCTGCACCACTCCTGAATCCAGCATCTGCCTCAGTAATGTTTTCACCTCTTGATACATCTTGGGCGGGATCTGCCGGTATCATTCTCGAATTGGACGAGCTTCCCCAGTCGGTATCTCATGCGTGATGGCTTCAGTACAGCCAAAATCTTCGGCGTGACGGGCGAATGCGGCCTGATTTTCCCACAGCGTAGTTTCTATTGCTTTCACACGCTCAGGGCCCAGAGCCTTCACATCCACTTCCATTTGATCAAGGATGACTGTCCACTCCACTCCGGGGATGGCGTCTCTTCTTCCCCTGCAGCAACTGTTAGGGTCCACCCCGCACCTTCTTTTGGTGATAAAGACATCTCCTTCTGACTCACCACTTCACCCTAATGTAGGTACACCAGGGCCAGATCTGTCCCTCGTGGCAAGGTGACCTCCCCGGGGCCCACATTCAAAGCTCTTATGGGGACATGTTCTCGCTGGACCACAGCTATCGTACAAGCTATCATGACTTCTTGGTCCACTCCTCCGCCTACCACAGGGTGAACAACCACTTCCAACCCGTCAAGGTTGTGGTGAGTCCCCACTGGAAGGTATACTATAGTTTCTTGCTCGGGAGGTAGGATTACAGGTTCTTTGCCAGGGGCCCTGATGACCCCTACCATCTGATAAGATGGCACACTCTTCTGGGTCCCACAGACGTGGATCAGTCGTTGAAGGGCTTCTAGAGTGGGCTTATGTGTAGTAGACTTCTTCCAATATCCAGGTCCCCATTTGGTAAGCATAATCTGATCGAGTTCACGTAGGATATTCATTCCCAGTACTACAGGCACATCTTCCTTGATAGGCTCAGGGACTAGCAGGATCCCTTTTCTCCCAACTTCTTGTCCACAGATTCGAATATTCATCCACACGACCCCTGTGACCGGGATCGGTTGGCAGCAAACAACCCGATCAATGTCTCTTTTTCTGGCTTGGCCAGGTCCTGGAAATGCTGCTTGAAATACGCTTCCGGCATCGTTGTCATTTGTGACCCGATATCTATCAGGCAATCCACTAGAACTCCTTCGAATTCAGCATGTAGGATGGGGCTCCCAGCAATCAAGTGTTCGTTATGATATGGAGCGGCCTCTCTACTCACCTCCCCCGCAGAGTGCCGCACTGCTGCGGGGGTTGGTAGTTTGTCGGCGGCTTGCGCTGACCTTGAGTATAGTTCCAACAGTCTCTGGCAAGGTGCCCCGTCCTCCACATTTCCAGCATTGGATGCCTCCTCCTCGCCGGGGGGTACCTCGAGCCTGTCCTCATGCCTCCGATGCCTGATGGGAGGGGGCTTGCTCCCACTGATCCCTTATCGGTCAGGCTGAAGAATGGTTGCATGAGTACGGTGGGTCAGACTGTTGTAGTTCCCCCACTCTTCGCTCCATCTGGGTCAGTTTCTCTTGCACGTTGACAAGGGATTGCTGCAAGTCCTGCACCACCTGGACCAGCATGATGGTTTGGGTCCCCTCTGGTATTGGCGCCCTGGACACGCATCACCCCAGACGAATAGCTCTCTTCTTTACTTCGGGCCACTGTTTCCGCCAGGATTTGACGAAACGTAAGAGCCGGATCTGCCCGGACCCATTCTGACAGTGCTCACCTCAAGGATGTGTTGTGCAGTCCCAGAATGAATTGCTCCTGGAGTATCCGTCTTTAGAGCCCATGCCGCCAAATCCATCCGCCTCCTTTCTCTGCATCTCTGCTAACACTTCTTGCAGTGCTGTTGCATACTGAGAAATTCCTTCTTCTTCCCGCTGCAGCCTAGAGAAAAATTTGGCGCGAAGGTGTCCGGTGCTAGCAGTCTCGCCGTAGATCTCTTCCAGGAACTTCACTAGCTCCTTCAGGGTACTGCGGGTGAGTTCTGGTTGTAGGCAGACATTTCTACGGGCTCCTCCCTCTAAGGCAGTTAACGCAATATCCTCTTTGAGGTCTGGGCTGATGTTATAAATCTTCAGGGTGCCTTGCAGCCGGGACTCCCAGTCGGACAGTGGCATATTCTTGCCGTCAAACTTTGGTAGCACACTGGTACCACCAATGCCCACAGCATCTCCATTAACATTAGCATTCCCGCCATTCCTGTCTGCTGCCTCCTTCTTAGGCTACGTTCACATTTGCGTTGTGCGCCGCAGCGTCGGCGCCGCAGCGCACAACGCAAACAAAAACGCAGCAAAACGCATGCACAACGCTGCGTTTTGCGCCGCATGGGTCCTTTTTTTAATTGAATTTGGACGCAGCAAAAATGCAACTTGCTGCGTCCTCTGCGCCCAGACGCGGGCGCCGCAGCGACGCATGCGGCGCAAAACGCAAGTGCGACGCATGTCCATGCGCCCCCATGTTAAATATAGGGGCGCATGACGCATGCGGCGCCGCTGCGGCGCCCGACGCTGCGGCGCCCGCCGCTAATGTGAACGTAGCCTTAGTGACAGTACCCTGTTCGCAGCGCCACTTGAAGCGATGGACGGGGGACCACCACGGTGCAGGAAGACTACTGTACACAAGATGAGGTGCAAACAACAAAGGGTAGATTTATTGGAAGGCAAGGGATGAAGTGAATGAGGAAGATGCAAACAGGGGTATACAATGGCATAAGACAATTTACAAGAGTTATAAACTTTATCTTTCCCGTAAAATAGCACGGTGCCCCAACTATTACAGACTCAAAATATGTCTAACAAGCAAATGTAAACAATAAACAAGTGATGATGATACTCTACGTTTAACCTCCCTGGCCTTTACTAAGTGGGCCACACGGCTCCCGTGTACTGACTATTGAAGCCTACACTAGGCCCTAACATGTGCACCAAACAGGAACAGACTCACGGTGATGTTGGAGAATCAGATCCAGTCCCAGGGGGGCCCCCAGCAGTCTAATATGGTGGTGCGCACGGCTTTCTGTCAGCTCTGTGAAGCGTAGTCTTATCCTTGCTTCTGGATCCTAGGGATGCTCCTGGTAACTGTAAATCCCTTCCTCTGTATCTTTGTGGCTCTCTTGCAGCTATATCAGGGCACAGTTCTTCTCTCTTTCAGCTATCAGCACAAAAAGTCCTCTCTGCAGCAGCCTCAGCTCACACACGCTGCTACAGCTCCACACCTGCACTCTGCCAGACTAGTTCATCACACTGACTATTGCAGGGGAGAAGCAGAACATTCCATCACGCCAGACAAGGGGGTGCAGCCTCTTAAAGTGACAGCGTGTTCCTTACTGTCCATAACAGCACCACCCTCTTACAGGTAGACGGGTTACAATGTCACACACCAGATAATGGACAGTTAATGCCTAATTGTGCCCAAGATAGAAGTTATAAATTAATCTGTACAATTGTTTCCAATTAACCCTGTTTACGCTGATTTTTGCCGTATTAATGTCTGTGCCCCAGGAAGGAAGTTGATGAATTGTAAACGATATCCTAGGGAGACAAGCGATGCTGCATTTACATTTTTGCCTATAGCAATGGCGTTATTACTTTACCCCACAATGCAGGTTTCTCAGTAACACGAGTTACACTTAAATCTACTCAGTATCTTTATTTCTTTAATATAAAATTAAACTAGCAAATAGATGATTGGTCTAGTGGCAATATAAAACAATATCTTAAAACAAAAAACAGGTCACTATTCAATCATTTACATTTTTAATTCACTTTTCTTTTTTTTTTTTCTTGGTATTCGTTGTAGTTTTTTGCTCCAAATTCTTCCAAATGGCACACACGGATCACGAATTTGCTTTAAAAATATTTTTTTAATTTATCTTTTACATTTTTGTGACTTTTTAGTGCAAAAAATGATGCAGAAACTGCACCAACAAAAATCTGGCATACATAAAATCAGGGAGTACTGGAAAGTCACATATGATGAATCATGCAAAAACATCTAGAAACCATCAATTGTGCTGCCCACAGTGGCAAACTAAAGAAAAAAAGCAACAACAGGCGAGCACAAATAAAATAGACATCAGGAAAAGAGGGTTCATATTATTTCAATTAGGAAAAAAAGGGGCTCAGCACTCATTTAACGGCATGTTTACACTGGCCAACAAAAACTGATGGGAACAGTGGTTTAATGTGATTTTTCTATCCCAATAAACCACCATGTTTTTAGCAGACATTCCCTGTGTATAATCATTTTTATGCGCACAAGTGATTTGATCATTGAATAAACATTTTTTCTTAATTGTCCAGTAACTATCATAATGTTATCTGGAGTGATTGGGAACAAAACAAGCATCTGTAGGAACAGTTGTTCATCAATTCTCAGCTTATCTAAATGCACATTAAGGGGTGGTCTGAAAGTAACATTTATTGTAATCCTAAATGTCTGTCTATTTAATGTAACAATCTTATCTATTTTCTAATATACTTAATAATTTTATTAAGTGCTGTAACTGTTTTTTTTTTGTTTGTTTGTTTTTACTACTTAGGCTGCCGTCACACTAGCAGTATTTGATCAGTATTTTACATCAGTATTTGTAAGCCAAAACCAGGAGTGGGTGATAAATACAGAAGTGGTGCATATGTTTCTATTATACTTTTCCTCTAATTGTTCCACTCCTGGTTTTGCCTTACAAATACTGATGTAAAATACTGACCAAATACTGCTAGTGTGACACCGGCCTTACTCTTAATTTGAGAATTCCAGTGCATTGCTGGGATAGTCAGGAGAGTCTTCATCAGGGGCAAAGGCTGCGGTCACTGCAGCAGCCTATGTCCCTAACCCGAAACGAAGTGCCATCAGTAACATCTATTCAGGGGCTGAAAAAATATCCAATATTTTTGGGTACAAAATACTAAGTCTCTTGAAAAACAATTATATCATCGTATCAAAAAAGCTTGGAGAACTCTTCTTAAAATTAACAAATCTTTATTAAACACAACAATTATTAAAACATATATAAATTATAAGGTAGCACATGATTGGACAATACATGGAATGCTCAAGTACAAAGTGGCATTAATACTAGACAATTCTTTAAAAGTACATGATTGTTCCTCATTGTATGGAAATATGGAACTATATTTACTATATATCTGCATGGATTTACTTGTAATAATATTCTCATAACCGAAAAAGAAAAGACTGTAGTCACAGATCTCCACAATTCCTTTATACAAAATCAAGGAAAAGAATTACATCCTATTGATGATTTAAAACATATATCTCACTGTAGTCTTCCCTATAGTTTCTTATATGTATTTTGAAGAGTATACCAAGTACCAATCAATAATTATATATATCTTTATAAATCTGTATCATAGTAGCAGCAAAAATGCATAAACAGATAATTTTCTGAAGTGCAAAGTGCATTATAGCAGTAATACATCGGTGCACGGAAAACCTCATAACAAATATAAACATAAAACTTAGAGCGACATACCTCAAAATCAAACTGAAGGACCACCAGAATTGTGTCACTTTAATAAAGCACAAGTGTCTTCTTCCAGAATGCTAAGAGTGTTCATCCAGAATAGCAGAACTTTTACTTTAAAGATCTTCTTCCTATAACCCCACTAAGCTGAGAATGGCTGCATATAAACATTGCCGCGGCACACAGGGGACTACATGACTCCCTTCCCTCATTGTCAGTGCAATGTATACAACAGAATTTGACATTTTACTTCAATGATATTTTTATGTTTTATGCTTTTATTACAAGAATTGCCCCCTTGTATCATAAAATATTCATTATTTGGACACTATGTTGAGTTTTTCTTTAATTACTCTCACGTGTTAATTACCAAAGGTCATTATCATTACTAGTTTTCTGTATACTTCTGCATGGCTACTGCAAGGCTGATAAAATAGCTCACAAGTCATTTACCATCACTCATTGACTCTTTGTTTATTGTATTCACACCAAAATAAGGTCAAATCACTTTGTTTATGTTGTATTGTCCTAGGTAATATGCACATAACTACCAATGATTCTAGATGTGACTCATGACCTAAGACCCCCACTGAGCAGTCCAAGCCATTAGCAGTCTTCCTGTCCTTTAGATCTCAGTATGACTTGATGTAGTGGCTATTCTCTGAGGAAAGAAACATGGTCTTCTATTGACTTACCCATTTCCACTTTGTGTTGCTTTGTCTTGTCCTTCTGTTCCCTGTGTTGTAACCTGGTCACAACTTCTTGACCCTGTGCCCCCTCCTACACTGTGTTACAACACTATGTACAGTAAAAGAAAACTTTTGCTTTTCTTGTAGAATTGTGGCAAAGTCTCAACGTCCAACTGAGTCCTGGTTTTACCTTCATAGTTCATTTACAGCGAATGATTTTAGTTGTTTGTGTCCAACATAATTGAATATATTGATGTGATATGAGTATGATTGGTATTAAAAGTAGCGTTTTTCTACTAAGACCTCATTCAGAAGTGCATTTTTGACATGTTCCATTTTTGCAAATGAGAAAACTCACTGACCTTACATACAGTATCTACTATATAATTGTCTAAGGGTCACTTCCGTCTGTCTGTCTGTCCTGGATATTCATTGGTCGCGGCCTCTGTCTGTCATGGAATCCAAGTCGCTGATTGGTCTCGCCAGCTGCCTGTCATGGCTACCGCGACCAATCAGCGACTGCCACAGTCCGATTAGTTCCTCCCTACTCCCCTGCAGTCAGTGCCCGGCGCCCTCTCCATACTCCCCGCAGTCACCGCTCACACAGGGTTAATGCCAGCGGTAACGGACCGCATTATGCCGCGGGTAACTCACTCCGTTACCGCCGCTATTAACCCTGTGTGACCACGTTTTTACTATTGATGCTGCCTATGCAGCGTCAATAGTAAAAACATTTAATGTTAAAAATAATTTAAAAAAAAAAAAATCATTATATACTCACTTTCCGCCGCCTTTCCCGCTCCTCGTGATGCTCCGGTGACCGCTCCATCCAAGTGGCAGGTTCCGGTGGCAAGGATGGTATGCGAGAAGGACCTGCCATGACGTCACGGTCATGTGACCACGACATCATCACAAGTCCTGCGCGCCTGCATGAGAAGGACCTGCCATGACGTCACGGTCATGTGACCGCGACATCATCGCAGGTCCTGCGCTCATACCAACCCTGGGACCGGAAGCTGCCGCATGCACCGCACACAGGCGACAGGACTACAAGGGGCCCTCGGAAGGTGAGTATATGTTTATTTTTTATTTTTTAACCTGTGACATACGTGGCTGTGCAATATACTACGTAGCTGGGCAATATACTACGTGACTGGCCAATATACTACGTGGCTGGGCAATATACTACGTGGCTCTGTGCTGTATACTACGTCGCTGTGCAATATACTACGTGGCTCTGTGCTGTATACTACGTCACGGCAATATACTACGTAACTGGGCAATATACTACGTGGCTGGGCAATATACTACGTCACTGGGCAATATACTACGTAACTGGGCAATATACTACGTAGCTGGGCAATATACTACGTGGCTGGGCAATATACTACGTCACTGGGCAATATACTATGTAACTGGTCAATATACTGCGTAGCTGGGCAATATACTACGTGGCTGGGCAATATACTACGTGGTTGGGCAATATACTACGTGAGCTGTGCAATATACTACGTGGACATGCATATTCTAGAATACCCGATGCGGTAGAATCGGGCCACCATCTAGTACTTTATAAAGACTTGCACATTTCAGTATTATCTGCATATGTTACTATCAATGTTTATAATTATACAACATGCCTTGTGGGATGCAATACTATCGCTATGCTGTCCCAATAGAAAGCAATATTCATAAGATGCAATTTTTGTCATTTGATCCATATTTATAGTGCTTTGGAACAAAGCACTATATTGTAATCCGATCATGGATAACTTCTTATTATTATAGTCCTTTGGAACAAAGCACTATATTGTAATCCGATCATGGATAACTTCTTATTATTATAGTCCTTTGGAACAAAGCACTATATTGTAATCCGATCGTGGTAAACTTCTTATTATGGTGCTTGAACCTCCTAGGTTCAAGCACCCAGAGTTGCGCCGCCCGCCAAATCGGACCCGGAGTGGCGCCGCCCGCCAAATCAGACCCGGAGTGGCGCCGCCCGCCAAATCGGACCCGGAGTGGCGCCGCCCGCCAAATCGGACCCGGAGTAACGCCGCCCGCCAAATCGGACCCGGAGTGGCGCCGCCCGCCAAATCGGACCCAGGGTGGCGCCGCCCACCAAATCGGACCCAGGGTGGCGCCGCCCACCAAATCGGACCCAGGGTGGCGCCGCCCGCCAAATTGGACCCAGAGTAACGCCGCCCGCCAAATCGGACCCGGAGTGGCGCCGCCCGCCAAATCGGACCCGGAGTGGAGCCGCCCGCCAAATCGGACCCGGAGTGGCGCCGCCCGCCAAATCGGACCCGGAGTGGCGCCGCCCGCCAAATCGGACCCGGGGTGGCGCCACCCGCCAAATCGGACCCAGGGTGGCGCCTCCCGCCAAATCGGACCCAGTGTGGCGCCGCTTGCCAAATCGGACCCAGAGTGGCGCCGCCCACCAAATCGGACCCAGAGTGACCCGGCCCACCAAATCAGACCCAGAGTGACCCGGCCCACCAAATCGGACCCAGAGTGACCCGGGCCACCAAATCGGACCCAGAGTGACCCGGACCACCAAATCGGACCCAGAGTGGCCTCAACCCTGAGGGGCTACAACTACCAAACCAGCGCCTGAGGGGCACCCAAGTGTGAGTCTTGCAGGGGCAGCCCGGGCACCATTCCAAAGCACTATCTGTAGTTCCTCCAGGAAATACCCATCTAGTTATAGTGCTTTGGAACAAAGCACTATACTGTTATTCCATCGTGGTAAACTTCTTCTTCTTATTATTATTATAGTGCTTTGGAACAAAGCACTATATTGTAATCCGAACGTGGATAACTTATTATTATTATTATTATAGTGCTTTGGAACAAAGCACTATACTGTTATTCCACCGTGGTAAACTTCTTATTCTTATTATTATTATTCAGTCCGCACGTAATGCGGCCCGAACCGCTAAACTCACAGACTCCAGTGAGGTGTCATTTCGAAGCCAGCGTTCCTGAGAGGTGTGCTAAGTATTTTTCGTGTCGATCGGATTTGTAGTTTTGGCGCAATTTGCGTTTGAAAAAAGTGTCTCAATGCATTTCAATAGGGAAATTTTCCAATACGTTTATAATGGGCCTGATTTCTGAGGCAATTTCTAAAAATAACTGCCACCTGGCTGATTACCTCATTGATATGTGCAGTGAGACCCAGTTACTATGCCAACGCCTATAAACTCTACCAGCCCACCAGGTCACAAGTTTTGTCAGATAATATCAGCTCTTAAAGTGACAGTACAGCACAATTACAAAGCACTATCTGTAGTCTTATCATTATTGCCCCGCTCACCAAATCGGACCCAGCCCACCAAATCGGACGAGAGTGCCCACCCTTGCCAAATCGGACCCAGAGTGCCCCCGCCCGCCAAATCGGACCCAGAGTGGCGCCGCCCGTCAAGTCGGACCCAGAGTGGCGCCGCCCGCCAAATCGGACCTAGAGTGGCGCCGCCCGCCAAATCGGACCCAGAGTGGCGCCGCCCGCCAAATCGGACCCAGAGTGGCGCCGCCCGCCAAATCGGACCCAGAGTGGCGCCGCCCGCCAAATCGGACCCAGAGTGGCGCCGCCCGCCAAATCGGACCCAGAGTGGCGCCGCCCGCCAAATCGGACCCAGAGTGGCGCCGCCCGCCAAATCGGACCCAGAGTGGCGCCGCCCGCCAAATCGGACCCAGAGTGACCCGGGCCGCCAAATCGGACCCAGAGTGGCGCCGCCCGCCAAATCGGACCCAGAGTGGCGCCACCCGCCAAATCGGACCCAGAGTGGCGCCGCCCGCCAAATCGGACCCAGAGTTGCGCCGCCCGCCAAATCGGACCCAGAGAGGCGCCGCCCGCCAAATCGAACCCAGAGTGGCGCCGCCCGCCAAATCGGACCCAGAGTGGCGCCGCCCGCCAAATCGGACCCAGAGTGACCCGGGCCACCAAATCGGACCCAGAGTGACCCGGGCCGCCAAATCGGACCCAGAGTGACACGGGCCGCCAAATCGGACCCAGAGTGGCGCCGCCCGCCAAATCGGACCCAGAGTGGCGCCGCCCGCCAAATCGGACCCAGAGTGGCGCCGCCCGCCAAATCGGACCCAGGGTGGCGCCGCCCACCAAGTCGGACCCAGAGTGGCGCCGCCCGCCAAGTCGGACCCAGAGTGGCGCCGCCCGCCAAATCGGACCCAGAGTGACCCGGCCCGCCAAATCGGACCCAGAGTGACCCGGCCCGCCAAATCGGACCCAGAGTGACCCGGCCCGCCAAATCGGACCCAGAGTGACCCGGCCCGCCAAATCGGACCCAGAGTGACCCGGCCCACCAAATCGGACCCAGAGTGGCGCCGCCCGCCAAGTCGGACCCAGAGTGGCGCCGCCCGCCAAGTCGGACCCAGAGTGGCGCCGCCCGCCAAGTCGGACCCAGAGTGGCGCCGCCCGCCAAGTCGGACCCAGAGTGGCGCCGCCCGCCAAGTCGGACCCAGAGTTGCGCAGCCCGCCAAGTCGGACCCAGAGTGGCGCCGCCCGCCAAGTCGAACCCAGAGTGGCGCCGCCCGCCAAGTCGGACCCAGAGTGGCGCCGCCCGTCAAATCGGACCCAGAGTGGCGCCGCCCGTCAAATCGGACCCAGAGTGACCCGGGCCACCAAATCGGACCCAGAGTGACCCGGGCCACCAAATCGGACCCAGAGTGACCCGGGCCACCAAATCGGACCCAGAGTGACCCGGGCCACCAAATCGGACCCAGAGTGACCCGGGCCACCAAATCGGACCCAGAGTGGCCTCAACCCTGAGGGGCTACAACTACCAAACCAGCACCTGAGGGGCACCCAAGTGTGGAAAGTCTTGCAGGGGCAGCCCGGGCACCATTCCAAAGCACTATCTGTAGTTCCTTCAGGAAATACCCATCTAGTTATTATTATTAGGCTGTTTTTCGCAGTTAATGCGGCCCGAACCGCTAAACGCACAGACTCCAGTGAGGTGTCATTTCGAAGCCAGCATCCACGAGAGGTGTGTTAAGTTATTTTCATGTCGATCGGATTTGTAGTTTTGGCGCAATTGGCATTTGAAAATTGTTTCCCCCTCATTGGAAAGCATTGTTTCAATGCATTGCAATAGGGAAATTTTGCTATACGTTTAAAATGGTCTGGTTTCTGAGGCAATTTCTAAAAATAACTTAACTGCCAAATGCCACCTGGCTGATTAACTCATTGATATGCGCAGTCAGACACAGTTACTATGCCAACGCCTATCAACTCCACCAGGTCACAGTTTTGTCAGATAATATCAGCTCTTAAAGTGACAGCACAGCACAATTCCAAAGGACTATCTGTAGTCTTATTATTATTACAGTATACAGCGCAGAACCCCGCAGCATATAGCGCAGAGCCCCGCAGTATACAGCGCAGAGCCCCGCAGTATACAGCGCAGAGCTCCACATTATACAGCGCAGAGCCGCGCAGTATACAGCGCAGAGCCGCGCAGTATACAGCGCAGAGCCCCGCAGCATACAGCGCGGAGCCGCGCAGCATACAGCGCGGAGCCCCGCAGCATACGGCGCAGAGCCGCGCAGCATACGGCGCAGAGCCCCGCAGCATACGGCGCGGAGCCCCGCGGCATACGGCGCAGAGCCCCGCAGTATACAGCGCGGAGCCGCGCAGTATACAGCGCGGAGCCACGCAGAATACAGCGCGGAGCCGTGCAGCATACAGCGCGGAGCCGCGCAGCATACAGCGCCCACCAAATCGGACCCAGAGTGGCTACAACTACCAAACCAGTGCCTGAGGGGCACCCAAGTGTGAAAGTCTTGCTGGGGCAACCCGGGCACCATTCCAAAGCACTATCTGTAGTTCCTTCAGGAAATACCCATCTTTTTCTCTCTGTTATCAGCCATTCCCCGTACTGCTGTCAGTCTATTTCTCTCTGTTATCAGCCATTCCCCTGTCCTGCTGTCAGTCTATTCTCTCTGTTATCAGCCATTCCCCGTCCTGCTGTCAGTCTATTCTCTCTGTTATCAGCCATTCCCCTGTCCTGCTGTCAGTCTATTCTCTCTGTTATCAGCCATTCCGCGTCCTGCTGTCAGTCTATTTCTCTCTGTTATCAGCCATTCCCCGTACTGCTGTCAGTCTATTTCTCTCTGTTATCAGCCATTCCCCTGTCCTGCTGTCAGTCTATTCTCTCTGTTATCAGCCATTCCCCGTCCTGCTGTCAGTCTATTCTCTCTGTTATCAGCCATTCCCCTGTCCTGCTGTCAGTCTATTCTCTCTGTTATCAGCCATTCCCCGTCCTGCTGTCAGTCTATTTCTCTCTGTTATCAGCCATTCCCCGTACTGCTGTCAGTCTATTTCTCTCTGTTATCAGCCATTCCCCTGTCCTGCTGTCAGTCTATTCTCTCTGTTATCAGCCATTACCCGTCCTGCTGTCAGTCTATTTCTCTCTGTTATCAGCAATTCCCCTGTCCTGCTGTCAGTCTATTCTCTCTGTTATCAGCCATTCCCTTGTCCTGCTGTCAGTCTATTCTCTGTTATCAGCCATTCACTTATCCTGCTGTCAGTCAGAGTGACCCGGCCCACCAAATCGGACCCAGAGTGACCCGGCCCACCAAATCGGACCCAGAGTGACCCGGCCCACCAAATCGGACCCAGAGTGACCCGGCCCACCAAATCGGACCCAGAATGACCCGGCCCACCAAACCGGACCCAGAGTGACCCGGCCCACCAAACCGGACCCAGAGTGACCCGGCTCACCAAAACGGACCCAGAATGACCCGGCCCAACAAATCGGACCCAGAGTGACCCGGCCCACCAAATCGGACCCAGAGTGACCCGGCCCACCAAATCGGACCCAGAGTGACCCGGCCCACCAAATCGGACCCAGAGGGACCCGGCCCACCAAATCGGACCCAGAGGGACCCGGCCCACCAAATCGGACCCAGAGGGACCCGGCCCACCAAATCGGACCCAGAGGGGCCCGGGCCACCAAATCGGACCCAGAGTGACCCGGGCCACCAAATCGGACCCAGAGTGACCCGGGCCACCAAATCGGACCAAGAGTGACCCCGGCCACCAAATCGGACCCAGAGTGACCCGGGCCACCAAATCGGACCCAGAGTGACCCGGGCCACCAAATCGGACCCAGAGTGACCCGGGCAACCAAATCGGACCCAGAGTGACCCGAACCACCAAATCAAACCCAGAGTGACCCGGCCCACCAAATCGGACCCAGAGTGACCCGGGCCACCAAATCGGACCCAAAGTGACCCGGGCCACCAAATCGGACCCAGAGTGACCCGGGCCACCAAATCGGACCCAGAGTGACCCGGGTCACCAAATCGGACCCAGAGTGACCCGGGCCACCAAATCGGACCCAGAGTGACCCGGCCCACCAAATCGGACCCAGAGTGACCCGGCCCATCAGATCGGACCCAGAGTGACCCGGCCCACCAAATCGGACCCAGAGTGACCCGGCCCACCAAATCGGACCCAGAGTGACCCGGGCCACCAAATCGGACCCAGAGTGACCCGGGCCACCAAATCGGACCCAGAGTGACCCGGGCCACCAAATCGGACCCAGAGTGACCCGGGCCACCAAATCGGACCCAGAGTGACCCGGCCCACCAAATCGGACCCAGAGTGACCCAGCCCACCAAATCGGACCCAGAGTGACCCGGACCACCAAATCGGACCCAGAGTGACCCGACCCACCAAATCGGACCCAGAGTGACCCGGGCCACCAAATCGGACCCAGAGTGACCCGGGCCACCAAATCGGACCCAGAGTGACCCGGGCCACCAAATCGGACCCAGAGTGACCCGGGCCACCAAATCGGACCCAGAGTGACCCGGGCCACCAAATCGGACCCAGAGTGACCCGGCCCACCAAATCGGACCCAGAGTGACCCGGCCCACCAAATCGGACCCAGAGTGACCCGACCCACCAAATCGGACCCAGAGTGACCCGGGCCACCAAATCGGACCCAGAGTGACCCGGGCCACCAAATCGGACCCAGAGTGACCTGGCCCAACAAATCGGACCCAGAGTGGCGCCACCCGCCAAATCGGACTCAGAGTGGCGCCGCCCGCCAAATCGGACCCAGAGTGGCGCCGCCCGCCAAATCGGACCCAGAGTGGCGCCGCCCGCCAAATCGGACCCAGAGTGGCGCCGCCTGCCAAATCGGACCCAGAGTGACCCCGCCCCCCAAAACGGACCCAGAGTGACCCGGGCCACCAAATCGGACCCAGAGTGACCCGGCCCACCAAATCGGACCCAGAGTGACCCGGGCCACCAAATCGGACCCAGAGTGACCCGGGCCACCAAATCGGACCCAGAGTGGCCTCAACCCTGAGGGGCTACAACTACCAAACCAGCGCCTGAGGGGCACCCAAGTGTGAAAGTCTTGCAGGGGCATCCCGGGCACCATTCCAAAGCTGTAGTTCCTTCAGGAAATACCCATCTAGTTATAGTGCTTTGGAACAAAGCACTATACTGTTATTCCACCGTAGTAAACTTCTTCTTCTTCTTCTTATTATTATTATTAGGCTTTTTTCGCAGTTAATGCGGCCCGAACCGCTGAACGCACAGACTCCAGTGAGGTGTCATTTCGAAGCCAGCGTCCACGAGAGGTGTGCTAAGTTATTTTCATGTCGATCGGATTTGTAGTTTTGGCGCAATTTGCATTTGAAAATTGTTTCCCCCTCATTGGAAAGCATTGTTTCAATGCATTTCAATAGGGAAATTTTGCTATACGTTTAAAATGGGCTGGTTTCTTAGGCAATTTCTAAAAATAACTTAACTGCCAAATGCCACCTGGCTGATTAGCTCATTGATATGCGCAGTCAGACACAGTTACTATGCCAACGCCTATCAACTCCACCAGGTCACAGTTTTGTCAGATAATATCAGCTCTTAAAGTGACAGCACAGCACAATTCCAAAGGACTATCTGTAGTCTTATTATTATTACAGTATACAGCGCAGAGCCCCGCAGCATACAGCGCAGAGCCCCGCAGCATACAGCGCAGAGCCGCGCAGTATACAGCGCAGAGCCGCGCATTATACAGCTCGGAGCCGCGCACCATACAGCGCAGAGCCCCGCAGTATACAGCGCAGAGCCCCGCAGTATACAGCGCAGAGCCGTGCATTATACAGTGCAGAGCCACGCAGCATACAGCGCAGAGCTGCGCAGCATACAGCGCAGAGCCGCGCAGCATACAGCGCAGAGCCCCGCAGCATACATCGCAGAGCCCCGCAGCATACAGCGAAGAGCCGCGCAGCATACAGCGCGGAGCCGCGCAGCTTACAGCGCGGAGCCGCGAAGCATACAGCGCGGAGCCGCGCAGCATACAGCGCGGAGCCCCGCGGCTTACAGCGCGGAGCCGCGCGGCATACAGCGCAGAGCCGCGCGGCATACAGCGCAGAGCCCCGCGGCATACAGCGCAGAGCCCCGCGGCATACAGCGCAGAGCCCCGCGGCATACAGCGCAGAGCCTCGCGGCATACAGCGCAGAGCCACGCGGTATACAGCGCAGAGCCGCGCAGTATACAGCGTAGAGCCGCGCAGTATACAGCGCAGTCAGACCCAGTTACTATGCCAACACCTATGAACTCTACATGAGTCCAGCACACAAGTTTTGTCAGATAATATCAGCTCTTAAAGTGACAGCACAGCACAATTCCAAAGCACTATCTGTAGTCATATTATAATTATTGCCCCGCTCACCAATTCGGACCCCGAGTGGCGCCGCCCGCCAAATCGGACCCAGAGTGGCGCCGCCCGCCAAATCGGACCCAGAGTGGCGCCGCCCGCCAAATCGGACCCAGAGTGGCGCCGCCCGCCAAATCGGACCCAGAGTGGCGCCGCCCGCCAAATCGGACCCAGAGTGGCGCCGCCCGCCAAATCGGACCCAGAGTGGCGCCGCCCGCCAAATCGGACCCAGAGTGGCGCCGCCCGCCAAATCGGACCCAGAGTGACCCGGGCCACCAACTCGGACCCAGAGTGACCCGGGCCACCAAATCGGACCCAGAGTGACCCGGGCCACCAAATCGGACCCAGAGTGACCCGGCCCACCAAATCGGATCCAGAGTGACCCGGGCCACCAAATCGGACCCAGAGTGACCGGGGCCACCAAATCGGACCCAGAGTGACCCGGGCCACCAAATCGGACCCAGAGTGAGCCGGGCCACCAAATCGGACCCAGAGTGACCCGGGCCACCAAATCGGACCCAGAGTGACCCGGGCCACCAAATCGGACCCAGAGTGACCCGGCCCACCAAATCGGACCCAGAGTGACCCGGCCCACCAAATCGGACCCAGAGTGACCCGGCCCACCAAATCGGACCCAGAGTGACCCGGGCCACCAAATCGGACCCAGAGTGACCCGGGCCACCAAATCGGACCCAGAGTGACCCGGGCCACCAAATCGGACCCAGAGTGACCCGGGCCACCAAATCGGACCCAGAGTGACCCGGGCCACCAAATCGGACCCAGAGTGACCCGGGCCACCAAATCGGACCCAGAGTGACCCGGGCCACCAAATCGGACCCAGAGTGACCCGGGCCACCAAATCGGACTCAGAGTGACCCGGGCCACCAAATCGGACCCAGAGTGACCCGGCCCACCAAATCGGACCCAGAGTGACCCGGCCCACCAAATCGGACCCAGAGTGACCCGGCCCACCAAATCGGACCCAGAGTGACCCGGGCCACCAAATCGGACCCAGAGTGACCCGGGCCACCAAATCGGACCCAGAGTGACCAGGGCCACCAAATCTGACCCAGAGTGACCCGGGCCACCAAATCGGACCCAGAGTGACCCGGGCCACCAAATCGGACCCAGAGTGACCCGGGCCACCAAATCGGACCCAGAGTGACCCGGGCCACCAAATCGGACCCAGAGTGACCCGGGCCACCAAATCGGACTCAGAGTGACCCGGGCCACCAAATCGGACCCAGAGTGACCGGGGCCACCAAATCGGACCCAGAGTGACCCGGGCCACCAAATCGGACCCAGAGTGAGCCGGGCCACCAAATCGGACCCAGAGTGACCCGGGCCACCAAATCGGACCCAGAGTGACCCGGGCCACCAAATCGGACCCAGAGTGACCCGGCCCACCAAATCGGACCCAGAGTGACCCGGGCCACCAAATCGGACCCAGAGTGACCCGGGCCACCAAATCGGACCCAGAGTGACCCGGCCCACCAAATCGGACCCAGAGTGACCCGGCCCACCAAATCGGACCCAGAGTGACCCGACCCACCAAATCGGACCCAGAGTGACCCGGGCCACCAAATCGGACCCAGAGTGACCCGGGCCACCAAATCGGACCCAGAGTGACCTGGCCCAACAAATCGGACCCAGAGTGGCGCCACCCGCCAAATCGGACTCAGAGTGGCGCCGCCCGCCAAATCGGACCCAGAGTGGCGCCGCCCGCCAAATCGGACCCAGAGTGGCGCCGCCCGCCAAATCGGACCCAGAGTGGCGCCGCCTGCCAAATCGGACCCAGAGTGACCCCGCCCCCCAAAACGGACCCAGAGTGACCCGGGCCACCAAATCGGACCCAGAGTGACCCGGCCCACCAAATCGGACCCAGAGTGACCCGGGCCACCAAATCGGACCCAGAGTGACCCGGGCCACCAAATCGGACCCAGAGTGGCCTCAACCCTGAGGGGCTACAACTACCAAACCAGCGCCTGAGGGGCACCCAAGTGTGAAAGTCTTGCAGGGGCATCCCGGGCACCATTCCAAAGCTGTAGTTCCTTCAGGAAATACCCATCTAGTTATAGTGCTTTGGAACAAAGCACTATACTGTTATTCCACCGTAGTAAACTTCTTCTTCTTCTTCTTATTATTATTATTAGGCTTTTTTCGCAGTTAATGCGGCCCGAACCGCTGAACGCACAGACTCCAGTGAGGTGTCATTTCGAAGCCAGCGTCCACGAGAGGTGTGCTAAGTTATTTTCATGTCGATCGGATTTGTAGTTTTGGCGCAATTTGCATTTGAAAATTGTTTCCCCCTCATTGGAAAGCATTGTTTCAATGCATTTCAATAGGGAAATTTTGCTATACGTTTAAAATGGGCTGGTTTCTTAGGCAATTTCTAAAAATAACTTAACTGCCAAATGCCACCTGGCTGATTAGCTCATTGATATGCGCAGTCAGACACAGTTACTATGCCAACGCCTATCAACTCCACCAGGTCACAGTTTTGTCAGATAATATCAGCTCTTAAAGTGACAGCACAGCACAATTCCAAAGGACTATCTGTAGTCTTATTATTATTACAGTATACAGCGCAGAGCCCCGCAGCATACAGCGCAGAGCCCCGCAGCATACAGCGCAGAGCCGCGCAGTATACAGCGCAGAGCCGCGCATTATACAGCTCGGAGCCGCGCACCATACAGCGCAGAGCCCCGCAGTATACAGCGCAGAGCCCCGCAGTATACAGCGCAGAGCCGTGCATTATACAGTGCAGAGCCACGCAGCATACAGCGCAGAGCTGCGCAGCATACAGCGCAGAGCCGCGCAGCATACAGCGCAGAGCCCCGCAGCATACATCGCAGAGCCCCGCAGCATACAGCGAAGAGCCGCGCAGCATACAGCGCGGAGCCGCGCAGCTTACAGCGCGGAGCCGCGAAGCATACAGCGCGGAGCCGCGCAGCATACAGCGCGGAGCCCCGCGGCTTACAGCGCGGAGCCGCGCGGCATACAGCGCAGAGCCGCGCGGCATACAGCGCAGAGCCCCGCGGCATACAGCGCAGAGCCCCGCGGCATACAGCGCAGAGCCCCGCGGCATACAGCGCAGAGCCTCGCGGCATACAGCGCAGAGCCACGCGGTATACAGCGCAGAGCCGCGCAGTATACAGCGTAGAGCCGCGCAGTATACAGCGCAGTCAGACCCAGTTACTATGCCAACACCTATGAACTCTACATGAGTCCAGCACACAAGTTTTGTCAGATAATATCAGCTCTTAAAGTGACAGCACAGCACAATTCCAAAGCACTATCTGTAGTCATATTATAATTATTGCCCCGCTCACCAATTCGGACCCCGAGTGGCGCCGCCCGCCAAATCGGACCCAGAGTGGCGCCGCCCGCCAAATCGGACCCAGAGTGGCGCCGCCCGCCAAATCGGACCCAGAGTGGCGCCGCCCGCCAAATCGGACCCAGAGTGGCGCCGCCCGCCAAATCGGACCCAGAGTGGCGCCGCCCGCCAAATCGGACCCAGAGTGGCGCCGCCCGCCAAATCGGACCCAGAGTGGCGCCGCCCGCCAAATCGGACCCAGAGTGGCGCCGCCCGCCAAATCGGACCCAGAGTGACCCGGGCCACCAACTCGGACCCAGAGTGACCCGGGCCACCAAATCGGACCCAGAGTGACCCGGGCCACCAAATCGGACCCAGAGTGACCCGGCCCACCAAATCGGATCCAGAGTGACCCGGGCCACCAAATCGGACCCAGAGTGACCGGGGCCACCAAATCGGACCCAGAGTGACCCGGGCCACCAAATCGGACCCAGAGTGAGCCGGGCCACCAAATCGGACCCAGAGTGACCCGGGCCACCAAATCGGACCCAGAGTGACCCGGGCCACCAAATCGGACCCAGAGTGACCCGGCCCACCAAATCGGACCCAGAGTGACCCGGCCCACCAAATCGGACCCAGAGTGACCCGGCCCACCAAATCGGACCCAGAGTGACCCGGGCCACCAAATCGGACCCAGAGTGACCCGGGCCACCAAATCGGACCCAGAGTGACCCGGGCCACCAAATCGGACCCAGAGTGACCCGGGCCACCAAATCGGACCCAGAGTGACCCGGGCCACCAAATCGGACCCAGAGTGACCCGGGCCACCAAATCGGACCCAGAGTGACCCGGGCCACCAAATCGGACCCAGAGTGACCCGGGCCACCAAATCGGACTCAGAGTGACCCGGGCCACCAAATCGGACCCAGAGTGACCCGGCCCACCAAATCGGACCCAGAGTGACCCGGCCCACCAAATCGGACCCAGAGTGACCCGGCCCACCAAATCGGACCCAGAGTGACCCGGGCCACCAAATCGGACCCAGAGTGACCCGGGCCACCAAATCGGACCCAGAGTGACCAGGGCCACCAAATCTGACCCAGAGTGACCCGGGCCACCAAATCGGACCCAGAGTGACCCGGGCCACCAAATCGGACCCAGAGTGACCCGGGCCACCAAATCGGACCCAGAGTGACCCGGGCCACCAAATCGGACCCAGAGTGACCCGGGCCACCAAATCGGACTCAGAGTGACCCGGGCCACCAAATCGGACCCAGAGTGACCGGGGCCACCAAATCGGACCCAGAGTGACCCGGGCCACCAAATCGGACCCAGAGTGAGCCGGGCCACCAAATCGGACCCAGAGTGACCCGGGCCACCAAATCGGACCCAGAGTGACCCGGGCCACCAAATCGGACCCAGAGTGACCCGGCCCACCAAATCGGACCCAGAGTGACCCGGGCCACCAAATCGGACCCAGAGTGACCCGGGCCACCAAATCGGACCCAGAGTGACCCGGCCCACCAAATCGGACCCAGAGTGACCCGGCCCACCAAATCGGACCCAGAGTGACCCGACCCACCAAATCGGACCCAGAGTGACCCGGGCCACCAAATCGGACCCAGAGTGACCCGGGCCACCAAATCGGACCCAGAGTGACCTGGCCCAACAAATCGGACCCAGAGTGGCGCCACCCGCCAAATTGGACTCAGAGTGGCGCCGCCCGCCAAATCGGACCCAGAGTGGCGCCGCCCGCCAAATCGGACCCAGAGTGGCGCCGCCCGCCAAATCGGACCCAGAGTGGCGCCGCCTGCCAAATCGGACCCAGAGTGACCCCGCCCCCCAAAACGGACCCAGAGTGACCCGGGCCACCAAATCGGACCCAGAGTGACCCGGCCCACCAAATCGGACCCAGAGTGACCCGGGCCACCAAATCGGACCCAGAGTGACCCGGGCCACCAAATCGGACCCAGAGTGGCCTCAACCCTGAGGGGCTACAACTACCAAACCAGCGCCTGAGGGGCACCCAAGTGTGAAAGTCTTGCAGGGGCATCCCGGGCACCATTCCAAAGCTGTAGTTCCTTCAGGAAATACCCATCTAGTTATAGTGCTTTGGAACAAAGCACTATACTGTTATTCCACCGTAGTAAACTTCTTCTTCTTCTTATTATTATTATTATTAGGCTTTTTTCGCAGTTAATGCGGCCCGAACCGCTGAACGCACAGACTCCAGTGAGGTGTCATTTCGAAGCCAGCGTCCACGAGAGGTGTGCTAAGTTATTTTCATGTCGATCGGATTTGTAGTTTTGGCGCAATTTGCATTTGAAAATTGTTTCCCCCTCATTGGAAAGCATTGTTTCAATGCATTTCAATAGGGAAATTTTGCTATACGTTTAAAATGGGCTGGTTTCTTAGGCAATTTCTAAAAATAACTTAACTGCCAAATGCCACCTGGCTGATTAGCTCATTGATATGCGCAGTCAGACACAGTTACTATGCCAACGCCTATCAACTCCACCAGGTCACAGTTTTGTCAGATAATATCAGCTCTTAAAGTGACAGCACAGCACAATTCCAAAGGACTATCTGTAGTCTTATTATTATTACAGTATACAGCGCAGAGCCCCGCAGCATACAGCGCAGAGCCCCGCAGCATACAGCGCAGAGCCGCGCAGTATACAGCGCAGAGCCGCGCATTATACAGCTCGGAGCCGCGCACCATACAGCGCAGAGCCCCGCAGTATACAGCGCAGAGCCCCGCAGTATACAGCGCAGAGCCGTGCATTATACAGTGCAGAGCCACGCAGCATACAGCGCAGAGCTGCGCAGCATACAGCGCAGAGCCGCGCAGCATACAGCGCAGAGCCCCGCAGCATACATCGCAGAGCCCCGCAGCATACAGCGAAGAGCCGCGCAGCATACAGCGCGGAGCCGCGCAGCTTACAGCGCGGAGCCGCGAAGCATACAGCGCGGAGCCGCGCAGCATACAGCGCGGAGCCCCGCGGCTTACAGCGCGGAGCCGCGCGGCATACAGCGCAGAGCCCCGCGGCATACAGCGCAGAGCCCCGCGGCATACAGCGCAGAGCCCCGCGGCATACAGCGCAGAGCCCCGCGGCATACAGCGCAGAGCCTCGCGGCATACAGCGCAGAGCCACGCGGTATACAGCGCAGAGCCGCGCAGTATACAGCGTAGAGCCGCGCAGTATACAGCGCAGTCAGACCCAGTTACTATGCCAACACCTATGAACTCTACATGAGTCCAGCACACAAGTTTTGTCAGATAATATCAGCTCTTAAAGTGACAGCACAGCACAATTCCAAAGCACTATCTGTAGTCATATTATAATTATTGCCCCGCTCACCAATTCGGACCCCGAGTGGCGCCGCCCGCCAAATCGGACCCAGAGTGGCGCCGCCCGCCAAATCGGACCCAGAGTGGCGCCGCCCGCCAAATCGGACCCAGAGTGGCGCCGCCCGCCAAATCGGACCCAGAGTGGCGCCGCCCGCCAAATCGGACCCAGAGTGGCGCCGCCCGCCAAATCGGACCCAGAGTGGCGCCGCCCGCCAAATCGGACCCAGAGTGGCGCCGCCCGCCAAATCGGACCCAGAGTGACCCGGGCCACCAACTCGGACCCAGAGTGACCCGGGCCACCAAATCGGACCCAGAGTGACCCGGGCCACCAAATCGGACCCAGAGTGACCCGGCCCACCAAATCGGATCCAGAGTGACCCGGGCCACCAAATCGGACCCAGAGTGACCGGGGCCACCAAATCGGACCCAGAGTGACCCGGGCCACCAAATCGGACCCAGAGTGAGCCGGGCCACCAAATCGGACCCAGAGTGACCCGGGCCACCAAATCGGACCCAGAGTGACCCGGGCCACCAAATCGGACCCAGAGTGACCCGGCCCACCAAATCGGACCCAGAGTGACCCGGCCCACCAAATCGGACCCAGAGTGACCCGGCCCACCAAATCGGACCCAGAGTGACCCGGGCCACCAAATCGGACCCAGAGTGACCCGGGCCACCAAATCGGACCCAGAGTGACCCGGGCCACCAAATCGGACCCAGAGTGACCCGGGCCACCAAATCGGACCCAGAGTGACCCGGGCCACCAAATCGGACCCAGAGTGACCCGGGCCACCAAATCGGACCCAGAGTGACCCGGGCCACCAAATCGGACCCAGAGTGACCCGGGCCACCAAATCGGACTCAGAGTGACCCGGGCCACCAAATCGGACCCAGAGTGACCCGGCCCACCAAATCGGACCCAGAGTGACCCGGCCCACCAAATCGGACCCAGAGTGACCCGGCCCACCAAATCGGACCCAGAGTGACCCGGGCCACCAAATCGGACCCAGAGTGACCCGGGCCACCAAATCGGACCCAGAGTGACCAGGGCCACCAAATCTGACCCAGAGTGACCCGGGCCACCAAATCGGACCCAGAGTGACCCGGGCCACCAAATCGGACCCAGAGTGACCCGGGCCACCAAATCGGACCCAGAGTGACCCGGGCCACCAAATCGGACCCAGAGTGACCCGGGCCACCAAATCGGACTCAGAGTGACCCGGGCCACCAAATCGGACCCAGAGTGACCCGGCCCACCAAATCGGACCCAGAGTGACCCGGGCCACCAAATCGGACCGAGAGTGACCCGGCCCACCAAATCGGACCCAGAGTGACCCGGCCCACCCAATCGGACCCAGAGTGGCCTCAACCCTGAGGGGCTACAACTACCAAACCAGCGCCTGAGGGGCACCCAAGTGTGAAAGTCTTGCAGGGGCAGCCCGGGCACCATTCCAAAGCACTATCTGTAGTTCCTTCAGGAAATACCCATCTAGTTATAGTGCTTTGGAACAAAGCACTATACTGTTATTCCACCGTAGTAAACTTCTTCTTCTTCTTATTATTATTATTATTAGGCTTTTTTTCGCAGTTAATGCGGCCCGAACCGCTGAACGCACAGACTCCAGTGAGGTGTCATTTCGAAGCCAGCGTCCACGAGAGGTGTGCTAAGTTATTTTCATGTCGATCGGATTTGTAGTTTTGGCACAATTTGCATTTGAAAATTGTTTCCCCCTCATTGGAAAGCATTGTTTCAATGCATTTCAATAGGGAAATTTTGCTATACGTTTAAAATGGGCTGGTTTCTGAGGCAATTTCTAAAAATAACTTAACTGCCAAATGCCACCTGGCTGATTAACTCATTGATATGCGCAGTCAGACACAGTTACTATGCCAACGCCTATCAACTCCACCAGGTCACAGTTTTGTCAGATAATATCAGCTCTTAAAGTGACAGCACAGCACAATTCCAAAGGACTATCTGTAGTCTTATTATTATTACAGTATGCAGAGCAGAGCCCCGCAGTATACAGCGCAGAGCCGCGCAGTATACAGCGCAGAGCCCCGCAGCATACAGCGCAGAGCCGCGCAGTATACATCGCAGAGCCGCGCAGCTTACAGCGCGGAGCCGCGCAGCATACAGCGCGGAGCCCCGCAGCATACAGCGCGGAGCCCCGCAGCATACAGCGCGGAGCCGCACTGTATACAGCGCGGAGCCGCACAGTATACAGCGCGGAGCCGCGCATTATACAGCGCGGAGCCGCGCAGCATACAGCGCGGAGCCGCGCAGCATACAGCACGGAGCCACGCAGCATACAGCGCAGAGCCGCGCAGCATACAGCCCAGAGCCCCGCAGCATACAGCTCAGAGCCCCGCAGCATACAGCGCAGAGCCCCGCAGCATACAGCCCAGAGCCCCGCAGCATACAGCCCAGAGCCCCGCAGCATACAGCTCAGAGCCCCGCAGCATACAGCGCAGAGCCCCGCAGCATACAGCGCAGAGCCCCGCAGCATACAGCGCAGAGCCCCGCAGTATACAGCGCAGAGCCCCGCAGTATACAGCGCAGAGCCCCGCAGTATACAGCGCAGAGCCGCGCAGTATACAGCGCAGAGCCGCGCAGCAAACAGCGCAGTGCCGCGCAGCGTACAGCGCAGAGCCGCGCAGCATACAGCGCAGAGCCCCGCAGCATACAGCTCAGAGCCCCGCAGCATACAGCGCAGAGCCCCGCAGTATACAGCGCAGAGCCGCGCAGTATACAGCGCAGAGCCGCGCAGGATACAGCGCAGAGCCGCGCAGCATACAGCGCAGAGCCGCGCAGCATACAGCGCAGAGCCCCGCAGCATACAGCTCAGAGCCCCGCAGCATACAGCGCAGAGCCCCGCAGCATACAGCGCAGAGCCCCGCAGCATACAGCTCAGAGCCCCGCAGCATACAGCGCAGAGCCCCGCAGTATACAGCGCAGAGCCCCGCAGTATACAGCGCAGAGCCCCGCAGTATACAGCGCAGAGCCGCGCAGTATACAGCGCAGAGCCGCGCAGCAAACAGCGCAGTGCCGCGCAGCATACAGCGCAGAGCCGCGCAGCATACAGCGCAGAGCCCCGCAGCATACAGCTCAGAGCCCCGCAGCATACAGCGCAGAGCCCCGCAGTATACAGCGCAGAGCCTCGCAGTATACAGCGCAGAGCCGCGCAGGATACAGCGCAGAGCCGCGCAGCATACAGCGCAGAGCCGCGCAGCATACAGCGCAGAGCCGCGCAGCATACAGCGCAGAGCCCCGCAGCATACAGCTCAGAGCCCATCGGACCCAGAGTGACCCGGGCCACCAAATCGGACCCAGAGTGACCCGGGCCACCAAATCGGACCCAGAGTGACCCGGGCCACCAAATCGGACTCAGAGTGACCCGGGCCACCAAATCGGACCCAGAGTGACCCGGGCCACCAAATCGGACCCAGAGTGACCCGGGCCACCAAATCGGACCCAGAGTGACCCGAACCACCAAATCAAACCCAGAGTGACCCGGCCCACCAAATCGGACCCAGAGTGACCCGGGCCACCAAATCGGACCCAAAGTGACCCGGGCCACCAAATCGGACCCAGAGTGACCCGGGCCACCAAATCGGACCCAGAGTGACCCGGGTCACCAAATCGGACCCAGAGTGACCCGGGCCACCAAATCGGACCCAGAGTGACCCGGCCCACCAAATCGGACCCAGAGTGACCCGGCCCATCAGATCGGACCCAGAGTGACCCGGCCCACCAAATCGGACCCAGAGTGACCCGGCCCACCAAATCGGACCCAGAGTGACCCGGGCCACCAAATCGGACCCAGAGTGACCCGGGCCACCAAATCGGACCCAGAGTGACCCGGGCCACCAAATCGGACCCAGAGTGACCCGGGCCACCAAATCGGACCCAGAGTGACCCGGCCCACCAAATCGGACCCAGAGTGACCCAGCCCACCAAATCGGACCCAGAGTGACCCGGACCACCAAATCGGACCCAGAGTGACCCGACCCACCAAATCGGACCCAGAGTGACCCGGGCCACCAAATCGGACCCAGAGTGACCCGGGCCACCAAATCGGACCCAGAGTGACCCGGGCCACCAAATCGGACCCAGAGTGACCCGGGCCACCAAATCGGACCCAGAGTGACCCGGGCCACCAAATCGGACCCAGAGTGACCCGGGCCACCAAATCGGACCCAGAGTGACCCGGGCCACCAAATCGGACCCAGAGTGACCCGACCCACCAAATCGGACCCAGAGTGACCCGGGCCACCAAATCGGACCCAGAGTGACCCGGGCCACCAAATCGGACCCAGAGTGACCTGGCCCAACAAATCGGACCCAGAGTGGCGCCGCCCGCCAAATCGGACTCAGAGTGGCGCCGCCCGCCAAATCGGACCCAGAGTGGCGCCGCCCGCCAAATCGGACCCAGAGTGGCGCCGCCCGCCAAATCGGACCCAGAGTGGCGCAGCCTGCCAAATCGGACCCAGAGTGACCCCGCCCCCCAAAACGGACCCAGAGTGACCCGGGCCACCAAATCGGACCCAGAGTGACCCGGCCCACCAAATCGGACCCAGAGTGACCCGGGCCACCAAATCGGACCCAGAGTGACCCGGGCCACCAAATCGGACCCAGAGTGGCCTCAACCCTGAGGGGCTACAACTACCAAACCAGCGCCTGAGGGGCACCCAAGTGTGAAAGTCTTGCAGGGGCATCCCGGGCACCATTCCAAAGCTGTAGTTCCTTCAGGAAATACCCATCTAGTTATAGTGCTTTGGAACAAAGCACTATACTGTTATTCCACCGTAGTAAACTTCTTCTTCTTATTATTATTATTATTATTAGGCTTTTTTCGCAGTTAATGCGGCCCGAACCGCTGAACGCACAGACTCCAGTGAGGTGTCATTTCGAAGCCAGCGTCCACGAGAGGTGTGCTAATTTATTTTCATGTCGATCGGATTTGTAGTTTTGGCGCAATTTGCATTTGAAAATTGTTTCCCCCTCATTGGAAAGCATTGTTTCAATGCATTTCAATAGGGAAATTTTGCTATACGTTTAAAATGGGCTGGTTTCTTAGGCAATTTCTAAAAATAACTTAACTGCCAAATGCCACCTGGCTGATTAGCTCATTGATATGCGCAGTCAGACACAGTTACTATGCCAACGCCTATCAACTCCACCAGGTCACAGTTTTGTCAGATAATATCAGCTCTTAAAGTGACAGCACAGCACAATTCCAAAGGACTATCTGTAGTCTTATTATTATTACAGTATACAGCGCAGAGCCCCGCAGCATACAGCGCAGAGCCCCGCAGCATACAGCGCAGAGCCGCGCAGTATACAGCGCAGAGCCGCGCATTATACAGCTCGGAGCCGCGCACCATACAGCGCAGAGCCCCGCAGTATACAGCGCAGAGCCCCGCAGTATACAGCGCAGAGCCGTGCATTATACAGTGCAGAGCCACGCAGCATACAGCGCAGAGCTGCGCAGCATACAGCGCAGAGCCGCGCAGCATACAGCGCAGAGCCCCGCAGCATACATCGCAGAGCCCCGCAGCATACAGCGAAGAGCCGCGCAGCATACAGCGCGGAGCCGCGCAGCTTACAGCGCGGAGCCGCGAAGCATACAGCGCGGAGCCGCGCAGCATACAGCGCGGAGCCCCGCGGCTTACAGCGCGGAGCCGCGCGGCATACAGCGCAGAGCCGCGCGGCATACAGCGCAGAGCCGCGCGGCATACAGCGCAGAGCCCCGCGGCATACAGCGCAGAGCCCCGCGGCATACAGCGCAGAGCCTCGCGGCATACAGCGCAGAGCCACGCGGCATACAGCGCAGAGCCGCGCAGTATACAGCGTAGAGCCGCGCAGTATACAGCGCAGTCAGACCCAGTTACTATGCCAACACCTATGAACTCTACATGAGTCCAGCACACAAGTTTTGTCAGATAATATCAGCTCTTAAAGTGACAGCACAGCACAATTCCAAAGCACTATCTGTAGTCATATTATAATTATTGCCCCGCTCACCAATTCGGACCCCGAGTGGCGCCGCCCGCCAAATCGGACCCAGAGTGGCGCCGCCCGCCAAATCGGACCCAGAGTGGCGCCGCCCGCCAAATCGGACCCAGAGTGGCGCCGCCCGCCAAATCGGACCCAGAGTGGCGCCGCCCGCCAAATCGGACCCAGAGTGGCGCCGCCCGCCAAATCGGACCCAGAGTGGCGCCGCCCGCCAAATCGGACCCAGAGTGGCGCCGCCCGCCAAATCGGACCCAGAGTGGCGCCGCCCGCCAAATCGGACCCAGAGTGGCGCCGCCCGCCAAATCGGACCCAGAGTGACCCGGGCCACCAACTCGGACCCAGAGTGACCCGGGCCACCAAATCGGACCCAGAGTGACCCGGGCCACCAAATCGGACCCAGAGTGACCCGGCCCACCAAATCGGATCCAGAGTGACCCGGGCCACCAAATCGGACCCAGAGTGACCGGGGCCACCAAATCGGACCCAGAGTGACCCGGGCCACCAAATCGGACCCAGAGTGAGCCGGGCCACCAAATCGGACCCAGAGTGACCCGGGCCACCAAATCGGACCCAGAGTGACCCGGGCCACCAAATCGGACCCAGAGTGACCCGGCCCACCAAATCGGACCCAGAGTGACCCGGCCCACCAAATCGGACCCAGAGTGACCCGGCCCACCAAATCGGACCCAGAGTGACCCGGGCCACCAAATCGGACCCAGAGTGACCCGGGCCACCAAATCGGACCCAGAGTGACCCGGGCCACCAAATCGGACCCAGAGTGACCCGGGCCACCAAATCGGACCCAGAGTGACCCGGGCCACCAAATCGGACCCAGAGTGACCCGGGCCACCAAATCGGACCCAGAGTGACCCGGGCCACCAAATCGGACCCAGAGTGACCCGGGCCACCAAATCGGACTCAGAGTGACCCGGGCCACCAAATCGGACCCAGAGTGACCCGGCCCACCAAATCGGACCCAGAGTGACCCGGCCCACCAAATCGGACCCAGAGTGACCCGGCCCACCAAATCGGACCCAGAGTGACCCGGGCCACCAAATCGGACCCAGAGTGACCCGGGCCACCAAATCGGACCCAGAGTGACCAGGGCCACCAAATCTGACCCAGAGTGACCCGGGCCACCAAATCGGACCCAGAGTGACCCGGGCCACCAAATCGGACCCAGAGTGACCCGGGCCACCAAATCGGACCCAGAGTGACCCGGGCCACCAAATCGGACCCAGAGTGACCCGGGCCACCAAATCGGACTCAGAGTGACCCGGGCCACCAAATCGGACCCAGAGTGACCCGGCCCACCAAATCGGACCCAGAGTGACCCGGGCCACCAAATCGGACCGAGAGTGACCCGGCCCACCAAATCGGACCCAGAGTGACCCGGCCCACCCAATCGGACCCAGAGTGGCCTCAACCCTGAGGGGCTACAACTACCAAACCAGCGCCTGAGGGGCACCCAAGTGTGAAAGTCTTGCAGGGGCAGCCCGGGCACCATTCCAAAGCACTATCTGTAGTTCCTTCAGGAAATACCCATCTAGTTATAGTGCTTTGGAACAAAGCACTATACTGTTATTCCACCGTAGTAAACTTCTTCTTCTTATTATTATTATTATTATTAGGCTTTTTTTCGCAGTTAATGCGGCCCGAACCGCTGAACGCACAGACTCCAGTGAGGTGTCATTTCGAAGCCAGCGTCCACGAGAGGTGTGCTAAGTTATTTTCATGTCGATCGGATTTGTAGTTTTGGCGCAATTTGCATTTGAAAATTGTTTCCCCCTCATTGGAAAGCATTGTTTCAATGCATTTCAATAGGGAAATTTTGCTATACGTTTAAAATGGGCTGGTTTCTGAGGCAATTTCTAAAAATAACTTAACTGCCAAATGCCACCTGGCTGATTAGCTCATTGATATGCGCAGTCAGACACAGTTACTATGCTAACGCCTATCAACTCCACCAGGTCACAGTTTTGTCAGATAATATCAGCTCTTAAAGTGACAGCACAGCACAATTCCAAAGGACTATCTGTAGTCTTATTATTATTACAGTATGCAGAGCAGAGCCCCGCAGTATACAGCGCAGAGCCGCGCAGTATACAGCGCAGAGCCCCGCAGCATACAGCGCAGAGCCGCGCAGTATACATCGCGGAGCCGCGCAGCTTACAGCGCGGAGCCGCGCAGCATACAGCGCGGAGCCCCGCAGCATACAGCGCGGAGCCCCGCAGCATACAGCGCGGAGCCGCACTGTATACAGCGCGGAGCCGCACAGTATACAGCGCGGAGCCGCGCATTATACAGCGCGGAGCCGCGCAGCATACAGCGCGGAGCCGCGCAGCATACAGCACGGAGCCACGCAGCATACAGCGCAGAGCCGCGCAGCATACAGCCCAGAGCCCCGCAGCATACAGCTCAGAGCCCCGCAGCATACAGCGCAGAGCCCCGCAGCATACAGCCCAGAGCCCCGCAGCATACAGCCCAGAGCCCCGCAGCATACAGCTCAGAGCCCCGCAGCATACAGCGCAGAGCCCCGCAGCATACAGCGCAGAGCCCCGCAGCATACAGCGCAGAGCCCCGCAGTATACAGCGCAGAGCCCCGCAGTATACAGCGCAGAGCCGCGCAGCAAACAGCGCAGTGCCGCGCAGCATACAGCGCAGAGCCGCGCAGCATACAGCGCAGAGCCCCGCAGCATACAGCTCAGAGCCCCGCAGCATACAGCGCAGAGCCCCGCAGTATACAGCGCAGAGCCGCGCAGTATACAGCGCAGAGCCGCGCAGGATACAGCGCAGAGCCGCGCAGCATACAGCGCAGAGCCGCGCAGCATACAGCGCAGAGCCCCGCAGCATACAGCTCAGAGCCCCGCAGCATACAGCGCAGAGCCCCGCAGCATACAGCGCAGAGCCCCGCAGCATACAGCGCAGAGCCCCGCAGTATACAGCGCAGAGCCCCGCAGTATACAGCGCAGAGCCCCGCAGTATACAGCGCAGAGCCGCGCAGTATACAGCGCAGAGCCGCGCAGCAAACAGCGCAGTGCCGCGCAGCATACAGCGCAGAGCCGCGCAGCATACAGCGCAGAGCCCCGCAGCATACAGCGCAGAGCCCCGCAGCATACAGCTCAGAGCCCCGCAGCATACAGCGCAGAGCCCCGCAGTATACAGCGCAGAGCCTCGCAGTATACAGCGCAGAGCCGCGCAGGATACAGCGCAGAGCCGCGCAGCATACAGCGCAGAGCCGCGCAGCATACAGCGCAGAGCCGCGCAGCATACAGCGCAGAGCCCCGCAGCATACAGCTCAGAGCCCATCGGACCCAGAGTGACCCGGGCCACCAAATCGGACCCAGAGTGACCCGGGCCACCAAATCGGACCCAGAGTGACCCGGGCCACCAAATCGGACTCAGAGTGACCCGGGCCACCAAATCGGACCCAGAGTGACCCGGCCCACCAAATCGGACCCAGAGTGACCCGGGCCACCAAATCGGACCGAGAGTGACCCGGCCCACCAAATCGGACCCAGAGTGACCCGGCCCACCCAATCGGACCCAGAGTGGCCTCAACCCTGAGGGGCTACAACTACCAAACCAGCGCCTGAGGGGCACCCAAGTGTGAAAGTCTTGCAGGGGCAGCCCGGGCACCATTCCAAAGCACTATCTGTAGTTCCTTCAGGAAATACCCATCTAGTTATAGTGCTTTGGAACAAAGCACTATACTGTTATTCCACCGTAGTAAACTTCTTCTTCTTCTTATTATTATTATTATTAGGCTTTTTTTCGCAGTTAATGCGGCCCGAACCGCTGAACGCACAGACTCCAGTGAGGTGTCATTTCGAAGCCAGCGTCCACGAGAGGTGTGCTAAGTTATTTTCATGTCGATCGGATTTGTAGTTTTGGCGCAATTTGCATTTGAAAATTGTTTCCCCCTCATTGGAAAGCATTGTTTCAATGCATTTCAATAGGGAAATTTTGCTATACGTTTAAAATGGGCTGGTTTCTGAGGCAATTTCTAAAAATAACTTAACTGCCAAATGCCACCTGGCTGATTAGCTCATTGATATGCGCAGTCAGACACAGTTACTATGCCAACGCCTATCAACTCCACCAGGTCACAGTTTTGTCAGATAATATCAGCTCTTAAAGTGACAGCACAGCACAATTCCAAAGGACTATCTGTAGTCTTATTATTATTACAGTATACAGCGCAGAGCCCCGCAGTATACAGCGCAGAGCCGCGCAGTATACAGCGCAGAGCCCCGCAGCATACAGCGCAGAGCCGCGCAGTATACATCGCAGAGCGGCGCAGCTTACAGCGCGGAGACGCGCAGCATACAGCGCGGAGCCCCGCAGCATACAGCGCGGAGCCCCGCAGCATACAGCGCGGAGCCCCGCTGTATACAGCGCGGAGCCGCACTGTATACAGCGCGGAGCCGCACAGTATACAGCGCGGAGCCGCGCACTATAGAGCGCGGAGCCGCGCAGCATACAGCGCGGAGCCGCGCAGCATACAGCACGGAGCCACGCAGCATACAGCGCAGAGCCGCGCAGCATACAGCCCAGAGCTCGCAGCATACAGCTCAGAGCCCCGCAGCATACAGCTCAGAGCCCCGCAGCATACAGCGCAGAGCCCCGCAGCATACAGCTCAGAGCCCCGCAGCATACAGCGCAGAGCCCCGCAGTATACAGCGCAGAGCCGCGCAGGATACAGCGCAGAGCCGCGCAGGATACAGCGCAGAGCCGCGCAGCATACAGCGCAGAGCCGCGCAGCATACAGCGCAGAGCCGCGCAGCATACAGCGCAGAGCCCCGCAGCATACAGCGCAGAGCCCCGCAGCATACAGCGCAGAGCCCCGCAGCATACAGCGCAGAGCCGCGCAGCATACAGCGCAGAGCCGTGCAGCATACAGCGCAGAGCCGCGCAGTATAGAGCGCAGAGCCGCGCAGTATACAGCGCAGAGCCGCGCAGTATACAGCGCCCACCAAATCGGACCCAGAGTGGCTACAACTACCAAACCAGCGCCTGAGGGGCACCCAAGTGTGAAAGTCTTGCTGGGGCAACCCGGGCACCATTCCAAAGCACTATCTGTAGTTCCTTCAGGAAATACCCATCTTTTTCTCTCTGTTATCAGCCATTCCCCGTACTGCTGTCAGTCTATTTCTCTCTGTTATCAGCCATTCCCCTGTCCTGCTGTCAGTCTATTTCTCTCTGTTATCAGCCATTCCCCGTCCTGCTGTCAGTCTATTCTCTCTGTTATCAGCCATTCCCCTGTCCTGCTGTCAGTCTATTCTCTCTGTTATCAGCCATTCCGTGTCCTGCTGTCAGTCTATTTCTCTCTGTTATCAGCCATTCCCCGTACTGCTGTCAGTCTATTTCTCTCTGTTATCAGCCATTCCCCTGTCCTGCTGTCAGTCTATTCTCTCTGTTATCAGCCATTCCCCGTCCTGCTGTCAGTCTATTTCTCTCTGTTATCAGCAATTCCCCTGTCCTGCTGTCAGTCTATTCTCTCTGTTATCAGCCATTCCCTTGTCCTGCTGTCAGTCTATTCTCTGTTATCAGCCATTCCCTTATCCTGCTGTCAGTCAGAGTTACCCGGCCCACCAAATCGGACCCAGAGTGACCCGGCCCACCAAATCGGACCCAGAGTGACCCGGCCCACCAAATCGGACCCAGAGTGACCCGGCCCACCAAATCGGACCCAGAGTGACCCGGCCCACCAAACCGGACCCAGAGTGACCCGGCCCACCAAACCGGACCCAGAATGACCCGGCCCACCAAATCGGACCCAGAGTGACCCGGCCCACCAATTCGGACCCAGAGTGACCCGGCCCACCAAATCGGACCCAGAGTGACCCGGCCCACCAAATCGGACCCAGAGGGACCCGGCCCACCAAATCGGACCCAGAGGGACCCGGCCCACCAAATCGGACCCAGAGGGACCCGGCCCACCAAATCGGACCCAGAGGGACCCGGCCCACCAAATCGGACCCAGAGTGACCCGGCCCACCAAATCGGACCCAGAGTGACCCGGGCCACCAAATCGGACCCAGAGTGACCCGGGCCACCAAATCGGACCCAGAGTGACCCGGGCCACCAAATCGGACCCAAAGTGACCCGGGCCACCAAATCGGACCCAGAGTGACCCGGGCCACCAAATCGGACCCAGAGTGACCCGGGCCACCAAATCGGACCCAGAATGACCCGGCCCACCAAATCGGACCCAGAGTGACCCGGCCCACCAAATCGGACCCAGAGGGACCCGGCCCACCAAATCGGACCCAGAGGGACCCGGCCCACCAAATCGGACCCAGAGGGACCCGGCCCACCAAATCGGACCCAGAGTGACCCGGCCCACCAAATCGGACCCAGAGTGACCCGGGCCACCAAATCGGACCCAGAGTGACCCGGGCCACCAAATCGGACCCAAAGTGACCCGGGCCACCAAATCGGACCCAGAGTGACCCGGGCCACCAAATCGGACCCAGAGTGACCCGGGCCACCAAATCGGACCCAGAATGACCCGGCCCACCAAATCGGACCCAGAGTGACCCGGGCAACCAAATCGGACCCAGAGTGACCCGGGCCACCAAATCAAACCCAGAGTGACCCGGCCCACCAAATCGGACCCAGAGTGACCCGGCCCACCAAATCGGACCCAGAGTGAACCGGCCCACCAAATCGGACCCAGAGTGACCCGGCCCACCAAATCGGACCCAGAGTGGCCTCAACCCTGAGGGGCTACAACTACCAAACCAGCGCCTGAGGGGCACCCAAGTGTGAAAGTCTTGCAGGGGCAGCCCGGGCACCATTCCAAAGCACTATCTGTAGTTCCTTCAGGAAATACCCATCTAGTTATTATTATTATGGTGCTTGAACCTCCTAGGTTCAAGCAACATATTGTAATCCGATTTCTTATATTTTATTATTATTCTTCTTCTTCTCCGCGTTTTCCGCAATTAATGCGGCCCGAACCACTCGGCGCAGAGACCCCGTTCAGGCGGCGTTTCGAAGGCCTCGGTGGGGACAGGTGTGCTATGACATTTATAGTCGATCCGATATGTAGATTTTATTTAAATCGCATTTAAAAAAAAAAATTTCCCATAGGAAATAATGGCGAACCTTCCATTACCCCCAGCTTGACCTTCCAAAGATGGCAGCTATGCAAATGTACGGTGTCCATTTTAGGACATGATCATTTATCACAGTCAAACATCAGAATAAAGTCAATATGACACCCTCTCGTCCCGTGTGTGAAAAGTAAGTGCTCCCCCGGCCCCGTGTGTGAAAAGTAAGTGCCCCCCGGCCCCGTGTGTCAAAAGTAAGTGCCCCCCGGCCCCGTGTGTGAAAAGTAAGTGCCCCCCGGCCCCGTGTGTGAAAAGTAAGTGCCCCCCGGCCCTGTGTGTGAAAAGTAAGTGCCCCCCGGCCCCGTGTGTGAAAAGTAAGTGCCCCCCCGGCCCCGTGTGTGAAAAGTAAGTGCCCCCCCGGCCCCGCCCACCGAATCGGAGGCCGAGGGTCCCCGGCCACCGAATCGGAGGCCGAGGGTCCCCGGCCACCGAATCGGAGGCCGAGGGTCCCCGGCCTCCAAATCGGAGGCCGAGGGTCCCCGGCCACCAAATCGGAGGCCGAGGGTCCCCGGCCTCCAAATCGGAGGCCGAGGGTCCCCGGCCTCCAAATCGGAGGCCGAGGGTCCCCGGCCACCGAATCGGAGGCCGAGGGTCCCCGGCCACCGAATCGGAGGCCGAGGGTCCCCGGCCTCCAAATCGGAGGCCGAGGGTCCCCGGCCACCGAATCGGAGGCCGAGGGTCCCCGGCCTCCAAATCGGAGGCCGAGGGTCCCCGGCCTCCAAATCGGAGGCCGAGGGTCCCCGGCCACCAAATCGGAGGCCGAGGGTCCCCGGCCTCCAAATCGGGGGCCGAGGGTCCCCGGCCTCCAAATCGGAGGCCGAGGGTCCCCGGCCTCCAAATCGGAGGCCGAGGGTCCCCGGCCACCAAATCGGAGGCCGAGGGTCCCCGGCCTCCAAATCGGAGGCCGAGGGTCCCCGGCCTCCAAATCGGAGGCCGAGGGTCCCCGGCCACCAAATCGGAGGCCGAGGGTCCCCGGCCTCCAAATCGGAGGCCGAGGGTCCCCGGCCTCCAAATCGGAGGCCGAGGGTCCCCGGCCTCCAAATCGGAGGCCGAGGGTCCCCGGCCACCAAATCGGAGGCCGAGGGTCCCCGGCCTCCAAATCGGAGGCCGAGGGTCCCCGGCCTCCAAATCGGAGGCCGAGGGTCCCCGGCCACCAAATCGGAGGCCGAGGGTCCCCGGCCACCAAATCGGAGGCCGAGGGTCCCCGGCCTCCAAATCGGAGGCCGAGGGTCCCCGGCCACCAAATCGGAGGCCGAGGGTCCCCGGCCTCCAAATCGGAGGCCGAGGGTCCCCGGCCTCCAAATCGGAGGCCGAGGGTCCCCGGCCACCAAATCGGAGGCCGAGGGTCCCCGGCCTCCAAATCGGAGGCCGAGGGTCCCCGGCCTCCAAATCGGAGGCCGAGGGTCCCCGGCCTCCAAATCGGAGGCCGAGGGTCCCCGGCCACCAAATCGGAGGCCGAGGGTCCCCGGCCTCCAAATCGGAGGCCGAGGGTCCCCGGCCTCCAAATCGGAGGCCGAGGGTCCCCGGCCACCAAATCGGAGGCCGAGGGTCCCCGGCCTCCAAATCGGAGGCCGAGGGTCCCCGGCCTCCAAATCGGAGGCCGAGGGTCCCCGGCCACCAAATCGGAGGCCGAGGGTCCCCGGCCTCCAAATCGGAGGCCGAGGGTCCCCGGCCACCAAATCGGAGGCCGAGGGTCCCCGGCCTCCAAATCGGAGGCCGAGGGTCCCCGGCCTCCAAATCGGAGGCCGAGGGTCCCCGGCCACCGAATCGGAGGCCGAGGGTCCCCGGCCACCGAATCGGAGGCCGAGGGTCCCCGGCCTCCAAATCGGAGGCCGAGGGTCCCCGGCCACCGAATCGGAGGCCGAGGGTCCCCGGCCTCCAAATCGGAGGCCGAGGGTCCCCGGCCTCCAAATCGGAGGCCGAGGGTCCCCGGCCTCCAAATCGGAGGCCGAGGGTCCCCGGCCACCAAATCGGAGGCCGAGGGTCCCCGGCCTCCAAATCGGAGGCCGAGGGTCCCCGGCCTCCAAATCGGAGGCCGAGGGTCCCCGGCCTCCGATTAAAGTGGCTACCGAGGATTCCTAAATGCCAAAATGGCTACCAAGGATTCCTGCATGCCAAAATGGCTACCAAGGGGCCAAAGTTGCTAACAAGGGGCCCCGCACATCAAAGTTTCTACCAAGGGGTCAAAGTTGCTAACAAGGGGCCCCGCACATCAAAGTGGCTACCAAGGGGCCAAATTGGATACCCAGGGGCAGGGCCCTGCATGCCAGACTTGCTCCTGAGGTTCATTGGCAGCTGGCAGCGCTGTTCAAGCACCATGTATTTCCTTCAGGAAATGCCCATCTAGTTATTATTATTATTATTATTAGGCTTTTTTTCGCAGTTAATGCGGCCCGAACCGCTGAACGCACAGACTCCAGTGAGGTGTCATTTCGAAGCCAGCGTCCACGAGAGGTGTGCTAAGTTATTTTCATGTCGATCGGATTTGTAGTTTTGGTGCAATTTGCATTTGAAAATTGTTTCCCCTTCATTGGAAAGCATTGTTTCAATGCATTTCAATAGGGACATTTTCCTATACGTTTAAAATGGGCTGGTTTCTGAGGCAATTTCTAAAAATAACTTAACTGCCAAATGCCACCTGGCTGATTAGCTCATTGATATGCGCAGTCAGACACAGTTACAATGCCAACGCCTATCAACTCCACCAGGTCACAGTTTTGTCAGATAATATCAGCTCTTAAAGTGACAGCACAGCACAATTCCAAAGGACTATCTGTAGTCTTATTATTATTACAGTATACAGCGAAGAGCCCCGCAGCATATAGCGCAGAGCCCCGCAGTATACAGCGCAGAGCCCCGCAGTATACAGCGCAGAGCCCCGCAGTATACAGCGCAGAGCCCCGCAGTATACAGCTCAGAGCCCCGCAGCATACAGCGCGTAGCCCCGCAGTATACAGCGCGGAGCCCCGCAGTATACAGCGCGGAGCCCCGCAGCATACAGCGCGGAGCCCCGCAGCATACAGCACGGAGCCCCGCAGCATACAGCGCGGAGCCGTGCAGCATACAGCGCGGAGCCGCGCAGCATACAGCGCGGAGCTGCGCATCATACAGCGCAGAGCCACGCAGCAAACAGCGCGGAGCCGCGCAGCATACAGCGCAGAGCCCCACAGTATACAGCAAGGAGTCGCGCAGCATACAGCGTGGAGCCGCGCAGCATACAGCGCGGAGCCGCGCAGCATACAGCGCGGAGCCGCGCAGCATACAGCGCAGAGCCCCGCAGCATACAGCGCAGAGCCCCGCAGCATACAGCGCAGAGCCCCGCAGCATACAGCGCAGAGCCCCGCAGCATACAGCGCAGAGCCCCGCAGTATACAGCGCAGAGCCGCGCAGTATACAGCGCCCACCAAATCGACCCCTGAGGGGCCCCACCCACCAAATCGGACCCAGAGTGGCTACAACTACCAAACCAGTGCCTGAGGGGCACCCAAGTGTGAAAGTCTTGCTGGGGCAACCCGGGCAGCATTCCAAAGCACTATCTGTAATTCTTTCAGGAAGTACCCATCTATTTCTCTCTGTTATCAGCCATTCCCCGTACTGCTGTCAGTCTATTTCTCTCTGTTATCAGCCATTCCCCTGTCCTGCTGTCAGTCTATTCTCTCTGTTATCAGCCATTCCCCGTCCTGCTGTCAGTCTATTCTCTCTGTTATCAGCCATTCCCCTGTCCTGCTGTCAGTCTATTCTCTCTGTTATCAGCCATTCCCCGTCCTGCTGTCAGTCTATTTCTCTCTGTTATCAGCCATTCCCCGTACTGCTGTCAGTCTATTTTTCTCTGTTATCAGCCATTCCCCTGTCCTGCTGTCAGTCTATTCTCTCTGTTATCAGCCATTCCCCGTCCTGCTGTCAGTCTATTTCTCTCTGTTATCAGCAATTCCCCTGTCCTGCTGACAGTCTATTCTCTCTGTTATCAGCCATTCCCTTGTCCTGCTGTCAGTCTATTCTCTGTTATCAGCCATTCCCTTACCCTGCTGTCAGTCAGAGTGACCCGGCCCACCAAATCGGACCCAGAGTGACCCGGCCCACCAAATCGGACCCAGAGTGACCCGGCCCACCAAATCGGACCCAGAGTGACCCGGCCCACCAAATCGGACCCAGAGTGACCCGGCCCACCAAACCGGACCCAGAGTGACCCGGCCCACCAAATCGGACCCAGAGTGACCCGGCCCACCAAACCGGACCCAGAGTGACCCGGCCCACCAAACCGGACCCAGAGTGACCCGGCCCACCAAACCGGACCCAGAGTGACCCAGGCCACCAAATCGGACCCAGAGTGACCCGGGCCACCAAATCGGACCCAGAGTGACCCGGGCCACCAAATTGGACCCAGAGTGACCCGGGCCACCAAATCGGACCCAGAGTGACCCGGGCCACCAAATCGGACCCAGAGTGACCCGGGCCACCAAATCGGACCCAGAGTGACCCGGGCCACCAAATCGGACCCAGAGTGACCCGGGCCACCAAATCGGACCCAGAGTGACCCGGGCCACCAAATCGGACCCAGAGTGACCCGGGCCACCAAATCGGACCCAGAGTGACCCGGCCCACCAAACCGGACCCAGAGTGACCCGGCCCACCAAACCGGACCCAGAGTGACCCGGCCCACCAAACCGGACCCAGAGTGACCCGGCCCACCAAACCGGACCCAGAGTGACCCGGCCCACCAAATCAGACCCATAGTGACCCGGGCCACCAAATCGGACCCAGAGTGACCCGGGCCACCAAATCGGACCCAGAGTGACCCGGGCCACCAAATCGGACCCAGAGTGACCCGGGCCACCAAATCGGACCCAGAGTGACCCGGACCACCAAATCGGATCCAGAGTGACCCGGGCCACCAAATTGGACCCAGAGTGACCCGGGCCACCAAATCGGACCCAGAGTGACCCGGCCCACCAAATCGGACCCAGAGTGACCCGGCCCACCAAATCGGACCCAGAGTGACCCGGCCCACCAAATCGGACCCAGAGTGGCCTCAACCCTGAGGGGCTACAACTACCAAACCAGCGCCTGAGGGGCACCCAAGTGTGAAAGTCTTGCAGGGGCAGCCCGGGCACCATTCCAAAGCACTATCTGTAGTTCCTTCAGGAAATACCCATCTAGTTCTTATTATTATTAGGCTTTTTTCCGCAATTAATGCGGCCCAAACCGTAAAACGCAAAGACTCCAGTGAGGTGTCATTTCGAAGCCAGTGTCCACGAGACGTGTGCTAAGTTATTTTCATGTCGATCGGATTTGTAGTTTTGGTGCAATTTGCATTTGAAAATTGTTTCCCCCTCATTGGAAAGCATTGTTTTCAATGCATTTCAATAGGGAAATTTTCCTATATGTTTAAAATGGGCTGGTTTCTGAGGCAATTTCTAAAAATAACTTAACCGCCAAATGCCACCTGGCTGATTAGCTCATTGATATGCGCAGTCAGACACAGTTACTATGTCAACGCCTATCAACTCCACCAGGTCACCGTTTTGTCAGATAATATCAGCTCTTAAAGTGACAGCACAGCACAATTTCAAAGCACTATCTGTAGTCTTGTTATTATTACAGTATACAGCGCAGAGCCCCGCAGCATACAGCGCAGAGCCCCGCAGTATACAGCGCAGAGCCCCGCAGTATACAGCGCAGAGACGCGCATTATACAGCACGGAGACGCGCAGCATACAGCGCAGAGCCGCGCAGAGCCGCGCAGAGCCGCGCAGCATACAGCGCAGAGCCCCGCAGCATACAGCGCAGAGCCGAGCAGTATACAGCGCAGAGCCCCGCGGCATACAGCGCAGAGCCGCGCATCATACAGCGCAGAGCCCCGCAGCATACAGCGCAGAGCCCCGCAGCATACAGCGCAGAGCCCAGCAGCATACAGCGCAGAGCCCCGCAGTATACAGCGCAGAGCCGCGCAGTATACAGCGCAGAGCCGCGCATTATACAGCGCAGTGCCCCGCAGCATACAGCGCGGAGCCGCGCAGCATACAGCGCAGAGCCGCGCAGCATACAGTGCAGAGCCCCGCAGCATACAGCGCAGAGCCCCGCAGTATACAGCGAAAGCCGCGCATTATACAGCGCAGAGCAGCGCAGCATACAGCGCAGAGCCGCGCAGCATACAGCGCAGAGCCGCGCAGCATACAGCGCAGAGCCCCGCAGCATACAGCGCAGAGCCCCGCAGCATACAGCGCAGAGCCCCGCAGCATACAGCGCAGAGCCGCGCAGTATACAGCGCGGAGCCACGCATTATACAGCGCGGAGCCGCGCAGCATACAGCGCGGAACCACGCAGCATACAGCGCAGAGCCGCGCAGCATACAGCGCAGAGCCGCGCAGAGCCGCGCAGCATACAGTGCAGAGCCCCGCAGTATACAGCGCAGAGCCTTGCAGTATACAGCGCAGAGCCACGCAGTATACAGCGCAGAGCCGCGCAGTATACAGCGCAGAGCCGCGCAGTATACAGCGCAGTCAGACCCAGTTACTATGCCAACGCCTATGAACTCTACATGAGTCCAGCACACAAGTGTTGTCAGATAATATCAGCTCTTAAAGTGACAGCACAGCACAATTCCAAAGCACTATCTGTAGTCATATTATAATTATTGCCTCGCCTGCCAAATCGGACCCAGAGTGGCGCCACCCGCCAAATCGGACCCAGAGTGGCGCCGCCCGCCAAATCGGACCCAGAGTGGCGCCGCCCGCCAAATCGGACCCAGAGTGGCGCCACCCACCAAATCGGACCCAGAGTGGTGCCGCCCGCCAAATCGGACCCAGAGTGGCGCCGCCCGCCAAATCGGACACAGAGTGACCTGGGCCACCAACTCGGACCCAGAGTGACCTGGGCCACCAACTCAGACCCAGAGTGACCCGGGCCACCAATTCGGACCCAGAGTGACCCGGGCCACCAAATCGGACCCAGAGTGACCCGGGCCACCAAATCGGACCCAGAGTGACCCGGCCCACCAAATCGGACCCAGAGTGACCCGGCCCACCAAATCGGACCCAGAGTGACCCGGCCCACCAAATCGGACCCAGAGTGACCCGGCCCACCAAATCGGACCCAGAGTGACCCGGCCCACCAAATCGGACCCAGAGTGACCCGGGCCACCAAATCGGACCCAGAGTGACCCGGGCCACCAAATCGGACCCAGAGTGACCCGGGCCACCAAATCGGACCCAGGGTGACCCGGGCCACCAAATCGGACCCAGAGTGACCCGGGCCACCAAATCGGACCCAGAGTGACCCGGCCCACCAAATCGGACCCAGAGTGACCCGGCCCACCAAATCGGACCCAGAGTGACCCGGCCCACCAAATCTGACCCAGAGTGACCCGGCCCACCAAATCGGACCCAGAGTGACCCGGGCCACCAAATCGGACCCAGAGTGACCCGGGCCACCAAATCGGACCCAGAGTGACCCGGGCCACCAAATCGGACCCAGAGTGACCCGGGCCACCAAATCGGACCCAGAGTGACCCGGGCCACCAAATCGGACCCAGAGTGACCCGGGCCACCAAATCGGACCCAGAGTGACCCAGGCCACCAAATCGGACCCAGAGTGACCCGGCCCACCAAATCGGACCCAGAGTGGCCTCAACCCTGAGGGGCTACAACTACCAAACCAGCACCTGAGGGGCACCCAAGTGTGAAAGTCTTGCAGGGGCTGCCCGGGCACCATTCCAAAGCACTATCTGTAGTTCCTTCAGGAAATACCCATCTAGTTATTATAGTGCTTTGGAACAAAGCACTATACTGTTATTCCACCGTGGTAAACTTCTTCTTATTATTATTATTATTATTCAGTCCGCACGTAATGCGGCCCGAACCGCTTCACTCACAGACTCCAGTGAGGTGTCATTTCGAAGCCAGCATTCCTGAGAGGTGTGCTAAGTATTTTTCGTGCCGATCGGATTTGTAGTTTTTGAGCAATTTGTGTTTGAAAAAAGTGTTTCAATGCATTTCAATAGAGAAATTTTCCAATACGTTTATAATGGGCCTGATTTCTGAGGCAATTTCTAAAAATAACTGCCACCTGGCTGATTAGCTCATTGATATGCGCAGTGAGACCCAGTTACTATGCCAACGCCTATAAACTCTACATCAGCTCACCAGGTCACAAGTTTTGTCAGATAATATCAGCTCTTAAAGTGACAGTACAGCACAATTCCAAACCACTATCCGTAGTCTTATGATTATTAGACTGTGGCCCGATTCTAACTCATCGGGTATTCTAGAATATGCATGTCCACGTAGTATATTGCACAGCCGCGCAGTATACAGTGCAGAGCCGCGCAGTATAAAGCGCAGAGCCGTGCAGTACACAGCGCAGAGCCGCGCAGTACAAAGCGCAGAGCCGCACAGTATAAAGAGCAGAGCCGCGCAGTATACCGCGCAGAGCCGCGCAGTATACCGCGCAGAGCCGCGCAGTACACAGTGCAGAGCCGCGCAGTACACAGCGCAGAGCCGCGCAGTACACAGCGCAGAGCGGCGCAGTGCAAAGCGCAGAGCCGCGCAGTACACAGCGAAGAGCCGCGCAGTACACAGCGCAGAGCCGCGCAGTACATAGCGCAGAGCCGCGCAGTATAAAGCGCAGAGCCTTGGAGTATACAGCGCCGAGCCGTGCAGTACACAGCGCAGAGCCGCGCAGTACACAGCGCAGAGCCGCGCAGTACACAGCGCAGAGCCGCGCAGTATAAAGCGCAGAGCCGTGCAGTACACAGCGCAGAGCCGCGCAGTACAGAGCGCAGAGCCGCACAGTATAAAGAGCAGAGCCGCGCAGTATACCGCGCAGAGCCGCGCAGTATACCGCGCAGAGCCGCGCAGTACACAGTGCAGAGCCGCGCAGTACACAGCGCAGAGCCGCGCAGTACACAGCGCAGAGCCGCACAGTACACAGCGCAGAGCCGCGCAGTAGACAGCGCAGAGCCGCGCAGTACACAGCGCAGAGCCGTGCAGTACACAGCGCAGAGCCGCGCAGTACACAGCGCAGAGCCGCGCAGTACACAGCGCAGAGCCGCGCAGTATAAAGCGCAGAGCCGTGCAGTACACAGCGCAGAGCCGCGCAGAGCCGCGCAGTACACAGCGCAGAGCCGCGCAGTACACAGCGCAGAGCCGCGCAGTACACAGCGCAGAGCCGCGCAGTACACAGCGCAGAGCCGGGCAGTACACAGCGCAGAGCCGCGCAGTACAGAGCGCAGAGCCGCACAGTATAAAGAGCAGAGCCGCGCAGTATACCGCGCAGAGCCGCGCAGTACACAGGGCAGAGCCGCGCAGTACACAGCGCAGAGCCGTGCAGTACACAGCGCAGAGCCGCGCAGTACACAGCGCAGAGCCGCGCAGTACACAGCGCAGAGCCGCGCAGTATAAAGCGCAGAGCCGTGCAGTACACAGCGCAGAGCCGCGCAGAGCCGCGCAGTACACAGCGCAGAGCCACGCAGTACACAGCGCAGAGCCGCGCAGTACACAGCGCAGAGCCGCGCAGTACACAGCGCAGAGCCGGGCAGTACACAGCGCAGAGCCGCGCAGTACAGAGCGCAGAGCCGCACAGTATAAAGAGCAGAGCCGCGCAGTATACCGCGCAGAGCCGCGCAGTACACAGTGCAGAGCCGCGCAGTACACAGCGCAGAGCCGCGCAGTACACAGCGCAGAGCCGGGCAGTACACAGCGCAGAGCCGCGCAGTACAGAGCGCAGAGCCGCACAGTATAAAGAGCAGAGCCGCGCAGTATACCGCGCAGAGCCGCGCAGTACACAGTGCAGAGCCGCGCAGTACACAGCGCAGAGCCGCGCAGTACACAGCGCAGAGCCGCGCAGTACACAGCGCAGAGCGGCGCAGTGCAAAGCGCAGAGCCGCGCAGTATACAGCGCAGAGCCGCGCAGTATACAGCGCAGAGCCGCGCAGTACACAGCGCAGAGCCACGCAGTATACTGTGCAGAGCCGCGTAGTATACAGCGCAGAGCCCCGCATTATACAGCGCAGAGCCGTGCAGTACACAGTGCAGAGCCGTGCAGTACACAGCGCAGAGCCGCGCAGTATACAGCGCAGACACGCGCAGTACACAGCACGGACACGCGCAGTACACAGCGCAGAGCCGCGCAGTACACAGCGCAGAGCCGCGTAGTATACAGCGAAGAGCCACGCAGTATATAGCGCAGAGCCGCACAGTACAAAGCGCAGAGCCGCGCAGTATACAGCGCAGAGCCGCGCAGTATACAGCGCAGAACGCGCAGTACACAGCGCAGAGCCGCGCAGTACACAGCGCAGAGCCGCGCAGTACACAGCGCAGAGCCGCGCAGTACACAGCGCAGAGCCGCGCAGTACACAGCGCAGAGCCGCACAGTATACAGCGTAGAGCCGCGTAGTATACAGCGCAGAGCCACGCAGTATACAGCGCAGAGCCACGCAGTATACAGCGCAGAGCCACGTAGTTATACTGCCCAGTCACGTAGTATATTGTCCAGTCACATAGTATACTGCATATCCCTGTTAAAAAAAAAAAAAAGAATTAAAATAAAAAAGTTACATACTCACCTCCTGGAGCGGCCGGTATCTGATGGTTGTTGCACCTCCTAGAGCGGCCGGTACACGATGCTTGTTGCACCTGGAGTGGCCGGTACCCGATGCTTGTTGCGCGCTCCGGTCCCAAGAGTGCATTGCGGTCTCACGAGATGATGACGTAGCGGTGTTGTGAGACAGAAAGACGGAAGTGCCCTTAGACAATTATATAGTAGATTACCCCGCTCACCAATTCGGAACCCGAGGTACCCGGCCCACCAAATCGGACCCCGAGGGGCCCGGGCCACCAAACCGGACCCAGAGTGACCCCGCCCACTAAATCGGACCCAGAGTGACCCCGCCCACCAAATCGGACCCAGAGTGACCCCTTCCACCAAATCAGACCCAGAGTGACCCCTTCCACCAAATCAGACCCAGAGTGACCCCTTCCACCAAATCGGACCCAGAGTGACCCCGCCCACCAAATCGGACCCAGAGTGACCCCACCCACCAAATCGGACCCTGAGGTGCCCAGCCCACCAAATCAGACCCTGAGGTGCCCAGCCCACCAAATCGGACCGAGTGACCCCACCCACCAAATTGGTCCCTAAGGTGCCCCGCCCACCAAATCGGACCCAGAGTGGCTCTGCCCACCGAATCGGACCCAGAGTGGCCGCGCCCACAGAATCGGACCAAAAGTGACCCCGCCCACCGAATTGGACCTAGATTTACCCCGCCCACAAAATCAGACCCAGATTGACCCAACCCACCAAATCGGACCGCCTGAGGGGCACCCAAGTGTGAAAGTCTTGCAGGGGCAGCCCAGGCACCATTCCAAAGCACTATCTGTAGTTCCTTCAGGAAATACCCATCTAGTTATTATTATTATTATTATTAGGCTTTTTTTCGCAGTTAATGCGGCCCGAACCGCTGAACGCACAGACTCCATTGAGGTGTCATTTCGAAGCCAGCGTCCACGAGAGGTGTGCTAAGTTATTTTCATGTCGATCAGATTTGTAGTTTTGGTGCAATTTGCATTTGAAAATTGTTTCCCCCTCATTGGAAAGCATTGTTTCAATGCATTTCAATAGGGAAATTTTCCTATACGTTTAAAATGGGCTGGTTTCTGAGGCAATTTCTAAAAATAACTTAACTGCCAAATGCCACCTGGCTGATTAGCTCATTGATATGCGCAGTCAGACACAGTTACTATGCCAACGCCTATCAACTCCACCAGGTCACAGTTTTGTCAGATAATATCAGCTCTTAAAGTGACAGCCCAGCAGAATTTCAAAGCACTATCTGTAGTCTTATTATTATTACAGTATACAGCGCAGAGCCCCGCAGCATACAGCGCAGAGCCGCGCAGCATACAGCGCAGAGCCGCGCAGTATACAGCACAGAGCCGCGCATTATACAGCATGGAGCCGCGCAGCATACAGCGCGGAGCCGCGCAGCATACAGCGCGGAGCCGCGCAGCATACAGCGCGGAGCCGCGCATTATACAGCGCAGAGCCACGCAGCATACAGCGCGGAGCCGCGCAGCATACAGCGCAGAGCCGCGCAGTATACAGCGCAGAGCCCCACAGTATACAGCGCAGAGCCCCACAGTATACAGCGCAGATCCGCGCAGCATACAGCGCAGAGCCCCGCAGCATACAGCGCAGAGCCCCACAGTATACAGCGCAGAGCCGCGCAGCATACAGCGCGGAGTCCGCGCAGCATACAGCGCAGAGCCGCGCAGCGTACAGCGCAGAGCCGCGCAGCATACAGCGCAGAGCCCCGCAGCATACAGCTCAGAGCCCCGTAGCATACAGCTCAGAGCCCCGTAGCATACAGCGCAGAGCCCCGCAGTATACAGCGCAGAGCCCTGCAGTATACAGCGCAGAGCCCCGCAGTATACAGCTCAGAGCCCCGTAGCATACAGCGCAGAGCCGCACAGTATACAGCGCAGAGCCGCGCAGTATACAGCGCCCACCAAATCGGCCCCTGAGGGGCCCCACCCACCAAATCGGACCCAGAGTGGCTACAACTACCAAACCAGCGCCTGAGGGGCAACCAAGTGTGAAAGTCTTGCTGGGGCAACCCGGGCACCATTCCAAAGCACTATCTGTAGTTCCTTCAGGAAATACCCATCTATTTCTCTCTGTTATCAGCCATTCCCCTGTCCTGCTGTCAGTCTATTTCTCTCTGTTATCAGCCATTCCCCTGTCCTGCTGTCAGTCTATTCTCTCTGTTATCAGCCATTCCCCTGTCCTGCTGTCAGTCTATTCTCTCTGTTATCAGCCATTCCCCGTCCTGTTGTCAGTCTATTTCTCTCTGTTTTCAGCCATTCCCCGTACTGCTGTCAGTCTATTTCTCTCTGTTATCAGCCATTCCCCTGTCCTGCTGTCAGTCTATTCTCTCTGTTATCAGCCATTCCCCGTCCTGCTGTCAGTCTATTCTCTCTGTTATCAGCCATTCCCCTGTCCTGCTGTCAGTCTATTCTCTCTGTTAACAGCCATTCCCCGTCCTGCTGTCAGTCTATTTCTCTCTGTTATCAGCCATTCCCCGTACTGCTGTCAGTCTATTTTTCTCTGTTATCAGCCATTCCCCTGTTCTGCTGTCAGTCTATTCTCTCTGTTATCAGCCATTCCCCGTCCTGCTGTCAGTCTATTTCTCTCTGTTATCAGCAATTCCCCTGTCCTGCTGTCAGTCTATTCTCTCTGTTATCAGCCATTCCCTTGTCCTGCTGTCAGTCTATTCTCTGTTATCAGCCATTCCCTTATCCTGCTGTCAGTCAGAGTGACCCGGCCCACCAAATCGGACCCAGAGTGACCCAGCCCACCAAATCGGACCCAGAGTGACCCAGCCCACCAAATCGGACACAGAGTGACCCGGCCCACCAAATCGGACCCAGAGTGACCCGGCCCACCAAATATGACCCAGAGTGACCCGGCCCACCAAACCGGACCCAGAGTGACCCGGCCCACCAAACCGGACCCAGAGTGCGACCCGGCCCACCAAACCGGACCCAGAGTGACCCGGCCCACCAAACCGGACCCAGAGTGACCCGGCCCACCAAATCGGACCCAGAGTGACCCGGCCCACCAAATCGGACCCAGAGTGACCCGGCCCACCAAATCGGACCCAGAGTGACCCGGGCCACCAAATCGGACCCAGAGTGACCCGGGCCACCAAATCGGACCCAGAGTGACCCGGGCCTACAAATCGGACCCAGAGTGACCCGGGCCACCAAATCGGACCCAGAGTGACCCGGGCCACCAAATCGGACCCAGAGTGACCCGGGCCACCAAATCGGACCCGGAGTGACCCAGCCCACCAAATCGGACCCAGAGTGACCCGGGCCACCAAATCGGACCCGGTGTGACCCGGCCCACCAAATCGGACCCGGAGTGACCCGGCCCACCAAATCGGACCCGGAGTGACCCGGCCCACCAAATCGGACCCGGAGTGACCAGGCCCACCAAATCGGACCCGGAGTGACCGGGCCCACCAAATCGGACCCGGAGTGACCCGGCCCACCAAATCAGACCCGGAGTGACCCGGCCCACCAAATCGGACCTGGAGTGACCCGGCCCACCAAATCGGACCAGAGTGACCCGGCCCACCAAATCGGACCCAGAGTGACCCGGCCCACGAAATCGGACCCAGAGTGACCCGGCCCACGAAATCAGACCCAGAGTGACCCGGCCCACGAAATCGGACCCAGAGTGACTTGGCCCACGAAATCGGACCCAGAGTGACCCGGGCCACCAAATCGGACCCAGAGTGACCCGGCCCACCAAATCGGACCCAGAGTGACCCGGCCCACCAAATCGGACCCAGAGTGACCCGGCCCACCAAATGGGACCCAGAGTGACCCGGCCCACCAAATCGGACCCAGAGTGACCCGGCCCACCAAATCGGACCCAGAGTGACCCGGCCCACCAAATCGGACCCAGAGTGGCCTCAACCCTGAGGGGCAACAACTACCAAACCAGCGCCTGAGGGGCACCCAAGTGTGAAAGTCATGCAGGGGCAGCCCGGGCACCATTCCAAAGCACTATCTGTAGTTCCTTCAGGAAATACCCATCTAGTTATTCTTATTATTATTCAGTCCGCACGTAATGCGGCCCGAACCGCTTCACTCACAGACTCCAGTGAGGTGTCATTTCGAAGCCAGCGTCCCCAAGAGGTGTGCTAAGTATTTTTCGCGTCGATCGGATTTGTAGTTTTGGCGCAATTTGCGTTTGAAAATGTTTTTTCCCCTCATTGTAATGCATTTCAATAGGGAAATTTTCCCATAGGTTATAATGGCCGGGTTTCTGAGGCAATTTGAAATGTACCTGCCACCTGGCTGATTAGATCATTGATATGCGCAGTCAGGCCCAGTTACTATGCCAACGCCTGCGAACTGTACATGACCACACCAGCACAGTTTTTTTTGTTAGATAATATCAGCTCTTAAAGTGATAGCACAGCACAATTTCAGAGCACTATCTGTAGTCTTATTATAATTATTGCCCCGCTCACCAAATCGGACCCAGAGTGGCGCCGCCCGCCAAATCGGACCCAGAGTGGCGCCGCCCGCCAAATCGGACCCAGAGTGGCCTCAACCCTGAGGGGCTACAACTACCAAACCAGCGCCTGAGGGGCACCCAAGTGTGAAAGTCTTGGTGGGGCAACCCGGGCACCATTCCAAAGCACTATCTGTAGTTCCTTCAGGAAATACCCATCTATTTCTCTCTGTTATCAGCCATTCCCCGTACTGCTGTCAGTCTATTTCTCTCTGTTATCAGCCATTCCCCTGTCCTGCTGTCAGTCTATTCTCTCTGTTATCAGCCATTACCCATCCTGCTGTCAGTCTATTCTCTCTGTTATCAGCCATTCCCCGTCCTGCTGTCAGTCTATTTCTCTCTGTTATCAGCCATTCCCCTGTCCTGCTGTCAGTCTATTCTCTCTGTTATCAGCCATTCCCTTGTCCTGCTGTCAGTCTATTCTCTGTTATCAGCCATTCCCTTATCCTGCTGTCAGTCAGAGTGACCCGGGCCACCAAATCGGACCCAGAGTGACCCGGGCCACCAAATCGGACCCAGAGTGACCCGGGCCACCAAATTGGACACAGAGTGACCCGGGCCACCAAATCGGACCCAGAGTGGCGCCACCCGCCAAATGGGACCCAGAGTGGCGCCGCCCGCCAAATCGGACCCAGAGTGGCGCCGCCCGCCAAATCGGACCCAGAGTGGCGCCGCCCGCCAAATCGGACCCAGAGTGGCGCCGCCCACCAAATCGGTCCCAGAGTGACCCGGCCCACCAAATCGGACCCAAAGTGACCCGGCCCACCAAATCGGACCCAGAGTGGCCTCAACCCTGAGGGGCTACAACTACCAAACCAGCGCCTGAGGGGCACCCAAGTGTGAAAGTCTTGCTGGGGCAACCCGGGCACCATTCCAAAGCACTATCTGTAGTTCCTTCAGGAAATACCCATCTATTTCTCTCTGTTATCAGCCATTCCCCGTACTGCTGTCAGTCTATTTCTCTCTGTTATCAGCCATTCCCCTATCCTGCTGTCAGTCTATTCTCTCTGTTATCAGCCATTACCCATCCTGCTGTCAGTCTATTCTCTCTGTTATCAGCCATTCCCGGTCCTGCTGTCAGTCTATTTCTCTCTGTTATCAGCCATTCCCCTGTCCTGCTGTCAGTCTATTTTCTCTGTTATCAGCCATTCCCTTGTCCTGCTGTCAGTCTATTCTCTGTTATCAGCCATTCCCTTATCCTGCTGTCAGTCAGAGTGACCCGGGCCACCAAATCGGACCCAGAGTGACCCGGGCCACCAAATCGGACCCAGAGTGACCCGGGCCACCAAATCGGACCCAGAGTGACCCGGGCCACCAAATCGGACCCAGAGTGACCCGGGCCACCAAATCGGACCCAGAGTGACCCGGCCCACCAAATCGGACTCAGAGTGACCCGGCCCACCAAATCGGACCCAGAGTGACCCGGCCCACCAAATCGGACCCAGAGTGACCCGGCCCACCAAATCGGACCCAGAGTGACCCGGCCCACCAAATCGGACCCAGAGTGACCCGGCCCACCAAATCGGACGCAGAGTGACCCGGGCCACCAAATCGGACCCAGAGTGACCCGGGCCACCAAATCGGACCCAGAGTGGCCCGGCCCACCAAATCGGACCCAGAGTGACCCGGCCCACCAAATGGGACCCAGAGTGACCCGGCCCACCAAATGGGACCCAGAGTGACCCGGCCCACCAAATGGGACCCAGAGTGACCCGGCCCACCAAATGGGACCCAGAGTGACCCGGCCCACCAAATGGGACCCAGAGTGACCCGGCCCACCAAATCGGACCCAGAGTGACCCGGCCCACCAAATCGGACCCAGAGTGACCCGGCCCACCAAATCGGACCCAGAGTGGCCTCAACCCTGAGGGGCTACAACTACCAAACCAGCGCCTGAGGGGCACCCAAGTGTGAAAGTCTTGCAGGGTCAGCCCGGGCACCATTCCAAAGCACTATCTGTAGTTCCTTCAGGAAACACCCATCTATTTATTATTATTATTCAGTCCGCACGTAATGCGGCCCGAACCGCTTCACTCACAGACTCCAGTGAGGTGTCATTTCGAAGCCAGCGTCCCCAAGAGGTGTGCTAAGTATTTTTCGTGTCGATAGGATTTGTAGTTTTGGCGCAATTGGCGTTTGAAAATTTTTTTCCCCTCATTACTCAATGCATTTCAATAGGGAAATTTTCCCATACATTTATAATGGGCCTGATTTCTGAGGCAATTTCTAAAAATAACTGCCAACTGCCATCTGGCTGATTAGCTCAGACCCAGTTACTATGCCAACACCTACGAACTCTAAATGACACCACCAAGACAGTTTTGCCAGATAATATCAGCTCTTAAAGTGACCCACCCACCAAATCGAGCCCGGAGCTGCGCAGCATACAGCGCAGAGCCGCGCAGCATACAGTGCAGAGCAGCGCAGCATACAGCGCAGAGCCCCGCAGCATACAGCGCAGAGCCCCGCAGCATACAGCGCAGAGCCCCGCAGTATACAGCGCAGAGCCGCGCAGAGCCGCGCAGCATACAGCGCAGAGCCGCGCAGCATACAGCGCAGAGCCCCGCAGCATACAGCGCAGAGCCCCGCAGCATACAGCGCAGAGCCCCGCAGCATACAGCGCAGAGCCGCGCAGCATACAGTGCAGAGCCCCGCAGCATATAGCGCAGAGCCCCGCAGCATACAGCGCAGAGCCCCGCAGCATACAGCGCAGAGCCCCGCAGTATACAGCGCAGAGCCCCGCAGTATACAGCGCAGAGCCGCGCAGTATACAGCGCAGAGCCGCGCAGTATACAGCGCAGTCAGACCCAGTTACTATGCCAACGCCTATGAACTCTACATGAGCCCAGCACACAAGTTTTGTCAGATAATATCAGCTCTTAAAGTGATAGCACAGCACAATTCCAAAGCACTATCTGTAGTCATATTATAATTATTGCCCCGCTCACCAATTCGGACCCCGAGTGACCCCGCCCACCAAATCGGACCCTGAGGTGCCCCGCCCAACAAATCGGACCCTGAGTGGCTCCGCCCACCAAATCGGACCCAGAGTGACCCCGCCCACCAAATCGGACCCTGAGGTGCCCCACCCACCAAATCAGACCCAGAGTGGCTCCGCCCACTAAATCGGACCCAGAGTGATCCTGCCCACCAAATAGGTCCCAGAGTGACCCCGCCCACCAAATAGGTCCCAGAGTGACCCGGCCCACCAAATCGGACCCATAGTGACCCGGCCCACCAAATCGGACCCAGAGTGACCCGGCCCACCAAATCGGACCCAGAGTGACCCGGCCCACCAAATCGGACCCAGAGTGACCCGGCCCACCAAATCGGACCCAGAGTGACCCGGCCCACCAAATCGGACCCAGAGTGACCCGGGCCACCAAATCGGACGCAGAGTGACCCGGGCCACCAAATCGGACCCAGAGTGACCCGGGCCACCAAATCGGACCCAGAGTGGCCCGGCCCACCAAATCGGACCCAGAGTGCCCCGGCCCACCAAATCGGACCCAGAGTGACCCGGGCCACCAAATCGGACCCAGAGTGACGTGGCCCACCAAATCGGACCCTGAAGTGCCCCACCCACCAAATCAGACCCAGAGTGGCTCCGCCCACTAAATCGGACCCAGAGTGATCCTGCCCACCAAATAGGTACAAAAGAGTGACCCCGCCCACCAAATAGGTCCCAGAGTGACCCGGCCCACCATATCGGACCCAGAGTGACCCGGCCCACCAAATCGGACCCAGAGTGACCCGGCCCACCAAATCGGACCCAGAGTGACCCGGGCCACCAAATCGGACCCAGAGTGACCCGGGCCACCAAATCGGACGCAGAGTGACCCGGGCCACCAAATCGGACCCAGAGTGACCCGGGCCACCAAATCGGACCCAGAGTGGCCCGGCCCACCAAATCGGACCCAGAGTGGCCCGGCCCACCAAATCGGACCCAGAGTGACCCGGGCCACCAAATCGGACCCAGAGTGACGTGGCCCACCAAATCGGACCCAGAGTGACCCAGCCCACCAAATCGGACCCAGAGTGGCCCGGCCCACCAAATCGGACCCAGAGTGACCCAGTCCACCAAATCGGACCCAGAGTGGCTCCACCCACCAAATTGGACCCAGAGTGGCCCCGCCCACCAAATCCTCAACCCTGAGGGGCTACAACTACCAAACCAGTATCTGCGGGTCACCCAAGTGTGAAAGTCTTGCAGGGGCAGCCCGGGCACCATTCCAAAGCACTATCTGTAGTTCCTTCAGGAAATACCCATCTAGTTATTATTATTATTCTTCTCTGCGTTTTCCGCAATTAATGCGGCCCGAACCGCTCGGCGCAGAGACCCCGTTCAGGCGGCGTTTCGAAGGCCTCGGTGGGGACAGGTGTGCTATGACTTTTATAGTCGATCCGACATGTAGATTTTATTTAAATCGCATTTTTTAAAAAAAATTTCCCATAGGAAATAATGGCGAACTTTCCATTACCCCCAACTTGACCTTCCAAAGATGGCAGCTATGCAAATGTACGGTGTCCATTTTAGGACATCATCATTTATCAAAGTCAAACATCAGAATAAAGTGACTATGACACCCTCTCGTCCCGTGTGTGAAAAGTAAGTACCCCCCCGGCCCCGTGTGTGAAAAGTGAGTGCCCCCCCGGCCCCGTGTGCAAAAGGAAGTGCGCCCCCCCGGCCCCGTGTGCAAAAGTAAGTGCGGCCCCCGGCCCCGTGTGCAAAAGTAAGTGCGCCCCGTGTGCAAAAGTAAGTGCGCCCCGTGTGCAAAAGTAAGTGCGCCCCCCGGCCCCGTGTGCAAAAGTAAGTGCGCCCCCGGCCCTGTGTGCAAAAGTAAGTGCGCCCCCGGCCCGTGTGCAAAAGTAAGTGCGCCCCCGGCCCCGTGTGCAAAAGTAAGTGCGCCCCCCCGGCCCCGTGTGCAAAAGTAAGTGCGCCCCCCGGCCCCGTGTGCAAAAGTAAGTGCGTCCCCCGTCCCCGTGTGCAAAAGTAAGTGCGCCCCCCGGCCCCGTGTGCAAAAGTACGTGCGCCCCCCGGCCCCATGTGCAAAATTAAGTGCGCCCCCGGCCCCGTGTGCAAAAGTAAGTGCGCCCCCGGCCCCGTGTTCAAAAGTAAGTGCGCCCCCGGCCCCGTGTGCAAAAGTAAGTGCGCCCCCGGCCCCGTGTTCAAAAGTAAGTGCGCCCCCGGCCCTGTGTGCAAAAGTAAGTGCGCCCCCGGCCCCGTGTGCAAAAGTAAGTGCGCCCCCGGCCCCGTGTGCAAAAGTAAGTGCGCCCCCGGCCCCGTGTGCAAAAGTAAGTGCGCCCCCGGCCCCGTGTGCAAAAGTAAGTGCGCCCCCGGCCCCGTGTGCAAAAGTAAGTGCGCCCCCGTCCCCGTGTGCAAAAGTAAGTGCGCCCCCCGGCCCCGTGTGCAAAAGTACGTGCGCCCCCCGGCCCCATGTGCAAAATTAAGTGCGCCCCCGGCCCCGTGTGCAAAAGTAAGTGCGCCCCCGGCCCCGTGTTCAAAAGTAAGTGCGCCCCCGGCCCCGTGTGCAAAAGTAAGTGCGCCCCCGGCCCCGTGTTCAAAAGTAAGTGCGCCCCCGGCCCTGTGTGCAAAAGTAAGTGCGCCCCCGGCCCCGTGTGCAAAAGTAAGTGCGCCCCCGGCCCCGTGTGCAAAAGTAAGTGCGCCCCCGGCCCCGTGTGCAAAAGTAAGTGCGCCCCCGGCCCCGTGTGCAAAAGTAAGTGCGCCCCCGGCCCCGTGTGCAAAAGTAAGTGCGCCCCCGGCCCCGTGTGAAAAAGTAAGTGCGCCCCCGGCCCCGTGTGCAAAAGTAAGTGCGCCCCCGGCCCCGTGTGCAAAAGTAAGTGCGCCCCCGGCCCAGTGTGCAAAAGTAAGTGCGCCCCCGGCCCCGTGTGCAAAAGTAAGTGCGCCCCCGGCCCCGTGTGCAAAAGTAAGGGCGCCCCCGGCCCCGTGTGCAAAAGTAAGGGCGCCCCCGGCCCCGTGTGCAAAAGTAAGTGCGCCCCCGGCCCAGTGTGCAAAAGTAAGTGCGCCCCCGGCCCCGTGTGCAAAAGTAAGTGCGCCCCCGGCCCCGTGTGCAAAAGTAAGTGCGCCCCCGGCCCCGTGTGCAAAAGTAAGTGCGCCCCCGGCCCCGTGTGCAAAAGTAAGTGCGCCCCCGGCCCCGTGTGCAAAAGTAAGTGCGCCCCCGGCCCAGTGTGCAAAAGTAAGTGCGCCCCCGGCCCCGTGTGCAAAAGTAAGTGCGCCCCCGGCCCCGTGTGCAAAAGTAAGTGCGCCCCCGGCCCAGTGTGCAAAAGTAAGTGCGCCCCCGGCCCCGTGTGCAAAAGTAAGTGCGCCCCCGGCCCCGTGTGCAAAAGTAAGTGCGGCCCCGTGTGCAAAAGTAAGTGCGCCCCCGTGTGCAAAAGTAAGTGCGCCCCCGTGTGCAAAAGTAAGTGCGCCCCCGTGTGCAAAAGTAAGTGCGCCCCCGTGTGCAAAAGTAAGTGCGCCCCCGTGTGCAAAAGTAAGTGCGCCCCCTTGTGCAAAAGTAAGTGCGCCCCCGGGTGCAAAAGTAAGTGCGCCCCCGGGTGCAAAAGTAAGTGCGCCCCCGGGTGCAAAAGTAAGTGCGCCCCCGGCCCCGGGTGCAAAAGTAAGTGCGCCCCCGGCCCCGTGTGCAAAAGGAAGTGCGCCCCCCGGCCCCGTGTGCAAAAGTAAGTGCGCCCCCGTGTGCAAAAGTAAGTGCGCCCCCGTGTGCAAAAGTAAGTGCGCCCCCTTGTGCAAAAGTAAGTGCGCCCCCGGGTGCAAAAGTAAGTGCGCCCCCGGGTGCAAAAGTAAGTGCGCCCCCGGGTGCAAAAGTAAGTGCGCCCCCAGCCCCGGGTGCAAAAGTAAGTGCGCCCCCGGCCCCGTGTGCAAAAGGAAGTGCGCCCCCCGGCCCCGTGTGCAAAAGTAAGTGCGCTCCCCGGCCCCGTGTGCAAAAGTAAGTGCGCCCCGTGTGCAAAAGTAAGTGCGCCCCGTGTGCAAAAGTAAGTGCGCCCCCCGGCCCCGTGTGCAAAAGTAAGTGCGCCCCCCGGCCCCGTGTGCAAAAGTAAGTGCGCCCCCGGCCCCGTGTGCAAAAGTAAGTGCGCCCCCAGCCCCGTGTGCAAAAGTAAGTGCGCCCCCCGGCCCCGTGTGCAAAAGTAAGTGCGCCCCCCGGCCCCGTGTGCAAAAGTAAGTGCGCCCCCCGGCCCCGTGTGCAAAAGTAAGTGCGCCCCTCGGCCCCGTGTGCAAAAGTAAGTGCGCCCCCCGGCCCCGTGTGCAAAAGTAAGTGCGCCCCCCGGCCCCGTGTGCAAAAGTAAGTGCGCCCCCGGCCCCGTGTGCAAAAGTAAGTGCGCCCCCAGCCCCGTGTGCAAAAGTAAGTGCGCCCCCCGGCCCCGTGTGCAAAAGTAAGTGCGCCCCCCGGCCCCGTGTGCAAAAGTAAGTGCGCCCCCCGGCCCCGTGTGCAAAAGTAAGTGCGCCCCCCGGCCCCGTGTGCAAAAGTAAGTGCGCCCCCGGCCCCGTGTTCAAAAGTAAGTGCGCCCCCGGCCCCGTGTGCAAAAGTAAGTGCGCCCCCGGCCCCGTGTGCAAAAGTAAGTGCGCCCCCGGCCCCGTGTGCAAAAGTAAGTGCGCCCCCGGCCCCGTGTGCAAATGTAAGTGCGCCCCCGGCCCCGTGTGCAAAAGTAAGTGCGCCCCCGGCCCCGTGTGCAAAAGTAAGTGCGCCCCCGGCCCCGTGTGCAAAAGTAAGTGCGCCCCCGGCCCCGTGTGCAAAAGTAAGTGCGCCCCCGGCCCCGTGTGCAAAAGTAAGTGCGCCCCCGTGTGCAAAAGTAAGTGCGCCCCCGTGTGCAAAAGTAAGTGCGCCCCCGTGTGCAAAATTAAGTGCGCCCCCGTGTGCAAAAGTAAGTGCGCCCCCGTGTGCAAAAGTAAGTGCGCCCCCGGGTGCAAAAGTAAGTGCGCCCCTGGGTGCAAAATTAAGTGCGCCCCCGGCCCCGGGTGCAAAAGTAAGTGCGCCCCCGGCCCCGGGTGCAAAAGTAAGTGCGCCCCCGGGTCCAAAAGTAAGCGCGCCCCCCAGACCCGTGTGTGAAAAGTGCTGCTGTAAAGCTGGCAGCGCTGTTCAAGCACCATGTATTTCCTTCAGGAAATGCCCATCTAGTTATTATGGTGCTTGAACCTCCTAGGTTCAAGCAACATATTGTAATCCGATTTCTTATATTTTATTATTATTATTATTATTCTTCTCCGCTTTTTCCGCAATTAATGCGGCCCGAACCGCTCGGCGCAGAGACCCCGTTCAGGCGGCGTTTCGAAGGCCTCGGTGGGGACAGGTGTGCTATGACTTTTATAGTCGATCCGATATGTAGATTTTATTTAAATCGCATTTAAAAAAAAAAATTCCCATAGGAAATAATGGCGAACTTTCCATTACCCCGAACTTGACCTACCAAAGATGGCAGCTATGCAAATGTACGGTGTCCATTTTACGACATGATCATTTATCAAAGTCAAACATCAGAATAAAGTGACTATGACACCCTCTCGTCCCGTGTGTGAAAAGTAAGTGTCCCCCGGCCCCGTGTGTGAAAAGTAAGTGCCCCCCCGGCCCCGTGTGTGAAAAGTAAGTGCCCCCCGACCCTGTGTGTGAAAAGTAAGTGCCCCCCGGGCCCGTGTGTGAAAAGTAAGTGCCCCCCGGCCCCGTGTGTGAAAAGTAAGTGCCCCCCCGGCCCCGTGGGTGAAAAGTAAGGGCCCCCCGGCCCCGTGGGTGAAAAGTAAGTGCCCCCCCGGCCCCGTGGGTGAAAAGTAAGTGCCCCCCTGGCCCCGTGTGTGAAAAGTAAGTGCCCCCCGGCCCCGTGTGTGAAAATTAAGTGCCCCCCGGCCCCGTGTGTGAAAAGTAAGTGCCCCCCCGGCCCCGTGTGTGAAAAGTAAGTGCCCCCCGGCCACGTGTGTGAAAAGTAAGTGACCCCCGGCCCCGTGTGTGAAAAGTAAGTGCCCCCCCGGCCCCGTGTGTAAAATGTAAGTGACCCCCGGCCCCGTGTGTAAAAAGTAAGTGCCCCCCGGCCCCGCCCACCAAATCGGAGGCCGAGGGTCCCCGCCCACCAAATCGGAGGCCGAGGGTCCCCGCCCACCAAATCGGAGGCCGAGGGTCCCCGCCCACCAAATCGGAGGCCGTGGGGCCCCGCCCACCAAATCGGAGGCCGAGGGTCCCCGCCCACCAAATCGGAGGCTGAGGGTCCCCGCCCACCAAATCGGAGGCCGTGGGTCCCGGCCCACCAAATCGGAGGCCGAGGGGCCTCGCCCACCAAATCGTAGGCCGAGGGGCCCCGCCCACCAAATCGGAGGCCGAGGGGCCCCGCCCACCAAATCGGAGGCCGAGGGTCCCCACCCACCAAATCGGAGGCCGAGGGTCCCCGCCCACCAAATCGGAGGCTGAGGGTCCCCGCCCACCAAATCGGAGGCCGAGGGTCCCAGCCCACCAAATCGGAGGCCGAGGGTCCCCGCCCACCAAATCGGAGGCCGAGGGTCCCCGCCCACCAAATCGGAGGCCGAGGGTCCCCGCCCACCAAATCGAAGGCCGAGGGTCACCGCCCACCAAATCGGAGGCCGAGGGTCCCCGCCCACCAAATCGGCCCGCCAAATCGGAGGCTGAGGGGCCCCGCCCGCCAAATCGGAGGCCGAGGGTCCCCGCCCGCCAAATCGGAGGCCGAGGGGCCCCGCCCGCCAAATCGGAGGCCGAGGGGCCCCGCCCACCAAATCGGAGGCCGAGGGGCCCCGCCCACCAAATCGGAGGCCGAGCGGCCCCGCCCACCAAAGCGGAGGCCGTGGGGCCCCGCCCACCAAATCGGAGGCCGAGGGTCCCCACCCACCAAATCGGAGGCCGAGGGTCCCCGCCCACCAAATCGGAGGCCGAGGGTCCCCGCCCACCAAATCGGAGGCCGAGGGTCCCCGCCCACCAAATCGGAGGCTGAGGGGCCCCGCCCACCAAATCGGAGGCCGTGGGTCCCCGCCCACCAAATCGGAGGCCGAGGGTCCCCACCCACCAAATCGGAGGCCGAGGGTCCCCGCCCACCAAATCGGAGGCCGAGGGTCCCCGCCCACCAAATCGGAGGCCGAGGGTCCCCGCCCACCAAATCGGAGGCTGAGGGGCCCCGCCCACCAAATCGGAGGCCGTGGGTCCCCGCCCACCAAATCGGAGGCCGAGGGTGCCCGCCCACCAAATCGGTCCCAGAGTGACCCCGCCCACCAAATCGGAGGCTGTGTGCTCCAAAGTGGCTACCAAGGATTCCTGCATGCCAAAATGGCTACCAAGGGGCCAAAGTTGCTAACAAGGGGCCCCGCACATCAAAGTGGCTACCAAGGGGCCAAATTGGATACCCAGGGGCAGGGCCCTGCATGCCAGACTTGCTCCTGAGGTTCATTGGCAGCTGGCAGCGCTGTTCAAGCACCATGTATTTCCTTCAGGAAATGCCCATCTAGTTATTCGTATTATTATTAGGCTTTTTTCTGCAATTAATGCGGCCCATACCGCTGCACTCACAGACTCCAGTGAGGCGTCATTTCGAAGCCAGCGTCCACGAGAGGTGTGCAAACAATTTTTCGTGTCGATCGGATTTGTAGTTTTGGCGCAATTTGCGTTTGAAAATTGTTTTCCCCTCATTGGAAAGCATTGTCTCAATGCGTTTCAATAGGGAAATTTCCTCATAGGGTATAATGGCCTGGTTTCTGAGGCAATTTCTAAAAATAACTGCCAACTGCCACCTGGCTGATTAGCTCATTGATATGCGCAGTCAGATCCAGTTACTATGCCAACGCCTAGGAGCCCTGATCAGTCATTCCCCTGTCCTGCTGTCAGTCTATTTCTCTCTGTTATCTGCCTTTCCCCGTACTGCTGTCAGTCTATTTCTCTCTGTTATCAGCCATTCCCCTGTCCTGCTGTCAGTCTATTCTCTCTGTTATCAGCCATTCTCCGTCCTGCTGTCAGTCTATTCTCTCTGTTAGTAGCCATTCCCCTGTCCTGCTGTCAGTCTATTTCTCTCTGTTATCAGCAATTCCCCCGTCCTGCTGTCAGTCTATTTCTCTCTGTTATCAGCCATTCCCCTGTCCTGCTGTCAGTCTATTCTCTGTTATCAGCCATTCCCTTGTCCTGCTGTCAGTCTATTCTCTGTTATCAGCCATTTCCTTATCCTGCTGTCAGTCAGAGTGACCCGGCCCACCAAATCGGACCCAGAGTGACCCGGCCCACCAAATCGGACACAGAGTGACCCGGCCCACCAAATCGGACCCAGAGTGACCCGGCCCACCAAATCGGACCCAGAGTGACCCGGCCCACCAAATCGGACCCAGAGTGACCCGGCCCACCAAATCGGACCCAGAGTGACCCGGGCCACCAAATCGGACCCAGAGTGACCCGGCCCACCAAATCGGACCCAGAGTGACCCGGCCCACCAAATCGGACCCAGAGTGACCCGGCCCACCAAATCGGACCCAGAGTGACACGGGCCACCAAATCCGACCCAGAGTGACCCGGGCCACCAAATCGGACCCAGAGTGACCCGGGCCACCAAATCGGACCCAGAGTGACCCGGCCCACCAAATCGGACCCAGAGTGACCCGGCCCACCAAATCGGACCCAGAGTGACCCGGCCCACCAAATCGGACCCAGAGGGACCCGGCCCACCAAATCGGACCCAGAGTGACCCGGCACACCAAATCGGACCCAGAGTGACCCGGGCCACCAAATCGGACCCAGAGTGACCCGGGCCACCAAATCGGACCCAGAGTGACCCGGGCCACCAAATCGGACCCAGAATAACCCGGCCCACCAAGTTGGACCCAGAGTGACCCGGGCCACCAACTCGGACCCAGAGTTACCCGGGCCACCAAATCGGACCCAGAGTGACCCGGGCCACCAAATCGGACCCAGAGTGACCCGGCCCACCAAATCGGACCCAGAGTGACCCGGCCCACCAAATCGGACCCAGAGTGACCCGGCCCACCAAATCGGACCCAGAGTGACCCGGCCCACCAATTCGGACCCAGAGTGACCCGGCCCACCAAATCGGACCCAGAGTGACCCGGCCCACCAAATCGGACCCAGAGTGACCCGGCCCACCAAATCGGACCCAGAGTGACCCGGGCCACCAAATCGGACCCAGAGTGACCCGGGCCACCAAATCGGACCCAGAGTGACCCGGCCCACCAAATCGGACCCAGAGTGACCCGGCCCACCAAATCGGACCCAGAGTGACCCGGGCCACCAAATCCGACCCAGAGTGACCCGGGCCACCAAATCGGACCCAGAGTGACCCGGGCCACCAAATCGGACCCAGAGTGACCCGGCCCACCAAATCGGACCCAGAGTGACCCGGCCCACCAAATCGGACCCAGAGTGACCCGGCCCACCAAATCGGACCCAGAGGGACCCGGCCCACCAAATCGGACCCAGAGTGACCCGGCACACCAAATCGGACCCAGAGTGACCCGGGCCACCAAATCGGACCCAGAGTGACCCGGGCCACCAAATCGGACCCAGAGTGACCCGGGCCACCAAATCGGACCCAGAATGACCCGGCCCACCAAGTTGGACCCAGAGTGACCCGGGCCACCAACTCGGACCCAGAGTTACCCGGGCCACCAAATCGGACCCAGAGTGACCCGGGCCACCAAATCGGACCCAGAGTGACCCGGCCCACCAAATCGGACCCAGAGTGACCCGGGCCACCAAATCGGACCCAGAGTGACCCAGGCCACCAAATCGGACCCAGAGTGACCCGGGCCACCAAATCGGACCCAGAGTGACCCGGGCAACCAAAACGGACCCAGAGTGACCCGGCCCACCAAATCGGACCCAGAGTGACCCGGCCCACCAAATCGGACCCAGAGTGACCCGGCCCACCAAATCGGACCCAAAGTGACCCGGGCCACCAAATCGGACCCAGAGTGACCCGGGCCACCAAATCGGACCCAGAGTGACCCGGGCCACCAAATCGGACCCAGAGTGACCCGGGCCACCAAATCGGACCCAGAATGACCCGGTCCACCAAATCGGACCCAGAGTGACCCGGCCCACCAAATCGGACCCAGAGTGACCCGGGCCACCAAATCGGACCCAGAGTGACCCGGCCCACCAAATCGGACCCAGAGTGACCCGGGCCACCAAATCGGACCCAGAGTGACCCGGCCCACCAAATCGGACCCAGAGTGACCCGGCCCACCAAATCGGACCCAGAGTTACCCGGCCCACCAAATCGGACCCAGAGTGACCCGGCCCACCAAATCGGACCCAGAGTGACCCGGCCCACCAAATCGGACCCAGAGTGACCCGGGCCACCAAATCGGACGCAGAGTGACCCGGGCCACCAAATCGGACCCAGAGTGACCCGGGCCACCAAATCGGACCCAGAGTGGCCCGGCCCACCAAATCGGACCCAGAGTGCCCCGGCCCACCAAATCGGACCCAGAGTGACCCGGGCCACCAAATCGGACCCAGAGTGACGTGGCCCACCAAATCGGACCCTGAAGTGCCCCACCCACCAAATCAGACCCAGAGTGGCTCCGCCCACTAAATCGGACCCAGAGTGATCCTGCCCACCAAATAGGTACAAAAGAGTGACCCCGCCCACCAAATAGGTCCCAGAGTGACCCGGCCCACCATATCGGACCCAGAGTGACCCGGCCCACCAAATCGGACCCAGAGTGACCCGGCCCACCAAATCGGACCCAGAGTGACCCGGGCCACCAAATCGGACCCAGAGTGACCCGGGCCACCAAATCGGACGCAGAGTGACCCGGGCCACCAAATCGGACCCAGAGTGACCCGGGCCACCAAATCGGACCCAGAGTGGCCCGGCCCACCAAATCGGACCCAGAGTGGCCCGGCCCACCAAATCGGACCCAGAGTGACCCGGGCCACCAAATCGGACCCAGAGTGACGTGGCCCACCAAATCAGACCCAGAGTGACCCAGCCCACCAAATCGGACCCAGAGTGGCCCGGCCCACCAAATCGGACCCAGAGTGACCCAGTCCACCAAATCGGACCCAGAGTGGCTCCACCCACCAAATCGGACCCAGAGTGGCCCCGCCCACCAAATCCTCAACCCTGAGGGGCTACAACTACCAAACCAGTATCTACGGGTCACCCAAGTGTGAAAGTCTTGCAGGGGCAGCCCGGGCACCATTCCAAAGCACTATCTGTTGTTCCTTCAGGAAATACCCATCTAGTTATTATTATTATTCTTCTCTGCGTTTTCCGCAATTAATGCGGCCCGAACCGCTCGGCGCAGAGACCCCGTTCAGGCGGCGTTTCGAAGGCCTCGGTGGGGACAGGTGTGCTATGACTTTTATAGTCGATCCGATATGTAGATTTTATTTAAATCGCATTTTAAAAAAAAAATTTCCCATAGGAAATAATGGCGAACTTTCCATTACCCCCAACTTGACCTTCCAAAGATGGCAGCTATGCAAATGTACGGTGTCCATTTTAGGACATGATCATTTATCAAAGTCAAACATCAGAATAAAGTGACTATGACACCCTCTCGTCCCGTGTGTGAAAAGTAAGTACCCCCCCGGCCCCATGTGTGAAAAGTGAGTGCCCCCCCGGCCCCGTGTGCAAAAGGAAGTGCGCCCCCCCGGCCCCGTGTGCAAAAGTAAGTGCGGCCCCCGGCCCCGTGTGCAAAAGTAAGTGCGCCCCGTGTGCAAAAGTAAGTGCACCCCGTGTGCAAAAGTAAGTGCGCCCCCCGGCCCCGTGTGCAAAAGTAAGTGCGCCCCCGGCCCTGTGTGCAAAAGTAAGTGCGCCCCCGGCCCGTGTGCAAAAGTAAGTGCGCCCCCGGCCCCGTGTGCAAAAGTAAGTGCGCCCCCCGGCCCCGTGTGCAAAAGTAAGTGCGCCCCCCGGCCCCGTGTGCAAAAGTAAGTGCGTCCCCCGTCCCCGTGTGCAAAAGTAAGTGCGCCCCCCGGCCCCGTGTGCAAAAGTATGTGCGCCCCCCGGCCCCATGTGCAAAATTAAGTGCGCCCCCGGCCCCGTGTGCAAAAGTAAGTGCGCCCCCGGCCCCGTGTTCAAAAGTAAGTGCGCCCCCGGCCCCGTGTGCAAAAGTAAGTGCGCCCCCGGCCCCGTGTTCAAAAGTAAGTGCGCCCCCGGCCCCGTGTGCAAAAGTAAGTGCGCCCCCGGCCCCGTGTGCAAAAGTAAGTGCGCCCCCGACCCCGTGTGCAAAAGTAAGTGCGCCCCCGGCCCCGTGTGCAAAAGTAAGTGCGCCCCCGGCCCCGTGTGCAAAAGTAAGTGCGCCCCCGGCCCCGTGTGAAAAAGTAAGTGCGCCCCCGGCCCCGTGTGCAAAATTAAGTGCGCCCCCGGCCCCGTGTGCAAAAGTAAGTGCGCCCCCGGCCCAGTGTGCAAAAGTAAGTGCGCCCCCGGCCCCGTGTGCAAAAGTAAGTGCGCCCCCGGCCCCGTGTGCAAAAGTAAGGGCGCCCCCGGCCCCGTGTGCAAAAGTAAGGGCGCCCCCGGCCCCGTGTGCAAAAGTAAGTGCGCCCCCGGCCCAGTGTGCAAAAGTAAGTGCGCCCCCGGCCCCGTGTGCAAAAGTAAGTGCGCCCCCGGCCCCGTGTGCAAAAGTAAGTGCGCCCCCGGCCCCGTGTGCAAAAGTAAGTGCGCCCCCGGCCCCGTGTGCAAAAGTAAGTGCGCCCCCGGCCCCGTGTGCAAAAGTAAGTGCGCCCCCGGCCCAGTGTGCAAAAGTAAGTGCGCCCCCGGCCCCGTGTGCAAAAGTAAGTGCGCCCCCGGCCCCGTGTGCAAAAGTAAGTGCGCCCCCGGCCCCGTGTGCAAAAGTAAGTGCGCCCCCGTGTGCAAAAGTAAGTGCGCCCCCGTGTGCAAAAGTAAGTGCGCCCCCGTGTGCAAAAGTAAGTGCGCCCCCGTGTGCAAAAGTAAGTGCGCCCCCGTGTGCAAAAGTAAGTGCAACCCCGTGTGCAAAAGTAAGTGCGCCCCCTTGTGCAAAAGTAAGTGCGCCCCCGGGTGCAAAAGTAAGTGCGCCCCCGGGTGCAAAAGTAAGTGCGCCCCCGGGTGCAAAAGTAAGTGCGCCCCCGGCCCCGGGTGCAAAAGTAAGTGCGCCCCCGGCCCCGTGTGCAAAAGGAAGTGCGCCCCCCGGCCCAGTGTGCAAAAGTAAGTGCGCCCCCCGGCCCCGTGTGCAAAAGTAAGTGCGCCCCGTGTGCAAAAGTAAGTGCGCCCCGTGTGCAAAAGTAAGTGCGCCCCCCGGCCCCGTGTGCAAAAGTAAGTGCGCCCCCCGGCCCCGTGTGCAAAAGTAAGTGCGCCCCCAGCCCCGTGTGCAAAAGTAAGTGCGCCCTCCGGCCCCGTGTGCAAAAGTAAGTGCGCCCCCCGACCCCGTGTGCAAAAGTAAGTGCGCCCCCCGGCCCCGTGTGCAAAAGTAAGTGCGCCCCCCGGCCCCGTGTGCAAAAGTAAGTGCGCCCCCCGGCCCCGTGTGCAAAAGTAAGTGCGCCCCCGGCCCCGTGTTCAAAAGTAAGTGCGCCCCCGGCCCCGTGTGCAAAAGTAAGTGCGCCCCCGGCCCCGTGTGCAAAAGTAAGTGCGCCCCCGGCCCCGTGTGCAAAAGTAAGTGCGCCCCCGGCCCCGTGTGCAAATGTAAGTGCGCCCCCGGCCCCGTGTGCAAAAGTAAGTGCGCCCCCGGCCCCGTGTGCAAAAGTAAGTGCGCCCCCGGCCCCGTGTGCAAAAGTAAGTGCGCCCCCGGCCCCGTGTGCAAAAGTAAGTGCGCCCCCGGCCCCGTGTGCAAAAGTAAGTGCGCCCCCGTGTGCAAAAGTAAGTGCGCCCCCGTGTGCAAAAGTAAGTGCGCCCCCGTGTGCAAAAGTAAGTGCGCCCCCGTGTGCAAAATTAAGTGCGCCCCCGTGTGCAAAAGTAAGTGCGCCCCCGTGTGCAAAAGTAAGTGCGCCCCCGGGTGCAAAAGTAAGTGCGCCCCCGGGTGCAAAATTAAGTGCGCCCCCGGTGCAAAAGTAAGTGCGCCCCCGGCCCCGGGTGCAAAAGTAAGTGCGCCCCCGGGTCCAAAAGTAAGCGCGCCCCCCAGACCCGTGTGTGAAAAGTGCTGCTGTAAAGCTGGCAGCGCTGTTCAAGCACCATGTATTTCCTTCAGGAAATGCCCATCTAGTTATTATGGTGCTTGAACCTCCTAGGTTCAAGCAACATATTGTAATCCGATTTCTTATATCTTATTATTATTATTATTATTCTTCTTCTCCGCTTTTTCCGCAATTAATGCGGCCCGAACCGCTCGGCGCAGAGACCCCGTTCAGGCGGCGTTTCGAAGGCCTCGGTGGGGACAGGTGTGCTATGACTTTTATAGTCGATCCGATATGTAGATTTTATTTAAATCGCATTTAAAAAAAAAAATTCCCATAGGAAATAATGGCGAACTTTCCATTACCCCGAACTTGACCTACCAAAGATGGCAGCTATGCAAATGTACGGTGTCCATTTTACGACATGATCATTTATCAAAGTCAAACATCAGAATAAAGTGACTATGACACCCTCTCGTCCCGTGTGTGAAAAGTAAGTGTCCCCCGGCCCCGTGTGTGAAAAGTAAGTGCCCCCCCCGGCCCCGTGTGTGAAAAGTAAGTGCCCCCCGACCCCGTGTGTGAAAAGTAAGTGCCCCCCGGCCCCGTGTGTGAAAAGTAAGTGCCCCCCGGCCCCGTGTGTGAAAAGTAAGTGCCCCCCGGCCCCGTGGGTGAAAAGTAAGGGCCCCCCGGCCCCGTGGGTGAAAAGTAAGTGCCCCCCCGGCCCCGTGGGTGAAAAGTAAGTGCCCCCCTGGCCCCGTGTGTGAAAAGTAAGTGCCCCCCGGCCCCGTGTGTGAAAATTAAGTGCCCCCCGGCCCCGTGTGTGAAAAGTAAGTGCCCCCCCGGCCCCGTGTGTGAAAAGTAAGTGCCCCCCGGCCACGTGTGTGAAAAGTAAGTGACCCCCGGCCCCGTGTGTGAAAAGTAAGTGCCCCCCCGGCCCCGTGTGTAAAATGTAAGTGACCCCCGGCCCCGTGTGTAAAAAGTAAGTGCCCCCCGGCCCCGCCCACCAAATCGGAGGCCGAGGGTCCCCGCCCACCAAATCGGAGGCCGAGGGTCCCCGCCCACCAAATCGGAGGCCGAGGGTCCCCGCCCACCAAATCGGAGGCCGTGGGGCCCCGCCCACCAAATCGGAGGCCGAGGGTCCCCGCCCACCAAATCGGAGGCCGAGGGTCCCCGCCCACCAAATCGGAGGCCGTGGGTCCCGGCCCACCAAATCGGAGGCCGAGGGGCCTCGCCCACCAAATCGTAGGCCGAGGGGCCCCGCCCAACAAATCGGAGGCCGAGGGGCCCCGCCCACCAAATCGGAGGCCGAGGGTCCCCACCCACCAAATCGGAGGCCGAGGGTCCCCGCCCACCAAATCGGAGGCTGAGGGTCCCCGCCCACCAAATCGGAGGCCGAGGGTCCCAGCCCACCAAATCGGAGGCCGAGGGTCCCCGCCCACCAAATCGGAGGCCGAGGGTCCCCGCCCACCAAATCGGAGGCCGAGGTTCCCCGCCCACCAAATCGAAGGCCGAGGGTCCCCGCCCACCAAATCGGCCCGCCAAATCGGAGGCTGAGGGGCCCCGCCCGCCAAATCGGAGGCCGAGGGTCCCCGCCCGCCAAATCGGAGGCCGAGGGGCCCCGCCCGCCAAATCGGAGGCCGAGGGGCCCCGCCCACCAAATCGGAGGCCGAGGGGCCCCGCCCACCAAATCGGAGGCCGAGCGGCCCCGCCCACCAAAGCGGAGGCCGTGGGGCCCCGCCCACCAAATCGGAGGCCGAGGGTCCCCACCCACCAAATCGGAGGCCGAGGGTCCCCGCCCACCAAATCGGAGGCCGAGGGTCCCCGCCCACCAAATCGGAGGCCGAGGGTCCCCGCCCACCAAATCGGAGGCTGAGGGGCCCCGCCCACCAAATCGGAGGCTGTGGGTCCCCGCCCACCAAATCGGAGGCCGAGGGTCCCCACCCACCAAATCGGAGGCCGAGGGTCCCCGCCCACCAAATCGGAGGCCGAGGGTCCCCGCCCACCAAATCGGAGGCCGAGGGTCCCCGCCCACCAAATCGGAGGCTGAGGGGCCCCGCCCACCAAATCGGAGGCCGTGGGTCCCCGCCCACCAAATCGGAGGCCGAGGGTGCCCGCCCACCAAATCGGTCCCAGAGTGACCCCGCCCACCAAATCGGAGGCTGTGTGCTCCAAAGTGGCTACCAAGGATTCCTGCATGCCAAAATGGCTACCAAGGGGCCAAAGTTGCTAACAAGGGGCCCCGCACATCAAAGTGGCTACCAAGGGGCCAAATTGGATACCCAGGGGCAGGGCCCTGCATGCCAGACTTGCTCCTGAGGTTCATTGGCAGCTGGCAGCGCTGTTCAAGCACCATGTATTTCCTTCAGGAAATGCCCATCTAGTTATTCGTATTATTATTAGGCTTTTTTCTGCAATTAATGCGGCCCATACCGCTGCACTCACAGACTCCAGTGAGGCGTCATTTCGAAGCCAGCGTCCACGAGAGGTGTGCAAACAATTTTTCGTGTCGATCGGATTTGTAGTTTTGGCGCAATTTGCGTTTGAAAATTGTTTTCCCCTCATTGGAAAGCATTGTCTCAATGCGTTTCAATAGGGAAATTTCCTCATAGGGTATAATGGCCTGGTTTCTGAGGCAATTTCTAAAAATAACTGCCAACTGCCACCTGGCTGATTAGCTCATTGATATGCGCAGTCAGATCCAGTTACTATGCCAACGCCTAGGAGCCCTGATCAGTCATTCCCCTGTCCTGCTGTCAGTCTATTTCTCTCTGTTATCTGCCTTTCCCCGTACTGCTGTCAGTCTATTTCTCTCTGTTATCAGCCATTCCCCTGTCCTGCTGTCAGTCTATTCTCTCTGTTATCAGCCATTCTCCGTCCTGCTGTCAGTCTATTCTCTCTGTTAGTAGCCATTCCCCTGTCCTGCTGTCAGTCTATTTCTCTCTGTTATCAGCAATTCCCCCGTCCTGCTGTCAGTCTATTTCTCTCTGTTATCAGCCATTCCCCTGTCCTGCTGTCAGTCTATTCTCTGTTATCAGCCATTCCCTTGTCCTGCTGTCAGTCTATTCTCTGTTATCAGCCATTTCCTTATCCTGCTGTCAGTCAGAGTGACCCGGCCCACCAAATCGGACCCAGAGTGACCCGGCCCACCAAATCGGACCCAGAGTGACCCGGCCCACCAAATCGGACCCAGAGTTACCCGGCCCACCAAATCGGACCCAGAGTGACCCGGCCCACCAAATCGGACCCAGAGTGACCCGGGCCACCAAATCGGACCCAGAGTGACCCGGCCCACCAAATGGGACCCAGAGTGACCCGGGCCACCAAATGGGACCCAGAGTGACCCGGGCCACCAAATCGGACCCAGAGTGACCCGGGCCACCAAATCGGACCCAGAGTGACCCGGGCCACCAAATCGGACCCAGAGTGACCTGAGCCACCAAATCGGACCCAGAGTGACCCGGGCCACCAAATCGGACCCAGAGTGACCCGGGCCACCAAATCGGACCCAGAGTGGCCTCAACCCTGAGGGGCTACAACTACCAAACCAGCGCCTGAGGGACACCCAAGTGTGAAAGTCTTGCAGGGGCAGCCCGGGCACCATTCCAAAGCACTATCTGTAGTTCCTTCAGGAAATACCCATCTAGTTCTTATTATTATTCAGTCCGCAGTTAATGCGGCCCGAATCGCTTCACTCACAGACACCAGTGAGGTGTCATTTCGAAGCCATCGTCCCCAAGAGGTGTGCTAAGTATTTTTCGTGTCCATCGGATTTGTAGTTTTGGCGCAATTTGCGTTTGAAAAAAGTGTCTCAATGCATTTCAATAGGGAAATTTTCCCATATGTTTATAATGGGCCTGATTTCTGACGCAATTTCTAAAAAGAACTGCCAATTGCCACCTGGCTGATTAGCTCATTGATATGCGCAGTCAGACGCAGTTACTATGCCAACGCCAACGAACTGCACATGAGCCCAGCACACAGGTTTTGTCAGATAATATCAGCTCTTAAAGTGATAGCACAGCACAATTCCAAAGCACTATCTGTAGTCATATTATAATTATTGCCCCGCTCACCAATTCGGACCCCGAGTGACCACGCCCACCAAATTGGACCCAGAGTGACCACGCCCAACAAATCGGACCCAGAGTGACCCGGCCCACCAAATCGGACCCAGAGTGACCCGGCCCACCAAATCGGACCCAGAGTGACCCGGCCCACCAAATCGGACCCCGAGTGACCTCGCCCACCAAATCGGACCCTGAGTGACCCCGCCCACCAAATCGGACCCAGAGTGGCTCCGCCCACAAAATCTGACCCAGAGTGACCCCACCCACCAAATCGGACCCAGAGCTGCCCCGCCCACCAAATCGGACCCATAGTGACCCCGCCCACCTAATCGGTCCCTGAGGTGCCCCACCCACCAAATCGGACCCAGAGTGGCTCCGCCCACCAAATCGGACCCAGAGTGACCCCGCCCACCAAATCGGACCCAGAGTGACCCCGCCCACCAAATCGGACCCAGAGTGACCCCGCCAACCAAATCGGACCCAGAGGTGCCCCGCCCACCAAATCGGAACCAGAGTTGCCCCCACCACCAAATCGGACCCAGAGTGACCCCACCCACCAAATCGGACCGAGTGACCCCGCCCACCAAATCGGACCCTGAGTGACCCCGCCCACCAAATCGGACACCGAGTGACCCCGCCCACCAAATCGAACCCTGAGTGACCCCGCCCATCAAATCGGACCCTGAGTGACCCCACCCACCAAATCAGACCCAGAGTGACCCGCCAACCAAATCGGACCCTGAGGTGCCCCGCCCACCAAATCGGACCCTGAGGTGCCCCGCCCACCAAATCGGACCCTGAGGTGCCCCGCCCACCAAATTGGACCCTGAGGTGCCTCGCCCACCAAGTCGGACCCAGAGTGACCCGGCCCACCAAATCGAACCCAGAGTGACCCCGCCCACCAAATCGGACCCCGAGTGACCCCGCACACCAAATCGGACCCAGACTGACCCCGCCCACCAAATCAGACCCAGAGTGACCCCGCCCACCAAATCGGACCCAGAGTGGCCTCAACCCTGAGGGGCTACAACTACCAAACCAGCGCCTGAGGGGCACCCAAGTGTGAAAGTCTTGCAGGGGCAGCCCGGGCACCATTCCAAAGCACTATCTGTAGTTCCTTCAGGAAATACCCATCTAGTTCTTATTATTCAGTCCGCAATTAATGCGGCCCGAACCGCAGCACTCACAGACTCCACTGAGGCGTCATTTCGAAGCCAGCGTCCCCAAGAGGTGTGCTAAGTATTTTTCGTGTCGATCGGATTTGTAGTTTTGGTGCAATTTGCATTTGAAAAAAGTGTCTCTATGCATTTCAATAGGGAAATTTTCCTATACGTTTATAATGGCCTGCTTTCTGAGGCAATTTCAAAATAACTGCCAACTGCCACCTGGCTGATTAGCTCATTGATATGTGCAGTCAGACCCAGTTACTATGCCAACACCTACGAACTCTTCATGACCCCACTAGGACACAGGTTTTGGCAGTTAATATCAGTTCTTAAAGTGACCGGCCCACCAAATCGGCCCCTGAGGTGCCCCGCCCACCAAATCGGACCCAGAGTGGCCCCGCCCACCAAATCGGCCCCTGAGGGGCCCCGCACACCAAATCGGACCCAGAGTGGCCCCGCCCACCAAATCGGACCCAGAGTGGCCCCGCCCACAAAAACGGCCCCTGAGGGGCCCCGCCCACAAAATCGGACCCAGAGTGGCCCCGCCCACCAAATCGGCCCCTGAGGGGTCCTGCCCACCAAATCGGACCCAGAGTGGCCCCGCCCACCAAATCGGACCCAGAGTGGCCCCGCCCACCAAATCGGCCCCTGAGGTACCCCGCTCATCAAATCGGCCCCTGAGGGGCCCCGCACACCAACTCGGTCCCAGAGTGGCTCCGCCCACCAAATCGATCCCAGAGTGACCCCGCCCACCAAATCGGTTCCAGAGTGACCCCGCCCACCAAATCGGACCCAAAGTGACCCGGCCCACCAAATCGAACCCAGAGTGACCCAGCCCACCAAATTGGACCCTGAGTGACCCCGTTTACCAAATCGGACCCTGAGTGACCCCGCCACCAAATCGGTCCCTGAGGTGCCCCGCCCACCAAATCGGACCCACAGTGGCTCCGCCCACCAAATTGGTCCCAGAGTGACCCCGCCCACCAAATTGGTCCCAGAGTGACCCCGCCCACCAAATCGGACCCAGAGTGACCCGGCCCACCAAATCGAACCCAGAGTGTCCCAGCCCACCAAATTGGACCCTGAGTGACCCCGTTTACCAAATCGGACCCTGAGTGACCCCGCCACCAAATCGGTCCCTGAGATGCCCCGCCCACCAAATCGGACCCAGAGTGGCTCCGCCCACCAAATTGGTCCCAGAGTGACCCCGCCCACCAAATCGGACACAGAGTGGCCTCAACCCTGAGGGGCTACAACTACCAAACCAGCGCCTGAGGGGCACCCAAGTGTGAAAGTCTTGCAGGGGCTGCCCGGGCACCATTCCAAAGCACTATCTGTAGTTCCTTCAGGAAATACCCATCTAGTTATAGTGCTTTGGCACAAAGCACTATATTGTTATTCCATCGTGGTAAACTTCTTATTATAGTGCTTTGGAACAAAGCACTATACTGTAATCCGATCGTGGATAACTTCTTATTCTTATTCTTATTATAGTGCTTTGGAACAAAGCACTATACTGTTATTCCACCGTGGTAAACTTCTTATTATAGTGCTTTGGAACAAAGCACTATACTGTTATTCCACCGTGGTAAACTTCTTATTCTTCTTATTATTCAGTCCGCACGTAATGCGGCCCGAACCGCTAAACTCCCAGACTCCAGTGAGGTGTCATTTCGAAGCCAGCGTTCCTGAGAGGTGTGCTAAGTATTTTTCGTGTCGATCGGATTTGTAGTTTTGGCGCAATTTGCGTTTGAAAAAAGTGTCTCAATGCGTTTCAATAGGGAAATTTTCCAATACGTTTATAATGGGCCTGATTTCTGAGGCAATTTCTAAAAATAACTGCCACCTGGCTGATTAGCTCATTGATATGCGCAGTGAGACCCAGTTACTATGCCAACGCCTATAAACTCTACCAGCCCACCAGGTCACAAGTTTTGTCAGATAATGTCCGCTCTTAAAGTGACAGTAGAGCACAATTCCAAAACACTATCTGTAGTCTTATAATTATTGCCCCGCTCACCAAATCGGACCCAGCCCACCAAATCGGACCCAGAGTGACCCGGGCCATCAAATCGGACCCAGAGTGACCCGGGCCACCAAATCGGACCCAGAGTGACCCGGGCCACCAAATCGGACCCAGAATGACCCGGCCCACCAAATCGGACCCAGAGTGACCCGGCCCACCAAATCGGACCCAGAGTTACCCGGCCCACCAAATCGGACCCAGAGTGACCCGGCCCACCAAATCGGACCCAGAGTGACGCGGCCCACCAAATCGGACCCAGAGTGACCCGGCCCATCAAATCGGACCCAGAGTGACCCGGGCCACAAAATCGGACCCAGAGTGACCCGGGCCACCAAATCGGACCCAGAGTGACCCGGGCCACCAAATCGGACCCAGAGTGACCCGGCCCACCAAATGGGACCCAGAGTGACCCGGGCCACCAAATGGGACCCAGAGTGACCCGGGCCACCAAATCGGACCCAGAGTGACCCGGGCCACCAAATCGGACCCAGAGTGACCCGGGCCACCAAATCGGACCCAGAGTGACCCGAGCCACCAAATCGGACCCAGAGTGACCCGGGCCACCAAATCGGACCCAGAGTGACCCGGGCCACCAAATCGGACCCAGAGTGGCCTCAACCCTGAGGGGCTACAACTACCAAACCAGCGCCTGAGGGGCACCCAAGTGTGAAAGTCTTGCAGGGGCAGCCCGGGCACCATTCCAAAGCACTATCTGTAGTTCCTTCAGGAAATACCCATCTAGTTCTTATTATTATTCAGTCCGCAGTTAATGCGGCCCGAATCGCTTCACTCACAGACACCAGTGAGGTGTCATTTCGAAGCCATCGTCCCCAAGAGGTGTGCTAAGTATTTTTCGTGTCCATCGGATTTGTAGTTTTGGCGCAATTTGCGTTTGAAAAAAGTGTCTCAATGCATTTCAATAGGGAAATTTTCCCATATGTTTATAATGGGCCTGATTTCTGACGCAATTTCTAAAAAGAACTGCCAATTGCCACCTGGCTGATTAGCTCATTGATATGCGCAGTCAGACGCAGTTACTATGCCAACGCCAACGAACTGCACATGAGCCCAGCACACAGGTTTTGTCAGATAATATCAGCTCTTAAAGTGATAGCACAGCACAATTCCAAAGCACTATCTGTAGTCATATTATAATTATTGCCCCGCTCACCAATTCGGAACCCCGAGTGACCACGCCCACCAAATCGGACCCAGAGTGACCACGCCCAAAAAATCGGACCCAGAGTGACCCGGCCCACCAAATCGGACCCAGAGTGACCCGGCCCACCAAATCGGACCCAGAGTGACCCGGCCCACCAAATCGGACCCCGAGTGACCTCGCCCACCAAATCGGACCCTGAGTGACCCCGCCCACCAAATCGGACCCAGAGTGGCTCCGCCCACAAAATCTGACCCAGAGTGACCCCACCCACCAAATCGGACCCAGAGCTGCCCCGCCCACCAAATCGGACCCATAGTGACCCCGCCCACCTAATCGGTCCCTGAGGTGCCCCACCCACCAAATCGGACCCAGAGTGGCTCCGCCCACCAAATCGGACCCAGAGTGACCCCGCCCACCAAATCGGACCCAGAGTGACCCTGCCCACCAAATCGGACCCAGAGTGACCCCGCCAACCAAATCGGACCCAGAGGTGCCCCGCCCACCAAATCGGAACCAGAGTTGCCCCCACCACCAAATCGGACCCAGAGTGACCCCACCCACCAAATCGGACCGAGTGACCCCGCCCACCAAATCGGACGCTGAGTGACCCCGCCCACCAAATCGGACACCGAGTGACCCCGCCCACCAAATCGAACCCTGAGTGACCCCGCCCATCAAATCAGACCCTGAGTGACCCCACCCACCAAATCAGACCCAGAGTGACCCGCCAACCAAATCGGACCCTGAGGTGCCCCGCCCACCAAATCGGACCCTGAGGTGCCCCGCCCACCAAATCGGACCCTGAGGTGCCCCGCCCACCAAATTGGACCCTGAGGTGCCTCGCCCACCAAGTCGGACCCAGAGTGACCCGGCCCACCAAATCGAACCCAGAGTGACCCCGCCCACCAAATCGGACCCCGAGTGACCCCGCACACCAAATCGGACCCAGACTGACCCCGCCCACCAAATCAGACCCAGAGTGACCCCGCCCACCAAATCGGACCCAGAGTGGCCTCAACCCTGAGGGGCTACAACTACCAAACCAGCGCCTGAGGGGCACCCAAGTGTGAAAGTCTTGCAGGGGCAGCCCGGGCACCATTCCAAAGCACTATCTGTAGTTCCTTCAGGAAATACCCATCTAGTTCTTATTATTCAGTCCGCAATTAATGCGGCCCGAACCGCAGCACTCACAGACTCCAGTGAGGCGTCATTTCGAAGCCAGCGTCCCCAAGAGGTGTGCTAAGTATTTTTCGTGTCGATCGGATTTGTAGTTTTGGTGCAATTTGCATTTGAAAAAAAGTGTCTCTATGCATTTCAATAGGGAAATTTTCCTATACGTTTATAATGGCCTGCTTTCTGAGGCAATTTCAAAATAACTGCCAACTGCCACCTGGCTGATTAGCTCATTGATATGTGCAGTCAGACCCAGTTACTATGCCAACACCTACGAACTCTTCATGACCCCACTAGGACACAGGTTTTGGCAGATAATATCAGTTCTAAAAGTGACCGGCCCACCAAATCGGCCCCTGAGGTGCCCCGCCCACCAAATCGGACCCAGAGTGGCCCCGCCCACCAAATCGGCCCCTGAGGGGCCCCGCACACCAAATCGGACCCAGAGTGGCCCCGCCCACCAAATCGGACCCAGAGTGGCCCCGCCCACAAAAACGGCCCCTGAGGGGCCCCGCCCACAAAATCGGACCCAGAGTGGCCCCGCCTACCAAATCGGCCCCTGAGGGGTCCTGCCCACCAAATTGGACCCAGAGTGGCCCCGCCCACCAAATCGGACCCAGAGTGGCCCCGCCCACCAAATCGGCCCCTGAGGTACCCCGCTCACCAAATCGGCCCCTGAGGGGCCCCGCACACCAACTCGGTCCCAGAGTGGCTCCGCCCACCAAATCGATCCCAGAGTGTGCCCACCAAATCGGTTCCAGAGTGACCCCGCCCACCAAATCGGACCCGAAGTGACCCGGCCCACCAAATCGAACCCAGAGTGACACAGCCCACCAAATTGGACCCTGAGTGACCCCGTTTACCAAATCGGACCCTGAGTGACCCCGCCACCAAATCGGTCCCTGAGGTGCCCCGCCCACCAAATCGGACCCAGAGTGGCTCCGCCCACCAAATTGGTCCCAGAGTGACCCCGCCCACCAAATTGGTCCCAGAGTGACCCCGCCCACCAAATCGGACCCAGAGTGACCCGGCCCACCAAATCGAACCCAGAGTGTCCCAGCCCACCAAATTGGACCCTGAGTGACCCCGTTTACCAAATCGGACCCTGAGTGACCCCGCCACCAAATCGGTCCCTGAGATGCCCCGCCCACCAAATCGGACCCAGAGTGGCTCCGCCCACCAAATTGGTCCCAGAGTGACCCCGCCCACCAAATCGGACACAGAGTGGCCTCAACCCTGAGGGGCTACAACTACCAAACCAGCGCCTGAGGGGCACCCAAGTGTGAAAGTCTTGCAGGGGCTGCCCGGGCACCATTCCAAAGCACTATCTGTAGTTCCTTCAGGAAATACCCATCTAGTTATAGTGCTTTGGCACAAAGCACTATATTGTTATTCCATCGTGGTAAACTTCTTCTTATTATAGTGCTTTGGAACAAAGCACTATATTGTAATCCGATCGTGGATAACTTCTTATTCTTATTCTTATTATAGTGCTTTGGAACAAAGCACTATACTGTTATTCCACCGTGGTAAACTTCTTATTATAGTGCTTTGGAACAAAGCACTATACTGTTATTCCACCGTGGTAAACTTCTTATTCTTCTTATTATTCAGTCCGCACGTAATGCGGCCCGAACCGCTAAACTCACAGACTCCAGTGAGGTGTCATTTCGAAGCCAGCATTCCTGAGAGGTGTGCTAAGTATTTTTCGTGTCGATCGGATTTGTAGTTTTGGCGCAATTTGCGTTTGAAAAAAGTGTCTCAATGCGTTTCAATAGGGAAATTTTCCAATACGTTTATAATGGGCCTGATTTCTGAGGCAATTTCTAAAAATAACTGCCACCTGGCTGATTAGCTCATTGATATGCGCAGTGAGACCCAGTTACTATGCCAACGCCTATAAACTCTACCAGCCCACCAGGTCACAAGTTTTGTCAGATAATGTCCGCTCTTAAAGTGACAGTAGAGCACAATTCCAAAACACTATCTGTAGTCTTATAATTATTGCCCCGCTCACCAAATCGGACCCAGCCCACCAAATCGGACCAGAGTGCCCCCTCTTGCCAAATCGGGCCCAGAGTGGCGCCGCCCGCCAAATCGGACCCAGAGTGGCGCCGCCCGCCAAATCGGACCCAGAGTGGCGCCGCCCGCCAAATCGGACCCAGAGTGCCGCCCGCCAAATCGGACCCAGAGTGGCGCCGCCCGCCAAGTCGGACCCAGAGTGGCGCCGCCCGCCAAATCGGACCCAGAGTGGCGCCGCCCGCCAAATCGGACCCAGTGGCGCCGCCCGCCAAATCGGACCCAGAGTGGCGCGGCCCGCCAAATCGGACCCAGAGTGGCACCGCCCACCAAGTCGGACCCAGAGTGGCGCCGCCCGCCAAGTCGGACCCAGAGTGGCGCCGCCCGCCAAGTCGGACCCAGAGTGGCGCCGCCCGCCAAATCGGACCCAGAGTGGCGCCGCCCGCCAAATCGGACCCAGTGGTGCCGCCCGCCAAATCGGACCCAGAGTGGCGCCGCCCGCCAAATCGGACCCAGAGTGGCGCCGCCCGCCAAGTCGGACCCAGAGTGGCGCCGCCCGCCAAGTCGGACCCAGAGTGGTGCCGCCCGCCAAGTCGGACCCAGAGTGGCGCCGCCCGCCAAATCGGACCCAGAGTGGCGCCGCCCGCCAAATCGGACCCGGAGTGGCGCCGCCCGCCAAATCGGACCCGGAGTGGCGCCGCCTGCCAAATCGGACCCGGAGTGGCGCCGCCCGCCAAATCGGACCCAGAGTGGCTACAACTACCAAAACAGCGCCTGAGGGGCACCCAAGTGTGAAAGTCTTGCAGGGGCAACCCGGGCACCATTCCAAAGCACTATCTGTAGTTCCTTCAGGAAATACCCATCTAGTTCTTATTATTATTCAGTCCGCACGTAATGCGGCCCGAACCGCTAAACTCACAGACTCCAGTGAGGTGTCATTTCGAAGCCAGCGTTCCTGAGAGGTGTGCTAAGTATTTTTCGTGTCGATCGGATTTGTAGTTTTGGCGCAATTTGCGTTTGAAAAAAGTGTCTCAATGCGTTTCAATAGGGAAATTTTCCAATACGTTTATAATGGGCCTGATTTCTGAGGCAATTTCTAAAAATAACTGCCACCTGGCTGATTAGCTCATTGATATGCGCAGTGAGACCCAGTTACTATGCCAACGCCTATAAACTCTACATCAGCCCACCAGGTCACAAGTTTTGTCAGATAATGTCCGCTCTTAAAGTGACAGTAGAGCACAATTCCAAAACACTATCTGTAGTCTTATAATTATTGCCCCGCTCACCAAATCGGACCCAGCCCACCAAATCGGACCAGAGTGGCCCCGCTTGCCAAATCGGACCCAGAGTGCCCCCGCTTGCCAAATCGGACCCAGAGTGGCGCCGCCCGCCAAATCGGAGCCAGAGTGGCGCCGCCCGCCAAATCGGACCCAGAGTGGCGCCGCCCGCCAAATCGGACCCAGAGTGGCCTCAACCCTGAGGGGCTACAACTACCAAACCAGCGCCTGAGGGGCACCCAAGTGTGAAAGTCTTGCAGGGGCAGCCCTGGCACCATTCCAAAGCACTATCTGTAGTTCCTTCAGGAAATACCCATCTAGTTCTTATTATTATTCAGTCCGCACGTAATGCGGCCCAAACCGCAGCACTCACAGACTCCAGTGAGGCGTCATTTCGAAGTCATCGTCCCCAAGAGGTGTGCTAAGTATTTTTCGTGTCGATCGGATTTGTAGTTTTGGCGCAACTTGTGTTTGAAAAAAGTGTTTCAATGCATTTCAATAGGGAAATTTTCCCATACGTTTATAATGGGCCTGATTTCTGAGGCAATTTCGAAAAATAACTGCCAAGTGCCACCTGGCTGATTAGCTCATTGACATGCGCAGTCAGACACAGTTACTATGCCAACGCCTATGAACTCTACATCAGCCCACCAGGTCACAAGTTTTGTCAGATAATATCAGCTCTTAAAGTGACAGTACAGCACAATTCCAAAGCACTATCTGTAGTCTTATTATTATTACTAGATGGTGGCCCGATTCTAATGCATCGGGTATTCTAGAATATGCATGTCCACGTAGTATATTGCACAGCCGCGTAGTATACAGCGCAGAGCCACGCAGTATACAGCGCAGAGCCGCGCAGTACACAGCGCAGAGCCCCGCAGTACACAGCGCAGAGCCCCGCAGTACACAGCGCAGAGCCCCGCAGTACACAGCGCAGTGCCGCGCAGTATACAGCGCAGAGCCGCGCAGTATAAAGCACAGAATACAACGCAGAGCCGCGCAGTACACAGCGCAGAGCCCCGCAGTACACAGCGCAGAGCCCCGCAGTACACAGCGCAGAGACCCGCAGTATACAGCGCAGAGCCCCGCAGTACACAGCGCAGAGCCCCGCAGTACACAGCGCAGAGCCGCGCAGTACACAGCGCAGAGTGGCCCCGCCCAACAAATCGGACCCAAAGTGACCCCGCCCCCCAAATCGGTCCCAGAGTGACCCCGCCCACCAAATCGGACCCAGAGTGACCCCGCCCACCAAATCGGACACAGAGTGACCCCGCCCACCAATTCGGTCCCTGAGGTACCCCGCCCACCAAATCGGACCCAGAGTGACCCCGCCCAGCAAATCGGTCCCTGAGGGGCCCCGCCCACCATATCGGACCCTGAGGTGCCCCGCCCACCAAATCGGACCCAGAGTGACCCCGCCCACCAAATCGGACCCAGAGTGACCCCGCCCACCAAATCGGACCCAGAGGTGCCCTGCCCACCAAATCAGACCCAGAGTGACCCCGCCCACCAAATCGGACCCAGAGTGACCCCACCCACCAAATCGGACCCAGAGTGACCCCGCCTACTAAATCGGTCCCAGAGTGACCCCGCCCACCAAATCGGACCCAGAGTGACCCCGCCCACCAAGTCGGACCCAGAGTGACCCGGCCCACCAAATCGAACCCAGAGTGACCCGGCCCACCAAATCGGACCCTGAGTGACCCCGCCCACCAAATCGGACCCAGACTGACCCCGTCCACCAAATCGGACCCAGAGTGACCCCGCCCACCAAATCGGACCCAGAGTGACCCTGCCCACCAAATCGGATCCAGAGTGGCCTCAACCCTGAGGGGCTACAACTACCAAACCAGCGCCTGAGGGGCACCCAAGTGTGAAAGTCTTGCAGGGGCAGCCCGAGCACCATTCCAAAGCACTATCTGTAGTTCCTTCAGGAAATACCCATCTAGTTCTTATTATTATTCAGTCCGCAATTTATGCGGCCCGAACCGCAGCACTCACAGACTCCAGTAAAGCGTCATTTCGAAGCCAGCGTCCCCAAGAGGTGTGCTAAGTATTTTTCGTGTCGATCGGATTTGTAGTTTTGCATTTGAAAATTGTTTTCCCCTCATTGGAAAGCATTGTCTTAATGCGTTTCAATAGGGAAATTTCCTCATAGGGTATAATGGACTGGTTTCTGAGGCAATTTCTAAAAATAACTGCCAACTGCCACCTGGCTGATTAGCTCATTGATATGCGCAGTCAGATCCAGTTACTATGCCAACGCCTACAAGCCCACTAGGAAACAGGTTTTGTCAGTCAGATAATATCAGCTCCTCTCTGTTATCAGCCATTCCCCTGTCCTGCTGTCAGTCTATTTCTCTCTGTTATCAGCCATTCCCCGTACTGCTGTCAGTCTATTTCTCTCTGTTATCAGCCATTCCCCTGTCCTGCTGTCAGTCTATTTCTCTCTGTTATCAACCTATCCCCGTACTGCTGTCAGTCTATTTCTCTCTGTTATCAGCCATTCCCCGTCCTGCTGTCAGTCTATTCTCTCTGTTATCAGCCATTCCCCCATCCTGCTGTCAGTCTATTTCTCTGTTATCAGCCATTCCCCTGTCCTGCTGTCAGTCTGTTTCTCTCTGTTATCAGCCATTCCCCGTCCTGCTGTCAGTCTATTTCTCTCTATTATCAGCCATTCCCCTGTCCTGCTGTCAGTCTATTCTCTCTGTTATCAGCCATTCCCTTGTCCTGCTGTCAGTCTATTCTCTGTTATCAGCCATTCCCTTATCCTGCTGTCAGTCAGAGTGACCCGGCCCACCAAATCGGACCCAGAGTGACCCGGCCCACCAAATCGGACCCAGAGTGACCCGGCCCACCAAATCGGACCCAGAGTGACCCGGGCCACCAAATCGGACCCAGAGTGACCCGGCCCACCAAATCGGACCCAGAGTGACCCGGCCCACCAAATCGGACCCAGAGTGACCCGGCCTACCAAATCGGACCCAGAGTGACCCGGCCCACCAAATCGGACCCAGAGTGACCCGGCCCACCAAATCGGTCCCTGAGGTGCCCCGCCCACCAAATCGGACCCAGAGTGGCCTCAACCCTGAGGGGCTACAACTGCCAAACCAGCGCCTGAGGGGCACCCAAGTGTGAAAGTCTTGCAGGGGCAGCCCGGGCACCATTCCAAAACACTACCTGTAGTTCCTTCAGGAAATACCCATCTAGTTATTATTATTAGGCTTTTTTCTGCAATTAATGCGGCCCGTACCGCTGAACGCACAGACTCCAGTGAGGTGTCATTTCGAAGCCAGCGTCCACGAGATTTGTGCTAAGTATATTTCGTGTCGATCGGAGTTGTAGTTTTGGCGCAATTTGCGTTTGAAAATTGTTTTCCCCTCATTGGAAAGCATTGTTTCAATGTGTTTTAATAGGGAAATTTTGCCATAGGTTATAATGGGCTGATTTCTGAGGCAATTTCAAAATAACTGTCAACTGCCACCTGGCTGATTAGCTCATTGATATGCGCAGTCAGACCCAGTTACTATGCCAACGCCTACGAACTGTACATGACTACACCAAGACACAGTTTTGCCAGATAATATCAGCTCTTAAAGTGACCCGCCCACCAAATCGGACCCTGAGGTGCCCAGCCCACCAAATCGGCCCCTGAGGGGCACCGCCCACCAAATCGGCCCGAGGGGCCCCGCCCACCAAATCGGCCCCTGAGGGGCCCCGCCCACCAAATCGGGCCCAGAGTGGCCCCGCCCACCAAATCGGCCCCTGGGGGGCCCCGCCCGCCAAATTGGACCCTGAGGGGCCCCGCCCACCAAATCGGACCCTGAGGGGCCCCGCCCACCAAATCGGACCCTGAGGGGCCCCGCCCACCAAATCGGCCCCTGAAGGGCCCCAGCCAACAAATCAGACCCTGAGTGGCCCCGCCCACCAATTCAGACCCAGAGGGGCCCCGCCCACCAAATCTGACCCTGAGGAGCCCCGCCCACCAAATCAGACCCAGAGTAACCCCGCCCACCAAATCGGACCCAGAGTGACCCCGCCCACCAAATCTGACCCTGAGGTGCCCCGCCCACCAAATCTGACCCTGAGGTGCCCCGCCCACCAAATCGGACCCAGAGTGACCCCACCCACCAAATCGGTCCCAGAGTGACCCCGCCCACCAAATCGGTCCCAGAGTGACCCCACCCACCAAATCGGATCCATAGTGACCCGGCCCAGAAAATCGAACCCAGAGTGACCCTGCCCACCAAATCAGACCCTGAGTGACCCCGTTCACCAAATCGGACCCTGAGTGACTCCACCCACCAAATTGGTCCCAGAGTGACCCCGCCCACTAAATCGGACCCAGAGGTGCCCCGCCCACCAAATCGGACCCAGAGTGGCTCCGCCCACCAAATCGGTCCGAGTGACCCCGCCCACCAAATCGGTCCCAGAGTGACCCCGCCCACCAAATCGGACCCAGAGTGACCCGGCCCACCAAATCGAACCCAGAGTGACCCGGGCCACCAAATCGGACCCAGAGTGACCCGGCCCACCAAATCGGACCCAGAGTGACCCGGGCCACCAAATCGGACCCAGAGTGACCCGGGCCACCAAATCGGACCCAGAGTGACCCGGGCCACCAAATCGGACCCAGAGTGACCCGGGCCACCAAATCGGACCCAGAGTGACCCGGCCCACCAAATGGGACCCAGAATGACCCGGCCCACCAAATCGGACCCAGAGTGACCCGGCCTACCAAATCGGACCCAGAGTGACCCGGCCCACCAAATCGGACCCAGAGTGACCCGGCCCACCAAATCGATCCCTGAGGTGCCCCGCCCACCAAATCGGACCCAGAGTGACCCCGCCTACCAAATCGGATCCAGAGTGGCCTCAACCCTGAGGGGCTACAACTACCAAACCACTCAAATCCAAAATAAGTCTGAAATTGCCATATAAAATGCAATAAAGACTAAAAAGACACAATTCCAATAATTAAATATTATAATGTTTATTAATAATTATACTATATAATAATTCATAATTTTAACAGTAATAACCTCCAAATGTGAGATGGAGCGGTTATATACACATAACATCAATTTTAAAACTCCTATGTAAGCAAACTCACGATATATATATATATATTGACCACCTCTGCCTTTAATAGAGAAACATATGTCTCCTCAAAAATGGCAGCCTAACATAAATATGCCCATATACTTATTGCACACAAAGGGTGCCTCTGTAACAAGCTTGCACTTGTATTACTGCCATCCAGCATGTATATAAAACAATGCTCATTACTTCCTTATATATGTTGCAATGCACACTGCATTAGAAGGCAAGCGGGCAAAAAAGGTTAGTCACTTACATAGGGTATGATGTCCGTGTCACCGTTCCTGTACCCCGACGCGCGTTTCGTAACACTTCCTCAGGGGGCGTGTCGGGGTAGAGGGACGCCGGACATTTAAATCATACCCCCACCAATCAAATAATCCGTAATAAATGAGCCGAACAGCTGCGTGATTCCGGAATACCGCCGGCGCTGATGCCGTTTACCGCGCACCGGAAATGACTTCACTGGTTCCGGACTATGAACCGCAAACAGGCAGGCGCTCAATGATGAGCGCTCAGCATGTCGGCAGGTTCTGTATGCCGGAAACAAGGAAGTCTGTGCGAGGAAAAACAGACGCAGCAGCGCACATTCCAGGATCAAGGACATAAGCCCGGCATTATAGAAAAGGTGGCAATTATAATTACATAACATGTATTACCCTATAACAATTAATAATTTTAACCTATTATAAATAAACACATCATAATACAACATCTATAACTATTCATCACTATATATTAAAAAAACCCCATTTAAAAATACTTTGTTGAAGACACAATAATTTACAATATAATAAATAAATAAACATAAATAAATAAAGTGCATCAAGTGTTAATAAATATAATTCCACATTCATATACTACAAGAAAAATCCATTATAATTCATATACTTACAAATTAATTCTTTATACACCATTAATTCTAATCGGCAATATAAAAATTGTACTGCCAATCAATTAGTGCTAATATATTTATAACGTGAACAAGTGATAATTATAATTTATACTATCCAATATAAAATTTAATCCCCAAAACAGAACTTATATCCATAAAAGTGAAAAAAATACCTATAAATTCAACATAGTCTATAATTAATTACACAAGGTGCCCTAACAAGTGCAATATTATTATTATTTTTATTAATTTTTGTATCTTCAATTATTCTTCTCATAATGATGCCATATTTTCTGTGTAGATCCCAGATGGAAAAGGATAATAATATATAGTCCACAAGTATATCACATCAGTAGAAATCTATAATATGAAAACAATAACAGTTAAAATCAATTAAAATCCAATACAAAACATCCCAATACCCCTAAAAAACAATACACAAACCACGACGTCTCTCTAAGAACTATTCTAAAAATGCTGAAAAACCAAAATTCTCATTAAGTCCTGTGGGGGCTATGCTCCCAAGTCTGTAGATCCACTTACTTTCAAGCCTTGATAAACTTTTGGCCATGTTACCCCCTCTAGACCCCAATTTGACTACATCAATGCCTTTAACTTTCAATAAACTAGAGTCACTGCAATGATACTTATGAAAATGCCTGGGTATAGTTTTTAATAGGGACGGGTCCTCCACATTTTTACTCTTATCAATGTCCCTAACGTGTTCCCTAGTGCGAATACGCAATTCTCTGGTGGTCAATCCAATATAAATTTTGCCACAAGGGCACTGAGCGCAGTAAACCACACCTTTTGTGGCACAGGAAATGAGATGCCTAATTGTATATGTCCTGTCGCCTCTTGCATCCACAAAGGTCTTACTTTTGACCATGTTATCACATGCTTTGCAGTGCCCACATGGATAAAAACCTATGGTATCCAACCAAGTTTCTTTTTTCATAGGTTCATAATGGCTATGGACTAACATATCTTTTAAATTTTTAGATCTCCTAGCCGTAATAAGGGGTGAGGGAGGCAGACATTTTTTGAGAATGGGATCTGTTAATAAAATTTGCCAATGTCTACGGACTATTTGGCAAAACTCAGGCCATTTGTTGTTATAAGTTGCAATAAGACGTGGACACGAAGACACTTCATCACTATTAAAGTTATTTTTATACAGCAGTTCGTTTCTTGATTTATATTTTGCGTTGTGGTAACCCTTTTTGATGCTAGCATGGCTATATCCCCTGTTTTTAAATCGCATATTTAATTCTCTTGCTTGTCTCTCAAAAGAATGCTCATCCGAGCATATGCGTTTAACTCTCAGAAATTGTCCCATTGGTATTCCTCTAATTACCGACGATGGATGGGAAGATGTGGCATGCAACAAGGTGTTTGTCGCAGTTGCCTTTCTAAACACTTCAGTGGATATATTGCCATTTACCGACGCGTTAATCTGCAAATCCAAAAAATCCAAATTGCGGCCAGTTTTAAAAGTTAATCTAGTTATATGGCCTACGGTACTTTATGAGGAACAAGCTGATAAATTACTCAACGACATATCCTGTTACCGTAGATTACCATCAAACCCCCTTTCAGCTTATCAGGCAGAGTTAATCAAAATTCTTGATGATGCCTATGTCAAAGGTATTATTCCAAAACAATTGTTGGAATCTGTTCAAAAGTTGGTACCTAAACTTCCCACGTTCTATTTGATCCCCAAAGTTCATAAGAATTTGGAAAATCCCCCGGGACGACCTATTGTAGCCGGCAATGAGGGTCTATGTGAGATTATATGCAATACCCTAGAATATTTTCTCAAACCACTAGTGACCAGCCTGCCTTCGTATATCAGGGACACCACATCTGCCTTGCAAAGACTAGACAATTTATGTCTGACCGAAGAAATGGTAATGGTCACGGCAGATGTGGAGTCCCTGTATACTTCAATTAGACATAGTGATGGCCTGGCGGCCACGGAGTGGTTTTTGAGAACGAGTAATCTGGAATCTGATCTTGTTGATCTGTTGTTGGTCCTGTTGAAATTTATTCTTACCCATAACTGCTTTATTTTTAACAAGCGGGTCTATTTGCAGAAACAGGGGACCGCCATGGGTGCTTCCTGTGCCCCGTCCTATGCTAATTTATTTTTGGGGGCATGGGAAAGAGATATTTTCATCAGCAATCCCATCCCCGGCATCGACAATGTGCATCATTGGATGCGTTACATTGACGATGTGTGGTTTGTGTGGGAGGGGCCTATATGTCAATTGGAAGCACTCATGGCGGTCTTGAATAACAACGATCTCAATATCAGATTAACTTTTAAAACTGGCCGCAATTTGGATTTTTTGGATTTGCAGATTAACGCGTCGGTAAATGGCAATATATCCACTGAAGTGTTTAGAAAGGCAACTGCGACAAACACCTTGTTGCATGCCACATCTTCCCATCCATCGTCGGTAATTAGAGGAATACCAATGGGACAATTTCTGAGAGTTAAACGCATATGCTCGGATGAGCATTCTTTTGAGAGACAAGCAAGAGAATTAAATATGCGATTTAAAAACAGGGGATATAGCCATGCTAGCATCAAAAAGGGTTACCACAACGCAAAATATAAATCAAGAAACGAACTGCTGTATAAAAATAACTTTAATAATGAAAATAGTGATGAAGTGTCTTCGTGTCCACGTCTTATTGCAACTTATAACAACAAATGGCCTGAGTTTTGCCAAATAGTCCGTAGACATTGGCAAATTTTATTAACAGATCCCATTCTCAAAAAATGTCTGCCTCCCTCACCCCTTATTACGGCTAGGAGATCTAAAAATTTAAAAGATATGTTAGTCCATAGCCATTATGAACCTATGAAAAAAGAAACTTGGTTGGATACCATAGGTTTTTATCCATGTGGGCACTGCAAAGCATGTGATAACATGGTCAAAAGTAAGACCTTTGTGGATGCAAGAGGCGACAGGACATATACAATTAGGCATCTCATTTCCTGTGCCACAAAAGGTGTGGTTTACTGCGCTCAGTGCCCTTGTGGCAAAATTTATATTGGATTGACCACCAGAGAATTGCGTATTCGCACTAGGGAACACGTTAGGGACATTGATAAGAGTAAAAATGTGGAGGACCCGTCCCTATTAAAAACTATACCCAGGCATTTTCATAAGTATCATTGCAGTGACTCTAGTTTATTGAAAGTTAAAGGCATTGATGTAGTCAAATTGGGGTCTAGAGGGGGTAACATGGCCAAAAGTTTATCAAGGCTTGAAAGTAAGTGGATCTACAGACTTGGGAGCATAGCCCCCACAGGACTTAATGAGAATTTTGGTTTTTCAGCATTTTTAGAATAGTTCTTAGAGAGACGTCGTGGTTTGTGTATTGTTTTTTAGGGGTATTGGGATGTTTTGTATTGGATTTTAATTGATTTTAACTGTTATTGTTTTCATATTATAGATTTCTACTGATGTGATATACTTGTGGACTATATATTATTATCCTTTTCCATCTGGGATCTACACAGAAAATATGGCATCATTATGAGAAGAATAATTGAAGATACAAAAATTAATAAAAATAATAATAATATTGCACTTGTTAGGGCACCTTGTGTAATTAATTATAGACTATGTTGAATTTATAGGTATTTTTTTCACTTTTATGGATATAAGTTCTGTTTTGGGGATTAAATTTTATATTGGATAGTATAAATTATAATTATCACTTGTTCACGTTATAAATATATTAGCACTAATTGATTGGCAGTACAATTTTTATATTGCCGATTAGAATTAATGGTGTATAAAGAATTAATTTGTAAGTATATGAATTATAATGGATTTTTCTTGTAGTATATGAATGTGGAATTATATTTATTAACACTTGATGCACTTTATTTATTTATGTTTATTTATTTATTATATTGTAAATTATTGTGTCTTCAACAAAGTATTTTTAAATGGGGTTTTTTTAATATATAGTGATGAATAGTTATAGATGTTGTATTATGATGTGTTTATTTATAATAGGTTAAAATTATTAATTGTTATAGGGTAATACATGTTATGTAATTATAATTGCCACCTTTTCTATAATGCCGGGCTTATGTCCTTGATCCTGGAATGTGCGCTGCTGCGTCTGTTTTTCCTCGCACAGACTTCCTTGTTTCCGGCATACAGAACCTGCCGACATGCTGAGCGCTCATCATTGAGCGCCTGCCTGTTTGCGGTTCATAGTCCGGAACCAGTGAAGTCATTTCCGGTGCGCGGTAAACGGCATCAGCGCCGGCGGTATTCCGGAATCACGCAGCTGTTCGGCTCATTTATTACGGATTATTTGATTGGTGGGGGTATGATTTAAATGTCCGGCGTCCCTCTACCCCGACACGCCCCCTGAGGAAGTGTTACGAAACGCGCGTCGGGGTACAGGAACGGTGACACGGACATCATACCCTATGTAAGTGACTAACCTTTTTTGCCCGCTTGCCTTCTAATGCAGTGTGCATTGCAACATATATAAGGAAGTAATGAGCATTGTTTTATATACATGCTGGATGGCAGTAATACAAGTGCAAGCTTGTTACAGAGGCACCCTTTGTGTGCAATAAGTATATGGGCATATTTATGTTAGGCTGCCATTTTTGAGGAGACATATGTTTCTCTATTAAAGGCAGAGGTGGTCAATATATATATATATATCGTGAGTTTGCTTACATAGGAGTTTTAAAATTGATGTTATGTGTATATAACCGCTCCATCTCACATTTGGAGGTTATTACTGTTAAAATTATGAATTATTATATAGTATAATTATTAATAAACATTATAATATTTAATTATTGGAATTGTGTCTTTTTAGTCTTTATTGCATTTTATATGGCAATTTCAGACTTATTTTGGATTTGAGTGCAGTCTTCACACAATTTAATAATAGGGCCTTTTTCTTCAGGTGATTAAATTGTACATTTTCTGTTTATGACAGATGGTCCGGTAATTATTCCAAATTATGGATATGAAGGCCAGAGAAACAGCCTGGCTAACAAAAGCGTCTAATATTTTTAAAGTAAATTCCTCTGGTGTTTGGAATGACACCACGATTGCTCATAAGGACTGGATTAAACAGTATAAAAATATGCTGTTACGAAAAACCAAATTGTGGTGGACAAAAGTGTCACTTCAAAATTACTGTGAACGTAAGATTATCCCTAGGGGACTAAGAATACAACTATTTCCCACTTTTGATTTGGAAAATGAGTTATTGACAAAAAGGTGGATTGAAGCAGCGGACGTGTGTGCTTTCACTTTCATTCAAATTATTATAGAACACAATGAGATATGTCTCAAAAAACTTGATGAGGAAATTAACACCATTATGTCTAATATTCAAAAAGAAATGCAAGTAGAAACTTTGGATCTTTATCTGAGGGACATTGAAAAGGATTTAGAGAAATGTGAGGCCAATATTAGTGATGGGAAGAAAAGGAAATTTACCCGTGATGTCTCTGATTATGAAATGAACAAAGTGTATAGATGGCAAAACCCAAGTAAAACAGGGAAAAATGTGTCCACCAGGAGTGAATCTATACACTCTCTAACATCTTCGGTGGAAAGTCGGGGATCACATAGTGACATGGAAGGGTCTTCCGCCTCAGGTCCGGTAACACGGTATGGGAATAAGAAAAAGACCTACCAGCAGTCTAAACATCTTAGGAAAGAACGTAATTTTGAACAAGATAGAAGTAAGGTAATTAACCTATCCTCACATGTCCTTACTTCCACACAATTGAAGGTCTTAGAAAAGGGTCTAACTTTCTCTCCTTCGAATTCTATAGATCCGTTTTTAGCGGTCAAAGATATCCATTTACTTGCACGAAAAATTATTTTGAAAAAACTACACTATAAAAATGCGTCTGAAACCTCATGTGAAACTATGGAAGAACAAGAAGCCTTAGAGGCTTTAGAATCACTGGTAAGTGAGAATGAGAGTGTGGCAGAACGAAAAGGCTTTCCCTTGAAATTGTGTGGCAAACCTAAAAAATTTCCGTCACTAAACCTATGTCCAGCGGTGGACTTTTTTACTAAAGTGGTATCGGCAGACATTGAAAAATTAGCTGAGCAGAAGAATAAAAATTCTAATCTTACAAGAGAACAACAAAAGGCTTTAAAGGAAATGCAAACATGGTCTGATGTGGTCTTTAAGGCCGCTGACAAAGGGGGAAATCTAGTTATATGGCCTACGGTACTTTATGAGGAACAAGCTGATAAATTACTCAACGACATATCCTGTTACCGTAGATTACCATCAAACCCCCTTTCAGCTTATCAGGCAGAGTTAATCAAAATTCTTGATGATGCCTATGTCAAAGGTATTATTCCAAAACAATTGTTGGAATCTGTTCAAAAGTTGGTACCTAAACTTCCCACGTTCTATTTGATCCCCAAAGTTCATAAGAATTTGGAAAATCCCCCGGGACGACCTATTGTAGCCGGCAATGAGGGTCTATGTGAGATTATATGCAATACCCTAGAATATTTTCTCAAACCACTAGTGACCAGCCTGCCTTCGTATATCAGGGACACCACATCTGCCTTGCAAAGACTAGACAATTTATGTCTGACCGAAGAAATGGTAATGGTCACGGCAGATGTGGAGTCCCTGTATACTTCAATTAGACATAGTGATGGCCTGGCGGCCACGGAGTGGTTTTTGAGAACGAGTAATCTGGAATCTGATCTTGTTGATCTGTTGTTGGTCCTGTTGAAATTTATTCTTACCCATAACTGCTTTATTTTTAACAAGCGGGTCTATTTGCAGAAACAGGGGACCGCCATGGGTGCTTCCTGTGCCCCGTCCTATGCTAATTTATTTTTGGGGGCATGGGAAAGAGATATTTTCATCAGCAATCCCATCCCCGGCATCGACAATGTGCATCATTGGATGCGTTACATTGACGATGTGTGGTTTGTGTGGGAGGGGCCTATATGTCAATTGGAAGCACTCATGGTGGTCTTGAATAACAACGATCTCAATATCAGATTAACTTTTAAAACTGGCCGCAATTTGGATTTTTTGGATTTGCAGATTAACGCGTCGGTAAATGGCAATATATCCACTGAAGTGTTTAGAAAGGCAACTGCGACAAACACCTTGTTGCATGCCACATCTTCCCATCCATCGTCGGTAATTAGAGGAATACCAATGGGACAATTTCTGAGAGTTAAACGCATATGCTCGGATGAGCATTCTTTTGAGAGACAAGCAAGAGAATTAAATATGCGATTTAAAAACAGGGGATATAGCCATGCTAGCATCAAAAAGGGTTACCACAACGCAAAATATAAATCAAGAAACGAACTGCTGTATAAAAATAACTTTAATAATGAAAATAGTGATGAAGTGTCTTCGTGTCCACGTCTTATTGCAACTTATAACAACAAATGGCCTGAGTTTTGCCAAATAGTCCGTAGACATTGGCAAATTTTATTAACAGATCCCATTCTCAAAAAATGTCTGCCTCCCTCACCCCTTATTACGGCTAGGAGATCTAAAAATTTAAAAGATATGTTAGTCCATAGCCATTATGAACCTATGAAAAAAGAAACTTGGTTGGATACCATAGGTTTTTATCCATGTGGGCACTGCAAAGCATGTGATAACATGGTCAAAAGTAAGACCTTTGTGGATGCAAGAGGCGACAGGACATATACAATTAGGCATCTCATTTCCTGTGCCACAAAAGGTGTGGTTTACTGCGCTCAGTGCCCTTGTGGCAAAATTTATATTGGATTGACCACCAGAGAATTGCGTATTCGCACTAGGGAACACGTTAGGGACATTGATAAGAGTAAAAATGTGGAGGACCCGTCCCTATTAAAAACTATACCCAGGCATTTTCATAAGTATCATTGCAGTGACTCTAGTTTATTGAAAGTTAAAGGCATTGATGTAGTCAAATTGGGGTCTAGAGGGGGTAACATGGCCAAAAGTTTATCAAGGCTTGAAAGTAAGTGGATCTACAGACTTGGGAGCATAGCCCCCACAGGACTTAATGAGAATTTTGGTTTTTCAGCATTTTTAGAATAGTTCTTAGAGAGACGTCGTGGTTTGTGTATTGTTTTTTAGGGGTATTGGGATGTTTTGTATTGGATTTTAATTGATTTTAACTGTTATTGTTTTCATATTATAGATTTCTACTGATGTGATATACTTGTGGACTATATATTATTATCCTTTTCCATCTGGGATCTACACAGAAAATATGGCATCATTATGAGAAGAATAATTGAAGATACAAAAATTAATAAAAATAATAATAATATTGCACTTGTTAGGGCACCTTGTGTAATTAATTATAGACTATGTTGAATTTATAGGTATTTTTTTCACTTTTATGGATATAAGTTCTGTTTTGGGGATTAAATTTTATATTGGATAGTATAAATTATAATTATCACTTGTTCACGTTATAAATATATTAGCACTAATTGATTGGCAGTACAATTTTTATATTGCCGATTAGAATTAATGGTGTATAAAGAATTAATTTGTAAGTATATGAATTATAATGGATTTTTCTTGTAGTATATGAATGTGGAATTATATTTATTAACACTTGATGCACTTTATTTATTTATGTTTATTTATTTATTATATTGTAAATTATTGTGTCTTCAACAAAGTATTTTTAAATGGGGTTTTTTTAATATATAGTGATGAATAGTTATAGATGTTGTATTATGATGTGTTTATTTATAATAGGTTAAAATTATTAATTGTTATAGGGTAATACATGTTATGTAATTATAATTGCCACCTTTTCTATAATGCCGGGCTTATGTCCTTGATCCTGGAATGTGCGCTGCTGCGTCTGTTTTTCCTCGCACAGACTTCCTTGTTTCCGGCATACAGAACCTGCCGACATGCTGAGCGCTCATCATTGAGCGCCTGCCTGTTTGCGGTTCATAGTCCGGAACCAGTGAAGTCATTTCCGATGCGCGGTAAACGGCATCAGCGCCGGCGGTATTCCGGAATCACGCAGCTGTTCGGCTCATTTATTACGGATTATTTGATTGGTGGGGGTATGATTTAAATGTCCGGCGTCCCTCTACCCCGACACGCCCCCTGAGGAAGTGTTACGAAACGCGCGTCGGGGTACAGGAACGGTGACACGGACATCATACCCTATGTAAGTGACTAACCTTTTTTGCCCGCTTGCCTTCTAATGCAGTGTGCATTGCAACATATATAAGGAAGTAATGAGCATTGTTTTATATACATGCTGGATGGCAGTAATACAAGTGCAAGCTTGTTACAGAGGCACCCTTTGTGTGCAATAAGTATATGGGCATATTTATGTTAGGCTGCCATTTTTGAGGAGACATATGTTTCTCTATTAAAGGCAGAGGTGGTCAATATATATATATATATCGTGAGTTTGCTTACATAGGAGTTTTAAAATTGATGTTATGTGTATATAACCGCTCCATCTCACATTTGGAGGTTATTACTGTTAAAATTATGAATTATTATATAGTATAATTATTAATAAACATTATAATATTTAATTATTGGAATTGTGTCTTTTTAGTCTTTATTGCATTTTATATGGCAATTTCAGACTTATTTTGGATTTGAGTGCAGTCTTCACACAATTTAATAATAGGGCCTTTTTCTTCAGGTGATTAAACTACCAAACCAGCGCCTGAGGGGCACCCAAGTGTGAAAGTCTTGCAGGGGCAGCCCGGGCACCATTCCAAAGCACTATCTGTAGTTCCTTCAGGAAATACCCATCTAGTTCTTATTATTATTCAGTCCGCAATTAATGCGGCCCGAACCGCAGCACTCACAGACTCCAGTAAAGCGTCATTTCGAAGCCAGCGTCCCCAAGAGGTGTGCTAAGTATTTTTCGTGTCGATCGGATTTGTAGTTTTGGCGCAATTTGCATTTGAAAATTGTTTTCCCCTCATTGGAAAGCATTGTCTTAATGCGTTTCAATAGGGAAATTTCCTCATAGGGTATAATGGCCTGGTTTCTGAGGCAATTTCTAAAAATAACTGCCAACTGCCACCTGGCTGATTAGCTCATTGATATGCGCAGTCAGATCCAGTTACTATGCCAACGCCTACTAGCCCACTAGGAAGCAGGTTTTGTCAGTCAGATAATATCAGCTCCTCTCTGTTATCAGCCATTCCCCTGTCCTGCTGTCAGTCTATTTTTCTCTGTTATCAGCCATTCCCCGTACTGCTGTCAGTCTATTTCTCTCTGTTATCAGCCATTCACCTGTCCTGCTGTCAGTCTATTTCTCTCTGTTATCAACCTATCCCCGTACTGCTGTCAGTCTATTTCTCTCTGTTATCAGCCATTCCCCGTCCTGCTGTCAGTCTATTCTCTCTGTTATCAGCCATTCCCCCATCCTGCTGTCAGTCTATTTCTCTGTTATCAGCCATTCCCCTGTCCTGCTGTCAGTCTGTTTCTCTCTGTTATCAGCCATTCCCCGTCCTGCTGTCAGTCTATTTCTCTCTATTATCAGCCATTCCCCTGTCCTGCTGTCAGTCTATTCTCTCTGTTATCAGCCATTCCCTTGTCCTGCTGTCAGTCTATTCTCTGTTATCAGCCATTCCCTTATCCTGCTGTCAGTCAGAGTGACCCGGCCCACCAAATCGGACCCAGAGTGACCCGGCCCACCAAATCGGACCCAGAGTGACCCGGCCCACCAAATCGGACCCAGAGTGACCCGGCCCACCAAATCGGACCCAGAGTGACCCGGGCCACCAAATCGGACCCAGAGTGACCCGGCCCACCAAATCGGACCCAGAGTGACCCGGCCCACCAAATCGGACCCAGAGTGACCCGGCCTACCAAATCGGACCCAGAGTGACCCGGCCCACCAAATCGGACCCAGAGTGACCCGGCCCACCAAATCGGTCCCTGAGGTGCCCCGCCCACCAAATCGGACCCAGAGTGGCCTCAACCCTGAGGGGCTACAACTGCCAAACCAGCGCCTGAGGGGCACCCAAGTGTGAAAGTCTTGCAGGGGCAGCCCGGGCACCATTCCAAAACACTACCTGTAGTTCCTTCAGGAAATACCCATCTAGTTATTATTATTAGGCTTTTTTATGCAATTAATGAGGCCCGTACCGCTGAACACACAGACTCCAGTGAGGTGTCATTTCGAAGCCAACGTCCACGAGATTTGTGCTAAGTATATTTTGTGTCGATCGGAGTTGTAGTTTTGGCGCAATTTGCGTTTGAAAATTGTTTTCCCCTCATTGGAAAGCATTGTTTCAATGTGTTTTAATAGGGAAATTTTGCCATAGGTTATAATGGGCTGGTTTCTGAGGCAATTTCAAAATAACTGTCAACTGCCACCTGGCTGATTAGCTCATTGATATGCGCAGTCAGACCCAGTTACTATGCCAACGCCTACGAACTGTACATGACTACACCAAGACACAGTTTTGCCAGATAATATCAGCTCTTAAAGTGACCCGCCCACCAAATCGGACCCTGAGGTGCCCAGCCCACCAAATCGGCCCCTGAGGGGCACCGCCCACCAAATCGGCCCGAGGGGCCCCGCCCACCAAATCGGCCCCTGAGGGGCCCCGCCCACCAAATCGGGCCCAGAGTGGCCCCGCCCACCAAATCGGCCCCTGGGGGGCCCCGCCCGCCAAATTGGACCCTGAGGGGCCCCGCCCACCAAATCGGACCCTGAGGGGCCCCGCCCACCAAATCGGACCCTGAGGGGCCCCGCCCACCAAATCGGCCCCTGAAGGGCCCCAGCCAACAAATCAGACCCTGAGTGGCCCCGCCCACCAATTCAGACCCAGAGGGGCCCCGCCCACCAAATCTGACCCTGAGGAGCCCCGCCCACCAAATCAGACACAGAGTGAACCCGCCCACCAAATCGGACCCAGAGTGACCCCGCCCACCAAATCTGACCCTGAGGTGCCCCGCCCACCAAATCTGACCCTGAGGTGCCCCGCCCACCAAATCGGACCCAGAGTGACCCCACCCACCAAATCGGTCCCAGAGTGACCCCGCCCACCAAATCGGTCCCAGAGTGACCCCACCCACCAAATCGGATCCATAGTGACCCGGCCCAGAAAATCGAACCCAGAGTGACCCTGCCCACCAAATCAGACCCTGAGTGACCCCGTTCACCAAATCGGACCCTGAGTGACTCCACCCACCAAATTGGTCCCAGAGTGACCCCGCCCACTAAATCGGACCCAGAGGTGCCCCGCCCACCAAATCGGACCCAGAGTGGCTCCGCCCACCAAATCGGTCCGAGTGACCCCGCCCACCAAATCGGTCCCAGAGTGACCCTGCCCACCAAATCGGACCCAGAGTGACCCGGCCCACCAAATCGAACCCAGAGTGACCCGGGCCACCAAATCGGACCCAGAGTGACCCGGCCCACCAAATCGGACCCAGAGTGACCCGGGCCACCAAATCGGACCCAGAGTGACCCGTGCCACCAAATCGGACCCAGAGTGACCCGGGCCACCAAATCGGACCCAGAGTGACCCGGGCCACCAAATCGGACCCAGAGTGACCCGGCCCACCAAATGGGACCCAGAGTGACCCGGCCCACCAAATCGGACCCAGAGTGACCCGGCCTACCAAATCGGACCCAGAGTGACCCGGCCCACCAAATCGGACCCAGAGTGACCCGGCCCACCAAATCGGTTCCTGAGGTGCCCCGCCCACCAAATCGGACCCAGAGTGACCCCGCCTACCAAATCAGATCCAGAGTGGCCTCAACCCTGAGGGGCTACAACTACCAAACCAGCGCCTGAGGGGCACCCAAGTGTGAAAGTCTTGCAGGGGCAGCCCGGGCACCATTCCAAAGCACTATCTGTAGTTCCTTCAGGAAATACCCATCTAGTTCTTATTATTATTCAGTCCGCAATTAATGCGGCCCGAACCGCAGCACTCACAGACTCCAGTAAAGCGTCATTTCGAAGCCAGCGTCCCCAAGAGGTGTGCTAAGTATTTTTCGTGTCGATCGGATTTGTAGTTTTGGCGCAATTTGCATTTGAAAATTGTTTTCCCCTCATTGGAAAGCATTGTCTTAATGCGTTTCAATAGGGAAATTTCCTCATAGGGTATAATGGCCTGGTTTCTGAGGCAATTTCTAAAAATAACTGCCAACTGCCACCTGGCTGATTAGCTCATTGATATGCGCAGTCAGATCCAGTTACTATGCCAACGCCTACTAGCCCACTAGGAAGCAGGTTTTGTCAGTCAGATAATATCAGCTCCTCTCTGTTATCAGCCATTCCCCTGTCCTGCTGTCAGTCTATTTTTCTCTGTTATCAGCCATTCCCCGTACTGCTGTCAGTCTATTTCTCTCTGTTATCAGCCATTCACCTGTCCTGCTGTCAGTCTATTTCTCTCTGTTATCAACCTATCCCCGTACTGCTGTCAGTCTATTTCTCTCTGTTATCAGCCATTCCCCGTCCTGCTGTCAGTCTATTCTCTCTGTTATCAGCCATTCCCCCATCCTGCTGTCAGTCTATTTCTCTGTTATCAGCCATTCCCCTGTCCTGCTGTCAGTCTGTTTCTCTCTGTTATCAGCCATTCCCCGTCCTGCTGTCAGTCTATTTCTCTCTATTATCAGCCATTCCCCTGTCCTGCTGTCAGTCTATTCTCTCTGTTATCAGCCATTCCCTTGTCCTGCTGTCAGTCTATTCTCTGTTATCAGCCATTCCCTTATCCTGCTGTCAGTCAGAGTGACCCGGCCCACCAAATCGGACCCAGAGTGACCCGGCCCACCAAATCGGACCCAGAGTGACCCGGCCCACCAAATCGGACCCAGAGTGACCCGGCCCACCAAATCGGACCCAGAGTGACCCGGGCCACCAAATCGGACCCAGAGTGACCCGGCCCACCAAATCGGACCCAGAGTGACCCGGCCCACCAAATCGGACCCAGAGTGACCCGGCCTACCAAATCGGACCCAGAGTGACCCGGCCCACCAAATCGGACCCAGAGTGACCCGGCCCACCAAATCGGTCCCTGAGGTGCCCCGCCCACCAAATCGGACCCAGAGTGGCCTCAACCCTGAGGGGCTACAACTGCCAAACCAGCGCCTGAGGGGCACCCAAGTGTGAAAGTCTTGCAGGGGCAGCCCGGGCACCATTCCAAAACACTACCTGTAGTTCCTTCAGGAAATACCCATCTAGTTATTATTATTAGGCTTTTTTATGCAATTAATGAGGCCCGTACCGCTGAACACACAGACTCCAGTGAGGTGTCATTTCGAAGCCAACGTCCACGAGATTTGTGCTAAGTATATTTTGTGTCGATCGGAGTTGTAGTTTTGGCGCAATTTGCGTTTGAAAATTGTTTTCCCCTCATTGGAAAGCATTGTTTCAATGTGTTTTAATAGGGAAATTTTGCCATAGGTTATAATGGGCTGGTTTCTGAGGCAATTTCAAAATAACTGTCAACTGCCACCTGGCTGATTAGCTCATTGATATGCGCAGTCAGACCCAGTTACTATGCCAACGCCTACGAACTGTACATGACTACACCAAGACACAGTTTTGCCAGATAATATCAGCTCTTAAAGTGACCCGCCCACCAAATCGGACCCTGAGGTGCCCAGCCCACCAAATCGGCCCCTAAGGGGCACCGCCCACCAAATCGGCCCGAGGGGCCCCGCCCACCAAATCGGCCCCTGAGGGGCCCCGCCCACCAAATCGGGCCCAGAGTGGCCCCGCCCACCAAATCGGCCCCTGGGGGACCCCGCCCACCAAATTGGACCCTGAGGGGCCCCGCCCACCAAATCGGACCCTGAGGGGCCCCGCCCACCAAATCGGACCCTGAGGGGCCCCGCCCACCAAATCGGCCCCTGAAGGGCCCCAGCCAACAAATCAGACCCTGAGTGGCCCCGCCCACCAATTCAGACCCAGAGGGGCCCCGCCCACCAAATCTGACCCTGAGGAGCCCCGCCCACCAAATCAGACCCAGAGTGAACCCGCCCACCAAATCGGACCCAGAGTGACCCCGCCCACCAAATCTGACCCTGAGGTGCCCCGCCCACCAAATCTGACCCTGAGGTGCCCCGCCCACCAAATCGGACCCAGAGTGACCCCACCCACCAAATCGGTCCCAGAGTGACCCCGCCCACCAAATCGGTCCCAGAGTGACCCCACCCACCAAATCGGATCCATAGTGACCCGGCCCAGAAAATCGAACCCAGAGTGACCCTGCCCACCAAATCAGACCCTGAGTGACCCCGTTCACCAAATCGGACCCTGAGTGACTCCACCCACCAAATTGGTCCCAGAGTGACCCCGCCCACTAAATCGGACCCAGAGGTGCCCCGCCCACCAAATCGGACCCAGAGTGGCTCCGCCCACCAAATCGGTCCGAGTGACCCCGCCCACCAAATCGGTCCCAGAGTGACCCTGCCCACCAAATCGGACCCAGAGTGACCCGGCCCACCAAATCGAACCCAGAGTGACCCGGGCCACCAAATCGGACCCAGAGTGACCCGGGCCACCAAATCGGACCCAGAGTGACCCGGGCCACCAAATCGGACCCAGAGTGACCCGGGCCACCAAATCGGACCCAGAGTGACCCGGGCCACCAAATCGGACCCAGAGTGACCCGGGCCACCAAATGGGACCTAGAGTGACCCGGGCCACCAAATCGGACCCAGAGTGACCCGGGCCACCAAATCGGACCCAGAGTGACCCGGCCCACCAAATGGGACCCAGAGTGACCCGGCCCACCAAATCGGACCCAGAGTGACCCGGCCTACCAAATCGGACCCAGAGTGACCCGGCCCACCAAATCGGACCCAGAGTGACCCGGCCCACCAAATCGGTTCCTGAGGTGCCCCGCCCACCAAATCGGACCCAGAGTGACCCCGCCTACCAAATCAGATCCAGAGTGGCCTCAACCCTGAGGGGCTACAACTACCAAACCAGCGCCTGAGTGGCACCCTAGTGTGAAAGTCTTGCAGGGGCAGCCCGGGCACCATTCCAAAGCACTATCTGTAGTTCCTTCAGGAAATACCCATCTAGTTCTTATTATTATTCAGTCCGCAATTAATGCGGCCCGAACCGCAGCACTCACAGACTCCAGTAAAGCGTCATTTCGAAGCCAGCGTCCCCAAGAGGTGTGCTAAGTATTTTTCGTGTCGATCGGATTTGTAGTTTTGGCGCAATTTGCATTTGAAAATTGTTTTCCCCTCATTGGAAAGCATTGTCTTAATGCGTTTCAATAGGGAAATTTCCTCATAGGGTATAATGGCCTGGTTTCTGAGGCAATTTCTAAAAATAACTGCCAACTGCCACCTGGCTGATTAGCTCATTGATATGCGCAGTCAGATCCAGTTACTATGCCAACGCCTACTAGCCCACTAGGAAGCAGGTTTTGTCAGTCAGATAATATCAGCTCCTCTCTGTTATCAGCCATTCCCCTGTCCTGCTGTCAGTCTATTTTTCTCTGTTATCAGCCATTCCGCGTACTGCTGTCAGTCTATTTCTCTCTGTTATCAGCCATTCACCTGTCCTGCTGTCAGTCTATTTCTCTCTGTTATCAACCTATCCCCGTACTGCTGTCAGTCTATTTCTCTCTGTTATCAGCCATTCCCCGTCCTGCTGTCAGTCTATTCTCTCTGTTATCAGCCATTCCCCCATCCTGCTGTCAGTCTATTTCTCTGTTATCAGCCATTCCCCTGTCCTGCTGTCAGTCTATTTTTCTCTGTTATCAGCCATTCCCCGTACTGCTGTCAGTCTATTTCTCTCTGTTATCAGCCATTCACCTGTCCTGCTGTCAGTCTATTTCTCTCTGTTATCAACCTATCCCCGTACTGCTGTCAGTCTATTTCTCTCTGTTATCAGCCATTCCCCGTCCTGCTGTCAGTCTATTCTCTCTGTTATCAGCCATTCCCCCATCCTGCTGTCAGTCTATTTCTCTGTTATCAGCCATTCCCCTGTCCTGCTGTCAGTCTGTTTCTCTCTGTTATCAGCCATTCCCCGTCCTGCTGTCAGTCTATTTCTCTCTATTATCAGCCATTCCCCTGTCCTGCTGTCAGTCTATTCTCTCTGTTATCAGCCATTCCCTTGTCCTGCTGTCAGTCTATTCTCTGTTATCAGCCATTCCCTTATCCTGCTGTCAGTCAGAGTGACCCGGCCCACCAAATCGGACCCAGAGTGACCCGGCCCACCAAATCGGACCCAGAGTGACCCGGCCCACCAAATCGGACCCAGAGTGACCCGGCCCACCAAATCGGTCCGAGTGACCCCGCTGTTGTGAAATTGGATTCTGGGCTCCCCCGGTGGCCACTTGTGGAATTGAACTTGTGTGCATCATCCCCTCTGTTCACCTGCTCCTATCAGGATGTGGGAGTCGCTATATAACCTTGCTCCTCTGTCAGTTTCATGCCGGTCAACAATGTAATCAGAAGCCTTCTGTGCTTGTTCCTGCTACTAGACAACCCCCAGCTAAGTTGGACTTTTGTCCTTGTGTGTTTTTGCATTTTGTTCCTGTTCACAGCTGCTGTTTCGTTACTGTGTCTGGAAAGCTCTTGTGATCGGAAATTGCCACTCTGGTGTTATGAGTTAATGCTAGAGTCTTAAAGTAATTTCTGGATGGTGTTTTGATAGGGTTTTCTGCTGACCATGAAAGTGCCCTTTCTGTCTTCCTGCTATCTAGTAAGCGGACCTCGATTTTGCTAAACCTATTTTCATACTATGTTTGTCATTTCATCTAAAATCACCGCCAATATATGTGGGAGCCTCTGTCTGCCTTTTGGGAAAATTTCTCTAGAGGTGAGCCAGGACTGTCTTTTCCTCTGCTAGGATTAGGTAGTTCTCCGGCTGGCGCTGGGCATCTAGGGATAAAAAAACGTAGGCATGCTACCCGGCCACTTCTAGTTGTGCGGCAGGTTTAGTTCATGGTCAGTATAGTTTCCATCTTCCAAGAGCTAGTTCTCATATATGCTGGGCTATGTTCTCTCGCCATTGAGAATCATGACAGTTTGACCGGCCCAAAAAAGGGTTAAATTACTGGCTGAGAAAGGAGAGAAAAAAGAAGTCTGCTACAATTTTTTTTTTTTTTTCCTCTAGTTCTGAGTGTGCTCTTAATTGAATCACTTGCTAGTCTGCCTATACTGCAGCCTTCCTCTCTTTCTCTCCTTCTAATCCTTGAATGGCTCTGTGTTCACCTGTTTCAAATGGATCTTCAGAGTGTAGCTACAGGTTTGAATAATCTCGCCACAAAGGTACAAAATTTGCAAGATTTTGTTGTTCATGCACCTATGTCTGAGCCTAGAATTCCTTTGCCTGAGTTCTTCTCGGGGAATAGATCTCACTTTCAAAATTTTAAAAATAATTGCAAATTGTTTTTGTCCCTGAAGTCTCGCTCTGCCGGAGACCCTGCACAGCAGGTCAGGATTGTAATTTCCTTGCTCCGGTGGCGACCCTCAAGACTGGGCTTTTGCATTGGCACCAGGGGATCCTGCGTTGCTCAATGTGGATGCGTTTTTTCTGGCCTTGGGGTTGCTTTATGAGGAACCTCATTTAGAGCTTCAGGCGGAAAAGGCCTTGATGTCCTTGTCTCAGGGGCAAGATGAAGCTGAAATATACTGCCAAAAATTCCGCAAATGGTCTGTGCTTACTCAGTGGAATGAGTGCGCCCTGGCGGCGATTTTCAGAGAAGGTCTCTCTGATGCCATTAAGGATGTTATGGTGGGGTTCCCTGTGCCTGCAAGTCTGAATGAGTCCATGACGATGGCTATTCAGATCGATAGGCGTCTGCGGGAGCGCAAACCTGTGCACCATTTGGCGGTGTCTACTGAGAAAACGCCAGAAAATATGCAATGTGATAGAATTCTGTCCAGAAGCGAGCGGCAGAATTTTAGACGAAAAAATGGGTTGTGCTTCTATTGTGGTGATTCAACTCATGTTATATCAGCATGCTTTAAGCGTACTAAGAAGCCTGACAAGTCTGTTTCAATTAGCACTTTACAGTCTAAGTTTATTCTATCTGTGACCCTGATTTGTTCTTTGTCATCTATTACCGCGGACGCCTATGTCGACTCTGGCGCTGCTTTGAGTCTTATGGATTGGTCCTTTGCCAAACGCTGTGGGTATGATTTGGAGCCATTGGAGGCTCCGATACCTCTGAAAGGGATTGACTCCACCCCATTGGCTAGTAATAAACCACAATACTGGACACAAGTGACTATGCGTGTTAATCCGGATCACCAGGAGGTTATTCGCTTTCTGGTGCTGTATAATCTACATGATGTTTTGGTGCTGGGATTGCCATGGCTGCAATCTCATAACCCAGTCCTCGACTGGAGAGCTATGTCTGTGTTAAGCTGGGGATGTAAAGGAACTCATGGGGACGTACCTTTGGTTTCCATTTCATCATCTATTCCCTCTGAGATTCCTGAATTCTTGTCTGACTTTCGTGACGTTTTTGAAGAACCCAAGGTTGGTTCACTACCTCCGCACCGGGAGTGCGATTGTGCCATAGACTTGATCCCGGGTAGTAAATACCCTAAGGGGCGTTTATTTAATCTGTCTGTGCCTGAACACGCTGCTATGCGAGAATATATAAAGGAATCCTTGGAAAAGGGACATATTCGTCCTTCGTCATCTCCCTTAGGAGCCAGTTTTTTCTTTGTGTCTAAGAAAGACGGCTCTTTGAGGCCGTGTATTGATTATCGACTTTTGAATAAAATCACGGTTAAATATCAATATCCGTTACCACTGCTTACTGATTTGTTTGCTCGTATAAAGGGGGCCAAGTGGTTCTCTAAGATTGATCTCCGTGGGGCGTATAATTTGGTGCGAATCAAGCAGGGGGATGAGTGGAAAACCGCATTTAATACGCCCGAGGGCCATTTTGAGTATTTGGTGATGCCTTTTGGTCTTTCAAATGCCCCTTCAGTCTTCCAGTCCTTTATGCATGACATTTTCCGCGATTATTTGGATAAATTTATGATTGTGTATCTGGATGATATTCTGATTTTTTCGGATGACTGGGACTCTCATGTCCAGCAGGTCAGGAGGGTTTTTCAGGTTTTGCGGTCTAATTCCTTGTGTGTGAAGGGTTCTAAGTGTGTTTTTGGGGTTCAGAAGATTTCCTTCTTGGGATACATTTTTTCCCCCTCTTCCATCGAGATGGATCCTGTCAAGGTTCAGGCTATTGGTGATTAGACGCAACCCTCTTCTCTTAAGAGTCTTCAGAAGTTTTTGGGCTTTGCTAACTTTTATCGTCGATTTATTGCTGGTTTTTCTGATGTTGTAAAACCATTGACTGATTTGACTAAGAAGGGTGCTGATGTTGCTGATTGGTCCCCTGATGCTGTGGAGGCCTTTCGGGAGCTCAAGCGCCGCTTTTCTTCCGCCCCAGTGTTGCGTCAGCCTGATGTTGCTCTTCCTTTTCAGGTTGAGGTCGACGCTTCTGAAATCGGAGCTGGGGCGGTGTTGTCGCAGAGAAGTTCCGACTGCTCCGTGATGAGACCTTGTGCTTTTTTTTCCCGTAAATTTTCGCCCGCCGAGCGGAATTATGATATTGGGAATCGGGAGCTTTTGGCCATGAAGTGGGCTTTTGAGGAGTGGCGTCACTGGCTTGAGGGGGCCAGACATCAGGTGGTGGTATTGACTGACCACAAAAATTTAATTTACCTTGAGTCTGCCAGGCGCCTGAATCCTAGACAGGCGCGCTGGTCGTTGTTTTTCTCTCGGTTTAATTTTGTGGTGTCTTACCTACCGGGTTCTAAGAATGTTAAGGCGGATGCCCTTTCTAGGAGTTTTGAGCCTGACTCCCCTGGTAATTCTGAGCCCACAGGTATCCTTAAAGATGGAGTGATATTGTCTGCCGTTTCTCCAGACCTGCGGCGGGCCTTGCAGGAGTTTCAGGCGGATAGACCTGATCGTTGCCCACCTGGTAGACTGTTTGTTCCTGATGATTGGACCAGTAGAGTCATCTCTGAGGTTCATTCTTCTGCGTTGGCAGGTCATCCTGGAATCTTTGGTACCAGGGATTTGGTGGCAAGGTCCTTCTGGTGGCCTTCCCTGTCACGAGATGTGCGAGGCTTTGTGCAGTCTTGTGACGTTTGTGCTCGGGCCAAGCCTTGTTGCTCTCGGGCTAGTGGATTGTTGTTACCCTTGCCTATCCCGAAGAGGCCTTGGACGCACATCTCGATGGATTTTATTTCGGATCTGCCTGTTTCTCAGAAGATGTCTGTCATCTGGGTGGTGTGTGACCGTTTCTCTAAGATGGTCCATCTGGTTCCCTTGCCTAAGTTGCCTTCTTCTTCCGAGTTGGTTCCTCTGTTTTTTCAAAATGTTGTTCGTTTGCATGGTATTCCGGAGAATATCGTTTCTGACAGAGGGACCCAATTCGTGTCTAGATTTTGGCGGGCATTCTGTGCTAGGATGGGCATAGATTTGTCTTTTTCGTCTGCTTTCCATTCTCAGACTAATGGCCAGACCGAGCGGACTAATCAGACCTTGGAGACATATTTGAGGTGTTTTGTGTCTGCGGATCAGGATGATTGGGTTGCTTTTTTGCCTTTGGCGGAGTTCGCCCTCAATAATCGGGCCAGCTCTGCCACCTTGGTGTCCCCGTTTTTCTGTAATTCGGGGTTTCATCCTCGATTTTCCTCCGGTCAAGTGGAATCTTCGGATTGTCCTGGAGTGGATGCTGTGGTGGAGAGGTTGCATCAGATTTGGGGGCAGGTGGTGGACAATTTGAAGTTGTCCCAGGAGAAGACTCAGCTTTTTGCCAACCGCCGTCGTCGTGTTGGTCCTTGGCTTTGTGTTGGGGACTTGGTGTGGTTGTCTTCTCGTTTTGTCCCTATGAGGGTTTCTTCTCCTAAATTTAAGCCTCGGTTCATCGGCCCGTACAAGATATTGGAGATTCTTAACCCTGTGTCCTTCCGTTTGGACCTCCCTGCATCCTTTTCGATTCATAATGTTTTTCATCGGTCATTGTTGCGCAGGTATGAGGTACCGGCTGTGCCTTCCGTTGAGCCTCCTGCTCCGGTGTTGGTTGAGGGTGAGTTGGAGTACGTTGTGGAAAAGATCTTAGACTCTCGTGTTTCCAGACGGAAACTCCAGTATCTGGTCAAATGGAAGGGATACGGTCAGGAGGATAATTCTTGGGTCACTGCCTCTGATGTTCATGCCTCCGATCTTGTCCGTGCCTTTCATAGGGCTCATCCTGATCGCCCTGGTGGTTCTGGTGAGGGTTCGGTGCCCCCTCCTTGAGGAGGGGGTACTGTTGTGAAATTGGATTCTGGGCTCCCCCGGTGGCCACTTGTGGAATTGAACTTGTGTGCATCATCCCCTCTGTTCACCTGCTCCTATCAGGATGTGGGAGTCGCTATATAACCTTGCTCCTCTGTCAGTTTCATGCCGGTCAACAATGTAATCAGAAGCCTTCTGTGCTTGTTCCTGCTACTAGACAACCCCCAGCTAAGTTGGACTTTTGTCCTTGTGTGTTTTTGCATTTTGTTCCTGTTCACAGCTGCTGTTTCGTTACTGTGTCTGGAAAGCTCTTGTGATCGGAAATTGCCACTCTGGTGTTATGAGTTAATGCTAGAGTCTTAAAGTAATTTCTGGATGGTGTTTTGATAGGGTTTTCTGCTGACCATGAAAGTGCCCTTTCTGTCTTCCTGCTATCTAGTAAGCGGACCTCGATTTTGCTAAACCTATTTTCATACTACGTTTCTCATTTCATCTAAAATCACCGCCAATATATGTGGGGGCCTCTGTCTGCCTTTTGGGAAAATTTCTCTAGAGGTGAGCCAGGACTGTCTTTTCCTCTGCTAGGATTAGGTAGTTCTCCGGCTGGCGCTGGGCATCTAGGGATAAAAAAACGTAGGCATGCTACCCGGCCACTTCTAGTTGTGCGGCAGGTTTAGTTCATGGTCAGTATAGTTTCCATCTTCCAAGAGCTAGTTCTCATATATGCTGGGCTATGTTCTCTCGCCATTGAGAATCATGACACCCCGCCCACCAAATCGGTCCCAGAGTGACCCCGCCCACCAAATCGGACCCAGAGTGACCCGGCCCACCAAATCGAACCCAGAGTGACCCCGCCCACCAAATTGGACCCTGAGTGACCCGGCCCACCAAATCGGACCCAGAGTGACCCAGCCCACCAAATCGGACCCAGAGTGGCCGCGCCCACCAAATCCTCAACCCTGAGGGGCTACAACTACCAAACCAGCACCTGAGGGGCACCCAAGTGTGAAAGTCTTGCAGGGGCTGCCCGGGCACCATTCCAAAGCACTATCTGTAGTTCCATCAGGAAATGCCCATCTAGTTATAGTGCTTTGGAACAAAGCACTATACTGTTATTCCATCGTGGTAAACTTCTTATTCTTATTATTCAGTCCGCACGTAATGCGGCCCGAACCGCTTCACTCACAGACTCCAGTGAGGTGTCATTTCGAAGCCAGCATCCCCAAGAGGTGTGCTAAGTATTTTTCGTGCCGATCGGATTTGTAGTTTTTGCGCAATTTGTGTTTGTAAAAAGTCTTTCAATGCGTTTCAATGGAGAAATTTTTCTATACGTTTATAATGGGCTGGTTTCTGAGGCAATTTCTAAAAATAACTGCCACCTGGCTGATTAGCTCATTGATATGCGCAGTCAGACACAGTTACTATGCCAACGCCTATGAAATCTACATCAGCTCACCAGGTCACAAGTTTTGTCAGATAATATCAGCTCTTAAAGTGACAGTACAGCACAATTCCAAACCACTAGCTGTAGTCTTATAATTATTAGATGGTGGCCCGATTCTAACTCATCGGGTATTCTAGAATATGCATGTCCACGTAGTATATTGCACAGCCACGCAGTATACAGTGCAGAGCCGCGCAGTACACAGCGCAGAGCCGCGCAGTACACAGCGCAGAGCCGCGCAGTATAAAGCGCAGAGCCGCGCAGTACACAGCGCAGAGCCGCGCAGTACACAGCGCAGAGCCGTGCAGTACACAGCGCAGAGCCGCGCAGCATAAAGCGCAGAGCCGTGCAGTACACAGCGCAGAGCCGCGCAGTACACAGCGCAGAGCCGTGCAGTACACAGCGCAGAGCCGCGCAGTATAAAGCGCAGAGCCGCGCAGTACACAGCGCAGGGCCGCGCAGTACACAGCGCAGAGCCGCGCAGTACACAGCGCAGAGCCGCGCAGTATAAAGCGCAGAGCCGCGCAGTACACAGCGCAGAGCCGCGCAGTACACAGCGCAGAGCCGTGCAGTACACAGCGCAGAGCCGCGCAGTATAAAGCGCAGAGCCGTGCAGTACACAGCGCAGAGCCGCGCAGTACACAGCGCAGAGCCGCGCAGTATAAAGCGCAGAGCCGTGCAGTACACAGCGCAGAGCCGCGCAGTACACAGCGCAGAGCCGCGCAGTATAAAGCGCAGAGCCGCGCAGTACAAAGCGCAGAGCCGCGCAGTACACAGCGCAGAGCCGCGCAGTACACAGCGCAGAGCCGCGCAGTACACAGCGCAGAGCCGCGCAGTACACAGCGCAGAGCCGCGCAGTACACAGCGCAGAGCCGCGCAGTACACAGCGCAGAGCCGCGCAGTACACAGCGCAGAGCCGCGCAGTACACAGCGCAGAGCCGCGCAGTACACAGCGCAGAGCCGCGCAGTACACAGCGCAGAGCCGCGCAGTACACAGCGCAGAGCCATGCAGTACACAGCGCAAAGCCGCGCAGTATAAAGCGCAGAGCCGCGCAGTACACAGCGCAGAGCCGCGCAGTACACAGCGCAGAGCCGCGCAGTATAAAGCGGAGAGCCGCGCAGTACACAGCGCAGAGCTGAGCAGTACACAGCGCAGAGCCGCGCAGTAGACAGCGCAGAGCCGTGCAGTACACAGCGCAGAGCCGCGCAGTATACAGCGCAGAGCCGCGCAGTATACAGCGCAGAACGCGCAGTACACAGTGCAGAGCCGCGCAGTACACAGCGCAGAGCCGTGCAGTACACAGCGCAGAGCCGCGCAGTACACAGCGCAGAGCCGCGCAGTACAGAGCGCAGAGCCGCGCAGTACACAGCGCAGAGCCACGCAGTATACAGCACAGAGCTGCGTAGTATACAGCGCAGAGCCGCGTAGTATACAGCGCAGAGCCACGCAGTATACAGCGCAGAGCCACGCAGTATACAGCGCAGAGCCACGTAGTTATACTGCCCAGTCACGTAGTATATTGTCCAGTCACATAGTATACTGCATATCCCTGTTAAAAAAAAAAAGAATTAAAATAAAAAAGTTACATACTCACCTCCTGGAGCGGCCGGTATCTGATGGTTGTTGCACCTCCTAGAGCGGCCGGTACACGATGCTTGTTGCACCTGGAGTGGCCGGTACCCGATGCTTGTTGCGCGCTCCGGTCCCAAGAGTGCATTGCGGTCTCACGAGATGATGACGTAGCGGTGTTGTGAGACAGAAAGACGGAAGTGCCCTTAGACAATTAGATAGTAGATTACCCCGCTCACCAATTCGGAACCCGAGAGGCCCGGCCCACCAAATCGGACCCCGAGGGGCCCGGCCCACCAAATCGGACCCAGAGTGACCCCGCCCCCTAAATCAGACCCAGAGTGACCCCGCCCACCAAATCGGACCCAGAGTGGCTCCGCCCACCAAATCGGACCCAGAGTGACCCCTTCCACCAAATCAGACCCAGAGTGACCCCTTCCACCAAATCGGGCCCAGAGTGACCCCGCCCACCAAATCGGACCCAGAGTGACCCCACCCACCAAATCGGACCCTGAGGTGCCCAGCCCACCAAATCAGACCCTGAGATGCCCAGCCCACCAAATCGGACCGAGTGTCCCCACCCACCAAAATGGTCCCTAAGGTGCCCCGCCCACCAAATCGGACACAGAGTGGCTCCGCCCACCGAATCGGACCCAGAGTGGCCGCGCCCACAGAATCGGACCAAAAGTGACCCCGCCCACCGAATCGGACCTAGATTTACCCCGCCCACAAAATCAGACCCAGATTGACCCAACCCACCAAATCGGACCGCCTGAGGGGCACCCAAGTGTCAAAGTCTTGCAGGGGCAGCCCGGGCACCATTCCAAAGCACTATCTGTAGTTCCTTCAGGAAATACCCATCTAGTTATTATTATTATTCAGTCCGCAGTTAATGCGGCCCGAACCGCTTCACTCACAGACTCCAGTGAGGTGTCATTTCGAAGCAAGCATCCCCAAGAGGTGTGCTAAGTATTTTTTGTGTCGATCGGATTTGTAGTTTTGGCGCAATTTGCGTTTGAAAAAAGTGTCTCAATGCATTTCAATAGGGAAATTTTCCCATACGTTTATAATGGGCCTGATTTCTGAGGCAATTTCTAAAAATAACTGCCAATTGCCACCTGGCTGATTAGCTCATTGATATGCGCAGTCAGACCCAGTAACAATGCCAACGCCTACGAACTGCACATGAGCCCAGCACACAGGTTTTGTCAGATAATATCAGCTCTTAAAGTGATAGCACAGCACAATTCCAAAGCACTATCTGTAGTCATATTATAATTATTGCCCCGCTCACCAATTCGGACCCCGAGTGACCACGCCCACCAAATCGGACCCAGAGTGACCACGCCCAACAAATCGGACCCAGAGTGACCCGGCCCACCAAATCAGACCCAGAGTGACCCGGCCCACCAAATCGGACCCAGAGTGACCCGGCCCACCAAATCGGACCCAGAGTGACCCGGCCCACCAAATCGGACCCAGAGTGACCCGGGCCACCAAATCGGACCCAGAGTGACCCGGCCCACCAAATCGGACCCAGAGTGACCCGGCCCACCAAATCGGACCCAGAGTGACCCGGCCTACCAAATCGGACCCAGAGTGACCCGGCCCACCAAATCGGACCCAGAGTGACCCGGCCCACCAAATCGGTCCCTGAGGTGCCCCGCCCACCAAATCGGACCCAGAGTGGCCTCAACCCTGAGGGGCTACAACTGCCAAACCAGCGCCTGAGGGGCACCCAAGTGTGAAAGTCTTGCAGGGGCAGCCCGGGCACCATTCCAAAACACTACCTGTAGTTCCTTCAGGAAATACCCATCTAGTTATTATTATTAGGCTTTTTTCTGCAATTAATGCGGCCCGTACCGCTGAACGCACAGACTCCAGTGAGGTGTCATTTCGAAGCCAGCGTCCACGAGATTTGTGCTAAGTATATTTCGTGTCGATCGGAGTTGTAGTTTTGGCGCAATTTGCGTTTGAAAATTGTTTTCCCCTCATTGGAAAGCATTGTTTCAATGTGTTTTAATAGGGAAATTTTGCCATAGGTTATAATGGGCTGGTTTCTGAGGCAATTTCAAAATAACTGTCAACTGCCACCTGGCTGATTAGCTCATTGATATGCGCAGTCAGACCCAGTTACTATGCCAACGCCTACGAACTGTACATGACTACACCAAGACACAGTTTTGCCAGATAATATCAGCTCTTAAAGTGACCCGCCCACCAAATCGGACCCTGAGGTGCCCAGCCCACCAAATCGGCCCCTGAGGGGCCCCGCCCACCAAATCGGCCCTTGAGGGGCCCCGCCCACCAAATCGGGCCCAGAGTGGCCCCGCCCACCAAATCGGCCCCTGGGGGGCCCCGCCCACAAAATTGGACCCTGAGGGGCCCCGCCCACCAAATCGGACCCTGAGGGGCCCCGCCCACCAAATCGGACCCTGAGGGGCCCCGCCCACCAAATCGGCCCCTGAAGGGCCCCAGCTAACAAATCAGACCCTGAGTGGCCCCGCCCACCAATTCAGACCCAGAGGGGCCCCGCCCACCAAATCTGACCCTGAGGTGCCCCGCCCACCAAATCGGACCCAGAGTGACCCCACCCACCAAATCGGTCCCAGAGTGACCCCGCCCACCAAATCAGTCCCAGAGTGACCCCACCCACCAAATCGGATCCATAGTGACCCGGCCCAGAAAATCGAACCCAGAGTGACCCTGCCCACCAAATCAGACCCTGAGTGACCCCGTTCACCAAATCGGACCCTGAGTGACTCCACCCACCAAATCGGTCCGAGTGACCCCGCCCACCAAATCGGTCCCAGAGTGACCCCGCCCACCAAATCGGACCCAGAGTGGCTCCGCCCACCAAATCGGTCCGAGTGACCCCGCCCACCAAATCGGTCCCAGAGTGACCCCGCCCACCAAATCGGACCCAGAGTGACCCGGCCCACCAAATCGAACCCAGAGTGACCCGGGCCACCAAATCGGACCCAGAGTGACCCGGCCCACCAAATCGGACCCAGAGTGACCCGGGCCACCAAATCGGACCCAGAGTGACCCGGGCCACCAAATCGGACCCAGAGTGACCCGGGCCACCAAATCGGACCCAGAGTGATCCAGGCCACCAAATCGGACCCAGAGTGACCCGGGCCACCAAATCGGACCCAGAGTGACCCAGGCCACCAAATGGGACCTAGAGTGACCCGGGCAACCAAATCGGACCCAGAGTGACCCGGGCCACCAAATCGGACCCAGAGTGACCCGGCCCACCAAATGGGACCCAGAGTGACCCGGCCCACCAAATCGGACCCAGAGTGACCCGGCCTACCAAATCGGACCCAGAGTGACCCGGCCCACCAAATCGGACCCAGAGAGACCCGGCCCACCAAATCGGTCCCTGAGGTGCCCCGCCCACCAAATCGGACCCAGAGTGACCCCGCCTACCAAATCGGATCCAGAGTGGCCTCAACCCTGAGGGGCTACAACTACCAAACCAGCGCCTGAGGGGCACCCAAGTGTGAAAGTCTTGCAGGGGCAGCCCGGGCACCATTCCAAAGCACTATCTGTAGTTCCTTCAGGAAATACCCATCTAGTTCTTATTATTATTCAGTCCGCAATTAATGCGGCCCGAACCGCAGCACTCACAGACTCCAGTAAAGCGTCATTTCGAAGCCAGCGTCCCCAAGAGGTGTGCTAAGTATTTTTCGTGTCGATCGGATTTGTAGTTTTGGCGCAATTTGCATTTGAAAATTGTTTTCCCCTCATTGGAAAGCATTGTCTTAATGCGTTTCAATAGGGAAATTTCCTCATAGGGTATAATGGCCTGGTTTCTGAGGCAATTTCTAAAAATAACTGCCAACTGCCACCTGGCTGATTAGCTCATTGATATGCGCAGTCAGATCCAGTTACTATGCCAACGCCTACTAGCCCACTAGGAAGCAGGTTTTGTCAGTCAGATAATATCAGCTCCTCTCTGTTATCAGCCATTCCCCTGTCCTGCTGTCAGTCTATTTTTCTCTGTTATCAGCCATTCCCCGTACTGCTGTCAGTCTATTTCTCTCTGTTATCAACCTATCCCCATACTGCTGTCAGTCTATTTCTCTCTGTTATCAGCCATTCCCCGTCCTGCTGTCAGTCTATTTCTCTGTTATCAGCCATTCCCCTGTCCTGCTGTCAGTCTGTTTCTCTCTGTTATCAGCCATTCCCCGTCCTGCTGTCAGTCTATTTCTCTCTATTATCAGCCATTCCCCTGTCCTGCTGTCAGTCTATTCTCTCTGTTATCAGCCATTCCCTTGTCCTGCTGTCAGTCTATTCTCTGTTATCAGCCATTCCCTTATCCTGCTGTCAGTCAGAGTGACCCGGCCCACCAAATCGGACCCAGAGTGACTCGGCCCACCAAATCGGACCCAGAGTGACCCGGCCCACCAAATCGGACCCAGAGTGACCCGGCCCACCAAATCGGACCCAGAGTGACCCGGGCCACCAAATCGGACCCAGAGTGACCCGGCCCATCAAATCGGACCCAGAGTGACCCGGCCCACCAAATCGGACCCAGAGTGACCCGGCCTACCAAATCGGACCCAGAGTGACCCGGCCCACCAAATCGGACCCAGAGTGACCCGGCCCACCAAATCGGTCCCTGAGGTGCCCCGCCCACCAAATCGGACCCAGAGTGGCCTCAACCCTGAGGGGCTACAACTGCCAAACCAGCGCCTGAGGGGCACCCAAGTGTGAAAGTCTTGCAGGGGCAGCCCGGGCACCATTCCAAAACACTACCTGTAGTTCCTTCAGGAAATACCCATCTAGTTATTATTATTAGGCTTTTTTCTGCAATTAATGCGGCCCGTACCGCTGAACGCACAGACTCCAGTGAGGTGTCATTTCGAAGCCAGCGTCCACGAGATTTGTGCTAAGTATATTTCGTGTCGATCGGAGTTGCAGTTTTGGCGCAATTTGCGTTTGAAAATTGTTTTCCCCTCATTGGAAAGCATTGTTTCAATGTGTTTTAATAGGGAAATTTTGCCATAGGTTATAATGGGCTGGTTTCTGAGGCAATTTCAAAATAACTGTCAACTGCCACCTGGCTGATTAGCTCATTGATATGCGCAGTCAGACCCAGTTACTATGCCAACGCCTACGAACTGTACATGACTACACCAAGACACAGTTTTGCCAGATAATATCAGCTCTTAAAGTGACCCGCCCACCAAATCGGACCCTGAGGTGCCCAGCCCACCAAATCGGCCCCTGAGGGGCACCGCCCACCAAATCGGCCCGAGGGGCCCCGCCCACCAAATCGGCCCCTGATTGGCCCCGCCCACCAAATCGGGCCCAGAGTGGCCCCGCCCACCAAATCAGCCCCTGGGTTGCCCCGCCCACCAAATTGGACCCTGAGGGGCCCCGCCCACCAAATCGGACCCTGAGGGGCCCCGCCCACCAAATCGGCCCCTAAGGGGCCCCTCCCACCAAATCGGCCCCTGAAGGGCCCCAGCCAACAAATCAGACCCTGAGTGGCCCCGCCCACCAATTCAGACCCAGAGGGGCCCCGCCCACCAAATCTGACCCTGAGGAGCCCCGCCCACCAAATCAGACCCAGAGTGACCCCGCCCACCAAATCGGACCCAGAGTGACCCCGCCCACCAAATCTGACCCTGAGGTGCCCCGCCCACCAAATCTGACCCTGAGGTGCCACGCCCACCAAATCGGACCCAGAGTGACCCCACCCACCAAATCGGTCCCAGAGTGACCCCGCCCACCAAATCGGTCCCAGAGTGACCCCACCCACCAAATCGGATCCATAGTGACCCGGCCCAGAAAATCGAACCCAGAGTGACCCTGCCCACCAAATCAGACCCTGAGTGTGTTCACCAAATCGGACCCTGAGTGACCCCACCCACCAAATTGGTCCCAGAGTGACCCCGCCCACTAAATCGGACCCAGAGGTGCCCCGCCCACCAAATCGGACCCAGAGTGGCTCCGCCCACCAAATCGGTCCGAGTGACCCCGCCCACCAAATCGGTCCCAGAGTGACCCCGCCCAACAAATCGGACCCAGAGTGACCCGGCCCACCAAATCGAACCCAGAGTGACCACGCCCACCAAATTGGACCCTGAGTGACCCGGCCCACCAAATCGGACCAAGAGTGGCCTCAACCCTGAGGGGCTACAACTACCAAACCAGCACCTGAGGGGCACCCAAGTGTGAAAGTCTTGCAGGGGCTGCCCGGGCACCATTCCAAAGCACTATCTGTAGTTCCTTCAGGAAATGCCCATCTAGTTATTATTATTATTCAGTCCGCAGTTAATGCGGCCCGAACCGCTTCACTCACAGACGCCAGTGAGGTGTCATTTCGAAGCCAGCATCCCCAAGAGGTGTGCTAAGTATTTTTTGTGTCGATCGGATTTGTAGTTTTGGCGCAATTTGCGTTTGAAAAAAGTGTCTCAATGCATTTCAATAGGGAAATTTTCCCATACGTTTATAATGGGCCTGATTTCTGAGGCAATTTCTAAAAATAACTGCCAATTGCCACCTGGCTGATTAGCTCATTGATATGCGCAGTCAGACCCAGTAACAATGCCAACGCCTACGAACTGCACATGAGCCCAGCACACAGATTTTGTCAGATAATATCAGCTCTTAAAGTGATAGCACAGCACAATTCCAAAGCACTATCTGTAGTCATATTATAATTATTGCCCCGCTCACCAATTCGGACCCCGAGTGACCACGCCCACCAAATCGGACCCAGAGTGACCACGCCCAACAAATCGGACCCAGAGTGACCCGGCCCACCAAATCAGACCCAGAGTGACCCGGCCCACCAAATCGGACCCAGAGTGACCGGCCCACCAAATCGGATCCTGAGTGACCCCGCCCACCAAATCGGACCCTGAGGTGCCTCGCCCACCAAATCGGACCCTGAGGTGCCCCGCCCACCAAATCGGACCCTGAGGTGCCCCACCCACCAAATCGGACCCTAAGGTGCCCCGCCCACCAAATCGGACCCTGAGTGACCCCGCCCACCAAATCGGACCCCGAGTGACCTTGCCCACCAAATCGGACCCTGAGTGACCCCACCCACCAAATCGGACCCAGAGCTGCCCCGCCCACCAAACCGGACCCAGACTGACCCCGCCCACCAAATCGGACCCAGAGTGACCCCGCCCACCAAATCGGACCCAGAGTGGCCTCAACCCTGAGGGGCTACAACTACCAAACCAGCGCCTGAGGGGCACCCAAGTGTGAAAGTCTTGCAGGGGCTGCCCGGGCACCATTCCAAAGCACTATCTGTAGTTCCTTCAGGAAATACCCATCTAGTTCTTCTTATTCAGTCCGCAATTAATGCACTCACAGACTCCAGTGAGGCGTCATTTCGAAGTCAGCGTCCCCAAGAGGTGTGCTAAGTATTTTTCGTGTCGATCGGATTTGTAGTTTTGGCGCAATTTGCATTTGAAAAAAGTGTCTCAATGCATTTCAATAGGGAAATTTTCCCATACGTTTATAATAGCCTGCTTTCTGAGGCAATTTCAAAATAACTGCCATCTGCCACCTGGCTGATTAGCTCATTGATATGTGCAGTCAGACCCAGTTACTATGCCAACACCTACGAACTCTTCATGACCCCACTAGGACACAGGTTTTGGCAGATAATATCAGTTCTTAAAGTGACCGACCCACCAAATCGGCCCCTGAGGTGCCCCGCCCACCAAATCGGACCCAGAGTGGCCCTGCCCACCAAATCGGACCCTGAGGTGCCCCACCCACCAAATCGGACCCTAAGGTGCCCCGCCCACCAAATAGGACCCTGAGTGACCCCGCCCACCAAATTGGACCCCGAGTGACCTCACCCACCAAATCGGACCCTGAGTGACCCCGCCCACCAAATCGGACCCAGAGTGGCTCCGCCCACAAAATCTGACCCAGAGTGACCCCACCCACCAAATCGGACCCAGAGTGGCCTCAACCCTGCGGGGCTACAACTACCAAACCAGCGCCTGAGGGGCACCCAAGTGTGAAAGTCTTGCAGGGGCAGCCCGGGCACCATTCCAAAGCACTATCTGTAGTTCCTTCAGGAAATACCCATCTAGTTCTTATTATTCAGTCCGCAATTAATGCGGCCCGAACCGCAGTACTCAAAGACTCTAGTGAGGCGTCATTTCGAAGCCAGCGTCCCCAAGAGGTGTGCTAAGTATTTTTCGTGTCGATCGGATTTGTAGTTTTGGTGCAATTTGCATTTGAAAAAAGTGTCTCAATGCATTTCAATAGGGAAATTTTCCCATACGTTTATAATGGCCTGCTTTCTGAGGCAATTTCAACATAACTGCCAACTGCCACCTGGCTGATTAGCTCATTGATATGTGCAGTCAGACCCAGTTACTATGCCAACACCTACGAACTCTTCATGACCCCACTAGGACACAGGTTTTGGCAGATAATATCAGTTCTTAAAGTGACCGGCCCACCAAATCGGCCCCTGAAGTGCCCCGCCCACCAAATCGGACCCAGAGTGGCCCCGCCCACCAAATCGGCCTCTGAGGTACCCCGCCCACCAAATCGGCCCCTGCGGGGCTCCGCACACCAAATCGGACCCAGAGTGACCCCACACACCAAATCGGACCCAGAGTGTCCCCGCCCACCAAATCGGACCCAGAGTGACCCCGCCCACCAAATCGGACCCAGAGTGACTCCGCCCACCAAGTCGGACCCAGAGTGACCCGGCCCACCAAATCGAACCCAGAGTGACCCGGCCCACCAAATCGGACCCTGAGTGACCCCGCCCACCAAATCGGACCCAGACTGACCCCGCCCACCAAATCGGACCCAGAGTGACCCCGCCCACCAAATCGGACCCAGAGTGACCCCGCCCACCAAATCGGATCCAGAGTGGCCTCAACCCTGAGGGGCTACAACTACCAAACCAGCGCCTGAGGGGCACCCGTGTGAAAGTCTTGCAGGGGCAGCCCGGGCACCATTCCAAAGCACTATACTGTTATTCCATCGTGGTAAACTTCTTCTTATTATTATTATTATTATTAGGCTTTTTTTCGCAGTTAATGCGGCCCGAACCGCTGAACGCACAGACTCCAGTGAGGTGTCATTTCGAAGCCAGTGTCCACGAGAGGTGTGCTAAGTAATTTTCATGTCGATCGGATTTGTAGTTTTGGCGCAATTTTCATTTGAAAATTGTTTCCCCCTCATTGGAAAGCATTGTTTCAATGCATTTCAATAGGGAAATTTTGCTATACGTTTAAAATGGGCTGGTTTCTGAGGCAATTTCTAAAAATAACTTAACTGCCAAATGCCACCTGGCTGATTAGCTCATTGATATGCGCAGTCAGACACAGTTACTATGCCAACGCCTATCAACTCCACCAGGTCACAGTTTTGTCAGATAATATCAGCTCTTAAAGTGACAGCACAGCACAATTCCAAAGGACTATCTGTAGTCTTATTATTATTACAGTATACAGCGCAGAGCCCCGCAGCATATAGCGCAGAGCCCCGCAGTATACAGCGCAGAGCCCCGCAGTATACAGCGCAGAGCTCCGCATTATACAGCGCAGAGCCGCGCAGTATACAGCGCAGAGCCCCGCAGCATACAGCGCGGAGCAGCGCAGTATACAGCGCGGAGCCGCGCAGCATACAGCGTGGAGCCCCGCAGTATACAGCGCGGAGCCACGCAGCATACAGCGCAGAGCCGCGCAGCATACAGCGCAGAGCCGCGCAGCATACAGCACGGAGCCCCGCAGCATACAGCGCGGAGCCCCGCAGCATACAGCGCGGAGCCCCGCAGTATACAGCGCGGAGCCGCGCAGTATACAGCGCGGAGCCGCGCATTATACAGGCGGAGCCGCGCAGCATACAGCGCGGAGCCGCGCAGCATACAGCGCGGAGCCGCGCAGCATACCGCGCAGAGCCGCGCAGCATACAGCGCAGAGCCCCGCAGCATACAGCTCAGAGCCCCGCAGCATACAGCGCAGAGCCCCGCAGCATACAGCGCAGAGCCCCGCAGCATACAGCGCAGAGCCCCGCAGCATACAGCGCAGAGCCGCGCAGCATACAGCGCAGAGCCGCGCAGCATACAGCGCAGAGCCGCGCAGCATACAGCGCAGAGCCCCGCAGCATACAGTTCAGAGCCCCGCAGCATACAGCGCAGAGCCCCGCAGCATACAGCGCAGAGCCCCGCAGCATACAGCGCAGAGCCCCGCAGTATACAGCGCAGAGCCGCGCAGTATACAGCGCAGAGCCGCGCAGTATACAGCCCAGAGCCGCGCAGTATACAGCGCAGAGCCGCGCAGTATACAGCGCCCACCAAATCGGACCCAGAGTGGCTACAACTACCAAACCAGCGCCTGAGGGGCACCCAAGTGTGAAAGTCTTGCTGGGGCAACCCGGGCACCATTCCAAAGCACTATCTGTAGTTCCTTCAGGAAATACCCATCTTTTTCTCTCTGTTATCAGCCATTCCCCGTACTGCTGTCAGTCTATTTCTCTCTGTTATCAGCCATTCCCCTGTCCTGCTGTCAGTCTATTCTCTCTGTTATCAGCCATTTCGAGTCCTGCTGTCAGTCTATTTCTCTCTGTTATCAGCCATTCTCCGTACTGCTGTCAGTCTATTTCTCTCTGTTATCAGCCATTCCCCTGTCCTGCTGTCAGTCTATTCTCTCTGTTATCAGCCATTCCCCGTCCTGCTGTCAGTCTATTCTCTCTGTTATCAGCCATTCCCCTGTCCTGCTGTCAGTCTATTCTCTCTGTTATCAGCCATTCCGCGTCCTGCTGTCAGTCTATTTCTCTCTGTTATCAGCCATTCCCCGTACTGCTGTCAGTCTATTTCTCTCTGTTATCAGCCATTCCCCTGTCCTGCTGTCAGTCTATTCTCTCTGTTATCAGCCATTCCCCGTCCTGCTGTCAGTCTATTTCTCTCTGTTATCAGCAATTCCCCTGTCCTGCTGTCAGTCTATTCTCTCTGTTATCAGCCATTCCCTTGTCCTGCTGTCAGTCTATTCTCTGTTATCAGCCATTCCCTTATCCTGCTGTCAGCCAGAGTGACCCGGCCCACCAAATCGGACCCAGAGTGACCCGGCCCACCAAATCGGACCCAGAGTGACCCGGCCCACCAAATCGGACCCAGAGTGACCCGGCCCACCAAACCGGACCCAGAGTGACCCGGCCCACCAAACCGGACCCAGAGTGACCCGGCCCACCAAAACGGACCCAGAATGACCCAGCCCACCAAATCGGACCCAGAGTGACCCGGCCCACCAAATCGGACCCAGAGTGACCCGGCCCACCAAATCGGACCCAGAGTGACCCGGCCCACGAAATCGGACCCAGAGGGACACGGCCCACCAAATCGGACCCAGAGGGACCCGGCCCACCAAATCGGACCCAGAGTGACCCGGCCCACCAAATCGGACCCAGAGTGACCCGGCCCACCAAATCGGACCCAGAGTGACCCGGGCCACCAAATCGGACCCAGAGTGACCCGGGCCACCAAATCGGACCCAGAGTGACCCGGGCCACCAAATCGGACCCAAAGTGACCCGGGCCACCAAATCGGACCCAGAGTGACCCGGGCCACCAATTCGAACCCAGAGTGACCCGGGCCACCAAATCGGACCCAGAATGACCCGGCCCACCAAATCGGACCCAGAGTGACCCTGGCAACCAAATCGGACCCAGAGTGACCCGGGCCACCAAATCAAACCCAGAGTGACGCGGCCCACCAAATCGGACCCAGAGTGACCCAGCCCACCAAATCGGACCCAGAGTGACCCGGCCCACCAAATCGGACCCAGAGTGACCCGGGCCACCAAATCGGACCCAGAGTGACCCGGGCCACCAAATCGGACCCAGAGTGACCCGGGCCACCAAATCGGTCCTAGAGTGACCCGGGCCACCAAATCGGATCCAGAGTGACACGAGCCACCAAATCGGAACCAGAGTGACCCGGGCCACCAAATCGGACCCAGAGTGACCCGGCCCACCAAATCGGACCCAGAGTGACCCGGCCCACCAAATCGGACCCAGAGTGACCCGGCCCACCAAATCGGACCCAGAGTGACCCGGCCCACCAAATCGGACCCAGAGTGACCCGGGCCACCAAATCGGACCCAGAGTGACCCGGGCCACCAAATCGGACCCAGAGTAACCCGGGCCACCAAATCGGACCCAGAGTGACCCGGGCCACCAAATCGGACCCAGAGTGACCCGGGCCACCAAATCGGACCCAGAGGGACCCGGGCCACCAAATCGGACCCAGAGTGACCCGGGCCACCAAATCGGACCCAGAGTGACCCGGGCCACCAAATCGGACCCAGAGTGACCCGGGCCACCAAATCGGACCCAGAGTGACCCGGGCCCCCAAATCGGACCCAGAGTGACCCGGGCCCCCAAATCGGACCCAGAGTGACCCGGGCCACCAAATCGGACCCAGAGTGACCCGGGCCACCAAATCGGACCCAGAGTGACCCGGGCCACCAAATCGGACCCAGAGTGACCCGGGCCACCAAATCGGACCCAGAGTGACCCGGGCCACCAAATCGGACCCAGAGTGACCCGGGCCACCAAATTGGACCCAGAGTGGCCCGGCCCACCAAATCGGCCCCTCAGGGGCCCGGCCCACCAAATCGGACCCAGAGTGACCCGGGCCACCAAATCGGACCCAGAGTGACGCGGCCCACCAAATCGGACCCAGAGTGGCCCGGCCCACCAAATCGGACCCATAGTGGCCCAGCCCACCAAATCGGACCCAGAGTGACCCATCCCACCAAATCGGACCCAGAGTGGCTCCACCCCCCAAATCGGACCCAGAGTGTCCCCGCCCACCAAATCCTCAACCCTGAGGAGCTACAACTACCAAACCAGCGCCTGAGGGTCACCCAAGTGTGAAAGTCTTGCAGGGGCAGCCCGGGCACCATTCCAAAGCACTATCTGTAGTTCCTTCAGGAAATACCCATCTAGTTATTATTATTAGGCTTTTTTTCGCAGTTAATGCGGCCCGAACCGCTGAACGCACAGACTCCAGTGAGGTGTCATTTCGAAGCCAGCGTCCACGAGAGGTGTGCTAAGTTATTTTCATGTCGGTCGGATTTGTAGTTTTGGTGCAATTTGCATTTGAAAATTGTTTCCCCCTCATTGGAAATCATTGTTTCAATGCATTTCAATAGTGAAATTTTCCTATACGTTTAAAATGGGCTGGTTTCTGAGGCAATTTCTAAAAATAACTTAACTGCCAAATGCCACCTGGCTGATTAGCTCATTGATATGCGCAGTCAGACACAGTTGCTATGCCAACGCCTACCAACTCCACCAGATCACAGTTTTGTCAGATATCAGCTCTTAAAGTGACAGCACAGCACAATTCCAAAGCACTATCTGTAGTCTTATTATTATTACAGTATACAGCGCAGAGCCCCGCAGCATACAGCGCGGAGCCCCGCAGCATACAGCGCGGAGCCGCGCAGCATACAGCGCGGAGCCCCGCAGCATACAGCGCGGAGCCGCGCAGTATACAGCGCGGAGCCGCGCAGCATACAGCGCGGAGCCGCGCAGCATACAGCGCGGAGCCGCGCAGCATAAAGCGCAGAGCCACGCATTATACAGCGCAGAGCCGCGCAGCATACAGCGCGGAGCCGCGCAGCATACAGCGCTGAGCCGCGCAGTATACAGCGCAGAGCCCCACAGTATACAGCGCAGAGCCGCGCAGCATACAACGCAGAGCCCCGCAGCATACAGCGCAGAGCCCCGCAGCATACAGCTCAGAGCCCCGCAGCATACAGCTCAGAGCCCCGCAGCATACAGCGCAGAGCCCCGCAGTATACAGCGCAGAGCTGTGCAGCATACAGCGCAGAGCCGTGCAGCATACAGCGCAGAGCCGCGCAGCATACAGCGCAGAGCCCCGCAGTATACAGCGCAGAGCCGCGCAGCATACAGCGCAGAGCCCCGCAGCATACAGCGCAGAGCCCCGCAGCATACAGCTCAGAGCCCCGCAGCATACAGCGCAGAGCCCCGCAGCAAACAGCGAAGAGCCGCGCAGCATACAGCGCAGAGCCACGCAGCATACAGCGCAGAGCCGCGCAGCATACAGCGCAGAGCCGCGCAGCATACAGCGCAGAGCCCCGCAGCATACAGCTCAGAGCCCCGCAGTATACAGCGCAGAGCCCCGCAGTATACAGCGCAGAGCCGCGCAGTATACAGCGCAGAGCCGCGCAGTATACAGCGCCCACCAAATCGGCCCCTGAGGGGCCCCACCCACCAAATCGGACCCAGAGTGGCTACAACTACCAAACCAGCGCCTGAGGGGCACCCAAGTGTGAAAGTCTTGCTGGGGCAAACCGGGCACCATTCCAAAGCACTATCTGTAGTTCCTTCAGGAATACCCATCTATTTCTCTCTGTTATCAGCCATTCCCCATACTGCTGTCAGTCTATTCTCTCTGTTATCAGCCATTCCCCGTCCTGCTGTCAGTCTATTCTCTCTGTTATCAACCATTCCCCGTCCTGCTGTCAGTCTATTCTCTCTGTTATCAGCCATTCCCCGTCCTGCTGTCAGTCTATTTCTCTCTGTTATCAGCCATTCCCCGTACTGCTGTCAGTCTATTTCTCTCTGTTATCAGCCATTCCCCTGTCCTGCTGTCAGTCTATTCTCTCTGTTATCAGCCATTCCCCTGTCCTGCTGTCAGTCTATTCTCTCTGTTATCAGCCATTCCCCTGTCCTGCTGTCAGTCTATTTTCTCTGTTATCAGCCATTCCCCGTCCTGCTGTCAGTCTATTTCTCTCTGTTATCAGCCATTCCCCGTACTGCTGTCAGTCTATTTTTCTCTGTTATCAGCCATTCCCCTGTCCTGCTGTCAGTCTATTCTCTCTGTTATCAGCCCTTCCCCGTCCTGCTGTCAGTCTATTTCTCTCTGTTATCAGCAATTCCCCTGTCCTGCTGTCAGTCTATTCTCTCTGTTATCAGCCATTCCCTTGTCCTGCTGTCAGTCTATTCTCTGTTATGAGCCATTCCCTTATCCTGCTGTCAGTCAGAGTGACCCGGCCCACCAAATCGGACCCAGAGTGACCCGGCCCACCAAATCGGACCCAGAGTGACCCGGCCCACCAAATCGGACCCAGAGTGACCCGGCCCACCAAATCGGACCCAGAGTGACCCGGCCCACCAAATCGGACCCAGAATGACCCGGCCCACCAAATCGGACCCAGAGTGACCCGGCCCACCAAATCGGACCCAGAGTGACCCGGCCCACCAAATCGGACCCAGAGTGACCCGGCCCACCAAATCGGACCCAGAGTGACCCGGGCCACCAAATCGGACCCAGAGTGACCCGGCCCACAAAATCGGACCCAGAGTGACCCGGGCCACCAAATCGGACCCAGAGTGACCCGGGCCACCAAATCGGACCCAGAGTGACCCGGACCACCAAATCGGACCCAGAGTGACCCGGCCCACCAAATCGGACCCAGAGTGACCCGGCCCACCAAATCGGACCCAGAGTGACCCGGGCCACCAAATCGGACCCAGAGTGACCCGGGCCACCAAATCGGACCCAGAGTGACCCGGGCCACCAAATCGGACCCAGAGTGACCCGGGCCACCAAATCGGACCCAGAGTGACCCGGGCCACCAAATCGGACCCAGAGTGACCCGGCCCACCAAATCGGACCCAGAGTGACCCGGGCCACCAAATCGGACCCAGAGTGACCCGGGCCACCAAATCAAACCCAGAGTGACCCGGGCCACCAAATCGGACCCAGAGTGACCCGGGCCACCAAATCGGACCCAGAGTGACCCGGGCCACCAAATCGGACCCAGAGTGACCCGGCCCACCAAATCGGACCCAGAGTGACCCGGCCCACCAAATCGGACCCAGAGTGACCCGGGCCACCAAATCGGACCCAGAGTGACCCGGCCCACCAAATCGGACCCAGAGTGACCCGGGCCACCAAATCGGACCCAGAGTGACCCGGCCCACCAAATCGGACCCAGAGTGACCCGGGCCACCAAATCGGACCCAAAGTGACCCGGGCCACCAAATCAAACCCAGAGTGACCCGGGCCACCAAATCGGACCCAGAGTGACCCGGGCCACCAAATCGGACCCAGAGTGACCCGGGCCACCAAATCGGACCCAGAGTGACCCGGCCCACCAAATCGGACCCAGAGTGACCCGGGCCACCAAATCGGACCCAGAGTGACCCGGGCCACCAAATCGGACCCAGAGTGACCCGGGCCACCAAATCGGACCCAGAGTGGCCCGGCCCACCGAATCGGACCCATAGTGGCCCGGCCCACCAAATCGGACCCAGAGTGACCCAGCCCACCAAATCGGACCCAGAGTGGCCGCGCCCACCAAATCCTCAACCCTGAGGGGCTACAGCTACCAAACCAGAATCTGAGGGGCACCCAAGTGTGAAAGTCTTGCAGGGGCAGCCCGGGCACCATTCCAAAGCACTATCTGTAGTTCCTTCAGGAAATACCCATCTAGTTATAGTGCTTTGGAACAAAGCACTATACTGTTATTCCACCGTGGTAAACTTCTTATTATAGTGCTTTGGAACAAAGCACTATACTGTTATTCCACCGTGGTAAACTTCTTCTTATTCTTATTATTCAGTCCGCACGTAATGCGGCCCGAACCGCTAAACTCACAGACTCCAGTGAGGTGTCATTTCGAAGCCAGCGTCCCCAAGAGGTGTGCTAAGTATTTTTCGTGCCGATCGGATTTGTAGTTTTTGCGCAATTTGTGTTTGAAAAAAGTCTTTCAATGCGTTTCAATAGGGAAATTGTCCCATACGTTTATAATGGGCTGGTTTCTGAGGCAATTTCTAAAAATAACTGCCACCTGGCTGATTAGCTCATTGATATGCGCAGTCAGACACAGTTACTATGCCAACGCCTATGAACTCTACATCAGCTCACAAGTTTTGTCAGATAATATCAGCTCTTAAAGTGACAGTACAGCACAATTCCAAACCACTATCTGTAGTCTTATGATTATTAGATGGAGGCCCGATTCTAACTCATCGGGTATTCTAGAATATGCATGTCCACGTAGTATATTGCACAGCCACGCAGTATACAGTGCAGAGCCGCGCAGTACACAGCGCAGAGCCGCGCACTACACAGCGCAGAGCCGCGCAGTATAAAGCGCAGAGCCGCGCAGTACACAGCGCAGAGCCGCGCAGTACACAGCGCAGAGCCGTGCAGTACACAGCGCAGAGCCGCGCAGTATAAAGCGCAGAGCCGTGCAGTACACAGCGCAGAGCCGCGCAGTACACAGCGCAGAGCCGTGCAGTACACAGCGCAGAGCCGCGCAGTATAAAGCGCAGAGCCGTGCAGTTCACAGCGCAGAGCCGCGCAGTACACAGCGCAGAGCCCCGCAGCATACAGCGCAGAGCCCCGCAGTATACAGCGCAGAGCCCCGCAGTATACAGCGCAGAGCCCCGCAGTATACAGCGCAGAGCCCCGCAGTATACAGCGCAGAGCCCCGCAGTATACAGCGCCCACCAAATCGGCCCCTGAGGGGCCCCACCCACCAAATCGGACCCAGAGTGGCTACAACTACCAAACCAGCGCCTGAGGGGCACCCAAGTGTGAAAGTCTTGCTGGGGCAACCCGGGAACCATTCCAAAGCACTATCTGTAGTTCCTTCAGGAAATACCCATCTATTTCTCTCTGTTATCAGCCATTCCCCGTACTGCTGTCAGTCTATTTCTCTCTGTTATCAGCCATTCCCCTGTCCTGCTGTCAGTCTATTCTCTCTGTTATCAGCCATTCCCCTGTCCTGCTGTCAGTCTATTCTCTCTGTTATCAGCCATTCCCCTGTCCTGCTGTCAGTCTATTCTCTCTGTTATCAGCCATTCCCCGTCCTGCTGTCAGTCTATTTCTCTCTGTTATCAGCAATTCCCCTGTCCTGCTGTCAGTCTATTCTCTCTGTTATCAGCCATTCCCTTGTCCTGCTGTCAGTCTATTCTCTGTTATCAGCCATTCCCTTATCCTGCTGTCAGTCAGAGTGACCCGGCCCACCAAATCGGACCCAGAGTGACCCGGCCCACCAAATCGGACCCAGAGTGACCCGGCCCACCAAATCGGACCCAGAGTGACCCGGCCCACCAAATCGGACCCAGAGTGACCCGGCCCACCAAATCGGACCCAGAGTGACCCGGGCCACCAAATCGGACCCAGAGTGACCCGGCCCACCAAATCGGACCCAGAGTGACCCGGGCCACCAAATCGGACCCAGAGTGACCCGGCCCACCAAATCGCACCCAGAGTGACCCGGGCCACCAAATCAAACCCAGAGTGACCCGGGCCACCAAATCGGACCCAGAGTGACCCGGGCCACCAAATCGGACCCAGAGTGACCCGGGCCACCAAATCGGACCCAGAGTGACCCGGCCCACCAAATCGGACCCAGAGTGACCCGGGCCACCAAATCGGACCCAGAGTGACCCGGGCCACCAAATCGGACCCAGAGTGACCCGGGCCACCAAATCGGACCCAGAGTGACCCGGGCCACCAAATCGGACCCAGAGTGACCCGGGCCACCAAATCGGACCCAGAGTGACCCGGGCCACCAAATCGGACCCAGAGTGACCCGGGCCACCAAATCGGACCCAGAGTGACCCGGGCCACCAAATCGGACCCAGAGTGACCCGGGCCACCAAATCGGACCCAGAGTGACCCGGGCCACCAAATCGGACCCAGAGTGACCCGGGCCACCAAATCGGGCCCAGAGTGACCCGGGCCACCAAATCGGACCCAGAGTGACCCGGCCCACCAAATCAAACCCAGAGTGACCCGGGCCACCAAATCGGACCCAGAGTGACCCGGGCCACCAAATCGGACCCAGAGTGACCCGGGCCACCAAATCGGACCCAGAGTGACCCGGGCCACCAAATCGGACCCAGAGTGACCCGGGCCACCAAATCGGACCCAGAGTGACCCGGGCCACCAAATCGGACCCAGAGTGACCCGGGCCACCAAATCGGACCCAGAGTGACCCGGGCCACCAAATCGGACCCAGAGTGACCCGGGCCACCAAATCGGACCCAGAGTGACCCGGCCCACCAAATCGGACCCAGAGTGACCCGGCCCACCAAATCGGACCCAGAGTGACCCGGCCCACCAAATCGGACCCAGAGTGACCCGGCCCACCAAATCGGACCCAGAGTGACCCGGCCCACCAAATCGGACCCAGAGTGACCCGGCCCACCAAATCGGACCCAGAGTGACCCGGGCCGCCAAATCGGACCCAGAGTGACCCGGCCCGCCAAATCGGACCCAGAGTGACCCGGCCCGCCAAATCGGACCCAGAGTGGCGCCGCCCGCCAAATCGGACCCAGAGTGGCGCCGCCCGCCAAATCGGACCCAGAGTGGCGCCGCCCGCCAAATCGGACCCAGAGTGGCGCCGCCCGCCAAATCGGACCCAGAGTGGCGCCGCCCGCCAAATCGGACCCAGAGTGGCGCCGCCCGCCAAATCGGACCCAGAGTGGCGCCGCCCGCCAAATCGGACCCAGAGTGGCGCCGCCCGCCAAATCGGACCCAGAGTGGTGCCGCCCGCCAAATCGGTCCCAGAGTGACCCCGCCCACCAAATTGGTCCCAGAGTGACCCCGCCCACCAAATTGGTCCCAGAGTGACCCCGCCCACCAAATCGGACCCATAGTGGCCTCACCCCTTTAGGGGCTACAACTACCAAGCCAGCGCCTGAGGGGCACCCAAGTGTGAAAGTCTTGCTGGGGCAACCCGGGCACCATTCCAAAGCACTATCTGTAGTTCCTTCAGGAAATACCCATCTAGTATTATTATTGTAATCCGAACGTGGAAATCTTATTATTCAGTTTTTTTCCGCAATTAATGCGGCCCGAACCGCTGCACGCACAGACTCCAGTGAGGCGTCATTTCGAAGCCAGCGTCCACGAGAGGTGTGCTAAGTATTTTTCGTGTCGATCCGATTTGTAGTTTTTTAAAAAATTGCATTTAAAAAAAAAATTCCCATAGGAAATAATGGCGAACTTTCCATTACCCCCAACTTGACCTTCCAAAGATGGCAGCTATGCAAATGTATGGTGTCCATTTTAGGACATGATCATTTATCAAAGTCAAACATCAGAATAAAGTGACTATGACACCCTCTCATCCCGTGTGTGAAAAGTAAGTGCACCCCCGATCCCGTGTGAAAAGTAAGTGCACCGAGTGGCCCCGCCCCCCAAATTGGACCCCGAGTGGCCCCGCCCACAAAATCAGACCTAGATTGACCCAACCCGCCAAATCAGACCCAGAGTGACTCTGCCTACCAAATCGGACCGCCTGAGGGGCACCCAAGTGTGAAAATCTTGCAGGGGCAGCCCGGGCACCATTCCAAAGCACTATCTGTAGTTCCTTCAGGAAATACCCATCTAGTTATAGTGCTTTGGAACAAAGCACTATACTGTTATTCCACCGTGGTAAACTTCTTCTTATTCTTATTATTCAGTCCGCACGTAATGCGGCCCGAACCGCTAAACTCACAGACTCCAGTGAGGTGTCATTTCGAAGCCAGCGTTCCTGAGAGGTGTGCTAAGTATTTTTCGTGTCGATCGGATTTGTAGTTTTGGCGTAATTTGCGTTTGAAAAAAGTGTCTCAATGCATTTCAATAGGGAAATTTTCCAATACGTTTATAATGGGCCTGATTTCTGAGGCAATTTCTAAAAATAACTGCCACCTGGCTGATTACCTCATTGATATGCGCAGTGAGACCCAGTTACTATGCCAACGCCTATAAACTCTACATCAGCCCACCAGGTCACAAGTTTTGTCAGATAATATCAGCTCTTAAAGTGACAGTACAGCACAATTACAAAGCACTATCTGTAGTCTTATCATTATTGCCCCGCTCACCAAATCGGACCCAGCCCACCAAATCGGACCAGAGTGCCCCCGCTTGCCAAATCGGACCCAGAGTGCCCCCGCCCGCCAAATCGGACCCAGAGTGGCGCCGCCCGTCAAGTCGGACCCAGAGTGGCGCCGCCCGCCAAATCGGACCCAGAGTGGCGCCGCCCGCCAAATCGGACCCAGAGTGGCGCCGCCCGCCAAATCGGACCCAGAGTGGCGCCGCCCGCCAAATCGGACCCAGAGTGGCGCCGCCCGCCAAATCGGACCCAGAGTGGCGCCGCCCGCCAAATCGGACCCAGAGTGGCGCCGCCCGCCAAATCGGACCCAGAGTGGCGCCGCCCGCCAAATCGGACCCAGAGTGGCGCCGCCCGCCAAATCGGACCCAGAGTGGCGCCGCCCGCCAAATCGGACCCACAGTGGCGCCGCCCGCCAAATCGGACCCAGAGTTGCGCCGCCCGCCAAATTGGACCCAGAGACGCGCCGCCCGCCAAATCGGACCCAGAGTGGCGCCGCCCGCAAAATCGGACCCAGAGTGGCGCCGCCCGCCAAATTGGACCCAGAGTGACCCGGGCCGCCAAATCGGACCCAGAGTGACCCGGCCCGCCAAATCGGACCCAGAGTGACCCGGCCCGCCAAATCGGACCCAGAGTGACCCGGCCCGCCAAATCGGCCCCTGAGGGGCCCCACCCACCAAATCGGACCCAGAGTGGCTACAACTACCAAACCAGCGCCTGAGGGGCACCCAAGTGTGAAAGTCTTGCTGGGGCAAACCGGGCACCATTCCAAAGCACTATCTGTAGCCACCAAATGGGACCCAGAGTGACCCGGCCCACCAAATGGGACCCAAAGTGACCCGGCCCACCAAATGGGACCCAGAGTGACCCGGCCCACCAAATGGGACCCAGAGTGACCCGGCCCACCAAATGGGACCCAGAGTGACCCGGCCCACCAAATGGGACCCAGAGTGACCCGGCCCACCAAATCGGACCCAGGGTGACCCGGCCCACCAAATCGGACCCAGAGTGACCCGGCCCACCAAATCGGACCCAGAGTGACCCGGCCCACCAAGCCTCAACCCTGAGGGGCTACAACTACCAAACCAGCGCCTGAGGGGCACCCAAGTGTGAAAGTCTTGCAGGGGCAGCCCGGGCACCATTCCAAAGCACTATCTGTAGTTCCTTCAGGAAATACCCATCTAGTTATAGTGCTTTGCACTATACTGTTATTCCACCGTGGATAACTTCTTCTTCTTATTATTCTTATTCTTATTATTATTCAGTCCGCACATAATGCGGCCCGAACCGCTTCACTCACAGACTCCAGTGAGGTGTCATTTCGAAGCCAGCGTCCCCAAGAGGTGTGCTAAGTATTTTTCGTGTCGATCGGATTTGTAGTTTTGGCGCAATTTGCGTTTGAAAATGTTTTTTCCCCTCATTGTAATGCTTTTCAATAGGGAAATTTTCACATAGGTTATAATGGCCGGGTTTCTGAGGCAATTTGAAATGTACCTGCCACCTGGCTGATTAGCTCATTGATATGCTCAGTCAGGCCCAGTTACTATGCCAACGCCTGCGAACTGTACATGACCCTAGCAGGACAGTTTTGGCAGATAATATCAGCTCTTAAAGTGATAGCACAGCACAATTTCAAAGCACTATCTATAGTCTTATAATTATTGCCCCGCTCACCAAATCGGACCCAGCCCGCCAAATCGGACCCAGAGTGGCGCCGCCCGCCAAATCGGACCCAGAGTGGCGCCGCCCGCCAAATCGGACCCAGAGTGGCGCCGCCCGCCAAATCGGACCCAGAGTGGTGCCGCCCGCCAAATCGGACCCAGAGTGGCGCCGTTCGGCCAAATCGGACCCAGAGTGGCGCCGCCCGCCAAATCGGACCCAGAGTGGCGCCGCCCGCCAAATCGGACCCAGAGTGGCGCCGCCCGCCAAATCGGACCCAGAGTGGCGCTGCCCGCCAAATCGGACCCAGAGTGGCGCCGCCCGCCAAATCGGACCCGGAGTGGCGCCGCCCGCCAAATCGGACCCGGAGTGGCGCCGCCCGCCAAATCGGACCCGGAGTGGCGCCGCCCGCCAAATCAGACCCGGAGTGGCGCCGCCCGCCAAATCGGACCCGGAGTGGCGCCGCCCGCCAAATCGGACCCGGAGTGGCGCCGCCCGCCAAATCAGACCCGGAGTGGCGCCGCCCGCCAAATCGGACCCGGAGTGGCGCCGCCCGCCAAATCGGACCCGGAGTGGCGCCGCCCGCCAAATCGGACCCGGAGTGGCGCCGCCCGCCAAATCGGACCCAGAGTGGCTACAACTACCAAAACAGCGCCTGAGGGGCACCCAAGTGTGAAAGTCTTGCTGGGGCAACCTAGGCACAATTCCAAAGCACTATCTGTAGTTCCTTCAGGAAATACCCATCTAGTTCTTATTGTTATTCAGTCCGCAATTAATGCGGCCCGAACCGCAGCACTCACAGACTCCAGTAAAGCGTCTTTTCGAAGCCAGCATCCCCAAGAGGTGTGCTAAGTATTTTTCGTGTCGATCGGATTTGTAGTTTTGGTGCAATTTGCATTTGAAAATTGTTTTCCCCGCATTGGAAAGCATTGTCTTAATGCGTTTCATTAGGGAAATTTCCTCATAGGGTATAATGGCCTGGTTTCTGAGGCAATTTCTAAAAATAACTGCCAACTGCCACCTGGCTGATTAGCTCATTGATATGCGCAGTCAGATCCAGTTACTATGCCAACGCCTACGAGCCCACTAGGAAACAGGTTTTGTCAGTCAGATAATATCAGCTCCTCTCTGTTATCAGCCATTCCCCTGTCCTGCTGTCAGTCTATTTCTCTCTGTTATCAGCCATTCCCCGTACTGCTGTCAGTCTATTTCTCTCTGTTATCAGCCATTCCCCTGTCCTGCTGTCAGTCTATTCTCTGTTATCAGCCATTCCCCGTCCTGCTGTCAGTCTATTCTCTCTGTTATCAGCCATTCCCCCATCCTGCTGTCAGTCTATTTCTCTGTTATCAGCCATTCCCCTGTCCTGCTGTCAGTCTATTTCTCTCTGTTATCAGCCATTCCCCGTCCTGCTGTCAGTCTATTCTCTCTGTTATCAGCCATTCCCCTGTCCTGCTGTCAGTCTATTCTCTCTGTTATCAGCCATTCCTTTGTCCTGCTGTCAGTCCATTCTCTGTTATCAGCCATTCCCTTATACTGCTGTCAGTCAGAGTGACCCGGCCCACCAAATCGGACCCAGAGTGACCCGGGCCACCAAATCGGACCCAGAGTGACCCGGGCCACCAAATCGGACCCAGAGTGACCCGGGCCACCAAATCGGACCCAGAGTTACCCGGGCCACCAAATCGGACCCAGAGTGACCCGGGCCACCAAATTGGACCCAGAGTGACCCGGGCCACCAAATCGGACCCAGAGTGACCCGGCCCGCCAAATCGGACCCAGAGTGGCGCCGCCCGCCAAATCGGACCCAGAGTGGCGCCGCCCGCCAAATCGGACCCAGAGTGGCACCGCCCGCCAAATCGGACCCAGAGTGGCGCCGCCCGCCAAATCGGACCCAGAGTGGCGCCGCCCGCCAAATCGGACCCAGAGTGACCCGGGCCACCAACTCGGACCCAGAGTGACCCGGGCCACCAAATCGGACCCAGAGTGACCGGGCCACCAAATCGGACCCAGAGTGACCCGGGCCACCAAATCAGACCCAGAGTGACCCGGGCCACCAAATCGGACCCAGAGTGACCCGGCCCACCAAATCGGACCCAGAGTGACCCGGGCCACCAAATCGGACCCAGAGTGACCCGGGCCACCAAATCGGACCCAGAGTGACCCGGGCCACCAAATCGGACCCAGAGTGACCCGGCCCACCAAATCGGACCCAGAGTGACCCGGCCCACCAAATCGGACCCAGAGTGGCCTCAACCCTGAGGGGCTACAACTACCAAACCAGCGCCTGAGGGGCACCCAAGTGTGAAAGTCTTGCAGGGGCAGCCCGGGCACCATTCCAAAGCACTATCTGTAGTTCCTTCAGGAAATACCCATCTAGTTATAGTGCTTTGGAACAAAGCACTATACTGTTATTCCACCGTGGTAAACTTCTTCTTATTATTATAGTGCTTTGGAACAAAGCACTATACTGTTATTCCACCGTTGTAAACTTCTTATTATTCTTATTATTATTCAGTCCGCACGTAATGCGGCCCGAACCGCTAAACTCACAGACTCCATTGAGGTGTCATTTCGAAGCCAGCGTTCCTGAGAGGTGTGCTAAGTATTTTTCGTGTCGATCGGATTTGTAGTTTTGGCGCAATTTGCGTTTGAAAAAAGTGTCTCAATGCATTTCAATAGGGAAATTTTCCAATACGTTTATAATGGGCCTGATTTCTGAGGCAATTTCTAAAAATAACTGCCACCTGGCTGATTACCTCATTGATATGCGCAGTGAGACCCAGTTACTATGCCAACGCTTATAAACTCTACATCAGCCCACCAGGTCACAAGTTTTGTCAGATAATATCAGCTCTTAAAGTGACAGTACAGCACAATTACAAAGCACTATCTGTATTCTTATCATTATTGCCCCGCTCACCAAATCGGACCCAGCCCACCAAATCGGACCCAGAGTGGCGCCGCCCGCCAAATCGGACACAGAGTGGCGCCGCCCGCCAAATCGGACCCAGAGTGGCGCCGCCCGCCAAATCGGACCCAGAGTGGCGCCGCCCGCCAAATCGGACCCAGAGTGGCGCCGCCCACCAAATCGGACCCAGAGTGGCGCCGCCCGCCAAATCGGACCCAGAGTGGCGCCAACCGCCAAATCGGACACAGAGTGGCGCCGCCCGCCAAATCGGACCCAGAGTGGCGCCGCCCGCCAAATCGGACCCAGAGTGGCGCCGCCCGCCAAATCGGACCCAGAGTGGCGCCGCCCACCAAATCGGACCCAGAGTGGCGCCGCCCGCCAAATCGGACCCAGAGTGGCGCCGCCCGCCAAATCGGACCCAGAGTGGCGCCGCCCGCCAAATCGGACCCAGAGTGGTGCCGCCCGCCAAATCGGACCCAGAGTGGCGCCGCCCGCCAAATCGGACCCAGAGTGGCGCCACCCGCCAAATCGGACCCAGAGTGGCGCCGCCCGCCAAATCGGACCCAGAGTGGCGCCGCCCGCCAAATGGGACCCAGAGTGGCGCCGCCCGCCAAATGGGAGCCAGAGTGGCGCCGCCCGCCAAATCGGACCCAGAGTGGCGCCGCCCGCCAAATCGGACCCAGAGTGGCGCCGCCCGCCAAATCGGACCCAGAGTGGCGCCGCCCGCCAAATCGTACCCAGAGTGGCGCCGCCCGCCAAATCGGACCCAGAGTGGCGCCGCCCGCCAAATCGGACCCAGAGTGGCGCCGCCCGCCAAATCGGACCCAGTGCGGCGCCGCCCGCCAAATCGGACCCAGAGTGGCGCCGCCCGCCAAATCGGACCCAGAGTGGCGCCGCCCGCCAAATCGGACCCAGAGTGGCGCCGCCCGCCAAATCGTACCCAGAGTGGCGCCGCCCACCAAATCGGACCCAGAGTGGCGCCGCCCGCCAAATCGGACCCAGAGTGGCGCCGCTCGCCAAATCGGACACAGAGTGGCGCAGAACGCCAAATCGGACCCAGAGTGGCGCCGCCCGCCAAATCGGACCCAGAGTGGCGCCGCCCGCCAAATCGGACCCAGTGCGGCGCCGCCCGCCAAATCGGACCCAGAGTGGCGCCGCCCGCCAAATCGGACCCAGAGTGGCGCCGCCCGCCAAATCGGACCCAGAGTGGCGCCGCCCGCCAAATCGGACCCAGAGTGGCGCCGCCCGCCAAATCGTACCCAGAGTGGCGCCGCCCGCCAAATCGGACCCAGAGTGGCGCCGCCCGCCAAATCGGACCCAGAGTGGCGCCGCCCGCCAAATCGGACCCAGTGCGGCGCCGCCCGCCAAATCGGACCCAGAGTGGCGCCGCCCGCCAAATCGGACCCAGAGTGGCGCCGCCCGCCAAATCGGACCCAGAGTGGCGCCGCCCGCCAAATCGTACCCAGAGTGGCGCCGCCCACCAAATCGGACCCAGAGTGGCGCCGCCCGCCAAATCGGACCCAGAGTGGCGCCGCTCGCCAAATCGGACACAGAGTGGCGCAGAACGCCAAATCGGACCCAGAGTGGCGCCGCCCGCCAAATCGGACCCAGAGTGGCGCCGCCCGCCAAATCGGACCCAGTGCGGCGCCGCCCGCCAAATCGGACCCAGAGTGGCGCCGCCCGCCAAATCGGACCCAGAGTGGCGCCGCCCGCCAAATCGGACCCAGAGTGGCGCCGCCCGCCAAATCGTACCCAGAGTGGCGCCGCCCACCAAATCGGACCCAGAGTGGCGCCGCCCGCCAAATCGGACCCAGAGTGGCGCCGCTCGCCAAATCGGACACAGAGTGGCGCAGAACGCCAAATCGGACCCAGAGTGGCGCCGCCCGCCAAATCGGACCCAGAGTGGCGCCGCCCGCCAAATCGGACCCCGAGTGGCGCCGCCCGCCAAATCGGACCCAGAGTGGCTACAACTACCAAACCAGCGCCTGAGGGGCACCCAAGTGTGAAAGTCTTGCTGGGGCAACTCGGGCACCATTCCAAAGCACTATCTGTAGTTCCTTCAGGAACTCTTTTATTATAAAAATACAAAACACATACATTACAAAAGAAACCGAGAAATACAAAACATACTGTACAACAAAAATAAACCAGCATTTCTTTTTTTAAAAACAACCAACCAGAAGGAAATCCTTCATCAAACCAGCAGAGTCTCTTATTTAAAACTTTACAGTTTTAAAGAACCCCCAGCAGGAACAGTACCACACCTCACTATATGTTAAATAAAATAAAAAAAAATAAAGAAAAAATAAAGCACACACACATATTCACTCATACCCCCACTCATATCATGTTATACATAAAAAACTATAAAAGAAAAACTGGCCCATACTGCCCAAAAAGAAAAGTAAAGACCCACCTGGCCATATAAAGCTTAACAAATTATTACACAGCAAAACACACCCTTTTTTTTTATTTTATTTTATTATTTTTTTTATTTATTTATTTTTTTTCCCTCCACCTTTTTTTAGGTCCATGTCAGTTCATGCCTTTATTAATCTATACACCACGGGTCCATGTAAGTTCATGCCCAATATATATATTTTTTTTTTTTTGAAGAAAAACCCCTCCCAGCACACCACACCCCCCTCCCAACCTAAACTGTACCCCCCATCATACTAACTATATACATTATTACAAAAAACAAAATACACACATATACATACAGTAATTTAACAATACTGTACACTTTTTTTTAACAACCTACCATTACAAGACAAAACACACTACAATATCATAACTACATAACACAGCATGAACAAAAATACAAGACCCAAGTTCAGCACCTGCAAGCCCAATATCCATTAACTTTTTTATACAAAACAAAAAGCTAATCATGCCACACACCAGCCCACCACCAGGAAAAAGGAGTCTGAAGAGGCCCTGACCCTAACACCAACACAAACACCCTGTCCCTACTTAACTAAGACTGTCCCTCAAAAAGCTGACCCTAACTATCCCTACCTGCCCCTATCTATCCCTACTCTACCTATCTTAACAATGCTAACTATCTGACTATCCCTAAACTGTCCCTCCCTATCCCTATCTATCCCTATATAACTGTCCCTCAACACACCACACCACCTTATCTTTCCCTATCCCAATCACACAACCAGTCTATCCCTAGAGTAAGAAGAGAAACCCCTCCAAAGTGAAGAGGCCCCCTTCCCACCCAGCCTCCCACACTCCTTGGAAGCCCCTAATCACTCAAGCCAAGCTTTCCCTTGGGTACGTATTAAAAGGAGAGACCCCTCCAAAGCCAAGAGGCCCTCCTCGGACCCAGCCTCCCAAACTCCAAAGAGCGCACCTTACCCAGGTCACCCAAGATGTTACTAACCACCTCATCCCACCTCAACTACACTAACTAGGAATAAAGTGCCCCGATCTCGGCCACCAAGGGATCTGAATGCCCTATAAGCCCACTCCGGATAGGAAAGGGATGCCAGCCTAGGCCAGCCTATGGAAGCACCCACCCGGTTATAGACCCCTGTATTAAAGGGACATTGAAGGAGGAAGTGCTCCATGCTTTCCAGCATGTCGCCACACTCTTCACGGGGACAACCCCGATCATCAGAGTTCCTGTACTTCAGATTGTCCCTCACATACAGCCTCCCATGGAAGCAGCGCCAGGCCAAGTCCCAAAACTTCGAGGGGATCCGTGAAGAATTTAACAACCCGAGCCCCCCCTCCAGATCCCGGCCTGGGCAATCTCTGAGCACCAGGGGCTTCTGGAAATGGGTCAACAGGACCCTACTGTCAAGGGATTTCCTCGACATGGTCCTGATTTCCCACATTCCCAGACCCCACCGGCGGATCACCTTCAGAGCCGGGGTAGCATAAGCTGGGAGATGTCCATGTGGTGTTCGTAGGTCCTTCACCTGCCCTCCTGTCTCCCATTCCTGGAAGAAAGGCCGAAACCATCCCCTGCAGGAGAATACCCACGGAGTAGCCCTCTCTGTCCAGAGGTTGGCAATGTTGGTCTTAAGAAAGGTGTTCACTAAGAACACCACTGGGTTGACCATACCCAACCCACCTAGTCTCCTCGTGCGGTACGTGACCTCCCTCTTGATTAGGTTAAGCCTGTTCCCCCATAACAGTTGGAAGAACAGGCTATAGACCCGCGTCCAGAGAGATTCTGGCAAGATGCAGACGCTGCCCAGGTAAATTAACAAAGGAAGCAAATAACCCTTGGCCAAGCTGACCCTTTCCCTCAGGGTTAAAGACCAACCCTTCCACTGGTCCACCTTCTGGGCGGCAATCTTGAGCCTGCCTTCCCAATTTTGTTGGGGATAGTCCCCTGGGCCAAAATTGATGCCTAAGATCTTAGCGGAGGACTGGGGCCCTGGAAGGGTGTCCGGGAGATCAAAAATTGGATCTCCCCCTCCCAGCCAGAGACTCTCGCACTTTTCCCGGTTGATCATGGACCCGGATGCCTCCGAGTAGCGCACGACCTCAGACATGACCCAATCCGCCTCCTCTCTCGAGGATACAAAAAGGGAGACGTCGTCGGCGTACGCTACCACCCTCAGAGTGGCCCCCGGCTCCGCCCGGTCCATCCCGACTCCCACCAACGGTCCACGATCTACCCTCCTTAAGAAGGGATCGATCGCGAACACGTATAAAAGTGGGCTCAGAGGACAGCCCTGACGGACCCCGGAGCTCACCTCAAAAGAGTGACCAACCCAACCGTTCACGAGCGGGAAAGTCTCAGCCCCCTCATACAAGGTCTTTAACCAATTTACAAACCTCCCCGGCAGACCATACCTCAGAAGGACAGACCAGAGGTACTCATGATCCACCCGGTCAAAAGCCTTTGCCTGGTCTAAGGACAGCAAGTACCCCTTCCAGCGACCTGCAATGCCCTGCTCCACTGCCTCTCGGACACCGAGCACAGCACTAAAAGTACTGCGGCCTGGAACAGAACAGTGCTGAGCCCCCGAAAGGAGCCGAGGTGCAAACTTCACCAGCCGATTAAACAACACCTTTGCCAGAATCTTTCGGTCCGTATCGAGGAGCGCTATGGGACGCCAATTCTCGATACGGGACGGGTCCTTACCCTTTGACAAGATAATCAGGGCTGACTTCCTCATTGAACTGGGAAGAGCACCCGAGGAGAGGCACTCATTAAACACCTCAGTCAAGAGGGGGACCAAGGAGTCCCTAAAAGTCTTGTAAAACTCGGATGTTAAGCCATCCGGACCTGGCGATTTCTTGGGCCGGAGCCCATCAATGGCCAGTCTCACTTCCTCTTCCCTGATTACCTCGGCCAAAACATGAAGAGAGGGGTCATCTCCTGGCTCAGGAACAGTTTCAGCCAGGAAAGCCGACATCCCATCTCGATCCAGATCCCTCTTCCTCAAGAGGCGTGAGTAAAAGGACCTGACCACCTGCAGGATCCCTGATTTGGATCTGTTCAGGGAACCCGTACTGTCGATCAGTCCTGTCACCACCTTACAATTCACTGACATCTTACAGTTTCTGTAAGGGTCGGGCGAGCGGTACTTCCCGAAAACCCTCTCAAAAACTAAAGATGCGTGCCTATCATACTGACACCCCTTGAGCAAAGATTTCACTCTGGAGATTTCCTCTCGGTCACCTCCAGTCGAGACGAGCTGCTCGAGTTTCCTCCTCAGGTCTTGATACAAGCGATGCCTGTTCAGACTTCTGAGGCTCGAGAGCTGACGGAAGAACCCCGCCACCCTTTTCTTGAAGATCTCCCACCACTCAGACTTAGTACTACAGAGATCCAAAAGCGGTACCTGGCTCTGAAGAAAAGCCTCAAAGGATTGTCTCACCTCCGCCTCTTCCAGAAGGGATGAATTCAGCTTCCACAGCCCTCTTCCCATCCGGGGGGTCTCTGTAACATTCAGAGAAAAGAAAATTAAACAGTGATCGGAGAACTCCACCTCAACGGCGGACACTGCAGAAAAGATGGCGTCCTCCTTCAAAAAAAACCTGTCTATTCTAGACCTACTGCTACCTCTATGAAAGGTGAAACCCTCGTGACCTGGGGTGTGCCGTATGTGGACATCCACCAGGCGAGCTTCACTAGCTAGACTATTTAGGGCTATGCTATCATAAGCCAGGCGGCCTCCGGGACCTCCCCTATCACGGGATCTCGTAATGGTGTTGAAATCCCCACCGAAGACCACCTGCCGGCTCGTAAAAAGAAAGGGCTTGATCTTCATGAAGAGACATTTACTTGGAACCGGTTGAAGAGGGCAACCAGAGGGGAGCCGGTAAGCCCTTCCGTTGGCACACCCACGGTCAGGGGAGGGGGCGAAGGACCAGAAGGCTTAACAACCTTCCTTTTCTTCTTCCCCCTTTTTTTGGTACGGTTTGCGTTACGACCCTGTTTTAATGTCGGCTGATCCGTGACCTCCTCATCCACACTTTCATACTGGGAGGAGTTGTCGGAGTCAGCCCTGTTGTCCTCCCTCTCCATCCTTCTGATCTCCTCGCACACTTCCGCCTCCCCCGGGGCCTCAGCGACAACAGCCGATGCCTCAGAGGGGGGAGCAGACATTACCCCAGTTGCCTGAGGCTCTCCCTGCCCCCCACCCCCGTGGCGCCTTTCCTGCCTCCTTTGGCGGGCAGGACCCCGGGCTCTGTCTCTCCTCACTGGCCCCTCAGCCCCTCCCCCGCCACCACCGCCTACCACGGCAGAGGTTGAACCGCCAGAGGTTTCCCCCTCATGGCCTCCCCCCACCCGGCCAGCAGCAGAATTGGAGAAAGAGCGAGGGCAGCGGCTGTACGGGTGACCAAGATCACCACACAGGTTACACCGAATATCCTTACAGGATGCAGCGAGATGGCCTACCCCGCCACACAAGGCACATTTCTGCACCTTGCAGCTTGCGCTGAAGTGGCGGGGATCACCGCACCTGTGACAGACCTTCGGCTGCCCCTGGTAGAAGATCAGGATCCGGTCCCTTCCAATGAACGCCGAGGAAGGGATGTGGGTGACAGTACCCCCTGAGACCTTCAACTTCATCATGAAGGTCCAGCCCCCTGACCAAATGCCAAATTCGTCCCGATTTTTTTTGGGGACATCCGTGACTTCCCCATAGTGGGAAAGCCACGTCAGGATGTCCACCCCAGAAAGTGACTCGTTACAGGTCACCACGGTCACTTTCTTCAAGCCATTTTGGCGAGACACCGCTTGTACAGCGAAGTCTCGCCAGCCGGGCTCCCCCTTCACCAGCTCGTAATTTGACCAGAAGAGCTCAAGCCCCTCCGGCCGCACGAAACTGATGTCGAAGAAGAGGGTGGCCGCAGGATGAATTAGGGCAAAGATGTCAACCGCCCCAAAGCCCATCTTCATGAGGAGCTCCACCACCCTACTCCTGGGTGGGCAAGCTTCACTGCCCCTCCAGCGAAGACGGACTACATTCCTCCTCGCCACCCCCTGCCTGGCTGTCGGGAGGGACCATACGGTTTCCCCCTCCCTTCTATCTTGGAAGGCGGCCAGGCCATGTCTCTCCAGCCAGAAAGACAGGTCAACCTCTCTTCCCTCTTCCAAGATCGACCGCTCTCCATTTTTTAGGGCTTCCAGAAAACGGCGCTGCAAAACGCCGTCCCCGGAACCCAGAGGCGAGGAGACCCCCCGAGCCCCCCGTGAACCCCCTGGAGCCCCAGCCACCACCCTCGCAAAAGAAAGGGGGAGGGGAGCGACTGGGGGGGCAGATGGGCCAGCCTCCCCCCCACCGCCTACATCCATACCACCATCCGCACCACCATCCGTACCACCATCCGCACCATTCATACTAGCAACATTTGTGACACCATTCGTACCCACCCCCACATCCTCAACACACAGCACACCATCCATACCGTCATTCATATCCCCAGTCGCCGCGGCCACATTCACCTCAGTATTATTTTTATTATTATTATTAACAGTATGTTTTTTTTTTTCCGTAACTTTCTCTCCTGCTGGGGGCCCCTGCTGCATGCTTCCCGGTGCAGCTTTATTGTTTACTTTTCCCAGGGGTGCCGCTGCCCCTTTAAGGCCCGTAGAGCAGAGCCGAACACTCATTCCGCTCTGCCCAGGCTCAGGAGCAGCAGCACCTCCTGAGTTCTCTGCAGCAACCATTTTTTTTTCCTTGTTACCTGGAGCAGGGCCGGACTCTGCCTCTGGACCCTGCTCCACACCGGGACCACGAGCAGCCATAACTTCAGGCACCAGAGCCCCCGCACCACCAGATGACCGTAAGTGGGCAGGGGACCCCGACACCCCTTTGCCGGCTTTAACTGTAACTGCCGCAGCACTGTTATTTTTTTGAGTGGGCGGAGCCACTCGCGGCAGACCCGCCGAGGCCACGCCCCCTCCGCTGGACACAGCACCAGTGGGCGGGGCCGCAGCCGCACAGGCCACGCCCCCTCCACTGCCCGCGATCACAGCGGGGGGTCCCGCGACCACCGAGGCTGTGCCCCCCCGCCGGCCGCAACCACAGCGGCGGGTGGCACAGCAGCTGAGGAGGGCACACCCCCCCCCGCATGCCACAACCACAGCGGGCCGGGCAACACTCGGGGAGGCCACGCCCCCCTCACGGGCCCCAGACACATGCATGGAGGGGACAACTGGGGTCGCAGCTGGGGAAGCCACGCCCCCCGACGCCACCCGCACCGGAGACCCCGGGGTACGCCCAGGGCCCCCCACGGGACTGACGCCAAGAGGCATAGCCCCCGCACCAGCCGCCACCACCGCTGAACCCCTCAGCACAGGCCACTCCCCCTCGGCGTCCAGTGGCGGCAGGGCCCCCGGCACAGACCCATCACTGGCTCCACGCACGGGGGTCCCCGACCTGGCCACGGACACCGGCAGGGGAGCGACCAGTACCTTGCATTGTGCCTTTAACTTAGTCGCGCCCTTTCCTGATCCCCGGGTCCCCGAAAAAGATCCAGCCTTATGAGCGGATCCGCATGTGGGGGACCCGGACACCCCAGCTCTCGCCGCCGGAGATGCGGCCCCAGCTGCCTGCACACCAGGTGCCGGGCCAGCCCCCCCTGCCACAGAGGGCTTGGCCCGAGCACCACCACCACAAACACTACCACCGGCTCCGCCGGCACCGCACTCCATATCACTGCCCGAATCAGAACTACCACCACCAGGCATGGCACTCCGATCCGGGCAGACTTTCCTCTCCCTGCTCCCTCGCTGCGGACCCACAACAGGGCCCGAGCCGGGGTGGGTAGCGGGTTCCGTACAACGGGACAGGGGAGCCCCGGATACTTTCGCCTTCTTACGTTTTTTCCCCCTCCCGGTTGCCCCATCCTCGCAGACCTCGTCCCCAAACAACAGCTCGCCAAACCGTGCTGGGGACTCAATCTGCCGCACTTGCTGCAGGATGAGGCAGCCCCCCTGACTGCTAGTACCACCACCATCCTCCCCCTCGCTCCCGCTTTCCTCCGAGTTACTGGAGTCCGACAGGAGGGCCACTTGCTCAGGGGCTATCCCGCTATACGATACCTGGGTGCTGTTACTCCCCAGGCCTTCAGGTGGGTATGGCGCAGATGGACCGCCATCCTCCTCCTCTTCCTCCACCTGGTCGGGGTCTCCTGACCCCTCAGAAGACCCACCGGTCATGGCCCTAAACCGGTCGTCGTTTTTTAGCTTCTCCTCAAAGGGGCCGCTTCCCGCCAGGATCTCCGCTCTGCGATTTTCCAGGGAGGCTATGGACCCCTTCAGCCTCTTCACCGTGGTGGCGACCTCTGCTCTCCTTGAGGCAGGGAGCCTGCACTTAGAAGATGCCCTGGCTCCCTTCAACTCCTCCCGGAGTATCCTCAGCTGTTTGGCGGCCTCCTCGTACTCGTGGACGTGCGCGCGTATTCGGGAGCCGTAGGTGGTGATCGGCTCCCCAGCCACCTTAGAGCCCCATATCTGGGGTCTCACCGCCGCACCTCCACTGGCCGCCTCTCTTCCTCCGCGAGGAGGAACCGCCACGGCCACGGCCTTAGGGGTCCCCGTCTTCTGGGGCCTGCGGCCCCCCGAGCTTTTGCCACTTTTTCCCATGGCTTTTTTGGTCCCGGGACTGGCTAGATGGTACACGGGGCTTCCTGATGATATGCAGGCCTCCCACCCCCAGCCGGCTTGCACCGGGGGGTGGGAGCCAGGGGCTCAGCCCCGAAGCTCAGTCCCAGGAACAGTCTCTGCTTCCTGGGAAGGGGCAGGCAAAGAGTCCCAGGTGAAAAATCTCCCTTCCCAGGAGCACACGGTCCACAGCCAAGCACACAGCCGACCCTCCGTTCAACAGCCACGCCTCTTCCTCTGGGGCCCGAACCGCTGCACTCACAGACTCCAGTGAGGTGTCATTTCGAAGCCAGCATCCCCAAGAGGTGTGCTAAGTATTTTTCGTGTCGATCGGATTTGTAGTTTTGGCGCAATTTGCGTTTGAAAATGTTTTTTCCCCTCATTGTAATGCATTTCAATAGGGAAATTTTCCCATAGGTTATAATGGCCGGGTTTCTGAGGCAATTTGAAATGTACCTGCCACTTGCCACCTGGCTGATTAGCTCATTGATATGTGCAGTCAGGCCCAGTTACTATGCCAACGCCTGCGAACTGTACATGACCAGCACAGTTTTGCCAGATAATATCAGCTCTTAAAGTGATAGCACAGCACAATTTCAAAGCACTATCTGTAGTCTTATTATAATTATTGCCCCGCTTACCAAATCGTACCCAGAGTGGCGCCGCCCGCCAAATCGGACCCGGAGTGGCACCGCCCGCCAAATCGGACCCGGAGTGGCGCCGCCCGTTAAATCGGACCCGGAGTGGCGCCGCCCGCCAGAGTGGCGCCGCCCGCCAAATCGTACCCGGAGTGGCGCCGCCCGCCAAATCGTACCCGGAGTGGCGCCGCCCGTCAAATCGGACCCGGAGTGGCGCCGCCCGCCAAATCGGACCCGGAGTGACCCGGGCCACCAAATCGGACCCGGAGTGACCCGGGCCACCAAATCGGACCCAGAGTGACCCGGGCCACCAAATCGGACCCAGAGTGACCCGGGCCACCAAATCGGACCCAGAGTGACCCGGGCCACCAAATCGGACCCAGAGTGACCCGGGCCACCAAATCGGACCCAGAGTGACCCGGTGCACCAAATCGGACCCAGAGTGACCCGGCCCACCAAATCTGACCCAGAGTGACCCGGCCCACCAAATCGGACCCAGAGTGGCCTCAACCCTGAGGGGCTACAACTACCAAACCAGCGCCTGAGGGGCACCCAAGTGTGAAGGTCTTGCAGGGGCAGCCCGGGCATCATTCCAAAGCACTACAGTGGGGCAAAAAAGTATTTAGTCAGTCAGCAATAGTGCAAGTTCCACCACTTAAAAAGATGAGAGGCATCTGTAATTTACATCATAGGTAGACCTCAACTATGGGAGACAAACTGAGAAAAAAAAATCCAGAAAATCACATTGTCTGTTTTTTTAGCATTTTATTTGCATATTATGGTGGAAAATAAGTGTTTGGTCAGAAACAAAATTTCATCTCAATACTTTGTAATATATCCTTTGTTGGCAATGACAGAGGTCAAACGTTTTCTGTAAGTCTTCACAAGGTTGCCACACACTGTTGTTGGTATGTTGGCCCATTCCTCCATGCAGATCTCCTCTAGAGCAGTGATGTTTTTGGCTTTTCGCTAAGGCAACACGGACTTTCAACTCCCTCCAAAGGTTTTCTATAGGGTTGAGATCTGGAGACTGGCTAGGCCACTCCAGGACCTTGAAATGCTTCTTACGAAGCCACTCCTTCGTTGCCCTGGCGGTGTGCTTTGGATCATTGTCATGTTGAAAGACCCAGCCACGTTTCATCTTCAATGCCCTTGCTGATGGAAGGAGGTTTGCACTCAAAATCTCACGATACATGGCCCCATTCATTCTTTCATGTACCCGGATCAGTCGTCCTGGCCCCTTTGCAGAGAAACAGCCCCAAAGCATGCTGTTTCCACCACCATGCTTTACAGTAGGTATGGTGTTTGATGGATGCAACTCAGTATTCTTTTTCCTCCAAACACGACAAGTTGTGTTTCTACCAAACAGTTCCAGTTTAGTTTCATCAGACCATAGGACATTCTCCCAAAACTCCTCTGGATCATCCAAATGCTCTCTAGCAAACATCAGACGGGCCCGGACATGTACTGGCTTAAGCAGTGGGACACGTCTGGCACTGCAGGATCTGAGTCCATGGTGGCGTAGTGTGTTACTTATGGTAGGCCTTGTTACATTGGTCCCAGCTCTCTGCAGTTCATTCACGAGGTCCCCCCGCGTGGTTCTGGGATTTTTGCTCACCGTTCTTGTGATCATTCTGACCCCACGGGGTGGGATTTTGCGTGGAGCCCAAGATCGAGGGAGATTATCAGTGGTCTTGAATGTCTTCCATTTTCTAATTATTGCTCCCACTGTTGATTTCTTCACTCCAAGCTGGTTGGCTATTGCAGATTCAGTCTTCCCAGCCTGATGCAGGGCTACAATTTTGTTTCTGGTGTCCTTTGACAGCTCTTTGGTCTTCACCATAGTGGAGTTTGGAGTCAGACTGTTTGAGGGTGTGCACAGGTGTCTTTTTATACTGATAACAAGTTTAAACAGGTGCCATTACTACAGGTAATGAGTGGAGGAAAGAGGAGACTCTTAAAGAAGAAGTTACAGGTCTGTGAGAGCCAGAAATCTTGATTGTTTGTTTCTGACCAAATACTTATTTTCCACCATAATATGCAAATAAAATGCTAAAAAAACAGACAATGTGATTTTCTGGATTTTTTTTTCTCAGTTTGTCTCCCATAGTTGAGGTCTACCTATGATGTAAATTACAGACGCCTCTCATCTTTTTAAGTGGTGGAACTTGCACTATTGCTGACTGACTAAATACTTTTTTGCACCACTGTATCTGTAGTTCCTTCAGGAAATACCCATCTAGTTATAGTGCTTTGGAACAAAGCACTATACTGTTATTCCATCGTGGATAACTTCTTCTTATTATAGTGCTTTGGAACAAAGCACTATACTGTTATTCCATCGTGGTAAACTTCTTCTTCTTATTATTATTATTATTAGGCTTTTTTTCGCAGTTAATGCGGCCCGAACCGCTGAACGCACAGACTCCAGAGAGGTGTCATTTCGAAGCCAGCGTCCACGAGAGGTGTGCTAAGTGATTTTCATGTCGATCGGATTTGTAGTTTTGGCGCAATTTGCATTTGAAAATTGTTTCCCCCTCATTGGAAAGCATTGTTTAAATGCATTTCAATAGGGAAATTTTGCTATACGTTTAAAATGGTCTGGTTGTCTGGTTTCTGAGGCAATTTCTAAAAATAACTTAACTGCCAAATGCCACCTGGCTGATTAGCTCATTGATATGCGCAGTCAGGCCCAGTTACTATGCCAACGCCTGCGAACTGTACATGACCTCACCAGCACAGTTTTACCAGAAAATATCAGCTCTTAAAGTGATAGCACAGCACAATTTCAAAGCACTATCTGCAGTCTTATTATTATTACAGTACACAGCGCAGAGCCGCGCATTATACAGCGCAGAGCCACGCAGCATACAGCGAGGAGCCGCGCAGCATACAGCGCAGAGCCCCACAGTATACAGCGCGAAGCCGCGCAACATACAGCGCAGAGCCGCGCAGTATACAGCGCAGAGCCGCGCATTATACAGCGCAGAGCCACGCAGCATACAGCGAGGAGCCGCGCAGCATACAGCGCAGAGCCCCACAGTATACAGCGCAGAGCCGCGCAGCATACAGCGCAGAGCCGCGCAGTATACAGCGCAGAGCCGCGCATTATACAGCGCAGAGCCACGCAGCATACAGCGGGGAGCCGCGCAGCATACAGCGCAGAGCCCCGCAGCATACAGCGCAGAGCCCCGCAGTATACAGCGCAGAGCCGCGCAGCATACAGCACAGAGCCGCGCAGTATACAGCGCAGAGCCGTGCAGCATACAGCTCAGTGCCCCGCAGCATACAGCGCAGAGCCCCGCAGCATACAGCGCAGAGCCCCGCAGCATACAGCGCAGAGCCGCGCAGTATACAGCGCAGAGCCCCGCAGCATACAGCGCAGAGCCCCGCAGTATACAGCGCAGAGCCCCGCAGTATACAGCGCCCACCAAATCGGCCCCTGAGTGACCCGGCCCACCAAATCGGACCCAGAGTGACCCAGCCCACCAAATCGGACCCAGAGTGACCCGGCCCACCAAATCAGACCCAGAGTGACCCGGCCCACCAAATCGGACCCAGAGTGACCCGGCCCACCAAATCGGACCCAGAGTGACCCGGCCCACCAAATCGGACCCAGAGTGACCCGGCCCACCAAATCGGACCCAGAGTGACCCGGCCCACCAAATCGGACCCAGAGTGACCCGGCCCACCAAATCGGACCCAGAGTGACCCAGGCCACCAAATCGGACCCAGAGTGACCCGGGCCACCAAATCGGACCCAGAGTGACCCGGGCCACCAAATCGGACCCAGAGTGACCCGGGCCACCAAATCGGACCCAGAGTGACCCGGCCCACCAAATCGGACCCAGAATGACCCGGCCCACCAAATCGGACCCAGAGTGACCCAGGCCACCAAATCAAACCCAGAGTGACCCGGGCCACCAAATCAAACCCAGAGTAACCCGGGCCACCAAATCGGACCCAGAGTTACCCGGGCCACCAAATCGGACCCAGAGTGACCCGGGCCACCAAATCGGACCCAGAGTGACCCGGGCCACCAAATCGGACCCAGAGTGACCCGGGCCACCAAATCGGACCCAGAGTGACCCGGGCCACCAAATCGGACCCAGAGTGACCCGGGCCACCAAATCGGACCCAGAGTGACCCGGGCCACCAAATCGGACCCAGAGTGACCCGGGCCACCAAATCGGACCCAGAGTGACCCGGGCCACCAAATCGGACCCAGAGTGACCCGGCCCACCAAATCGGACCCAGAGTGACCCGGCCCACCAAATCGGACCCAGAGTGACCCGGCCCACCAAATCGGACCCAGAGTGACCCGGGCCACCAAATCGGACCCAGAGTGACCCGGGCCACCAAATCGGACCCAGAGTGGCCCGGGCCACCAAATCGGACCCAGAGTGGCCCGGGCCACCAAATCGGACCCAGAGTGACCCGGCCCACCAAATCGGACCCAGAGTGACCCGGCCCACCAAATCAGACCTAGAATGACCCGGCCCACCAAATCGGACCCAGAGTGACCCAGGCCACCAAATCAAACCCAGAGTGACCCGGGCCACCAAATCAAACCCAGAGTAACCCGGGCCACCAAATCGGACCCAGAGTTACCCGGGCCACCAAATCGGACCCAGAGTGACCCGGGCCACCAAATCGGACCCAGAGTGACCCGGGCCACCAAATCGGACCCAGAGTGACCCGGGCCACCAAATCGGACCCAGAGTGACCCGGGCCACCAAATCGGACCCAGAGTGACCCGGGCCACCAAATCGGACCCAGAGTGACCCGGGCCACCAAATCGGACCCAGAGTGACCCGGGCCACCAAATCGGACCCAGAGTGACCCGGGCCACCAAATCGGACCCAGAGTGACCCGGCCCACCAAATCGGACCCAGAGTGACCCGGCCCACCAAATCGGACCCAGAGTGACCCGGCCCACCAAATCGGACCCAGAGTGACCCGGGCCACCAAATCGGACCCAGAGTGACCCGGGCCACCAAATCGGACCCAGAGTGGCCCGGGCCACCAAATCGGACCCAGAGTGGCCCGGGCCACCAAATCGGACCCAGAGTGACCCGGCCCACCAAATCGGACCCAGAGTGACCCGGCCCACCAAATCAGACCTAGAATGACCCGGCCCACCAAATCGGACCCAGAGTGACCCGGCCCACCAAATCGGACCCAGAGTGACCCGGGCCGCCAAATCGGACCCGGAGTGGTGCCGCCCGCCAAATCAGACCCGGAGTGGCGCCGCTCACCAAATCGGACCCGGAGTGGCGCCGCCCGCCAAATCGGACCCGGAGTGGCGCTGCCTGCCAAATCGGACCCAGAGTGGCGCCGCCCGCCAAATCGGACTCAGAGTGGCTACAACTACCAAAACAGTGCCTGAGGGGCACCCAAGTGTGAAAGTCTTGCTGGGTCAACCCGGGCACCATTCCAAAGCACTATCTGTAGTTCCTTCAGGAAATACCCATCTAGTTCTTATTATTATTCAGTCCGCACGTAATGCGGCCCGAACCGCTTCACTCACAGACTCCAGTGAGGTGTCATTTCGAAGCCAGCGTCCCCAAGAGGTGTGCTAAGTATTTTTCGTGTCGATCGGATTTGTAGTTTTGGCGCAATTTGCGTTTGAAAATGTTTTTTCCCCTCATTGTAATGCATTTCAATAGGGAAATTTTCCCATAGGTTATAATGGCCGGGTTTCTGAGGCAATTTGAAATGTACCTGCCACCTGCCACCTGGCTGATTAGCTCATTGATATGCGCAGTCAGGCCCAGTTACTATGCCAACGCCTGCGAACTGTACATGACCACACCAGCACAGTTTTGCCAGATAATATCAGCTCTTAAAGTGATAGCACAGCACAATTTCAAAGCACTATCTGTAGTGTTATTATAATTATTGCCCCGCTCACCAAATCGGACCCAGAGTGGCGCCGCCCGACAAATCGGACCCAGAGTGGCGCCGCCCGCGAAATCGGACCCAGAGCGGCGCCGCCCGCCAAATCGGACCCGGAGCGGCGCCGCCCGCCAAATCGGACCCGGAGCGGCGCCGCCCGCCAAATCGGACCCGGAGCGGCGCCGCCCGCCAAATCGGACCCGGAGCGGCGCCGCCCGCCAAATCGGACCCAGAGTGGCGCCACCCGCCAAATCGGACCCAGAGTGGCGCCGCCCGCCAAATCGGACCCAGAGTGGCGCCGCCCGCCAAATCGGACCCAGAGTGGCGCCGCCCCCCAAATCGGACCCAGAATGACCTCAACCCTGAGGGGCTACAACTACCAAACCAGCGCCTGAGGGGCACCCAAGTGTGAAAGTCTTGCAGGGGCAGCCCGGGCACCATTCCAAAGCACTATCTGTAGTTCCTTCAGGAAATACCCATCTAGTTGATATGTGCAGTCAGGCCCAGTTACTATGCCAACGCCTGCGAACTGTACATGACCAGCACAGTTTTGCCAGATAATATCAGCTCTTAAAGTGATAGCACAGCACAATTTCAAAGCACTATCTGTAGTCTTATTATAATTATTGCCCCGCTCACCAAATCGGACCCAGAGTGGCGCCGCCCGCCAAATCGGACCCAGAGTGGCGCCGCCCGCCAAATCGGACCCAGAGTGGCGCCGCCCGCCAAATCGGACCCAGAGTGGCGCCGCCCGCCAAATCGGACCCAGAGTGGCGTCGCCCGCCAAATCGGACCCAGAGTGGCGCCGCCCGCCAAATCGGACCCAGAGTGGCGCCGAACGCCAAATCGGACCCAGAGTGGCGCCGCCCGCCAAATCGGACCCAGAGTGGCGCCGAACGCCAAATCGGACCCAGAGTGGCGCCGCCCACCAAATCGGACCCAGAGTGGCGCCGCCCGCCAAATCGGACCCAGAGTGGCGCTGCCCGCAAAATCGGTCCCAGAGTGGCGCCGCCCGCCAAATCGGACCCAGAGTGGCGCCGCCCGCCAAATCGGACCCAGAGTGGCGCCGCCCGCCAAATCGGACCTAGAGTGGCGCCGCCCGCCAAATCGGACCCAGTGTGGCGCCGCCCGCCAAATCGGACCCGGAGCGGCGCCGCCCGCCAAATCGGACCCAGAGTGGCGCCGCCCGCCAAATCGGACCTAGAGTGGCGCCGCCCGCCAAATCGGACCCAGTGTGGCGCCGCCCGCCAAATCGGACCCGGAGCGGCGCCGCCCGCCAAATCGGACCCAGAGTGGCGCCGCCCGCCAAATCGGACCCAGAGTGGCGCCGCCCGCCAAATCGGACCCAGAGTGGCGCCGCCCGCCAAATCGGACCCAGAGTGGTGCCGCCCCCCAAATCGGACCCAGAGTGACCTCAACCCTGAGGGGCTACAACTACCAAACCAGCGCCTGAGGGGCACCCAAGTGTGAAAGTCTTGCAGGGGCAGCCCGGGCACCATTCCAAAGCACTATCTGTAGTTCCTTCAGGAAATACCCATCTAGTTGATATGTGCAGTCAGGCCCAGTTACTATGCCAACGCCTGCGAACTGTACATGACCAGCACAGTTTTGCCAGATAATATCAGCTCTTAAAGTGATAGCACAGCACAATTTCAAAGCACTATCTGTAGTCTTATTATAATTATTGCCCCGCTCACCAAATCGGACCCAGAGTGGCGCCGCCTGCCAAATCGGACCCAGAGTGGCGCCGCCCGCCAAATCGGACCCAGAGTGGCGCCGCCTGCCAAATCGGACCCAGAGTGGCACCGCCCGCCAAATCGGACCCAGTGTGGCGCCGCTTGCCAAATCGGACCCAGAGTGGCGCCGCCCGCCAAATCGGACCCAGAGTGACCCGGCCCACCAAATCAGACCCAGAGTGACCCGGCCCACCAAATCGGACCCAGAGTGACCCGGGCCACCAAATCGGACCCAGAGTGACCCGGGCCACCAAATCGGACCCAGAGTGACCCGGGCCACCAAATCGGACCCAGAGTGGCCTCAACCCTGAGGGGCTACAACTACCAAACCAGCGCCTGAGGGGCACCCAAGTGTGAAAGTCTTGCTGGGGCAACCCGGGCACCATTCCAAAGCACTATCTGTAGTTCCTTCAGGAAATACCCATCTATTTCTCTCTGTTATCAGCCATTCCCCATCCTGCTGTCAGTCTATTTCTCTCTGTTATCAGCCATTCCCCTTACTGCTGTCAGTCTATTTCTCTCTGTTATCAGCCATTCCCTGTCCTGCTCTCAGTCTATTCTCTCTGTTATCAGCCATTCCCCGTCCTGCTGTCAGTCTATTCTCTCTGTTATCAGCCATTCCCCGTCCTGCTGTCAGTCTATTTCTCTCTGTTATCAGCAATTCCCCTGTCCTGCTGTCAGTCAGAGTGACCCGGCCCACCAAATCGGACCCATAGTGACCCGGCCCACCAAATCGGACCCAGAGTGACCCGGCCCACCAAATCAGACCCAGAGTGACCCGGCCCACCAAATCGGACCCAGAGTGACCCGGCCCACCAAACCAGACCCAGAGTGACCCGGCCCACCAAACCGGACCCAGAGTGACCCGGCCCACCAAATCGGACCCAGAGTGACCCGGCCCACCAAACCGGACCCAGAGTGACCCGGCCCACCAAACCGGACCCAGAGTGACCCGGCCCACCAAATCGGACCCAGAGTGACCCGGCCCACCAAATCGGACCCAGAGTGACCCGGCCCACCAAATCGGACCCAGAGTGACCCGGCCCACCAAATCGGACCCAGAGTGACCCGGCCCACTAAATCGGACCCAGAGAGACCCGGCCCACTAAATCAGACCCAGAGTGACCCGGCCCACCAAATCGGACCCAGAGTGACCCGGCCCACCAAATCGGACCCAGAGTGACCCGGCCCACCAAATCGGACCCAGAGTGACCCGGGCCACCAAATCGGACCCAGAGTGACCCGGGCCACCAAATCGGACCCAGAGTGACCCGGGCCACCAAATCGGACCCAGAGTGACCCGGGCCACCAAATCGGACCCAGAGTGACCCGGGCCACCAAATCGGACCCAGAGTGACCCGGGCCACCAAATCGGACCCAGAGTGACCCGGGCCACCAAATCGGACCCAGAGTGACCCGGGCCACCAAATCGGACCCAGAGTGACCCGGGCCACCAAATCAAACCCAGAGTGACCCGGGCCACCAAATCAAACCCAGAGTGACCCGGGCCACCAAATCGAACCCAGAGTGACCCGGGCCACCAAATCGGACCCAGAGTGACCCGGCCCACCAAATCGGACCCAGAGTGACCCGGCCCACCAAATCGGACCCAGAGTGACCCGGCCCACCAAATCGGATCCAGAGTGACCCGGGCCACCAAATCGGACTCAGAGTGACCCGGCCCACCAAATCGGACCCAGAGTGACCCGGGCCACCAAATCGGACCCAGAGTGGCCCGGGCCACCAAATCGGACCCAGAGTGACCCGGGCCCCCAAATCGGACCCAGAGTGACCCGGGCCACCAAATTGGACCCAGAGTGACCCGGGCCCCCAAATCGGACCCAGAGTGACCCGGGCCACCAAATCGGACCCAGAGTGACCCGGGCCACCAAATCGGACCCAGAGTGGCCCGGGCCACCAAATCGGACCCAGAGTGGCCCGGGCCACCAAATCGGACCCAGAGTGGCCCGGGCCACCAAATCGGACCCAGAGTGGCCCGGGCCACCAAATCGGACCCAGAGTGGCCCGGGCCACCAAATCGGACCCAGAGTGGCCCGGGCCACCAAATCGGACCCAGAGTGGCCCGGGCCACCAAATCGGACCCAGAGTGGCCCGGGCCACCAAATCGGACCCAGAGTGGCCCGGGCCACCAAATCGGACCCAGAGTGGCCCGGGCCACCAAATCGGACCCAGAGTGGCCCGGGCCACCAAATGGGACCCAGAGTGACCCGGGCCACCAAATCGGACCCAGAGTGACCCGGGCCACCAAATGGGACCCAGAGTGACCCGGGCCACCAAATCGGACCCAGAGTGACCCGGGCCACCAAATGGGACCCAGAGTGACCCGGGCCACCAAATCGGACCCAGAGTGACCCGGGCCACCAAATCGGACCCAGAGTGACCCGGGCCACCAAATCGGACCCAGAGTGGCCCGGGCCACCAAATCGGACCCAGAGTGGCCCGGGCCACCAAATCGGACCCCGAGGGGCCCCGCCCACAAATCGGACCCCAAGGGGCCCCGCCCACCAAATCCTCAACCCTGAGGGGCTACAACTACCAAACCAGCGCCTGAGGTGCACCCAAGTGTGAAAGTCTTGCAGGGGCAGCCCAGGCACCATTCCAAAGCACTATTTGTAGTTCCTTCAGGAAATACCCATCTAGTTATAGTGCTTTGGAACAAAGCACTATACTGTTATTCCATCGTGGTAAACTTCTTATTATTATTATTATTATTATTATTAGTCTTTTTTTCGCAGTTAATGCGGCCCGAACCGCTGAACGCACAGACTCCAGTGAGGTGTCATTTCGAAGCCAGCGTCCACGAGAGGTGTGCTAAGTTATTTTCATGTCGATCGGATTTGTAGTTTTGGTGCAATTTGCATTTGAAAATTGTTTCCCCCTCACTGGAAAGCATTGTTTCAATGCATTTCAATAGGGAAATTTTCCAATACGTTTAAAATGGGCTGGTTTCTGAGGCAATTTCTAAAAATAACTTAACTGCCAAATGCCACCTGGCTGATTAGCTCATTGATATGCGCAGTCAGACACAGTTACTATGCCAACGCCTGCCAACTCCACCAGGTCACAGTTTTGTCAGATAATATCAGCTCTTAAAGTGACAGCAAAGCACAATTTCAAAGCACTATCTGTAGTCATATTATTATTACAGCATACAGCGCAGAGCCCCGCAGCATACAGCGCAGAGCCCCGCAGTATACAGCGCAGAGCCCCGCAGTATACAGCGCAGAGCCGCGCAGCATACAGCGCAGAGCCCCGCAGCATACAGCGCAGAGCCGCGCAGCATACAGCGCAGAGCCCCGCAGCATACAGCGCAGAGCCCCGCAGTATACAGCGCAGAGCCCCGCAGTATACAGCGCAGAGCCCCGCAGTATACAGCGCAGAGCCGCGCAGTATACAGCGCAGAGCCGCGCATTATACAGCACGGAGCCGCGCAGCATACAGCGCGGAGCCACGCAGCATACAGCGCGGAGCCGCGCAGCATACAGCGCAGAGCCGCGCATTATACAGCGCAGAGCCACGCAGCATACAGCGCAGAGCCGCGCAGCATACAGCGCAGAGCCGCGCATTATACAGCACAGAGTTGCGCAGCATACAGCGCAGAGCCCCGCAGCACAATTTCAAAGCACTATCTGTAGTCATATTATTATTACAGCATACAGCGCGGAGCCGCGCAGCATACAGCGCAGAGCCCCGCAGCATACAGCACAGTGCCGCGCAGCATACAGCGCAGAGCCCCGCAACATACAGCGCAGAGCCCCGCAGTATACAGCGCAGAGCCCCGCAGTATACAGCGCAGAGCCGCGCAGTATACAGCGCAGAGCCGCGCAGTATACAGCGCAGAGCCGCGCATTATACAGCACGGAGCCACGCAGCATACAGTGCAGAGCCCCGCAGCACAATTTCAAAGCACTATCTGTAGTCATATTATTATTACAGCATACAGCGCGGAGCCGCGCAGCATACAGTGCAGAGCCACGCATTATACAGCGCAGAGCCACGCAGCATACAGCGCGGAGCCGCGCAGCATACAGCGCAGAGCCGCGCAGTATACAGCGCAGAGCCACGCAGCATACAGCGCAGAGCCGCGCAGCATACAGCGCAGAGCCCCGCAGCATACAGCGCAGAGCCCCACAGTATACAGCGCAGAGCCGCGCAGTATACAGCGCGGAGCCGCGCAGCATACAGCGCAGAGCCGCGCAGCATACAGCGCAGAGCCTTGCAGCATACAGCGCAGAGCCTTGCAGCATACAGCGCAGAGCCCCGCAGCATACAGCTCAGAGCCCCGCAGCATACAGCTCAGAGCCCCGCAGCATACAGCGCAGAGCCCCGCAGTATACAGCGCAGAGCCCCGCAGTATACAGCGCAGAGCCCCGCAGTATACAGCGCAGAGTCCCGCAGTATACAGCGCAGAGCCCCGCAGTATACAGCGCAGAGCCCCGCAGTATACAGCGCAGAGCCGCGCAGTATACAGCGCAGAGCCGCGCAGCATACAGCGCGGAGCCCCGCAGCATACAGCGCACAGCCCCGCAGCATACAGCGCAGAGCCCCGCAGCATACAGCGCAGAGCCGCGCAGCATACAGCGCAGAGCCTTGCAGCATACAGCGCAGAGCCTTGCAGCATACAGCGCAGAGCCCCGCAGCATACAGCTCAGAGCCCCGCAGCATACAGCTCAGAGCCCCGCAGCATACAGCGCAGAGCCCCGCAGTATACAGTGCAGAGCCCCGCAGTATACAGCGCAGAGTCCCGCAGTATACAGCGCAGAGCCCCGCAGTATACAGCGCAGAGCCCCGCAGTATACAGCGCAGAGCCGCGCAGTATACAGCGCAGAGCCGCGCAGCATACAGCGCGGAGCCACGCAGCATACAGCGCACAGCCCCGCAGCATACAGCGCAGAGCCCCGCAGCATACAGCGCAGAGCCGCGCAGTATACAGCGCAGAGCCCCGCAGCATACAGAGCAGAGCCCCGCAGCATACAGCGCAGAGCCCCGCAGTATACAGCGCAGAGCCGCGCAGTGTACAGCGCGGAGCCGCGCATTATACAGCACGGAGCCGCGCAGAGCCGCGCAGCATACAGCGCAGAGCCGCGCAGCATACAGCGCAGAGCCTTGCAGCATACAGCGCAGAGCCGCGCAGCATACAGCGCAGAGCCCCGCAGCATACAGCGCAGAGCCCCGCAGCATACAGCTCAGAGCCCCGCAGCATACAGCGCAGAGCCCCGCAGTATACAGCGCAGAGCCCCGCAGTATACAGCGCAGAGTCCCGCAGTATACAGCGCAGAGCCCCGCAGTATACAGCGCAGAGCCCCGCAGTATACAGCGCAGAGCCCCGCAGTATACAGCGCAGAGCCGTGCAGAATACAGCGCGGAGCCGCGCAGCATACAGCGTGGGGCCGCGCAGCATACAGCGCACAGCCCCGCAGCATACGGCGCAGAGCCCCGCAGCATACAGCGCAGAGCCGCGCAGTATACAGCGCAGAGCCCCGCAGCATACAGCGCAGAGCCCCGCAGCATACAGCGCAGAGCCACGCAGCATACAGCGCAGAGCCGCACAGTATACAGCGCAGAGCCCCGCAGTATACAGCGCAGAGCCGCACAGTATACAGCGCAGAGCCGCGCAGTATACAGCGCCCACCAAATCGGCCCCTGAGGGGCCCCACCCACCAAATCGGACCCAGAGTGGCTACAACTACCAAACCAGCGCCTGAGGGGCACCCAAGTGTGAAAGTCTTGCTGGGGCAACCCGGGCACCATTCCAAAGCACTATCTGTAGTTCCTTCAGGAAATACCCATCTATTTCTCTCTGTTATCAGCCATTCCCCGTACTGCTGTCAGTCTATTTCTCTCTGTTATCAGCCATTCCCCTGTACTGCTGTCAGTCTATTCTCTCTGTTATCAGCCATTCCCTGTCCTGCTGTCAGTCTATTCTCTCTGTTATCAGCCATTCCCCTGTCCTGCTGTCAGTCTATTCTCTCTGTTATCAGCCATTCCCCATCCTGCTGTCAGTCTATTTCTCTCTGTTATCAGCCATTCCCCGTACTGCTGTCAGTCTATTTCTCTCTGTTATCAGCCATTCCCCTGTCCTGCTGTCAGTCTATTCTCTCTGTTATCAGCCATTCCCCGTCCTGCTCTCAGTCTATTCTCTCTGTTATCAGCCATTCCCCGTCCTGCTGTCAGTCTATTCTCTCTGTTATCAGCCATTCCCCGTCCTGCTGTCAGTCTATTTCTCTCTGTTATCAGCAATTCCCCTGTCCTGCTGTCAGTCAGAGTGACCCGGCCCACCAAATCGGACCCAGAGTGACCCGGCACACCAAATCGGACCCAGAGTGACCCGGCCCACCAAATCGGACCCAGAGTGACCCGGCCCACCAAATCGGACCCAGAGTGACCCGGCCCACCAAACCGGACCCAGAGTGACCCGGCCCACCAAACCGGACCCAGAGTGACCCGGCCCACCAAACCGGACCCAGAGTGACCCGGCCCACCAAACCGGACCCAGAGTGACCCGGCCCACCAAACCGGACCCAGAGTGACCCGGCCCACCAAATCGGACCCAGAGTGACCCGGCCCACCAAACCGGACCCAGAGTGACCCGGCCCACCAAATCGGACCCAGAGTGACCCGGCCCACCAAATCGGACCCAGAGTGACCCGGCCCACTAAATCGGACCCTGAGTGACCCGGCCCACCAAATCGGACCCAGAGTGACCCGGCCCACCAAATTGGACCCAGAGTGACCCGGGCCACCAAATCGGACCCAGAGTGGCCCGGGCCACCAAATCGGACCCAGAGTGGCCCGGGCCACCAAATCGGCCCCTGAGGGGCCCTGCCCACCAAATCGGACCCAGAGTGACCCGGCCCACCAAATCGGACCCAGAGTGACCCGGCCCACCAAATCGGACCCAGAGTGGCCTGGCCCACCAAATCGGACCCATAGTGGCCCGGCCCACCAAATCGGACCCAGAGTGACCCGGCCCACCAAATCGGACCCAGAGTGGCTCCGCCCCCCAAATCGGACCCAGAGTGGCCCCGCCCACCAAATCCTCAACCCTGAGGGGCTACAACTACCAAACCAGCATCTGAGGGGCACCCAAGTGTGAAAGTCTTGCTGGGGCAACCCGGGCACCATTCCAAAGCACTATCTGTAGTTCCTTCAGGAAATACCCATCTAGTATTATTATTGTTCTTCGAACGTGGTAAACTTATTATTATTCCGTTTTTTTCCACAATTAATGCGGCCCGAACCGCTGCACGCACAGACTCCAGTGAGGCGTCATTTCGAAGCCAGCATCCACGAGAGGTGTGCTAAGTATTTTTCGTGTCGATCCGATTTGTAGGTTTTTTTAAAAATTGCATTTAAAAAAAAAAAATTCCCATAGGAAATAATGGTGAACTTTCCATTACCCCCAACTTGACCTTCCAAAGATGGCAGCTATGCAAATGTACGGTATCCATTTTAGGACATGATCATTTATCAAAGTCAAACATCAGAATAAAGTGACTATGACACCCTCTCGTCCCGTGTGTGAAAAGTAAGTGCACGCCCGGTCCCGTCGTTGAAAAGTAAGTGCACCCCAATCCCGTGGGTGAAAAGTGCACTGAGTGGCCCCGCCCCCCAAATCGGACCCCGAGTGAGCCCACCCACCAAATCGGTCCCAGAGTGACCCCGCCCACCAAATCGGACCCAGAGTGACCCCGCCCACCAAATTGGACCTCGAGTGGCCCCGCCCACCAAATTGGTTCCCGAGTGGCCCCGCCCACCAAATCGGACCCCGAGCGGCCCCGCTCACCAAATCGGACCCCGAGCGACCCCGCCCACCAAATCAGACCCAGAGTGACCCCGCCCACCAAAAGTCTTGCAGGGGCAGCCCGGGCACCATTCCAAAGCACTATCTGTAGTTCCTTGAGGAAATAAACATCTAGTTATATCTGCAATGTGGCAGAAAATGGTGAGAATGCAAATGACAATACAGGTGAATAAACAGTAAAACAATAAGGAGGGTCTTGTTTAGATCATCTCTACCTATCTGATATCTGGTTTACTGATGCAAATACAAAGCTTTATACAGACATGAAAAAATAATCTGTGTGTATTTTGCTATATATATATATATATATATATATATATATATATATATATATATAAGGGGTGTCAAACTCAAATATACAAAGGGCTAAAATTAAAAACTTGGACAAAGTCAAGGGCCAATATGGATAATTATTAAAAAAAAGTCTACAATTGAGGAAGTTTTTCCTTATCATCACATATAACAATTAACTTTTTCATATGGAAACAAACTTAAAGGGTTTGTACCACAGACAAAGAACATTTTAATTAAAATATCTTAGAATAAATGAAAACATAATCACTAACGGGGTAGACTGGAATAATATAATATGTCATGCAACAATAGTTAAAATCATATGGCCGAATAGCCTAATTTAAATATGTAATAGCAAAGGATAAAAAAACCCTTGAAATAATACAGATAATAAAGTATGATGCTAAAACAAAGGGCCCCCAAACATAGTATAATACCCCCATGATGAATTCCTGCACAGTACCCTCCACATGCACAATATGTTGATCCTACTGTACCCCCCAGAAAAGTATGGTGACACCCAACACAGTGCAATGCCCAAACTGTGATCCCCACACAGTAAAATGGGTCACACATAATCCTCCATATAGGATAATAGCCACACATAATTATTGATACAGTATAATGGCCCCAATTGGTTCTTCATACAGTATAATAGCCTCACATTGCCTTCCATACAGTATAATGGCTTCACATTGTTTTCCATACAGAATAATGGCCCCAGCATAGTTCTCAATACAGTATAATAGCCTTACATTACTTTACATACAGTATAATGGCCTCACATAGTTCTCCATACAATATAATGTCCCCACATAGTCCTGCATACAGCATAATGGCTCCACATAATCCTCCATATGGAATAATGGCCGCACCTAGTCTTCCATACAGAATAATCGCCCTATATAGCCCTTTATATAGTATAAAGGCCCCATATAGTCGTCCATACAGAATAATGTACCCACATAGTCCTCCATACATTATAATGGACCCTACACTAAAAAAAAAAAAATACTCTGCTCTCCTCTTTCCCCCTGCTCTGGTCTCCTCAGCATCTTCAGAAGCTTTGTCATCATTGCACCTGCTGCACTGAGAAATCAGATGCAGAGGGAGAATGATTGTGGAGGAAGTGTCAGCTGACGGCTCCCTCATCTATAATTGCTCTGAACTGTATCGACCTCCAAGATGTCAATACAATTGAAAGTGCAATTCCGGGCAGGGGGGAATATATAATCACCCTGCGGGTCAGATTTGACATGTGCTGTCACGCTTCGGACTGTGGGCACTAACCAGGTCCCTAGAACAAGGGGCACCCTAGTCTAACCCTGGATTATCCCTGAAGGTGGAAATGCCGGGTTAACGTTCCTTGCTTTGCTCTTATATCAACCTTTATCTATTGCATCCCCCACCTAGGAGGTAGGAAGCCAAAGTGTATAGCAATACACTAACCAAACAAGGGAAAATGGACAGGGATAAATGAAAATAACAATCATATAAAATACATTCATGAAACAACAGTGGAACACGGGAGTATTAAAGGAAGGAGAAACCAAATAGGAGAGGATGAGGATGTGCATACAAACAAAACTCCAAGGAATAATATCCTAAACAAATCATTGAGCACCAACTCCAACCACAAACTACACCTCCAACTCATATCCAGACAGTAAGAACCATCACTGGCAATTCATACATTCCTAGGGGGGGTTTATATAGTAGAAGGGAATTCCCAACACTGAGCAACTGAGATTATCTAGATAGAAAAGCTCCAGGAGCTTCAACTGAACAGATCAACCTATCTGCTGGCAAGGAAAAAGCCTGCACTGTTTAATAAAAAGTTGAAGTACTTCTCACCAGTGTAGGAGTGCTGGCCCCTCTCTGTCGCAGTATTCCCGTGACATATGTGCTCTATATAAACATACCAAAAACTCAGGCCTGCTGAAAAGTGTCACACTTCTAGTATATTTCTACAGGGCCTAGTAACTAATATATGCAGGTTTGAAAAATTGCTGAATACCCTAATCCAGAACAGGCAAGGTGTACAGCAGCAATAAACTATGTATGCATCAATTCCATTTATATTGTGCAACATTACATTTTAATATGCATGCATCAAATTTGCATGCAAGGCAGCAAAATAACGATAACACAAAATCAAAGGTTTTTTCCCTTTTTATATCTGAATTACTGCATTCTAAGATCTTTACACTATAGTAGAGCAAAATACCATGGCACACATGCAAATATGCAATTAAAGTTTTATTGATAAGTCAGCATGTGCAAATGGAAAGGACAGCTGGTGTTTTGGTCTGTCCCAGACCTTGATCACAGCCCATGTTCTATGGCCCCACAGCAGTCAGACCCACATCTGCACAGATATTAGGACATTGGTTGTGAACATTGGCTGTCCTTTCTAATTGCACATACTGACTTATAAATACAATTTTAATTACATATTTAAATGAGTGTTGTAGTATTTTGTGTTATTGCTTGGCAGGACTTGCCCTACTACAGAGGACCACTGTTTTGTAGCTACAAATGCTGACCAATTTGATTTAACACTATATTAGGACAAAGAATATCAGAGTAGAGATTTATGAAGGTGTAAAAACTATTATTACATTACAAAATGATTATACATCGTGAGGGTTGATATGTGTCCTCCAGGATGTGAACGGAGTCTTATTTAACCGGCTGGAGTGCCTTGGGTTCACAGCAGGATGCCTATGAGTCACAAGGCAAAATACAAGAAAGTGTGGAATAGGTCCATGCAGTGACCCAGTCAGATTCTTAGGAAAACCCATTAAGGGCTTTTATTTTTGGAGTGAACTACAGGATGGTAGTGGGGCACTTCACTCTCTCCAGCCGAGCTTTGGAAATGGCTTTATGGCTACGATTCCATTTAAATCTGTCAGTTTTGCTTTGAATGTGTCAGTTTGGAGTTTGCAAGTTGCAGAGCAGGTATCTCTGTGCAACCCCAGGACTGTGTGAAGCTAACACAGAGCCAGGGACTTCCGGGTGGCTGACACACCCAAAAAATACGACGGTGCCATTGTCCACGGCAACAGGTTTTGAGTTCTGGACTGTGTTTACGAAAACCCGGCTGTGATACGGACAGCACTTCTATGTGTGAGCTTTTTAGACATTAAAAGACATTTGTTTTGAACTTTTCTGTGGTCCCTGCCTATCTGTAGCACTGCACCAACCCCACTGCACTACAACATTCAGATGATTGTTTGTATCACCTTTAATAGCTACACAAACACTTCCTATTATTTGTTATTGGCATTTCATGTCACTGCTCATAAATTTTAACTTCTTAACGACCGCCGATACGCCTTTTAACGGCAGCAGTTAAGGGTACTTAAACCACAGCGCCGTTAATTAACGGCGCTGTGGAAAAAGTGAATAGCGCCCCCCAGAGTCGGATTTTCTCTGGGCTCTCGGTTACTGGGGGTAGTCGAGACCCCAGAGAACATGATTCGGGGGGGTTTTACCGACCCCTGGGTTGCAATCGCCGGTAATTAACTGTTTACCGGGGGTCGCAAAAAAAAACAAAACGCGATTTCCCATTTAATTTCTCTGTCCTCCGATGTGATCGCACATCAGAGGACAGAGAAATGGGGTCTCCGATCGCCCCCCGATACTCACCTGTCTCCCCCGGTGCTCCTCGTGGCTCCCGATGGGCGCTGCCATCTTGTTCCGGCCAAAAAATGGCGGGCGCATGCGCAGTGCACCCGCCGGCCGGCACCCGGAAGATCTTTGGGGTCTCGGCTGCCGGGGGTAACCGAGACCCCAAAGAACATGATTGGGGTCGGTTTTTACTGACCCCTGTTTTGCGATCGCCGGTAATTAACCATTTACCGGTGACCGCAAGAAAAAAAAAAAGGTGTGTGTTATTCTCTGTCCTCTGATGTGATCGCACATCAGAGGACAGAGAAATAGGGAGATTTGGGGACCCTGTTATACTTACCGGTGTCTCTGGGTCCTCCTGCGTCCCCTCCTGCCCGCCGGCTTCTTCATCCGGTAAGAAAATGGTGGGCGCATGCGCAGTGCGTCCGCCATGATCTGCTGGCAGCTAGAGGAGTTGGGGCTAAATTTAGGGTTAGGGTTAGGGTTAGAGTTGGGGCTAAATTTAGGGTTAGGGTTGGGGCTAAATTTAGGGTTAGGGTTAGGGTTGGGGCTAAATTTAGGGTTAGGGTTGGGGGTAAATTTAGGGTTAGGGTTGGGGCTAAATTTAGGGTTAGGGTTGGGGCTAAATTTAGGGTTAGGGCTAGGGTTAGGGCTAGGGTTAGGGTTGGGGCTAAAGTTAGGGATAGGGTTGGGGATAGGGTTGGGGCTAAAGTCAGGGCTAGGGTTGTTGATAAAGTTAGAGTTAGAGTTGGGATTAGGGTTAGGGTTTGGATTAGGGTTAAGGTTAGGGTTGGGATTAGGGTGTATTGCGATTAGGGTTAGGTTTGAGGTTAGGGTTGAGATTATGGTTAGGGTTGTGATTAGGATTATGGATCGGGTTGGGATTAGGGTTAGGGGTGTGTTGGGGTTAGGGTTGGAGTTAGAATTGTGGGGTTTCCACTGTTTAGGTACATCAGGGGGTCTCCAAACACGACAGCCTATTTTGCGCTCCAAAAATCAAATGGTGCTCCTCCCTTCTGAGCTCTGCCGTGCGCCCAAACAGTGGTTTACCCCCACATATGGTGCATCAGCGTATTCGGGATTAATTGGACAACAACTTTTGGGGTCCAATTTCTCCTGTTACCTTTGTGAAAATAAAAACTTGGGCTAAAAAATCTTTTTTGTGGAAAAAAAAACTTTATTTTCACGACTCTGCATTATAGACTTCTGTGAAGCACTTGGGAATTCAAAGTTCTCACCACACATCTAGATAAGTTCCGTGGGGGGTCTAGTTTCCAAAATGGGGTCACTTGTGGGGGGTTTCTACTGTTTAGGTACATCAGGGGCTCTGCAAACGCAATGTAACCATTCTATCAAAGTCTGCATTCCAAAACGGCGCTCCTTCCCTTCCGAGCTCTGCCATGCGCCCAAACAGTGGTTTACGCCCACATATGGGGTATCAGCCCACTCAGCATAAATTGCACAATAAATTTTGGGGTCCAATTTCTCCTGTTACCCTTGTGAAAGTAAAAATTTTGGGGTGAAAAGATCATTTTTGTGGAAAAAATATGATTTTTTTTAATTTTCATGGCCCTACATTATAAACTTCTGTGAAGCAGTTGGGGGTTCATAGTGCTCACCACACATCTAGATAAGCTCTTTGGGGGGGTCTAGTTTCCAAAATAGGGTCACTTGTGGGGGGTTTCTACTGTTTAGGTACATCAGGAGCTCTGCAAATGCAACATGACACCCGCAGACCATCCCATCAAAGTCTGCATTCCAAGCGGCGCTCCTTCCCTTCCGAGCCCCGATGGGTGCCCAAACAGTGCCCCCCCCACATATGGGGTATCAGCGTACTCAGAACAAACTGGTCAACAGATTTTGGGGTCCAATGTCTCCTGTTACCCTTGCGAAAATAAAAAATTGCAGGCTAAAAAATCATTTTTGAGGAAAAAAAAAGGATTTTTTATTTTCACGGCTCTACTTTATAAATTTCTGTGAAGCACTTGGGGGTTTATAGTGCTCACCACACATCTAGATAAGTTCCTTAAGGGGTCTAGTTTCCAAAATGGGGTCACTTGTGAGGGGTTTCTACTGTTTAGGCACATCAGGGGCTCTCTAAACGCGACATGGTGTCCGATCTCAATTCCAGCCAATTCTACATTGAAAAAGTAAAACGGCACTCCTTCTCTTCAAAGCTCTGCGGTGCGCCCAAACAGTGGTTTACCCCCACATATGGGGTATTGACGTACTCAGGAGAAATTGCACAACAACTCTTGTGGTCTAATTTCTCCTGTTACCCTTGTCAAAATAAAAATTTTGGGGCAAAAAGATCATTTTTGTAGAAAAAATGTGATTTTTTATTTTTACGGCTCTACGTTATAAACTTATGTGAAGCACCTGGGGGTTTAAAGTGCTCACCACACATCTAGATAAGTTCCTTAAGGGGTCTAGTTTCCAAAATGGTGTCACTTGTGGGAGGTTTCCACTGTTTAAGCACATCAGGGGCTCTCCAAACGTGACATGGCGTCCGATCTCAATTCCAGACAATTCTACATTGAAAAAGTAAAACGGCACTCCTTCTCTTCCAAGCTCTGCGGTGCGCCCAAACAGTGGTTTACCCCCACATATGGGGTATCAACGTACTCAGGAGAAATTTCACAACAACTTTTGTTGTCTAATTTCTCCTGTTACCCTTGTGAAAATAAGAATTTGTGGGCAAAAAGGTCATTTTTGTGTAAACAAATGCGATTTTTTATTTTCACGGTTCTACGTTATAAACTTCTGTGAAGCACTTGGGGGCTCAAAATGCTCACCACACATCCAGATAAGTTCCTTAAGGGGTCTAGTTTCCAAAATGGTTTCAATTGTGGAGCGTTTCCACTGTTTAGGCACATCAGGGGCTCTCTAAACGTGACATGGCATCCGATCTCAATTCCAGCCAATTCTGCATTGAAAAAGTCAAACGGCGCTCCTTCTCTTCCAAGCTCTGTGGTGCACCCAAACAGTGGTTTACCCCCACATGTTAGGTATCGGCGTATTCAGGAGAAATTGCGCAACAAAATTTATGGTTAAATTTCTGTTTTTACACTTGTGAAAATAAAAAAAATGGTTCTGAAGTAAAATGTTTGTAAATAAAAGTTAAATGTTCATTTTTTCCTTCCACATTGTTTCAGTTCCTGTGAAGCATGTAAAGGGTTAATAAACTTCTTGAATGTGGTTTTGAGCACCTTGAGGGATGCAGTTTTTAGAATGGTGTCACACTTGGTTATTTTCTATCATATAGACCCCTCAAAATGACTTCAAATGTGATGTGGTCCCTAAAGAAAATGGTGTTGTAAAAATGAGAAATTACTAGTCAACTTTTAACCTTTATAACCCCCTAACAAAAAAAAAATTTGGTTCCAAAATTGTGCTGATGTAAAGTAGACAAGTGGGAAATGTTATTTATTAACTATTTTTTGTGACATATCTCTCTGATTTAAGGGTATAAAAATACAAAGTTTGAAAATTGCAAAATTTTAAAATTTTTTGCCATATTTCCGTTTTTTTCATAAATAATCGCAAGTAATATCGAAGAAATGTTGCCACTATCATGATGTACAATATGTCGCGAAAAAACATTCTCAGAATCAGCTGGATCTGTTAAAGCGTTCCAGAGTTATAACCTCATAAATTAACAGTGGTCAGAATTGTAAAAATTGGCTCGGTCATTAAGTACCAAATTGGCTCTGTCACTAAGTGGTTAAACAACTTTTATTGAGGAACGGCTGATTTCAGCATTGCTAGTTTTTCAAACACAAATGCTTGTTTCAGGTCTCACGGCGCTCTTTTCAGTTAAAGTCATGATTTAGATTAAGGTAATCCAAATATTAAATTTAGTTCCCCTTTACCCAAACAAATGTTTTTATGCTTGCTAGCACGGTTACATTTTAAATTTCCTTTACAGACAAATGGCCAGAGATTCTTGTATAACATTATAAAATTCTGACTTTATTTTAACTGCACCAATGTTGGGCATAGAGTGTAAATGGTATTGAATCTCAGCTAGAACACCACACACACACCATGGACAAGTGTTACTCATGGCCAAGCCGTGAGTCAGAGTGGTCAAGGAGTCCAAGGTCAGAAGCCAGGAGGCTACATCATAAACAGAAGGAAGAGACAAAAGCGTAGTCAGGTAACGTTCAAAGGTCAGAATACCAGGAGGATAACAGATCAGAGCTGAAGGGGTTAAACAGGCGAATAGTCAGAACAAAGTCCAAGGTCAGGCAACAGATCAAACATAGAACTCAAGGCACAGCACAAACCTCACAAGATGAATGTATGTCTGGCAATGTTCTGGGAAACTCAGCTCACTTATGAAGCATGGCCACTAAGTGGAATAATGAACACATGAGACAGCCGACGCCTCACAGTCTCAGACTGAATAGTCAAGCTGTCAATCAACACACTGACAGCTCAGCACGCCCCTGTAACAGATTGGACGGCCGAGCTGTCAGTGACTGCATCCCAGACACCCTAAGAGGTGGAACCGTGACCATTACGCTCTTAAGGCCGGGGACACACTTATCGTATAAAAAAACGGTCCGTTTTTCACGGCCGAGAATCGCACAAATGTTTCAAAAACAGTGATCCGTGTGCAGTGCGAGGATGCGATTTCCTCGCATCAAATGATCTGTGTGACATCCGTGTGACATCCGTATGGCATCCGTATGCTGAGATTTTCTCGCAAGCTTGCAAAACCGACATCTAATGGATTTATGTGCTCAAATGTTCGGGAAAACATATATACAGTATATATATATATATGTAATTGAGACACATATATATATAATCTGTATTTATATTTCATTCAGCGCGATATCTGTGAAAAGCCAGTAATTCAAATGCCGGCTTTTCATTTCTCCTGCCTAAACCCGACAGGATATGAGACATGGTTTTCATACAGTAAACCATCTCATATCCCCTTTTTTTTTGCATATTCCACACTACTAATGTTAGTAGTGTGTATGTGCAAAATTTGGGTGCTGTAGCTGCTCAAATAAAGGGTTAAATGGCGGAAAAAATTGGCGTGGGCTCCCGCGCAATTTTCTCCGCCAGAATGGTAAAGCCAGTGACTGAGGGCAGATATTAATAGCCAGGAGAGGGTCCGTGGTTATTGGCCCCCCCGTGGCTAAAAACATCTGCCCCCAGCCACCCCAGAAAAGGCACATCTGGAAGATGCGCCTATTCTGGCACTTGGCCACTCCCTTCCCACTCCCTGTAGCGGTGGGATATGGGGTAATGAAGGGTTAATGTCACCTTGCTATTGTAAGGTGACATTAAGCCAGATTAATAATGGAGAGGCGTCAATTATGACACCTATCCATTATTAATCCAATTGTCTGAAAGGGTTAAAAAACACACACACACATTATTAAAAATTATTTTAATGAAATAAACACACAGGTTGTTTTAGTATTTTATTGTTCTCTCAATCCAGCTGCAGACCCTCGCTTGGCAAAATAATAAACGCACAAGATACATACCCTCAGATGACCCGACACGTCCCACGAGGTAATCCATCTGAAGGGGTTAATTATTTTACAGCCATGAGCTGCACTAATGCACTCGCTCGTGGTTGTAATCCCCGGGTAATGAAAGGAAATCTGAGTGATCTGTACTTACATTGAGTTGCGGTGATGCTCCCTCTGGTGGATGAACTCATATGAACTCGAGCGTGGGAACTTTTCCAAGGCTGCAGTTCATGAGAACATCCACCAGAGGGCGCATCACCGCAACTCAATGTAAGTAAAGATCACTCAGATTTCCTTCATTCCCCGGGGATTACAACCACGAGCGAGTGCTTTAGCGCAGCTCATGGCTGTAAAATAATTAACCCCTTCAGATGGATTACCTCGTGGGACGTGACGGTTCATCTGAGGGTATGTATCTTGTGCGTTTATTATTTTGCCAAGCGAGGGTCTGCAGCTGGATTGAGAGAACAATAAAATACTAAAACAACCTGTGTGTTTATTTCATTAAAATAATTTTTAATAATGTGTGTGTGTTTTTTAACCCTTTCAGACAATTGGATTAATAATGGATAGGTGTCATAATTGACGCCTCTCCATTATTAATCTGGCTTAATGTCACCTTACAATAGCAAGGTGGCATTAACCCTTCATTACCCCATATCCCACCGCTACAGGGACTGGGAAGAGAGTGGCCAAGTGCCAGAATAGGCGCATCTTCCAGATGTGCCTTTTCTGGGGTGGCTGGGGGCAGATGTTTTTAGCCACGGAGGGGCCAATAACCATGGACTCTCTCCTGGCTATTAATATCTGCCCTCAGTCACTGGCTTTACCATTCTGGCGGAGAAAATTGCGCAGGAGCCCACGCCAATTTATTCCGCCATTTAACCCTTTATTTGAGCAGCTACAGCGGCCAAATTTTGCACATACACACTACTAACATTAGTAGTGTGGAGTATGCAAAAAAAAGGGGGATATGAGATGGTTTACTGTATGTAAACCATGTCTCATATCCTGTCGGGTTTGTGAAGGAGAAATGCAAAGCCGGCAATTGAATTACCGGCTTTTCTATAGAACACCGCTGCGTATTTCTCGCAATGCACACTGCTGGTCCGTGTGTAATCCCATTTATTCTCGCCCCCATAGACTTTCATTGGCGAGTCTCGGCCGAGATACGCTGACAATCGCAGCCTGCTGCGAGTTCCCTCGGATCCGAAATACGGTGGAGAAAATATCGGATGATGGGAGCTGGACCATAGATTAACATTGGGCCGAGTGCTATGCGATTTTTTATCGCATAGCACTCGTCCGTATTACGGTCTAGTGTGACCCCGGCCTTATAGAAGAAGACGGTAGCAGTGTTATATTTTGTGTTCTGAAATCATTGGAGAACCCAGCCACTCATGTCAAGATTTGTTCTCAGACTTTTCAAAAATCATATAATTTTTGTGCCTAGAATTTTTTTTTATCAAGATGGCATACAAATTTGTAGTCACTATTCTGTTTTTATGTCAAACTTAAATAGAATGTGAATTTTCAGCTACACATGTACATAGATATTAGTCCACCTGTTTGTATTTGTAAGGGTATAGTCCAACTGGCCCTTGAAATATCCATTTGGCAAACACAATGGATGGACAATTGATTTCCTGGGAAGTCTCCCATATACATTGCATAAAGGTAGCAAAATCAGACAATTTGAAAAAGCATCCATTGTGTAACAGGTCCTCCTAGAGCATGTTTCAGTGCATAAATATCAGGCAATTTGAATTTACTGGCCTCATTGTTTTATTCTGTAAACAGATAAGTCTGAAAGGGGCAACCACTAACGTCAAAGAGAACACATGATTTTCAGCCAAGCATTCATGCATATAAGGGAGTTAGGAGAGATTTATTTAACAGAAGAATATGTATGACATTTGGAGCTGTATGGTATAGAGTGCCATATGATAAGCCTTTACATTTGGTCACATGTTATACTGACTGAAAATTAAGAAAAAACATAATGAAAACAGACCCCAGACAGCAGATTCATGTGTCTGGAGAAGAAGAAACATAGCTATTAAAAAAAAAAAACAATAGCAGTCATGTCACAAACTGGTATCAAATTATTCAAAAAGTTTGATTTCAATTACTTCTGTCAGAGATGCACTCATCTTCTAAGCTCAAGGGGTCATTTATTCTTTGACATGGGTGATATGGGCAATTAAAACTATGCTGTAACTCAAGATATCCATGTAATAACAGGGCAGAATACTTTTTTTGACAAGACAAAGTATTGTTACGTATTGCGTAAACTAGTGTTCTCCAAGTCCGGTCCTCAAGCGCCACCAACAGGTCATGTTTTTAGGATTTCCTTAGTATTGCACAGGTGATGGAATTCTTGCCCGTCCAGGTGTTAAAAAAAATTTTTTTTAAGGACCACATCACATTTGAAGTCACTTTGAGGCATCTATATGACAGAAAATACCCAAAAGTGACATCATTCTACAAATTGCACCCGTCAAGGTGCTCAACACAATACGTTTATAGACCCTTCAGGTGCTTCACAGGTATTTATGAAATGTGCAAAAAAAAATGAACATTTAACTTTAATTCACAAAAAAAATTACTTCAGATACAATTCTTTTTATTTTGACAAGAGTAGCAGGGAAAAAATGGACCCCAACATTTGGTGCGTTATTTCTCCTGAGCATGACGATGCCCCATATGAGGAAGAAAACCAGTATTTGGAAAGACGGCAGCGCTCGGAAGTGAAGGAGCACCATTTGACTTTTTGAATGCAAAATTTGCGGGAACAATTGGCAGATGCCATGTCACGTTTGGAGAGCCTCTAATGTGCATAAACAGTGAAAATACCCAACAAGTGACACCATTTTGGAATCTAGAAACCTCAGGGAACTGATCTAGATGTGTGGTGAGCACATTGAACCCTCAGGTGCTTTGCAGAAGTTTATAATGTTGAGCCATGAAAATAAAATCATATTTCCCCACAAATATGTTTTTAGCCCCAAATATTGCATTTTCATAAGGGTAACAGGAGAAATTGCACAATACAATTTGTAGTACAATTTCTCCTGTGTACGCCGATACCCCATATGAGGGAGAAAACTACTATTTGGGCACACAGCAGAGCTCGGAAGGGAGGGAGCGTCATTTGACGTTTAGAATGTAAAATTTCCTAGAATCATTAGTGGATGTCACATTCCATTTGGAGTGCCCCTGATGTGCCTAAACAGTGGAAATCCCCACAAATGACCCAATTTTGGAAACTAGACCCCTCTAGGAATGTACTTAGATGTGTGGTGAGCACCTTGAACCCCTATGTGTTTCACAGAAGTTTATAACATTGACCCATGAAAATAAAAAAAATACATTTTCCCCACAATAATTTTATTTTGGCCCCAAATTTTGCATTTTAACAGGATAAATCGCACCACATAATTTGTTGTCCAATTTCTCCTGAGTACGCTGATACCCCATATGTGGGGAAATACTTCTTCTGAGGCACAGTGCAAAGCTCAAAAGGGAAGAGATGCCATATTGTAGTTCAGATTTTGCTGGAATGGTTTGAGGGTGCCATGTAACAATGGCAGAGCTCCTGAGGTGCCAGAACAACAGAAACCCCCTAAATGTGAAGTAATTTTACAAACTACACTCCTCCAAAGAATTCATACAGGGGTGCAGTGATCATATTGACACCACATGTGCCTCACAGAATTTGACACTATTGAGCAGTGAAGAAAGAATACATTACATTTTTACCAACAAAATGTTGTTTTAGCCCCAAGTTTTTTCATTTTTCTAAGGGATAATAGGTAATTTTTTTTACAACAAACTGAGGTTAATTTTTTTCTGAGTGGAGTGCCTACATGTAATCAAGAAATTGTTTCAGGCACAATGCCAAGCTCAGAAGGCAACGAGCGGCACATTTTATTGTTATGGTTTGCAGGTGCCATGACCCACTGGGAGAGCCCATAAGGTGCCAGAACTGCAGTACCCCCCATAATTGATCCCATTTTACAAACTACACCTCTCAATGAATCCATCTAGGGGTGCAGTAATCATATTGACATCATAGATATGTCACAAAATTTTATACCATTGGGCAATGAAGAAAAAATAACTACACATTTACCACAAAAATTTAGTTTTTGCCCCAGATTTTTCGTTTTCACACAAGAAGTGGGTAAAAATTGCACCAAAATTTGTCCCACAACTTCTACTGAATGTGGCAATACCCCATATGTGGCTGTACAGTGCTACTTAGCCATACAGAGAGACTTGTGAGGAGTGGAGCGTTATTTGCCTCCTGGAGCATAGATTTTCCTAGAACAGTTTGCAGACTCCGCATACAGAGCCCTAATTGCTAGAAAAGCAGAATCCCCCTTCAAGTAACACCATTTCGGAAATTATACCCCTTTGGGAATTTATCTACAGATGTAGTGCTTATTTTTACTCCATGGGTATTTTCCAGAAACAAGCAGCAATGAATGTTGTCGAGTGAAAATTGCAAACTGCCGCTGTAGTTACCAGTGCACTGTAGTTACCAGTACGTTGCAGTCACCAGTATGTTATGCCATGCCCGTGCTTCTGGAGACATGCACCCATAAGTTAGGCGGGCTCTCATCGCTTCAGAAATGCCAAACTTGTGGACGCTATATGTGGTTTAGGTACACTGTGGGGTTCAGAAGGGAGGGGGCATTTGGATTGTGAAGTGGAGAATTAGCTGAATTTCTTTTCTAGGGTGAGGAGCCATTTTGCTTTTCCAGAACCTTTGTACTACCAGTAACATGGAAGTCCCCTATATTTCCATTTACATATGATGGACCTCAGTGAGGACTTGTTTTTTATTGTGGATTGAGTTGAAGCTTTTATTAGGAACATTTTACATTTTGGGATCACATTTATCTGGCGCTCTACGCTGAACACTTACTTTGGGGTTTCCATCTAAATCTCTGAGTGACATGTTTCAGATGAAACCCCCAAGGGATCCATTGACTATAATAAGGCATCACAGTTACTCTGGACTCCATCTGGCCTTTGTTCAGTGGTGTCCTTCTTTTCAGAAGTGCAGAAAACTGTCCGATAGTACTTTTATACAATACTAAAAAGACAGACACCGCCGGATCACAGGTCAGACGGCGTCCAGAGTACTTCAATCTGCCTCATTATAGGAAATCTTCCGTCGGGGGTTCCGTCTGAATCACTTATTTCAGATATTTACACGGAAACCCTAGTGTAAGTGCTCAACGCAGAGCGCAGGATAACTGCGCGCCAAGCCATACTGCGATCTTTGGGAGGCAGAATAAAAAATCAACAGCAGGTGAAGAATAGGTTTTATTTATTTTTTTATGCCGTTCCTCATGCAGTATAAGTGATAAGGAAACTTTATTCTTCAGGTCAGTGCAATTACAGCGATACCAGATTTATGTTGGGTTTTTAATAGTGATGAGTGAACATGCTCGCCACTACTCGGTACTTGCCTGAGTATCACTATGATCGGTGCACTCGGCGAGCACTGAGTATTTCCAGGATTATTCGGCGGGAGCTTAGGTCTCCACCCTGCTATTCTGGCACTCTTTAGAGCACCAATGACAGTGCAGAGATTGTCAGCCATGCACTGTAATGCCGCAGCCATCTTTGTTGTGGTATTACAGTGATTGGCTGGCCGCACAGCATCATCAGGTCTATAAGAGACCTGGCGCCGCCCTGCTCTCAGCATTCTGCTCCCGACTTAGCGAGTGTAGGGAGAGCTGCTGCTGAGATAGGGTCAGAATCGTGTTTTTAATAGTTAATGTTGGTCTGCAACTGTTCAGTCCACAACTCCTGAGAAGCCAACAGTCCTTTTTAGGGCTAATTCGGGGGTCCCTAGATTGCAGCGTAGGTAGGTAGGGGAGTCTATGTGCGCATATTCACATCAGTGCAAGGCCTGCATGCACTATATGTGAGTACATAGCTGTCACTGCATACCTCCAAAAGCTCCATTACTGTCTGCTGCTTATTTAATATATATCTAGCTGCAGTTTTCTGTGGCTTTTTTTTTTCTTCACCTGATACCTGCTCCTTTTATTCTAAAGCAATCCATAGCCCCCTTATTTTAACATTTATTTGCTTGTTCACGCTACCTACTACAGCCAGATTATTGAAATCTAAGAACGTGCAAATCTACCTTTTTTTTTGTCTCAGACACCAGATGCGAGTGCGCCAAAAAATCTTTTTTTTTTTTTTTTTGGTGTCATAGCCAACTTGTTGACACAATTTAGTTGTGCCCAAAAAATCAAGGCCACATTTACATCAGTCTGTCATCTGAGGCTGACGGCTGGTGTATCGGTGGCGGAAAAATCGTATCTTCGCAGGCATAAGTTTCATAGTTCTGTCTGCTAGCGTTGTACTCAGTTTTAATTTTTTGCCAAATTTCACATACAAGAGAAAAAAAAATTAGACAGTCTGTTATCTGTGGCTGCGGCCTGGTGTATCAGTGTTGGAAAAATCGTAGCTTCACAGGCATATGTTTCATAGTTCTGTCTGCTAGCCTTGTTCTACTCTTTTTTTTGTTATTTTAAAAATTCTCCAAAACCCCCACAAAAAATTATACAGTCTGTTATGTCAGGCTGAGGCTTGTTGTATCTGTGGTGGAAAAATCGTAACTTCGCAGGCATAAGTTTCGTAGTTCTGTCTTCTAGCCTTGTTCCACTCTTTTTTTTTTATTTAACTATCCAAAAACAAAAACAAAATTTATACAGTTCGTTATGTCAGGCTGAGGCCTGTTATATCTGTGGTGGAAAAATCGTAGCTTCGCAGGCATAAGTTTCATAGTTCTGTCTGCTAGCTTTGTTCCACTCTTTTTTTGATATTTTAAAAATTCTCCAAACCTCCCCCCAAAAATTATACAGTCAGTTATGTCAGATTGAGGTCTGTTGTATCTGTGGTGGAAAAATAGTAGTTTCGCAGGTATATGTATCATAGTTCTGTGTGGTAGCCTTGGTCTCCTTTTTTTTTTTTTTTTTTACATTTACGCAAAAAAAAACAAATTTTATGCAGTCTGTTATGTCAGGAAGGTCGAGCGAGAAGACGTCGGTCTTTGTTGTGGCCCACTTTCAGCTTGGCCACGGCCTTGTCCTCTGCATACACTATCAGCATCACGTCCACTACAGCCAGGCATGGTCGTGGGTGACAATGGCCGGAACCTGGTGGCGGCTCTGAGGCAAGGTGAGCTCACACATGTACCTTGCTTGGCCCATGTGCTTAATCTCGTGGTTCAACATTTTCTGAAAAGCTACATGGAGCTGTCGGATCTGCTAGTGAAAGTACACCATCTGCCAGCCCATTTTAGAAAGTCAGCTACAGCTTCAGCCGCCCTTGCCGTGCTTCAGCAGCGTTTGCAGCTTCCGGCTCACCGACTAGTGTGTGATGTCCCCACGGGCTAGAACTCTACGCTGCATATGTTGGAAAGGATTTGTGAGAAGAAGAGTGCAGTTGTTGACTACCAACATCAACAAGGCCATCATTATTCAGTTCAGACTCCACACATAAGACTTCAGGAGTGGACATGGATGTCAGACATATGTACCATCCTACAAAACTTTGAGGACTGCACCAAGATGGTGAGCGGCGATGAAGCCATAATTAGCATCACCATCCCGCTTCTCAGCATTCTGAAAACCTCTCTGCTCACAATTAAAGAGGATGCATTGCAGGCAGAGCACGAGGACATGGATCAAGGAATTATACAGGGGGATTACACTCAGCCCAGCCTCATGTCTTCCCAACATGGATTGGTAGGCAATGAGGAGGAGGATGAGGAAGAACAGGAGCTACTTTCATGCACTATAGATGGTACTACAACACAGCTGTCATACCGTCTGTTCAGCGAGGACGACCTGAGGACAGGGAGGAGGAGAATGAGAAGGAGGAGGACAGCATGGTCAGTTGTCCTGTTGGTGAAGACACGGAAGTCTTGCCTGTTAGCAGTCTGGCACGCATGGCTGACTTTATGTTGCGCTGCATTTCACGTGACCCTCGCATTGTAAAACTTTTTGGTGACACTTATTACTGGTTGGTGACACTTCTAGACCCATGCAACAAGGAGAACTTTCAATCTTTTTTGCCAGAGGCAGAGAGGTGTACTTTAATGTTGCAGTACCAGAGGGCTCTTGTAGCGGAATTACTGAATTACAGAAGTACAATCCAGCTGAGGCAGGGGAAACAATGGCAAAGTTCTGGGACAGTTTTCTCAGAACCTCCCATCGTGCCGGGACAGAGGTAAGGGGTGCTGTCACAAGAAGTGCAATGTTTGGGAAGATGCTGAGGGAGTACCTTGCAGATCGTACAAAAGATTCCTCTGTGCCTTTTAATTATTGGATATCCAAGCTGGACATGTGGCATGAACTGGCGCCTTGGAGGTCCTGGCCTGCCCTGCTGCTAGCATTCTATCAGAGCGGATTTTTAGTGCCGCTGGTGGAATTATAACAGATAAGCGCATCCACTTGTCAACTGAAAATGCTGACAGGCTGACTCTTATAAAATTGAACAAGGGCTGGATTGGGAAAGAGTTCTGTACACCACCAAGTGAAAACAGCGAAACATAACCTCTAATACATTCTCTTTTTTGGGGAGGTGCATTCTCATGCACCTCTTCACAACCACACATGGGTATACGCTTCCAGATTTTGTCTGTTTGTTGTTATCCTCCTCCTTATCCTCATTCTCATCATCCACAACCAGTAAAACACCAGGGTGAATGAATTCCGTGATGCCAAAGTCATACATTTTTTTGTGCCAGGGTGTTTTCATGATGCCCGTTACTAATTGGAAACCAAAACAAATGTTGTTCCCACAGGGGGAAATGTCATAAAAAAAGATGTACGTCTATTATTCCCATTTATTCTTATATTTTCCATTTTCCCTATCTCTGGACAGTTTTCTAATGAGGTAGTGTATACCTCTACAATAGAAAATTGTTCAAAGACTTTTATGTTATATTTATATTTATAGCCCTGTCTCTGAGCTGTTGCTAGGGACAAACATATCTCGTTGGACACATTCTGGCTTCAAATCTATGAACCTGTGTTCACCCCTCCATTTTGTTATTTACTTTCATCTGTGGATTCACATTTTTTATTTATTTGTTTGATTTCATTATGATTTATCTTTATGTCTCCTCATTCTCCACCACTAGATCACCAGGCTTAACGTTTTCTGTGCTGTTACAGACAGTCAATTTTTTAGCAAGAGTGTCTATGATGCCCATAGTATATTTTTTAAAATTTACCCCATGGGGAAATGTTTGTCAGCCCATACACTTAGTGTATGGGAATTACAAATCTAGGAGACCAGCTCCTTTAAATTGGGCCTAGTTTTTAATGAGGTCTTCCTCCACCTTTCATCATTTTCCACCACTACATCACCAGCGTTCACATGTTCCGTGCTGCTACAGACAGTCAATTTTTTGGCAAGGGTGTTTATGATGCCCATAGTATATTTTTAATAAATATATGCCCCTTGGGGAAACATTTTTCAGCCCATGCACTGCGTGGATGGGCATTGCAAGTGTCATGCTATTCACACTAGGGCATCCGACAGACAGCGGTAATTCCTCATTCGTCCACTATATGCTCAGTGGCGCCAGCTAGATTGATCCAGATTGTCCGGGGTTAATCTGGCTGGTACTCGGGTTGGAGGCTTAGTCACGCCCATTGCCTTTAAATAGTTTTGCTGGGCTTTGGGCATCACCGATTATAGCTTGTGTCTTGTGCCTGGTGATTTCGGTCTGGAGTGGTGGTCTAGGAGAGGAAATATCGTATCTGGTGGTGTATTATCCTTCCTTATATTTCTCCTTCCTATACTTGTATTGTTTTGCCCTGTGCACATTATAGTGATTTCCTGTGTGTCTGCGGCGTGGTGCGTTTTTAGTTTTCCCTATCTGTGCTTTCTGTAGGGGTTGGTTTGAGATCTTATCACTGGGTGGCGGGTGGAGGTTTCAGCTTAGTACTGAAACAGGACTCAGGGTCAGGCCTGGTGGCCCAGACATGCACACCTTCAGTGGAAACTCTGGGAGAGGGACATACAGGGTTTCCCTAGTTTGAGGGATATTGCAGGGGCCCGGGTAATCAGCTGTAGTCTACCCAGTACCCCCGTGACATTATAATCGGCCATATTTTTTGTATTCCATGGATCCCATGACTTCCATAACCCGCCAGTTGGAAGCGCTGTCCCTGCAGGTCACTGAGCTGAAGGGGGCAGTTCAGCAACAGGGTCTAGTAGTATCTAATGTGCAAGCTGAATCTGAAGGCAGAGTTACTGAGCCAAAGTGCTCAGGCGGTAGATACACAGTGGAATGATCCCGCGCTGCCGAGTCAGTTTGTTCATGGGGTTTCAGGAAGGGTTAAAAAAGCCCTTCTGATGTACGAGACTCCTGCTTCTCTAGAATCCGCTATGAGTCTTGTTATCCGCATTGATTGCCGTCTGCGTCAGGGGGTGCAAGAGACGCCGCCTATGGGAGAAAGCGTAGGTACACGTGAGGTTGTTGCAGGTGAGCCCACGGAGCGTATGCAAATCGCAGGGGTGTCACATGTGAGGCATCGTGCCCCTTTGCTCAGGAAGCAGAGAGCCTGTTTTTGCTGTGGTAAAACTGATCATTATGTTAATACTTGTCCTCTGCTATCTAAGAAAAGTGCAACGGCGGAAAAACTACTAAGCTCAGAGGGTGTGGCGGAGGCCAATCTGAACTTATGCATTGTGGTTTTTCAATGCATGCTCCCTGCCAAAGTTATGGTCGCTGTCAGAGAGCTGCCAATCACTGTGTTTGTGGATAGTGGTTTTGCCAATAATCTTATTGATGAGGAGTTTGCGTGCACAGCCGGTTTCAGGATCGAAAAACTGCCTCATCCTATTCGGGTGGTCACCATCAATGCTGCTCCTCTCCCACAGGGGGAGATTACTGAGTTTGTGGCGGAGGTTAAACTCCACATTGGGTTCCTACATTCGGAGCAAGTTACATGTAGGGTGCTCAGTAATCTGCCTGCACAAATGGTTCTGGGTTTTCCATGGTTGGCTATGCACAACCCGGTGATTGACTGGAAAACCCAGGACATCATCCAGTGGAGCGGATTCTGCCAGGAGAATTGCCTGGCCACGTGTGTGTCCGCTGTGACTCCTAGTATTCCTGAGTCTCTGCTGGATTTCGCAGATGTGTTTTCTGAGAAGGGTTGTTCAGAATTGCCACCACATCGTCCCTATGACTGCACTATTAGGTTAAAACCAGGGGCCAAAGTGCCGAAAGCTAGGATGTTTAACATCTCTGGTCCTGAGGGGCAAGCCTTAAAAGACTACATCGCTGAGAGTCTGAGCAAAGGGCACATCAGGCCTTCGTCCTCGCCTGTGGCAGCAGGGTTCTTCTTCGTTAAGGCTAGGTTCACATTGCGTTAATGTGTGCACGCTAACGGACAGCGTTGCACGGCGAAAATGTCGCAATTAACGGCGTGCAACGGGTCCGTTAGCGCACCCATTGACAGCAATGTGAAGTTTCCCTGTAGCGCATCACTAGCGCGTGCCTTTTTCGGCTCGCGCTAGCGATGTGCCGTTCTTCTGTGGCGCGCCTCGGACGCTGCTTGCAGCGTCCGCGGCGCGCCCGAGGTCCGTTCCCCGCTCTTGCAGATCGGGGATCTGTGAGAGCGGGGACGTTAACGCGACCCCTAACGCAGCCCCTAAATAAACATTGCGTTATCGCAATCCGCTAGCGCTAGCGCTAAACGGATTGCCCTAACGCAATGTGAACCTAGCCTAAGAAGAAAGATGGCGATTTACGCCCGTGTCTGGATTTCAGGAAGTTAAATCAGATTACGGTTCATGACCCATACCCTATGCCGCTGATACCCGATCTGTTCAATCAGGTGGCTGGTGCTAGGTGGTTCTCTAACTTCACCTCAGGGGGGCTTACAACCTCATAAGAGTCCATCAAGGGGATGAGTGGAAAACGGCTTTTAATACTCCTGAGGGTCATTTTGAAAATCTGGTGATGCCATTTGGTTTGACAAACGCGCCTGCTGTATTTCAACATTTCATAAACGATGTGTTCTCTCATGACCTGGGAAAATTCGTTATTGTGTACCTTGATGACATTCTCATCTATTCATGTGACTGTGATACTCATTTAGAGCATGTTAGGCAGGTGTTACAGCTACTCAGAGAGAATAAGCTCTATGCTAAATTGGAAAAATGTGTATTTTCGGTTCAGGAGTTGCCTTTCTTGGGTTATATTGTGTCCGCTTCTGGGTTTAAAATGGACGCCGCTAAGGTGCAAGCGGTGCTGCGTTGGGAACGGCCTGATAACCTAAAAGTGCTCCAGTGGTTCCTTGGGTTTTCTAACTATTATAGAAAGTTTATCAAAAACTTTTCTACCATTGCTAAACCGCTCACTGACATGACAAAAAAAGGTACCGATTTCTCCACCTGGTCTGAGCCTGCTGTGCGCGCATTCGAGTTTCTGAAGAACAGTTTTGCTTCAGCTCCCATTCTGGTGCAACCAGATGTATCGAAACCATTTGGAAGTCGATGCGTCTGAGGTTGGAGTGGGGGCGGTGCTGTCTCAAGGCTCATCCTTGAGAGAGTTGCGTCCATGCTCCTATTTCTCCAAGAAACTGTCGCCCGCCGTACGTAACTACGATATCGGCAACAGGGAGTTGTTGGCTATCAAGTTGGCTTTTGAGGAATGGCGACACTTTTTGGAGGGGTCGGTTCACCAGGTTACTGTTATTACCGACCATAAGAATTTGCTTTATTTGGAGTCAGCCAAGCGTCTGTCCCCCAGGCAGGCTCGCTGGGCATTGTTTTTCACGCGGTTCAACTTTTTTGTTACTTACCGACCTGGGTCTAAGAACACTAAGGCGGATGCTTTGTTCAGGTGTTTTACGGGGGGAGTACCTCGGGAAGAACCGGTACCCATCCTCCAAAAAGGTGTAGTGGTCTCGGCTCGCACGACAGAGGTTGAGGCTGAGATTGCTGAGGCTCAGGAGGAAGTACCACCAGAACTTCCTGTTAACAAATCGTTTGTACCGCTCCATCTTCGCCTAAAGATATTGGCAGAACATCATGATGCTGTCCTGGCTGGTCACCCAGGGGTTAGGGGTACTTTGGAGTTGGTGTCGCGTCAGTTTTGGTGGCCCAAAATCCGACAGGACGTGGTCTCATACGTGTCAGCATGCACCACGTGCGCTAGGGCTAAGACGCCCCGCTCCCGTCCTGCTGGCACACTACTTCCTCTCGAGGTACCTAGTAGGCCATGGACGGAGATCTCCATGGATTTTATCACGGACTTGCCCTCCTCAGCTGGGAACACAGTCATCTTGGTGATTGTTGATCGGTTCTCAAAAATGTCGCACTTTGTGTCTTTGCCTTTGTTGCCTAACGCTAAGACTCTGGCTCAGGTATTTGTGCAGGAGGTGGTCAGATTTCACGGGGTCCCATCTGACATCGTGTCTGATAGGGGGTCTCAGTTTGTGGCAAAATTTTGGAAAGCATTTTGCTCACGGCTGGGGATCAAGTTGTCGCATTCTTCGGCATTTCATCCTCAGTCAAATGGTCAGACCGAGCGTATGAACCAAAATTTGGAGCAGTACCTTCGCTGTTTTGTTGTTGACAACCAGGAGGAGTGGTCGATGTTCCTTCCTTTGGCTGAGTTTGCCATAAATAATCACCGCCAGGAATCTTCTGGGGAGTCTCCGTTCTTTTGTGTTTACGGGCACCATCCTCAATTTTGTACTTTGAGTCAGGGGGGCTCTTCCGGCGTCCCGGAGGAGGACCTGTTAGGAGCACAACTGTCTTCCGTCTGGAGGAAAGTGAAACAGCGCCTGTTGGGTGCAAGCAAGGTACAAACGTGTGGCTGACAGTAGACGTGTGCCAGGTCCGGACCTGAGTGTGGGTGACTGGGTGTGGTTGTCCACGAAAAACATAAGACTCAAAATACCATCCCTTAAATTGGGTCCTAGGTTTATTGGTCCGTTTAGGGTCGCCGCCATCATTAACCCGGTTGCCTACCGATTGGAGCTCCCTACGGTATATAAGATTCACAACGTGTTCCACAGATCGTTATTAAAAAAGGTGGTGGGTTCTGTGGATGCGGCGCCAATGCCTCCTCCAGTCTTGGTGGATGGCAGTTTAGAGTTTGAAGTCTCCAAGGTGGTTGACTCTCGAGTGGTGCCCGCACGTTACAGTACCTGGTACACTGGCGTGGTTATGGGCCGGAGGAGAGGTCTTGGGTACCAGCCTCAGATATACATGCGTACCGGGCTGGTCAGTATGTTTCACCGCCGCCATCCGGACAACCCGGGTCCTATAAGTCGTGAGGGCCCTGGGGTCCCTCGTAGAAGGCGGGGTACTGTCATGTCGGACACTGTTCACACTAGGGCGTCCGACAGACAGCGGTAATTCCTCATTCGTCCACTATATGCTCAGTGGCGCCGGCTAGATTGTTCCAGATCTGTGCTTTCTGTAGGGGTTGGTGTGAGGTCTTATCACTGGGTGGTGGGTGGAGGTTTCAGCTTAGTACTGAAACAGGACTCAGGGTCAGGCCTGGCGGCCCAGACATGCACACCTTCAGTGTAAACTCTGGGAGAGGGACAGGCAGGGTTTCCCTAGTTTGAGGGATATTGCAGGGGCCCGGGTAATCAGCTGTAGTCTACCCAGTACCCCCGTGACAGCAAGTCTATGAGACACACTCCTTTACACTGGGCCTAGTTTTTAATGAGGCCTTCAGCAATGTCTCCTCATTCTCCAACACTAGATCACCAGGCTTAACATCTTATGTGCCGCTACAGACAGTCCATTTTTTGGCAAGGGTGTCTATTATGCCCATAGCATATTTTTTTAAAAAATTACCCCCTATGGGCATAGGGTATGGGCATTACAAGTCTAGGAGACCCGCTCCTTTAAATTGGGCCTAGTTTTTAATGAGACCTTCAGCAATGTTTCCTCATTCTCCATCACTAGATCACCACGCGTAACGTGTTCTGTGATGCTACAGGCAGTACAATTTTTGCCAAGCCTGACTATGATGCCATAACAGATTTTTAAAAAAGCTACCTCCCATGGTGCAATGTTTCTCAGCTCACGAATTTCGTGTATGGTTGTTACAAGCCTAGTAAACTCGCTCCTTATCATTGGGCCTAGTTTTTAATGAAGCCTTCCTCCACCTATCATCATTTTCCACCACTAGATCACTAGGGTTCATGTGTTCTGTGCTGCTACAAACAGTCAATTTTTTGGCAAGGGTGTCTGTGATCCAAATTAAATATTTTTTTACAATTGTATCCCCATGGGGAAATGTTTGTCAGCCCATACAGTTAGTGTATGGGCATTACAAATCTAAGAGACACGCTCCTTAACATTGGGCCTAGTTTTTAATAATGACTTCCTCCACATATCATCATTCTCCGCCACTAGAACACCATGGTGAACGTGTGCTGTGTTGCTACAGACATTCAATTTTTGGCCAAGGGCGTCTATGATTCCCATAAATATTTTTTTTAAAATGTAGCCCCCATGGGGAAATGTTTTTTAGCCCATACACTTAGTGTATGGGCATTACAAGTCTAGGAGACACACTCCTTTGTAATGGGACAGTTTTTTTATGAGGCCCGCCTCCATGTTTCTTCCAAAGGGATTGGGGTGTGTGCAAACTTGGGTCAAGGCAGAACTTGCATTTAATGCATAAGGAAACAGTATGGCAGGACCATCTGAAGAATGTGAAGTGGGTTTTCCTGTGGCCATCCAGTACCTGGGTTCAAAGGCTTATTGGGGTGCATATAACATGATAGCAGGGCAGGCCTTGTATTCAATGCAACATTTTTTCAGGAAGCCCTCCTGTATCTCTTGTGAAAGGGGTATTGGGGTGCGTTGTAATTGTTGGAAGCCCAGCCATTCACTTCATAGGCAATAACATCATAGGAGACCCACTGTTTAATAATGGCCCTGTAAGAATATTAATGCCGCCTAATGCCCCTCTAAAAACAGGCTTTTTCGTTTTTGCGTTTTCGTTTTTCGCTCCCCTCCTTCCCAGAGCCATAACTTTTTTATTTTTCTATCAATATGGTCATGTGAGGGCCTATTTTTTGCGGGATGAGTTGTACTTTTGAATGACACAATTGATTTTACCATGTCTTGTACTAGAAAACGGGAAAAAATTCCAAGTATGGTGAAATTGCAAAAAAAATAAAATCCCACACTTGTTTTTTGCTTGGCTTTTTTGCTAGCTTCACTAAATGCTAAAACTGACCTGATATTATGATTTTCCAGGTCACTTCGAGTTCATAGACACCTAACATGTTGAGGTTATTTTTTATCTAAGTGGTGAAAAAAAATTCAAAACTTTGCTAAAAAAAAAAGTGCCATTTTCCGATACCCATAGCGTCTCCATTTTTCGTGATCTGGGGTCAGGTGAAGGCTTATTTTTTGCGTTCCAAGCTGACGTTTTTAATGATACCACTTTTGTGCAGATACGTTCTTTTGATCGCCCGTGATTGCATGCAATGTCGTGGCGACCAAAAAAAACGTAATTCTGGTGTTTCAATTTTTTTATCGCTACGCTGTTTAGCGATCAGGTTAATGCTTTTTCTTATTGCTAGATTGAGCAATTCTGAACGTGGCGATACCAAATATGTGTAGGTTTAATTTTTTTTAATTGTTTTATTTTGGATGGGGCGAAAGGAGGGTGATTTAAACTTTTATATATTTTTTTCATATTTTTAACCCCTTCATGACCCAGCCTATTTTGACCTTAATGACCTGGCCGTTTTTTGCAATTCTGACCAGTGTCCCTTTATGTGGTAATAACTCAGGAACGCTTCAACGGATCCTAGCGGTTCTGAGATTGTTTTTTCGTGACATATTGTGCTTCATGATAGTGGTAAATTTAGGTCGATAATTTCTGAGTTTATTTGTGAAAAAAACTGAAATTTGGTGAAAAATTTTTAAAATTTCGCAATTTTCACATTTTGAATTTTTATTCTGTTAAACCAGAGAGTTATGTGACACAAAATAGTTAATAAATAACATTTCCCACATGTCTACTTTACATCAGCACAATTTTGGAACAAAATTTTTTTTTTGCTAGGAAGTTATAAGGGTTAAAATTTGACCAGTGATTTCTCATTTTTACAACAAAATTTACAAAACCATTTTTTTTAGGGACCACCTCACATTTGAAGTCATTTTGAGGGTTCTATATGGCTGAAAATACCCAAAAGTGACACCATTCTAAAAACTGCACCCCTCAAGGTGCTCAAAACCACATTCAAGAAGTTTATTAACCCTTCAGGTGTTTCACAGCAGCAGAAGCAACATGGAAGTAAAAAATGAACATTTAACTTTTTAGTCACAAAAATGATCTTTTAGCAACAATTTTTTTATTTTCCCAAGGGTAAAAGGAGAAACTGGACCAAGAACGTTGTTGTCCAATTTGTCCTGAGTACGCCGATACCTCATATGTTGAGGTAAACCACTGTTTTGGCGCACGGCAAGGCTCGGAAGGGAAGGCGCGCCATTTGACTTTTTGAATGGAAAATTAGCTCCAATCGTTAGCGGACACCATGTCACGTTTGGAGAGCCCCTGTGTGCCTAAACATTGGAGCTCCCCTACAAGTGACCCCATTTTGGAAACTAGACCTCCAAGGAACTAATCTAGATATGTGGTGAGCACTTTGAACCCCCAAGTGCTTCACAGAAGTTTATAACGCAGAGCCATGAAAGTAAATAATTTTTCTTTTCTCAAAAATGATTTTTAGCCCACAATTTTTTATTTTCCCAAGGGTGACAGGATAAATTGGACCCCCAAATTTGTTGTCCAGTTTCTCCTGAGTACGCTGATACCCCATATGTGGGGGTAAACCACTGTTTGGGCACACGTCGGGGTTCGGAAGGGAAGTAGTGATGTTTTGAAATGCAGACTTTGATGGAATGCTCTGCGGGTGTCACGTTGCATTTGCAGAGCCCCTGATGTGCCTAAACAGTAGAAACCCCCCACAAGTGACCCAATTTTGGAAACTGGACCCCCCCCAAGGAACTTATCTAGATGTGTTTTGAGCACTTTGAACCCCCAAGTGCTTCACAGAAGTTTATAATGCAGAGCCGTGAAAATAAAAAATAATTTTTAATTCCTCTAAAATTGTTTTAGCAAGCAATTTTTTATTTTCGCAAGGGTAGCAGGAGAAATTGGACCCCAATAATTGTTGCCCAGTTTGTCCTGAGTATGCTGATACCCCATATGTGGGGGTAAACAACTGTTTGGGCGCACATCGGGGCTCGGAATGGAGGCAGCACCATTTGACTTTTTGAACGCAAGATTGGCTGGAATCAATGGTGGCGCCATGTTGCGTTTGGAGACCCCTGATGTGCCTAAACAGTGGAAACCCCTCAATTCTAACTCCAACACTAACCCCAACACACCCCAAACCCTAATCCCAACTCTAGATATAACCCTAACCCCAACACACCCCTAACCACAATCCTAACCCAACACACCCCTAACCCTAATCCCAACCCTAACCCTAATCCCAACCCTAACCACAACCCTAACCCCAACACACTCCTAAACCTAACCCTAACCCTAACCACAAGCCTAATCTTAACCCTATTTCCAACCCTAGCCCTAATTCCAACCCTAACTCTAATTCCAACCCTAACCCTAAGGCTATGTGCCCACATTGCGGATTCGTGTGAGATTTTTCTGCACCATTTTTGAAAAATCTGCAGGTAAAAGGCACTGCATTTTACCTGCGCATTTACCGCGGATTTCCAGTGTTTTTTGTGTGGATTTCACCTGCGGATTCCTATTGAGGAGCAGATGTAAAACGGAATCCGCACAAAGAATTGACATGCTGCGGAAAATACAACACAGCGTTTCCGCGCTGTATTTTCCGCACCATGGGCAGAGCAGATTTGGTTTTTAGTAGGTTTACATGGTACTGTAAACCTGATGGAAAACTGCTACGAATCCGCAGCGGCCAATCCGCTGCGGATCCACAGCCGAATCCACACCATGTGTGCACATAGTCTAATCTAACCCTAACTCTAGTTTTAACCCTAATTCTAACCCTAGCCCTAACCCTAGCCCTAACCCTAACCCTAGCCCTAACCCTCACCCTAGTGGAGGAAGAAAAAAATATATATATTTTCTTTATTTTTATTATTGTCCCTACCTATGGGGGTGATAAAGGGGGGGTTCATTTACTATTTTTTTTATTTTGATCACTGTGATAGGTTTTATCACAGTGATCAAAATGTACCTGGAACATTTTGGAAGATGGCAGCGCCCATGAAGAAGACGGACGGACACAGCGAGGCTCGGTAAGTATGAGGGGGGAGATCGTAGCACGGGGGGATCGGAGCACGGGGGGGTGGATTGAAGCATGGGGGAGCGGACAGGAGGACGGGGGAGCGGACAGAAGGACGGAGGGGAGCGGACCACAGTACGGGGCAGAAAGGACTGGGGAGGTGATCGGTGGCGGTGGGGGGGCAGATTAGGTTTTCCAGCCATGGCCGATGATATTGCAGCATCGGCCATGGCTGGATTGTAATATTTCACCATTTTCATAGGTGAAATATTACAAATCGCTCTGATTGGCTGTTTCACTTTCAACAGCCAATCAGAGCGATCGTAGCCACGGGGGGGTGAAGCCACCCCCCCTGGGCTGAAGTACCACTCCCCTTGTCCCTGCAGATAGGGTGAAATTGGAGTTAACCCTTTCACCCGATCTGCAGGGACACGATCATTCCATGACGCCACATAGGCATCACAGGTCGGATTGGCACCGACTTTCATGACGCCTACATGGCGTCAAAGGTCGGGAAGGGGTTAAAAAAATTTTTTTTACTTTTGCCATGTTTCAATAGCCTCCATGGGAGGCTAGAAGCTAGCAGCACTGGATCAGCTCAACTACATAGCAGCGATCATCAGATCGCTCCTATGTAGCTGAAATGCAGGCTTGCTATGTGCGCCGACCACAGGGTAGCGCTCACAGCAGGCTGGCATCAGTAACCATAGAGGTCTCAAGGACATCTATGGCTACCATCCTGACGCATCGCCGACCCCCGATCATGTGATGAGGGTCGGCGATGCGCTTACTTCCGGCCTCGCGGCCGGAAGCGGTAGTTAAATGCCGCTGTCAGCTTTTGACAGCGGCATTTGACAGGTTAATAGCAGCTGGTGAATCGCACACATGTCAGCTGTACAAAACAGCTGACATGTCACGACTTTGATGTGGGCTCACCGCCGGAGCCCACATCAAAGAGGGAGACACGACATGCGCAGTACTAGTACGGCGCATGTCGTAAAGGGGTTAAAGTTGAAAAACGCTGCTTGTGAACATAGCCTAAGTGGTTGAGGAACATTTTGGTCTAGGGTTAATTATTTTGCCTTATATACAAGTCATTACCCTGGAAAAAATGTACCTTAACATATTTCCCAGCAAAATCCATTTTGGTTTCGTTTTTGTATGTTTTTGGTGCACCTGTAAAAATGGCGTGAAACTCTGACAACATTGCTTACAGCTGTGTCCTAGGAGTCATTAATGCTTCCAGGGGCGATCCCCATGATGTTACCATGTCATTTGAGCAGTGTTTCCATCATTTTCAGACGTTTTTAAACCTTAATAGGACCCCTGGGGGGGAATGTGGTGAAAATACTCGGGTTTCCCATTTCCCATAGACTTTTTTTTTTTCCATAGCTTTATCTGAGAGCTATAACTTTTTTATTTTTCTGCTGATGGAGATCTGTGGCGGCTTGTTTTTTGCGGGACAAGATGACGTTTTTAGCTGTACCAAGTTTTTTCATTGCCTTTTTTATATGGTTTTTTTCCATTTTTTGTTCAGCGGTATGATGATAAAGCATTGTTTTTTATGGCGTTCAATAAAGGAGTTAACTAGGGGGACAGTTTGATAGGTCAGGTCGTTCCGGACATGGTGATACCAAATATGTGTACTTTTTTTTCCATACAAATATTTATTTATGGGTGTAATATCTATTAATTTTTTTCTTATTTTCTTTTTTAAATATTTTTACAATTATTTAAAAAAAAAATTGCATCAGCATCCCTATGTTATGCAAACTGGTAGCTATGCATAGTCGGTAGCTATGGTAGCTATGCAAGTTGCTGATCATGCTCTGGTCTGTCAGAATCAGAATAATCCATCCCCCATCAATAAGTACCAGGGTGGGTGGATGTATTATTATTGGCTATGTCAGAAAGGGGTTAATGTTCTAGGAATTTCACCATGGAAATCTTGGGATTCCCTGAACTATTTTTGGAGAGCTTGACTTTGTCTAATTGCTAAGATTTGATTGTGATCTGACCACTGCTTACTTTAGATTATAAAGTACATCAAAGAAAAAGCGCTGCCTAGACTAGTGGCAAGACCTCCAAAATAAAAAAAAAACATTAAAAAATTGAATTTTTTCAGGAAAATATATGTAAACTTTGCCTCTAAGAGGGTTGCTATCCCCAATGAGATTTATATGAGGGAGACCAAGTGGGCTTGCAACACATGACAAAATTGGTGGTATAGCAACACAAATCACTTAGATGTAGATGTAAAGCATTAAGAAAGCATGTTAAGACATTATCTTTAAGAGGTGGCGGCACCTCGACGCACGTTTCGCGTGTAGCTTGGTCTCAGGGAAAGTGCAGCTTCTTTACTATATACCTAGTTGCATTTTTTTTCCCTAAAATTCACCCCCCACCAAAAAAATATACAGTCTGTTCTATAACAACGGCACATATTTGCCAGTGTGGAATTTCCTTCATAGCCCTCATATATCTGTGTGCTCCAAGTTTGGTCATTGTAGGCTGTCTCTCACTCTAATTATATACAGCACTATTTAGCATAAAAAAATATAAAAAGGGCACATATTTGCCAGTGTCGTATTTCAGTCACAGCCCTCATATATCTGCGTGCTCCATGTTTTGTCATTGTAGGCCAGAGGACCACTTTTTTTGCTGTCTGTTACTGAAATTATATACAGCACTATTTACCATAAAAAAATATAAAAAGGGCACATATTTGCCAGTGTGGTATTTCCGTGACAGCCCTCATATATCTGCGTGCTCCAAGTTTGGTCATTGCAGGCCGGAGGACCACTTTTTTTTCTGTTACTGAAATTATATACAGCACTATTTAGCATAAAAAAATATAAAAGGGCCACATATTTGCCAGTGTGGTATTTCCGTGACAGCCCTCATATATCTGCGTGCTCCAAGTTTGGTCATTGTAGGCCGGAGGACCACTTTTTTTGCTATCTGTTACTCTAATTATGTACAGCACTATTTGGCATAAAAAAATATTAAAAGGCCACATATTTGGCGATGTGTTATCACTGTCAGACGTCTGATGTATTTGTGGCCTACAAAATGTGGAATTCAGGCATACATTCAGCTTTATTTGCTGTCTGTTACCCTAGTTTGGCACATTTTAGTTTAAAAAATTAACAAATACAGGCCACATATCGAACAGTGTGGTATCTCATTAAAAATACTTCTCTTTCAAGTTGTTATGGCTGCTTCATGACTGTGTTAAATGCTCCAACTACTACTACCACCATCATCTTCTGCCTAGAGGCAGTCACTGCGCACATAGAAAGTCTGAAGAGCAGAGTGTGAACGCTCGGACGGTGCTGTACTCTGTCTCTGTATTTCAAAGGCGTATGCTCCAGCCAATAAAAGCGTTACTGCCAGAAAGCAAGGAGCCATGTTCACAGTGACCGCCAGAGAGCGAGGCACCATGCGCTCCATGACCGTGAGTACAGCGCACGTTCGCAGTAGAGACAGTTCATGCTCCGTGTTCAGCTTTGTTATTAATAATTATTAATAATTAAAGGGCACAGAGGAATGACAGAGGACGTTGGTACGGTCAACAAGGCACTCCCCCAGCATTTTCCCAAACAAAGCACTCCTTGTGAGAGTACCCCACGCCTCAGGGCCAGAGCGATCGAAGGGTCTGAGAAAACTCTCCCTGAACTTTGTCAGTGTTCCACTGCTGGATTGGAGTTGTGTCTCTCTCATCTGTACTCCTTGCTTGGCCAACGAACTGTGACCTCTTCTGCCAGCGTTTTCAGATGGAAATTTTTTAAATCAGCAAGAAGGGCCCTATGATCCTCCAACATTGTAGTACACCTGTCTGCCTCTGGAATAAGAGAAATAAAGTTGTCCTTGTAGCATGGGTCTAGAAGTGTACACAATCAGTATTCCCTGTCACCCAAAATTTTGAGAACGCGAGGGTGATGAGAAAGGCAGCAGAATATAAACTCAGCCATGGGTGCAAGACTGCTAACAGTCGATACTTCAGTCTCATCACCAAGAGGACAACTGACCATGCTCATCTCCTCCTGCTTGTCCTCAGGCCTCCGGCCTCCACAAATTTCGACAAACCTCAGTAATATCATTGTAAATACATAATTGTAACTACATTCCCATGTAGTTTTTATCTCCCCCACCTCATTGTCGATTGTAAGTTGTCACGAGCAGAATGGTTTTTTGGATTTAATTATTGTTATCATTGTTACTTAGTGTAGATTGTAAGCTGTCACGAGCAGGGTTGTTTTATTTCTGCTTAATTATTGTATTTTTGTTATCGTTGTTACTTAGGACTGTTGTGTTTGAAACTAAATATGTTGACGCTAGATAAATAACTATAAATATTAATATTAGAACACAGAGAAGCAGGATGGAGATGTTAATTATAGCGTCATTGCCGCTCACCATCTTGGTGAATTCCTCAAAATTTTGGAGGATGGTACATATGTCTGACATCCATGTCCACTCCTGAGATCTTATGTGTGAAGTCAGAACTGAATACCAACGGCCTTGTTGATGCTGGTAGTCAACAACTGCCCTCTTCTGCTCACAAATCCTTTCCAAAATATGCAGTGTAGAGTTCCAATGCATGGGGAGGACATCACACACCAGTCGGTGAGCCAGAAGCTGTAAGCGCTGCAGAAGCTGCAAGCGCTGCAGAAGCACGGCAAGGGCTGATGAAGCTCTAGCTGACTTTCTAAAATGGGTACGCAGAGCCGCGTACATTTCCTAGCAGATCTGGCACCTCCATGTCGCTTTTTCGAAAACATTAAACATGGGCCAGGCATGGCACTTGTGGGAGCTCGCCTCAACACAGAGCAGCCACCAGGTTCCAGCCATTGTCACACACGATCATGCCTGGCTGTAGGTTCAGTGGTGTCAGCCACAGATCTGCCTGATCTTTCAGAGCTGTCCACAACTCTTCATCATTGTGCGGTTTGTCACCTAAGCATATTAGCTTCAGCGCAGCCTGTTGCCGCTTGCCTGAGGCAGTGCTGCAGTGCTTCATGCTTGTGACTGATGTGTTACTTGCGGAGATGGAGGCCAAAGAGCATGCGAAGGAGGAGGTGCAGGAGCTGTAGACTGTGGTAGCAACCAAGATTGACATAGGGCCCGCAATACTCGAGGTTGGGAGGACGTGCACCATCCCAAGGTTGGACTGGGTCCTGGCTTCCACTATGTTAACCCAGTGTGCCGTTAGTGAGATGTACCATCCCTGACCACAAGCACTTGTCCACATGTCTGTGGTTAGGTGGACTTTCCCAATAACAGCATTGTGGAGGGCACGGGTAATGTTATGGGACATGTGCCTGTGTAATGCCGAGATGGTACACCGGTACAAATAGTCCCGCATGTTCGGGGCCTCGGGGTGATCGTTGACTCTGCCCTCTCTTTCAAGATGCATATCCAAGCCCTTGTCTCCTCCTGCCCACTGCAACTCAAAAACATTTCCACGATCTGTACATTCCAAGAAACTGCAAAAATGTTTGCGCACGACCTCATGATCTCCCGCCTCCACTATTGCAACCTTCTACTCTCTGGCCTAACCTTTAGCACCCTTGCACCATTCCAATCTATCCTAAAGTCTGATGCCCGAGTAATCCAACTGTCCCTCTGTTATTCCCCAGCCTCTCCTCTCTGTCAGGCCCTTCACTGCCTTCCAATTGCCCAGAGGCTACAGTTCAAAACCCTAACTATGACAGACAAAGCCTTCCACAACCTGTCTCCATACATCTGCAACATGGTCTCCCAATGTCTGACTGGGTCATGGCTTCCTCTACGCTAACCCAGTGTGCCGTCAGTGAGATGTACTATCCCTGCCCACATGCACTTGTCCAAGTGTCCGTGTTAAGGTGCACTTTCCCTGTAATAGTATTGTAAAGGACCCGGGTAATGTTGTGGGACACGTGCTTAGTTGTGTAATGTCATGTCGGTAGACAGGGAAAAATTGTGGCAGCTGGGTAACGAGTACCTTGTGATGGTCACCGGCATCAGGTTGCGGAAAGCTTACGTCTTCCACCGGACTAAAATGCAACATTTCGAGCGCAAGCAGATGGGAAATGTGTGAATTTAGTACTGTGGCATTGGCTGCTTATTTCCACTTGCGTTCCAAAGACTGGGGTATGGACAACTGAATGCTGCTCTCAGACAAGGACGTGGACATGCTTGTTGATGGTGCTAGTTGAGTTTGTGTGCAACTGCAGATGCAGGGCATGAGGCATCTTTGCTTGCATGCACAACATCGGAAGAAGCAGTGGTATCACCCGCAGATACTGTTCATGGAGCCTTGTGTTCAACCAACAAAGTCGGGTGCTTTGCTGCCATGTGCCTGATCATGCTTGTGGTGGTTAGGATGGGAGTTTTACTACCCCTGCTAATCCGGGCATGGCCGTTTGTGCAAATGGCCTTTTGGGGGTTATCGGCAGTCTTTAAAAAACAACCAGGGTGTTACGGGGACATTCAGTGTCTCCCTTTCCCACACCACCTCCTCACCTCAACCACGGTCTTTCGGTGTTCCCCAAGGCTCAGTTCTAGGACCCCTACTCTTCTCCATCTACACCTTCGGCCTGGGACAGCTGATGAAATGGAACGGTTTGCAATATCATCTGTACACCGATGACATGCAGATCCACCTATCTGTACCTGACATTACCTCCTTACTGACCCAAAACCACACGTCTTGCCGCTATTTTATCCTTCTTTTATGCTCGCTTTCAAAAAGTGGAAATGGATAAAACAGAATACATCATCTTTCAACCATCTCATGCTAAATAGACATGAGAGCTGTGTATGCATCATTCGGTACCACTTTAGTAAGAGGGAAAGTTTGCCCAAAAGAAAATGATTTTCCAGACATTAACGGCCTTTTTTGCACATTTGTTGCAGCTGTGATCTTCATCTTCTTGGTGTGGTAAATTTCAAAGTCGTCATCAATATCGTCATCGTCCATATCTTGTAAAGAGTAAATCTGGTGTTTCCCATGGTCGTGGTTATCTACGTTTAGTGGCATTCCTTTAACAGTGTTCGTTACACTAGAACAAATAATTTTCGACTGTGACATTTCAATATTATTGGTAATATGTATGGGTGAAGATTAAGAAGCTTGTGTCACGGGAGTGTTTATAGTTACGGACGGTGCACTCCTCTTTAAACTTTGTTTTTCACAAGCATCCATCAGTTTGTTTGGTTTTCCTCCAAGACTGATCTGCTTTCTATAACTTAGTGCAGCGCCCCAGAGTCCTGGTCGTTGCAGTAGCATGGTCCAGCCACTAAGGGGGGCCATGCTGCGTTCGATGGCACGGAAGGAGTTCTCTGAGCAGGTATCACAGTCACCAATACATTTCACAGCTGGGCCTCCGGGGGGAGCTAAGGGTGCTATTCATTAGGCCACTCCCCACCATAGTGGGTAAACTGGGGGTCAGGCAGGAAGTTAGAGAGAACGCTGATGGGATTGAACGGAGCAACACCTGGTGGCAGAGGGTGTTGTGAAGGGAGAGACTGTAGGGTCTCTGCCAGGGGTGGGATCCTGGCAGAGGCTTGGCATGGAAAGAACGTAAAGGGACCGTGCCTGCTCAGCATAGCGGCGGTGCCCAAGGAAGGACTAAGAAGCAAGATAGATTGTGCTGAGTGAGAAACGAAATCAAGCGAAAGGAGATACCAGTGAGGGTTGTGCTGAAAGAGGCAGCACCTTACTGAGGCGCACTACCGGTGGCCGGAACGCCGAGGAGGTAAAGAGTTTCAAGCCATACCTCAGACCTACGGCAGGGCAGTTAGCTTGAGGCGGACTGTCTCACGCATCACCCAGGAAGGCAAAGGGGGGTACCAACAGGAGAGGGGCGCAGATAGAGTCCCGGAAGATCTCCGAGCCTCCCCGTCATACGGGTGCGTTCCTACCATAGTATCTGGAGGGACGAGGAAGATCATTGCGAATTAAGTTGTTGTGAGGGAACACGAGAAACAGACACAACAGTTGTGGGGTACTTTCCGTAAGCACAGCAGGGAAGGACTGCAACACATAGCGCTAGAAGGAAGGCACCGATTTCCACCTGCAAGGAGAGCTCTGGAAGTGCCATTGGACCGGCCGGACTTGCGCAGCCTGGTGAGCCGTATTCCGGACTGAGGACCCAGAGAGCTTCAGTAAAGAGGTAAAGAGACTGCAACCTGGTGTCCTCGTTATTTACCGCGACCTGCACCCCACAACTGCACCGCTACAACATCACTTATTGCACCGGACGTCCCCCACTGACAGACAGGGCCACGGACCGGGTCTAGCCACCGTGACAACCCCAGGACTGAGACCTAGAGGCCCGGCTCCGGGTACCCCTCGGCCCTGCGGCGGTGTGGGGGCACTCCAACTTGGCGTCACGAACAGGATCTACTTAAGCCTGAAGAATCAGGTCATGTGTGCCTTGGAACTGTGATTTATCGTGCTTGGACTGTGCTTTATTACGAGGACTGTGTGTTGCCACTTGCCGCCAGAAGTTCCCGCCAAAACCGCCGCCATTACAGCGCTAAGGAGAGCGCAGGAGAAGAAGAAGGGCGTGGAAGTGGGCGTGAACAAGCTGAAGAGCGCGAAAGACAATGGCCGCCCAGTCTAAATATCTCGGCCCCTTGAGGACGTGTCCGTCAGCAGCCGAGATCCGCCTCCTGATCCTTAATGGTGGGCAGAGACAACGAAAACGAAACCGCCCACGAAGAAGAGAGCGGGAAAAGGACCAGGAAGGAGGAGCGAGCGACATGGAGGACGCCATGGCGAGCCGCTCGGAGCCGGAGCGTGGGGTCGGAGCAGAGGACTCCCCCAGCCACCCGGAGGGGCACCGCAACCAGGCCTCCACTGCTGATGCTGAATTCCTGCAGGCCGGAGTGGACGAGCTCAGCGACCGACCCCGGCGGACGCAGCTGAGCACCGAGGCCGGGTGGAAGAAGGCCATCATCAGGAGCCTCACCGGACATCTGTCGGCAGCCTCATCTGGTCCGGAGCAGGGAAGAAGTCCCAGCGCTCCGAAGCTGGAAAGCAAGGCCCTGCCGGAAAGCGAGGTGCTGCAAGCAGAGATGACAGCGTCGCAGAACAAGGCCCTGCAACCAGCGTTCCAGATCCCAGCGGAGACGGAGCAGACAGGCACCGGAGGAACCGCATCTGAAGCAGGTAGGAAGAGCCACCCTGCCGTGACGACCGACACCACTCCAGTGACTGCTAGTGCCACAGTTGCTGACTCCGTTCCAGTGACTGATCTTGCAGCAGCCGCTATCGCTGCGCATGATTTAATCGTACGTGAAAGACGGATTAACGGCGTTTGTCCAGCACTGGGTGTAACCCTGGACCTCACTTTGCCCAGGCCAAGAAGGGTTAAGTGCCAGGTGCAGCCCTGGAAGCCGTCCAACTAAGCCTCGGAAACCTGAAACTGTAAATAGTTAACTGTTTATTTCCTTGCTGATTTGCTGCTAAAACCCGTCCTGGTTTTAGTCAAAAGACACTTTGCGAAGAAACCGTTCCTACTGGTCCTAGTTAAAGACACTTTGTGAAGATACCGGACCGGAACTTTGCATGAGACTGGTAGGCTGAGAAGACGAGCTACCTCAGAGAGACCTGGTCCCCTCTTAAAGGGGATGTGAAGAATTGTACTTGAAAGCGATACTGTTACAGAACAGTAATGTGGTAATGATGCCTTGAAAAGAAAATGTAACTGTTTTACATGCCGAGTTATATGTGTTGAATTTGTTAAAATGTGAAATTTGAATAATGTTTTGAAGACCGGAAGGATGCAGAGAGCCCGTAGGGGTAGAAGTAGAGGTCTGCATAGTTGAAAGTAAGAGAAGTAATAATGAGGGTGAGGATAGAAGGTAAACCCTGCGTCCCCATTGAAAAGTTACTTTGTTGCTAAGGACAGAGAGTGAACCCGTAGGGGTTAGAGAGTGAGTCCTTAAAGGGGCCGAGTAGAGCTGGCTCAGAGTTCTTCAACCGAAAGGAATGTTATGTCTATACTGTGTATAGTAGCGAAAGGCAGTAGGCCCTGGCTGAACAGGGCGGTCCTGTAGAAGAAAGGAGAGGCAGTAGGTCTGGTGCCGTAGGGACAGGCGGTCCTGCAGGTTCACAAGAAGGAGAATGTAAAGTTGAAATGCCTTATAATGTGATTATAGGAAGGCCTTTGATAGACTAAGAGTGTGAGTTTCTTAAAGGCAATGTTAAGTTATTATTTCAAAAATTGCACTAAATAGAATACCCGGTTGGGTAACAGAAGTTATTTATACTCTGTAAATTATAAGGTTAATTATGTTTGTAACGTTACAAGTGTCCTCACCTCCCATAAAGGGAAGCCTACTTAAGTATACTTATTGTTATTTGCACTCAACAAAATTGTATGTCTTTTTGCTAACCTGTATTGTTGGTTTTCTTCCCAGTCCCGGAGTACTGTGTTTAACCAGGGGGGAGTGCAGCGCCCCAGAGTCCTGGTCGTTGCAGTAGCATGGTCCAGCCACTAAGGGGGGCCATGCTGCGTTCGATGGCACGGAAGGAGTTCTCTGAGCAGGTATCACAGTCACCAATACATTTCACAGCTGGGCCTCCGGGGGGAGCTAAGGGTGCTATTCATTAGGCCACTCCCCACCATAGTGGGTAAACTGGGGGTCAGGCAGGAAGTTAGAGAGAACGCTGACGGGATTGAACGGAGCAACACCTGGTGGCAGAGGGTGTTGTGAAGGGAGAGACTGTAGGGTCTCTGCCAGGGGTGGGATCCTGGCAGAGGCTTGGCATGGAAAGAACGTAAAGGGACCGTGCCTGCTCAGCATAGCGGCGGTGCCCAAGGAAGGACTAAGAAGCGAGATAGATTGTGCTGAGTGAGAAACGAAATCAAGCGAAAGGAGATACCAGTGAGGGTTGTGCTGAAAGAGGCAGCACCTTACTGAGGCGCACTACCGGTGGCCGGAACGCCGAGGAGGTAAAGAGTTTCAAGCCATACCTCAGACCTACGGCAGGGCAGTTAGCTTGAGGCGGACTGTCTCACGCATCACCCAGGAAGGCAAAGGGGGGTACCAACAGGAGAGGGGCGCAGATAGAGTCCCGGAAGATCTCCGAGCCTCCCCGTCATACGGGTGCGTTCCTACCATAGTATCTGGAGGGACGAGGAAGATCATTGCGAATTAAGTTGTTGTGAGGGAACACGAGAAACAGACACAACAGTTGTGGGGTACTTTCCGTAAGCACAGCAGGGAAGGACTGCAACACATAGCGCTAGAAGGAAGGCACCGATTTCCACCTGCAAGGAGAGCTCTGGAAGTGCCATTGGACCGGCCGGACTTGCGCAGCCTGGTGAGCCGTATTCCGGACTGAGGACCCAGAGAGCTTCAGTAAAGAGGTAAAGAGACTGCAACCTGGTGTCCTCGTTATTTACCGCGACCTGCACCCCACAACTGCACCGCTACAACATCACTTATTGCACCGGACGTCCCCCACTGACAGACAGGGCCACGGACCGGGTCTAGCCACCGTGACAACCCCAGGACTGAGACCTAGAGGCCCGGCTCCGGGTACCCCTCGGCCCTGCGGCGGTGTGGGGGCGCTCCATTAGCATCTCACGAAAATGGTGGACTTTGCCCTTTAGACAGACACGTGCGTCATTGGTTTGGCAACATATTTTTAACAGGCATTTTTTAGGCCGAGTCAAACACACGAATCTGTTACACCGATCTTCTGACGGGCATGAAACACATTCTGGTAATTGGTGGTGGCTAAACGACATTGCAGGCTGTATCCTGGATCTCATACCTCCCATAGCCACCGCTGTTATTAATCATGTACGTTCCCATTCCTGTCATCACCATGCCCCTTTTCATGATCACTTCATCCAACGATTCGTCCGCCATATTTTTACTAAAAACCTGCACGTTCCCAGCAGCAACTGTGTATGAAACCACTTTACAGTTTTGGAATGTGCTTATGATGCCCGTAAACAATGTTTTTAAAAAAATTGCCCCCCCCCCCCACGGGGAAATGTTTGCCAGCCCGTGCACTTAGTGTATGGGCATTACAAGTCTAGGAGACCCGCTCCTTTACATTGGGCCTACTTTTTAATGAGGCCTTCCTCCACCTCTCATCATTTTCCACCACTAGATCATCAGGGTTCATGTGTTCCGTGCTGCTACAGACAGTCAATTTTTTGGAAAGGGTGTCTAGGATGCTCATAGAATGTTTTCAATAAATGTATCGCCCTTGGGGGAAATGTTTATCAGCCCATAGGCACTTAGTGTATGGGCTTTACAAATGTAGGAGACACAATCCTTTCCATTGGGCCTAGGCTTTAACGAGGCCTTTAGCAATGTCTCCTCATTTTCCACCACTAGATCACCAGGGTTCACGTGTTCCGTGCTGCTATAGACTGTCAATTTTTGGGAAAGGGTGTCTAGGATCCACATAAAATATTTTTAAAAAATTAACCACCCATGAGCAAATGCTTGTCAGGCCAGGCACTCCATTACAAGTCTAAGAGACCCACACCCCTACATTGGGCCTACTTCTTAACTCCTGCAATGTGTCCTTTACCTGCCACTAGATCACCAGGGTGAAAGTGCTCTGTAAGGTGCATTTTGGGCAAGGTGGCTGTGATGGCACTATTTTAATTTGTAAAAAAGGACCCCACATTGGGGAATTGGGCATGACATTACATTGGGCCTGCTTCTTCATTCTGTCTCCTGCAATGTGTCCGTTAACTGCCACTAGATCACCAGGGTGAATGTGCTCTGTACGGTGCATTTTGGGCAAGGGGGCTTTGATGGAACTATTTTAATTTGTAGAAAAAGGACCCCATATTGGGGAATTGGGCATGACAGTACATTGGGCCTACTTCTTTCTGTCTCCTGCAATGTGTCCTTTAACTGCCACTAGATCACCAGGGTGAATGTGCTTTGTACGGTGCATTTTGGGCAAGGGGGCTGTGATGGCACTATTTTAGTTTGTAAAAAAAGGACCCCACATTGGGGAATTGGGCATGACATTACTTTGGGCCTACTTCTTCATTCTGTCTCCTGCAATGTGTCCTTTAACTGCCACCAGATGACCAGGGTGAACATGCTCTGTACGGTGCATTTTGGGCAAGGGGGCTGCGATGGCACTATTTTAATTTGTAAAAAAAGGACCCCACATTGGGGAACTCGGCATGAATCCGGAATTGGGCACACACCACATGGCCAGCTAGATTTGTTAAATGTTACAATGACATTTCCCAGTGAACGCATTTGTAGTGGTTGAAAGCAATGTTAACGTTGAAAAATGCTTCAAAAACGCTGCATCTGAACTAAGCCTAAGTGGGGGAGGAAATTTTCATTCTGGCATTAATAATTTGGCCTTACAGGCAAGTCATTAACCTGCAAAGGATGTACCTTAACATATTTCCCAGCAAAATCCGTTTTGGTTTCGTTTTAGTGTGTTTTTGGTGGTACCGGGAAAAGTAGCATGAATCTCGTAAAAAATTATTTAAAGCTGTGAACTAGAAGTCATGAACGCTTCCAGGGGCGATCCCTATGATGTTCCTGTGTCATTTGAGCAGTGTTTCCATCATTTTCAGACGTTTTTAGACCTTAAAAGGACCCCGGGGGATCACGGTAAAAATACTTGGGTCTCCCATAGACTTACATTGGGTTCGTTGTTCTGGCCGAGTACCCGAGTATTCCAATCTGCTCGACCCGAGCAACGAGCACCCGAGCATTTTAGTGCTCGCTCATCACTAGTCACTACTCATATTGGCATCAGTGATGTTAAACCAGGACATGTTTCCTCCAGCACTCAACGTGTTGAAAGGATTAAACTTGCTAGCATGGGCTGGTTTTAGATGGGCACCCATAGAGTTGGTGGGCGGGTGCTCCCCATATCTTATCTCGCTTGTGTACTGAAAGGACCTGCGATGATGTTACAATCATGTGATCATCACATGGCTTAGGTTAAATAACTGGACATGAGAGTCAGTGGGTGTTATGTCTTGGGAGAGAAGGAACTGCCATGCGGCTCCAGGAGGAGTTGAGTCTTTATGTGTTACTTGCGGGTGAATCCAGCATGGAAAGGACTCTTTTGAACTCTATATTTATTTTGTTTTGCCATTAGGCCAGAAAGGCCAGTTTTGCTTTATTCAATGCTGCTATGGTTTATATTGTCTTTTAATAAACCAGCAAGCGATTTACTTCAAGAGGCGTTCCTGCGTCTACCTGTGCAAGCAGCCAAGTGAGTCAGTCAGACCATCACAATATATATATATATATATATAAACTATTTTAGATAATTTATATACTACTGACAAACTACCGCAAAAGTACATTTAAATAAAAGGAAAAAAGGCTATAATAAGGCTTTCTATTATGAGTCTTATTAGTCTTATTAGTAGGTGAATGGCACTGTAATAAAAGTAACCTGTCCTTTTTCCTACAGCTCCAGGGAGCAGCCATGGAAGCGGCCTTTGCGCCATCCTATGCTAACCTGTTCCTGGGGCTGTGGGAAAGGGACCTTCTCCTGTCAGATAGGCAGTCGTCGATGGACTGCGTCCTTCCCTGGACGCGGTACATCAACGACATTTTCTTGATCTGGCAGGGGTCTACTGATGATTTGCAAGAGTTTCTGGTGGGTCTAAACTAATGATTTCAATATCCATCTTACCTATACATCAAACTTAGACTCGGTGGAGTTTCTGGATGTAACAATTAAAGGGGCCCTACCAGAGAAATATGTACAGATGTCTATAGGAAACCGACATCCACGAACGTGTTGCTACATGCCTGCTCCTCACATCCACCACATATGGTTCGATCTGTACCGGTCGGACAATTCCTCCGTCTCCGTCAGATTTGTTCCTCTGTTGTGGACTTTGAAAGACGGGCGGAGGAGTTAAAGATATGTTTTCTTGACCTTGGATACAGTCGCTGGATGGTGAAAAGGGCCTACAATAGGGCTAGGCATTCCACACTTACAAGAAGCCACTAGTGGGTACCTAGAATTATATTTTTGGATCAGGGTAGCTCAAGTGGATATGTTCCATGTGGCCACTGCGTGGCGTGCTGCAATATTGATTGAAGTGACTCATTTGAAAATTCAAGTGGGTCCAAGTCATACAAAATAAGGAAATTTATCACCTGTACAACAAGGTATGCGGTGTACTATGCGACATGTCCTTGTAATCTAATCTATGTGGGACTCACCTCATGCCAGCTCAACGTACGTGTGAGGGAACACGTGCTGGGCATTCAAGCTGCAGTAGGCCACATGAACGTATCCACTCTAAAAACCTTACCCCACCACTTTAAGGCTGTTCATCAATGTAACAGTAATTTATTGCGTGTGAAGTGTATTGATTCATTGAATATCTATATAAGGGTGGTAAATTGTCACAGCGCCTGGCTCAATGTGAAGCCAGGTGGATTTGGACATTGCAAACTGTCCACTCTAAAGGTCTAAATGAGAACCTTTCATTTGCCCTGTTTTTGTGATATATATTCTCACGGTCCTATACACTTTGCGGTCACTATTTTGCTGTAGGGATTACACATGTGGTTTTTACATGATTTTAATTTTACTTTTATTTATTTTTTGTAGGTTTTATATTTATGATGCTATACATGTTGGTTATTTTTGTTATAATTCGTATGGTTTGGACTATTATTAATTTACAACTGATGTGGAGATATTGCCATCCGGGTCTAAGTTATGAGGAATCTCTCTGCACAGAATATCTACATGTGGGACATCCATCGCTTGCTGCCGATGCATCATTACAATTTGTTAATAATATGTTGGTCTCATATGGATATGTTATGATGTAGTAAAAAATATGAATACACATATGCACCTTGATTTAATATGTAACCTTGCTGTGTTCTATTTTTTGGATGTCTCTATTTTATATGTTAAGTGTGTTAGATTGGGGTTATTTTGTTTTTCCTTTGCTTGTTTCTCGGTATATTGCTTTGTCAATTTGAGACTCGATATTTCGGTGTCTCAGCCATTTAACATATGACTGTAGCGCTGCCCTGGACAGTACACATGCGCGCCTCGTCCCTGCTGCCCCCGCCGGCTTCCTGTGTCTTTATGTGGCTGGTCATGTGGGGTTTATGTGTTCCTGATGCTTCCAGTCACATGACGCGGGCGCCGGCTGGCGTCGCGGTTGCCGAGGCGATGGATGTGTCACTTCCAGTCCTCGGCAGCGCTACTTCCGGTACGCGCTGATACAATAAGCCCTGCATGTGTGCATTTCCTATGCCCCCTAACGAATGTGCCATCCGAAACGCGCATCGGGGCAGGTAGCTGGATCCTCTGGGCCATCAACTTTAACACCTGATAGGTAATTTTGGGAACTATGTATACAATTGATTGTGCATCACTTCTGCTTTATACCTTAGCACTCTAGCACTTTATGTCAATGTGTTGTGGCCATGCAACCTGTTATTTAATTAAATCAGTCATTGATATACTGATGAGCAGTGATGTTGCTGCTTATGGGGACATACAGTGGGGCAAAAAAGTATTTAGTCAGTCAGCAATAGTGCAAGTTCCACCACTTAAAAAGATGAGAGGCGTCTGTAATTTACATCATAGGTAGACCTCAACTATGGGAGACAAACTGAGAAAAAAAAATCCAGAAAATCACATTGTCTGTTTTTTTAGCATTTTATTTGCATATTATGGTGGAAAATAAGTATTTGGTCAGAAACAAAATTTCATCTCAATACTTTGTAATATATCCTTTGTTGGCAATGACAGAGGTCAAACGTTTTCTGTAAGTCTTCACAAGGTTGCCACACACTGTTGTTGGTATGTTGGCCCATTCCTCCATGCAGATCTCCTCTAGAGCAGTGATGTTTTTGGCTTTTCGCTTGGCAACACGGACTTTCAACTCCCTCCAAAGGTTTTCTATAGGGTTGAGATCTGGAGACTGGCTAGGCCACTCCAGGACCTTGAAATGCTTCTTACGAAGCCACTCCTTCGTTGCCCTGGCGGTGTGCTTTGGATCATTGTCATGTTGAAAGACCCAGCCACGTTTCATCTTCAATGCCCTTGCTGATGGAAGGAGGTTTGCACTCAAAATCTCACGATACATGGCCCCATTCATTCTTTCATGTACCCGGATCAGTCGTCCTGGCCCCTTTGCAGAGAAACAGCCCCAAAGCATGATGTTTCCACCACCATGCTTTACAGTAGGTATGGTGTTTGATGGATGCAACTCAGTATTCTTTTTCCTCCAAACACGACAAGTTGTGTTTCTACCAAACAGTTCCAGTTTGGTTTCATCAGACCATAGGACATTCTCCCAAAACTCCTCTGGATCATCCAAATGCTCTCTAGCAAACTTCAGATGGGCCCGGACATGTACTGGCTTAAGCAGTGGGACACGTCTGGCACTGCAGGATCTGACTCCATGGTGGCATAGTGTGTTACTTATGGTAGGCCTTGTTACATTGGTCCCAGCTCTCTGCAGTTCATTCACTAGGTCCCCCCGCGTGGTTCTGGGATTTTTGCTCACCATTCTTGTGAACATTCTGACCCCACGGGGTGGGATTTTGCGTGGAGCCCCAGATCGAGGGAGATTATAAGTGGTCTTGAATGTCTTCCATTTTCTAATTATTGCTCCCACTGTTGATTTCTTCACTCCATGCTGGTTGGCTATTGCAGATTCAGTCTTCCCAGCCTGGTGCAGGGCTACAATTTTGTTTCTGGTGTCCTTTGACAGCTCTTTGGTCTTCACCATAGTGGAGTTTGGAGTCAGACTGTTTGAGGGTGTGCACAGGTGTCTTTTTATACTGATAACAAGTTTAAACAGGTGCCATTACTACAGGTAATGAGTGGAGGAAAGAGGAGACTCTTAAAGAAGAAGTTACAGGTCTGTGAGAGCCAGAAATCTTGATTGTTTGTTTCTGACCAAGTACTTATTTTCCACCATAATATGCAAATAAAATGCTAAAAAAACAGACAATGTGATTTTCTGGATTTTTTTTTCTCAGTTTGTCTCCCATAGTTGAGGTCTACCTATGATGTAAATTACAGATGCCTCTCATCTTTTTAAGTGGTGGAACTTGCACTATTGCTGACTGACTAAATAATTTTTTGCCCCACTGTATATACCACACAACGGTTTTAAATATATGATGCTATGATGCTAGACTGTTGTATATGTACCCCTACAATATTATTGTATGGTGTTATTATGCAAGGGTGTTTATTTTGCACTCCCTTTCCTTTGTGATGCCAGCTTTCAATACTACATTTATAATACATGGATTCTGGCCCTCAGGGTCTTCCTAGCCCCTAAGTGCTTTTCATGTGTGTTTCACAGCTACTGTAATATCCCCTGCATTTTTGGTATTATTGGTTAATAAATTATAATTTTTATATTCATAATTCTCTGGACTTCTGTGATCGTTATAAGTTCTCTGTGTTTTCCATACAAAGTAGGGCTAGCACCTGTAAGCCCTATGTGACAGCATTCTAAAATGTTTTCTATATGTCCCCAATGAACGCTCCATAAAACAAAAGATAGCATTTGTTATACTCATCTACACAGCGGTCCAAGTTCGATAGGCGTCGTTGGACTTGATCTCCTCTCTATAAGCTTTATGTGGATGATGTGTTCTATGTCATCCAAACAGTGTCCTAAGAATCGCTCTCCTGTGCAGATGCACTTTTCTTCCCTGTCGAGGGCAGAGCAAAGTACTCTAATGCGCATGGAAAGGCCAATGCGCATGTGTGCTATAATACTTTGTTCTGGACTTGCCGTGGCAGATAAGTGCACTTGTGCAGGAGCAAAATGCTGAAGTTACTGTGTGGATAACATAGAACATGTCATCCCCATGAAGCAAAAAGAGAGGAAGCGCCGGATCAAGGCTAGCTATTCCCATCGGACCGGACCGCCCCATAGGTGAGTATAATAAAAGATATTTTTTTCATGGAGAGCGGATTATGGACATCTAGACAACATTCTAGAATGCCGTCACATTGAGCTTACAGGTGTTGGCCCTACTTCATATGGAAAAAAACTGGTGACAGGTTCCCTTTAACTAACAACTGTATCCCACTGTCACGACAATTAAGGAGGCCTTACATATCTTGTGTCATATACTCTATGATTTCATATTGCTTTAATTGTATGGTTATAGTCAAAAGAACGCATAAACATCAAGCAGTTTCTGCAAATTTTTGTTTTACTTGAAAAATTTACATTACAGAAAATATAAATATGATTAAAAAAGATTGGCTTCAATTTCTTACAAACAAATAATATATTACAGGAAATCATCAAGTGAAATCTTCCTTCCCTATATAGATCTGGATCTTTGGCAGTAAGCTGGTGACCTGACTTTTGTCAACTTGTTCTCTTTCATTGTAGCGCAGGAGTAAAAAACCTTCTACCAAAAATCTGTAGTGGGAAGAATTTGTCCAGTGTGAACACTATGTTTGTAGCATCATTAGATACACATATTATTTAAAAACATTACAATTACACAAAAGACCAGAATTAAATTAATACTGTTACATATAAAACATTATCAGATAATCTTTAAAAAAGATATGGCATGTTCTGTACAGTTATAAATGTATTGTAAATTTAAAAGGACATCTTAAATAATACTGTTCAGACAGAAATGGACTGCTTTGAGTTATGCAAGCTCTGCCATGGTATGAAATATAGTAGAAATGGTGATTTATAAATATCCTCTGATGTAATCCCTTCCTTGCCTAATGATTTAAATATGTTTAGCTTTTTTCCTCCTTTCTCCCTTCCTTTTTGGAAAGTGAGGAATTTAGCTGACCTTTGTTCTAGCTCAACAGTGTGATGATTTCTATATGTCAATCTCCAAATAACAACTATAATCTTTATATAGCGCTAACATATTCTGCAGCGCTTTACAGTTTGCACACATTTCTGTCCCCAATGGAGCTCACAATCTAAATTCCCTATCAGTATGTCTTTGGAATGTGTGAGGAAACCGGAGAATCCGGAGTAAACCCACGCAAACACAGGGAGAACATACAAACTCCTTGCAGATGTTGTCCTTGGGGTTTGAACCAAGGACTCCAGCGCTGCAAGGCTGCGCCAGCGTGCAACTGTATTTGGATGCTTGTGTGGGTAGTCAGGTAAGGAAATTGGTCACAATACATGATCATATGACAAACGAACTTCTGCTCTAAGCTGAGTAACAACTGGTTTATTATCACTAAATTTGGAAATGGTTATGTTGTGGGTGTACACCACAACAGGTAAGCGATGGACAACACTAAATAAATACACTTTTAAGATTTTAGTTTCTGTTGGGTCAACCATTCTTCTACACCTAGCACCTGTCCTGTCAGCTTTGTACATGTGTTAAAACATAAGGCTACTTTCACACTAGCGTCGTACGACATGCGACGAATTGCGTCGTTGCAGCGCACCGACGCAAGCCGTGAAAGCGCCGCACAACGGGGGCAGCGGATGCTGTTTTTCAAGGCATCCGCTGCCCCATTGTGAGGTGCGGGGAGGAGGGGGCGGAGTTCCGGCCGCACATGCGCGTCGGAAATGGCGGACATGATGCACCAAAAAACGTTACATGCAATGTTTTTTGGTGGCGACGGTCCGACGCAACACGACACAACCGTCGCACGACGGTTGCAACGTGTGGCAATGCGTCGCACTGCGTCGCTAATGCAAGTCTATGGAGAAAAAACGCATCCTGCAAGCACTTTTGCAGGATGCGTTTTTTCTACAAAACGACGCATAGCGACGTGGAAGTGAAAATATCCAAAAAATAAAGTAAGACTAAAACATGTAGTATGCAATGAATTGTTCCGCGTGTTAATTGAAGGCAGTGATACAACAAGAATAAAAATATAGCAAATCACTTCAAGGATGTAAGAGTGTATTTACATTACTGACCAGCATAATGTATTTTCCTATTTCTGTCAAGAGCCACTGCAAAAATTGCTAAATAGCCCTCTTACACACTGGTTCCAATGATATCAGTAGGGTGATATCTAGGCCTGCATGTTGTGCAATATACCACACTAGAACACATTATTTGTGCACCATGGTAAAGTCATCCAATGGCTTCATGTATATTGATCAAATGCTTTCTATTTTGGCTATTTGACCTATCCCTTTAAACAAACTCATACTTTATATTATATATACAAAATAATTGCACTTTTTACAATTTACAGATATTCAACAGATTATCATCAATGGCAATGTTTTGCAGTTTTATTCCAACTACATTTACAATGGCTCAGTTCAGCGTTGTCTTATTTTCAGCTTCTGACTTTCCAGTTCTCATTGCAGTCTTCTAAAAGCAGTCTCTGCGCACCTCATGAGCTTGTAGTTTCTCCAACAAATAAGTAATTTCCTTTATCATCTTCAATCTCAATGTCATGTTTGGTTCATGAGACTGAGGCAGAACACTAAAGTCTTTAAACCACCTGAGAAGGAGACTAAAAATTACATACTTTCATGGAGATTATAGAACATCCATCTCTAAAGTGGTTCCCATCTTGTTCAGAGATTGTAACTCCCAACCATCCAGAATCTGAAACTGAGTCAGTTTCACTGGGCAACATCGTAACGCCCTAGATATTTTCTCCAAGATGTTCATGTAGCTATGCAGAAAGCAAATTAAGTGCAGCAGGATATTACCAAGCTTGTAAAGGACACTGCAAAAGGTAAAGAAACAGGTTTTAATTATGATAAATGACCCTAATTTAACAAAATTGCTTTATGGTATATAGCAAGTGAGGTTTATGACTCTGTAACTTGGCCATGGAATATGAACATTTACCCTGAGCAATGCATAGCACTGAGACATATACATAAGTATGCATGAATGGGAAAGCTTGGAAGAAAAATTCCAGAAGATATGTGCAAGCATCAGGAAAGAACTTCCTAAATAGGAAAGACACTACAAAGCTTTATTGCAGTAGTCTTGTGAGCAATATAAAGCTCAAACATGGTGGCAAAACTGCCAACTTGCAAATATTCGATTCTCTGAAAACATTGCTAAGATAAGTGACACTAGAATTCTCTGAAAAAACTATAAGAGTAACTGTCATTTTAATTTATATTTCATACATTAATAATACACATGAAAATAAGCAAATTTGTAACATATCTTATCAGAGAAATCTGCTTCTTTCTCCATCAGGACTGATCATTCAATTTAAAAACCCTCAATTCACAGGTAAAATCTATATTCAGTGAACACAGATTGTTACATTACTGAGATAGGAGATAACAGTTGGATTTTATAAGATTCTACATAGAAGGGAGGGGATCTGCCCCTATCTCTTCCTTCCTCCTCTTATTCCTCTCCAAATCCGGGGATAGAGTTTGGATTTCCTGGAGAGAGAGAGAGAGAGAGAGAGAGAGAGAGAGAGAGAGAGAGAAAGAGAGAGAAAAAGAGAGAAAGAGAGAGAGAGAGAAAGAGAAAATGTGCATGATTTGAATGGAAAAATGCATGAAAACCCGGATTCGGTGGCCGGATTCATATTTTCACCTCACGTATTATCAGTTTTTCGCCGGATCAGTCGCTGGGCGTTTTTTCACCGGACAGAAAAAAACGTTCCTATAAACGTTTTCTCTGGCTGCCGGAAAACTAATCTTAGACGGAACTGGCAAAAAATGGATGAAACGTGAGGCCATCCGTCGCAATCCGGCGCTAATATAAGTCTATGAGAAAAAAAACGGATCCGGTGGCAACTTTTGCCAGATACGTTTTTTCAAAATTCGACAGATTGTGCCTGACGACAAAAACCTGATGTGTGAAAGTAGCCTTAGAGCTGAGATGTAGATCTCTGTATAGCCCACCCCACATCACTGATTACCTGCATTCTGTGTACAATGTATAGTAACAGAAAGTTGCTAATCAGTGTATGGTTGGACGATGAGGCCAGTTGTCCTGTAGTAATAATGTCCTGCTGATAAAACACTGATTTTATTGAAACAGACAGTAAGTGACCCCTCACTGGAATTGGGCTCTTCTCCACTACATCATGCTCATCTCGGATTACATAGAGAACCTGCTGATAGGCTTTAACTGAAGAAACTATATTTGATTAATTACATATATAAATATGGATGTCACATGAATGACATACAGTTTTAAAAAATGGACACATGGATAGAAAACACATGACAATATGTATGAAAATTGTATGACGACGAAAAATAGGACAACTTTTCATATGCTCATCTGACCATTGGCCTAAAGATACAATATTTATTGTTGTTATGTTCCATAACAACTATACATACTTATAAAAATATAGGTCAAAACTGAGAAAACATATCTATGCATTGAATTCTGTGTTTAGGTTTGACTTGAGTACTCATCTCACAAACAAGAGAAGTGGTATTGCCTACACAACATCACCACCTAATATAATTACCCTTTGTGATTGTAAATTTAAATGCAATAAAAAGTTAAATTTTACAGGAGGCATTGCTACCTAGTGCATGGTTCTCAGGTCCATCGCTAGGTACTGATGTTTCTAACCCAGAGGTGAGGCACTATCTCCCTCCCGGCAGTGAAGATTGGTCTAATGGAAATGTCCATCAGTTCAAAGCACTGACCATTTCCTGGTGCTTTAAGAAGTTATTCTGTGTAAAGGGACCTCAAGCATTTAAGTTATTCCTCCTATTATTGGAATGACACAATAGTAATGAAAATATCTGGATACTGCAGCTTTTTCTGACTCTTTTGGAAAATTAGCAAATTGAAGGGCCTAATGTCATAACAATTGCAATGCTGGACAATTGCCTAAAAATATTTATTAAGCTTGAAGAAGAAAAGAAGAGCAATAAAGGAATGACTTATTTAATGTACCCTTGTTTGAGAAAGTCAGTAATGAAAATGTAATTCTTTATATCCCAGGTCAGTTCTTTTTCTGATTTCCCACTCTTTCTAGTCAGGAGAAAACATTTATCTAACCCCACAAATCATAATCAGTCAGGCAATCAAGCACATCAAGGCTCCATGGAATACCATTTCCTTGAAAGGACTTATCAATCCATCTGGTGAGTACTCAGCCCTAACCAAACCTGATTAATTATTCATCTTGGCCAAGCAGACTTTGATGCTTGTTGAAACAAGCCCTATAGATGCAGGACCTAATTATCTAATCCAAGTACATTAGGATTCTGCCTATTTGGGTGTCAGATCTACAAATAACTACTGATCCATTAAAAGTACGGAGATTAAGTTTGAGTATGATGCTCTTTTGTTGTTCTGTATAGAATATTTGTAAGCAAACGTTAAATGTACATTTCCACTGCTGTGCAACTGTCTATAAAAGAAAGGTACTTTTAATTTATTATTTTCTGGAAAAGTATTTATATCATCTTCATGGATAATTCTATATTACCCAGACTGACTTCATGTTCCTTTCAAGGACCCGGTAGAATATAGTCTTCCAAACTGTCAGGATTAGTTTTACCTGTTTGCTAGAGGACATGTTTGATAATGTGCTGATGCTGCCAGTATCTGTGACAACCATCGTTGATGGAAAGCGTGATGTGTGTGAATACTGGGGAGGTTCCTGTTTATGTGCATACACTGTAAGTGAAAGAGAAAAATAATAAACATGGACATTAATCCTATATTTCATAATATGCAATGGAGAAATGTCATTAACCACTTGCTAGGATATCAATATTGACATATCTAATAAACACCTAAATACCTTCAGAATGTAAGAAATTTGCTATACATGAATTAATTATCTGATCAAGTCTTCCCATTGAATTTGACCTGTACATTTCCCAATGGCATAAAGCTATGGTACCCCACACACTATCATGTGGTTGTGTAATGATCTGCTTAAGAGCTTATTCATACCTCAGTATTTTGTATCAGTGTTTTGTGTGTCAAAACCAGGAGTGCAACGTACAGAGAAAAACTATAAATGAAAGACTGACACCTGTTCTGTGTTTTGAAGACACTCCTGGTTTTGGCATATAAAAACCTATCAACATATCAACATTACTGATGTGTGAAAAAAGACTAAAAGGAGCAAATTGATATTGTAAATCTACAATAGATACATTTGTTTTAAACTTGACAGGGATTTTTAACATGAATTTCACACCAAAATCTATATTAACCCCTTACTGGCTTAGCCAATTTTGAAGCGAACCTGTCACCGATATAAGATACAGCCACCACCTTTCAGGGCTTATCTGCAGCATTCTAATAATGCTGTCGATAAGCCCCCCCTCCCCCCCCCCCAACCAACCTGAAAGATAAGAAAAATAAGTTTTATCACCGTGATAAAAAGGAACCGATAGGAAAAATTCCCTATTGTTGCCGGGTACCGGCCGACAGATCTCAACGTGCGCACTGCGCATGCCCCCACCAATATTTTCCAGGAAGATGACGCAGAGGGCTGGAGGACAGATCAGGAGGGTGGAGGTTTCGGGGGCTTTGGGGACTCCATTTCTCTCCTCTCTGATGTGTTAGATCATATCAGAGGAGATAGAAATAAATTGTAAATCAGCCATTTTTTGTGATCACCATTATTCGATGAATAACTAATTAGCAAAATAAATAAGGATTTATTATAGAACCATAAATAGGACTAATACAATATACTTGTGAATAGCAGTAGTATTTATGTGAATGAGAACAATTCCTTATAATAAATTCTTATTTATTTTGCTAATTATCATTACTAATTATAAGGAAATAAAGATATTTATAAATCTAATACGCTATCAACTAATATTGGCAGCAGTAATACAGTAATAACTACATCCTACCGTCACCTTTCATAGATATAATCTAACCTCATAGGATTTTCTTTCCCCATGTCGACGTCATTGAGATAATTCTAATATAAGACTATCTAAGACTATTGACTGGATAATATAATATTTTGGGGACCCCAGTCTAGAGTATAATTATTCTCTTCCCTGTTTTGTGCTTATAAATACTAGTTTTCAGGATTAGTAATTTAATCATTTATGATAATTTGAAGGGTAATAATAAAAATTATATTTTATCATTTATTCATTCACTCCCTTTTCACTTCTCAATGGAAAAGTTAAATAATTATTCTGATATAGCGAGCAATGAGTGAATGTGGCAAAAATTAATAATCCACAGTTCACTCAAATTTGGCCAGGTAATTTGATTTGAATCTCATCAAATGTTCCTTATTATGCTCTGGGGTCTCTTCAGACTCTAGTATAGTAGATACTGACCCACACAAGTGGCTCAGGCAGTGCAGCTCATACAGGATGGCACATCAATGCGAGCTGTGGCAAGAAGGTTTGCTGTGTCCGTCAGCGTAGTGTCCAGAGGCTGGAGGCGCTACCAGGAGACAGGCCAGTACACCAGGAGACGCGGAGGGGGCTGTAGGAGGGCCACAACCCAGCAGCAGGACCGCTACCACAGCCTTTGTGCAATGAGGAACAGGAGGAGCACTGCCAGAGCCCTGCAAAATGACCTACAGCAGGCCACAAATGTGCATGTGTCTGCACAAATTGTTAGAAACCGACTCCATGAAGATGGTCTTATTGCCCAACGTCCACAGATGGGGGTTGTGCTCACAGCCCAACACCATGCAGGACGCCTGGCATTTGCCACAGAACAGCAAGATTGGCAAGTTCGCCAATGGTGCCCGGTGCTCTTCACAGATGAAAGCAGATTCACGCTGAGCACATATGACAGATGTGACAGAGTCTGGAGATGCAATGGAGAGTGATCTGCTGCCTGCAACATCCTTCAGCATGACTGGTTTGGCAGTGGGTCAGTAATGGTGTGGGGTGGCATTTCTTTGGAGGGCCACACAGCCCTCCATGTGCTCGCCAGAGGTAGCCTGACTGCCATTAGGTACCGAGATGAGATCCTCAAACCCCATGTGAGACCATATGCTGGTGCAGTTGGCCCTGGGTTCCTCCTAATGCAGAACAATGCCAGGCCTCATGTGGCTGGAGTGTGTCAGCAGTTCCTGCAAGATGAAGGCATTGAAGCTATGGACTAGCCCGCCTGTTCCCCAGACCTGAATTTGATTGAACACATCTGGGACATTATGTCTCGCACCATCTACCAACGTCACATTGCACCACAGACTGTCCAGGAGTTGGCGGATGCTTTAGTCCTGGTCTGAGGGGAGATCCCTCAGGAGACCATCCACCGCCTCATCAGGAGCATGCCCAGGCATTGTAAAGAGATCATAGAGGCATGCGGACGCCACACACACTTCCTTGTTTTGAGGCATTTCCACTGAAGTTGGATCAGCCTGTAACTTCATTTTCCACTTTGATTTTGAACATCATTCCAACTCCAGGCCTCCGAGGGATATTAGTTACGATTTACGTTGATCATTTTTAGGTTAGATTTTTCTGAACACATTCCACTATGCAATTAATTAAGATTTACAACTGGAATATTTAATTCAGTGATATATAGGATATGAGATTTTAGTGTTCCCTTTATTTTTTGGAGCAATGTATGTACAGTATATACAGTACAGACCAAAAGTTTGAACACACCTTCTCATGTAAAGATTTTTCTGTATTTTCATGACTATGAAAATTGTAAATTCACACTGAAGTCATCAAAACTATGAATTAACACATGTGGAATTATATACTTAACAAAAAAGTGTGAAACAACTGAAAATATGTCTTATATTCTAGGTTCTTCAAAGTAGCCACCTTTTGCTTTGATGACTGCTTTGCACACTCTTGGCATTCTCTTGATGAGCCTCAAGCGGTAGTCACCGGGAATGGTTTTCACTTCACAGGTGTGCCCTGTCAGGTTTAATAAGTAGGATTTCTTGCCTTATAAATGGGGTTGGGACCATCAGTTGTGTTGTGCAGAAGTCTGGTGGATACACAGCTGATAGTCCTACTGAATAGACTGTTAGAATTTGTATTATGGCAAGAAAAAAGCAGCTGAGTAAAGAAAAACGAGTGGCCATCATTACTTTAAGAAATGAAGGTCAGTCAGTCCGAAAAATTGGGAAAACTTTGAAAGTGTCTCCAAGTGCAGTGGCAAAAACAAAGAAACTGGCTCACATGAGGACCGCCCCAGGAAAGGGAGACCAAGAGTCAACTCTGCTTCTGAGGATAAGTTTATCCGAGTCACCAGCCTCAGAAATCGCAGGTTAACAGCAGCTCAGATTAGAGACCAGGTCAATGCCACACAGAGTTCTAGCAGCAGACACATCTCTACGACAACTGTTAAGAGCAGACTTTGTGCAGCAGGCCTTCATGGTAAAATAGCTGCTAGGAAACCACTGCTAAGGACAGGCAACAAGCAGAACAGACTTGTTTGGGCTAAAGAACACAAGGAATGGACATTAGACCAGTGGAAATCTGTGCTTTGGTCTGATGAGTCCAAATTTGAGATCTTTGGTTCCAACCACCGTGTCTTTGTGCGACGCAGAAAAGGTGAACGGATGGACTCTACATGCCTGGTTCCCACCGTGAAGCATGGAGAAGGAGGTGTGATGGTGTAGGGGTGCTTTGCTGGTGACACTGTTGGGGATTTATTCAAAATTGAAGGCATACTGAACCAGCATGGCTACCACAGCATCTTGCAGAGGCATGCTATTCCATCCGGTTTGCGTTTAGTTGGACCATCATTTATTTTTCAACAGGACAATGACTCCAAACACACCTCCAGGCTGTGTATGGGCTATTTAACCAAGAAGGAGAGTGATGGGGTGCTATGCCAGATGACCTGGCCTCCACAGTCACCAGACCTGAACCCAATCGAGATGGTTTGGGGTGAGCTGGACCGCAGAGTGAAGGCAAAAGGGCTAACAAGTGCTAAGCATCTCTAGGAACTCTTTCAAGATTGTTGGAAGACCATTTCTGGTGACTACCTCTTGAAGCTCATCAAGAGAATGCCAAGAGTGTTCAAAGCAGTCATCAAAGCAAAAGGTGGCTACGTTGAAGAACCTAGAATATAAGACATAATTTCAGTTGTTTCACACTTTTTTGTTAAGTATATAATCCCACATGTGTTAATTAATAGTTTTGATGCCTTCAGTGTGAATGTACAATTTTCATAGTCATGAAAATACAGAAAAATCTTTAAATGAGGTGTGTCCAAACTTTTGGTCTGTACTGTGTGTATATGTATATATATATATATATATATATATATATATATATATATATATATATAGTAGAATTGGAACAGCACAATGCTCACCAGTGGGTGCCTAGCCTCCTGGGTTGGGTCGACCACTTCTCCACCCAAAATGTATACAATAAGAGCAAAGGAAGGCAGCACTCCAAACACTTTTCAAGGTGAAAAAAAGTAGGGTTTGTTGAGCCCACATCTCTTGTGCAACGTTTCGGCTCACACTGAGCCTTTTTCAAGCCTTGCACAAGAGATGTGGGCTCAATAAACCCTACTTTTTTTCACCTTGAAAAGTGTTTGGAGTGCTGCCTTCCTTTGCTCTTATTGTATACTAGATGGTGGCCCGATTCTAACGCATCGGGTATTCTAGAATATGTATGCGTAGTGTATAGCACAGCCCATGTATTATATTGCACAGTCCACATAGTATATTGGCCAGCGCACGCAGTACGTTGCGCAGCCCACGCAGTACATTGCGCAGCCCTCTCAGTAAATTGCGCAGCCCTCTCAGTAAATTGCGCAGCCCACGTAGTACATTGCGCAGCCCACGTAGTACATTGCGCAGCCCACGTAGTACATTGCGCAGCCCACGTAGTACATTGCGCAGCCCACGTAGTACATTGTGCAGCCCACGTAGCATATTGCGCAGCCCACGTAGCATATTGCACAGCCCACGTAGTATATGGCCCAGCCACGTAGTATATTGCGTAGTAGCACAGCCCACGTAGTATATTGGGCAGCCACGTAGTATATTGCCCAGCCAACGGAGTATATTGCCCAGCCCATGTAGCATATTGCCCAGCCATGTAGTATATAGCAGAGCCCATGGAGTATATTGCCCAGCCTATGTAGTATATAGCAGAGCCCATGGAGTATATTGCCCAGCCTATGTAGTATATAGCAGAGCCCATGAAGTATATTGCCCAGCCTATGTAGTATATAGCAGAGCCCATGGAGTATATTGCCCAGCCTATGTAGTATATAGCAGAGCCCATGGAGTATATTGCCCAGCCTATGTAGTATATAGCAGAGCCCATGGAGTATATTGCCCAGCCGAAGTAGTATATAGCAGAGCCCATGGAGTATATTGCCCAGCCGACGTAGTATATAGCAGAGCCCATGGAGTATATTGCCCAGCCTATGTAGTATATAGCAGAGCCCATGGAGTATATTGCCCAGCCTATGTAGTATATAGCAGAGCCCATGGAGTATATTGCCCAGCCGACGTAGTATATAGCAGAGCCCATGGAGTATATTGCCCAGCCTATGTAGTATATAGCAGAGCCCATGGAGTATATTGCCCAGCCGACGTAGTATATAGCAGAGCCCATGGAGTATATTGCCCAGCCTATGTAGTATATAGCAGAGCCCATGGAGTATATTGCCCAGCCTATGTAGTATATAGCAGAGCCCATGGAGTATATTGCCCAGCCTATGTAGTATATAGCAGAGCCCATGGAGTATATTGCCCAGCCGACGTAGTAAATAGCAGTGTGGGCATCACATGCCTGGTAAAAAAAAGAAAGAAAATAAAAAATCGCTATATACTCACCTTCCGGAGCCTCCGCATCCAGAACCGGGCTTTCCCGGTTGCGACGCGCCGGTGACTGATCCATGCTGCGGTCTCGCGAGATGATGACGTAGCGGTCTCGTGAGACCGCAACGTCATCATCTCGCAAGATCGCAGCATGGAGCAGACACCGCCGCGTCGCAAGAGGGAAAGTCCGGTTGTGGATCCAGGGGCAGCCGGACGGTGAGTATATAGCGATTTTTTATTTTGTTTTATTATTTTTAAACATTAGATCGTTTTACTATTCATGCCGCATAAGCAGCCTGAATAGTAAAAAGTTGGTCACACAGGGTTAATAGCAGCGGTAACAGACTGCATTACACCGCGGCATAACGCAGTCCGTTACCGCTGCTATTAACCCTGTGTGAGCGGAGGGGAGTATGCGGGCGCCGGGCAGTGAGTTCGGGGAGTAAGGAGGGGCCATTTTCTTCCGGACTGTGCGCGTCACTGATTGGTCGCGGCAGCCATGACAGGCAGCTGCCGAGACCAATCAGCGAACGAATAACCATGACAGAAAGACGGAAGTACCCCTTAGACAATTATATAGTAGATATATATATACCGTATATACTCGAGTATAAGCCGAGATTTTCAGCCCAAATTTTTGGGCTGAAAGTGCCCCCTCGGCTTATACTCGAGTCATGATCGGTGGTGGGGTCGGCGGGTGAGCACTGTCATATACTTACCTAGTTCCGGCGTTCCTGTCGCTCCCCCTGCCTGTTACACTGTCTCCGGGTGCTGCAGCCTCTTCCCCTGAGCGGTCACGTGGGACCGCTCATTAGAGAAATGAATAGGCTGCTCCACCCCCCATAGGGGCGGAGCCGCATAATTCATTTCTCTAATCAGCGGTGCCGGTGACCGCTGACAGAGGAAGAGGCTGCGGCACCGAAGACCAGCTGTCCGGGGGAAGGAGCGGGACGCCGGGAGCAGGTAAGTATTGCATATTCACCTATCCTGGTTCCACACGCCGGGCGTCGCGCCATCTTCCCGGCGTCTCTCTCTCCGCTCTGACTGTTCAGGCAGAGGGCGCGATGACGCATATATTGTGCGCGCCGCCCTCTGCCTGATCAGTCAGTGCGGGGAGACGCCGGGAAGATGGCGCCGAGGAGCTGCAAGACAGGTGAGTATGTGTTTTATTTTTTTTTATTGCAGCAGCAGCTATGGGGCAATAATGGACGGTGCAGAGCACTATATGGCACAGCTATGGGGCAGAGCACTATATGGCACAGCTATGGGGCAGAGCACTATATGGCACAGCTATGGGGCAGAGCACTATATGGCACAGCTATGGGGCAGAGCACTATATGGCACAGCTATGGGGCAGAGCACTATATGGCACAGCTATGGGGCAGAGCACTATATGGCACAGCTATGGGGCAGAGCACTATATGGCACAGCTATGGGGCAGAGCACTATATGGCACAGCTATGGGGCAGAGCACTATATGGCACAGCTATGGGGCAATGGTGCAGAGCATTATATATATGGCACAGCTATGGGGCAATGGTGCAGAGCATTATATATGTGGCACAACTATGGGGCAACGGTGCAGAGCATTGTATATATGGCACAGCTTTATGTGGAGCATCTATGGGGCCATAATGAACGGTATGGAGCATCTATTTTTAATTTTGAAATTCACCGGTACCTGCTGCATTTTTCCCCCTAGGCTTATACTCGAGTCAATAAGTTTTCCCAGTTTTTTGTGGCAAAATTAGGGGGGTCGGCTTATACTCGGGTCGGCTTATACTCGAGTATATACGGTATATATATAAACACACACATTTTGTTACTTTTTTTTTTATTACATGATAAAAACAGAGAATCTCATGTTTAAATATCTAAATATCTTTAATTACATTCAAAGGAAGCAAGTATATCGACAAGCATAGTGGAAAGAATGCCTAAATGCATGCAAACAAAATAGCAAAATTTAGCAGAGTACTCACTGTGAGAATTCTGAAGATGAGTCATGGTAGCCATAAATGGTTGTTGTACCATATGACCAGAAGACTGTTGCATTATAGCCTGTTGATGTGGACTCTGGAGTTGTGGTGAAAACTGCACCGACTGTAATGCTGCTAGGCTTCCGGCAACACTGTTGATGACAGGAACACTCTGTGCCTGTGTGGTGTTTAAATCTAAAGGCACAAACACAAAAGCATTACAACTATTTCATCAATATTCGTCACTTGCATACCATACCATATTTTAATAGCAAGCAGTAAACTGCGACATATTCAAAAACAAATGTACCATTGAGATTGAATGTCTCCAGTTCTTAAAAGGTATGATTTTCTTAGTTCTCCCCTTAAAGGGGATGTGTGTTCTTAGAAGGAAAGTCTGCAGTCACTCTACGTGATGTGTACACTGTCACGATTCCCCTGTATTCACCATGTGGGTGGGCAGTCATGTGACTGTATGTGGGCTCCATAAGATACTAGGCATATTTCCTTGTTCCACATAGGGACAGAAGCAGACGATTTAGAGCATTCTCCTCCATACCGCACTTTATAAAGGTACTGTTTACTACTTACAGTAGGTACTGATGGTCTATCAGACCCGTTGCCACTATACTAACTGGGAGTGTTAGTCCTGGTGTAATTATTCACGTCATTTTATCTCTATTGTTTAGCATTCCAATAGGCTCAGTCCACGAGACAATATCAGCCTGCACTAAGGGTACTATCACACAGTGCAATTTTGATCGCTACGATGGCACGATTCGTGACGTTGCAGCGTCGTATGATTATCGCTCCAGCATCGTAGACTGCGGTCACACGTTGCAATCACGGCGCTGGAGCGATGCCGAAGTCCCCGGGTAACCAGGGTAAACATCGGGTTACTAAGCGCAGGGCCGCGCTTAGTAACCCGATGTTTACCGTGGTTACCAGCGTAAAAGTAAAAAAAAAAAAAACGTACATACTCACCATTTGATGTCCGTCAGGTCCCTTGCCGTCTGCTTCCTGCTCTGACTGAGATCCGGCCGTACAGTGAGAGCAGAGTGCAGCGGTGACGTCACCGCTGTGATCTGCTCTCACTTTCCGGCCGGCAGACAGTCAGAGCGGGAAGCAGACGGCAAGGGACCTGACGGACATCAGATGGTGAGTATGTATGTTTTTTTTTTTTTTACTTTTACGCTGGTAACCACGGTAAACATCGGGTTACTAAGCGCGTCCCTGCGCTTAGTAACCCGATGTTTACCCTGGTTACCAGCGAACGCATCGCTGGATCGCTGTCACACACAACGATCCAGCGATGACAGCGGGAGATCCAGCGACGAAAGAAAGTTTCAAACGATCTGCTATGACGTACGATTCTCAGCAGGGTCCCTGATCGCAGTAGCGTGTCAGACACTGCGAGATCGTACCGATATCGCTAGAACGTCATGAATCGTGCTGTCGTAGCAATCAAAATTGCACTGTGTGACAGTACCCTAAACCTTCTAGTGTATACATGTGCTTGCACTTTGGTATATGCAAGAGACACACACGGCGATTAAAAGAAGGCACCAGCAGGCTAAAAAACTTTTCTTTGTATCCCACGTAAATTAGTTTTGTTTTGATATGTACTTTTCTATAAACACTATAATGGGGAACGATTTAAGATATTCCATCACCTCCTTCAAAGCACAGCAGATTCACCTTTATAAACAATTTTATCTTTGCAACAAGTGGATTAGTCAGACTACCTGCAGCTAGGCTAGGGGTCAAGTCAGGAGCACCATTATGGCAATATATAATTCAGTGTTTATACATGTATCTTAACCAGGGGTGGAAAATGACAGCTCAGAGCATGAAACCTGTTTAAGCCCCTCTCCTTTTATGGTTTTATGGCAACCAAGATAGATATATATATACAGTATATATATATATATATATATATATATATATATATATATATATATATATATATATATATATATTGGCATTGTGCCTACGCTTTGTGTTGGGGGACACTCGCTTGGCACAGGATTAACGTAGTCAGGCACGGTTTTCTCTCATATATCAGTCTATTTGGTTTATTTAGGCATCATAAACCACATAACATAAAGTCCATTTCATTACATCCATGAACATATCACGACCACTAGTCTGTTCATGCAGCAGATAAACGTCTCTGCCGTATATTACAATCCCCTTGTCCAGGGTTACCTTCCAGGAGCTCTGCTCCTCACGCCGTCTCCTTGTCAGTCCTGTCTTTGACAACAAAGAAGCCGTCCCAGGCTCTGAGGTACATGGTCTCACCAGGTGCTTCCAGGAACTCTCCACTCACAGGAGCTTCTAACACAGATCGTCCAGGTCCACGGTCTCTCTAGGTGCTTCCAGGAAGTCTCCACTTACAGGAGCTTCCAACACAGACCTGAATTTTTCCAGGACCTACAGTACAGACCATTCAGGTCCAAACACTCTCAACCATGTGACCCACACCCTGGTCACATTATGAAGCTGCAACCACCCCCACAGGTAGAAGGTGTGTGTATGTGGCTAGTTCGACCCGCCCAGCTCTTCAAACTAGCCCAGTAAGTCTCCCTCTATAAACTATACAAATACTTGTGGGACTACAGGTCCCAGAACAACAATACTGCTGCTTACCACGCAGACTTCCTCTGCGACACATACTGGCCATTTACAATCCTGCCGGACTTTGTCTCATCACCACAGTTATATCCACAACTGCCATGCATTCTAATGGCCTCAATACGCCTCCATGCATATTCTGAAGAGACCATGCAGCAAGGGTCACTCCATCACAATATATATATATATATATATATATATTGTGCATATACTGTATATATATATTGCATAATCACCTCTCACTATGAATATTACCATCCCTTACTACATAATGCCCTCTCTTGCTTTTGCTTTGTACAGCGTGGTTCCTTACGTATCAGAGTCTCTTATCATTTTTGTTATTTCGGCATGTCTCTACTTCAAAGCATTCAGTCTTGTCAGATATAAACTGATATGACTACTGATGGAGCATTGGTGCTATGCATGACAAAAAATATAATTCCATGTAATAATGGGACAGCACTGTACAAAACAATAGAGGAAGCTATATAATAAGGGACAGCTCCATCCAGACGCATAGCTAGGGTTTCAGCTTGAGGTTGGGGGGGCAAAAAATCTGAGTGGGCCCCTAACCAGGTAATCCTGTCTACAGCTACGTGGTGCGCCCTAATTGTGAGTATAGGGGAACATCACCAGATGACCGCACTGTGACTGAAAATAAATCTATATACAAAAACAAACACTGATATTATTATATGGAGACCATATAGTGGTAAATACTTGTCCTGCAGACCATATAAGGGTATGTCCACACGTTGCAGATTTGCCGGCGGATTTTTCTGCACTAAATCCGCAGGTCTTGGCAGAAAACGCAGGTGCGTTTTTTATGCGGTTTTTGCACGGTTTTGATGCGTTTTTGCGCGGTTTTTGATGCGGTTTTGTATGCGTTTTTGAAAGGTAAATAAAGATGTATTATTGAACAAAAAAGAAAAGATTTGTGATGTCATGTCTTGTCCAACCTCTTTTACATTTGTCCAACCCACACTTCATTACACACATAGGTAAACCAAAAATGATACACAATACACAGTGTGTGATAAGACACCTGTGCCTGTATGGGAGATTACTCGCAAAAGAAATCCCATGCAACTACAATAACTGAACCCTATATAGACACATTGCAACAAAAGGGATCGTACCAAAACAAATCTTTATTGGACAAAATACACAAATAAAATGGTAACAATAGTGATTGGGATACTCTGAAGGTGACAGCTACACCAGAGCCGCAGGCAAGAGGAAAAAAGACATGCTTGATATCAATATAAGAGAAAGCCACCTCTGTATCAGTGCATATATACTAGTGAACCACAAAGTTATAACACTAGGCTGGTGAAAAACGTCCAGTAAGCACATAACACCAGAGCAAGGAAATAGTATAAAGTTACAGGAGCATAATTACCTCAAAACCGGGGGTGGCGCCGCAGGTTTTGAGGTAATTATGCTCCTGTAACTTTATACTATTTCCTTGCTCTGGTGTTATGTGCTTACTGGACGTTTTTCACCAGCCTAGTGTTATAACTTTGTGGTTCACTAGTATATATGCACTGATACAGAGGTGGCTTTCTCTTATATTGATATCAAGCATGTCTTTTTTCCTCTTGCCTGCGGCTCTGGTGTAGCTGTCACCTTCAGAGTATCCCAATCACTATTGTTACCATTTTATTTGTGTATTTTGTCCAATAAAGATTTGTTTTGGTACGATCCCTTTTGTTGCAATGTGTCTATATAGGGTTCAATTACACACATAGATAGACAGACAGATAAATAGATAGACAGACAGACAGACAGAAGGAATGAAATAGATAGATATAGATAGATATATGGATAGTTAGGCTACTTTTGCACATCAGGTTTTTGCCGTCAGGCACAATCCGGCGAGTTTTGTAAAAAACGGATCCGTTTTTTTTTCCGCAGTATCCGTTTTTTTCTCAGAGTTGTATTAGCGACCGGATTGCGCCAGACGGCACATGTTTCATCCATTTTTTTGCCGGATCCGTAAAAAAAAACTGTTTCCGACAGACGGAGATAACATACAGAGGAAAGTTTTTTCTGTCCAGTGAAAAAACGCGCAGCGACGGATCCGGCAAAAAATGTATGAAACAGATGTGAAATCATGAATCCGGCCCCCAAATCCATTTTTTCATGAATTTTTTCCATTGAAATCATGCACATTTTTCGTTCTCTCTCTCTAAAAAACGGATCAGTTGCATCAGTTTTTCACTATTTGCAACAGATCCGTTTTTCCACAAATTCACCGGATCCTGCCTGACGGAAACAAACTGATGTGTGAAAGTAGCCTAACTATCCATATATCTATCTACATCTATCCATCAGGCAGGATCCGGCGAATTTCTGAAAAACGGATCCATTGTAAATGTTAGTGAAAAACTAATGCAACTGATCCATTTCTTTTTTTTTTAGAGACAGAGAATGAAAGATATACATGATTTCAATGGAAAAAATGCATGAAAAAACGGATTCGGAGGCCGGATTCATCATTTCACATCTCAGTTTTATACATTTTTTGCCAGATCCGTCGCTGCGTGTTTTTTCGCCTGACAGAAAACCGTTCTTCTGTACGTTTTCTCCATCCGCTGGAAAAAACTTTTCTGACGGATCCGGCAATAATCGGATGAAACATGTGGCCATCAGGCGCAATCCGGCGGTAATACAACTCTATGAGAAAAAAAAGGATCCGACGGAAAAAAACGGATCCGTTTTTTTCAAAACTCGCCAGATTGTGCCTGATGGCAAAAACCTGATGTGTGAAAGCAGCCAGATATATGGATAGATACATCTATGTATCTATAGATATATCTATCTATAAATATACAGTATCTATAGATAGATATATCCATAGATATATAATAGCGAGGCCGATGTTTCTTAATGAGCGTCTAATTTAAAAAAAAAAAAGGAAAAAATGGCGTGGGCTCCATTTGGGCAATTTTCTGCAACAGAGGGGGAAAGCCGACGGCCGGGGGCCAATATTTGTAGCATGGGAAGGGGTTAATACCCATGGCCCCTCCCAGGCTATGAATATCAGCCCGCAGCTGTCTGCGTAGCCTTTACTGGCTATTAAACTAGGGGGACCCCAAAAAGAAAAATTATGTGGGGTCCCCCTATATTTTAGAGCCTTTCTGGCTATAAAATATAGGGGGACCCCACGTCATTTTTATAGCCAGAAACGCTAAGCAGACAGCTGCGGGCTGATATTCATAGCCTAGAGAGGGGCCATGGATATTGCTCCCCCCGGCTACAAATACCAGCGCGCAGCCGCCCCAGAAATGGCGCATCTGTGAGATGCACCAATTCTGGCACTTAGCCCCTCTCTTCCCACTCCCGAGTAGCAGTGGGATATGGAGTAATAAGGGGTTAATGTCACCTTGCTATTGTAAGGTGATATTAAGCCGGGTTAATAATGGAGAGGCGTTAATAAGACGCCTATCCATTATTACTCCTAGAGTAGTGAAAGAGTTAAAAAAAATTAAGACACAGCCAGAAAAAAGTATTTTATTATTCTTAATTTAACCATACTTACTGTCAGGACATTTTTATTACCTTTTGTGCATTACTGCCCTTTTCCAAGATGGCGTCTTTGGTCTCATGTGCACTGTGTCTTCCTGCTATAAAACTCCACCCCAGCCTTCAGTCTGTGGTAGAGTATTCTGCCTTGCATCCAGCTCCTGACCTCTGATTACTCCCTGGCTATATACCTACTCCTGTGAACATGCGTGGTGATCCTGCTACTCTGATCTGAGTTCCTGCTGCTTACACCAGTTTCCAGTAATCCTCCTTCATCTGCTGCTCGTGTTTACTTCCATCTGCATTTGCTGGACATGTAAGCTGTTTCTGCTCTGAAAAAACCTGAGACTATTAACCAGGCCTCCCTGGTTGAGCTAAGATATGATTTGAACTGCCTTATAAGCTTATCTATCTGTGTTTGGACTAAGACAAGGATTTATTCGTGTCAAGTATCCTCAAGAATAACTGTGCTTCATAGACTTTCTGCTTGATTGCATTTTCCTCTGAAGTTTCCTATAGACTGCTAAGCTGCATTTAATATTTACACCAAGTGTTGTGGACTTGAGTTTCTCTCTGCACCTGTTTGAATCACCGTGTGATAATATAGACTTTACCACTTATAAAACTGTGTCCTATAGTTGTCTTGTTCCACGCAAAGAGTCTCCTGAGTTATCCCCTATAATTATTACACTTACCATACTTGAGCGCCTGCAAAAAACGTAAAATAATAAACCATATACTCACTTTCCGCCGTAGTCCAATTAATAACGAGGGTCCCACGACGATCTCCCCTATAGAACAGTGACATTGGGTGATGTCACTGCCCTATAGGACCTCCAGTGACACACTGACAGGAGACAATGGCTCCTGCAGTGTATATCTGAGGTTACCTTAGTTCAGGGTCTCACTTTATGGCATTGCTACGTGGGAATTTTCTCACACAGCAGTGCCACAAGTGAGACTAAAGACTATTTTTTTACAGTGGTGGAGGAATACAGTGCAGAAGGATATCTTCCGTCATTGTATTCCTGGAGCCCCTAAAGAGTGGTCGCATCAGCTGATGCTGCTGCTCTCCACGGGAGATCGTCATGGGACACTCGTTTTCATTGGATTTCTGCGGATCAGGGAGAATAGTGTTTGTTTATTATTTTAATATTTTTTACAGGTGACACTGGCTTCGGGGATCAAGGTGACAAGTGATGGTGAGTATGTACTCTATGTTATATGTACTGTATGTCTATATGTATGTATTGTATGTAATGTATGAATGTATTGTATGTAGTATGTATGCAGTATGTATGTAGTATGTATGTAGTATGTTGTATGCATGTATGTATGTGTCATGTCAGACGCTGTTCAGACCAGGTTGTTCGACAGACAGCGGTAATTCTGCTTTTGACCACTATTTGCTCATTGGTGTCGGCTAGATTTTATCTAGCTGTTCCGGGGTTAATTTACCTGATCCTCGGATTGGAAGCTGGGCCATGCCCATTGCCTTTAAATAGCTCTCCTGATCATTGGGTGTCGCCGATTATAGCTTCTGTCTTGTGCGTTGTTATCTCGGTCTGCAGTAGAGAGCTGTTATGATCCTTAGTGGCTGAGGATCACAGAATGAACTAGCTAAGTTACTGAACATAGAACAAGTGCTAGGGAGGTGGTAACTGGACTGACGGCAAAACCTGATCCTGACCAAACACACTGAAGGTAGCCGGTGAACGTGCCTAAATTCCTGGACGTCTCGACGCAGCCTGAGAAACTTGCTACCCCTATAGAGAAAGTAAGACCTCACTTGCCTCAGAGAAATGACCCCAAAGATATAGGAAGCCCCCAACAAATATTAACGGTGAGGTAAGGGGAAAATACAAAACGTAGAAATGAAAACAGATTCAGCAAATGAGGCCCACTAATACTAGATAGCAGAAGACAGGCAGGGAACTGTGCGGTCAGTAAAAAACCCTATACAAATTATCCACGCTGAGAATACAAGAACCCCCACACCAACTAACGGTGTGAGGGGAGAAACTCAGCCCCCTAGAGCTACCAGCAAGCAAGGAAATCACATATTAGCAAGCTGGACAAGGACAAATAAATAACCAAGAAACATATTGAACACTGATGAGCAAAAAATAACCAAACAGAAAACTTAGCTTCTCTTGGAGAGACTGATAGCGAAGGAATTCAGGAGGATCAAGATAGCACTGAATACATCGACAGCAGGCAAACACTGAAAGTCCAGGTGAGCTAAATAGGAAACCAGCTAACAGATAACGAGACAGCTGATCCGCCTCAGACCTGCAGAAAGACACAAAGAGCCACCAGAGGGAGCCCAAAGACAGCACTCACACAGTACCACTATTGACCACAAGAGGGAGCCCAAAAACAGAGTTCACAACAGAGAGCTGGTTGTTGGAGATTCGTTGCTGGTGGTGTATTTTCCTTTGTCTTATTTACTCCTTCCTATATTTGTATTTATTTTGCCCTGCACATTTATAGTGTATTCCTGAGTGACTGCGGCGTGGTGTATATTTTCCTTTATCCTTGTCTGTGCTAACTGTGGGTATTGGAGAATTACCTCTTCACTGGGTGGTGGGCGGAGGTTTCAGCTTAGAGTTGAAACAGGAGGCAGGGTGAGGTTCGAGGCCTGATCATGCACACCATCAGTGTAAACTTCAGGTAGAGGGTCAGCCAGGATTTCCCTAGTCTGAGGGAAATTGCAGGGGCCCGGGTTATTAGCTCTCGCTCACCTAGTCTCCCCGTGACAGTATGTTGTATGTATGTATGTAGTATGTTGTATGTAGTATGCAGTATGTATGTAGTATGTTGCATGTATGTATGTTGTATGTATGTAGTATGTAGTATGCATGTAGTATGTATGTAGCATGTTGTATATATGTATGGATGTATGTTGTATGTAGTATGTATGTAGTATGTATGTCATATGTATGTAGTATGTATGTTGTATGTATGTAGTATGTTGTATGTATTATGCATGTAGTATGTATGTAGCATGTTGTATGTATGGATGTATGTTGTATGTAGTATGTATGTAGTATGTATGTAGTATGTTGTATGTAGTATGCATGTAGTATGTATGTAGTATGTTGTATGTATGTATGTTGTATGTAGTATATATGTATGTGGTATGTATGTAGTATGTATGTATGTAGTATGTATGTATGTAGTATGTATGTATGTATGTAGTATGTATGTAGTCCCATTGGACGATGCCTGCACACACACAAAGACCCCCGGCAGCCCGCACAGACCCCCGACAGGACCGCACAGACCCCCGACAGGCCCGCAGATTCCCGGCAGCCCACACAGACCCCCGAGAGGCCCGCACAGACCCCCGACGGTCCCGCACAGACCCCGCCCGCACACACAGACACGCACAGTCTCCGCCCACGCACCAACCACACTCCGCCCACACTTTTCCCCCCTCCCGATCTGCAGCGTTTCACCACAGCTAAACCCCAGATCTTTTTTATATCTGCGGTTTTGCTGCGGAAGTGCCCGGCTCAATACAAGTCAATGGGTGCAGAAACGCTGCAGATCCGCACAAAGAATTGACATGCTGCAGAAAAAACAACGCTGCGTTTCCGCATGTTTTTTTCCGCAGCATGTGCACAGCGGATTTGGTTTTCCATAGGTTTACATGGTACTGTAAACTGCATGGAAAACTGCTGCAGATCTGCAGCGTCAAAAACACAACGTGTGCACATGGCCTAAGAGATCACAGTACAGTAATAGATGGTGACTTACAGCTGACGTTCTTTGTGTTGGAGTCGTTCACTTCCCCATCTAACCCAGACCATCATGACAACTTCTCCAGCCAGGACACGGCTGCACAGATTACAGCAAAGACACATCTGACTTCTCACACTTCCTGCACCGTCCATATCTATCCCCAACCTGTGCATACTACTCATTCTGCTGATACCCCAATACTGAGCCACTGCTGCCATATGTGTCCTACAGCACCTGCTGTGTAGTACAATCACAGTGCTCCTCTTAACGTCCCACCTAATACTGCCACCACTGTGCCCCTTACATAGTAATAATGACTTCTTTGAGCTCTGTAGATAGTAAAATTCCCCCCTAAAAATATTAATGCTCTGTGCTAGTGCCCACCACATTTTGTCTCTAAAAGTAATAATACCCCATATGCAACTTTGATGGTCACAATACTCCAAGTGCCCCTATAACAATAATGCATAAGTGCCCACTTAACATTTAATAATGTCCGAAGTCCCCCCATGTACAGTAACAATGGCCCCAGCATCGCTGATGTCAGCAGGCGGTCATGTAATGACTTTTGGCTTCTCTCAATTCTCTTCTACTGAGAGAAGCCAAACCTTTCTAGTCGACACATGCACATAGCAATCATGTGGTTGTATGACCATCTGATAACGCCTATGAATGCAGACATTTATTCAAGCTATAATTAAATTTATAATAATAAATTGCTTATTATTAAATTATTAAAGCAGCACTCCAGCAGGTTTTTTTCACCTCTGGTGCTTTAAGCGCAAGTTCCCTGCCCCGGTAATATACTCATCCTCTGGTGTATTCACCTTTTTTTTGCTACAGCTCCATTCCCGCAGATCAAACTTGTGAGCGCAGCTTCTGACTTTCCAAACGTTAGAAACTACATCACCAGTGCTCAATGTAAGTCTATGAAAGACATAAAGGGGCGAGAACGAAGCCCTCATACATTTACATTGATTAAGAGACCTCTGCACCGCTCCCTGAAACACTGGAGTAGCGGCCAGGTCACAAACTGCAGGAGTTGAAGCCAAGTGACGGCGAAAACAGATGAAAATGCCAGAAGGCGAGTATCAGACAGTTGGTAGAGGTCTTGGATTTTAAGGCACCACTCCAATGGTGAATTAAAAAAAAAGCTGGAGTGGTACTTCAAAGGGAATCTGTCACTCCCCGGGACATACACACATGGTCAAAATTGTTGCTACCCCTCGTTTAATGACAGATCGCCACCCTTGGATATGGAGTACTGATAAAATTGAATTCATGTTTATTCAAGAAGGCCATGTTTAGCCCTCTCCTGGTTATTTCTTCCATTTCCCATATGTATCTGCATGTAGGGTCAGAATCTAATCTTTAATAGGTTTGTGTATCACTTAGGGTACTGTCACACTTTGCAACTTTCCAATGATCACGACCAGCGATACGACCTGGCCGTGATCGTTGGAAAGTCGTGTGGTCGCTGGGGAGCTGTCACACAGACCGCTCTCCAGCGACCAACGATGCCGAGGTCCCGGGTAACCAGGGTAAACATCGGGTTACTAAGCGCAGGGCCGCGCTTAGTAACCCGATGTTTACCGTGGTTACCAGCGTAAAAGTAAAAAAAACCAAGCCGTACATACTCACATTCCGGTGTCCTTCAGGTCCCTTGCCATCTGCTTCCCGCTCTGACTGAGTGCCACCGTAAAGTGAAAGCAGATCACAGCGGTGACGTCACCGCTGTGATCTGCTCTTACTTTCCGGCCGGCAGTCAGTCAGAGCGGGAAGCAGACGGCAAGGGACCTGACGGACACCGGAATGTGAGTATGTACGGTTTGTTTTTTTTTACTTTTACGCTGGTAACCACGGTAAACATCGGGTTACTAAGCGCGGCCCTGCGCTTAGTAACCCGATGTTTACCCTGGTTACAAGCGAACGCATCGCTGGATCGCTGTCACACACAACGATCCAGCGATGACAGCGGGAGATCCAGCGACGAAATAAAGTTCCAAACGATCTGCTACGACGTACGATTCTCAGCAGGGTCCCTGATCGCAGTAGCGTGTCAGACATATCATATGGATATCGCTGGAACGTCACGGATCGTACCGTCGTAGCGATCAAAGTGCCACTGTGTGACAGTACCCTTAGGAGTCGCATGGACTCTTTCAGATATTGATCATAATCTAATACTACTACCCCCTCCCCCTTCCTTTATCTGCTGGGCGTATAACAACTCCTTGGTTTTCATGTAATTGTTAAATAGCTCTCCGTTCATGAACAGTCAAATTATACCTGTAGTTAGAACATCTCTTGTCACTAATCCATCTTATATCATCTACACACGTGATCAAAACTGTTGGTACCCCTCGTTTAATGACAGAAAAACCCACAATGGTCACAGAAATAACTTGAATCTGACAAAAGTAAAAATAAATAGAAGATCTATGAAAATGAACAAATGAAAATCAGACATTGCTTTTCAACCATGCTTCCGCAGAATTAAAAAAAAAAAACAACTCATGAAATAGGCCTGGACAGAAATGATTGTACCCTTAATATTTTGTTGCACAACCTTTTGAGGCAATCACTGCAAACGATTCCTGCAACTGTCAATAAGACTTCTGCACATCTCAAAAGGTATTTTGGCACACTCCTCAAGAGCAAACTGCTCCAGTTTTCTCGTATTTGAAGGTTGCCTTTTCCAGATGGCATGTTTCATCTCTTTCCAAAGATGCCCAATAAGATTTAGATCAGGGCTCATAGAAGGCCACTTCAGAATAATGTGGTATTCTGTCTTTATGCTAGTGATTTCTTCCATGCTCTGGGGCGTGCGGTGCTTGTAAGAATTCCCTGCCTCTTCTACTCATTACAATAGTACCCCCCCTCCCAAGCAGGTTAGTTATGGCCCCAGAATCCCACACCTGCCTTGCACTCTCTCAAAAATCCATACCTCATCCTCCCTTCTGAGGGCGCTGCATTCAGGGATCTTCTGTGCAGGCGAGTCACTGTGACCTCTGGTGTGCATGCCGATAAGAGGCTATCCCCCCCCCCATTAATTTTGTTAAGAAACAACAGTTAACCAAGACTAATTTAGAGGCTTCCAAAGTTCTACTCTCCTGCCCATCAAAAAATTACAGGCCTAAGAAACACAGATTTCTACCACTGCTAGTCAGCGCTGCTAAACATTTAATCACCTTGCATTGGAGAGATATTTCCACTCCAACCATGGCAGAATGGATTTCCAAGGTTGACCAAATCTCGCGGCTTGAAGAATTGTCCAGTTGGGAAATGAACAGCCACGACCTGTTCGAACGGGTTTGGTCCCCTTGGAGGAAATTACGAGCCACCCTGTCTGTTTAACTTGCCTGCATATTTTACTGTATGCTTAATTCGTTTAAGTTGTAACTGGTTGTACTTCCATTGAATTCTTTTTGTTATTTGCTAGGACTCAACTTATGGTACCATTTCAAGTTGTTCTAGTTGAAACCCCCTGACCTCTCCGTTGTTCTATCCCTTGTCACTTGTTCCCTTTCCCACCCTTTTCTCCCTTTAACCTTAAACCCCATCTCTGTCCCCTCCCCTTTTCCCTATATACCTTCCCTCTTCCCACTTTCTAACAATGTGGTTCTTGAAACTTCAATGCTGATTTCTTGTACAAGATTCGCAACTTTTGTGATTTTGCTTCTGTGCCTACGTTTGTTTATAAATAAAGAATTTACAAAAAAAAAAAGATGCTCTCCCCACTTCCTCCTTGCATAATCATTGCTAGAATCCATGGATACATGGGGATGACTATGCATGGAGAAAATGGGGAGAGCATCTTATCGGTGCTCACACTGGAGGTCACTGGAGTGGAAGTCGACGGCGCCTGCGCAGAAGATCCCAGAATCCAGCGCTCCCAGTAGGGATGAAGAGGTACATATTGTTGAGGGAGTGCAGGGCGCAGGCACAGGATTTTGGGGCCTTAACTGACATACATGGAAGGGGGGTAAGTATTAATGGAGACAGGGGACAGGGATTTCTCACAGCACCGCACACCCCGGACCCTGGAATAAATCATTAGTATAAAGACAAAATATAACATTTCTCATCAACAAGACCATTAATATAAGGCAGACAGATAGAACTAGTGTAACATTTCTATTACCTGTATGCCCATATTAATAGGTCATATATGTCCCGGAGGGTGACAGATTCCCTTTAAATGTGATGCAGCTCATGGTTACTATATAGTGGTTTGTTATACTAATACTTGTAAAAGACCCAGCTGGTAATTATCAAAAGCCCCCTACCTTCCCATCTTCAGCCCCCGGATAGCAACTTTTACATGTAATAGAGTGCATACTATCTCCTAGCAAAACAGTATAATCAGCCCCCCGGTGTTCGCAGCCCTCACAATACCCTCAAAATCTCACATTCACCCCCAGAGCCCTGTCCCCCTCCCCCACAATACCCCATCCTCTCAAATTCACCCCCAGTGCCCTGTCACCCTCCCCAACTTCAGCCCCCACAATACCCCATCCTCTCACATTCACCCCCCCAGTGACCATGACATGCCTACAATTAATCTAATATATAAAGCTGAATGTGTGTGTGTGTGTGTGTGTGTGTATGTATGTGTGTATGTCCGGGATTGGCATCTGCACCGTCGCAGCTACAGCCACAAAATTTTGCACAGTCACACGTCTGGACCCCGAGAGCTTCATAGGCTATGTTGTGAGGCGAAATTTTAACCCGGCACGTTCCAATTCACCAAACAATTTTGCCCCTATCTACATAATGAGAAAAAAAAGTGAAAGGAAAAGTGTTGGAGGCAAATTGACAGCTGCCCGATGTGAACAAGGGGGACTTAAAGAATGACAGCGATGGCACCAAAGAGTATATGCCGTACAGTTGCTAAGGTGGGGCCCTGACATGGGATACTCACCACACACGGGGATATGAACACACACACAAAAAGCGCTACACACTACCACGTGCTTGAACACATACAGTGGGGCAAAAAAGTATTTAGTCATTCAGCAATAGTGCAAGTTCCACCACTTAAAAAGATGAGAGGCGTCTGTAATTTACATCATAGGTAGACCTCAACTATGGGAGACAAACTGAGAAAAAAAAATCCAGAAAATCACATTGTCTGTTTTATTATCATTTTATTTGCATATTATGGTGGAAAATAAGTATTTGGTCAGAAACAAAATTTCATCTCAATACTTTGTAATATATCCTTTGTTGGCAATGACAGAGGTCAAACGTTTTCTGTAAGTTTTCACAAGGTTGCCACACACTGTTGTTGGTATGTTGGCCCATTCCTCCATGCAGATCTCGTCTAGAGCAGTGATGTTTTTGGCTTTTCGCCTGGCAACACGGACTTTCAACTCCCTCCAAAGGTTTTCTATAGGGTTGAGATCTGGAGATTGGCTAGGCCACTCCAGGACCTTGAAATGCTTCTTACGAAGCCACTCCTTCGTTGCCCTGGCGGTGTGCTTTGAATCATTGTCATGTTGAAAGACCCAGCCACGTTTCATCTTCAATGCCCTTGCTGATGGAAGGAGGTTTGCACTCAAAATCTCACGATACATGGCCCCATTCATTCTTTCATGTACCCGGATCAGTCGTCCTGGCCCCTTTGAAGAGAAACAGCCCCAAAGCATGATGTTTCCACCACCATGCTTTACAGTAGGTATGGTGTTTGATGGATGCAACTCAGTATTCTTTTTCCTCCAAACACGACAAGTTGTGTTTCTACCAAACAGTTCCAGTTTGGTTTCATCAGACCATAGGACATTCTCCCAAAACTCCTATGGATCATCCAAATGCTCTCTAGCAAACTTCAGACGGGCCCGGACATGTACTGGCTTAAGCAGTGGGACACGTCTGGCACTGCAGGATCTGAGTCCATGGTGGCGTAGTGTGTTACTTATGGTAGGCCTTGTTACATTGGTCCCAGCTCTCTGCAGTTCATTCACTAGGTCCCCCCGCGTGGTTCTGGGATTTTTGCTCACCGTTCTTGTAATCATTCTGACCCCACGGGGTGGGATTTTGCGTGGAGCCCCAGATCGAGGGAGATTATCAGTGGTCTTGAATGTCTTCCATTTTCTAATTATTGCTCCCACTGTTGATTTCTTCACTCCAAGCTGGTTGGCTATTGCAGATTCAGTCTTCCCAGCCTGGTGCAGGGCTACAATTTTGTTTCTGGTGTCCTTTGACAGCTCTTTGGTCTTCACCATAGTGGAGTTTGGAGTCAGACTGTTTGAGGGTGTGCACAGGTGTCTTTTTATACTGATAACAAGTTTAAACAGGTGCCATTACTACAGGTAATGTTGTGAATTTGCTTTTTGCTCCCTCTAGTGGTTACTAGTTTTTTGACTCTGGTTTTTCTGTCATTCCTTTTATCCGCACCTGGGTCGTTAGTTAGGGGTGTTGCTATATAAGCTCCCTGGACCTTCAGTTCAATGCCTGGCAACGTAGTTATCAGAGCTAGTCTGCTGTGCTCTTGTCTACTGATCCTGGTTCCAGTTATATCAGCTAAGTCTGCCTTTTGCTTTTTGCTATTTGTTTTGGTTTTGTATTTTTGTCCAGCTTGTTCCAAATCTATATCCTGACCTTTGCTGGACGCTCTAGGGAGCTGGTGTTCTCCCCCCGGACCGTTAGACGGTTCGGGGGTTCTTGAATTTCCAGTGTGGATTTTGATAGGGTTTTTGTTGACCATATTAGTTACCTTTCTTTATTCTGCTATCAGTAAGCGGGCCTCTCTGTGCTAAACCTGATTCATTTCTGTGTTTGTCATTTCCTCTTACCTCACCGTCATTATTTGTGGGGGGCTTCTATCCAGCTTTGGGGTCCCCTTCTCTGGAGGCAAGAAAGGTCTTTGTTTTCCTCTACTAGGGGTAGCTAGATTCTCCGGCTGGCGCGTGTCATCTAGAATCAACGTAGGAATGATCCCCGGCTACTTCTAGTGTTGGCGTTAGGAGTAGATATATGGTCAACCCAGTTACCACTGCCCTATGAGCTGGATTTTTGTATTCTGCAGACTTCCACGTTCCTCTGAGACCCTCGCCATTGGGGTCATAACAGTTTGCCAGGCCAGTATTAAATGTTTAATGCATTGCAGAAGAGGGATTATAAGAAAGAAGATTCTGAGTTTTTTTTTTTTTTTTTTTTTCTTTCTTCTTCCCCTTTACCTCAGAGTGGCTATGCTTGCTGAAGACATGAATGTCCAGACCTTGATTACAAGTGTGGACCAGCTGGCTACTCGTGTGCAGGGCATACAAGACTATGTTATCAGAAATCCTAGGTCAGAACCTAAAATACCGATTCCTGAACTATTTTCCGGAGACAGGTTTAAGTTTAGGAATTTCGTGAATAATTGTAAATTGTTTTTGTCCCTGAGACCCTGTTCATCTGGAGATTCTGCTCAGCAAGTAAAAATTGTTATTTCGTTCTTACGGGGCGACCCTCAGGATTGGGCTTTTTCGCTGGCGCCAGGAGATCCGGCATTGGCTGATCTTGATGCGTTTTTTCTGGCGCTCGGTTTACTTTATGAGGAACCCAATCTTGAGATTCAGGCAGAAAAGGCCTTGCTGGCTATGTCTCAGGGGCAGGACGAGGCTGAAGTGTATTGCCAAAAATTTCGGAAATGGTCCGTGCTGACACATTGGAACGAGTGTGCACTGGCCGCTAATTTTAGAAATGGCCTTTCTGAAGCCATTAAGAATGTTATGGTGGGTTTTCCCATTCCCACAGGTCTGAATGATACTATGGCACTGGCTATTCAAATTGACCGGCGGTTGCGGGAGCGCAAAACCGCAAATTCCCTCATGGTGTTGTCTGAACAGACACCTAATTCGGTGCAATGTGATAGTAAAACCGCAAATTCCCTCATGGTGTTGTCTGAACAGACACCTGATTTAATGCAATGTGATAGAATCCTGACTAGAAATGAGCGGAAAATTCATAGACGCCGGAATGGCTTGTGCTACTACTGTGGTGATTCTACACATGTTATCTCAGCATGCTCTAAACGTATAGCTAAGGTTGTTAGTCCTGTCACCGTTGGTAATTTGCAACCTAAATTTATTCTGTCTGTAACTTTGATTTGCTCACTGTCATCTTATCCTGTCATGGCGTTTGTAGATTCAGGTGCTGCCCTGAGTCTCATGGATCTCTCATTTGCTAAGCGCTGTGGTTTTACTCTTGAACCATTAGAAAATCCTATTCCTCTTAGGGGTATTGATGCTACACCATTGGCAGCAAATAAACCGCAGTATTGGACACAGGTTACCATGTGCATGACTCCTGAACACCGCGAGGTGATACGTTTCCTGGTTTTACATAAAATGCATGATTTGGTTGTTTTAGGGCTGCCATGGTTACAGACCCATAATCCAGTCCTGGACTGGAAGGCTATGTCAGTCTCAAGTTGGGGCTGTCGTGGTATTCATGGGGATTCCCTGCCTGTGTCTATTGCTTCTTCTACGCCTTCGGAAGTTCCGGAGTATTTGTCTGATTATCAGGATGTCTTCAGTGAGTCTGAGTCCAGTGCACTGCCTCCTCATAGGGACTGTGACTGTGCTATAGATTTGATCCCAGGCAGTAAGTTTCCTAAGGGAAGACTGTTTAATCTGTCGGTACCTGAACATACCGCTATGCGTTCATATATCAAGGAGTCTCTGGAGAAAGGACATATTCGTCCGTCTTCTTCCCCTCTTGGTGCGGGATTCTTTTTTGTGGCAAAAAAGGACGGATCTTTGAGACCTTGTATTGATTATCGGCTTTTAAATAAGATCACTGTCAAATTTCAGTATCCTTTACCGCTGTTGTCTGACTTGTTTGCCCGGATTAAGGGTGCCAAGTGGTTCACCAAGATAGACCTTCGTGGTGCGTACAACCTTGTGCGCATTAAGCAAGGTGATGAATGGAAAACCGCATTCAATACGCCCGAAGGTCATTTTGAGTACTTGGTGATGCCTTTTGGGCTCTCCAATGCGCCTTCAGTTTTTCAGTCCTTTATGCATGACATTTTCCGGAAGTATCTGGATAAATTTTTGATTGTTTATCTGGATGATATTTTGGTTTTTTCTGATAATTGGGATTCGCATGTGGAGCAGGTCAGGTTGGTCTTTAAAATTTTGCGTGAAAATTCTTTGTTTGTCAAGGGCTCAAAGTGTCTCTTTGGTGTACAGAAGGTTCCCTTTTTGGGGTTCATTTTTTCTCCTTCTGCTGTGGAGATGGACCCAGTCAAGGTCCGAGCTATTCTTGATTGGACTCAGCCCTCGTCAGTTAAGAGTCTTCAGAAGTTCTTGGGCTTCGCTAACTTCTACCGTCGTTTTATTGCTAATTTTTCTAGCATTGTGAAACCTTTGACGGATATGACCAAGAAGGGCTCCGATGTAGCTAACTGGGCTCCTGCTGCCGTGGAGGCTTTCCAGGAGTTGAAACGCCGGTTTACTTCGGCGCCTGTTTTGTGCCAGCCTGACGTCTCACTTCCCTTTCAGGTTGAGGTGGATGCTTCGGAGATTGGGGCAGGGGCCGTTTTGTCGCAGAGAGGCCCTGGTTGCTCTGTTATGAAACCTTGTGCCTTTTTCTCTAGGAAGTTTTCGCCTGCCGAGCGAAATTATGATGTGGGCAATCGGGAGTTGTTGGCCATGAAATGGGCATTTGAGGAGTGGCGTCATTGGCTCGAGGGTGCTAAGCATCGTGTGGTGGTCTTGACTGATCACAAAAATCTGATGTATCTCGAGTCTGCTAAACGCCTTAATCCGAGACAGGCCCGCTGGTCATTGTTTTTCTCCCGCTTTGATTTTGTTGTCTCGTATTTACCAGGTTCAAAGAATGTGAAGGCCGATGCTCTTTCTAGGAGCTTTGTGCCTGATGCTCCTGGAGTCGCTGATCCTGTTGGTATTCTTAAAGATGGAGTTATCTTGTCAGCTATTTCTCCGGATCTGCGACGTGTGTTGCAGAGATTTCAGGCTGATAGGCCTGAGTCTTGTCCACCTGACAGACTGTTTGTCCCGGATAAGTGGACCAGCAGAGTCATTTCCGAGGTTCATTCCTCGGTGTTGGCAGGTCACCCGGGAATTTTTGGCACCAGAGATCTGGTGGCCAGGTCCTTTTGGTGGCCTTCCTTGTCAAGAGATGTGCGGTCATTTGTGCAGTCCTGTGGGACTTGTGCTCGAGCTAAGCCTTGCTGTTCTCATGCCAGCGGTTTGCTCTTGCCCTTGCCTGTCCCGAAGAGACCTTGGACACATATCTCCATGGATTTCATTTCTGATCTTCCGCTATCTCAGGGCATGTCCGTTATCTGGGTGATATGTGATCGCTTCTCCAAGATGGTCCATTTGGTTCCTTTGCCTAAGCTGCCTTCCTCTTCCGATCTGGTTCCTGTGTTTTTCCAGAACGTGGTTCGTTTGCACGGCATCCCTGAGAATATTGTGTCAGACAGAGGATCCCAGTTCGTTTCCAGGTTCTGGCGATCCTTTTGTAGTAGGATGGGCATTGATTTGTCGTTTTCGTCTGCTTTCCATCCTCAGACTAATGGACAGACGGAGCGAACCAATCAGACTTTGGAGGCTTATTTGAGGTGTTTTGTCTCTGCTGATCAGGACGATTGGGTGACATTCTTGCCGTTGGCTGAGTTTGCCCTTAATAATCGGGCTAGTTCCGCCACCTTGGTTTCGCCTTTTTTCTGCAACTCTGGTTTCCATCCTCGCTTTTCTTCGGGTCATGTGGAGCCTTCTGACTGTCCTGGGGTGGATTCTGTGGTGGATAGGTTGCAGCAGATCTGGAATCATGTGGTGGACAACTTGAAGTTGTCACAGGAGAAGGCTCAGCGCTTTGCCAACCGCCGCCGCGGTGTGGGTCCCCGACTACGCGTTGGGGATTTGGTATGGCTTTCTTCCCGCTTTGTTCCTATGAAGGTCTCCTCTCCCAAATTTAAACCTCGTTTTATTGGGCCTTACAAGATATTGGAAATCCTTAATCCTGTATCTTTTCGTCTGGATCTTCCTGTGTCGTTTGCTATTCACAATGTATTTCATAGGTCCTTGTTGCGGCGGTACATTGTGCCTGTAGTTCCTTCTGCTGAGCCTCCTGCTCCGGTGTTGGTTGAGGGCGAGTTGGAGTACGTGGTGGAGAAGATCTTGGATTCTCACCTCTCCAGGCGGAGGCTTCAGTACCTGGTCAAGTGGAAGGGCTATGGTCAGGAGGATAATTCCTGGGTGGTCGCCTCTGATGTTCATGCGGCCGATTTAGTTCGTGCCTTTCATGCCGCTCATCCTGATCGCCCTGGTGGTCGTGGTGAGGGTTCGGTGACCCCTCACTAAGGGGGGGGTACTGTTGTGAATTTGCTTTTTGCTCCCTCTAGTGGTTACTAGTTTTTTGACTCTGGTTTTTCTGTCATTCCTTTTATCCGCACCTGGGTCGTTAGTTAGGGGTGTTGCTATATAAGCTCCCTGGACCTTCAGTTCAATGCCTGGCAACGTAGTTATCAGAGCTAGTCTGCTGTGCTCTTGTCTACTGATCCTGGTTCCAGTTATATCAGCTAAGTCTGCCTTTTGCTTTTTGCTATTTGTTTTGGTTTTGTATTTTTGTCCAGCTTGTTCCAAATCTATATCCTGACCTTTGCTGGACGCTCTAGGGAGCTGGTGTTCTCCCCCCGGACCGTTAGACGGTTCGGGGGTTCTTGAATTTCCAGTGTGGATTTTGATAGGGTTTTTGTTGACCATATTAGTTACCTTTCTTTATTCTGCTATCAGTAAGCGGGCCTCTCTGTGCTAAACCTGATTCATTTCTGTGTTTGTCATTTCCTCTTACCTCACCGTCATTATTTGTGGGGGGCTTCTATCCAGCTTTGGGGTCCCCTTCTCTGGAGGCAAGAAAGGTCTTTGTATTCCTCTACTAGGGGTAGCTAGATTCTCCGGCTGGCGCGTGTCATCTAGAATCAACGTAGGAATGATCCCCGGCTACTTCTAGTGTTGGCGTTAGGAGTAGATATATGGTCAACCCAGTTACCACTGCCCTATGAGCTGGATTTTTGTATTCTGCAGACTTCCACGTTCCTCTGAGACCCTCGCCATTGGGGTCATAACAGGTAATGAGTGGAGGAAAGAGGAGACTCTTAAAGAAGAAGTTACAGGTCTGTGAGAGCCAGAAATCTTGATTGTTTGTTTCTGACCAAATACTTATTTTCCACCATAATATGCAAATAAAATGATAAAAAAACAGACAATGTGATTTTCTGGATTTTTATTTCTCAGTTTGTCTCCCATAGTTGAGGTCTACCTATGATGTAAATTACAGACGCCTCTCATCTTTTTAAGTGGTGGAACTTGCACTATTGCTGAATGACTAAATACTTTTTTGCCCCACTGTATACCACCCTCAGCACACATTTCGCCACACATACACCAACCTCGCCACATAAAAGTCGAAACACAAAAGTTGCCACTCAAAACTCGCCATGCGCAAAATTCGCCACATGCAAAACTAGACTCACGCAAAACTCGCCACACGTGCAAAACTCACCTCATGGAAAACTCGCCACGCAAAACTTGCACATGCGGAAATATTGCCACATGCACAAAAGTTGCAACACATGCAAAAGTTGCCTCACACAAAACTTGCACGCACAAATCTCACCATGCGCAAAACTCACCATGCGCAAAACTTGCTGCACACAACTTGCTACACTAACCTGTCACATGCAACTCGACACACAAAAAGTTGCTACACGCATGTCGCCACACAAAACTCATCTCACAAAAGTGGCTACATGCATGTCGCCACACGCAACTCAACACACACAACTGGACACATGAAACCCGCCCTAAAACACACACAAATCTGGTATTATTCTTCAAAAGTAAAAATCTGATTAATAAGCAGACAAACTACAAGAGCAGCAAATGTACCATATAGGAAATATGGCAGCTGTCAGTCACATGACCTGTCTATTATGTGTATGTGTGAGCTAATATATACTGCCAGGGGGGATGGCTTCCTGCTGGCTGGGGATTTATCAGGCTGCCGATTTAGCTTATAAATACTGAGTTAAAAATATTGACCAAATAACGTGTGAACGACGTCTAATACAGGAGGAGATGACATACAGGTCCATACTATATACAGGAGCAGATGACACACAGGTATCTACTATATACAGGAGGAGATGACTTACTGGTATATACTATATACAGGAGGAGATGACACACAGGTATCTACTATATACAGGAGGAGATGACTTACAGGTATATACTATATACAGGAGGAGATGACATACAGGTATATACTATATATAGGAGGAGATGACATACAGGTATATACTATATACAGGAGGAGATGACACACGTATATACTATATACAGGAGGAGATGAAATGCAGGTATATACTATATAATAGAGATGACACATAGGTATATAGAGGAGGAGATGACATACAGCAGGTATATACAGGGGAGATGACATACAGGTATATACTATATACAGGAGATGACATACAGGTATATACTATATATAGGAGGAGATGACATACAGGTATATACTATATACAGAAGAGATGACATACAGGTATATACTATATACAGGAGGAGATGACATACAGCAGGTATATACTATTTACAGGGGAGATGACATACAGATATATACTATATACAGGGGAGATGACATACAGGTATATACTATATACAGGAGGAGATGACACACAGGTATATACTATATACTGGAGGAGATGACATACAGGTATATACTATATATAGGGGAGATGACATACAGGTATATACTATATACAGGAGATGACATAGAGGTGTATACTATATATAAGGGAGATGACAAACATGTATATACTGAGGGGAAAATGAGAGGTGTGAGGGGAAAATGAGAGGTGTGAGGTGAAAATGAAAAGGTGTGAGCGCAAAATGAGAGGAGTGAGGGGAAATAGTGGAGTGATCGGAAAATGACGGATGTGAGGTTGAAATTACAAGTGTTAGGGGGAATGAGAGGAGTGAGAGGGGAATGAGAGGAGTGAGGGGGAAAATAAGAGGAGTGAGGGGGGAAATGAGAGGTGTGAGGGAGAAAATGAGAGATGTGAGGGGGAAAATGAAAGATGTGAGGGGGAAAATGAGAGGCGTGATGGGAAAATAAGAGAAGTGAGGTGCTATAACTAACCACAGATATTTACTATGCCCAGGCAACGCCGGGCTCTTCAGCTAGTTAATCTAATAAATTCGATCCCCACTTACCTATGAAGTTTGCAGGCAGTGAGGCAGGACCAGGAAGTGTCTGAGTGAAATGCAAGGTGGGCCCTAGGACCCAGCGTGCCTGAGCCAATCCGAGGGTGCACAAAACTGCAACCTGGCAGAAGCTCCATCATCAGGTCAGCCTGCACTTTACACTTCAGAAGGGAGACTCTGCAACTGGCCACTGAGCTAGCCAGTGTGCAGAGTCTTCGTCAGACAGGAGAAGGCATTTTGCTGTTCTCCTCCTGTGCTGTGATCTGCCTTATCTAAAAAGTGGCAGTGATTATCAGTGGGCCCTTTCATGTGATGGGCCTGGGGTGATGGGCCTGGGGTGATGGCCCCCTCCGCCCCCCCTAGTAGCTACGCTACTGCTCCATACATAACGAGAGAAAGAGGATCTTATGTTATAAGGGACACCCCTTCCACTAATAATATCCTCCATACCAAGACCATTTATGGAATAATGTCTCCCAATACGGCCTCCTTCTTGGAATAGTGTCCCCCATCCCAGTCTGCTTTCTGGTATAATGTCCCTTGTCATGGCTCTGTTTAGAGATTTGATACGGTGATCTGTTGCTGCGTGGTCGCTATGTCTGTCTGCTGAGCTATTGCCCTTTCTTGTCCAAATGCTGATGATTTCTATTGTCTTTGTTTTCCCCTCTTGGTTTGCTGATCTCCAGGTGTTTCTCATTTTCTTATTTTGGTTTGCCATATCATATTCTGAGTAGAGTTTTATATGTTCACTCTTCACTGCATTTCCTTCTAGCCCTTCAGCTAAGGGGTTTACCTTGTTTGGTTAAGTTCAGTCTTGGGATAATGTGCCATGTTTTGTAATACATTAAATTAAAACTATACTACTCACCTTTTTCCATGCTTACACGCCAGGTGACATACTCTTCTTCAGCTGTTGGCCTGAATGACCGGCGGCATGTATTGCAGCTCAGGGAGCCGGCGTATCCCCGATGCCGCAATACATTTCAGATGATTGTGTGTTTGAACACGTATGTCCAGATAAAATATTCACTGGTGTCAGTGGGTCCCACTTCACCTACGAGCCCCGATGCAGCTGCATCGGCAATATGTCCACCCCTGATCCTGATACTGAAGTTGATAATGGAATATCTATACGGATAGTCTTATTATAACATTCAATTAATTGACATCATAGAATAAAAGTATTTGTAAATGATGGGAACAGTATGCATTCAAATAAATATTAACATGTTTTTGTGTATGTCGTCTACTGGAAAAATGTATCCCGACAGAAAGAAATTATACGTTTTAACAGGTCCTCCTAGCTACATATGTTTACATCCAGGGGGTAATTAACTACCATTGGACGTACTATTCCATCCATTTGGGGTGGGCCCTACTTCCCAAAAATAGTACAGTCCAGAGCGATCAGCCGCGCACACGGGGGGAGTGTGGCCGATCGCGGCCGGGTGTCAGCTGACTATCGTAACTGACATCCGGCACTATGTGCCAGGAGCGGTCACGGACTGCCCCCAGCACATTAACCCCCAGCACACTGCGAACAAAGATGATCGCAGTGTTCCGGCGGTATAGGGAAGCATCGCGCAGGGAGCGGGCTTTCCCTGTGTGCTTCCCTGAGACCCTCGGAGCAATGCGATGTGATCGCGTTGCTCCGAGGGTCTCTTACCTCCTCCTCCCTGCTGGCCCGGATCCAAAATGTCCACGGGGCTGCATCCAGGTCTTGCAGGGAGGTGGCTAACCAGCGCCTGCTCAGAGCAGGCGCCGGGAAGCCTCCAGGAGTGCACGTCAGTGTCAGATCAGCGATCTTAAGGTACCGTCACACTAAGCGACGCTGCAGCGATAGCGACAGCAATGCCGATCGCTGCAGCGTCGCTGTGTGGTCGCTGGAGAGCTGTCACACAGACCGCTCTCCAGCGACCAGCGATGCCGAGGTCCCCGGGTAACCAGGGTAAACATCGGGTTGCTAAGCGCAGGGCCGCGCTTAGTAACCCGATGTTTACCCTGGTTACCAGCGTAAAAGTTAAAAAAACAAACAGTACATGCTCACCTGCGCGTCCCCCAGCCTCTGCATCCTGACGCTGACTGAGCTCCGGCCCTAACAGCAGAGCGGTGACGTCACCGCTGTTGCTTTCACTTTCAGTTTAGGGCCGGCGCTTTAGTGTCAGGAAGCAGAGGCTGTGGGACGCGCAGGTGAGTATGTACTGTTTGTTTTTTTAACTTTTACGCTGGTAACCAGGGTAAACATCGGGTTACTAAGCGCGGCCCTGCGCTTAGTAACCCGATGTTTACCCTGGTTACCAGTGTAAAATATCGCTGGTATCGTCGCTTTTGCTGTCAAACACGGCGATACACGGCGACCTAGCGACCAAATAATGTGCAGACCTTCTAGCAGCGACCAGCAATTTCACAGCGGGATCCAGATCGCTGCTGCGTGTCAAATACAGCGATATCGCCATCCAGGTCGCTGCAACGTCACGGATTGCTGGCGATATCGCCTAGTGTGACGGTACCTTTACACTATAACATGATGCAACTTCCCCACTGGGGGCAATGTTAAAAAAAAATATTCAGATGTGTAAAAAAAAAAAAAAAAAATTCCTAAATATATATATATATATATATATATATGTGTGTATATATATATATATATATATATATATATATATATATATATATATATATATATATATATATATACAGTATATACATATATATATATATATATATATATATATATATATATATATACACTCACCGGCCACTTTATTAGGTACACCATGCTAGTAGCGGGTTGGACCCCCTTTTGCCTTCAGAACTGCCTCAATTCTTCGTGGCATAGATTCAACAAGGTGCTGGAAGCATTCCTCAGAGATTTTGGTCCATATTGACATGATGGCATCACACAGTTGCCGCAGATTTGTCGGCTGCACATCCCAAAGATGCTCCATACAAGGCAGGATGGATCCATGCTTTCATGTTGTTTACGCCAAATTCTGACCCTACCATCCGAATGTCGCAGCAGAAATCGAGACTCATCAGACCAAGCAACGTTTTTCCAATCTTCTACTGTCCAATTTCGATGAGCTTGTACAAATTGTAGCCTCAGTTTCCTGTTCTTAGCTGAAAGGAGTGGTACCCGGTGTGGTCTTCTGCTGCTGTAGCCCATCTGCCTCAAAGTTCGACGCACTGTGCGTTCAGAGATGCTCTTAGGCCTACCTTGGTTGTAACGGGTGGCGATTTGAGTCACTGTTGCCTTTCTATCAGCTCGAACCAGTCTGCCCATTCTCCTCTGACCTCTGGCATCAACAAGGCATTTCCGCCCACAGAACTGCCGCTCACTGGATTTTTTTTCTTTTTCGGACCATTCTCTGTAAACCCTAGAGATGGTTGTGCGTGAAAATCCCAGTAGATCAGCAGTTTCTGAAATACTCACACCAGCCCTTCTGGCACCAACAACCATGCCACGTTCAAAGGCACTCAAATCACCTTTCTTCCCCATACTGATGCTCGGTTTGAACTGCAGGAGATTGTCTTGACCATGTCTACATGCCTAAATGCACTGAGTTGCCGCCATGTGATTGGCTGATTAGAAATTAAGTGTTAACAAGAAGTTGGACAGGTGTACCTAATAAAGTGGCCAGTGAGTGTATATTGTTCCCATACATACATTTCTTTATCTGAATAATAAAAAAACAATAAAAGTACACATATTTAGTATTGCCGCGCCCGTAACAACCCGACCTATAAAACTGTCCCACTAGTTAACCCCTTCAGTGAACACCATAAAAAAATAAAAAAAAAACGAGGCAAAAAGCAATGCTTTATTATCATACTGCCGAACAAAAAGTGGAATAACACACGATCAAAAAGACGGATATAAATAACCATGGTACCACTGAAAACGTCATCTTGTCCCACAAAAAATGAGCCACCAAACAGCATCATCAGCGAAAAAGTTATAGTCCTCAGAATAAAGCGATGCAAAAATAATAATTTTTTCTATAAAATAGTTTTTATCGTATAAAAGCGCCAAAACATAAAAAAAATAAATGAGGTAACGCTGTAATCGTACTGACCCGAAGAATAAAACTGCTTTATCCATTTTATCAAACGCGGAATGGTATAAACGCCCCCCCAAAAAGAAATTCATGAATAGCTGGTTTTTGGTCATTCTGCCTCACAAAAATCGGAATAAAAAGCGAACAAAAATTGTCACGTGCCCGAAAATGTTACCAATAAAAACGTCAACTCGTCCCACAAAAAACAAGACCTCACATGACTCTGTGGACCAAAATATGGAAAAATTATAGCTCTCAAAATGTGGTAAAGCAAAAATATTTTTTGCAATAAAAAGCGTCTTTTAGTGTGTGACGGCTGCCAATCATAAAAATCAGCTAGAAAGCCCGCTATAAATAGTAAATCAAACCCCCCTTCACCACCCCATTAGTTAGGGAAAAATAAAAAAAATGTATTTATTTCTATTTTCCCATTAGGGTTAGGGCTAGGGTTAGGGTTAGGGCTAGGGTTAGGGTTGGGGCTAGGGTTAGGGCTAAAGTTAGGGTTGGGGCTAAAGTTAGGGTTAGGGTTGAGGCTAAAGTTAGGGTTAGGATTACATTTACGGTTGGGAATAGGGTTGGGATTAGGGTTAGGGGTGTGTCAGGGTTAGGGGTGTGGTTAGGGTTACCGTTGGGATTAGGGTTAGGGGTGTGTTTGGATTAGGGTTTCAGTTATAATTGGGGAGTTTCCACTGTTTAGGCACATCAGGGGCTCTCCAAACGCGACATGGCATCCGATCTCAATTCCAGCCAATTCTGCGTTGAAAAAGTAAAACAGTGCTCCTTCCCTTCCGAGCTCTCCCGTGCCATATGGGGTATCATCGTACTCAGGACACATTGGACAACAACTTTTGGGGTCCAATTTCTCCTGTTACCCTTGGGAAAATACAAAACTGGGGGCTAAAAAATAATTTTTAATAATTTCTCACAACACATCTAGATAAGTTCCTTGGGGGGGTCTAGTTTCCAATATGGGGTCACTTTTGGGGGGTTTCTACTGTTTAGTTACATCAGGGGCTCTGCAAATGCAACATGACGCCTGCAGACCAATCCATCTAAGTCTGCATTCCAAATGGCGCCCCTTCCCTTCCGAGCTCTGCCATGCACCCAAACGGTGGTTCCCCCCCCATATATTAGGTATCAGCGTACTCAGGACAAATTGGACAACGACTTTTGGTGTCCAATTTCTCCTGTTACCCTTGGGAAAATAAAAAACTGGGGGCAAAAATATAATTTTTGTGGGGAAATTTTTTTTTTTTTTCATGGCTCTGCGTTATAAACTGTAGTGAAACACTTGGGGGTTCAAAGCTCTCACAACACATCAAGATGAGTTCCTTAGGGAGTCTACTTTCCAAAATGGTGTCACTTGTGGGGGGTTTCAATGTTTAGGCACATCAGTGGCTCTCCAAACACAACATGGCGTCCCATCTCAATTCCAGTCAATTTTGCATTGAAAAGTCAAATGGCGCTCCTTCCCTTCCGAGCTCTGTTATGTGCCCAAACAGTGGTTTACTCCCACACATGGGGTATCAGCATACTCAGGACAAATTGTACAACAGCTTTTGTGGTCCAATTTCTTCTCTTACCCTTGGGAAAATAAAAAATTGGGGGCGAAAAATCATTTTTGTGAAAAAATATGATTTTTTATTTTTACAGCTCTCCATTATAAACTTCTGTGAAGCACTTGGTGGGTCAAAGTGCTCACCACACATCTAGATAAGTTCCTTAGGGGGTCTACTTTCCAAAATGATGTCACTTGTGGGGGGGTTTCAATGTTTAGGCACATCAGGGGCTCTCCAAAACCAACATGGCGTCCCATCTCAATTCCAGTCAATTTTGCATTGAAAAGTCAAATGGCGCTCCTTTGCTTCCGAGCTCTGCCATCCGCCCAAACAGTGGGTTTACCCCCACATTTGGGGTATCAGCATACTCAGGACAAATTTTACAACAACTTTTGGGGTCCATTTTCTCCTGTTACCCTTGGTAAAATAAAACAAATTGGAGCTGAAGTAAATGTTTTGTGAAAAAAAGTTAAATGTTCATTTTTATTTAAAAATTCCAAAAATTCCTGTGAAACACCTGAAGGGTTAATAAACTTATTGAATGTGGTTTTGAGCACCTTGAGGGGTGCAGTTTTAGAATGGTGTCACACTTGGTTATTTTCTATCATATAGACCCCTCAAAATGACTTCAAATGAGATGTGGTCCCTAAAAAAATGGTGTTGTAAAAATGGGAAATTGCTGGTCTATTTTTAACCCTTATAACTCCCTAACAAAAAAAAAATTTTGGTTCCAAAATTGTGCTGATGTAAAGTAGACGTGTGGGAAATGTTACTTATTAAGTACTTTGTGTGACATATCTCTGTGATTTAATTGCATAAAAATTCAAAGTTGGAAAATTGCAAAATTTTCGCCAAATTTCCGTTTTTTTTTCACAAATAAACGCAGGTAATATCAAAGAAATTTTACCACTATCATGAAGTACAATATGTCACGATAAAACTATGTCAGAATCACTGGGATCCATTGAAGCGTTCCAGAGTTATATCCACATAAAGGGACAGTGGTCAGAATTGTAAAAATTGGCCCGGTCATTAACTTGCAAACCACCCTTGGGGGTAAAGGGGTTAATGGTGTGGCTGACCACCATGTTTAAAATAGCACTTGTGCACTTCATTCCTATAAAAAAGGAGTATCCTGTTTCAAATTCACTTTTATGTCATTTGCATATTTTCTAAATGCATCCAGATAGCAAAGACTTACTTTGTGTTATTGCCATGACTCCAGAAATAGGTGCCATAATAAGGTTCTGTGATTGCTGAGAATTGTGGTGAACTGATTGTGATAAACTGTGAATGTTCGTCAAGGTGCTTACAGGTGGCAGACCTCCTCCAGATACTGGTATCTGGTAAAACAAAAAGTAATATATGTTATGCAAATCTACAATATAACAACATAACCACACACCATACACGTCTAAAAATCAATAAAATATGGGTCCATTCACGACTCTACTTGCACTACAAGTATTAGCGAAGAGTGTCTACCTTTTTCTTTATGTAATTGATGGGGTCTCAGGCCTCAATACACCAATAATCAAAGCTACTGAAACAGTGATATACATTACATGAAAACTATTGTAACTCCTTAAGTACTGGGCAATTTTTAATTTTTGCATTCTTGTTTTTTCCTTCCCTTATTCCAAGAGCCATAACTTTTATTTAAATAATAAATAATAATCTTTATTTTTATATAGCGCTAACATATTCTGCAGCGCTTTACAGTTTTGCACACATTATCATCACTGTCCCCGATGGGGCTCACAATCTACGGTAAATTCCCTATCAGTATGTCTTTGGAGTGTGGGAGGAAACCGGAGTGTGGGAGGAAACCGGAGTGCCCGGAGGAAACCCACACAAACACGGGGAAAAAATACAAACTCATTGCAGATGTTGTCCAAGGTGGGATTAGAACCCAGGACTCCAGCGCTGCAGTGCTGTCCACTGAGCCACCGTGCTGCCCTATTTATTCATTTAACCCCTTTCTGACATTGGACGTACTATCCCGTCGAGGTGGGGTGGGCCCGTATGACCACCGACGGGATAGTACGACCAGCGCGATCGGCCGCGCTCACGGGGGGAGCGCGGCCGATCGCGGCCGGGTGTCAGCTGACTATCGCAGCTGACGTCCGACACTATGTGCCAGGAGTGGTCATGGACCGCCCCGGGCACATTAACCCCCGGCACACCGCGATCAAACATGATCGCGGTGTGCCGGCGGTACAGGGAAGCATAGCGCAGGGAGGGAGCTCCCCGCGTGCTTCCCTGAGACCCCCGGAGCAACGCGATGTGATCGCGTTGCTCCGAGGGTCTCTTACCTCCTCTCCCCGGATCCAAAATGGCCGCTGCATCCGTGTCCTGCAGGGAGGGAGGTGGCTTACCGAGTGCCTGCTCAGAGCAAGCGCTTGGTAAGCCTGCAGCACTGTAAGTCAGATTGCTGATCTGACAGAGTGCTGTGCAAACTGTCAGATCAGCGATCTGTGATGTCCCCCCCGGGACAAAGTAAAAATGTAAAAAAAAAAATTTCCACATGTGTAAAAAAAATAAAAAAAAATTTCTAAATAAAGAAAAAATATATATATTATTCCCATAAATACATTTCTTTATCTAAATAAAAAAAAAACAATAAAAGTACACATATTTTGCATCGCCGCGTCCGTAACGACCCAACCTATAAAACTGTCCCACTAGTTAACCCCTTCAGTGAACACCGTAGGAAAAAAAAAAAAAAAAACGAGGCAAAAAACAGCGCTTTATTATCATACCGCCAAACAAAAAGTGGAATAACACGCGATCAAAAAGACAGATATAAATAACCATGGTACTGCTGAAAACGACATCTTGTCCCGCAAAAAACGAGCTGCCATACAGCATCATCAAAGAAAAAATAAAAAAGTTATAGTCCTCAGAATAAAGCGATGCCAAAATAATTATTTTTTCTATAAAATAGTTTTTATCGTATAAAAGCGCCAAAACATAAAAAATGATATAAATGAGGTATCCCTGTAATCGTACTGACCCGAAGAATAAAACTGCTTTATCAATTTTACCAAACGTGGAACGGTATAAACGCCTCCCCCAAAAGAAATTCATGAATAGCTGTTTTTTGTCATTCTGCCTCACAAAAATCAGAATAAAAAGCTATCAAAAACTGTCATGTGTCCGAAAATGCTACCAATAAAAACGTCAACTCGTCCCGCAAAAAACAAGACCTTACATGACTCTGTGGACCAAAATATGGAAAAATTATAGGTCTCAAAATGTGTAGACGCAAAAACTGTTTTGCTATAAAAAGCGTCTTTTAGTGTGTGACGGCTGCCAATCATAAAAATCCGCTATTAAAAATGCTATAAAAGTAAATCAAACCCCCCTTCATCACCCCCTTAGTTAGGGAAAAATAATAAAATTAAAAAAATGTATTTATTTCCATTTTCCCATTAGGGTTAGGGCTAGGGTTAGGGCTAGGGTTAAGGCTAGGGTTGGAGCTAAAGTTAGGGTTAGGGTTGGGGCTAAAGTTAGGGTTAGGGTTTGGATTACATTTACGGTTGAGATTAGGGTTGGGATTAGAGTTAGGGGTGTGTCAGGGTTAGGGGTGTGGTTAGAGTTACCGTTGGGATTAGGGTTTCAGTTAGAATTGGGGAGTTTCCACTGTTTAGGCACATCAGGGGCTCTCCAAACGCAACATGGGGTCCGATCTCAATTCCAGCCAATTCTGCATTGAAAAAGTAAAACAGTGCTCCTTCCCTTCCGAGCTTTCCCGTGCGCCCAAACAAGGGTTTACCCCAACATATGGGGCATCAGCGTACTCGGGACAAATTGGACAACAACTTTTGGGGTCCAAGTTCTCTTGTTACCCTTGGGAAAATATAAATTTGGGGGGCTAAAAATCATTTTTGTGGGAAAAAAAAGATTTTTTATTTTCACAGCTCTGCGTTATAAACTGTAGTGAAACACTTGGGGGTCCAAAGTTCTCACAGCACATCTAGATAAGTTCCTTGGGAGGTCTAGTTTCCAATATGGGGTCACTTGTGGGGGGTTTCTACTGTTTGGGTACATCAGGGGCTCTGCAAATGCAATGTGACGCCTGCAAACCAATCCATCTAAGTCTGCATTCCAAATGGCGCTCCTCCCTCCCGAGCTCTGCCATGCGCCCAAACAGTGGCTCCCCCCCACATATGGGGTATCAGTGTACTCAGGACAAATTGGACAACAACTTTTGGGGTCCAATTTATCCTGTTACCCTTGTGAAAATACAAAACTGGGAGCTAAAAAATCATTTTTGTGAAAAAAAAGGAATTTTTATTTTCACGGCTCTGCGTTATAAACTGTAGTGAAACACTTGGGGGATCAAAGCTCTCAAAACACATCTAAATAAGTTCCTTAGGGGGTCTACTTTCCAAAATGGTGTCATTTGTGGGGGGGTTTAATGTTTAGGCACATCAGGGGCTCTCCAAACGCGACATGGTGTCCCATCTCAATTCCAGTCAATTTTGCATTGAAAAGTCAAACGGCGCTCCTTCCCTTCCGAGCTCTGCCATGCGCCCAAACAGTCGTTTACCCCCACATATCGAATATCAGCGTACTCAGGACAAATTGCACAACAACTTTTGTGGTCCAATTTCTTCTCTTAAGGTACCTTCACACGAAGCGACGCTGCAGCGATAGCGACAACGATGCCGATCGCTGCAGCGTCGCTGTTTGATCGCTGGAGAGCTGTCACACAGACCGCTCTCCAGCGACCAACGATGCCGAGGCCCCCGGGTAACCAGGGTAAACATCGGGTTGCTAAGCGCAGGGCCGCGCTTAGTAACCCGATGTTTACCCTGGTTACCAGCGTAAAAGTAAAAAAAACAAACAGTACATGCTCACCTGCGCGTATCCCAGCGTCTGCTTCCTGACACTGACTGAGCTCCGGCCCTAACAGCACAGCGGTGACGTCACCGCTGTGCTTTCACTTTCACTTTAGGGCCGGCGCTCAGTCAGTGTCAGGAAGCAGAGGCTGGGGGACGCGCAGGTGAGCATGTACTGTTTGTTTTTTTTACTTTTACGCTGGTAACCAGGGTAAACATCGGGTTACTAAGCGCGGCCCTGCGCTTGGTAACCCGATGTTTACCCTGGTTACCAGTGTAAAACATCGCTGGTATCGTTGCTTTTGCTTTCAAACACAACGATACACAGCGATCGGACGACCAAATAAAGTTCTGGACTTTATTCAGCGACCAGCGACATCACAGCAGGATCCTGATCGCTGCTGCGTGTCAAACGAAACGATATTGCTAGCGAGGACGCTGCAACGTCACGGATCGCTAGCAATGTCGTTTCGTGTGAAGGTACCTTTACCCTTGGGAAAATAAAAAATTGGGGGCGAAAAGATCATTTTTGTGAAAATTTTTTTTTTATTTTTACGGCTCTGCATTATAAACTTCTGTGAAACACTTGGTGGGTCAAAGTGCTCACCACACATCTAGATAAGTTCCTTATGGGGTCTACTTTCCAAAATGGTGTCACTTGTTGGGGGTTTCAATGTTTAGGCACATCAGTGGCTCTCCAAACGCAACATGGCATTCCATCTCAATTCCAGTCAATTTTGCATTGAAAAGTCAAATGGCGCTCCTTCCCTTCCGAGCTCTGCCATACGCCCAAACAGTGGTTTACCCCCACATATAGGGTATCAGCGTACTCAGCACAAATTGTACAACAAATTTTGGGGTCAATTTTCTCCTGTTACCCTTGGTAAAATAAAACAAATTTGAGCTGAAATAAATTTTGTGTAATAAAAATTAAATGTTAATTTTTATTTAAACATTCCAAAAATTCCTGTGAAACACCTGAAGGGTTAATAAACTTCTTGAATGTGGTTTTGAGCACCTTGAGGGGTGCAGTTTTTAGAATGGTGTCACACTTGGGTATTTTCTATCATATAGACCCCTCAAAATGACTTCAAATGAGATGTGGTCCCTAAAAAAAAATGGTGTTGTAAAAATGAGAAATTGCTGGTCAACTTTTAACCCTTATAACTCCCTAACAAAAAAAAAATTTGGTTCCTAAATTGTGCTGATGTAAAGTAGACATGTGGGAAATGTTACCTATTAAGTATTTTGTGTGACATATCTCTGTGATTTAAGGGCATAAAAATTCAAATTTGGAAAATTGTGAAATTTTCAAAATTTTCGCCAAATTTCCATTTTTTTCAAAAATAAACGCAAGTTATATCGAAGAAATTTTACCACTACCATGAAGTAAAATATGTCTCGAGAAAACAGTGTCAGAATCGCCAAGATCCGTTGAAGCGTTCCAGAGTTATAACCTCATAAAAGGACAGTGGTCAGAATTGTAAAAATTGGCCCGGTCATTAACGTGCAAACCACCCTTGGGGTAAAGGGGTTAAAATGCCATTCTAAGGTTTTTATTTTTTTCTCGTTACATTATTTACACATCCAATTAATTTATTTTATATTTTAATAGATCTAACTTTTACAAATACAGCAATACCAAATGTGTATATTTTTAATTTCTTAATTTTTAATAGCATAAAAGAGGGGTCATTTTATTTTTCTCATATTTTTTTTTTAAATCTTTTTTTTTACTTTTCACGTATATATTAGTTCCTTTAGAGAACTTGAACCTGCGATCATCCGATCGCTTGTGCTATATACAGCAATGTATAGCATTGTTGTATTTAGCAGAAATAACGGACTCCTATGAATGTCAGCCATGATCTTATTGCCCACCAATAAGGGATTAAAATGATGTGCCCAACTGCCGGCTCACATTATATACCGCTGTCACAGATAGACCGTGGCATTTAACATGCTACCAGGCTTGTGTGGAGCTCTACCCCACCCACTGCTGTTAGAGGAAGATGATGGGTGACCATCACAGCCATAATTTACAGGAAAATACATTTTTGCATTGGAAGCACTTGATGGTCCCACGTTTGTTTTTTGGTTAATTGTTTAAACATTACAACAATTACTATTTATGACCACTTTTAGAAAGATACAAAAAAGGACAATATCTACTACTACGAAGAGTAAGAGAGTGTACAGACATTACAGCATGGGAACATAGCTTGATTCTTTCTGTGAAATAAAACATGTTTTTAAGCAGGCAGGAAAATGTTTTATCTTTACCCACAGAAAGTCAGAAAGTAGCATCTGTGATCCCACACTGTCCTGTCTGTATACTCTCTTTTGCGTCCTTCCCTGTCCAGGAGCTGTGGTATGATCAGACCATGGCCCTGTACGGTCAGACACAGCCATTACACTGTACACAGCAGGGACACATTTATAAAATTATCTCAGCACAGGAAAAAAAAATTTAACACTTACAATAGTGAAACTTATTTTTATTCCGAGATCTATTGAATAAAGTGTACTTTGTAGGGAAAACCCTTTAACTGTTTAACTAATGTTGACTTGAAAACGTGAAAAAAAGTGCTGAACCGTGACTAGATATCATAACTTCTGGTTTGACTGACAGCTTAAAGTGGTATTCCCAACTCCAAGATCCTATCTCAATATGTTATTGGTGTAATAATAATAATAATAATAATAAAAGCAAATACTTCCAATTAGAAATGTAGTAGTAGATTTTCTGATTCAGTTTCTTTCCTCATGTGAAGGCATTGCAGGACCTTAGGTATCCATGGTTACTTCCACTGATAAAATGACAGATAGTTAGCTAAATGCTAATGTCGTAACCATGGATTTCTAAGGTTCTGCAATGCCTGCAGATGAGGAAAGAGACATAGCAAATAAAAAAAATATACTACATTTGTAACTGGAGGCATTTGCCAATATTCTTATTATTTAGAACTACTATGTATTAGGATAGGATCTTGGAGATGGGAATATCCCTTTAAACAAAAAAAGTTCTGAGTGTTGAATAAAGAAGCCAAAGATTGGAAATGAAAAGGGAAAGTATTTACTAAGTGAAAAAAAAATACTGAATGTGACCTACCCCTTCAAAGAGTAGGCTTTTGGAGAGCCAGTTTTATCAATGTGCATGTCATCTGCAAGGAAAAACAAACACTGTTCCACCCACTTTTCTACTTTGTAAGGTATTTAATCAATAAAAAGTGAACAGCTCTTTGTTACATTTATTGGTCAGCTTCAAAAAGGCCTTAAAGTGGGTCAGAGACCTGTTTTTTAGTGCAAACTGTCCATTGCAGATTTTTAGTCTACAATGCTTCTTTGTTTACCGCTGACCCTGTGAGAACCTTTAAAAAAAAGAATGCTGTGTGTTTTGCTTGCTTGTCTCTCTTATCTTATCAGCACTGCAGCTACAATAGACCAGGTGTACTCACCAATTTACCATCAGGTGAAAGCATGTTATGGCCAGGATCCAAGCTCACTGGAGAAACCTGCTGGAGGACTGACTGACTGGTCAACATGGCATTGTTACCATGGTGATTAATAGTTGATGATGAAGTGACCTCACTGTTTCCTTGTTGATTGTATCTTACGCCTGCAAAAATTAAGCATCCACATTACAGTCTAGGAACACTGCCTAAATATATAAATGCAAAAACCGGACAATAGCCGAGTGTGTGAAAGAACATAGACTCAAATGTGATGTTTTATGCCAGAGATATGCTCTTAAGAATGATTATTTACTGAGAACCTTTCACTTGCTTAAGGGTACCGTCTCACAGTGGCACTTTTGTCGCTACGACGGTACGATCCGTGACGTTCCAGCGATATCCATACGATATCGCTGTGTCTGACACGCAGCAGCGATCAGGGACCCTGCTGAGAATCGTATGTCGTAGCAGATCGTTTGGAACTTTCTTTCGTCGCTGGATCTCCCGCTGTCATCGTTGACGTCACCGCTGTGCTGTGCTTTCACTTTACGGCCGGGAGTCAGTCAGTGAGGGAAGCAGACGGCAAGGGACCTGACGAACACCGGAATGTGAGTAAGTACTGTTTTTTTTTTTTACATTTACGACGGTAACCAGGGTAAACATCGGGTTACTAAGCGTGGCCCTGCACTTAGTAACCCGATGTTTACCCTGGTTACCCGGGGACCTCGGCATCGTTGGTCGCTGGAGAGCGGTCTGTGTGACAGCTCCCCAGCGATCACACAACGACTTACCAACGATCACGGCCAGGTCGTATCGCTGGTCGTGATCGTTGGTAAATCGTTTTGTGAGACGGTACCCTAAGTTAATGAGATAAATACATTGTACAAATCCTTGTGCTCCGCTGATTCTTCCAATTTTCTGTTTTTCTCTGTGTTACACCAATACAGAGATATTCATATGAGTTTCTTATGGAGCACAACACGGGAAATCTTAGTTCAATTGGGCCTTTCTTCAGCGTCTTCACTGGGGGAAAGGGGGTGGGGTTCTTTCACCTCTCCCTGCGAACACTGCCAATCACAGCTCAGCAGTTGATAGACTGATACATTAGCTGCGGAGCAGTGATTGGCAGTATCTAGGGGGTGGAGGTTGAAGCTAAATCCCCCTGAGAAAGCTCTGAAGGAATGCCCAATTGCATTGCAACCAGAGATTTCACATGCAGCATTCCAGAATAAATAAATGTTAATATTTCTGCAATGGAGTGGCACAGTGCAAAATGGAAAATGTAAAATGTGGAAAAATCAAGAAATTGCAAGTATATTTTTGCAAAGTTTTGACTGCATTTTTTGAGCAATTGACAGGTTACACTTAAGAAACACTGTCTAATGTAACATGGTGTTTATTTTTGTCAAATTCATATGAAATCTTAATAATCTCCTCCAACGTGGTATTTTCCGAAATACTGCCTGTACCACGTGCCACGCCAGAGAGGCAACGGGAGATTAGGGAGGTTAATAAGTGGCTCAAGAATTGATGTAGGAAGGAGGGGTTTGGGTTCCTGCAGAACTGGGCCGACTTCTCAGTTGGCTACAGGCTCTACGCTAGGGACGGGCTGCAACTCAATGGGGAAGGGGCAGCTGTGCTGGGGGAGAAAATGGTTAGAAGGTTGGAGGAGTGTTTAAACTAGGGATTGGGGGGGAGGGTATTCATTTTATAGGAGGGGAAGATAGTGCAGATAGAGACCTGGGCACAAATAAGGAAGTTGGGGGTGGCGGTGGCATGGGGGGTGGGGTTAGAACAGTTAGTAATTTAAGAAAGAATAGAGGTACAGAGAGTAACATCAAGTGCATGTATACTAATGCCAGAAGCCTCGCCAACAAAATGGATGAATTAGAACTAATGTTGTTGGAGCATAATTATGACATGGTGGGGATATCTGAGACATGGCTGGATGAGAGCCATGACTGGGCTGTTAACTTGCAGGGCTATAGCCTGTTCAGAAATGACCGTACAGATAAGCGAGGGGGAGGGGTGTGTCTATATGTAAAATCTTCCTTAAAACCCATCCTGCGTGATAATATAGGTGAATTTAATGAAAATGTAGAGTCCCTGTGGGTGGAGATAAGGGGAGGGGGAAAAAATAATAAATTACTGATAGGGATTTGTTATAAATCTCCAAAAATAATGGAAGCAATGGAGAATAGCCTCGTAAAGCAAATAGATGAAGCTGCGACTCAAGGAGAAGTCATTATTATGGGGGACTTCAACTACCCTGAAATAGATTGGGGAACAGAAACCTGCAGTTCCAGCAAAGGTAATCGTTTTTTGACAACTATGAGAGACAATTACCTTTCACAACTGGTTCAGGACCCAACAAGGAGGGGGGCACTGCTAGACCTAATATTAACCAACAGGCCAGACCGCATATCAAATATAAGGGTTGGGGGTCACTTGGGGAATAGTGATCACAAAATAATAAGTTTTCATGTAACCTTTAATAAGATGGGTAGTAGGGGGGTGACAAGGACACTAAACTTCAGGAGGGCAAATTTCCAACGGATGAGAGAGGATCTTGGTGCAATTAACTGGGACGATATCCTGAGACACAAAAATACACAAAGAAAATGGGAGACGTTTATTAGCATCCTGGATAGGACCTGTGCACAGTATATACCGTATGGGAATAAACATACTAGAAATAGGAGGAAACCAATATGGCTAAATAGAGCTGTAAGGGGCGCAATAAGGGACAAAAAGAAAGCATTTAGAGAATTAAAGGAAGTAGGTAGTGAGGAGGCATTAAATAAATACAGAAAATTAAATAAATTCTGTAAAAAGCAAATCAAGGCAGCAAAGATTGAGACAGAGAGACTCATTGCCAGAGAGAGTAAAAATAATCCCAAAATATTCTTTAACTATATAAATAGTAAGAAACTAAAAAATGACAGTGTTGGCCCTCTTAAAAATAGTCTGGGTGAAATGGTGGATGAGGATGAGGAAAAAGCCAATATGCTAAATGACTTTTTTTCATCAGTATTTACAAAAGAAAATCCCATCGCAGACAAAATGACTAGTGATAAAAATTCCCCATTAAATGTCACCTGCGAGCAGGAAGTACAGCGGCGTCTAAAAATAACTAAAATTTACAAATCTCCGGGCCCGGATGGGATACACCCCCGAGTACTGCAGGAACTAAGTACAGTCATTGATAGACCATTATTTTTAATCTTTAAAGACTCCATAATAACAGGGTCTGTACCACAGGACTGGCGTATAGCAAATGTGGTGCCAATATTCAAAAAAGGGGCAAAAACTGAACTCGGTAATTATAGGCCAGTAAGCTTAACCTCTACTGTGGGTAAAATCCTGGAGGGCATTCTAAGGGATACTATACTGAGTATCTGAAGAGGAATAACCTTATGACCCAGCATCAGCACGGGTTTACTAGGGACCGTTCATGTCAGACTAATTTGATCAGCTTCTATGAAGAGGTAAGTTCCGGACTGGACCAAGGGAACCCAGTGGACGTAGTGTATATGGACTTTTCCAAAGCTTTTGATACGGTGCCACACAAAAGGTTGTTACATAAAATGAGAGTAATGGGGATAGGGGAAAATATGTGTAAGTGGGTTGAGAGCTGGCTCAGGGATAGGAAACAAAGGGTGGTTATTAATGGAGCACACTCGGACTGGGTTGCGGTTAGCAGTGGGGTACCACAGGGGTCAGTATTGGGCCCTCTTCTTTTTAACATATTTATTAATGACCTTGTAGGGGGCATTCAGTAGAATTTCAATATTTGCAGATGACACTAAACTCTGCAGGGTAATCAATACAGGGGAGGACAATTTTATATTACAGGATGATTTATCTAAACTAGAAGCTTGGGCTGATAAATGGCAAATGAGCTTTAATGGGGATAAATGTAAGGTCATGCACTTGGGTAGAAGTAATAAGATGTATAACTATGTGCTTAATTCTAAAACTCTGGGCAAAACCGTCAATGAAAAAGACCTGGGTATATGGGTGGATGACAAACTCATATTCAGTGGCCAGTGTCAGGCAGCTGCTACAAAGGCAAATAAAATAATGGGATGTATTAAAAGAGGCATAGACGCTCATGAGGAGAACATCATTTTACCTCTATACAAGTCACTAGTTCGACCACACTTAGAATACTGTGCACAGTTCTGGTCTCCGGTGTATAAGAAAGACATAGCTGAACTGGAGCGGGTGCAGAGAAGAGCGACCAAGGTTATTAGAGGACTGGGGGGTCTGCAATACCAAGATAGGTTATTACACTTGGGGCTATTTAGTTTGGAAAAACGAAGACTAAGGGGTGATCTTATTTTAATGTATAAATATATGAGGGGACAGTACAAAGACCTTTCTGATGATCTTTTTAATCATAGACCTGAGACAGGGACAAGGGGGCATCCTCTACGTCTGGAGGAAAGAAGGTTTAAGCATAATAACAGACGCGGATTCTTTACTGTAAGAGCAGTGAGACTATGGAACTCTCTGCCGTATGATGTTGTAATGAGTGATTCATTAATTAAATTTAAGAGGGGACTGGATGCCTTTCTGGAAAAGTATAATGTTACAGGGTATATACACTAGATTCCTTGATAAGGCGTTGATCCAGGGAACTAGTCTGATTGCCGTATGTGGAGTCGGTAAGGAATTTTTTTCCCCATGGTGGAGTTACTCTTTGCCACATGGGTTTTTTTTGCCTTCCTCTGGATCAACATGTTAGGGCATGTTAGGTTAGGCTATGGGTTGAACTAGATGGACTTACAGTCTTCCTTCAACCTTAATAACTATGTAACTATGTAACTATGTAACTATGATAGATGAAAAATTGGAACAGCATCAAACACTACCTTACAACGCATGCAAAGCTCTCCCAACCAGCAATCCAATGGTCACCACTGTAATCACAGATAGATAGATAGGTAGATAGATAGATAGATAGATAGATAGATAGATAGATAGATAGATAGATATCGGATAAATATGATAGATAAGAGATAGATAGATGAGAGATAGATAGATAGATAGATAGATAGATAGATAGATAGATAGATAGATATGGGATAAATATAATAGATAGATATGAGAGATAGATAGATAAGAGATAGATAGATAGATAGATAGATAGATAGATAGATAGATAGATAGATAGATAGATATGAGAGATAGACAGATAGATAAGTGATTGATAGAACATTGTTTTATGTATCATATCTTGTGAAGTTAGTCAACTGAGTATAAAATAAGATTATTTCTTTCTGCTAAAAGTAGTCTTTTATAAAAGTTAGTAGACCATAGAATTGCCAGAGCTTGTAACAGTGTAAACATTAATTAACCCAAGCAATGTTACACAGACATTCCTTGTGCTGTAATTTTAACCTCATGCATAGCTGAATAGTTATTGAGCTTGAAAAACTCAAGTCCATGGAGTTCAACCTTTCTGTATTACCCCAGTGTTCACCAGGAAAGGCAAACAATAAAACTAAAGTCACTTTCAGTTTGTGAAAGTGGGAAAATCTCTGCCTCCAAAACATGAGAGAGACAATATAGCCACTTTTAAAATAAACTTTTAAACATTAAAAAAATAATAATAATAAAATACTAGAAAGTCAACAAGAACATGTTTCTTTTTTTTATTATGAGCAATAGTAAAGCTTTGTTTGTAACAGTTTTAATAACTATATGCTTAGTATAACAATAGCTGGTTTTGTACGGTAAATTTAAAACAAGCCTATTCGGAGTTTGTAAAAACCTGTGGAAGCAGATGTTAAGGTAGGTCTTGACATTGTAGCTCTCATATGTAATTAGGCCCTAATAACAAAGATGGCTGCTTTCCTTTACCGTAAAGATATCAGTCATATACGGTAAATGGTTGTAAAATCCTAACCTATTCTATCCTACAGTAGACAGCCAAGTAGCATTATCAGGGTATGTTTCCACGTTCAGGAAACGCTGCGTGTTTGACGCTGCATAGAGACGCAGTGTCAAACACGCAGCGTCCAGATGTTACAGCATAGTGGAGGGGATTTAATGAAATCCCATCTCCACTATGCGTGGTAACACGCATCCGGCGGCCCTGCGATTCCGGACATGTGGCACGTCTTTTTAGATCGCAGCATGTCCGTTTACCTTGCGGCGATGCTGCACCGCCGCAAGGTATAACACAGGGCCCTATGTGTGGGGTACGATGATTCCGGATGTGTGCAATGAACACATCCGGCATCATCGCGTCTCCAGAAGGGGCGGAGCTTTGGGTGGAGTGAGTGTGCCGCTCCTTCAAACCCGATGGCCATCCTGAACGTGGACACGTACCCTCACTGCTAACATTCAATGAAGCAGAAGCCTTGAGACCACTGTTAACCCATTAGAGATCAGGCTTCTTTAGTTTTTGCCTTTCCTACTACCTACCTACTTCCACTGACGAAGCTGTGTTTAACAGCAACACGCGTTGGGCTCTCCCTCCGTTACTCCATGCTCCCTGGGTGCTCGGTCCTGGCTAATTTCAGGATGTCTGCAAGCCCTACATTTTGATCAGCATTTTTTCTGGTGACCGCTGCATGATCCCTCTTCATCTTCAGCACAGGTGACCAGTGTGCTTGGAGGGTGAAATCTTTTCCTCCCTTTCCATTTGGAGCCACTATTTGCTATAGTATCTTGTGCTCCACATATGTGTACCTTTGGGGGACTATTATAGTCCGGGGTTTTCATGTGGCAGTCTTATAGTATCTTATCATTGTGTTTCTGGGCATTGTATGGCAGATTTGCCAGTGATTATAAAAATGTGTACACACTATTGACCAAGTGCTATATTGGATATATGTTCTCCATTGTTATATGGAAGGTGTGTGGTGTACTGAGTAGTTTTGGGAGCATATACACGGAGGGAGTTTTGTTCACATGTTTTTAAGTGTTTTTATATGTTATCAATAAAGCTTGTTTGATTTACTTTATATTTGGTGGTGTGCATATATCACAGTGGCTTTCTTTTCTCCTGTTACTATAGTTTTTGCCTTTCCTCTTTGCAGCAGTCATAACTTTAGTATTTTTTATTGACTTGTTTGTATAATAATAATAATAATAATCTTAATTTATATAGCGCCAACATATTCCGCAGTGCTTTACAATTCAACAGTTCACACACAACAGGTAATACAATAATTAAAGCAAAAATAATGACAACCCTGCTTGTAAAGGTACCGTCACACTAAACGACATCGCTAGCGATCCGTGACGTTGCAGCGTCCTCGCTAGCGATATCGTTTAGTTTGACAGGCAGCAGCGATCAGGATCCTGCTGTGATGTCGCTGGTCGCTGAATAAAGTCCAGAACTTTATTTGGTCGTCCGATCGCTGTGTATCGTTGTGTTTGACACCAAAAGCAACGATACCAGCGATGTTTTACACTGGTAACCAGGGTAAACATCGGGTTACCAAGCGCAGGGCCGCGCTTAGTAACCCGATGTTTACCCTGGTTACCAGCGTAAAAGTAAAAAAAACAAACAGTACATGCTCACCCAGCGTCATACCTCCCCCAGCGTCTGCTTCCTGACACTGACTGAGCGCCGGCCCTAAAGTGAAAGTGAAAGCCGCTGTGCTGTTAGGGCCGGAGCTCAGTCAGTGTCAGGAAGCAGAAGCTGGGGGAGGTATGACGCTGGGTGAGTATGTACTGTTTGTTTTTTTTACTTTTACGCTGGTAACCAGGGTAAACATCGGGTTACTAAGCGCGGCCCTGCGCTTAGCAACCCGATGTTTACCCTGGTTACCCGGGGACCTCGGCATAGTTGGTCGCTGGAGAGCGGTCTGTGTGACAGCTCTCCAGCGATCAAACAGCGACGCTGCAGCGACCGGCATCGTTGTCGCTATCGCTGCAGCGTCGCTTAATGTGACGGTACCTTAAGATCTTACAATCTACAATGAGGTGGGGGAGACACAAAGTACAGGTGCTTATTTACAATGATGGTCTAGCCATCTTGAGGGAATGGGGGGTAGATAAAGGCTGCCTGGGTTAGTCATCAGCCAGTATTTGTAGTGCTTTTGAGTGTTGTGCTGTTGGATGAAGAGTTATGTTAAGAGAAGTAGTGAATGGGCTATGTATAAAAGGAGTTGGATTAGGGAACATGATAAGCTGCCCTAAACAGATGTGTTTTTAGGAAGCGCCTAAAACAGTATAAGTTGTGGTTAGTCCTAATTTCTTGGGGAAGAGCATTCCAGAGGATTGGTGCAACTCAGAGAAGCCTTGGTGCCGGGAGTGGGAGGTACAAACTAGAGCAGATGTTAGTCAAAATTTGCTTGCAGAGAGTAACGAGTGGTTAGGCTGATAAACAGAAATGAGGGAGGAGATGTAGGGGGTGCCGCACTGTGGAGAGCTTTGTGGGTGAGAACAAGCAGTTTAAAATGAATCCTATAATGTATGGGCAGCCAGTGCAATGACTGGCACAGAGCAGAGGCATCCGAGTACCAATTAGCCAGACAAATGACCCTGGCTGCTGCATTAAGGATGGATTGCAGGGGGGAAAGTCAAATGATAGGGGGAGCAAATTAACAGAGAATTACAGTAGTCAAGGTGGGAGTGGATCAGGGCAACAGTGAAGGTTTTAGTTGTTTCCATGGTGAGAAAAGGGCGGATTCTGGAAATGTTCTTTAGGTGCAAGTGACAAGAGTGGGCAAGAGATTGTTTCTAACACTGAAACAGCGCGCACTGTGTGAGTCCTTATTTGCAGGACAAACTATTATATTTTTAGCGTTGCTTTGGGGTACATATAATTTACAGTGTAATTTTTATATCCTTTTTATGCAACACAAGTATTAAAAAAAAGTTATTTTTGGATGTTTTTTTGCTTGCAATTTCTACTGTTCATGTTTCATGACAAATAACTTGTTTCATAATCTCTCCAGGTTATTATGGTCAATGTGGATACCTAACATGTATAGGGTTTTTGTTTTATGAATATAATAAAATGTATGTTAATTGAAAAAAATCTGATTTTTTTCCATAATAGATCTTTGTTGAACAAACATTTTTTATTGCTCTTTTTTCATGGGGCATTTATAAAAGCCTCAGCTACATTGAAACATTAACAGAAGTCAGTCGGCAGAGCTGATCCGAGCATGTTAAGAACCAGTACATATGCTCAGATATGCTATGCCTGATCTGGAGATCATGTCATTGTAAGGTCTTACAGAAGCATTAGCACTTATGCCTCTATTCACTGCATAATGCTCACTAAGCAATTACGTAGAAGAAGTCAGGGACTGGACCTACTCCTACATGCAGGAGCTTTAAACCTGTGTTGTAAATTTACAATGGTTTAAAGACAAAGGACAATTGTTGCAAATTTACGGCGTTTGGTCCTTATTCAGTCTTTATTGGGTACAACTGAAAGTACCTAGGACAGCATTCCAGTAATATATGCATAGTATTATTTTTTATTTTTAATAATAATAATAATAATTATTATTATTTGTTTAGACAAGTAACTCTGTATAGATGTTAACAAAGTCGATCATATCAGAAATCAGACAATGTATTTATAACCATTTTTCAAAACGCTATATACACTGCTCAAAAAAATAAATGGAACACTAAAATACCACATCCTAGGTATCACAGAATGAAATATTCCAGTTGCAAATCTTTATTCATTAAATAGTGGAATGAGTTGAGAACAATAAAACATAAAAATGATAAATGTGAATCAAAATGAATATCCTATGGAGGTCTGGATCTGGAATGATACTCAAAATCAAAGTGTAAATCAAATTACAGGCTGATCCAACTTCAGTGGAAATGCCTCAAGACAAGGAAATGAAGCTCAGTAGTGCATATGGCCTCCACGTGCCTCTATGACCTCCCTACTAAACCTGGGCATGCTCCTGAGGAGGCGGCATATGTTCTCCTAAGGGATCTCCTCCCAGAGCTGGATTAAAGCATCAGTCAACTCTTGGACAGTCCGTGGTGCAATGTAGCATTGGTGCATGGAACAAGACATGATGTCCCAGATATGCTCAATTGGGTTCAAGTCTGGGGAATGGGCAGGGCAGTCCATAGCATCAATGCCTTCATTATGCAGGCTGAAACACTTCAGCCACATGAGGCCTAGCATTGTCATGCATCAGAAGGAACCCAGGGCCCACTGCCCCTGCTTATGGTCTCACAATGGGTCTGAGATCTTATCCCGGTACCTAATAGCAGTCAGGCTAGCTCTGGCTAGCACTTGGAGGGCTATGCGGCCCTCCAAAGAAATGCCTCCCCACACTGTTACTGATCCACTGCCAAACCAGTCATGCTGGAGGATGTTGCAGGCAGAATATTCTCCACAGAGTCTCCAGACTCTCATGCCTGTCGCATGTGCTCAGTGTTAACCTGCAATGCAATCCATGAATAGCACAGGGCACCAATGTAGAATCTGCCATTCTTGGTGTTCTCTACAAATTCTAATCGCCCTGCACCCACTTGTGGCCATCGTGCTCTCATACCACCCTCATGTGGTCTTTTTCTGACAGTTTAAGCAGACACATGGATGTTAGTGGCCTACTGGGAGTCATTTTGCAGGGGTCTGGCACTGCTCCTCCTTGCACAATGGAGGAGGTAGCGGTCCTGCTGCTGGGTTGTTGTCCTCATTGTCCTATTACAGCCCTACATGTCTCCTGACTTGTCTCTTGGTATCTGCTCTATGCTCTGGACACTGTGATGACAGACACAGCTACCCTTCTTGCCACAACTTGTATTGATGTGCCATCCTGGATGAGCTGCACTACCTGAGCAATGTCTGTAGGTTCTAGACACTGCCTCATGCTAGTACAGTACCTCTAGGGGGTGAGAGCAATTATAAAATGCAAAAGTGACCAAAGCAACAGCCAAAAAGAATGAGGACAGGGACATGGTCGGTGGTCACCCCCTGCAGAACCACTCCTTTATAGGGGTTGTCTTGCTAATTGCCTATCATTTCTACCTGTCGTCTGTTCCATTTGCACAACAGCAGGAGTGTTCCCTTTATTCTTTTGAGCAATGTATATGGCCAAACACATTTTGTGCAATAGTCAAAAGGCCAAACTTTAGGCAGAATAGGCACCTAAAATCGTCTTAAAAAACATATTAACAATCAATCTCAAGCTATTTAAGTGGGATGTTTAGTTAAAGCAAGACATGACTTATCCAAAAGAGGTCATAACTTGCTGACTAGTGGCTGTCCCACCGCTGGGACCAGCACTGATCTGTAGATCAGGGATATTTTATCTTAGACTGGGAACTTTTGTCCCCGTTTAAAAATGTTGCAGATTGAAGTTCCAACCGCCTTTCTATTCATTCAATATTATGGGACTTCCTGGAAATTGTGCAGCACTTGGCAGACACAAAGGGAACTAATGAAGCATAGGTCAAGCATGTGCACTGTCTTTCCATTCTAAGTGGAATGTGATCGGTGCACATACTAGTAGTCAAACCCTCATCAATAAACAAGTTTTACTCATCGATCAACAAGTTACAAAAAAAAAACGCTTAAATGAGGACAGCAGATTAACTCTCCAAAGAAATGTTTTACTCTTAACAATCAAGAGGGTCCATAAACTTTAAAGCTTGGTTGTCTCACATACTTTAAAACTCTTTTTATGTCAGACTTCTTTGGCCTGAGTTATTTATCCCTTCATTCATTTTATATAAATGCATGTTGCTGTTAGGTCACATGTTCCCTATGTCATTGTAGGGTTACAGCAGAATTGCATTTGCTATATTCTGGAATAAAGAAGGTCATAATTATACTGGCATTTTTTCTATATATTAGATGCTATGAAGTGTCTGTATTTACATCTTCGCCCATTTGCCGCTTTATTTTAATTTGGATTCCTCTGTTTTGTTTGTATCTGTGGTTATACACATTTTGTATTTAATTCCTTGTAATAAATTTTGTACATTTTTATTATCTTGTGGATTCCTCAGTTTATTCTCCGCCTTGGATGGAGAAAGTGTTTAGTATATGTTGTCTCACATACTGTATATCTAATGAATGACAATAAACGAACATTACACTTTCCCATTTCACATGTCTGCTGCTTCATCGTAAACCTCGACTCTGCTGTCCTTCAAAGAACATATCTAAGCCATTACTACCTCCTACTGCCTCCAGTTCAAAAATATTTCCACAATGTGTTCTTTCCTCAATCATGAATCAACTAAAATGTTAGTATATGCACTCTCTTCCGACAATTGCAATATCCTTCTCTGTGACATCCGTCCTAACACTTTTGCACCCATTCAGTCCTGCCTTAACTCTGCTGCCCAATTAACCTCTCCCCTCCCTACTCATTTACCTCTGCTAATTTATTCAATGGTTTCAATTCCTCAGTGAATCCAGTTTAAATTGATAACAAAGACTTACAAGGGCCTCCATAACGTGTCTCCTTCACACTTCTCCAATCTGATCTCCCAATACCTTCATACACGTAACATCTAATCCTCACCAGATGTTTCATTACTCCATTCCTGTATTTTCCTCACCCAACCATCTCCACGATTTTTCCCTAGAATCCACCATCCTCTGGAATTTAGTGCCTCAGCATGTCCAGATGTCTTCCACACTTTAAACCTTCAGACACAACCTGCAAACTCTACTCCTCAAAAAAAGTCCAAAAACAAGAATCCCACTGCCACATTACTACCAATGGAGCTGCTGCAACCTTACGTCCTACTGACTCCTTCCACAAACCCTGTAGATTGTAAACTTGAGAAGTCCTCTCCCCTTCTGCTCCAGTCTGTCACTGTTAGTTCACTGTTTTTTCTATATGTATTTTGTGTGTAAACCTTCGTTACAAGTACAGCACCATGGATTTATTGGTGCTTTAAAAACTATTATTAATAATAATAATAATAATAATAAATAATGAAAATGGTCACACTTACAGTATTTTTTGGACTATAAGACGCACCGGAACATAAGACGCACCCCAAATTTTCAGAAGGAAAATAGGGGGGGGGGGGGGGGAAATATGTCAAATGGGGGTTCGCCTTACAGTCAGCTTACCGGGGAGGGGTTTTGGCACTGGTGGAGTAGTCATAGAAGTTGTTCGGTGGTCCAGGCTGTTGTCGTGGCCTCCGGGAAATCCCATCCCAGGCTGGTGTGGTGGTGCTGCTGCTCTGTGGGGCTGCGGTGAACTGTGGTGCTGCGGTGGCCTGTGGGGCTGCGGTGCTCTGTGGGGCTATGTGGGGCTTCGGTGGCCTGTGGGGCTGCAGTGCTCTGTGGGGCTGCAGTGGCCTGTGGGTCTCTGTGGGGCAGTGGGGCTCTGTGGGGCAGTGGTGTTGGGGCTCTGTGCTGGGGCAGCAGCGGCTCTTAGTTCTTCGTCAAAGCCCGGAAGCCCTCGCAGCTCCTTTGCTGGGACGCGGAGGCCTCCGGAAAGACGGCCGCCGGTGACCTCTGGAAAGATGGCCACCGGAGGTGGCACATGCTCAGATTCAGATCTCATCCCGAGATCTCAGGACGAGATCTCATTGACGAGATTTCAATCTGAGCATGCACCGCCCCCGGCAGCCATCTTTCCGGAGGCCACAGCATCGCAGCAACAAAACTGCGGTGGCTTCCGGGCTTTGACAAAATGCTGGCAGAGCCCACCATGCAGCACAGAGCCCCACTGCCGCCACACCACAGAGCCCGACACCACCGCACCACAGAGCATAGCTAAAGCCACACCAGCGTTCCCCTCAGATTTCCTCTTTCAGTGAGCAGCATGACGTGATTGCTGCAGCATTATTTTTCATCTCAGACACAATGTCAACACTGTAGACAGTCAGTAGCTGCAGCCAATCAGCAGCTGCTTATGTAACACAGTGCACTGGAAGAGGAAGCCAGCAGCCGCTCAAGTAGATGAGTATGAGGAGTTCTGGGAACTGTCTTACATGGAAAAATCAGTTTTGACTAAGTAACGACTAACAAATTAACATTTTTAACATAGCCATCTTCTTTCATATAATGGTGATCCTTCAAAAGATAGCTAAAATATTGATCTGTTCTTAAATTTCACAGTATGAGTGAAGGTACCTTCACACTAAATGATATCGCTAGTGATCCGTGATGTTGCAGCGTCCTGGCTAGCGATATCGTTGTGTTTGACACGCAGCAGCGATCAGGATCCTGCTGTGATATCGCTGGTCGTTGATTAAAGTTCAGAACTTTATTTGGTCATCAGATCGCCATGTATCGTTGTGTCTGACAGCAAAAGCAACGATACCAGCGATGTTTTACAATGGTAACCAGGGTAAATATCGGGTTACTAAGCGCAGGGCCGCGCTTAGTAACCCGATGTTTACCCTGGTTACCAGTGTAAAATGTAAAAAAACAAACAGTACATACTCACATTCGCGTCCCCCGCCGTCAGCTTCCTGCACTGAGCGCCGGCCCTAAAGTGAAAGCACAGCACAGCGGTGACGTCACCGCTCTGCTGTTAGGGCCGGCGCTCAGTCAGTGCAGGAAGCGGACGCCGGGGGACGCGAAGGTGAGTATGTACTGTTTGTTTTTTTTACATTTTACACTGGTAACCAGGGTAAACATCGGGTTACTAAGCGCGGCCCTGCGCTTAGCAAACCGATGTTTACCCTGGTTACCCAGGGACCTCGGCATCGTTGGTCGCTGGAGAGTGGTCTGTGTGACAGCTCTCCAGCAACCAAACAGCGACGCTGCAGCGATCAGCATCGTTGTCTGTATCGCTGCAGCGTCGCTTAGTGTGAAGGTACCTTGAGTGGTCGATAATGTTCATTTTGAACAACTTTACAACTTTAATGTATATGGTCAGTTTATTTCCTTTCTTTACTTTACAAAAATGCTGTAATTGTATTAAGTGATCCCACCATTGGTCAGCAGTGCCTGGCAACCAAGTGTGTCTTTATCAGTAAGTCAATAAAGATAAGAAGTCTGTGATGGGGGTGGGGAAGGTAGTTGAGAAACCATCTGCAAAGCCATACTGACATCTGTCAAAATAAGAACACACTTCCAATCAAATTTTGGCTTCTATCTTTAACATTACTAATCATACAGAGCTATGGAACAACATACTTTAGCTATACTGAAGGAATATCAGACGTGTGAGAGACATGTAACCTTTTACTTGCTCTTAAATGGCATAGCCCTTTAAGAATTTTGACATTCATGCTCCTTGAGAGTTATGTCACAAAAAGTTATAAAGTGTGGCTTTTATGTCCATCATAAACCTGTTTATTGCAACCAACCCAGCCCATTCAGCAGTGGTTTCAAAGCAGTTATTACCCCAATAAAAGGATAAGATTTTTCAGTATCAGAATGAAGTGACATGACAGTGCAGTGAATACCATAGTAAAATGTTACTTTTGTATTAATGTAAAGCATTTCAAGGTCAATGGCATTTCTTCTAAAATTCATGCTGACTATATATAGATATACATACATATGTACATACAGTACAGACCAAAAGTTTGGACACACCTTCTCATTTAAAGATTTTTCTGTATTTTCATGACTATGAACATTGTACATTCACACTGAAGGCATCAAAACTAAGAATTAACACATGTGGAATTATATACTTAACAAAAAAGTGTGAAACAACTGAAAATATGTCTTATATTCTAGGTTCTTCAAAGTAGCCACATTTTGCTTTGATGACTGCTTTGCACACTCTTGGCATTCTCTTGATGAGCTTCAAGAGGTAGTCACAGGATATTGTTTTCACTTCACCGGTGTGCCCTGTCAGGTTTAATAAGTGGGATTTCTTGCCTAACAAATGGGGTTTTGACCATCAGCTGTGTTGTGCAGAAGTCTGGTGGATACACAGCTGGTAGTCTTACTGAATAGACTGTTAGAATTTGTATTATGGCAAGAAAAAAGCAGCTAAGTAAAGAAAAACGAGTGGCCATCATTACTTTAAGAAATGAAGGTCAGTCAGTCTGAAAAATTGGGAAAACTTTGAAAGTGTCCCCAAGTGCAGTTGCAAAAATTATCAAGCGCCAAAAAGAAACTGGCTCACATGAGGACTGCCCCAGGAAAGGAAGACGAAGAGTCACTTCAGCTTCTGAGGATAAGTTTATCCGAGTCACCAGCAGCTCAGATTAGAGACCAGGTGAATGCCACACAGTGTCAGGACTCTGAACATTTTTTACCTTTTGTGCATTACTGCCCTTTTCCAAGATGGCGTCTTTGGTCTCATGTGCACTGTGTCTTCCTGCTATAAAACTCCACAACAGCCTTCAGTCTGTGCTAGAGGATTCTGCCTTGCATCCAGCTCCTGACCTCTGATTACTCCCTGGCTATTTACCTGCTCCTGTGAACCTGTGTGGTGATCCTGCTACTCTGCTCTGAGTTCCTGCTGCATACACCAGTTCCAGTAATCCTCCTTCATCTGCTGCTCATATTTACTTCCATCTGCATTTGCTGAACATATAAGCGTTTGCTGCTCTGCAAAAACCTGAGACTATTAACCAGGCCTCCCTGGTTGAGCTAAGATATTATTTGAACTGCCTTATAAGCATATCTATCTGTGTTTGGACTAAGACAAGGATTTATTCGTGTCAAGTATCCTCAAGAATAATTGTGCTTCATAGACTTTCTGCGTGATTGCATTTTCCTCTGAAGCTTCCTATAGACTGCTGAGCTGCAATTGATATTTGCACCAAGTGTTGTGGACTTGAGTTTCTCTCTGCACCTGTTTGAATCACCATGTTATAATATAGACTTTACCACTTATAAAACTGTGTCCTGTAGTTGTCTTGTTCCACGCAAAGAGTCTCCTGTGTTATCCCCTATAATTATTACACACAGAGTTCTAGCAGCAGACACATCTCTACAACAACTGTTAAGAGGAGACTTTGTGAAGCATTCCTTCATGGTAAAATAGCTGCTAGGAAACCACTGCTAAGGACAGGCAACAAGCAGAACAGACTTGTTTGGGCTAAAGAACACAAGGAATGGACATTAGACCAGTGGAAATCTGTGCTTTGGTCTGATGAGTCCAAATTTGAGATCTTTGGTTCCAACCACCATGTCTTTGTGCGACGCAGAAAAGGTGAACAGATGGATGCTACATGCCTGGTTCCCACTGTGAAGCATGGAGGAGGACGTGTGATGGTGTGGGGGTGCTTTGCTGGTGACACTGTTGGGGATTTATTCAAAATTAAAGGCATACTGAACCAGCATGGCTACCACAACATCTTGCAGCGGCATGCTATTCCATCCTGTTTGCGTTTAGTTGGACCATCATTTATTTTTCAACAGGACAAAGACCCCAAACACACCTCCAGGCTGTGTAAGGGCTATTTGACCAAGAAGGAGAGCGATGGGGTGCTTTTCCAGATGACCTGACCTCCACAGTCACCAGACCAGAACCCAATCGAGATGGTTGGGGTGAGCTGGAGCGGCAAAAGGGCCAACAAATGCTAAGCATCTCTGGGGACTCCTTCAAGATTGTTGGAAGACCATTCCCGGTGACTACCTCTTGAAGCTCATCAAGAGAATGCCAAGAGTGTGCAAAGCAGTCATCAAAGCAAAAGGTGGCTACTTTGAAGAACCTAGAATATAAGACATAATTTCAGTTGTTTCACACTTTTTTGTTAAAGGGAAACTGTCACCCCCAAAATCGACGATGAGCTAAGCCCACTGGCATCAGGGGCTTATCTACAGCATTTTGGAATGCTGTAGATAAGCCCCCGATGTATCCTGAAAGATGCGAAAAAGAGGTTATATTATACTCACCCAGGGGCGGTCCCGTTGCGGTCCGGTCCGATGGGCATCACGGTCTGGTCCGGGGCCTCCCATCTTCTGACGATGACATCCTCTTCTTGTCTTCATGCTGTGGTGTCATGAATCCCAATGGCTAGGGATAGCAAGGACAAGCAAAGTACAAATATATAACGGACGAGCTCTAGGGTGATGGAACCTGGGCTGACCGCTGCCCTACGCCTGACAAACGCAACTAGAGATAGCCAGGGAGCGTGCCTACGTTGGTTCTAGACGCCACGCACCAGCCTAAGAGCTAACTAGCACTGCAGAGAAAATAAAGACCTCACTTGCCTCCAGAGGAATGAACCCCAAAAGGTATAGTTGCCCCCCACATGTATTGACGGTGAAATGAGAGGAAGGCACACACATAGAGATGATATATATAGGTTTAGCAAATAGAGGCCCGCTGTAAACTAGAAAGCAGAACGATACAAAAGGGGTCTGAGCGGTCAGCAAAAAACCCTAATCAAAAAAACCATCCTGAGATTACAAGAACCCATGTGCCAACTCATGGCACATGGGGAGAACCTCAGTCCACTAGAGCTACCAGCTAGCATAGAGACATAATAAGCAAGCTGGACAAAAAAAAACCAAACAACTGAAAATCAGCACTTAGCTTATCCTGAAAGATCTGGGAGCAGGTAGGCAGGAACCAAACAGAGCACATCTGAATACATTGATAGCCGGCAAGGGAATGACAGAAAGGCCAGGTAAAATAGGAAACACCCAGCCTCTGATGGACAGGTGGAAACCAGAGGCCGCAACCCACCAAGGTCACCCAGTACCAGCAGTAACCACCAGAGGGAGCCCACAAACAGAATCCACAACAGTACCCCCCCCCCTTGAGGAGGGGTCACCGAACCCTCACGAGAACCCCCAGGGCGATCAGGGTGAGCTCTATGGAAGGCGCGGACCAAATCAGTCGCATGAACATCGGAGGCGACCACCCAGGAATTATCCTCCTGACCATAACCCTTCCACTTAACCAAATACTGGAGTTTGCGTCTGGAAACACGAGAATCCAAGATCTTCTCAACAACATACTCCAATTCTCCCTCCACCAGCACCGGAGCAGGAGGCTCAACCGAAGGAACAACGGGCACCTCATACCTCCGCAACAACGACCGATGGAACACATTATGAATAGCAAACGATGCTGGGAGATCCAAACGAAAAGATACAGGGTTAAGAATCTCCGAGATCCTATAAGGACCGATGAACCGAGGCTTGAACTTAGGAGAAGAGACCTTCATAGGGACAAAACGAGAAGACAACCACACCAAATCCCCAACAAGAAGTCGGGGACTTCTGAGTCTTCTCCTGAGATAACTTCAAATTGTCCACCACCTGATTCCAAATCCGATGTAGCCTGTCCACCACCACGTCCACTCCAGGACAATCCGAAGACTCCACCTGACCAGAGGAAAAACGAGGATGAAACCCCGAATTACAAAAAAAAGGAGAGACCAACGTGGCAGAACTAGCCCGATTATTAAGAGCAAATTCGGCCAGTGGCAAAAAAGCAACCCAGTCATCTTGATCAGCAGAAACAAAACACCTCAAATAAGTTTCCAAGGTCTGATTAGTTCGCTCCGTCTGGCCATTCGTCTGAGGATGGAATGCAGACGAGAAAGACAAATCAATGCCCATCTTGGCACAAAACGTCCGCCAAAATCTAGACACAAACTGGGATCCCCTGTCAGAAACGATATTCTCCGGAATCCCATGCAAACGAACCACGTTCTGAAAAAATAAAGGGACCAACTCAGAGGAGGAAGGCAACTTAGGCAAGGGCACCAAATGAACCATCTTAGAAAAGCGGTCACACACAACCCAGATAACGGACATTTTCTGTGAAACCGGGAGATCAGAAATAAAATCCATGGAAATGTGCGTCCAAGGCCTCTTCGGGATGGGCAAGGATAACAACAACCCACTGGCCCGAGAACAGCAAGGCTTAGCTCGAGCACACACTTCACAAGACTGCACAAAGGTGCGCACATCCCTAGACAAGGAAGGCCACCAAAAAGACCTGGCCACCAAGTCTCTAGTACCAAATATTCCAGGATGACCAGCCAACACAGAAGAATGGACCTCGGAGATGATTCTACTGGTCCAATCATCCGGAACAAACAGTCTTTCTGGTGGACAACGATCAGGTTTATCCACCTGAAACTCCTGCAATGCACGTCGCAAGTCTGGGGATACGGCGGACAATATTACCCCATCCCTAAGGATACCAGTAGGCCCAGAGTCTCCAGGAGAGTCAGGCACAAAACTCCTGGAAAGAGCATCTGCCTTCACATTCTTTGAACCTGGCAGGTATGAAACCACGAAATTGAAACGAGAAAAAAACAACGACCAACGAGCCTGTCTAGGATTCAAACGCCTGGCAGACTCAAGGTAAATGAGATTCTTGTGATCAGTCAAGACCACCACACGATGTTTAGCACCCTCAAGCCAATGACGCCACTCCTCAAATGCCCACTTCATGGCCAAAAGCTCCCGATTACCCACATCATAATTGCGCTCGGCGGGCGAGAATTTTCTAGAGAAGAATGCACATGGCTTCATCACCGAGCCATTAGAACTTCTCTGTGACAAAACCGCCCCCGCTCCAATCTCGGAAGCATCAACCTCAACCTGAAAAGGAAGTGAAACATCTGGTTGACACAACACAGGAGCAGAAGAAAACCGGCGCTTAAGTTCCTGAAAGGCCTCCACGGCCGCAGGCGACCAATCAGCAACATCAGCACCCTTTTTAGTCAAATTAGTCAAAGGATTAACAATACTGGAAAAATTAGCAATGAACCGACGATAAAAATTAGCAAACCCCAAGAACTTCTGAAGGCTCTTAACAGATGTAGGTTGTGTCCAGTCACAAATCGCCTGAACCTTGACGGGATCCATCTCAATAGTAGAAGGAGAAAAAATGTACCCCAAAAAAGAAATCTTCTGGACTCCGAAGAGACACTTTGAGCCCTTCACAAACAGAGAATTGGCCCGCAGAACCTGAAACACCTTCCTGACCTGTAGAACATGAGACTCCCAGTCATCAGAAAACACCAAAATATCATCCAAATACACAATCATAAACTTATCCAGATATTCACGGAAAATATTGTGCATAAAGGACTGAAAGACTGACGGAGCATTGGAGAGTCCAAAAGGCATTACCAAATACTCAAAATGGCCCTCAGGCGTATTAAATGCCGTTTTCCACTCATCACCCTGTTTTATCCGCACCAGATTATACGCACCGCGAAGATCTATCTTAGTGAACCACCTAGCCTCCTTAATGCGAGCAAACAAATCAGTCAATAATGCCAATGGATACTGATATTTGACTGTAATCTTATTCAGAAGGCGATAATCTATACAAGGCCTCAGGGAACCATCTTTTTTTGCCACGAAAAAAAAACCTGCTCCCAGAGGGGACGAAGATGGACGAATATGTCCCTTTTCCAAGGACTCCTTAATATAATTCCGCATAGCAGTATGCTCTGGCAGTGACAGATTAAATAAACGACCCTTAGGGAACTTACTGCCAGGAATCAATTCTATAGCACAGTTACAATCTCTATGAGGAGGGAGCGAATTGAGCTTAGGCTCCTCAAAAACATCCCTATAGTCAGACAAAAACGCAGGGATCTCAGAAGGAGTAGATGAAGCGATTGAAATCGGAGGTGCATCATCATGAACCCCCTGACATCCCCAGCTTAACACAGACATTGTTTTCCAGTCCAGGACAGGATTATGAGTTTGTAACCATGGCAGACCAAGCACTAGTACATCATGTAAATTATACAGTACAAGGAAGCGAATCACCTCCTGATGAACGGGAGTCATGCGCATGGTCACTTGTGTCCAATATTGCGGTTTATTCATAGCCAATGGTGTAGAGTCAATTCCCTTCAGAGGAATAGGAACTTCCAGAGGCTCCAGACTAAAACCGCAGCGTTTAGCAAATGACCAATCCATAAGACTCAGGGCAGCGCCCGAATCCACATAGGCATCGACGGAAATGGAAGACAGTGAAAAAATCAGAGTCACAGACAAAATGAACTTAGGCTGCAGAGTACCTATGGCAAAAGATTTATCAACCCTTTTTGTGCGTTTAGAGCATGCTGATATAACATGAGCTGAATCACCACAATAAAAACACAATCCATTTTTCAGCCTATAATTTTGCCGTTCACTTCTGGACTGAATTCTATCACATTGCATAGTCTCAGGTGCCTGTTCAGAAGACACCGCCAACTGGTGCATGGGTTTGCGCTCCCGTAAACGCCGATCAATCTGAATGGCCATAGCCATAGACTCATTCAGACCTGTAGGCGTAGGGAACCCCACCATAATATCCTTAATGGCCTCAGAAAGACCATTTCTGAAGTTTGCAGCCAGGGCGCACTCATTCCACTGAGTAAGCACCGACCATTTCCGAAATTTTTGACAATATATTTCCGCTTCATCATGCCCCTGAGAGAGGGCTAATAAAGCCTTTTCAGCCTGAATCTCCAGGTTAGGTTCCTCATAGAGCAATCCCAATGCCAGAAAAAACGCATCCACACTGAGCAATGCAGGATCCCCTGGTGCCAATGCAAATGCCCAATTCTGAGGGTCGCCCTGCAGGAAAGATATTACAATCTTGACCTGTTGAGCAGGGTCTCCAGAGGAGCGAGATTTTAAAGAAAGAAACAATTTACAATTGTTCCTGAAATTCAGGAAGGTAGATCTATCTCCAGAAAAGAACTCTGGAATAGGAATTCTAGGTTCAGACATGGGAGTGTGAACAACAAAATCCTGTATGTTTTGAACTTTTGCCGCGAGATTACTCAGGCTGGAAGCCAAACTCTGGACATCCATGTTAAACAGCTAAGATCAGAGCCATTCAAGGGTTAAGAGGAGGTAAGAAGCAGCTAAACAGCAATTAAGGGCTAGGCAGCAAAACTCTGAAGGGAAAAAAAAAAAAAAAAAATTTCCCTTAAACACTTCTTTTTCTCCTGCTTCAGCCCAAACAATTAACACTTTGTGGGCCGGCTATACTGTCATGAATCCCCAATGGCTAGGGATAGCAAGGACAAGCAAAGCACAAATATATAACGGACGAGCTCTAGGGTGATGGAACCTGGGCTGACCGCTGCCCTACCCCTGACAAACGCAACTAGAGATAGCCAGGGAGCGTGCCTACGTTGGTTCTAGACGCCACGCACCAGCCTAAGAGCTAACTAGCACTGCAGAGAAAATAAAGACCTCACTTGCCTCCAGAGGAATGAACCCCAAAAGGTATAGTTGCCCCCCACATGTATTGACGGTGAAATGAGAGGAAGGCACACACATAGAGATGATATATATAGGTTTAGCAAATAGAGGCCCGCTGTAAACTAGAAAGCAGAACGATACAAAAGGGGTCTGAGCGGTCAGCAAAAAACCCTAATCAAAAAAACCATCCTGAGATTACAAGAACCCATGTGCCAACTCATGGCACATGGGGAGAACCTCAGTCCACTAGAGCTACCAGCTAGCATAGAGACATAATAAGCAAGCTGGACAAAAAAAACCAAACAACTGAAAATCAGCACTTAGCTTATCCTGAAAGATCTGGGAGCAGGTAGGCAGGAACCAAACAGAGCACATCTGAATACATTGATAGCCGGCAAGGGAATGACAGAAAGGCCAGGTAAAATAGGAAACACCCAGCCTCTGATGGACAGGTGGAAACCAGAGGCCGCAACCCACCAAGGTCACCCAGTACCAGCAGTAACCACCAGAGGGAGCCCACAAACAGAATCCACAACACTGTGGCTCCAGCGCAAGCGTACTTTGTCTGCCCTGTTGAGGGCAGAGCAAAGTACTGCAGTGCACAGGAGGGTCTCTCCGCAGCGGGACCACCCCTGGGTGAGGATAATATAACCTCTTTTTCTTATCTTTCAGGATACATCGGGAGGGGGGCTTATCTACAGCATTCCAGAATGCTGTAGATAAGCCCCTGATGTAGGTGGGCTTAGCTCATTGTCAATTTGGGGGGTGACTGGTTACCTTTAAGTATATAATTCCACATGTGTTAATTCATAGTTTTGATGCCTTCAATGTGAATGTACAATTTTCATAGTCATGAAAATACAGAAAAATCTTTAAATGAGGTGTGTCCAAACTTTTGGTCTGTACTGTACATATGCACATGTTTGCTTATATATGTACAATGCTCAGCATACATGAGTAGTAAATACTTGCCTTTGCAAAGTAAAACTTTAATCAATGTCCTCCTGAAAACAAGGGCAATTTTCAAAATGTTTACAAGACTGTGTTTCATAGAACATTTGTTTAACCCATAACATGAAAGTAAGATTAAATGATATACCGTATATACACGTGAATAAGTCGATCCGAGTATAAGCCAAGGCACCTAATTTTGACTCGAAAAACTGGGAAAACTTATTAACTCGAGTATATGCCAGGTATGCATTGTCCCCATATCCCTATTCTGGTATGCATGTTTCTTCATCCCCATCTTTGTATGCATGGCTCCTTATTCTCATCCATGTCTACCTGGCTCCTTATTCCCATCTTTGCAGGCATGGCTCCTTATTCCCATCCTTGTCTGCATGGCTCCTTATTCCCATCCTTACATGCATGAGTCCTTATCCGCATCCTTATATGCATGGCTCCTTATTCCCATCCTTGTCTGCATGGCTCCTTATCCCCATTCTTGTATGCATGGATCCTTATTCCTATCCTTGTATGCATGGCTCCTTATTCCCATCCTTGTCTGCATGATTCCTCATCCCCATCCTTGTATGCATGGCCCCCATGAGAAAAACTTTAAAAAAAACCCATCCTACTTACCTTCCCTGCGTGCCCTTACAGAATCTCATTCCAGCTTCCAGCAGCTCCTGAGGCCGAGAGATCACGTGTCCCCGCTCATTAAGGTAATAAATATTCACCTCTCTCCACACCTATGGGAGTGGAGAGGTGAATATTCATTACCTTTATGAGCAGGCACCCATCATAGCCCGGCAGCTACTGGAAATTGGCGGCTGCAGCTGTAACTGTGGGTGCGATATAAGAGAAATGAATATTCATTAACAGTGCAGTGAATATTCATTTATATTTAGCAGCGGATATAGGCTTTAGCCGCAGCCACCTGCTTCTGCCTCCTGTGACCCGCTGCTCTGCCGCTCCCCCTCCCTGGCCATAAACTGGGACAATGACTCGTGTATAAGCCAAGGAGGCATTTTCAGCACACGAAAAATGTGCTGAAAAACTTGGCTTATACACGAGTATATACGGTAACTTTCATTACCCCCTTAGTGACCGGGACAAATTTTTTTAATCTGACCAATGTCATTTTATGTGGCAATAACTCTGGAATGCTTAAACATATAACATTGATTTTGAGATTGTTTTTTGTGACATATTGTACTTTATGATAATGGTAAATTTATTTATAAAATTTCCCTCATCTCTGCTTTATATCAGCACCATTTGTAAGACGTTGTTTTATTTTGTTAGAATTTTAGAAGGTTTAAAAACATAGCAGTATTTTTTTTTTTTTCAAGACAATTTACAAACTTATTTTGTTAGTGACCTATTAAGTTCTGAAGTTACTTTGGGGCCCTATATATTGGAAACCCCTAAAAGTGATACCGTGATACCATTAAAAACAGCACCCCTCAACATATTCAAAGTTGCTTTCAGGTAGTTTAATAACCCTTCAGGTGCTTTTCAGAAATGAATGCAAATTGGCATGACAGGAATGAAGAAGTTTATTTTTACCCCCAAAAATCTTTTTTGAGCTACAAATTTTGTATTTTCACAAGGGCAAAAGAGAAAATGGACCACAAAGTTTGTTGTTCAATTTCTCCTGAATTCACCGATACCCCATGTGTGGTCAAAAACTACTTTTGAGGCACAGTGCAAAGCTCAGAAGGGAAGTAGCGCCATATTACAGTGCAGATTTTGCTGCACTTGTTTGAGGGTGCCATGTTACATTGGCAGAGCCCCTCAGGTGCCAGAACAGCAGAACCCCCCATAAGTGACTTTGTTTTACTAAAGAAACCTCTTAATGAATTAATCTAGGGGTGCAGTGATTATATTGACACCACACGTGTGTCACAGACTTTTATACCATTGGGCAGTAAAGAAAAAATAATTTAGATTTTTACCACCAAGATTGTGTGCTAGCCCCAAGTTTTACATTTTCACACTGGGAAATGGGTAAAAATTGCACTAGAATTTGTCCCACAATTTCTGCTGAATGTGACAATACCCCATATGTGGCTGTACAGTACTACTCTGCCGTATGGCGAGACTCGGGAGGGATGGAGTGCTATTTGCCTCCTGGAGTGCAGATTTTCCTAGACTAATTTGCGGATTCCATATTTAGAGCCCCTAAGTGCTAGAAAAGCAGAATCCCCCCTCAAGTGACCACATTTTGTAAATTATAACCCTTTGGGAATTTATCTACAGACGTAGTGACAATTCTGACTCCATGGGTGTTTTCCAAAAACAGGCTGCAGTGGATGTTGCTGAGTAAAAATTGCAAACTGCATTTGTAGTGACCAGTACGCTGCAGTGACCAGTACGTTGCAGTCACCAGTACATTATGCCCAGCTCATGCTTCTGGAGACACGCACCTGTAAATTAGATGCCAAACATGTGGGATCTAAATATTCACTGAAGGCGGTCCAATTCATTATTGACAAAAGAGTATCTAACCTAAATAAAACTAGCGACTTAATTGTCAAAATATTTGACCATTTAAGAGCATGTACCCACTTAAATGATGTTCAAGATTTGGCAGACAGTATTTTGTATAGACTTAAGGAAAAAGAGAAAGACATAATCTCTAGGAAAATTAAGAAATTCCAAAGAGACAATATACCAGATTATTTATACACCAAAACTTCAATGATTATAAACACTACCAATACTCCGTCCACAACATAAAATAAATGAGCTAATTATACTAGATGATTACAATATAACACCATCACAAAAAGAGACTGATGATTCAGTTGAATTCTCTGTGTATGCTGATTCTAATTCAACACAGTATACACCAGTCTCGATCCGTCGAGTAAGTATTCCTCTGAACACCGATACCCTGAATTTGATGAGTCCTAACAACATTTTGGATAATTCTTTGGATCCAAGTACACCGATGCATGTTGGGACTAGTCCACAGGCAGGAAAAAAAAAAATTCAGTCAAAAACAAAACAAAAAAAAAGGATTTAGTTGTTATATTGACCCATGTGCAAACAACTGAGCTATTTATGACAAACCCTTACACATTCTCTACTACATCATTAAGTCCATTTGGATAAAGGCTTTGTAACCTATATATCCAATATGACTCCTTACGGTTTAATAATTTGTTCCTGTTATTAGCCCCTTTTGGTATATGCTCCAACGGTGTGACCGTGATGCAGAAGCATTTATTGTGCTTCAGCAGGAGATGACGGGACAGACTATGTTTAATCTGCCCGTTCTTTGCATTATAGCGGTGATTATTCATCCGGGCGCTCAATTCCTGGGAAGTTCGTCCCATGTATTGGAGCCCGCATTTGCAAGTCACTACGTAGATGACAAAATCCGTTCTACAAGTGAGTCTCTGCTTAATCTTAATTGTTTCCCCAGTAGTATTCAATTGAATACTCCTAGCTCCATGGTTAATGATCTTACAACATTTACATTTGTTTGAAGAGCATCTATATACTCCTGTATTTACCTTCCCTCCATTCACATTGGTATTGTTTCCTATCATATTTTCTATTTTTGGAACCTCTCTTAATTTACTCTGAGCTACAATATTTTTCACTGTCGCCCCTCTCCTAAAAGTTACTCCCAGTTCCCTTGGAAGCATTTTCCCAAGGATCACATATTTTTTTAAAATATACCAATATTTTTTTTAAAATTCTCCTTATCAATACATTCCCTTTATTATAAGTTGTTATAAAATTAAACTTCCAAAGATTTATCTTATTCTCCTCATTGCTTGCTGGCCGTTCTTTCCCTCTAATTTCCTCTGCATTACAGTCTTTTCCCTTCCTACTTGGGAGACAATCCTCCTGTACTTTGTCCAAATTCTTTCTGTATGCTGCCTCGATTAATTTTTCTGGATATTTCTTATCCCTGAACCTTTTCTTCAGTATCGCTGATTGGTTCACATAATCTTTGGTGTTTGTACAGTTTTTTCGTATCCTTAAGAACTGGCTGAATGGTACATTAGTGTTCCACTTTTTATAATGCGCACTTCTAAAGTCCACGTAGCCATTCGTATCACAGCTTTTGAAGTGCGTTTTTGTTATAATTTTCCCCGCTTTGTGCCCCAATTCCAGGTCCAGGAACACAATTTTGTCCCTTCTGATGCATGACGTAAAGGAGATGCCCCAGTTATTGCTATTAAGGGAATCTATTATTTTACAGGCTTCTTCCTCCGTCCCGGCCCAGAAAATGATCAAATCATCTATGTATCTACGGTATAGTAATATTTTTTCTTTGTATGCAGATGCATACAACAGCGATGAGGACTCGAAACGCCCCATGAAGAGATTAGCGAAACTTGGCGCTACCCGAGTCCCCATCGCTGTACCGAGGCGCTGAAAATAGAGCTTACTCTGAAACTCAAAGATGTTGTGCGTTAATATGAATTTCAACCCTTCCAACAAAAATGTTTTTTGTTCCTCCCGCAATCCTGATATTAATGATAAATAATGATCTACTGATCTGATGCCAAGTGTGTGATCAATGTTGGAGTACAATGAATTTACATCCAGTGTGATAAAGCTGTAATTCTCCTGCCATCTTATATTCCTACATTCCTCAATCAGTTGTGCAGAGTCTTTCAAATATGAAGGAAGGGTAGTCACAATTTCTTGAAGAAATAAATCAATGTAATGCGATAATGAACTTGTTAAGGAATCAATTACAGATATAATGGGGCGACCAGGGGGATTAGTGGAATTTTTATGCATCTTTGGAAGATGATAGAAATGTGCTATTGTTGGTGTATTGTTGGTCAAAAACTTCTTTTCTTTTTTATTTATTATATTCTCTTTATGGGCTTTGTTTATAAAACTATGATATTCCTTATTCAAATTGGCTGAAGGATCATTTTTTAGAATTTCATAATATTTAGTATCGGATAGGATGTTATAGGCTTCTTTCAAGTAATCAGACCTATTCTGAATCACTACCCCTCCCCCCTTATCTGCCTGTCTAATCACAATCTCTGTTTTGTTTTTCAAGGAATTCAATGCATTTTTTTCCTGTTGTGTGATGTTCTCTTTGTAAACATTTTTATGGCTTTTTTTTATTATTTTTTATTTTTATCCTTTTATTCTTGCCAAAAACTTTCTGTTCCTCATTAGAACTAAGACTATTTTTATTCAGATTTCTGAATTCTTCTGAAACAAGATGAAAAAATGTCTCTAGACAATGCCCCCTATGGTGGGTCGGATAAAACGAAGAGACAGGCACTACTTCAGTTTCATATATCTAATAACTGTTGGACACAGTAATGTTTCTGCCTTGAAATGAGGTTTATTGTACTAACAGAAAATGTGCAATCTGCATTCAAACAAAATTTGACAGGTGCATAAGTATGGGCACCCTTATCATTTTCTTGTTTTAAATACTCCTACCTACTTTTTACTGATTTACTAAAGCACTTTTTTTGGTTTTGTAACCTCATTGAGTTTTGAACTTCATAGCTAGGTGTATGCAATCATGAGAAAAGCTACTTAAAGTGGCCACTTGCAAGTTGTTCTTCTGTTTGAATCTCCTCTGAAGAGTGGCATCATGAGCTCCTCAAAACAACTGTCAAATGATCTGAAAACAAAGATTATTCAACATAGTTGTTCAGGGGAAGGATACAAAAAGCTGTCTAAGAGATTTAACCTGTCAATTTCCACTGTGAGGAACATAGTAAGGAAATGGAAGAACACAGGTACAGTTCTTGTTAAGGCCAGAAGTGGCAGGCCAAGAAAAACATCAGAAAGGCAGAGAAGAAAAATGGTGAGATCAGTCAAGGACAATCCTCAGACCATCTCCAGAGAGCTGCAGCATCAACTTGCTGCAGATGGTGTCACTGTGCATCGGTCAACTATACAACGCACTGTGTTTTTTTGCCGCCATACATAACGCCTTTTTGTATTACCAAACAACTCAATCTTGGTTTCATGAGTCCACAGGACCTTCTTCCAAAAAGAAATTGGCTTCTCCAAATGTGCTTTTGTATGCCTCAGCCGACTCTGTTTGTGGCGTGCTTGCAGAAACGGCTTCTTCCGCATCACTCTCCCATACAGCTTCTCCTTGTGCAAAGTGCGTTGTATAGTTGACCGATGCACAGTGGTTGTTTTGAGGAGCCCATGATACCACTCTTCGGAGGAGATTCAAACAGGAGAACAACTTGCAAGTGGCCACTTTAAGTAGCTTTTCTCATGATTGCATAGACCTGGTTATGAAGTTCAAAACTCAATGAGGTTACAAAACCAAAAAAAGTGCTTTAGCAAGTCAGTAAAAAGTAGGTAGGAGTATTTAAAACAAGAAAATGATAAGGGTGCCCATTAGTGTTGAGCATTCCGATACCGCAAGTATCGGGTATTGGCCGATACTTGCGGTATTGGAATTCCGATACCGAGTTCCGATATTTTTGTGATATCGGAATCGGAAGTTCCCAGTGTATGGTTCCCAGGGTCTGGAGGAGAGGAGACTCTCCTTCAGGCCCTGGGATCCATATTCATGTAAAAAATAAAGAATTAAAATAAAAAATATGGATATACTCACCCGTCCGGCGGCCCCTGGACCTTACCGCTGTTAACCGGCAGCCTCCGTTCCTAAGAATGAGGAGTTTAGGACCTGCGATGACGTCGCGGCTTGTGATTGGTCGCGCGAGCGGTCACATGAGCGGTCACGCGACCAATCACAAGCCGCGACGTCAGCCACGACGTCATCTAAGGTCCTAAACTCCTTATTCTTAGGAACGGAGGCTGCCGGTTAACAGCGGTAAGGTCCAGGGGCCGCCGGAGTGGTGAGTATATCCATATTTTTTATTTTAATTCTTTATTTTTTACATGAATATGGATCCCAGGGCCTGAAGGAGAGTTTCCTCTCCTTCAGACCCTGGGAACCATCCAGGATACCTTCCGATACTTGAGTCCCATTGACTTGTATTGGTATCGGGTATCGGTATCGGCGATATACGATATTTTTCGGGTATCGGCCGATACTATCCGATACCGATACTTTCAAGTATCGGAAGGTATCGCTCAACACTAGTGCCCATACTTATGCACCTGTCAAATTTTGTTTGAATGCAGATTGCACATTTTCTGTTAGTACAATAAACCTCATTTCAAGGCAGAAACATTACTGTGTCCAACAGTTATTAGATATATGAAACTGAAATAGCTGTTGCAAAAAAAACATTTTTATAAAACATTAAGCTTAAGATTAATAGGGGTGCCCAAACTTTTTCATATGACTGTATGTAGGTAGTTGCTAGCACTTGTGGTCTCTGTTTCCAAAATATCTACACTCACCGGCCACTTTATTAGGTACACCATGCTAGTAACGGGTTGGACCCCCTTTTGCCTTCAGAACTGCCTCAATTCTTTGTGGCATAGATTCAACAAGGTGCTGGAAGCATTCCTCAGAGATTTTGGTCCATATTGACATGATGGCATCACACAGTTGCCGCAGATTTGTCGGCTGCACATCCCAGAGATGCTCCATACAAGGCAGGATGGATCCATGCTTTCATGTTGTTTACGCCAAATTCTGACCCTACCATCCGAATGTCGCAGCAGAAATCGAGACTCATCAGACCAAGCAACGTTTTTCCAATCTTCTACTGTCCAATTTTGATGAGCTTGTACAAATTGTAGCCTCAGTTTCCTGTTCTTAGCTCAAAGGAGTGGTACCCGGTGTGGTCTTCTGCTGCTGTAGCCCATCTGCCTCAAAGTTCGACGCACTGTGCGTTCAGAGATGCTCTTAGGCCTACCTTGGTTGTAACGGGTGGCGATTTGAGTCACTGTTGCCTTTCTATCAGCTCGAACCAGTCTGCCCATTCTCCTCTGACCTCTGGCATCAACAAGGCATTTCCGCCCACAGAACTGCCGCTCACTGGATTTTTTTTCTTTTTCGGACCATTCTCTGTAAACCCTAGAGATGGTTGTGCGTGAAAATCCCAGTAGATCAGCAGTTTCTGAAATACTCAGACCAGCCCTTCTGGCACCAACAACCATGCCACGTTCAAAGGCACTCAAATCACCTTTCTTCCCCATACTGATGCTCGGTTTGAACTGCAGGAGATTGTCTTGACCATGTCTACATGCCTAAATGCACTGAGTTGCCGCCATGTGATTGGCTGATTAGAAATTAAGTGTTAACAAGAAGTTGGACAGGTGTACCTAATAAAGTGGCCAGTGAGTGTATATTGGCAACTAATTTCGTATCTGTTTGTACTGTGGCATTTCTTTCTTTAATTGTGAAATGCCTCAATAGGGTTAATTTTCTTGTAAATCTATTTAAGTCCAAAAATAACTCAAAATCATTAGTGTTTTGTGATGGACAGAAATTTAACCCTTTCGTTAGGATGCCCATTTCAGTGGATGATAACAAGTGATCAGAGAGATTAAAATTTTTTTACTGTTGGAATACTTTTTATTTCCTCATTAATCCCTGTACTTATTTTATTCTGATCTACCGATACTGTAGATTTATCACACTTATTCCTAATTTCTGATATTTTTAATTCATTTGGCTTTCTAAATGTTTTGAATTTTTTAGATTTTTTTGATTTCTTTACAGGAAAGAAATATATCTTGGTACCGTGTTAGCCAGTAGATAGAAAAATATTTAGAATTGAGAGTCCTCAGTGGTTGATACCTTTTAATGGCTAACTGAAAAGATGGTAACAAATTGCAAGCTTTCGAGACTACATACGTCTCTTCATCAGGCAAAGACTAAAACAAATTCTGAAGAATCACATATTTATGCACAACATAGTATAGAGAAAAAAAAAAAAAAAAGAGGGGAAAAAAAACCATGGATAAGCTAGGTGACATGAAGCAGAATTACCATGGGTGATAAACAGTTACGTCCATAAATATTGGGCCAATTCTTAGATAAGGATTTTTTTATTGTCCTGTGATTAGGGTCTCGTTCTGTTGTGATGACCCCACATGACCATGTGGGGTCATCACAACAGAACGAGACCCTAATCACAGGACAATAAAACAATCCTTATCTAAGAATTGGCCCAATATTTATGGACGTAACTGTTTATCACCCATGGTAATTCTGCTTCATGTCACCTAGCTTATCCATGGTTTTTTTTCCCCTCTTTTTTTTTTTTTTTTTTTCTCTATACTATGTTGTGCATAAATATGTGATTCTTCAGAATTTGTTTTAGTCTTTGCCTGATGAAGAGACGTATGTAGTCTCGAAAGCTTGCAATTTGTTACCATCTTTTCAGTTAGCCATTAAAAGGTATCAACCACTGAGGACTCTCAATTCTAAATATTTTGATTTCTTTGTGAGGCCTCTTGTCCCTCTTGTTCTCTTTTTCTTTTTTTGCACATTTGTGTTGGCAATTTTTGGAAATAACGTGTGATTCGATTCTGTTGTATGTTCGGTGGAGGATGAGAATTGTTCATTTTCACTTCACTCACATTGGTCAACATTTGGGGGTTCGTGTTTGTTAGGATGGGTCTCGTTGGAACTATCGATAAAAAAGATACGTGTGAGATAGTGGAAGATGGAGAGGGGGAGGGAGAAGGAGCCTGTAGTACTGTGGTGAAAGGAGAACTGGAACTGTCATGGATGGTGTAATCATGTATTGAAAGGTCACTGATGTCTGTATGTGCACCCAAATTGAGGCTGTTTGAGGATGGATGTACAGGGTTAGAGGAGGGTACATTGGACAAAGTGGAGTTTTCTTGTCTTACACCATAAGTGGGATAGTGAAGGTGCGTCAATACCAGTGTAGAAATGTTCACCGGATTTCTTTTGTCCGGGCTGAGCAATGTTGTGGAAAAGAGTGATAGGGGCTTATTTCCCTTCCCAGATGTACTTGGCTTTGGTGACCCCTGATCTGTTGTAAAATTTATCAAATTCATGCTCACCTCAAGCGTATCCTCAACCCTAAAACTGGCTTCCCTGTTTTTTGCTTTATTTCCCTTTTTATCTTTAATTTTTACCCTCTGATTTTCGGGTTTGTCCTTCAGTTTTTCTACAATTGTATTTATATGTCCAGTTTGTTTTCCAGTAGGGGGCTCTATATGGGCTTGAAACTTTCCCTTGTTTGCTGATGGATGGATAATTTCTGAGTCCCTACGAAATTTCTTAGTTTTTGCTTCCATTAAATCATTCTCAAATAATCTTAATTTCCTAGTTCCTAGGGGCAAATAACAGGAACAAATTATTAAACCGTAAGGAGTCATATTGGATATATAGGTTACAAAGCCTTTATCCAAATGGACTTAATGATGTAGTAGAGAATGTGTAAGGGTTTGTCATAAATAGCTCAGTCGTTTGCGCATGGGTCAATATAACAACTAAATCCTTTTTTTTTGTTTTGTTTGTTTGTTTTTTTGGTTTTGTTTTTTGTTTAATTTTTTTTTTTTTAAAGGACTTTTTTCTTGTTTTTTTGTGTTTTGTTTTTTTAATGTATCTTTTAAGGGATGTATTGATTCATGTAGAGATGATAGTAGTAAAATTGATAAGTATTAGAGTGAATCATATTTATAATTATGTGTATACCTATACTTATAATGTTATGTTTGTTCGTAACAATGTAACACCATGTATATAAAAGTTCATTTTGGATAGGATAGAAGTACTAAATTGCTCTTTTATATATAAGAAAAATGAGTCTCTTTAGAGGCTACCATGTAGATATTCGTCAGGAAAGGAGAACCTGATCCCCAGTCCCGCCCTGCTAATCCCTTCTAGGAACCCTCATAAATAAGAAAACTTGGAGGTTGTAACATCACTTTATAGTGCTTATTGTATGTCTGTTCTTTTTGTTGTTTATTTTACTACATGATGAAGGCTGCACTGTAAAAATAGCAGCCGAAACGCGTTGTACTTTATTTTAAAAATATTTTACAAATATATTTTATCTTTTTTTTTACTTTGAGAAAATAAATGAATTTTTATTAACATTTTTCACTGGAAGTGGATGCATTCAAAAAAATCCGTAGGTGCTTAGCGCCACATTTGCTTGGAGTTTATTTTCCCTTTGAATTCGCCACCTATGTGGATCCGAAGCAGGATCAACACATAGTTCTCCAAAGTGAGCTGCACACCTTATTGGATTATCCAACATACGGAGAAGAGTTGCCTAAAGAATTGATTCCTTGAGAATCTCAACGTGCATTTCTTACCGATAGAAGGTGAGCATAACCACAACTAAAATAATTTTTAACTGTTGGTAAAATTGTATTACACTCAGAGGAAGCGCCGCACTTGTCTCCTTTTTTCCCTCTTTCCCTATACCAGGGTATTTCTAAAGACATCTATTATCATGAGAAGACCTGCACCATCTAAAATCATGATGGCTAATAAAATATCCAATAAGACTCTGAAAAAAACTAGGGTGCCTGTGACCCATCCCCCTATCAATCGGGATTTTTTTCGGGTCAGAACAAAACAAAGAAAGGTAGGAGGGGGGGGGAAACGCTCCAAAATTAAAGTAAATCCCCCCCCCCCTACCAGTAATTCTCAAAAAATATATAATTTGAGTACTTACCAACTATCTAAAAGCGGGAGTTCCCTTTTACAAAAGGGACTCAAATTTGCACCTACATCTACAGCAAACCCATTCAATTTATATATTTGTATGAAGAAATACCTACGTAACTTAGCTCTGGAAAAATACTTCTTGAAGAGGGAAAACCCCATTCTGAAGAATTTCAAACAGAGAACAGATGAGTACAACCATACCACATTAACTAACCGTTCAACATTTACTCCTGTGCAAGAATATTCAAACGCGTTCCACACGTTTCGACACATTGGTCACTGCAGATATTAGGAGAATATATAAAAAGAAACCAACATTTAAATCTCATAATCTGACCCAACAGGAGAGAAAAGCATTAAAAGACTTGCAGGTCAATAATGAGATAATAGTACGACTAGCAGACAAAGGCGAAGTGATCGTTATACTTAAACGTTCTATGTACCAGGAGGAGGATAAGTCCATGGGCATTCTAAACAAAAAAGAATTTGAGTTTGTAATGAACCGCACTCCCAGCCTAGCAGTTTTCTACCATATACCGAAACTACACAAAGATCCAATATGCCAGCCTGGGAGACCTATTATATCAGGCATTAATAGTCTTACTGCGAATCTATCTAGGTATGTGGACACCCATTTACATAAATGCATGACCCTAATCCCAGTATACCTTAAGGATACTGGACATGTATTACAAATCTTGGAGACAATTTCTTGGAAACCTGGGTACATTTTGGGAACATTGGATATTAAGTCCCTATACACTGTGATAGACCAGGCCAAAGGTTTCTGGGCAGCATGTTATTACCTTGGACTATTGGTTACCTATAAACCAACACAGGTTCAGTTTATTCAGTAGTGCATACAATTCATTTTACAACACAACTATTTTGTATATGAGGACCAATTTTTTGTACAAACGTGGGGTACAGCCATGTGGACTCGGTTTGCCCCAAGCTACGCTAATTTGTATGTAGCAAGTGGGAGGAGTCTCATGTGTATCAAGCTGAACAACTACTTACAGGCTTTGTTTGTTGGCGTCGGTTCATAGACGACGTCCTATTTATTTGGGAAGGCACACAAACCGATCTTGAAGTATTTCTATCTAGTTTAAATGTAAACAATTATGGCCTCAAATTTACTCCAACAACTAGTGCCACAAGCATCAATTTCCTAGACCTTAATATTTATGTGGAAGGGAACCAGCTACAAACTAAATGCTATCATAAAGAAGTTGATGCAAATAGTTTTATCCACATAACGAGTTGCCATCTCCCTGTATGGCTTACTAATATACCTAAGAGCCAGGTCACGCGAATAAGATGCAACTGCACTAATATTGACGACTACCATAGAAAATCGGACCACTTAACACAACAATTCATTGATAAAGGCTACCCGAAGTCCTTACTGGAAAAAGCAAAATTTGAAATGGAGGTCTTACCAAGAAATACCTTGGTGCATACTGCTAAACCTGTAACTATAAAATCACCAAATCTTAGGGACCAAATAGGCCAATTACCATTTATTACAGTTTCATGCAGGCCACAATCAATTTAGGTGGATTATCAGCAAGCATTGGACGGTCTTATGTAGGGATAAAATAGTTAGGGAGCAACTGTCAAGTTTCCCTAGATTTGTTTACAAAAAGGCGCGATCTTTAGGTCACCTTATAGCCCCTACCACTAAATGGGCTATTAAAGTGACAAGGCCAATGCAACTAGAACACCTGTACAATCCAATGTGGGTTTCACGCTATGTGGCAGCTGCTACGGCTGCATTAACACCGATTTCAAAAATATCCGGCAGTTCACATAGTTTCAAGTGGAACAAAGGAATTCAAAATAAAAGAAAATATCTTGTGCTTCTCAACAGGAGTTATTGATCTAATCCAATGCCCCTGTCAGAAATTATATGTGGGACGCACTAAGCAGTGTCTGATGGTGCGTATAAAGGAACATCTAAAAAATATCCAAAAAGGCTATACTGGCCACCCGCTTTCGCACCATTTTATGGAGAGACATAATAGGTCAACTAAAGGGGTTCTTTTTTCTGGTATCCAAAAGGTCTACCAGAGCCCGAGAGGGGGTGATTTTATCAAATGTATGTCCAGGGTGGAATCACATTGGATTTTTACCCTGGATAGCTTAGTCCCAAAAGGCCTAAATCAAGAACTGGAATTATTCGCATTTTAGATCCAGTAATAATAATGGGAACATAAAATTATTAGGCATCCTCTAACCGGGCAATCATAAGTTTTTTAGGGCACGGCATTATCAAGGAATCACTTTTTACAGTACAATTTTAACTGGAACACAAGTTTTATAAATGAGTCCATACTGGACCCTGAAGTTTTTAATTATGCTACATTTTTATTTTTCATTTATATCCATGGATAGGGACTATATAAGTCTCAATAGGTGAGAATTTATGTTTGTGGTTTTAAGTTTAAATAAATTAAATAAAGTGTTTTAAAATAGAAGTAAATATTTTTCACTCTGTTCTTTTCTCTCCTTAAACTAGTGAATACCTTCACGCTTATAACTATAGGGGTAATCAGCTCTTAACATGGGGAACCGATGGCTTATATCCTTGCTTGGAATCTCGGGTTAAAATAAGGGGCGGGGCATCGCCTGTATAAAGCATTTAAGAAGGATTTGGTGTTTTGGGGGGCCATAACCCTGATGAAGAAGAGCACAGCTCTTTGAAACGCGATGGATGTGGGCAGCACGGTGGCGCAGTGGATAGCACAGCAGCCTTGCAGCGCTGGAGTCCTGGGTTCAAGCCCCACTAAGGATAACATCTGCAAAGAGTTTGTATGTTCTCTCCGTGTTTGCGTGGGTTTCCTCCGGGTACTCCGGTTTCATTCCAAAGACATACTGATAGGGAATTTAGATTGTGAGCCCCAATGGGGACAGCGACGATAATGTGTGCAACCTGTAAAGCGCTGCGGAATATGTTAGTGCTATAAAAAAAAAAAAAAAAAGATGGTTGGTCCTTCCATCCTTTTTGAGTGCCACGGCGCTCCTTTCTTAGTGTGATGTCACAGGTAGGCAGAGCCTAGCGGCCATTTTTTTTCCCTGTCCCACGCTGTATCCAGGGACGCCTTCGGCCGGGGAGTCCCTGGCTCTGCACAAGCGGTTGAACATCTGAGACACGCGGCACCAGAATCTCCTGGTGTCTGCTCCAAGCAAGAGAGTTGGCACTCGGCTTCTCGGCATTTGTACAGTGACACCGCATGCTGGATAAACACCCTGTATTTACAGGTAAGCTGACAGCTGCGCACACTTGTCTTGCTCTCCCGGGAGCCGTGGTTGCTACTCCATTATACCCCCCATCACTATACACTGGTCTGTGGGGAGTCTTTTAGCATACAAACATTTATATTATAAGACGGGTGGATATAGTGTGAACTGGGTGGTTTACTACAGTTCCATCATTGGTTTTTGTGTCTTATAATCTGTACGTATCAATCCTCTAGTGCAGCATCTTTTTAGTATCATGTGTTGAACCTCAATTTGGACAGATTTTAGCACCGGCTCTGTCCTGATTCCAGCAGCTGAGGATTGCTTCCTTCCAGAGTGAGCGCCAGTGTGATTGTTTTAACCCCTTCATGACCCAGCCTATTTTGGCCTTAATGACCTTGCCGTTTTTTGCAATTCTGACCAGTGTCCCTTTATGAGGTAATAACTCCGGAACGCTTCAACGGATCCTAGCAGTTCTGAGTTTGTTTTTTCGTGACATATTGGGCTTCATGTTAGTGGTAAATTTAGGTCAATAATTTCTGCGTTTATTTGTGAAAAAAATGGAAATTTGGCGAAAATTTTGAAAATTTCGCAATTTTCAAATTTTGAATTTTTATTCTGTTAAATCAGAGAGTTATGTGACACAAAATAGTTAATAAATAACATTTCCCACATGTCTACTTTACATCAGCACAATTTTGGAACCAAATTTTTTTTTGGTAGGAAGTTATAAAGGTTAAAATTTGACCAGTGATTTCTCATTTTTACAACAAAATTTACAAAATCATTTTTTTTAGGGACCACCTCACATTTGAAGTCAGTTTGAGGGGTCTATATGGCTGAAAATACCCAAAAGTGACACCATTCTAAAAACTACACCCCTCAAGGTGCTTAAAACCACATTCAAGAAGTTTGTTAACCCTTCAGGTGTTTCACAGCAGCAGAAGCAACATGGAAGGAAAATATGAACATTTAACTTTTTATTCACAAAAATGATCTTTTAGCAACAATTTTTTTATTTTCCCAAGGGTAAAAGGAGAAACTGGACCATAAACGTTGTTGTCCAATTTGTCCTGAGTACGCTGATACCTCATATGTGGGGGTAAACCACTGGTTGGGCGCACGGCAGGGCTCGGAAGGAGCGCCATTTGACTTTTTGAATGAAAATTTGGCTCCAATCTTCAGCGGATAGCATGTCACGTTTGGAGAGCCCCCGTGTGCCTAAACATTGGAGCTCCTCCACAAGTGACCCCAATTTGGAAACTAGATGCCCCAATAAACTTATCTAGATGCATAGTGAGCACTTTAAACCCCCAGGTGCTTCACAAATTGATCCGTAAAAATGAAAACGTACTTTTTTTTCACAAAAAAAATTTTTAGCCTCAATTTCTTCATTTTCACATGGGCAACAGAATAAAATGGATCCTACAATTTGTTGGGAAATTTCTCCTGAGTACACCGATACCTCATATGTGGGGGTAAACCACTGTTTGGGCATATGGTAAGGCTCGGAAGTGAAGGAGCGCCATTTGACTTTTTGAATGAAAAATGATCTCCATCGTTAGCGGACACCATGTCGCGTTTGGAGAGCCCCTGTGTGCCTAAACATTGGAGCTCCCACACAAGTGACCCCATTTTGGAAACTAGACCACCCAAGGAACTTATCTAGATGCATAGTGAGCACTATAAACCCTTATGTGCTTCAGAAATTGATCCATAAAAATGAAAAAGTGCTTTTTTTTCACAAAAAAATTTCTTTTAGCCTCAATATTTTCATTTTCACATGGGCAACAGGATAAAATGGATCATAAAATTTGTTGGTGAATTTCTCCTGAGTACGCCGATATCTCATATGTGGGGGTAAACCACTGTTTGGGCGCACGGCAAGGCTCGGAAGGGAAGGAACGCCATTTGACTTTTAGAATGGAAAATTAGCTCCAATCATTAGCGGACACCATGTCGCCTTTGGAGAGCCCCTGTGTGCCTAAACACTGGAGCTCCCCCACAAGTGACCCCATTTTGGAAACTAGACCCCCCAAGGAACTTATCTAGATGCATAGTGAGCACTTTAAACCACCAGGTGCTTCACAGAAGTTTATAACGCAGAGCCGTGAAAGTAAAAAATAATTTTTCTTTCCTCAAAAATGATTTTTTAGCCCGGACTTTTTTATTTTCCCAAGGGTAACAGGGGAAATTGGACCCCAATAGTTATTGCCCAGTTTCTCCTGAGTACGCTGATACCCCATATGTGGGGGTAGACCACTGTTTGGGCACACGGCAGGGTTCGGAAGGGAAGGCACGCCATTTGGCTTTTTGAATGGAAAATTAGCTCCAATCATTAGCGGACACCATGTCGCGTTTGGAGAGCCCCTGTGTGCCTAAACATTGGAGCTCCCCCACAAGTGACCCCATTTTGGAAACTAGACCTCCGAAGGAACTAATCTAGATGTGTGGTGAGCACTTTGAACCCCAAAGTGCTTCACAGAAGTTTATAATGCAGAGCCATGAAAATAAAAAAAAATGTTCTTTTCTCAAAAATGATTTTTTAGCCCTGAATTTTTTATTTTCCCAAGGGTAACAGGAGAAATTTGACCCCAAAAGTTATTGTACAGTTTCTCCTGAGTACGGTGATACCCCATATGTGGGGGTAAACCACTGTTTGGGCACACGTCGGGGTTCGGAATGGAAGTAGTGACGTTTTGAAATGCAGACTTTGATGGAATGCTCTGCGGGCATCATGTTGCGTTTGCAGAGCCCCTGATGTGCCTAAACAGTAGACACTCCCCACAAGTAACCCCATTTTGGAAACTAGACCGCCAAAGGAACTTATCTAGATGTGTGGTGAGCACTTTGAACCCCCAAATGCTTCACAGAAGTTTATAATGCAGAGCCGTGAAAATAATAAATACGTTTTCTTTCCTCAAAAATAATTTTTTTGCCCAGAATTTTTTATTTTCCCAAGTGTAACAGGAGAAATTTGACCCCAAAAGTTGTTGTCCAGTATCTCCTGAGTAAGCTAATACCCCATATGTGGGGGTAAACCACTGTTTGGGCACATGCCGGGGCTCGGAAGTGAAGTAGTGACATTTTGAAATGCAGACTTTGATGGAATGCTCTGCGGGCGTCACGTTGCGTTTGCAGAGCCCCTGATGTCCCTAAACAGTAAACCCCCCACAAATGACCCCATTTTGGAAACTAGACCCCCAAAGGAACTTATCTAGATGTGTGTTGAGCACTTTGAACCCCCAAGTGCTTCACAGAAGTTTACAACGCAGAGCTGTGAAAATAAAAAATCATTTTTCTTTCCTCAAAAATGATGTTTTAGCAAGCAATTATTTATTTTCACAAGGCTAAAAGGAGAAATTGGACCCCAATAGTTGTTGCCCAGTTTGTCTCGAGTATGCTGGTATCCCATATGTGGGGGTAAACCACTATTTGGGCACACGCCAGGGCTCAGAAGGGAAGTAGTGATGTTTTGAAATGCAGACTTTGATGGAATGGTCTGCGGGCGTCACGTTGCATTTGCAGAGACCCTGATGTGTCTAAACAGTAGAAACCCCCACAAGTGACCCTATTTTGGAAACTAGACCCCCCAAGGAACTTATCTAGATATGTGGTGAGCACTTTGAACTCCCAAGTGCTTCACAGAAGTTTACAATGCAGAACCATGAAAATAAAAAATCATTTTTATTTCCTCAAAAATGATGTTTTAGCAAGCAATTTTTTATTTTCACAAGGGTAACAGATAAAATTGGACCCCAATAGTTGTTGCCCAGTTTGTCCCGAGTATGCTGGTACTCCATACATGGGGGTAAACCACTGTTTGGTTGCACGTTGGGGCTCGGAAGGGAGGGTGCACCATTTGACTTTTGGAACGCAAGATTGGCTGGAATCAATGGTGGCGCCATGTTGCGTTTGGAGACCCCTGATGTGCCTAAACAGTGGAAACCTCTCAATTCTAACTCCAACACTAACCCCAACACACCCCTAACCCTAATCCCAACTCTAGCCATAACCCTAACCCCAACACACCCCTAACCACAACCCTAACCCAACACACCCCTAACCCTAATCCCAACCCTAATTTCAACCCTAACCACAACCCTAACCCCAACACACCCCTAACCATAACCCTAACCACAAGCCTAATCTTAAACCTATTTCCAACCCTAGCCCTAATTCCATCCCTAACCCTAAGGCTATGTGCCCACGTTGTGGATTCGTGTGAGATTTTTCCGCACCATTTTTGAAAAATCCGCAGGTAAAAGGCACTGCGTTTTACCTGCGGATTTACCACAGATTTCCAGTGGTTTTTGTGCGGATTTCACCTGCGGATTCCTATTGAGGAACAAGTGTAAAACGCTGCGGAATCCGCACAAAGAATTGATATGCTGCGTAAAATACAATGCAGCGTTTCTGCGCGGTATTTTCCGCACCATGGGCACAGCGGATTTGGTTTTCCAAAGATTTACATGGAACTGTAAACCTGTTGGAAAACTGCTACGAATCCGCAGCAGCCAATCCGCTGCGGATCCGCAGCCAAATCCACACCGTGTGCACATAGCCTAATTCTAAGGCTATGTGCACACGCTGCGGAAAACGCAGCGGATCCGCAGCATTTCCGCAGCTGCGGGTCCGCAGCAGTTTCCCTTGAGATTATAGTTCAATGTAAACCTATGGGAAACAAAAAACGCTGTGCCCATGCTGCGGAAAAAACTGTGCGGAAACGCAGCGGTTTACATTCCGCAGCATGTCACTTCTTTCTGCGGATTCCGCAGCGGTTTTACAACTGCTCCAATAGAAAACCGCAGTTGTAAAACCGCAGTGAAATCCGCAGAAAAACCACGTTGAATCCGCGATAAGTCCGCTGCGGTTTTACACTGCAAATTTAACCTTAACCCTAACCCTGACCCTGACCCTGACCCTGACACTGACCCTGAACCCTGAACCTAGTGGGGGAAAAAAAATATATATATATATTTTCTTTATTTTATTGTTGTCCCTAGCTATAAGGGTGATAAAGGGGAGGGGGTCATTTACATTTTTTTTTATTTTGATCACTGTGATAGGTTTTCACAGTGATCAAAATGTACATAGAACGAATCTGCCGGCAGGCAGATTCGGCGGGCGTACTGCGCATGCGCCCGCCATTTTGGAAATTGCTCTGATTGGCTGTTGCACTTTCAACAGCCAATCAGAGCGATTGTAGCCACGTGGGGGCAAAGCCACCCCCCCTGGGCTGAAGTACAACTCCCCCTCTCCCTGCAGATCGGGTGAAATAGGAGTTAACCCTTTCACCCGATCTGCAGGGATGCGATCATTCTGTGACACAGCATATGCGTCACAGGTCGGATTGGCACCGACTTTCATGACACATACGCTGTGTCACAGGTCGGGAAGGGGTTAATATATGGGATCTAAATATTGTTTAGGTACACTGGGGCTCAGAAGGGAGGGGGGCATTTGGATTTGGGAGCGGAGAATTTGCTTAATTTCTTTTTGGGAACGAAGAGCCATTTAGCTTTTCCAGAGCCTTTATGCTACCAGTAACATGGAAACCCCGTATATTTCCGTTAACCGATGACAGACTTAAGATCTTAATTTTGATAACTTGTGAACAGGCCACTGTAGCTGACTCTAAGGCCATTATTTGGCCATGAATTACCACTGCAAACATCAGGACCACACGATCAAGATCTCAGGGTGCTGATGGGGTTAAAGAGGGAGCCCCCACACTCTGTTAACCATCTAGATGCTGTTGTCATTATTGACAGCAGCATTTAAGGGGTTAAACGACTATTGTTGGCACCAACACTGATCGTGGGTGATGCAGCAAGTTGTCAGCTATAGTCTGCAGCCAACAGCTGCTGGATTGTCACTGGTCAGTGATGCTAGTCTCTTATATCGCAGGTCAGTAAAAAGATGTATTGATGGTCACTAAGGGGTTACAAAAGGTTTGGTTTTACACAAAATTGATGCAAAGATGAATACACCCAACATGAAAAACATCTACATCTAGTATTTTGCATGACCTCCATGATTTTTAGGACAGCACCAAGTCTTCTAGGAATGGAACATATTGCAACATCTTTTCAAATCTTTAAGAACAACCTCTTTTAGAGCCTGGATGCCTGGATTACCTCGGATTTACCGCGTTTTTTCCGTATTTTTTTTTTGCGGTTTTAACTTGCGGTTTTACACCTGCGGATTCCTTTCATGGAACAGTTGTAAACCGCTGTGAAATCCGCACAAAGAATTTACATGCTGCAGAATAAACAATGCAGCATTTGCGTGCATTTTTTTCCGAAGCATGTACACTGCGGATTTTGTTTTCCATAGGTTTACATGGTACTGTAAACTCATGGAAAACTGCTGCGAATCTGCAGTGGCCCAATCCGCTGCGGATTCGCAGCAAAATCAGCAGCGTGTGCACAAACCCAAAGGGATTTTTTTTGTTAAGTACTAATGTCCCCTTTATATTTAATTTTCTGCTGCACACCAGTTTAATGAATGGACTGTCATTGAATTCCTATTAATTAGAATTTGCAGTCTAAACTTTAGCTTTGCTCATAACACTTTCATAGCGAAAAGGATTCAGTGAAATTTCAACACACTCGTGATGCAAATATAACACCATTTGTGAAAAAGCTGAAGTTGAAAAGAGGATGGCTTCTACAAATGGATAATGATCCTAAACACACGTCAAAAGGCGCAAACTGAAGGATTTACAATGGCCCTCACAGTCCCCTGATTTGAACAATGTTCAAACCTCAAAATATCAGTGAAAGCAAAACAAACTAGGAATCTCACAAAACTGGAAGAATTTTCCAAGGAAGAATGGGTGAAAATCCCTCAAACAAGAATTGAAAGACTCTTAGTTGGCTACAAAAAGCATTTACAAGCTGTGATACTTGCAAAAGGGGTGCTACTAAGGAATAACCATGCAGGGTGCAAAAACTTTTGCATAAGCCCGTTTTCTTATATATAATTTTAAAAAGTAAAATATAAAAATATTTTTTTTGCCTAAAATGAAAAGAAAATGTGTCATCTTAAAGCTTAGGTCTTTTAGAGACCACTTCATCTTCAGCTTGCTTAACTGTTCACAATAACAATAATTTTGACCGGAAGAACCCAATGTTTTACATGCCACTGTATGTATGTATATATATATATATATATATATATATATATATATATATACAGGTCTGGCAAAAATTAAGAGACCACCACATCAAAACCCTGTCATGGGCAGCCCAATCTCCAGACCTGAACCCCATTGAAAACCTCTGGAATTTAATCAAGTGGAAGATGGATAGTCACAAGCCATCAAGCAAAGAACTGCTTAAATTTTTGCGCCAGAAGCAGTGCGAAAGACTGGTGGAAAGCATGCCAAGATGCCTGAAAGTTGGGATTAAAAATCTTGGTTATTATACAAAATATTGATTTCTGAACTGTTCCTGAGTTAAAACATTAGTATTGTTGCTTTTAAATGATTATGAACTTGTTTTCTTTGCATTATTTGAGGTCTGAAAGCACTTGTCTTTTTTATTTTGACCATTTTTTTTGGCAGAAAAAAATACAAAACTTTTTGCTTGAAAATTCAGAGACATGTTGTCAGAAGTTTATAGACTAAAAGAACAATTAATATTTTACTCAAAAATATACCTATAAAAAGAAAAATCAGACAAACTGAACATTTTGCAGTAGTCTCTTAATTTTTGCCAGAGCTATATATATATATATATATATATATATATATATATATATATATATATATATATATATATATATATATATATATATATATATATATATACTGTATATACATATCTTGGACGTGCTTGGTCAGTTTTTCTGTTTGTGGCTGTGTAGAGCCAGCAACAGTAGGCCCAGCAGTAGTAGTTCTACAGTATAGATGACATGATGGACAGGAAATGGATGCCGGGCTGTGCATGCACCATAAGAGCTGTTTATACAGAAAACAGGCAGTCGGGTAAACATCGCCAACTTAACAATTGGCATCAGCCATAGGGGAATGAAAGACAGCACTGATCAATGCCTGATTAATTTTGATAAATGTAAGATTTTCCAAGCTTCCGGTGGGTAATCTGGTTCACTTGCGTGCGACAAAGCCACTGGCAGCGCTGAATCCCTTTCTGTTTACAGTAGACTATAGGCTGGATATGACAGTAGCCCATAGCAAACTTGGCCAAAAGGTCATGGGATGGGGGTTCTGTGTATCTGCCAGAGAAAGGACACCGCGCAAATATAACTGAACCTGGCTATTCAGACTATGTTTGTTTATGTGCATCAGGTTGATACAGTGGCAGATAAAACTGCTGATCCATGGTGCCATATATACTGTAAAGGTACCGTCACACTAAGCGACGCTGCAGCGATACAGACAACGATGCCGATCGCTGCAGCGTCGCTGTTTGGTCGCTGGAGAGCTGTCACACAGACCGCTCTCCAGCGACCAACGATGCCGAGGTCCCTGGGTAACCAGGGTAAACATCGGGTTGCTAAGCGCAGGGCCGCGCTTAGTAACCCGATGTTTACCCTGGTTACCAGTGTAAAATGTAAAAAAACAAACACTACATACTTACCTTCACGTCCCTCGCCGTGCGCTTCCTGCACTGACTGAGCGCCGGCCCTAACAGCAGAGTGGTGACGTCTCCGCTGTGCTGTACTTTCACTTTGCGGCCGGCCGGAGCTCACAGTCAGTGCAGGAAGCGGACGGCGAGGGACGTGTGACAGACATCAGAGGGTGAGTATGTAGTGTTTGTTTTTTTACATATTACACTGGTAACCAGAGTAAACATCGGGTTACTAAGCACGGCCCTGCGCTTAGTAACCCGATATTTACCCTGGTTACCATTGTAAAACATCGCTGGTATCGTTGCTTTTGCTGTCAAACACAACTATACATGGCGATCTGACGACCAAATAAAGTTCTGAACTTTAATCAACGACCAGCGATCTCACAGCAGGATCCTGATCGCTGCTGCGTGTCAAACACAACGATAGCGCTATCCAGGACGCTGCAAAGTCACGGATCGCTAGCGATATCGTTTAGTGTGACGGTACCTTAATTGCTGCTGCTGCCTTGGTTATCTGTTTTGGCTATAGTACTGGCACAAAAACCAACCAGCACCTCCATGCAGAATAAAAAGCAAGTGTGAACAGGTGCAAGCTGCCATGACTGCATAATATACAAACAAAAGAATGCATTAGTACACTGCAAGCTCTAAGATTTATATAAACATTGAACATATGAGATTTTAATTGCATTATTTCTATATAGAATTAACTTAGAAAAATGAATGTACATAGCACATATATTGGTCAATTCAATTCAGCTGCTACAAGTTGTCCTTCTTTGATGGGACCCTAACCTAACATCATGCCTCTCCTGGGCTAAAAGCATACAATATATATTCCATATAGCAAAAGTGCAGATCAAATCTCATATGTTCAATGTTTGCATACATCTTAGCACTTGCAGTGTGCTGCTGTATGCTTTTGTTTGTATATTATGCAGTCATGGCAGCTTGCACCTATTTACACTTGCTTTATTTTGTTTGGAGCTGCTGGTTAATGGTTTGGTTTATGGTAGTATACTATTGGAGGTTGTGACTGCTTCCTTTCCTGACTGTGCACTTCTCTCATAATACTAAAGCTATTTTTTATTAATGCTGGATCCTACCTGCCCTTTAAATTTGGAGGCTTTTAGCCTGGGAGTGGCATGATATTAGGTTAGGGTTCCATCAAAGAAGTATGCCATGTGCTGACCGAGTCATGTAGTTTCTAGCCAACGTGTGCCAAGATGTGCACAGCTTGTTTTACAACAGCATAGCCTGCACGCTGCAACAGATCGGTGCTCTGGCAACATGGAAAAAATTTTCTACACCCAAGATGTCCACACATTAGAACTGACACCACAACGACCACTATCTTAAAGGGAACCTGTCAGCAGGATTGTGCTCAGTAACCTACAGTGTTAGCTTGGCACCATAATGCTGATTAAAATGATACCTTGGTTGATGAAATTCCTCCTGGTTGTTGTTTAATTTTTAGTTTCAGTTTTGAGTTAATGATATGCTCGTGCTCCGGGGTGGCCTGTGGGGGGGGAGGGGGGTCTTTATGTGGTGTTCTGCTTAGATATTCATACTGATGGCTTCTGACAGATCACTGATCCCTCAGTGACCTGTCCCCTATTTTACACAATGAATATTATATACAGTGGGGAAAATACCGTATTTTGCGGATTATAAGATTCACCAGATTATAAGGAGCACCCAAAATTTTGAGGAGGAAAATAGGAAAAAAAACTTTTTTTAATAAAATGGTGGTGCTTCTTATAATCCATGCGTCTTATTGCTTACCGGGAGTGGTGCCTGCGGTGAAGCGGGGTGCCAGGGTTGCTGCTGGAGGAGGCAAGAGTGCAGCGTTGCTGCAGGCCGCAGGCTGGGATGAGTGGGTGTTCGGATGTGCGCCGTTGTGGGTGTTTGGTGGCACGGAGGCTATGCCGACATTTTGTGAATGCCCAGAGCCCCTGCACTTACATGGTTTACTATGAGGTGGACTCTGGGAAAATGGCTGCCGGGGCAGCGCATGCACAGATGGCGATCTCTGCACCAATATCTCGGGAGATCTCACGGTTCAAGCAAACAGTACAAGATATACAGTACGTTATATAAAGAAACTACTTGAACATAGATACAGTTAGGTCCATATATATTTGGACAGAGACAACATTTTTCTAATTTTGGTTATAGACATTACCACAATGAATTTTAAACAAAACAATTCAGATGCAGTTGAAGTTCAGACTTTCAGCTTTCATTTGAGGTATCCACATTAAAATTGGATGAAGGGTTTAGGAGTTTCAGCTCCTTTAAAATGTGCCACCCTGTTTTTAAAGGGACCAAAAGTAATTGGACAATTGACTCCAAGGCTATTTCATGGACAGGTGTGGGCAATCCCTTCGTTATTTCATTCTCAATTAAGCAGATAAAAGGCCTGGAGTTGATTTGAGGTGTGGTGCTTGCATTCGGAAGGTTTTGCTGTGAATTAAACATGCGGCATAAGGAGCTCTCCATGCACGTGAAACAAGCCATCCTTAAGCTGTGAAAACAGAAAAAACCCATCTGAGAAATTGCTACAATATTAGGAGTGGCAAAATCTACAGTTTGGTACATCCTGAGAAAGAAAGAAAGCACTGGTGAACTCATCAATGCAAAAACACCTGGGCGCCCATGGAAGACACCAGTGGTGGATGATCGCAGAATAATCTCCATGGTGAAGAGAAACCCCTTCACAACAGCCAACAAAGTAAACAACACTCTCCAGGAGGTAGGTGTATCAATATCCAAATCTACCATAAAGAGAAGACTGCATGAAAGTAAATACAGAGGGTTCACTGCAAGGTGCAAGCCACTCATAAGCGTCAAGAATAAAAAGGTTAAACTGGACTTTGCTAAAAAACATCTAAAAAAGCCAGCACAGTTCTGGAATAACATTCTTTGAACAGATGAAACCAAGATCAACCTCTACCAGAATGATGGAAAGAGAAAAGTATGGCAAAGGCGTGGTACAGCTCATGATCCAAAGCATACCACATCATCTGTAAAACACGGCGGAGGCAGTGTGATGGTTGCCAGTGGCACTGCATGGCTGCCAGTGGCACTGGGTCACTAGTGTTTATTGATGATGTGACACAGGACAGAAGCAGCCAAATGCATTCTGAGGTATTCAGAGATATACTGTGTGCTCAGATCCAGCCAAATGCAGCCAAACTGATTGGTCGTCGTTTCATACTACAGATGGACAATGACCCAAAACATAAAGTCAAAGCAACCCAGGAGTTAATTAAAGCAAAGAAGTGGAGTATTCTTGAATGGCCAAGTCAGTCACCTGATCTCAACCCAATTGAGCATGCATTTCACTTGTTAAAGACTAAACTTCAGACAGAATGGCCCATAAACAAACAGCAACTGAAAACCACTGCAGTGAAGGCCTGGCAGAGCATCAAAAAAGAGGAAACACAGCGTCTGGTGATGTCCATGAGTTCAAGACTTCAGGCAGTCATTGCCAACAAAGGGTTTTCAACCAAGTACTAAAAATGAACATTTTATTTAAAATTATTGAATCTGTCCAATTACTTTTGGTCTCTTTAAAAACAGGGTGGCACATGTTAAGGAGCTGAAACTCCTAAACCCTTCATCCAATTTTAATGTGGATACCCTCAAATGAAAGCTGAAAGTCTGAACTTCAACTGCATCTGAATTGTTTTCAAATTCATTGTGGTAATGTCTATAACCAAAATTAGAAAAATGTTGTCTCTGTCCAAATATATATGGACCTAACTGTATATATAAATAAATAATAATCATCCATATCTGTCAGAAGTGGCCAGGCCATGACAATCCATTTGGTAAATTATTAAGTACATTAAAAGGTATGCCTCCATAAAAACAATAGCTAGGTAACATTACTGACCAGAGTTCATGCTATATATTCTGCCACTGCTGTTCTACACTCCAACCGCATTTCACACATTGCTTCCTCAGGGAGTGAAACAACTTTCCCCCCAGGTCGCTCACTCTGATATCAGTTAAGAAAAATGAGTTAATTGGCTGTGAACTCCCAAGACCTTTCTGACAGCACCACGTGTGAATTTTCTCACGTCAGTCAGGTCATACAAGTTCACTGCGAGGTATTGAGCCCATTGAGCAGTGGTAGCGCAGGGTGCTCAGTGTCTGTGTTGGATGGCAGGTTGCATAGTCACATCATGCAACAATGCAGCCTGCCACCTAGATGTAGCAGAACTAAACCTGTTAGGACAAGTGGATTATTATCTTCTCGGCGGACAGATGACGAATATTGTTGTTTATTATTTTAATTCTCTTACAGAGGACAATGGATTCACTAGAATGGGCAATGACGTGAGTATGGTTAAATTAAGATTGATTAAAGGAGTCTGTGTCATTATTTCAATTAAAAGACTTCATTCTTGTTGTGCTTTTTTTTACAATATTACTATGAGGTTAGTAATGTGGGTGTCTTATTGACGCCTCTCCATTACTAACCTCTGGGCTTGAATGTCACTTGATAATACAAAGGTGACATCAAACTCTCCAACTATCACCCCTCCTGCCACCAGAGCAAGTGGAAAGAGCAAGGCTAAGTTCCAGAATTGGCACATCTTATAGATGCGCCTTTTCTGGGGTGGCTGAGAGCTAATGTTTTTAGCCTGGGATGGGGCCAACATCCAAGGCCCCTTTCTAGGCAATTAATATAAGCCTGCAGCTATCTACCTATCCTTTGCTGGTTATTAATTATAGAGGATCCCTAACCGAGAAAGGCTAAGTAAACAAATATGAGCTGATATTAATGGCCTGGGAACCTCTATGGGTATTACCTCCTTCCTCAGTTGTTGGCTTTCCCGATGCTAGTTTGAAAAATTAAGGGTACTGTCACACTAAACGATTTACCAACGATCACGACCAGCGATACGACCTGCGATACGACCTGGCCGTGATCGTTGGTAAGTGGTTGTGTGGTCGCTGGGGAGATGTCACACAGACCGCTCTCCAGCGACCAACGATGCCGAAGTCCCCGGGTAACCAGGGTAAACATCGGGTTACTAAGCGCAGGGCCGCGCTTAGTAACCCGATGTTTACCGTGGTTACCAGCGTAAACGTAAAAAAAACCCCAAACACTACATACTCACATTCCGGTGTCTGTCCCACCGCGCTGTGCTTCTCTGCACTGTGTCTGTGCCAGTCGGAAAGCACAGCGGTGACGTCACCGCTGTGCTCGCTTTCCGGCCGGCCGGCGCTCACAGTGCAGAGAAGCAGAACGCCAGGGGACAGACACCGGAATGTGAGTATGTACTGTTTGTTTTTTTTAACTTTTACGCTGGTAACCACGGTAAACATCGGGTTACTAAGCGCGGCCCTGCACTTAGTAACCCGATGTTTACCCTGGTTACAAGCGAACGCATCGCTGGATCGCTGTCACACACAACGATCCAGCGATGACAGCGGGAGATCCAGTGACGAAAGAAAGTTCCAAACGATCTGCTACGACGTATGATTCTCAGCAGGATCCCTGATCGCTGCTGCGTGTCAGACACAGCGATATCGTATGGATATCGCTGGAACGTCACGGATCGTACCGTCGTAGCGATCAAAGTGCCAATGTGCGACAGTACCCTAAGAGTGAGCCCACGCTGTTTTTTTTTTCAGAAAAATACGTATACAGTAAGCTGCACACACAAAGCACTGATTATACTGTATATCTCACTCACACATTTATATGCATGTTTTTATATCTACCGTATTTTCCGGCGTATAAGACGACTTTTTAACCCCTCAAAATCTTCTTAAAAGTCGGGGGTCGTCTTATACGCCGGGTACAGACAAATGTGCATATGGTGGGTGGGCGGAGTGGTCCCGATGACGAAGAGAGGGGGCGTCTCACAGGAAAGTGTGAGTGGAGTAGCCCCCTATTACCTCATTGCGGCAGCGTGGGGGTCTCTGTGCTGGGGAGCGGCGGCTCCTCATTGCGGCAGCATAGGCTTTCTGTGCTGGGAGCGGCAGCTCCTCTTCGTGCCGTGGGGGCTCTGTGCTGTGGGGCGGTGCATCTTCTTGCAGCTTCGGGGCTCCTCCGGCATCTCCTCAAGGCCCGGAGGCACCGGCAGCTCCATTGCTGCGATGCGGTGGCCTCCGGGAAAATGGCCACTGGGGGCAGCGCATGCTCAGATTCAGATCTCATCCCGAGATCTCGGGAGACGAGATCTGAATCTGAGCATGCGCCTCCCCCAGCGGCCATTTTCCCGGAGGCCACCGCATCGCAGCAATGGAGCTGCCGGTGCCTCCGGGCTTTGAGGAGATGCCGGAGGAGCCCCGACGCTGCAAGAAGATGCACCGCCCCACAGCACCCATGGCACGAAGAGGAGCTGCCGCTCCCAGCACAGAAACACTATGCTACCGCAATGAGGAGCCGCCGCTCCCCAGCACAGAGACCCCCACGCTGCCGCAATGAGGTAATAGGGGGCTACTCCCCTCACACTTTCCTCTCTTCATCATCGGGACCACTCCCCACCCCAAAAGGCACATTAGTCACTGGCCCTATAAGACGACATACGGCACATAAGAAGACCCCCGACTTTTAAGAAAATTTCATATTTTAACTGGAAAAGTTGGGGGGTCGTCTTATATGCCAGAAAATACGGTATCTAGAAAAAAACACATCAGCACTCTATATAAGCCAAGATATATGCAAATACTGAGGGCATTGAATGTATGTCCATCAACCATGGCAAGGTGACCTCTGCTTGATGAGTCCTTTTCTACTTTACATATCTCTTTTGAGCTATCACCCTACAGTTAAATTGTCAAACATGTCTCTCCTGGGCTATGAGATGACAATTCAAATGGGTAAGTAGAACTGATTAAAATCACTGCTGGAGGAGTGCAGAATCAGGCTGGAGGCAGTCAAACCTCCAATAATAAATTATAGAGAAAGGCTCATAGCCTAGGAAAGACATTTTTGTCTATTTAACTATAGGTGGATAGCTCATAAGAGGTACAGTTGAAACTAGAAGTTTACATGCACTATATAAAAAGATACATATGCATATTTTTCTCAATATCTGACATGAAATCTGTTAGTACCATGCCGGATCCCTGCTCTGACAGGCAAGACCTCCGACGTGTCACTTCATTCACCTGTGCTGCGTTCAGTGCTACCCTTCCCCATGCTTTGCATGCTTCCAGCAGAGCTTCCAGCAGAGCTTCCAGCTGGGCCTCCAGCCATATCCTTAGAGCATGCGTGTGCTCCCGCCCTCTTAAAGGGTCAGCACAGCACGTGCACTTGCTATTTCCTCCCCAGCCAATGGCTGTGGGGCATTATGTATATATTGCTCCCTCCCCACTGAGGAGGTGCCTGAGGTACCTTCCTGTTCTGCAATCCAAGTTGTGTAAGGTTACGTACCAGTCTTTGCTGCACTCTAGTGCACATTCTGCCTGCTGCACTCTGGTGCAGATCTTGCCTGCCGCACTCTGGTGCAGATCCTGCCTGCTGCACTCTGCTGCAGATCCTGCCTACTGCACTCTGGTGAAAATCCTGTCTGCTGCACTCTGATATGCACTCTGCCCGCTGTACTCTGATTCATACTCTGCCTGCTACATTCTGATTAAAACTCTGCCTGCTGCACCATCCAGTCTGTCCTTCTGGGTCCAGCTGCCGAGCGTCTATTAATCTGTCCTGGAGTGGCACCTGACGTTCATTAGGAGCCAAGTATAACCTCACAATCAGAGGCTCTAGTGAACAGTCCGATGCTTGTTTAGTCACACCCCTCCAGGCTCTCCGCGGTACGAGGCACAGTGGTTCCATAAACCTCGTCCATGACAAAATCAGAATAAACCTTTCAGGATTACAATAATTATTAATATTTGCCAAATGCCAGAATAATGAGAGAGAATATTTTAAGTCATTTTTATTACTTACTGCAAAGTCAAAAGTTTACTTTACATATATTTCATTAGTATTTGGTACCATTTATAGAATTTGGGCCCATTCCTCCTGACAAAACTGGTGTAACTGATCCAGGTTTGTAGGTCGCCTTGCTCGCACCTGCTTTTTCAGCTTGGCCCATACATTTTAATAGGATTGAGATCAGGGCTTTGTGATGGCCACTCCAAAACATTGACTTTGTTATCCTTAAGTCAATTTGTTACCATTTTTGCTATATGCTTCAGGACATTTGGAATAAGAGAAAGAACGGCACTACTAGATAATAGGTACACAAGTAGGATCCCAAACCTTACAACGTAAAGATGAACTTGGCACTCAAGTGGTAGATACGAAAGAGAAGGCTTTAATGCAGGTATGACAGTACAGGTGTTAACACAGATGTTTCGGTCCACATGGACCTTCATCAGAGTACACACTGTAGTAATTACTGGTGTAGTGGACACAGTGTCCAAATAGTGGAAGGTGATCCTGGGAAGCACAGTGTGGTGCTAGCGGCAGGAAGGCAAAATCCACTGTTTCTTCAGAGGCACGCTCAAAGCCTCTTGAGTGCCAAGTTCATCCTTCATTGTCCATTTGTAAGACCCATTTCCTCCCAAGCTTTAACTTCCTGGCTGATGTTGCTTCAGTATTGCCACATAATCTTCTTTTCTCATGATGCCATCTAGTTTGTAAAGTACATCAGACCCTTCTGCAGCAAAAACTCCACAACATGATGCTGCCACCACCGTGTTTCACAGTTGGGATGATGTTCTTAGGCTTCGAAGCTTCTCCCTTTTTCCTACCAATGTAACAATTGTCATTATGCCCCAAAAATTCTATTTTAGTTTCATCAGACAGGTCTTTGCCCCTGTGTGCATTTGCAAACATTAATCTGGCTTTTTTATGTTTCTTTTGGAGTAATGGCTTCTTTCTGGCTGAGTGGCCTTTCAGCCCATGTTGATACAGTACTCATTTCACTGTGGATATTGACACAATCTTACCAACTTCTGCCATCATCTTCACAAGGTCTTTTGCTTTTGTCCTTGGGTTGATATGCACATGTCAGACCAAAGCACATTCATCTCTGAGACACAAAACCCAACTCCTTCCTGAGCAGAATGAAGGCTGGACATTCCCATCTTGTTTGTACTTGTGTGTAATTGTTTGTAGAGATGAACGAGGCACCTTCAGGTATCTTGAAATTGTACCCAAGGATGAGCCAGACTTGTGCAAGTCCACAATTGTCTTCCTGATTTCTTGGTTGATTTCTCTACACTTTCCCATGATGCTACACAAAGAAGCAGTGTGTTTCAGGTGTGCATTAAAATACATCCACAGGTGTGTCTCTAATTAACTCAGATGTTGCCAAAAGCAGCTTCCAAACATATGACGTCATCATATAGGAAGTCCAGAATTGTTTAAAGGCATAGTAATCTTAGTGTATGTAAATGTATGACTTTGCAGTAAATAATAAAAATGCCTTAAAACATTCTCTCTCATTATTCTGGTGTTTGGCAAATATTAATAAATATGGTAATCATAACTGACCTAAATTGGGAAATATTTATTCTGATTTCATGTCAGATACTGAGAAAAACAAACTTCTAGTTTCAACTGTATTTACAGTAGAATGGGACCCAATAGACGTAGGTCACCTTGCCATGGTTGATGGGCATACATGAACTGTCCCATTTATGCGCTACGAACCTTCATTTTTGTAAGTACATCTTACTGAGTAATAACACAGTTTACATTCAATGTCTTCAATGTTTGCATACTGTATATCTTGGCTTATATAAAGTGCTGGTGTGTTTTTCTATATAATGCAGCTATCGCAGCTTGCACCTGTTCACACTTAGGAGGTGCTGGTTAGGTTTTTTTTTCTTTCTCTCTCACTCTATCTATCTATCCACAGTGAGGGGAAAAAAGTATTTAGTCAGCCACCAATTGTGCAAGTTCTCCCACTTAAAAAGATGAGAGAGGCCTGTAATTGACATCATAGGTAGATCACAACTATGAGAGTCAAAATGAGTAAAAAATCCAGAAAATCACCTTATCTGATTTGGCGAGATTTATTTTGCAAATTATGGTGGAAAATAAGTATTTGGTCAATTAAAAACATGCAAGATTTCTGGCTCTCACAGACCTGTAACTTATTAAGAGGCTCCTCTATCCTCCACTCATTATCTGTAGTCAGGGCCATATTTGCCACTAGGAACTTGAGGGCACGTGTCTAGGGCGGGACGATGCAGGGGGTGGCACCTGAGCAAGGTTTCTTTTTTTTAATTTTTTTATTTATTTAAGTCCTGGGTCACCTCTCGCCCGCCCCCCCAGGCCCCAGCCCCCCGGCCGACTCCCACCCACCCTCCTTGAAGACGTCATACTCACCCTGCTCCAGCGATGCCTGGTCTCAGCGTCTGCAGCTCGTCCTGAGTGAGCGGTCACGTGGTATTGCTCATTAAGGTCATGAATATGGGCATATTCATGACCTTAATGAGCGGTACCACGTGACCGCTCACTCAGGAAGAAGGTGCTGCGCCGGGAGTCGGGACAGAGCCAGAGGGATGTTCGGCGCGGCCGCGCGGTGTGGGAAAGGTGAGTATGAGGGACGGGGGGTGGGTGGGGCGGCAGGGGACAGGGGGGGATGAAGGAGGACGGTAAGCCGAGCCATGCAAGATGGGAGCAGGAGCGGGAGTGGAGAAGATAGTTAAGGAGTTAAGAGATGAGCCATGCATACAGGGGGGGAATATGAGCCATGCATACAGGGGGGGAATATGAGCCATCCATACAGGAGGGGGGGTGAATATGAGCCATGTGTTAGGAGTCGAGTTCCTGCTGCTGCACAGGGGGAATCTCAAACCATGTCTGCTGCGGTCTCTCATTCTGCATCAGACGCAGTGGAGCCTGGTCGGTGTAGACGTCGGTCCCAGCGTCTTGCTCAGTCTCACTCTGTGCAAAGGGTTACTGCTGCTTTTCCATCTTCTGCCATTGAAGCCAGTGCTGGGCAGCAGCGAGCAGATGCTTTTGGGACTAAGTCCTGCTTTTCCCCTTCTCAGCATGCCCAGGGCAAGATCTCCCATTGGAGATCGAGGGTCACATGCCCAGATACTGCAGCAGATCTTATTGGTCCTCTAGGAAGGTCCTGAAGGTGCTCAACTTTTGTGGCAGCCTCCCATTGGTCCTTCTAGGAAGGTCCTGTACATGCTGCAGCTATAAAAGGTTCGCATTGCCGCACGGCCATGCGCTAGTATACACTTGTATATGTGTGTGTGTTGTGAGTGAAAGTCGCTCTTTAAATCATCCCCTCCCTAGTGTTTGAATGCTCGCGTAAGGAGGATGATTGTAATCCAGCGCCCGACTTGTAACCAACACTGGTACACAAACAGCGTCTATTGCTGTGACCGCCAGTGCAGCACCGTGCGCTATCACCGCGCTTTCCAAACCCAAGTCTGGGTGGTTAGTGGTGTCCACCAGTGCGGCATCGCATGCACTCTCGTGCAATTTAATTATTAGTTTTGTTACGTGCGGTACTGCGGCCCTGTGACGCAACAGGGTTCGCTTCTTTCACACAGGGTGAAGCTAACCCGTGTGTATCCTCATTGTACCGCCATATAGTCCGTCATTGCTTAGCAGCAGGTTCCATCTCTGCACGGTGTACCCCGGGCTGCGAACGCACCTTATTACTTTTCTCTAATTATTTGGTGTGTTACACTAGCCCTAACACCATGCATATAGGAGGGGGGGAATATGAGCCATGCATACAGGAGGGGGGGAATATGAGCCATGCATACAGGAGGGGGGGATATGATCCATGCATACAGGAGGGGGGAATATGAGCCATGCATACAGGAAGGGGGTGAATATGAGCCATGCCTACAGGAGGGGGGGGAATATGAGCCATGCATACAGGAGGGGGTGAATATGAGCCATGCATACAGGAGGGGGATATGAGCCATGCATACATGGGGGATATGAGCCATGCATACAGGGGGGATATGAGCCATGCATACAGGTGTGGGGGGGAATATGAGCCATGCATATGGGATGGGAGGGAGATGAGCCATGCATACAGGAGGGGGAGGAATATGAGCCATGCATACAGGAGGGGGGATATGAGCCATTCATACAGGAGGGGGGGAATATGAGCCATGCATACAGGAGGGGGAATATGATCCATGCACACAAGAGGGGGGGAATATGAGCCATGCATATGGGATGGGAGGGAGATGAGCCATGCCATGCATACAGGAGGGGGGGAATATGAGCCATGCATATGGGATGGGAAGGAGATGAGCCATGCATACAGGAGGGGGAGGAATATGAGCCATGCATACAGGAGAGGGGATATGAGCCATGTATACAGGAGGGGGGAATATGAGCCATGCATACAGGAGGGGGGAATATGATCCATGCACACAGGAGGGGGGGAATATGAGCCATGCATATGGGATGGGAGGGAGATGAGCCATGCCATGCATACAGGAGGGGGGGAATATGAGCCATGCATACAGGTGGGGGGGAATATGAGCCATCCATATGGGATGAGCTATGCATACAGGGGGGACATGAGCCATGCATACAGGGGGTGAATATGAGCCATGTACGTATATGGGATGGGAGGGAGATGAGCCATGCATACAGGAGGGGGGATATGAGCCATGCATACAGGATGGGGGGAGATGAGCCATGCATATAAGATTGGAGGGGGGCATTATACAGTATTGAGCATCATGTGGGGTCATTATACAGTATGGAACATCATGTGTGGCCATTATACAGTATGGAGCATCATGTGTGGCCATTATACAGTATGGAGCATTATGTGTGGCCATTATACAGTATGGAGAACTGTGTGGCCATTATACAGTATGGAGCATCATGTGTGGCCATTATACAGTATTGAGCATCATGTGTGGCCATTATACAGTATTGAGCACTGTGTGGCCATTATACAATATGGAGCACGGTGTGGCCATTATACAGTATGGAGCACTGTGTGGCCGATATACAGTATTGAGCATCATGTGTGGCCATTATACAGTATTGAGCATCATGTGTGGCCATTATACAGTATGGAGCACTGTGTGGCCATTTTTTGGGGGGTTATAATTATTGTATATGAAACAGTGTGATCAGCAGTGCTAAATTGGTGTGGTTGGGACATGGATATGGGTGTGACTAGTTGTGAAATGGGTGTGGTCAGAGGCGTGGCCTAAAATTTGCCGCGGCGCACTACGCGCGCCACAAACTTTAGACCTCTTTCCCTTCTTCAAAAGTTGGGAGGTATGATACCGCATTTGCCAGATCATGGCAAGTGCCACAAATCCCATAGGGAATGAATGAGGCCAAACGCAGTGTTGCTGTAAGTGATCCGTTACGCGGCAGATGCAGAAAAACTGCCGGATCTGCAGCATAAGGCTACTTTCACATTAGCGATTCTTGCCAAAGTCACTGCCGATAGTGTCATACTCACCAAAGGGAGAGGCAGCACTAAAAGTGCCTAGGTCAGCAGAAACTCTAAATATGGCCCTGTCTGTAGTAATGGCACCTGTTTGAACGTGTTATCAGTATAAAAGAAACCTGTTCACAACCTCAAACAGTCACACTCCAAAATCCACTATGGTGAAGTTTGGAGTGTGACTCCACTTTCCCCACTGTATCTATCTTATCTCTCTCTTTCTGTATATATATATATATATATATATATATATATATATATATATATATATATATATATATAATGTTGTAGAATATTTCTTTGAAAGACTATGTGTATATTATATAGGGCATTGCTCTATGTAAAAGCTCATGTTAAAGACGCACTGCAATCGGATCGGATTCACATTGCGATTGGATGTAAATTAGATGCTAGGTATTAAAAATTGGATTGTACTCACATGAAAAAACGCATGACACTTGCATGACATTCGTCCGACTTTTCAGGAACAAAATCAGACCGATTTTAAAATTGCTAGTATGTGTCCGGCCTTACACTGACTGATCGCTAATCTAATACTCTGCAATGATTTTGCATTGCAGTGCATTAGAACAGTGCATCACAGACAGGAAGGAGGTGTGTCAGCTCCTGCTCTAAGCAGAAGATTACAGGTCACCATTCTTATATTGCAACAAAATGTATCCAAGAAGATGTAATACCCTATGGGTGAGCAATATAATACTGATACATTTTGAACAAGTTTTTTAAGGGTTATATACCAATGAAATGTACCCAAAAACATGTAACACTGTATGGCTGAGAAATATAGCCCAGCAAAATTTGTAAACTTTTTTGTGTTATATATCACAAAAATGTACCTAGAACGTTATAGTGTATGCATAAACGTTTTTTGTACTGTTATAAAATGTGACAGAAAGCACGTAAGTCTATGGATGAGTAAATATGTTTCTACACTTTTTGTAAGTTTTACATACCACCATAACGCAACAATAACTGTGTTATACTGTATGGATGAGTCATTGAATCTATAAAAAGAATTTTGACCAAAAATATTTTGAAAGTGTAGTTGATGTACCGTATATACTCGAGTATAAGCCGAGATTTTCAGCCCCTTTTTTGGGGTTGAAAGTCCCCCTCTCGGCTTATACTCGAGTCATACCCAGGGGTCAGCAGGGGAGGGTAAGCGGCAGCTGGCTAGTCATACCCACCTACTCCTGGCACAGTCCCTGCAGGTTCCTGGTTCCCTGGCGCCGCAGCTTCTTCTGTACTGAGCGGTCACATGGTACCGCTCATTACAGTAATGAATATGCGGCTCCACCTCCCATAGGGGTGGAGGCGCATATTCATTACTGTAATGAGTGGTAACGGTGACCGCTCAATACAGGAAGCTGTGGCGCCGGGGAAGCAGGGACTGTACCGCGCCAGGAGCAGGCGAGTATAATGGGGAGGGGAGTGCTGCCCTGCACGATATTCACCTGCTCCTCGTTCTGGTGCCCAGGTCAGAGGGCGCGATGACGTAGTTAGTGCGCGCCCTCTGCCTGAACGTCAGTGCAGAAGACACTGAAGATGGAGCGGCGCCGGAACGAAGTCAAGTGAATATTGAAAGGGGCCTGAGTGTCATGTCGAATGCTGTTCAGACCAGGTCGTTCGACAGACAGCGGTAATTCCGCTTTTGTCCACTATGCGCTCATTGGCGCCGGCTAGATTTTATCTAGCTGGTCCGGGGTTAAATTACCTGGTGCTCGGATTGGAAGCTGGGCCATGCCCACTGCCTTTAAATAGTTCTCCTGAACATTGGGCGTCGCCGATTATTGCTTCTGTCTTGTGCGTTGTTATCTCAGTCTGGAGTGGTGAGCTAGTAGTTGGAGTATCGTCGCTGGTGGTGTATTTCCCTTTGTCTTATTTACTCCTTCCTATATTTGTATTTATTTTGCCCTGCGTATTTATAGTTTATTCCTGAGTGACTGCGGCGTGGTGTATATTTTTCGTTATCCTTGTCTGTGCTAACTGTGGGTATTGGTGTATGATCTTTTCACTGGGCGGTGGTTTCAGCCTAGGGTTGAAACAGGAGACAGGGTGAGGGTAGAGGCCTAGACATGCACACCATCAGTGTAAACTCTAGGTAGAGGGTCAGTCAGGATTTCCCTAGTCTGAGGGAAATTGCAGGGGCACGGGTTATTAGCTCTTGCCCACCTAGTCTCCCCGTGACATTATAATCGGCCTTAAAAAAAAAAAAAAAAAAAAAAAAAGGGGTTTCCTTTTTTTTGTTTTGTCATGGATCCCATGACTTCCATAACTCGTCAGTTGGAGGCGGTGTCCCTAGAGGTCACTGAGTTGAGGGGGGCAGTGCAGCAACAGGGACTAGCAGTATCTAATGTGCAAGCTGGAGCGACAGGTAGAGTTGCTGAGCCTAAGTTTCCTTTGCCTGAAAAATTTGCTGGGGAACGCAGTAAATTTGTTTCTTTTCATGAAGTTTGCAAACTATATTTCCGTATGCGCCCGATCTCCTCGTGTAATGAGGCTCAGAGTGTGGGCCTGCCTGGTGTTGTCATTGTTAAGCGGGGATCCCCAAGCATGGGCGTTTTCTTTGCCATCTGATTCTGCTGCATTTGACTCTGTGGAGAGTTTTTTTTCCTTTCTTGGAAACATTTACGATGAGCCTGACAGAATGGCTCTAGCAGAATCTAAGATACGCACTATTCGCCAGGGGGAGCGAGTTGCAGAGGATTACTGTTCTGAATTTCGTCGCTCGACGATCGATACACAGTGGAATGATCCAGCGCTGCGGAGTCAGTTTATTCATGGGATTTCTGGAAGGGTTAAAAAAGCCCTTCTGATGTACGAGACTCCTGCTTCTCTAGATTCCGCTATGAGTCTGGTTGTCCGCATTGATCGCTGTTTGCGTCAGGGGGAGCATGAGACACCGCCTATGGGAGAGGGTTTAGGTTCACATGAGGTTGCTGAAGGTGAGCCCACGGAGCCTATGCAAATCGCAGGGGTGTCACATGTGAAGCGTCGAGCCCCTGAGCTCAGGAAGCAGGGAGCCTGTTTTTACTGCGGTAAAACTGGTCATTTTATTAACATCTGTCCTCTGCTGTCTAAGAAAAATGCAACGGCAGAAAACTTCTAAGCTCAGAGGGTGTGGAGGAGACCAATCTGAGCTTATGTGTATCCTCCATGGTGGTTTCTCAATGCATGCTCCCTGCTAAGGTTATTATCACTGGCAGTGAGCTGCCAATTACTGTTTTTGTGGATAGTGGTTCAGCCACAAATCTCATTGATGAGGAGTTTGCGCGCACAGCAGGTTTTAGGATTGAAAAACTGCCTCATCCTATCCGTGTGGTCACCATCAATGCTGCTCCTCTCTCACAGGGGGAGATTACTGAATTTGTGGCTGAGGTGAAACTCCACATTGGGGTTCTACATTCCGAGCAGGTTACATGTAAGGTGCTCAGGAATCTTCCTGCTCAGGTGGTTTTGGGTTTTCCATGGTTGTCTATGCACAACCTGCGAATTTAATGGAAAACTCAGGACATAATCCAGTTGAGCGAGTTCTGCCAGGAGAATTGCCTGGCCACATGTGTGTCTGCTGTGACTTCAAGCGTTCCGGAGTCACTTCTGGATTTTGTGGATGTGTTCTCTGAGAAGGGTTGTTCAGAGTTGCCGCCACATCGTCCCTATGACTGTACTATCAGGTTTAAGCCAGGAGCCAAATTGCCTAAAGCAAGGATGTTTAACACCTCCGGTCCGGAGAGACAAGCGTTAAAGGATCACATTGCTGAAAGTTTGAGCAAAGGGCACATCAGGCCTTCATCCTTGCCTGTGGCAGCAGGGTTCTTCTTCGTGAAGAAGAAAGATGGCGGATTACGCCCGTGTTTGGATTTCAGGGAGTTGAACCAGATTACGGTTCGTGATCGATACCCTATAACACTGATACCAGATTTGTTCAACCAGGTGGCAGGTGCTAAGTGGTTTACCAAGCTTGACCTCAGGGGGGCGTACAACCTCATAAGAGTCCGTCAAGGTGATGAATGGAAGACGGCTTTTAATACCCCTGAGGGTCATTTTGAAAATTTGGTGATGCCATTTGGGTTGACTAACGCACCTGCAGTGTTCCAACATTTCATTAATGATGTGTTTTCGCATGTTTTGGGGAAATTCGTTATCGTGTACCTAGATGACATTTTCATATATTCTTGCGACCGTGATACTCATTTAGATCATGTCAGGCAGGTGTTACAGCTTCTCAGAGAGTATAAGCTGTATGCTAAACTTGAGAAATGTGTATTTTCTGTTCAAGAGTTGCCTTTCTTGGGTTATATTGTGTCTGCTTCTGGTTTTAAAATGGACGCCGCTAAGGTGCAAGAGGTGCTGCATTGGGAATGGCCTGATAACCTGAAAGCACTTCAGGGGTTCCTTGGGTTTTCTAACTACTATAGGAAATTTATCAAGGATTTTTCCATCATTGCTAAACCGCTAACTGACATGACTAAAAAGGGTACCAATTTCTCCGTTTGGCCTGAGGCTGCTGTGCGCGCATTTGAATTTCTTAAGAACAGTTTTGTTTCAGCCCCCATTTTTGTGCAGCCAGACGTATCAAAACCTTTTGTTGTGGAAGTCGATGCATCTGAGGTTGGTGTGGGGGCGATACTATCACAAGGCTCATCTTTGAGTGATTTGCGTCCATGCGCCTATTTTTCCAAGAAACTGTTGTCCGTCGAACGTAACTATGATATCGGCAACAGGGAGTTGTTGGCAATCAAGTTGGCCTTTGAGGAATGGCAACACTTCTTGGAGGGGTCGGTTCATCAGGTTACTGTTATTACCAATCATAAGACTCTGCTGAATTTGGAGTCAGCCAAGCGTCTGTCCCCCAGGCAGGCTCGCTGGGCGTGGTTTTTCACGCGGTTCAATTTTGTTGTCACTTACAGACCGGGGTCTAAAAACACTAAGGCGGATGCTCTCTCCAGGTGTTTTCCGGGGGAAGAACCTCGGGAGGATCCAGTACCCATCCTCCAAAAGGGTGTTGTGATTTCGGCTCTCGCTACCGAGGTTGAGGCTGAGATTGCCGAGCTCAGGAGGAGGTATGTTATGATCCGGTGACCTTGGAGCCGCATGAGAGACTTTCTCAGGAGTAGGTGGTACCTGTACTGACTGCAAACCCTAAACTAACACCGCAACTAGAAGTAGCCGTGGGATGTACCTAACACGTCCTAGACACCTCGACACAGCCGGAGGACTAAATACCCCTATAGATGGAAATGGGAATTCTATCTTGCCTCAGAGCAGAACCCCAAAGGATAGGCAGCCCCCCACAAATATTGACTGTGAGTATAAGAGGAAAAACACACGCAGGCAGAAAAACAGGATTTAGCAAAAGAGGCACTTCTAGCTAAATAGAAGAGGATAGGACAGAATTCTAAGCGGTCAGTATTAAAATCCTAAAAATATCCACAGCAGATAATACAAATATTCTACATCTAACTAAAGACATAGAAAGTATATCTGCATCTCCTGAGAATCCAGCATGACTGAAAAATCCAAACAAAGTCTAAGCTGGACAAAAACACAATGAACTGCACTGAATTGCAAGCACACTGCATGTGTGCACAGAGACAAAAAACCAGACACTTATCTTAGCTGAATTGGCAGCAGGGCATGAGGAGCCAGAGAGAGATGCAATCCCTCCAAGTACAATGGACAACTGGCATGGACTCATGGATCCTGCACACCTAAATACCTAATAGAGCTGCAATCAGCAGAAACACCTGCCTGGATTACAACCCCAAGACAACTGCACTACCACCAACAACCACCGGAGGGAGCCCAAGAGCAGAATTCACAACAGTACCCCCACTTGAAGAGGGGTCACCGAACCCTCACCAGAGCCCCCAGGCCGATCAGGACGAGACAGATGAAAGGCACGGACCAAATCAGCAGCATGGACATCAGAGGCAAAAACCCAAGAATTATCCTCCTGGCCATAACCCTTCCATTTGACAAGGTACTGAAGCCTCCGCCTCGAAAAGCGAGAATCCAAAATCTTCTCAACCACATACTCCAACTCCCCATCAACCAACACAGGAGCAGGAGGATCAACCGAGGGAACAACGGGCACCACATATTTCCGCAATAAAGATCTATGGAAAACATTATGGATGGCAAAAGAGGCCGGAAGGGCCAAACGAAAAGACACCGGATTGATAATCTCAGAAATCCTATAAGGACCAATAAACCGAGGCTTAAACTTAGGGGAAGAAACCTTCATAGGAACATGACGGGAAGACAACCAGACCAAATCCCCAACCCGAAGCCGGGAACCAACACACCGACGATGGTTAGCAAAACGCTGAGCCTCTTCCTGAGACAACACCAAATTGTCCACCATATGAGCCCAAATCTGCTGCAACCTGTCAACCACAGAATCCACACCAGGACAATCAGAAGGTTCAACTTGCCCCGAAGAAAAACGAGGATGAAAACCAAAATTACAAAAGAAGGGAGAAACCAAGGTAGCCAAACTAGCCCGATTATTAAGGGCAAACTCGGCCAATGGCAAGAAAGCCACCCAATCATCCTAATCAGCAGACACAAAGCATCTCAAATAAGTTTCCAAAGTCTGATTAGTTCGCTCGGTCTGGCCGTTTGTCTGAGGATGAAATGCGAAAGAAAAAGGCAAATCAATGCCCAGCCTAGCACAAAAGGCCCGCCAAAACCTAGAAACAAACTGGGAACCTCTGTCGGACACAATATTCTCCGGAATACCATGCAAACGAACCACATGCTGAAAAAACAACGGAACCAAATCAGAAGAGGAAGGCAATTTAGGCAAAGGCACCAAATGAACCATCTTAGAAAACCGGTCACAAACCACCCAGATAACCGACATCCTCTGGGAAACCGGAAGATCTGAAATAAAATCCATAGAAATATGCGTCCAGGGCCTCTCAGGGACCGGCAAAGGCAAAAGAAACCCACTAGCACGGGAACAACAAGGCTTGGCCTGCGCACAAGTCCCACAGGACTGCACAAAAGAACGCACATCACACGACAAAGAAGGCCACCAAAAGGACCTACCAACCAAATCTCTGGTACCAAAAATACCAGGATGACCAGCCAACACAGAACAGTGAACCTCAGAAATCACTCTACTAGTCCATCTATCAAGAACAAACAGTTTCCCCACTGGACAGCGGTCAGGTTTGTCAGCCTGAAATTCCTGCAGAACCCGTCGCAAATCAGGGGAAATGGCAGAAAGGACCATCCCTTCCTTCAGAATGCCGACCGGCTCAAATACCTCAGGAGAATCAGGCAAAAAACTCCTAGAGAGGGCATCAGCCTTAACATTCTTAGAACCCGGAAGATACGAGACCACGAAATCAAAACGGGAGAAAAACAGGTACCATCGAGCCTGTCTAGGATTCAGCCGTTTGGCAGATTCGAGGTAAATCAGATTTTTATGATCGGTCAAGATCACAATACAGTGCTTGGCTCCCTCAAGCCAATGTCGCCATTCCTCAAACACCCACTTCATAGCCAACAACTCCCGATTGCCGACATCATAAATCATAATTGCGTTCAGCAGGCGAAAACTTACGGGAAAAGAAGGCACACGGTTTCATCAAGGAACCATCAGAATTCCTCTGAGACAAAACGGCCCCTGCCCCAATCTCAGAAGCGTCAACCTCAACCTGAAACGGAAGAGAAACATCTGGCTGACGCAACACCGGGGCAGAAGTACATCGGCGTTTAAGCTCCTGAAAGGCAGAGACAGCCACAGGAGACCAATTCGTTACATCAGCGCCTTTCTTCGTCAAATCGGTCAGGGGTTTAACCACACTGGAGAAGTTAGCAATGAAACGGCGATAAAAATTAGCAAAGCCCAAAAATTTCTGAAGGCTCTTCACAGATGTGGGTTGAATCCAATCATGAATGGCCTGAACCTTAACCGGATCCATCTCTATAGATGAGGGAGAAAAAATAAAGCCCAAAAAAGAAACCTCCTGCACTCCAAAGAGACACTTAGACCCCTTCACAAACAAAGTATTATCACGAAGGATCTGAAATACCATCCTGACCTGTTTCACATGAGACTCCCAATCATCGGAAAAAATTAAGATGTCATCCAAATATACAATCATGAATTTATCAAGTTAATTCCGGAAGATATCATGCATGAAGGACTGAAAAACAGATGGAGCATTAGAGAGCCCGAATGACATCACAAGTTATTCAAAATGGCCTTCGGGCGTATTAAACGCAGTTTTCCATTCGTCACCCTGCTTAATACGAACAAGATTATATGCCCCCCAAAGGTCAATTTTAGTAAACCAACTAGCCCCCTTAATCCTGGCAAACAAATCGGAAAGCAAAGGTAAAGGGTATTGAAACTTGACCGTGATCTTATTCAAGAGGCGATAATCAATACAGGGTCTCAAGGAGCCATCCTTCTTAGCAACAAAAAAAAATCCCGCTCCCAACGGTGAAGAAGATGGCGGAATATGCCCTTTCTCCAAAGACTCCTTAACATAACTCCGCATGGCGGTATGTTCCGGCACAGACAGGTTGAAAAGTCGGCCCTTAGGAAACTTTCAGCCTGGAATCAAGTCAATAGCACAATCACAGTACCTATGCGGTGGAAGGGAACTGGACTTGGGCTCATCGAATACATCCTGAAAATCAGACAAAAACTCTGGAACTTCAGAAGAGGAGGAAGAGGAGATTGAAATCACAGGAACATCATTATGAACCCCCTGACAACCCCAACTAGTCACAGACATAGACTTCCAATCCAACACAGGATTATGTATCTGCAACCATGGAAAACCCAGCACAATAGCATCATGCAAATTATGCAACACCAGAAAACGACAATCTTCCTGATGGGCTGGCGCCATGTACATGGTCACCTGTGTCCAAAACTGGGGTTTATTTTTAGCCAAAGGTGTAGCATCAATGCCCCTTAAAGGAATAGGGTTCTGCAAAGACTGCAAGGGGAAACCACAACACCTGGCAAATTCAAAGTCTATTAAGTTCAAAGCGGCGCCTGAATCCACAAACGCCATGACAGAAAATGACGACAATGAGTAGATCAAGGTCACAGATAATAGAAATTTAGGTTGTACAGTTCCGATGGTAACTGAACTAGCGATTCTCTTTGTACGCTTTGGGCAGACTGAAATGACATGAGAAGCATCGCCACAATAAAAACACAACCTATTCTGACGTCTGAATCCTTGTTGTTCCGTTCTAGACAGAATCCTATCACACTGCATAGGCTCAGGCATCTGCTCTGAGGACAATGCCACAGCGCGCACAGTTCTGCGCTCCCGCAAACGCCGATCAATCTGAATGGCCAGAGACATAGAATCACTCAGACCAACAGGCGTGGGAAACCCCACCATAACATCTTTAACAGATTCAGAAAGACCCTTTCTGAAAATTGCCGCCAAAGCATCCTCATTCCATTTAGTCAGCACAGACCATTTTCTAAATTTCTGACAATACAATTCTGCCGCTTCTTGACCCTGAGACAGGGCCAACAAGGTCTTCTCCGCTTGATCCACAGCATTTGGTTCATCATATAATAATCCTAGAGCCTGAAAAAAGGCATCTACATTAAGCAAGGCCGGATTCCCAGATTCCAGGGAAAATGCCCAATACTGAGGGTCGCCACGCAGCAGGGAGATGACAATTTTAACCTGCTGAATGGGATCACCAGAGGAACGAGGCTTCAGAGCAAAAAACAGTTTACAATTGTTTTTAAAACTCAAAAATTTGGACCTGTCCCCAAAAAACAAATCAGGAGTAAGAATCCTAGGTTCTAAAAGTGGAGTCTGAACAATATAATCAGAAATACCCTTTACCCTAGCAGCAAGCTGATCTATATGAGAAACTAATCCCTGAACATCCATGCTAGCACAAGACTCCTCAGTCACCCAGAGGAAAAGAGGGAAGAAAAGACAAAGCAGGCTACAGAAAAAAAAATGGCTCTTTCTTCCCTTCTTCTGAGATGCATTTAACTCATTGTTGGCCAGTTGTACTGTTATGATCCGGTGACCTTGGAGCCGCATGAGAGACTTTCTCAGGAGTAGGTGGTACCTGTACTGACCGCAAACCCTAAACTAACACCGCAACTAGAAGTAGCAGTGGGATGTACCTAACACGTCCTAGACACCTCGACACAGCCGGAGGACTAAATACCCCTATAGATGGAAATGGGAATTCTATCTTGCCTCAAAGCAGAACCCCAAAGGATAGGCAGCCCCCCACAAATATTGACTGTGAGTATAAGAGGAAAAACACACGCAGGCAGAAAAACAGGATTTAGCAAAAGAGGCACTTCTAGCTAAATAGAAAAGGATAGGACAGAATTCTAAGTGGTCAGTATTAAAATCCTAAAAATATCCACAGCAGATAATACAAATATTCTACATCTAACTAAAGACATAGAAAGTATATCTGCATCTCCTGAGAATCCAGCATGACTGAAAAATCCAAACAAAGTCTAAGCTGGACAAAAACACAATGAATTGCACTGAATTGCAAGCACACTGCATGTGTGCACAGAGACAAAAAACCAGACACTTATCTTAGCTGAATTGGCAGCAGGGCATGAGGAGCCAGAGAGAGATGCAATCCCTCCAAGTACAATGGACAACTGGCATGGACTCATGGATCCTGCACACCTAAATACCTAATAGAGCTGCAATCAGCAGAAACACCTGCCCGGATTACAACCCCAAGACAACTGCACTACCACCAACAACCACCGGAGGGAGCCCAGAAGCAGAATTCACAGCAGAGGTACCATCTGAGCTTCCCATCAACAAATCTTTTGTACCGCTTCATCTCTGCTTAAAGGTTTTGGTGGAGCATCATGATGCTGTCCTGGCTGGTCACCCAGGGGTTAGAGGTACCTTGGAGTTGGTGTCACGTCGGTTTTGGTGGCCCAAGATCCGACAGGACATGGTCTCATACGTGTCAGCTTGTACCACGTGCGCTAGGGCTAAGACACCCCGCTCCCGTCCTGTTGGCACACTACTTCCTCTTGAGGTACCTAGTAAGCCATGGACGGAATTCTTCATGGATTTCATCACTGATTTGCCCTCCTCAGCTGGGAACACGGTCATCTTGGTGATTGTTGATCGGTTTTCAAAAATGTTGCACTTTGTGTCTTTGCCTTCGTTGCCTAACGCTAAGACTCTGGCTCAGGTATTTGTGCAGGAGGTGGTCAGACTTCATGGGGTTCCGTCTGACATCGTGTCTGATAGGGGTACTCAGTTTGTGGCAAAATTTTGGAAAGCATTTTGCTCACGGTTGGGGATCAAGTTGTCTCATTCTTCTGCGTTTCATCCTCAGTCAAATGGTCAGACCGAGCGTATGTAAAGTAAGCTGCGGAGACACCATCACGTGTTTCTCAATGCAAGCAATGAATAGCCAGGCCTTTCTTTGGGAAGAAACAACCACGGGAAGGGCAGCATCCAATAAAGGAGAATATCCAATAAAGGAAGACCACCTATGCCAAGCATGGTATCCATCCATAAACAGCTGTTTTGGGGTTTTTGCCCCTCATCAGTGTGGAGTAGGAAACTGGCTATTAGGAGCAGTGCCTGGTGAAAGGCTATGAAGAAACAGATGAATGACCTCGGGGAGACCAAAACATCCAACACTGCGGAGACACCATCACGTGTTTCTCAACGCAGTGATCCAGAACACTGCCCCTGTTGTGAATTAGACTTTTTTGGCTCCCTCTTGTGGTCACTAGTGATATGACTCTGGGATTGTCTTTCCTCGGTTTGGCACCCACCTGGGTCGTTAGTCTAGGGGTGTTGCTATATGAACTTCCTGAATCCTCAGTCTGGTGCCTGGCATCGTTGTAATCAGTTCTTTCTGTTTGCTCCTGTCTGCTGGTCCTGGCTCTTGCAAAATTAAGCTAAGTCTTGCTTCCTTGTTTTTTGGTTATTTGCATTGCTCTTATTTTTTGTCCAGCTTGTACTAAATGTGATTCCTGATTTTGCTGGAAGCTCTAGGGGGCTGGTATTCTCCCCCCGGGCCGTTAGACGGTTCGGAGGTTCTTGAATATCCAGCGTGGAAATTTTGATAGGGTTTTTGCTGACCGTATAAGTCATCTTACTATATTCTGCTATTAGTCAGTGGGCCTCTCTTTGCTAAATACCTAGTTCATTCTTATGTTTGTCTTTTCTTCTTACCTCACCGTTATTATTTGTTGGGGGCTTGTATCCAACTTTTGGGGTCTTTTCTCTGGAGGCAAGAAAGGTCTATCTTTTCCCTTCTAGGGTTAGTTAGTTCTCCGGCTGGCGCGAGACGTCTAGAACCAACGTAGGCACGTTCCCCGGCTGCTGCTATTTGTGGTGCTAGGATTAGATATATGGTCAGCCCAGTTACCACTGCCCTATGAGCTGGTTTTTTGTGTTTGCAGACTTGGTATTTACTTCTGAGACCCTTTGCCATTGGGGTCATAACAGTATGCCAGGACAAAGTTGAATGTTTAATGCATTGCAGAAGTGATAATAAGAAAGGAAATTCTGAGGTTTTTTTTGTTTTTTTTTCCTCTCTTTCTTCCTCCCCTTTACCTCTGAGTGGCTTAAGCTTGCTGCAGACATGAATGTCCAGACTTTGATTACAAGTGTGGATCAGCTTGCTGCTCGTGTGCAGGGCATACAAGATTTTGTTACCAGTAGTCCAATGTCTGAACCTAAAATACCTATTCCTGAACTGTTCTCTGGAGACCGATTTAAGTTTAGGAATTTCAGGAATAATTGTAAATTGTTTCTATATCTGAGACCCCGTTCGTCTGGAGACTCAGCTCAGCAAGTTAAAATTGTTATCTCTTTCTTGCGGGGCAACCCTCAGGATTGGGCTTTCTCGCTAGCGCCAGGAGATCCGGCATTGGCGAATATTGATGTGTTTTTTCTGGCGCTCGGATTGCTTTACGAGGAACCCAATCTTGAAATTCAGGCAGAAAAAGCCTTGCTGGCTATTTCTCAGGGCCAGGATGAAGCTGAAGTGTATTGCCAAAAATTTCGGAAATGGTCCGTGCTTACTCAGTGGAATGAGTGTGCTCTGGCCGCAAATTTCAGAAATGGCCTTTCTGAAGCCATTAAGAATGTGATGGTGGGTTTCTCCATTCCTACAAGTCTGAATGATTCCATGGCGCTGGCTATTCAAATTGACCGGCGTTTGCGGGAGCGCAAAACTGCTGATCCTCTGGTGGTGTTGTCTGAACAAACAGCTGATTTGATGCAATGTGATAGAATTCAGACTAGAAATGAACGGAAAAATCATAGATGTCAGAATGGGTTGTGTTTTTACTGTGGTGATTCTACACATGTTATATCAGCATGCTCTAAACGCCTAACAAGGGTTGTTAGCCCAGTCGCCATTGGTAATTTGCAACCTAAATTTATTTTGTCTGTGACTTTAATTTGCTCATTGTCTTCCTACCCTGTTATGGCGTTTGTGGATTCAGGTGCTGCCCTGAGTCTTATGGATCTGTCATTTGCCAAGCGCTGTGGTTTTGTTCTTCAGCCGTTGGTAAATCCTATCCCTCTTAGAGGTATTGATGCTACGCCATTGGCGGAAAATAAACCGCAGTTTTGGACACAGGTAACCATGTGCATGACTCCTGAACATCGGGAGGTGATTCGTTTTCTTGTTCTGCATAAAATGCATGATTTGGTCGTTTTGGGTCTGCCATGGTTACAGACCCATAATCCAGTCTTGCATTGGAAGGCAATGTCTGTGTCAAGTTGGGGCTGTCAGGGAATTCATGGTGATTCCCCGCCGGTGTCCATTGCTTCCTCTACTCCTTCGGAAGTTCCTGAGTATTTGTCTGGTTATCAGGATGTATTCAGCGAGTCCAGGTCCAGTGCTCTTCCTCCCCATAGGGACTGTGACTGCGCTATAGATTTGATTCCAGGTAGTAAATTTCCTAAGGGAAGATTATTTAATCTGTCTGTACCTGAGCATACCGCAATGCGTTCGTACATCAAGGAATCTCTGGAGAAGGGGCATATCCGTCCATCCTCTTCCCCTCTTGGTGCGTGATTCTTTTTTGTGGCCAAGAAGGACGGATCTTTGAGACCTTGTATTGACTATCGGCTTCTGAATAAAATCACTGTTAAATTTCAGTATCCTTTGCCTCTGTTGTCGGACTTGTTTGCCCGGATTAAAGGTGCCAAGTGGTTCACCAAGATAGATCTTCGTGGTGCGTACAACCTTGTGCGCATTAAGCAGGGAGATGAATGGAAAACTGCATTTAATACGCCCGAAGGTCATTTTGAGTACTTGGTGATGCCTTTTGGGCTCTCTAATGCTCCTTCAGCGTTTCAGTCCTTTATGCATGACATTTTCCGGAAGTATCTGGATAAATTTATGATTGTTTATCTGAATGATATTCTGTTTTTTTCTGATGATTGGGACTCGCATGTGGAGCAGGTCAGGATGGTGTTTCAGGTTTTGCGTGAGAATGCTTTGTTTGTTAAGGGCTCAAAGTGTCTCTTTGGAGTACAGAAGGTTCCCTTTTTGGGTTTTATTTTTTCCCCTTCTGCGGTGGAGATGGACCCAGTCAAGGTCCAAGCTATTCATGATTGGACTCAACCCACGTCAGTTAAGAGTCTTCAGAAGTTCCTGGGTTTTGCTAACTTCTACTATCGTTTTATCGCTAATTTTTCTAGCGTTGTTAAACCTTTGACGGATATGACCAAGAAAGGTTCTGATGTTGCTAACTGGGCTCCTGCAGCCGTGGAAGCTTTCCAAGAGTTGAAGCGCCGGTTTACTTCGGCGCCTGTTTTGTGCCAGCCTGATGTCTCACTTCCCTTTCAGGTTGAAGTGGATGCTTCTGAGATTGGGGCAGGGGCCGTTTTGTCGCAGAGAGGCCCTGGTTGCTCTGTAATGAGACCATGTGCTTTTTTCTCTAGGAAGTTTTCGCCTGCTGAGCGGAATTATGATGTTGGCAATCGGGAGTTGTTGGCCATGAAGTGGGCATTTGAGGAGTGGCGTCATTGGCTCGAGGGTGCTAAGCATCGTGTGGTGGTCTTGACTGATCACAAAAATCTGATGTATCTCGAGTCTGCTAAACGCCTTAATCCTAGACAGGCCCGTTGGTCATTGTTTTTCTCCCGTTTTGACTTTGTGGTCTCGTATTTACCAGGTTCAAAGAATGTGAAGGCTGATGCTTTCAAGGAGCTTTGTGCCTGACTCTCCTGGAGTCGCAGAACCAGTTGGTATTCTTAAAGAGGGAGTAATCTTGTCAGCCATTTCTCCGGATTTGCGACGTGTGTTGCAGAGATTTCAGGCTGGTAGACCTGACTCTTGTCCACCTGACAGACTGTTTGTTCCTGATAAGTGGACCAGCAGAGTCATTTCCGAGGTTCATTCCTCGGTGTTGGCAGGGCATCCGGGAATTTTTGGCACCAGAGATTTGGTGGCTAGGTCCTTCTGGTGGCCTTCCTTGTCACGGGATGTGCGGTCATTTGTGCAGTCCTGTGGGACTTGTGCTCGAGCTAAGCCTTGCTGTTCTCGTGCCAGCGGGTTGCTCTTGCCCTTGCCTGTCCCGAAGAGGCCTTGGACACACATTTCCATGGATTTCATTTCAGATCTTCCGGTGTCTCAGGGCATGTCTGTCATCTGGGTGGTATGTGATCGCTTTTCCAAGATGGTCCATTTGGTATCTTTGCCTAAGCTGCCTTCCTCTTCCGATCTGGTTCCTTTGTTCTTTCAGAATGTGGTTCGCTTACACGGCATTCCTGAGAATATCGTGTCTGACAGAGGATCCCAGTTTGTTTCCAGGTTCTGGCGATCCTTTTGTGCTAAGATGGGCATTGATTTGTCGTTTTCGTCTGCCTTTCATCCTCAGACTAATGGACAAACGGAGCGAACTAATCAGACTCTGGAGGCTTATTTGAGGTGTTTTGTTTCTGCAGATCAGGATGATTGGGTGACCTTCTTGCCGTTGGCTGAGTTTGCCCTTAATAATCGGGCTAGTTCCGCTACTTTGGTTTCGACATTTTTCTGCAACTCTGGTTTCCATCCTCGTTTTTCCTCGGGACATGTGGAACCTTCTGTCTGTCCTGGGGTAGATTCTGTGGTGGATAGGTTGCAGCAGATTTGGAATCATGTGGTGGACAACTTAAAGTTGTCACAGGAGAAGGCTCAGTGTTTTGCCAACCGCCGCCGCGGTGTGGGTCCCAGACTTCGTGTTGGGGATTTGGTATGGCTGTCTTCTCGATTTGTTCCTATGAAGGTCTCCTCTCCTAAATTTAAGCCTCGCTTTATCGGTCCTTACAAGATATTGGAAATCCTTAATCCTGTGTCCTTTCGCTTGGATCTTCCGGTGTCGTTTGCCATTCACAACGTGTTCCATAGGTCTTTGTTGCGGCGGTACGTTGTACCTGTGGTTCCTTCTGTTGAGCCTCCTGCTCCGGTGTTGGTTGAGGGCGAGTTGGAGTACGTGGTGGAGAAGATCTTGGATTCTCATCTCTCCAGGCGGAGGCTTCAGTATCTGGTCAAGTGGAAGGGCTATGGTCAGGAGGATAATTCCTGGGTGGTTGCCTCTGATGTGCATGCGGCCAATTTAGTTTGTGCCTTTCACGCTGCTCATCCTGATCGCCCTGGTGGTCTTGGTGAGGGTTCGGTGACCCCTCCTTAAAGGGGGGGTACTGTTGTGAATTAGACTTTTTTGGCTCCCTCTTGTGGTCACTAGTGATATGACTCTGGGATTGTCTTTCCTCAGTTTGGCACCCACCTGGGTCGTTAGTCTAGGGGTGTTGCTATATGAACTTCCTGAATCCTCAGTCTGGTGCCTGGCATCGTTGTAATCAGTTCTTTCTGTTTGCTCCTGTCTGCTGGTCCTGGCTCTTGCAAAATTAAGCTAAGTCTTGCTTCCTTGTTTTTTGGTTATTTGCATTGCTCTTATTTTTTGTCCAGCTTGTACTAAATGTGATTCCTGATTTTGCTGGAAGCTCTAGGGGGCTGGTATTCTCCCCCCGGGCCATTAGACGGTTCGGGGGTTCTTGAATATCCAGCGTGGAAATTTTGATAGGGTTTTTGCTGACCGTATAAGTCATCTTACTATATTCTGCTATTAGTCAGTGGGCCTCTCTTTGCTAAATACCTAGTTCATTCTTACGTTTGTCTTTTCTTCTTACCTCCCTGTTATTATTTGTTGGGGGCTTGTATCCAACTTTTGGGGTCTTTTCTCTGGAGGCAAGAAAGGTCTATCTTTTCCCTTCTAGGGTTAGTTAGTTCTCTGGCTGGCGCGAGACGTCTAGAACCAACGTAGGCATGTTCCCCGGCTGCTGCTATTTGTGGTGCTAGGATTAGATATATGGTCAGCCCAGTTACCACTGCCCTATGAGCTGGTTTTTTGTGTTTGCAGACTTGGTATTTACTTCTGAGACCCTCTGCCATTGAGGTCATAACATGCCCCCATCCCTTATGGGAAATATGCAAACGCATGTAAAGTAAGCTGCGGAGACACCATCATGTGTTTATCAATGCAAGCAATGAATAGCCAGGCCTTTCTCCGGGAAGGAACAACCACGGGAAGGGCAGCATCCAATAAAGGAGAATATCCAATAAAGGGAGACCACCTATGCCAAGCATGGTATCCATCCACAAACAGCTGTTTCGGGGTTTTTGCCCCTCATCAGTGTGGAGTAGGAAACTGGCTATTAGGAGCAGTGCCTGGTGAAAGGCTATGAAGGAACAGATGAATGACCTCGGGGAGACCAAAACATCCAACACTGCGGAGACACCATCACGTATTTCTCAACGCAGTGATCCAGAACTGTTGTCAATTAGACATTTTTGGCTCCCTCTTGTGGTCACTAGTGATATGACTCTGGGATTGTCGTTCCTCAGTTTGGCACCCACCTGGGTCGTTAGTCCAGGGGTGTTGCTATATAAACTTCCTGGTTTCTCAGTCCAGTGCCTGGCATCGTTGTAATCAGTTCCTTTCTGTTTGCTCCTGTCTGCTGGTCTTGGATCTTGCAAAATTAAGCTAAGTCTGTTGTGAGTTAGACTTTTTTGGCTCCCTCTTGTGGTCACTAGTGATATGACTCTGGGATTGTCTTTCCTCAGTTTGGCACCCACCTGGGTCGTTAGTCCAGGGGTGTTGCTATATAAACTTCCTGGTTTCTCAGTCCAGTACCTGGCATCGTTGTAATCAGTTCCTTTCTGTTTGCTCCTGTCTGCTGGTCTTGGATCTTGCAAAATTAAGCTAAGTCTGTTGTGAATTAGACTTTTTTGGCTCCCTCTTGTGGTCACTAGTGATATGACTCTGGGATTGTCGTTCCTCAGTTTGGCACCCACCTGGGTCGTTAGTCCAGGGGTGTTGCTATATAAACTTCCTGGTTTCTCAGTCCAGTGCCTGGCATCGTTGTAATCAGTTCCTTTCTGTTTGCTCCTGTCTGCTGGTCTTGGATCTTGCAAAACTAAGCTAAGTCTGTTGTGAATTAGACTTTTTTGGCTCCCTCTTGTGGTCACTAGTGATATGACTCTGGGATTGTCTTTCCTCAGTTTGGCACCCACCTGGGTCGTTAGTCCAGGGGTGTTGCTATATAAACTTCCTGGTTTCTCAGTCCAGTGCCTGGCATCGTTGTAATCAGTTCCTTTCTGTTTGCTCCTGTCTGCTGGTCTTGGATCTTGCAAAATTAAGCTAAGTCTGTTGTGAATTAGACTTTTTTGGCTCCCTCTTGTGGTCACTAGTGATATGACTCTGGGATTGTCTTTCCTCAGTTTGGCACCCACCTGGGTCGTTAGTCCAGGGGTGTTGCTATATAAACTTCCTGGTTTCTCAGTCCAGTGCCTGGCATCGTTGTAATCAGTTCCTTTCTGTTTGCTCCTGTCTGCTGGTCTTGGATCTGGCAAAATTAAGCTAAGTCCTGCTTCCTTGTTTTTTGGTTATTTGCTTTGCTCTTATGTTTTGTCCAGCTTGTACTAAATGTGATTCCTGATTTTGCTGGAAGCTCTAGGGGGCTGGTGTTCTCCCCCCGGGCCGTTAGACGGTTCGGGGGTTCTTGAATATCCAGCGTGGAAATTTTGATAGGGTTTTTGCTGACCATATAAGTCATCTTACTATATTCTGCTATTAGTCAGTGGGCCTCTCTTTGCTAAATATCTAGTTCATTCTTACGTTTGTATTTTCTCCTTACCTCACCGTTATTATTTGTTGGGGGCTTGTATCCAACTTTTGGGGTCTTTTCTCTGGAGGCAAGAAAGGTTTATCTTTTTCCTTCTAGGGTTAGTTAGTTCTCCGGCTGGCGCGAGACGTCTAGAACCAACGTAGGCACGTTCCCCGGCTGCTGCTATTTGTGGTGCTAGGATTAGATATATGGTCAGCCCAGATACCACTGCCCTATGAGCTGGTTTTTTGTGTTTGCAGACTTGGTATGTACTTTTGAGACCCTCTGCCATTGGGGTCATAACAGTATGCCAGGCCAAGGTTGAATGTTTAATGCATTGCAGAAGTGGGATTACAAGAAAGGAAAGTCTGAGTTTTTTTTTTTTTTTTTCTTTCCTCTCTTTTTTTTCCCTCCCCTTTACCTCTGAGTGGCTTGTGCTTGCTGCAGACATGAATGTCCAGACTTTGATTACAAGTGTGGATCGGCTTGCTGCTCGTGTGCAGGGCATACAAGATTTTGTTACCAGTAGTCCAATGTCTGAACCTAAAATACCTATTCCTGAACTGTTCTCTGGAGACCGATTTAAGTTTAGGAATTTCAGGAATAATTGTAAATTGTTTCTATCTCTGAGACCCCGTTCATCTGGAGACTCAGCTCAGCAAGTAAAAATTGTTATCTCTTTCTTACGGGGCGACCCTCAGGATTGGGCCTTCTCGCTAGCGCCAGGAGATCCGGCATTGGCAAATATTGATGCGTTTTTTCTGGCGCTCGGATTGCTTTACGAGGAACCCAATCTTGAAATTCAGGCAGAAAAAGCCTTGCTGGCTATTTCTCAGGGTCAGGATGAAGCTGAAGTGTATTGCCAAAAATTTCGGAAATGGTCCGTTCTTACTCAGTGGAATGAGTGTGCTCTGGCCGCAAATTTCAGAAATGGCCTTTCTGAAGCCATTAAGAATGTGATGGTGGGTTTCTCTATTCCTACAAGTCTGAATGATTCAATGGCGCTGGCTATTCAAATTGACCGGCGTTTGCGGGAGCGCAAATCCGCAAATCCTCTGGTGGTGTTGTCTGAACAAACACCTGATTTAATGCAATGTGGTAGAATTCAGACTAGAAATGAACGGAAAAATCATAGACGTCAGAATGGGTTGTGTTTTTACTGTGGTGATTCTACACATGTTATATCAGCATGCTCTAAACGCCTAACTAGGGTTGTTAGTCCTGTCGCCATTGGTAATTTGCAACCTAAATTTATTTTGTCTGTGACTTTAATTTGCTCATTGTCCTCCTACCCTGTTATGGCGTTTGTGGATTCAGGTGCTGCCCTGAGTCTTATGGATCTGTCGTTTGCCAAGCGCTGTGGTTTTGTTCTTGAGCCGTTGGTAAATCCTATCCCTCTTAGAGGTATTGATGCTACGCCATTGGCGGAAAATAAACCGCAGTTTTGGACACAGGTAACCATGTGCATGACTCCTGAACATCGGGAGGTGATTCGTTTTCTTGTTCTGCATAAAATGCATGATTTGGTCGTTTTGGGTCTGCCATGGTTACAGACCCATAATCCAGTCTTGGATTGGAAGGCAATGTCTGTGTCAAGTTGGGGCTGTCAGGGAATTCATGGTGATTCCCCGCCGGTGTCTATTGCTTCCTCTACTCCTTCGGAAGTTCCTGAGTATTTGTCTGATTACCAGGATGTATTCAGCGAGTCCAGGTCCAGTGCTCTTCCTCCTCATAGGGACTGTGACTGCGCTATAGATTTGATTCCAGGTAGTAAATTTCCTAAGGGAAGACTATTTAATCTGTCTGAACCTGAGCATACCGCAATGCGTTCGTATATCAAGGAATCTCTGGAGAAGGGGCATATCCGTCCATCCTCTTCCCCTCTTGGTGCGGGATTTTTTTTTTTGTGGCCAAGAAGGACGGATCTTTGAGACCTTGTATTGACTATCGTCTTCTGAATAAAATCACTGTTAAATTTCAGTATCCTTTGCCTCTGTTGTCGGACTTGTTTGCCCGGATTAAAGGTGCCAAGTGGTTCACCAAGATAGATCTTCGTGGTGCGTACAACCTTGTGCGCATTAAGCAAGGAGATGAATGGAAAACTGCATTTAATACGCCCGAAGGTCATTTTGAGTACTTGGTGATACCTTTCGGGCTCTCTAATGCTCCTTCAGTGTTTCAGTCCTTTATGCATGATATTTTCCGGAAGTATCTGGATAAATTTATGATTGTTTATCTGGATAATATTCTGTTTTTTTCTGATGATTGGGACTCGCATGTAGAGCAGGTCAGGATGGTGTTTCAGGTTTTGCGTGAGAATGCTTTGTTTGTTAAGGGCTCAAAGTGTCTCTTTGGAGTACAGAAGGTTCCCTTTTTGGGTTTTATTTTTTCCCCTTCTGCGGTGGAGATGGACCCAGTCAAGGTCCGAGCTATTCATGATTGGACTCAACCCACGTCAGTTAAGAGTCTTCAGAAGTTCTTGGGTTTTGCTAACTTCTACCGTCGTTTTATCGCTAATTTTTCTAGCGTTGTTAAACCTTTGACGGATATGACCAAGAAAGGTTCTGATTTTGCTAACTGGGCTCCTGCAGCCGTGGAAGCCTTTCAAGAGTTGAAGCGCCGGTTTACTTCGGCGCCTGTTTTGTGCCAGCCTGATGTCTCACTTCCCTTTCAGGTTGAAGTGGATGCTTCTGAGATTGGGGCAGGGGCCGTTTTGTCGCAGAGAGGCCCTGGTTGCTCTGTAATGAGACCATGTGCTTTTTTCTCTAGGAAGTTTTCGCCTGCTGAGCGGAATTATGATGTTGGCAATCGGGAGTTGTTAGCCATGAAGTGGGCATTTGAGGAGTGGCGTCATTGGCTCGAGGGTGCTAAGCATCGTGTGGTGGTCTTGACTGATCACAAAAATCTGATGTATCTCGAGTCTGCTAAACGCCTGAATCCTAGACAGGCCCGCTGGTCATTGTTTTTCTCCCGTTTTGACTTTGTGGTCTCGTATTTACCAGGTTCAAAGAATGTGAAGGCTGATGCTCTTTCAAGGAGCTTTGTGCCTGACTCTCCTGGAGTCGCAGAACCAATTGGTATTCTCAAAGAGGGAGATATCCTGTCAGCCATTTCTCCGGATTTGCGACGTGTGTTGCAGAGACTTCAGGCTGGTAGACCTGACTCTTGTCCACCTGACAGACTGTTTGTTCCTGATAAGTGGACTAGCAGAGTCATTTCCAAGGTTCATTCCTCGGTGTTGGCAGGGCATCCGGGAATTTTTGGCACCAGAGATCTGGTGGCTAGGTCCTTTTGGTGGCCTTCCTTGTCACGGGATGTGCGGTCATTTGTGCAGTCCTGTGGGACTTGTGCTCGAGCTAAGCCTTGCTGTTCTCGTGCCAGCGGGTTGCTCTTGCCCTTGCCTGTCCCGAAGAGGCCTTGGACACACATTTCCATGGATTTCATTTCAGATCTTCCGGTGTCTCAGGGCATGTCTGTCATCTGGGTGGTATGTGATCGCTTTTCCAAGATGGTCCATTTGGTATCTTTGCCTAAGCTGCCTTCCTCTTCCGATCTGGTTCCTTTGTTCTTTCAGAATGTGGTTCTTTTACACGGCATTCCTGAGAATATTGTGTCTGACAGAGGATCCCAGTTTGTTTCCAGGTTCTGGCGATCCTTTTGTGCTAAGATGGGCATTGATTTGTTGTTTTCGTCTGCCTTTCATCCTCAGACTAATGGACAAACGGAGCGAACTAATCAGACTCTGGAGGCTTATTTGAGGTGTTTTGTTTCTGCAGATCAGGATGATTGTGTGACCTTCTTGCCGTTGGCTGAGTTTGCCCTTAATAATCGGGCTAGTTCCGCTACTTTGGTTTCGCCATTTTTTTGCAACTCTGGTTTCCATCCTCGTTTTTCCTCGGGACATGTGGAGCCTTCTGACTGTCCTGGGGTAGATTCTGTGGTGGATAGGTTGCAGAAGATTTGGAATCATGTGGTGGACAACTTAAAGTTGTCACAGGAGAAGGCTCAGCGTTTTGCCAACCGCCGCCGCGGTGTGGGTCCCAGACTTCGTGTTGGGGATTTGGTATGGCTGTCTTCTCGATTTGTTCCTATGAAGGTCTCCTCTCTTAAATTTAAGCCTCGCTTCATCGGTCCTTACAAGATATTTGAAATCCTTAATCCTGTGTCCTTTCGCTTGGATCTTCTGGTGTCGTTTGCCATTCACAACGTGTTCCATAGGTCTTTGTTGCGGCGGTACGTTGTACCTGTGGTTCCTTCTGTTGAGCCTCCTGCTCCGGTGTTGGTTGAGGGCGAGTTGGAGTACGTGGTGGAGAAGATCTTAGATTCTCGTCTCTCCAGGCGGAGGCTTCAGTATCTGGTCAAGTGGAAGGGCTATGGTCAGGAGGATAATTCCTGGGTGGTTGCCTCTGATGTGCATGCGGCCGATTTAGTTCGTGCCTTTCACGCTGCTCATCCTCATCGCCCTGGTGGTCTTGGTGAGGGTTCGGTGACCCCTCCTTAAAGGGGGGTACTGTTGTGAATTAGACTTTTTTGGCTCCCTCTTGTGGTCACTAGTGATATGACTCTGGGATTGTCTTTCCTCAGTTTGGCACCCACCTGGGTCGTTAGTCCAGGGGTGTTGCTATATAAACTTCCTGGTTTCTCAGTCCAGTGCCTGGCATCGTTGTAATCAGTTCCTTTCTGTTTGCTCCTGTCTGCTGGTCTTGGATCTTGCAAAATTAAGCTAAGTCCTGCTTCCTTGTTTTTTGGTTATTTGCTTTGCTATTATGTTTTGTCCAACTTGTACTAAATGTGATTCCTGATTTTGCTGGAAGCTCTAGGGGGCTGGTGTTCTCCCCCCGGGCCGTTAGACGGTTCGGGGGTTCTTGAATATCCAGCGTGGAAATTTTGATAGGGTTTTTGCTGACCATATAATCATCTTACTATATTCTGCTATTAGTCAGTTGGCCTCTCTTTGCTAAATATCTAGTTCATTCTTACGTTTGTCTTTTCTCCTTACCTCACCGTTATTATTTGTTGGGGGCTTGTATCCAACTTTTGGGGTCTTTTCTCTGGAGGCAAGAAAGGTCTATCTTTTCCCTTCTAGGGTTAGTTAGTTCTCCGGCTGGCGCGAGACGTCTAGAACCAACATAGGCACGTTCCCTGGCTGCTGCTATTTGTGGTGCTAGGATTAGATATATGGTCAGCCCAGTTACCACTGCCCTATGAGCTGTTTTTTTGTGTTTGCAGACTTGGTATGTACTTTTGAGACCCTCTGCCATTGGGGTCATAACATAAGTCCTGCTTCCTTGTTTTTTGGTTATTTGCTTGCTCTCATTTTTTGTCCAGCTTGTACTAAATGTGATTCCTGATTTTGCTGGAAGCTCTAGGGGGCTGGTGTTCTCCCCCCGGGCCGTTAGACGGTTCGGGGGTTCTTGAATATCCAGCGTGGAAATTTTGATAGGGTTTTTGCTGACCATATAAGTCATCTTACTGTATTCTGCTATTAGTCAGTGGGCCTCTCTTTGCTAAATATCTAGTTCATTCTTACGTTTGTCTTTTCTCCTTACCTCACTTTATTATTTGTTGGGGGCTTGTATCCAACTTTTGGGGTCTTTTCTCTGGAGGCAAGAAAGGTCTATCTTTTCCCTTCTAGGGTTAGTTAGTTCTCCGGCTGGCGCGAGACGTCTAGAACCAACGTAGGCACGTTCCCCGGCTGCTGCTATTTGTGGTGCTAGGATTAGATATATGGTCAGCCCAGTTACCACTGCCCTATGAGCTGGTTTTTTGTGTTTGCAGACTTGGTATGTACTTTTGAGACCCTCTGCCATTGGGGTCATAACAGTATGCCAGGCCAAGGTTGAATGTTTAATGCATTGCAGAAGTGGGATTACAAGAAAGGAAAGTCTGAGGTTTTTTTTTTTTTTTTTTCTTTCCTCTCTTTTTTCCTCCCCTTTACCTCTGAGTGGCTTGTGCTTGCTGCAGACATGAATGTCCAGACTTTGATTACAAGTGTGGATCAGCTTGCTGCTCGTGTGCAGGGCATACAAGATTTTGTTACCAGTAGTCCAATGTCTGAACCTAAAATACCTATTCCTGAACTGTTCTCTGGAGACCGATTTAAGTTTAGGAATTTCAGGAATAATTGTAAATTGTTTCTATCTCTGAGACCCCGTTCATCTGGAGACTCAGCTCAGCAAGTAAAAATTGTTATCTCTTTCTTACGGGGCGACCCTCAGGATTGGGCCTTCTCGCTAGCACCAGGAGATCCGGCATTGGCAAATATTGATGCGTTTTTTCTGGCGCTCGGATTGCTTTACGAGGAACCCAATCTTGAAATTCAGGCAGAAAAAGCCTTGCTGGCTATTTCTCAGGGTCAGGATGAAGCTGAAGTGTATTGCCAAAAATTTTGGAAATGGCCCGTGCTTACTCAGTGGAATGAGTGTGCTCTGGCCGCAAATTTCAGAAATGGCCTTTCTGAAACCATTAAGAATGTGATGGTGGGTTTCTCCATTCCTACAGGTCTGAATGATTCCATGGCGCTGGCTATTCAAATTGACCGGCGTTTGCGGGTGCGCAAAGCCGCAAATCCTCTGGTGGTGTTGTCTGAACAAACACCTGATTTAATGCAATGTGGTAGAATTCAGACTAGAAATGAACGGAAAAATCATAGACGTCAGAATGGGTTGTGTTTTTACTGTGGTGATTCTACACATGTTATATCAGCATGCTCTAAACGCCTAACTAGGGTTGTTAGTCCTGTCGCCATTGGTAATTTGCAACCTAAATTTATTTTGTCTGTGACTTTAATTTGCTCATTGTCCTCCTACCCTGTTATGGCGTTTGTGGATTCAGGTGCTGCCCTGAGTCTTATGGATCTGTCGTTTGCCAAACGCTGTGGTTTTGTTCTTGAGCCGTTGGTAAATCCTATCCCTCTTAGAGGTATTGATGCTACGCCATTGGCGGAAAATAAACCGCAGTTTTGGACACAAGTAACCATGTGCATGACTCCTGAACATCGGGAGGTGATTCGTTTTCTTGTTCTGCATAAAATGCATGATTTGGTCGTTTTGGGTCTGCCATGGTTACAGACCCATAATCCAGTCTTGGATTGGAAGGCAATGTCTGTGTCAAGTTGGGGCTGTCAGGGAATTCATGGTGATTCCCCGCCAGTGTCTATTGCTTCCTCTACTCCTTCGGAAGTTCCTGAGTATTTGTCTGATTACCAGGATGTATTCAGCGAGTCCAGGTCCAGTGCTCTTCCTCCTCATAGGGACTGTGACTGCGCTATAGATTTGATTCCAGGTAGTAAATTTCCAAAGGGAAGATTATTTAATCTGTCTGTACCTGAGCATACCGCAATGCGTTCGTATATCAAGGAATCTCTGGAGAAGGGGCATATCCGTCCATCCTCTTCCCCTCTTGGTGCGGGATTCTTTTTTGTGGCCAAGAAGGACGGATCTTTGAGACCTTGTATTGACTATCGGCTTCTGAATAAAATCACTGTTAAATTTCAGTATCCTTTGCCTCTGTTGTCGGACTTGTTTGCCCGGATTAAAGGTGCCAAGTGGTTCACCAAGATAGATCTTCGTGGTGCGTACAACCTTGTGCGCATTAAGCAAGGAGATGAATGGAAAACTGCATTTAATATGCCCGAAGGTCATTTTGAGTACTTGGTGATGCCTTTCGGGCTCTCTAATGCTCCTTCAGTGTTTCAGTCCTTTATGCATGATATTTTCCGGAAGTATCTGGATAAATTTATGATTGTTTATCTGGATGATATTCTGTTTTTTTCTGATGATTGGGACTCGCATGTAGAGCAGGTCAGGATGGTGTTTCAGGTTTTGCGTGAGAATGCTTTGTTTGTTAAGGGCTCAAAGTGTCTCTTTGGAGTACAGAAGGTTCCCTTTTTGGGTTTTATTTTTTCCCCTTCTGCGGTGGAGATGGACCCAGTCAAGGTCCGAGCTATTCATGATTGGACTCAACCCACGTCAGTTAAGAGTCTTCAGAAGTTCTTGGGTTTTGCTAACTTCTACCGTCGTTTTATCGCTAATTTTTCTAGCGTTGTTAAACCTTTGACGGATATGACCAAGAAAGGTTCTGATGTTGCTAACTGGGCTCCTGCAGCCGTGGAAGCCTTTCAATAGTTGAAGCGCCGGTTTACTTCGGCGCCTGTTTTGTGCCAGCCTGATGTCTCACTTCCCTTTCAGGTTGAAGTGGATGCTTCTGAGATTGGGGCAGGGGCCGTTTTGTCGCAGAGAGGCCCTGGTTGCTCTGTAATGAGACCATGTGCTTTTTTCTCTAGGAAGTTTTCGCCTGCTGAGCGGAATTATGATGTTGGCAATCGGGAGTTGTTAGCCATGAAGTGGGCATTTGAGGAGTGGCGTCATTGGCTCGAGGGTGCTAAGCATCGTGTGGTGGTCTTGACTGATCACAAAAATCTGATGTATCTCGAGTCTGCTAAACGCCTGAATCCTAGACAGGCCCGCTGGTCATTGTTTTTCTCCCGTTTTGACTTTGTGGTCTCGTATTTACCAGGTTCTAAGAATGTGAAGGCTGATGCTCTTTCAAGGAGCTTTGTGCCTGACTCTCCTGGAGTCGCAGAACCAGTTGGTATTCTCAAAGAGGGAGTTATCCTGTCAGCCATTTCTCCAGATTTGCGATGTGTGTTGCAGAGATTTCAGGCTGGTAGACCTGACTCTTGTCCACCTGACAGACTGTTTGTTCCTGATAAGTGGACCAGCAGAGTCATTTCCGAGGTTCATTCCTTGGTGTTGGCAGGGCATCCGGGAATTTTTGGCACCAGAGATCTGGTGGCTAGGTCCTTTTGGTGGCCTTCCTTGTCACGGGATGTGCGGTCATTTGTGCAGTCCTGTGGGACTTGTGCTCGAGCTAAGCCTTGCTGTTCTCGTGCCAGCGGGTTGCTCTTGCCCTTGCCTGTCCCGAAGAGGCCTTGGACACACATTTCCATGGATTTCATTTCAGATCTTCCGGTGTCTCAGGGCATGTCTGTCATCTGGGTGGTATGTGATCGCTTTTCCAAGATGGTCCATTTGGTATCTTTGCCTAAGCTGCCTTCCTCTTCCGATCTGGTTCCTTTGTTCTTTCAGAATGTGGTTCGTTTACACGGCAATCCTGAGAATATCGTGTCTGACAGAGGATCCCAGTTTGTTTCCAGGTTCTGGCGATCCTTTGGTGCTAAGATGGGCATTGATTTGTCGTTTTCGTCTGCCTTTCATCCTCAGACTAATGGACAAACGGAGCGAACTAATCAGACTCTGGAGGCTTATTTGAGGTGTTTTGTTTCTGCAGATCAGGATGATTGGGTGACCTTCTTGCCGTTGGCTGAGTTTGCCCTTAATAATCGGGCTAGTTCCGCTACTTTGGTTTCGCCATTTTTTTGCAACTCTGGTTTCCATCCTCGTTTTTCCTCGGGACATGTGGAGCCTTCTGACTGTCCTGGGGTAGATTCCGTGGTGGATAGGTTGCAGCAGATCTGGAATCATGTGGTGGACAACTTAAAGTTGTCACAGGAGAAGGCTCAGCGTTTTGCCAACCGCCGCCGCGGTGTGGGTCCCCGACTTCGTGTTGGGGATTTGGTATGGCTGTCTTCTCGATTTGTTCCTATGAAGGTCTCCTCTCCTAAATTTAAGCCTCGCTTCATCGGTCCTTACAAGATATTGGAAATCCTTAATCCTGTGTCCTTTCGCTTGGATCTTCCGGTGTCGTTTGCCATTCACAACGTGTTCCATAGGTCTTTGTTGCGGCGGTACGTTGTACCTGTGGTTCCTTCTGTTGAGCCTCCTGCTCCGGTGTTGGTTGAGGGCGAGTTGGAGTACGTGGTGGAGAAGATCTTGGATTCTCGTCTCTCCAGGCAGAGGCTTCAGTATCTGGTCAAGTGGAAGGGCTATGGTCAGGAGGATAATTCCTGGGTGGTTGCCTCTGATGTGCATGCGGCCGATTTAGTTCGTGCCTTTCACGCTGCTCATCCTGATCGCCCTGGTGGTCTTGGTGAGGGTTCGGTGACCCCTCCTTAAAAGGGGGGTACTGTTGTGAATTAGACTTTTTTGGCTCCCTCTTGTGGTCACTAGTGATATGACTCTGGGATTGTCGTTCCTCAGTTTGGCACCCACCTGGGTCGTTAGTCCAGGGGTGTTGCTATATAAACTTCCTGGTTTCTTAGTCCAGTGCCTGGCATCGTTGTAATCAGTTCCTTTCTGTTTGCTCCTGTCTGCTGGTCTTGGATCTTGCAAAATTAAGCTAAGTCCTGCTTCCTTGTTTTTTGGTTATTTGCTTGCTCTTATTTTTTGTCCAGCTTGTACTAAATGTGATTCCTGATTTTGCTGGAAGCTCTAGGGGGCTGGTGTTCTCCCCCCGGGCCGTTAGACGGTTCGGGGGTTCTTGAATATCCAGCGTGGAAATTTTGATAGGGTTTTTGCTGACCATATAAGTCATCTTTCTATATTCTGCTATTAGTCAGTGGGCCTCTCTTTGCTAAATATCTAGTTCATTCTTACGTTTGTCTTTTCTCCTTACCTCACCGTTATTATTTGTTGGGGGCTTGTATCCAACTTTTGGGGTCTTTTCTCTGGAGGCAAGAAAGGTCTATCTTTTCCCTTCAAGGGTTAGTTAGTTCTCCGGCTGGCGCAAGACGTCTAGAACCAACGTAGGCACGTTCCCTGGCTGCTGCTATTTGTGGTGCTAGGATTAGATATATGGTCAGCCCAGTTACCACTGCCCTATGAGCTGGTTTTTTGTGTTTGCAGACTTGGTATGTACTTTTGAGACCCTCTGCCATTGGGGTCATAACACAGAACACTGCCCCCATCCCTTATGGGAAATATGCAAACGCATGTAAAGTAAGCTGCGGAGACACCATCACATGTTTCTCAACGCAAGCAATGAATAGCCAGGCCTTTCTCCGGGAAGGAACAACCACGGGAAGGGCAGCATCCAATAAAGGAGAATATCCAATAAAGGAAGACCACCTATGCCAAGCATGGTATCCATCCACAAACAGCTGTTTCGGGGTTTTTGCCCCTCATCAGTGTGGAGTAGGAAACTGGCTATTAGGAGCAGTGCCTGGTGAAAGGCTATGAAGGAACAGATGAATGACCTCGGGGAGACCAAAACATCCAACACTGCGGAGACACCATCACGTGTTTCTCAACGCAGTGATCCAGAACACTGCCCCCATCCCTTATGGGAAATATGCAAACGCATGTAAAGTAAGCTGCGGAGACACCATCACGTGTTTCTCAACGCAAGCAATGAATAGCCAGGCCTTTCTCCAGGAAGGAACAACCATGGGAAGGGCAGCATCCAATAAAGGAGAATATCCAATAAAGGAAGACCACCTATGCCAAGCATGGTATCCATCAACAAACAGCTGTTTCGGGGTTTTTGCCCCTCATCAGTGTGGAGTAGTAAACTGGCTATTAGGAGCAGTGCCTGGTGAAAGGTTATTCATTGCTTGCGTTGAGAAACACGTGATGGTGTCTCCGCAGCTTACTTTACATGCGTTTGCATATTTCCCATAAGGGATGGGGGCAGTGTTCTGGATCACTGCGTTGAGAAACACGTGATGGTGTCTCCGCATTGTTGGATGTTTTGGTCTCCCCGAGGTCATTCATCTGTTCCTTCATAGACCGAGCGTATGAACCAAAATTTGGAACAGTACTTACGCTGCTTTGTCTCTGATAATCAGGAGGAGTGGTCTACGTTCCTTCCTTTGGCTGAGTTTGCCATCAATAATCACCGCCAAGAGTCGTCTGGGGAGTCTCCGTTTTTTTGTGTTTACGGGCTACATCCTCAATTTTGTACTTTGAGTCAGAGGGGCTCTTCCGGCGTTCTGGAGGAAGACCAGTTAGGAGCACAATTGTCATCAGTCTGGAGGAGAGTTAAACAGCGCCTGTTGAGTGTGGGTGCTAGGTACAAACGTGTGGCTGACAGTAGGCGTGTGCCAGGTCCGGACCTGAGTGTGGATGACTGGGTGTGGTTATCCACAAAAAACATAAGACTCAAAATACCATCCCTTAAATTGGGTCCACGGTTTATTGGTCCATTTAGGGTCGCCGCTGTCATTAACCCAGTAGCGTACCGGTTGGAGATTCCTACGGTGTATAAAATACACAACGTGTTCCACAGATCGTTGTTAAAGAAGGTGGTGGGTCTTGTGGACGCGATACCAATGCCTTCTCCAGTCTTGGTGGATGGTAATTTGGAATTTGAAGTCTCCAAGGTGGTTGACTCTCGTGTAGTGCGCCGCCCTTTACAGTACTTGGTACACTGGCGTGGTTATGGGCCTGAGGAGAGGTCCTGGGTACCAGCCTCGGATGTTCATGCGGATCGGCTGGTCAGGTTGTTTCACCGCCGCCATCCGGACAAGCCGGGTCCTATAAGCCGTGAGGGCCTTGGGGTCCCTCGTAGAAGGCGGGGTACTGTCATGTCGGACGCTGTTCAGACCAGGTCGTTCGACAGACAGCGGTAATTCAGCTTTTGTCCACTATGCGCTCATTGGCGTCGGCTAGATTTTATCTAGCTGGTCCGGGGTTAAATTACCTGGTGCTCGGATTGGAAGCTGGGCCATGCCCACTGCCTTTAAATAGTTCTCCTGAACATTGGGCGTCGCCGATTATAGCTTCTGTCTTGTGTGTTGTTATCTCGGTCTGGAGTGGTGAGCTAGTAGTTGGAGTATCGTTGCTGGTGGTGTATTTCCCTTTGTCTTATTTACTCCTTCCTATATTTGTATTTATTTTGCCCTGTGCATTTATAGTTTATTCCTGAGTGACTGCGGCGTGGTGTATATTTTCCGTTATCCTTCTCTGTGCTAACTGTGGGTATTGGTGTATGATCTTTTCACTGGGTGGTGTGCGTTGGTTTCAGTCTAGGGTTGAAACAGGAGACAGGGTGAGGGTCGAGGCCTAGACATGCACACCATCAGTGTAAACTCTAGGTAGAGGGTCAGTCAGGATTTCCCTAGTCTGAGGGAAATTGCAGGGGCCCGGGTTATTAGCTCTTGCCCACCTAGTCTCCCTGTGACACTGAGCGACGGAGAGGTGAGTATGTGATTTTTTTTTTTTTTTTATCACAGCAACAGCAAATGGGGCAAGTGTCTGTATGGAGCATCTTATGGGGCCATAATCAACGTTTGTGCAGCATTATATGGCGCAAATATCTTTATGGAGCATCTTATAGGGCCATAATTAACGTTTGTGGAGCATTATATGGGGCAAGTGTCTGAATGGAGCATCTTATGGGGCCCATAATCAAGGTTTGTGCAGCACTATATGGGGCAAATATCTTTATGGAGCATCTTATGGGGCCATAATCAACATTTGTGTAGCATTATATTGGGCAAATGTGTCTATGGAGCATCTTATGGGGCCATTATTAACCTTTATGCAGGATTATATGGGGCATATTTTAATATGGAGCATCTTATGGGGCCATCATAAACTTTATGGAGCATTATATGGGGCTCCTAAATCAATATGGATATTCAAAAACACTTAACCTACTGATGTCTCAATTATTTTTACTTTTATTGGTATCTATTTTTACTTTAGACATTTACCGGTAGCTGCTGCATTTTCCACCCTAGGCTTATACTCGAGTCATTAAGCTTTCCCAGTTTTTTGTGGCAAAATTAGGGGGGTCGGCTTATACTCGGGTTGGCTTATACTCGAGTATATACGGTACTTATACAGTCCTAAAGGCTTTGTAGAAAGTGCAAAGCCAGACAGAACTTATGAGGAGAGTCCTCCATAGACCCCTGAAAGGCAACAACTGGTGGGCCTCATTAAAATATTAAATATTACAAACAGTTTATGTGCTGCTGTCATCTGGTGGTGTGGAATGTGTGCTTTTCTGGGCTTTGTTAGTTTTTATGAGAGTGAGCCTGTCTGCGTGCTCTGTTGACAGGCGAAAGCACCTGTTATGACTTCACCGGTGATATTAAAAACCCGCTCAGGCAAGATGCTAGCAGCAGGCAGCATAACACTTCCAAGACAAAGAGGGACAGCTGACTTTGAGACATAATAGTTGAAAGCTGCAGAAGAATTAGGGAGTACGCTGGTTTGTTGGACGAGGTATTGCTTGACCATCTTTCAAAAATGTTCCCTCCTTGTCAAAAATGCCCAGTCATTAAGCCCTGGGCGTTGGGCTGGGGTCATGAAATTGGCCCAAGCCTTTGACAGTGTACTCCTGCCTCTGCTGCATATCTCCCTGTTTTCCACAATAGCCTTCTGGTATAGCACCATTTTGGAAGACCTCTTCACCCCAGCAAGAAGAGATGAAAAATTCTCCTTGTAGTGTGGGTCTGGTAAGTTGAACAACCAGTACTCTTTTTTGGCCAAGATGAATGTACCACAATGGTCCCGGTAAATTCAGTGGTATATAAAGTCAGCCATATATGCCAAGCTTCATACAACCAACACTTCCCTATCTCCAACATGATGACAACTCTCCTTCTCCTCCTCTCTCCCTCCTCATTCCCATCCTCAGCTTATCCACGTAGGAGAGATGAGAAGAAGGTTGTGTGGCTACAAGCCTCTGTTGCTCTAGCCACCAGCTCCTGTTCCTCCTCTTCCTCCTCATTGATACCCAATCCACGCTGAGCAGATGAGATGAGGCTGGGCTGGCTAAAATCTCTCTGGGTTATGTCATCCTCCATCCCCACCTGGTCTGCATACAAAGCTTCTGTTTAATTGTGAGCAGCAACTGTGTAAGTAGGCACAGAAGCGAAATAGTTGCGCTGATTATGGCATCATTGCTGCTCAACATTTTTGTGGTGTCCTCAAAGTCTTGGAGAACCACACAAATGTCATACATCCATTCCCACTCTTCAGTTGTTATGTATGGAGGCTGACCATATTACCGGCCGGCGTGTTGAAGCCGGTACTCAACCACTGGTCTCTTCAGGTCCCAAATCCTTGCCAGCATGTGTTCCAGTATGTGGCGAAGTTGCATACCAATCGGTGAGCTGGCACTTGCATAAGCTGCTACAGTACTGTTAGAGTGGAGACAGCTGTAGACGACTTGCAGAAATGGGCACTGACCATTGCACCGTGACCAAAAGCTTTGGCAAATCTGGGTATGTTTTTAGAAACCACAGATCTACCAAGTTGAGCACATGTGCCAGGCATAGTACATGTGTGAGCTTTCCTGGTTAGAGGTTCAGTGGCAAAAATCACATGTCCGGTCTGTTATTCCTTTAACTCTGCCACAGTGTGCGGGTTGCCTCTTAGATAAATTAGCTTCAGCAGGGCCTGTTGCCCCTTCGCTGAGGCAGTGCTGCAGAGCTTCCAGCTTCTGGCAGATGTGGATAAAATGCTCTCAGATACCACATCAGAGATGGAGGATGAGGAGGAGCAAGATAGGGTGCAGGAACTGCTGTGGGAGGTGCAGGAAACCATGGTAAAAGTAGGGCCAGCAATAATCGATGTCTGGAGCACATGCACTGTGCCAGGGTGTGACTCGACCCCAGCTTCCACAATATTCACCTATGCAAATTGCCTCTTCTGAGAAAAAGAGGACTTAACTCTATAGCGCCACTTGTTGGTAGTAGCGATCCTACAAGTCACAATCAACCCTTTAACGAGTCGTGCAATATCACTTAGGATAAAAGCCAAATCAGTATCTCATTTCGCAGACACGGTGTTTTGGGCTGTTGGCCCTCGTCAGTGCGAGACATGAGAACTGATTTGGCTAGGTGAGAGGCTCTGGACTGGGGTCTAAGGGGTAACGTTTCTCCTTATGGAGAGTGACATACAAGCTGGCTTGGAGTAGGGACAGCTGAACGCTGTGCTGGAACAAGGGTTTGGAAGTGCCTGATGATAAGTCAGAAAGAGCAAGGACAGAGGGCAGGAGGCATCTGTGCCAGTGTTTTGGACAGGAGATTGGGAAGCACCTAGCACAGGGGAAGAGGAAGTGGTGTCACCTGATGGCACCATTTGTGGACCGAGGTGTTCGGCCCACCAAGTCAGCTGATTAGATGATATGTGCCTGATCATGCTGGTGGTGGTTAGGTTCTTAGTGGTGGAGCCCCTACTGATTTTAGCAGGGCAAAGGTTGCAAATTGCCATTTTGTTTGTATCAGAACTCAATTTAAAAAAGTCCCAGACCCGGGAACACCTAACTTTTTGACGGAGAAATTCAGGAATGTCAGTGCTCTGCGAAACAGTACCCTGCCTTCTCCCTCTGGTCTCCCCATTGCCTTTTCCTGTCTATTTTGGTGCTACCGAACTCTAAGCACTGCTGGACTCACTCTGCATGCCAGCTTCCCAGGCTGGGTCTGTGACTTAGTCACCCACCACCTCATTTCCCACCACTGCATCCTAGTGCTCTTAACTTTGTGATTTACCAACAGCAAGACTCAGCGGCAACTGTGTATCATCATTATCTTTTTCCTTATCTCAAATTTGCCGTTCCCCACAATCATGTTATTGTGAATGTGGCTGCATCACTAAACAGCAAGTCCTCCTGCCCCTCCTGCATGCTGCAGGTTGAGAGGCCACAATCAAGAAATGTTGTGGTAAAGAGCATCTCAGACTGTCCTAGTGTGGGATCACTATTAGTATTCTCCTGCAACTCAACTTGGTGGGAGGAAGGAGGATCAGGGTGAGGATTAAGTGATTCAGACTTTATGCTGGTGAGAAAGGAACATATGGAACACTATGCGGTACTGCCAAGCATGTTGGAAGCATTTATCTGCTATGAATCAAACCGACCACCTATTCACACTGCTCTGACTTCAGAAGTGGCTACCATGCCTCCCTGCAAAGTGGGATAGGATATGAGTCATGGATGGGGGTGTTTCCTGTGCTTCAGCAACAGGCATAGTCACACCTGGCCTAAGTTCTCTGCATCTCTGTGCAACATCATCAGTACTTCTACTTCCCCATCCTTTAACATACAACTTACACACTTTGTAATTGCTAAGTCTCTTCAAACAAAGTTTATTTTTAATATAAGAAAACAATTGTTCACCTGCAGCAATCAAAAGGTTTTGGGGAGTTTACTCCACCGTAATGTAACAGAAAGAACGCAAAAGTGTATGGATGACAATCAAATTCAGAAAAATGCCTATAAAAATGCCTACAACATTTTTAAAGTTTTGTTTTCTAGTTTTAGAGATCACAGAAATGTTCACAGTCCACGTAACACTGTATGGCTGACAATTGGAAGCCTACACAATTTTTAAAAGCTTTTTTCAGTTTTCGAAATTACAGAATAGTTCACAGACCACGTAACACTGTATGGCTGCCAAATGGAAGCCTACAAAATTTTTCAAAACTGTTTTTTAAGTTTTAGGGGACTCAGAAATGTTCACAGACCATTTAACACTCTAACACTGAGAAATGGAAGCCTACAAAACTTTTAAAGCCTTTTTTCAGTTTTAGAGATCACAGAAATATTCTCAGACCACGTAACATTGTATGGCTGACAAATGGAAGCCTGCAAAATTTTAAAAGCTTTTTTCAGTTTTAGAAATCACAGAAACGTTCACAGACCACGTAACAATGTAAGGCTGAGAAATGGAAGCCCACGTAAGTTTTAAAAGCTTTTTTTCCAGTTTTAGGGATCACAGAAATGTTCACAGACCACGTAAGACCCTACGGCTGAAAATTGGAAGCCTACAAAATTTTAAAGCTTTTTTTTAAGTTTTAGAGAGCTCAGAAATGTTTACAGACCACATTACATTTTTTTTTTTAAGAAGTGGAAGGATACAAAATTTATAAAAGATTTTTCAAGTTTTCAAGAGATCACAGAAATGTTCGCAAACCATGTAACACTCTTTGGCTGGCAAATTGAAACCTATAACATTTTTAAAAGCTTTTTTTTCAGTTTTAGAGATCACAGAAATGTTCACAGACCACGTAACACTCTTTGGCTGACAAATGGAAGCATATCAAATTTTTAAACGCTTTTTCTTTCAGTTTGAGAAACATGTACACAGACCACGTAACAATGCAAGGCTGAGAAATGAAAGCCTATAAAATTTTTAAAAGCTTCTTTTACATTTTAGAGATCTCAGAAATGTTCACAGACCACGTAACACTGTAAGGCTGAGAAATGGAAGCCCAAGCAATTTTTAAAAGCTTTTTTTTCAGTTTCAGTGATCACAGAAATGTTCACAGACCACGTAACACCTTATGGCTGAGAAATGGAAGCCTACAACATTCTTAAAAGCTTTTTTACCATTTTAAAGATCACAGAAATGTTCACAGACCACATAACATTGTATGGCTGAGAAATGGAAGCCAACAACATTTTTAAAAGCTTTATTTAAGTTTTAGAGATCTCAGAAATGTTCACAGACCACGTAATACTCTATGGCTGAGAAATGGAAGCCTACAATTTTTAAAAGCTTTATTTGAGTTTTAGTGATCTCAGAAATCTTCACAGACCACGTAACACTCTATGGCTGAGAAATGTAAGCCTACAATTTTTAAAAGCTGTTTTCAGCTTTAGAGATCACAGAAATGTACTCTACACTACAGAATAGTGTATTGCTGAGAAATGTAGCCCAGGAAAATGTTTCAATGATTTTTGGGTATGTTTTATAACACAAAAAAGACCTCAATGCACGTAATACTTGATGCATCAAAATATATTCAATATTTTTAGCCCCCACAAAAAAAGCTGCAGCTATATGTTTGCCAACAGGCTGCACACGCCTAATCACTGTCTACAGACTGGATTCTGTCACTTTCCCTCCTCCTGCGACTTTCTCTCCTTCCCTAGGCTGAATGCAGATTGTATGTGATACAAACGGCAAGGCAAACAATTAGCCCTTAGAAGGACTGTTAGTATGATGGCTCAGTTTCAGCACCAGTACCAACACTACAGGCTTCTGATTCATTATTATGTGCACACAAGCTTAGACAAGTAACGTATTTTTTGGACCATAAGACACACTTTTTTTCCTCCAAATTTGGGAGGAAAGTGTGGGTGTGTCTTATAGTCAGTATGCAGTATGTGGGGAGGGGGCAGCGGCAGAGTGGGATCACAGGAGGGAGGAAAATATCGCAGCTGCATGAATGCGGCGCCGGGGAAACCACGTGGTCCCGATACTTAAAGTGAGGTGAATATTCATTAGCTGCTTCCAGGCCCACCTGTCAGCGCCGAGCAGTGAGCGGGGAGCAGCAAATTAATATTTCTTCACTTAAACAGGGGACACACATGGTTTCCCCAGCGCCGGATTCCTGCAACAGCTGGGGAGATCTGTGTCCAATGGAGGAGGAGGCAGAAGCAGGGTGCCACAGGAGGGAGGGATGCCACATACCTGACAGCGCTGATGCAATGCTGAATGCTCTGTGGAGGACCTGTGTTGAGGTCATGAAGAGGGCGGGCTGGAGCATCACATGACCGCACAAAGCCCTGCCTCTTCATGATGTCATCCAGGTCCTACACCTCACTACAAACAGTGCAGCTTCATCTTACATGATCTGTGGTGAGATCATAAGAGGGAGGGCACTGTGTGATCATGGCTGGCTGCAGGACCTGCACTGAGCGCAGCCTGTACAAGAATTAATTAAAAGGTTAGTAATTACAGCACATAAAAAAGCACTCTGCCACTCCTGTGGTGAACTATTAACTCCCAGCATGCCATAGGATCTGCAGGACATGCTGGGAGTTATAGTTCTCCCATGGGATCTTAAAGCAGCACTCCAGTGTTATTTTTCAGTGCTGGAGTGGTGCTTTAAATACAAGACCTGTGCCCCCATTCTTATACTCACCCTCCAGCGTCTTCCCATAGTACTTTACAGACACCACACTGGTCCCACAGCACCATCTTCTACTCATAGCTTCCAACATAATAACATATAATAGTATGTTATTTATGTTATTAAATATTTTACCACGTATTTTGCTTCAGATATATTTTTCCCTATTTTCCACCTCTGAAACCTGGGTGCGTCTTATAGTCTGGTGCGTCTTATAGTCCGAAAAACGGTGCTCTCTGCTTCCAATACGAAGTGTAACAGAGCTGTGCAATGGCATCAGTGTGTCGAGCCAGGTGGCGCCTGTTTTTTTTATCATCCCTGATGATATCTGATGCCATAAACAAGATGGCTACGACATTACCGTGACTAACTGGCAATCCCAGCTTGCCTATTGGCTGCATAACAGGTGCCAAAGATGAAGGCGAGGATTCAAGTTTTCCTTCGAGCACAGCCAATTGCCCCCTGAGTAATGAGCACATCTGAACACCGTGATACTCGAGTGATAACCGAGTATTACCAAGCACATTTGCTCATTTCTATTGTATACCATTGCAGCTGCACCATCAAAACAACAGTCCTTGTAAGGGCTATATATTTTCCTTTCTGTAGTATAACTGCTTTTTCCTGCATTAAGTGGAGGAAAAGTTTAGGATTAGAGCCATCTAGGTAGGATTTAATATTGCTATTGCAGTACTTATGTGATTGCTGCTGAACCGTTAATATACCAGTCCTTGTCAGACCTAAATATTTTCTTTTCTCTATTAATGCCAGAAAGTTTGCAGGCATATATATCTAATTTAAAATGAGCAAGGCGTCGCGTGAGGGACTGAGAAGTGGATGTGCTGCTGATGGTGCTTAGAGGCCGAGGCCATGGACCAGGTGAAATTGTGCCTGCTGCGGGAGCACAACAAACATGCTCATCCAAGGATCCTAGCTTCATGTCCCACTTAGCAAGGGGGTGCAGGACACCACTTTTGAAGCCAGAATAGTGGTCGGTTGGATGGAAGATAATGTTTCCAACATGTTTCCCAGCACCACCCAATCTTTCACACGGTCCAGTCTCACTAGCCAAGTGTTTCGACCACTTAAATCCTCAAACTGATACTCCTTCCTCACCCCATGGCGAATCCCAGGAAACAAGTGATCCCACACTTAGATACTCCAAAGAGTTCTTTGCATTTCTATCTATTGATTCTGGCCTCTTGCCCTGCACTTTTCAAGGGAGATATGTGGAGCTCATGTGTAGTGATGCCCAAATATTTGAGCAGCCACTGTCAGGAGAAGATGAAGGTGTTGAACAGCAATTAGTGTCTCAAGAGGTAGATGATGATGAGACACAGTTGCCAAATGTTGTTGTCAACAAGTCACGAGGACCAGAGTGCGGAACTGGAAGACAAGGTGGAGGATGATGAATTCACTGACTTAACCTGAGAAGGTGCCATGCAGAGCAAGGCAAGCAGCACAAAGGAGAAGGGATCTACAGCACTACAACAGGCAAAAACAGACAGTGGGGTGGGCAGAGGGACAACTGTTCCCCAAAGCATCCACAAGCAGCAAGTTCTCAGGCTAAAAGTTAGTTGTTCTCCATTCTGGAGCTTTATTAAAGAAAGTACGTATAATAAAAGAATGGTCATCTGCAAACTGTGCCGTACCAAAATCAGCAGGGTCTGACTATTCCAGCCTGACCACCACCAGCATGCTCAATAACATGTCATCAAAGCACCCGACTAGGTGGGTCGAATGCCTGAGTCCACAATCTGTCTGCAGGTGACACCACTGCCTCTTCCCCTGTGCTATGTGCTTGCTAATCTCCTGTCCAGGACACAGGCATGGATGCCTACAGCCCTGCATCTGTAATTGCACATTCACAAGCACCATCAGCAACCATGCCCAATTCCTAGTCCCTGCACAGCGTTCAACTGTCCCTACCCCAGGCCATGAAAGGCAAAAGAAAATGCCCACTCACCCATCCACAAGCCCAAACACAAAATCAGCACATTTCCAGACTGCTTGACCTGGAAAATCAGTCCCCAGCCATCACTATTTTTCCTGATGTGCCTTTCCCATGTTACACCAGCATGTGTCCCATAAAATCACCCATGCCCTTATCAAAGCAGTTATTGGCAAGGTCCACTGACCAGGCAGCTATATTTCCTTGATGGCACAAAAAATTAACCCTGGTTGGACCCTGGAACGGCGCACGTGCTACCAACGCTGAGGATTGTGGGCCCTAATTCCATAATGGTTTCCAGAACCTCCCACACCAGTTCCATCTTGGAGCACATAGTCCATATCAGTCACAAGCTGGAAGCACTGCAGCACTGCCTAGGTGGAATGGCAACAGGCTCTGCTGCGACTAATTTGTTTAAATGACAAATAGCACACTGCTGCAGAGTTGTTGAAAGGTATAACAGACCAGACAGATCTGTGGCTCTCACCGCTGAACCTCCAACCAGACAGGGTCGTGTGTGATAATGGCCATAACCTTGTGGCAGCTCTGAAACTTGGCAAGCTCGCACATGTATCATACCTAGCCCACGTGTTCATCTTAGTGGTTCAGTGGTTCCAGAAAGCCTACCCAGATTTGCATAAGCTACTTGTCAATGTACGCCACGTGTGCGTCAACTTCTGCAAGTCAGATATAGCTGCCACCTGTCTGGTATTACTGACTGGTGTACAACATGATCACACACAGGAACTCCACATTCTACCTGTTGGCTAGGCTTTGTGAGCAGCAGAGAATACCAGCTACAACATGCCTGTCTGTATTCCGGTTAGGTTCCACACATAAAACCCAATGAGGGGGTATGGATACTTGACATCTGTGAGGTCCTACAAAGCTTTGAGGAATCAACAAAGAGAGTGAGTGGCGATGATGCCATAATTAGCAAAATCATCCCATTTTTGTGTTTAATCAAACACTTGCTGCTCAGAATTAAAGAGGACCAGAAGTAGAAGGTGGATGAAAGTACACAGGGTAATGCCACTCTGCCCTTCCTAAGCTCATCCTCTTAGCATGGGTTGGGTGATAATAAGGAGGCTCAGGAGGAGGAGGAAAAGGAGATGGTTGCCTGCGCTACAGAGGGTACTACTGACACCCGCTGCATTACGTCTGTTCAGTATGTATGGGCTGAAGAGAAGGAGATAGAGAGTCATCCTTCTGTTGGGGACAGGGAAGTCTTGCTTGTTGGGAGTCTGGCACATATTTCTGACTTTACGGCCTGCTACCTTTTTGGCCAACCTTCTCGACTTTACATCTCTCCTTCCTGCAGAGGAGAAGGCTAGTAAAATGGTGCAATACCAGAAGGTCCTAGTCGAACAATTAGTAAAAAAAAATTCCCATCTGACAATGCTGGTGGCAGAGGTCATAAATTCTTAGGAAACAAGGAAGATAGATGAGGGAGATACACACCAGGTTCAACAGAGGCAAGAAAAAACTATCAAAGGTCTGGGACAGTTTCATTAGACCCTTCTAGCGCCCAGGCCCTGATGCACGCAACATTCTGACAAAGAGGGAAAAGTATTTGAAGATGGCGAATGTGTACCTAACCAACAATACCAGCATCCTCAGTGATTCCTCTGTGCCTTGCAACTATTGGGTATCCAAGCTGGACACGTGGCATGAACTGTCCCTCTACACCGTGGAGGTGTTGGCTTGCTCTGCCGTTAGCGTTTTGTCAGAGCGGGTTTTTAGTGTTGGTGGGGGCATAATAACTGAAAGGCTTAATGGCCTGTCAACTGAAAATGATGACAGGCTGACAGCATTAAATGAACAAGGCCTGGTTTGGCCCAGACTTCTCAACCTCATTGGGTGACAGCAGCGGAACATGAAGCCAATTCAAATGTAGGGTCATCAAGCGGCCCACACTCAAAATCTTTATAGTGTTCTGAGAAAGCCCTCACTAAAAAACTTTATAGGGTGATCAGGCGGCCCCCATTCATAATTTTTAGAAGGTTATCATGCGACCATTGGTATTATTTTTTCAGGGTGTGTATGATGCCCTCCTTAATAATTAATACAGGAGGTGTATGAGGCCTACTTCTACAATATTCTAACATATTGTAACCCCACAGGAGTAAATATTTTTCAGCCTTTACACTGTGTGCAAAAGGCTTTACCAGTCTAGAAGTCAAATTCCTTAAAAATAGGAAAAATCTTTTCTGAGGGCTTCCTTTAGATGTCTTACAGGGTATATTGCAGTCCCGTCTTATGACTTTTGGCAGCACTTTACCAGTCTAGGAGTCCCTCTGCCTAATAATTTTAGCAGACTGTATATAAGGCCCTACTTTATGTCTAATATAGAGTGTATCAGTGTCCCTCATCCTTCTCATTTTTGGCAGTTCTTGCATTGTCCGTATAGCTTTTTGTGAGTTTCAGAGTAACTGCTTCATAAATTAAACAGGATGTGTCTGACCATGTGTCACATACCACATGCTCAGCTAAGGTAGTAAAATGTTAAAATTACAAATTGTTAAAATTAAAAATGACTACCCGTGGGTATAATTTTATTTCCCCTTCCACTATATCATCTACTAAAGTCATTGGTGAAGGGGACATACGGTGAGAGAAAACCCTGCTATTAATGGGTGGAGGAGGCGTTTTTGTTTTTTTTATTACGCCTTATATAAAAGTTATTATACAGGAAAGAATATCCACACTCACCTTGAGAAAGACACCCGTGTGTGTCGGAACGCGTGGGCTTCTAAAACTCCATCTGGCTGCACAGCTGCTGTAAGGGACCAGGGGGCGACCGCAGAGGACTGGTTAGGGTGAAGTATACAACTTTCTCCTATCATACCATTTGACAAATCGGGCCCCTATACGGGTTTCTAGGATCTGTATTGTCGCTGTTGTGTATATGGGCATCTCTGGAGATCTAGCAATAGGTGCACACAAATGCACCGGTGTGCATCAAAAATATATTACCAGTAGACATAATTTATAAGAATGCTGTACTATTTATGTTTGTCCTTCTAGAGGAAATTGTTTGAGCCTATATGATATAATTCCTACTCCTTAAGGTCGCCAACCTAAAGGTCCTGTTTATTGAAATTTTTGTATAAATATGGATATGCAGCACTTGTGGCACTACTAATTAAATCTTGTGCAGCATAATTTTGTTAATGTTATACAATATTTTGTGTGATTAGGTGTACTCTGCACAAATTATGGATTATTTGGAGCTATTTACTCTTTGGAGTAATTTTAAATGATTTTAAATGTGTGTAGTATCTTTTGTAGTATCTTTTGTAATTTGGTTAACAAATCTGCCTGGTGGAGTTCCAACTTTTTTAGCATGTGCTTTTTTCTTTAAAATTATGACATATACTATACATGCTTGGTAGTGAACCCACATTATATATTACATATATTATTTGATGGTGCCCACTTAAAAATTTGTGTTTACAGGAAAGAATATCCCATAACATTCTTTCTGTAAAATCCATTTTCTCTTCAGTTTGGTATGTTTTATTGTTAGCCTATAAAAGTGGCATAATACTCTTGACAACATTATTCCCTGCAGCGACCTGGGAGTCAGAGATTCATCCAGTTGTCTTCCTTAGGCCGGTTTCACACGTCAGTTTTCTCACGTACCGGAGTCACTGACTCACGTAGACACATTGAAATCAATGAGTCTCTGCACATGTCAGCGTGTTTTCACAGACCGTGTGTCCATTTGAAAAACACGGAGACATGTCAGTGTTCGTAGGAGCGCACGGATCACACAGACCCATTAAAGTCAATGAGTCCATGTAAAACACATACCGCACACGGATGCTGTCCGTGTGCCGTCCGTGTGCCGTGCAGGAAACAGCGCTACAGTAAGCGCTGTCCCCCCAGCGTGTGGTGCTGAAGCCGGAATTCATTCCTTCCCCCCAGCAGCGTTCGCTGGAGAGAAGGAATGAAAAATCATTGTTTTTTTATTTTTTGTGTGTTTAAAATAAAGATCCCGGTCACCGCCCGCCTCCCACCCCTTGTGCGCCCGCCCGCTGGAAATCAAATACTCACCCGGCTCCCTCGATGCTTCCTCTCAGCGCCGCAGCTTCTTCCTGTATGAGCGGTCACGTGGTACCGCTCATTACAGTGATGGATATGCGGCTCCACCTCCCATAGGGGTGGAGCCGCATATTCCTCTCTGTAATGAGCGGTCCCACGTGACCGCTCACACAGGACAGGCTGCAAATGCTGAGAGGAGAGTGGAGACATCGCGGGAGCTGGCCGGGTGAGTATTTCAATGCAAGGGGCCGGGCAGCGCACTGGGGATGGGAGGCGGGGGTCACATGCAAACTTTATTTTTCACAAAAAATAACAAAAACTTGATCTTTCATCTCTTCTCTCCTGTGAGGGAGTGTTGTGAATTCCGCTCTTGGGCTCCCTCCGGTGGTTGTAAGTAGCACTTTTGTGATTTCTGCTCTTAGGCTCCCTCCGGTGGTTTTGAGTGGTATGGTTGATTCTTGGATTTAGCATCAGCAGCTGCTTCCACTGATCGTCTTTCTGGCTCGGCTATTTTAGTCTGGCCTTATCCCTCAATCAATGCCAGTTGTCAATTGTTCCTGCTTGGAGTCATGGCTCTTTTGGATTTCCCTGACACTCTGACTTGTTCAGCAAAGATAAGTCCTTGCTTGTCCTTTTGCAGTCCTCTTGTTGTGGACTTTATTGTTCAGCACATTCTATGTTTTGCTCATTTGTCCAGCTTATCAGTATGGATCTATTCAGCTAAGCTGGAAGCTCTGGGCAGCAGATTTTGCCCTCCACACCTTTAGTCAGGTGTGGAGATTTTTGCATTTCTCTGCAATGGACTTTTTCTAGTTTTTATTACTGACCGCACAGTGATCTATCCTGTACTATCTATCTAGCTAGAAGTGGCCTCCTTTGCTAAATCTTGTTTCATTCTATGTATGTCATTTCCTTCTCCACTCACAGTCATTATTTGTGGGGGGCTGTCTGTCCTTTGGGGATTCTCTCTGAGGCAAGATAGCTTTCCTGTTTCTACCTTTAGGGGTAGCTAGTTCTCCGGCTGTGACGAGGTGTCCAGGGAGTGACAGGAACATCCCATGGCTACTTCTAGGGTTGTGTTAAGATCAGGAACTGCGGTCCATATAGTTACCACCTGCTCAGAGCTAGTCGCATGTCATTCCTAAATCACCAGTCCATAACAGGGAGAAGAGATTAATGGCGGCTTCAGCACCACACAGAGGGGACAGCGTTTAGTGTAGCGCTGTCTCTCCTGCATGGTCCGTGTGGTCCTCAGGCGGCACATGGGCGGCACACGGATGCCGCACGTGTGCCACACTGATGTGCCACGTGAGCACACGGACACATGGACACGGATAACTCCGGTTCCGATTTTTCCGGTACCGGAATTATCTGGACGTGTGAGACTGGCCTTATGCTGTTCCCATTCTATTTGAGCACTGTTTCCATCGATTTCAGAGATTTTCCTGCCCCACTGCCCCGAGCCCTCCTCTTTAGGGTTTTCCAGAAAAATGTTCAAGTTTTCGATTGATTTCCATTATACTATTCGATTCAAGCCTGTCTGAGAGCCCTACTTGTTCTATTCGAGTACCGAGCACTCAAGTATTTTAGTGCTCAATCATCACTAGTAAAAAAGTAAGACTTGTCTATGTAATGTTACGTTTTCACTTAAAAAACAAAATACTATTATCCCACCCCTTCAACAAAGAAACATAAACCAAAATGCTACGTTGGCTGGTAGGGTAACTAGAGGCAATGACAGCAGCATTTTTAAAACAGCCATGTTTCTTAATTATACTAGTAAGACAGTTATGCTAAATATTACCCTTTTTATTTTACATATTTTTTTGTTTTAAATTCTCCCACCTTAACAAAAATTCCATAAGCCTAAAAAAACTATGTTGCTAGAAAAGTACAGAAAGTAACTTGCATCAACTTCTGCTGAAGTCTGAAGCAGAGTTCAGGTAAGTCCATGTGGGAGAAAAAGAGAAAGAGAGAGATAGAAAAAAAGAGAAAGAGACAGAAAAAGAGAGCGAGATATTTTTTTTCTAGTCTTACCGGGTCAGGTAACCATATTTTCAATGGGGTTCGGGTTCTGGTACCAGAACCGAACTTTCTAAAATGTTTGGGTCAGGTACCAGAGCCAAAACTACGTAACCATAAAATACTAAGTTGAGAAGCAGCTAAACCTATGTTCATGACTACAAATGAACATATGGCAACAGCATGCATCGTGGTATGTACAGTTGCTACATTTTACAACTAAGATATGTATTAATAAAATCAAATGTGGCTCTTTAAAAGTTTTAAACAAAAAAAGACACCCCAAGGCTTTTTTTACTACACAAAGGGATAGGATAAGAAAAGCTCGTAGGTTCATGTGCCAAAAGCAAGCGCATGCAACAGGCCAATGTATTTGAGTGGCGTGTACAGGTCTAATAATAGACTATTACAACAACTAAGTGTGTGAAAAATATATGGGGGACTTTTTACAACACACCCATTTTGTGAGCTAGATAGTTGTGTTTAAATGTCTGGATTATGGTGATTTTACTTATGTCTTTAACCACTTTACCCCCGAAGGTGGTTTGCATGTTAATGACCCGGCCAGTTTTCACATTTCTGACCTTTGTCAATTTATGAAGTAATAACTCTGGAACGCTTCAATGGATCCCGGTGATCCAGAGTCCGTTTTTTTTCATTACATATTGTACTTCATGATAGTGATAACATTTATTTGGTATGACTTGTATTTATTTGTGAAAACAAAACTGAAATTTGGCAAAAATTGTGAAAATTTTACAATTTTCCAACTTTGAATTTTCATGCCCTTAAATCATAGAGATATGTCACACAAAATAGTTAATAAATAACATTTCCCAAATGTCTAGTTTCAGCAGCATGATTTTGGAACCAACTTTTTTTTTTTTAGAAAGTTATAAGTGTTAAAATCTGACCAGCAATTTTTCATTTTTCCAACAAAATTTACAAAACCAATTTTTTACGGACAACATCACATTTGAAGTCACTTTGATGGGTCTGTATGATAGCAGGTACCTAAAAGTGACACCATTCTTAAAACTGCACCCCTCAAGCTGCTCAAAGCCACATTCAAGAAGTTTATTAACCCTTCAGATGCTTCACAGTAATTTTTTGAAAAAAAACAAAACAAAATAACAATAACAACATTTAATTTATTTTCACAAAAAATTTACTTCAGATCCAATTTTTTTGATTTTGACAAGGGTAACAGGAAAAAATGGACCCCAAAATTTGTCGTGTAATTTCTGCATTTCTGCTGAGCATACCGATACCCCATATGAGGGAGAAAATAAATGTTTGGGTGCACGGCAGAGCGCGGAAGGGAAGGAGCATCATTTGACTTTTTGAATGCAAAAAATTGGCTGGAATAATTGGAGGATAGCATGTCGCATTTGGAGAGCCTCTGATGTACCTAAACAGTAATAATCCCCAACATATGACATCATTTTGGAAACTAGATCCCTCAGGGAACTGATCTAGATGTGTGGTGAGCACACTGTACCCCCAGGTGCTTCACAGAAGTTTATAATGTTGAGTCGTAAAAATACAAAAAATAAAAAAAATCTAATTTTCTCCACAAATATGTTTTTAGCCCAAAATATTGCATTTTCATAATGGTAACAGGAGAAATTGCAGTATACAATTTGCTGTGCAATTTCTCCTGAGTATGCCATATCCAATATGAGGGAGAAAACTAATGTTTGGGTGCACGGCAGGGCCCGGAAGGGAAGGAGCGTCATTTGACCTTTTGAATGTAAAATTTCCTGGAATCATTGGTTGATGTGCCAAAACACCCCACAAGTGACCCCATTTTAGAAATTAGAACCCTCAAGGAATGTATTTAGATGCGTGGTGAGCACCTTGAACCCCCAGGTGCTTCACAGAAGTTTATAACGTTGAGCCGTGAAAATAATAAAATCACATTTTCCTCACAAAAATATTGTTTTAACCTCACAATTTTAATTTTTCTAAGGGCTAATAGGAAATTTTACAACAATCTGAAGTCCATTTTGCCTGAGTGTGCCAATACCCTACATGTAATCAAGAAATTTCTTTCAGGCACAGTGCAAAGCTCAGAAGGCAAGGAGCGACATATTTTACTGTTATGGTTTGCAGGTGCCATGACTCACTGGGAGAGCCCATGAGGTGCCAGAATAGCAGAACCCCCCATAAGTGACCCCATATTACAAACTATATCACTCAATGATTTCATCTAGATGTGCTGTGATCATATTGACACCATGGATGTGTCACAGAATTTTATACCATTGTGCAGTGAAAAAAAAAAAAACTACCGTATTTTTCGGACTATAAGACACACCGAACTATAAGACGCACCAAGGTTTTAGAGGTGGAAAATAGGGAAAAAAATATTTTAAGCAAAAAATGTGGTAAAATATTTAATAACATAAATAACATACTATTATATGTGGTGTTATTATATATAATAGTATGTTATTATGTTGGAAGCATATGTTGCTGCGGGACCAGTGTGGTATCTGTAAACTACTATATGAAGACGCTTGAGGGTGAGTATAGGAATGGGGCACAGGGCTTGTATTTAAAGCACCACTCCAGCACTGAAAAATAACACTGGAGTGCTGCTTCAAGATCCTAGAACTGTAACTCCCAGCATGTCCTGCAGATCCTATGGCATGTTGGGAGTTATAGTTCACCATAGGAGTGGTAGAGTGCATTTGTATGTGTTATTACTAAACTTTTAATTAATTCTTATTTGTACAGGCTGTGCTCACTGTACTCCGTGCAGGTCCTGCTGCCAGCCACGCTAGAAAACTGAAAGTCTCTCTCTTTCTACAGCTGACAGGACCTGTGGCGAGGTAAAGAAGGGCGGGAGCATCACATGACCGCACAGAGCCCTCCCTCTTGTTGCCTCACCACAGGTCATGTATGAGGAAGATGCATTGCTTCTAGTGCGGTGTCTGCAGGACCTGTGATGACATCATGTAGAGGGAGGGCTCTGCGCTGTCATGTGATGCTCCAGCCCGCCCTCTTCATGACCTCATCACAGGCCCTGTAGCACTCAGCATTAGCACAGCCTGGGCTGTACTGTCACATATGTGGTGATCTCTCCTCTGGCATCCTGCTCCTTCTCCACCGGACACATGATCTCCCCAGCCGCAGAAGGAATCCGGCGCTGGGGAAACCATGTGGGTCTGCTGTTTAAGTGAAGGAATATTCATTTGCTGCTCCCTGCCCACTGTTCGTTGCTGACAGGTGGGCAGGGAAGTGGCTAATGAATTCCTTCACTTTAAGCATTGGGACCAGGTGGATTCCCCAGCGCCAGATTCCTGCAGCGGAGACATTTTCCTGCCTGCTGCGAGTGCGATCCCAGAGCGATCCCACTCCACCGCTGCCCCCTCCCCACATTTGGGCCATAAGACGCACCCTACACTTTCCTCCCAAATTTGGAGGGAAAAAAGTGCATCTTATGGTCCGAAAAATACGGTACATGTCTACCATCAAAATTTAGTTCTAGCCCCAGAATTTACATTTTCACACAAGAAGTGAGTAAAAATTGCACCAAAATGCGTCCCACGATTTCTATTGAACGTGGCAATACCCCATATGTGGCTGTACAGTACTGCTTACCCAGACGCCGAGACTCGGGAGGGGCTGAGATCTATTTGCCTCCTGGAGCGCAGATGTTCCTAGAACAGTTTGCGGACTCGATATACAGAGCCCCTAATTAATAGAAGAGCAGAATCCCCCATCAAGTGAGCCCATTTTGGAAATTATACCCCTTGGGTCATTTATCCACAGGTGTAGTGTTGATTTTGACTCCATGGGTATTTTCCAAAAACAAGCAGCAATGAATGAATGTTGCCAAGTGAAAATTGCAAACTGCCGTAGTGACCAATACGTTGCAGTCACCAGTATGTTATGCCCAGCCCGTGCTTCTGGAGGCATGCACCCATGAGTTAGGCAAGCTCTCATGGCTTCAGAAATGTTAAACATGTGGATGCTATATGTGGTTTAGGTACACTGTGGGGCTCATAAGGGAGAGGACATTTGGATCTGGCAGCACAGAATTTGCTGAATTTCTTTTGGTGGGTGAGGAGCAATTTTGCTTTTCCAGAGCCTTTGTTCTACCAGTAATGTGGAAGCCCCAAGTATTTCCATTAACAGATGGCGAACCTGAGTGGGGACTTGCTTTTTTGTGGATTGAGTTGAAGCTTTTATTGGGAACATTTTGCATGACGTTTGGGATCATATTTATCCGGCGCTCTAAGCTGAGCACTTACTTAGGGGTTTCCATTTAAATCTCGGAGTGACATGAGTCAGATGAAACCCCCAAGGGATCCATTCACTATAATGAGGCAGCAGAGTTACTCTGGTCTCCAACTGGCCTCTGTTCAGCAGTGGTCTTCTTTTCAGAAGTGCACAAAACTGTGACAGACAGCACTTTTATGCAATCCTAAAAAGACGGACACCCCCAGATCATAGGCCAGACGGCATCCACAGTGCCTCCATTTGTCTCATTATGGGGAATCTTCCGCCAGAGGTTCCATCTGAATCACGTATTTTCAGAGACTTACATGGAAACCCTGGTGTAAACGATCAACGCAGAGCCTTACTGCGATTTTTGGGAGACAGAATGAAAAAATGAATAGTAGGTGAATTACTGGTTTTATTTTTTGCACTGTTGCTCGTGAGGTATAAGTGATTAGGCAACTTTATTCTTCAGGTCAGTGCGATTACAGCGATACCAGATATATATCGGGTTTTTATTGCTGATGTCATACACTAAAAGACACTTTTTATTGCAAAAAATTGTTTTGCAAAACTATTGTGACAGAGTCACTGGCAAGGTGATAGAGGGGAGATATGTGTAACTGCGTTTTACAGCTTCAGTGATATGAAACCAGAGCATTTTTCTCTCAGCACACTATGTTTTGTGAGGGTTAAGTTGCGTAAAAAGGGCTAGTTTTATGTGGACTTTCACAGGGCCGTATTTAGAGTTTAAGCTGTCCTAGGCACTTTTAGTGCTGCCTCCCCCTTTGGTGAGTATGACACTATCGGCAGTGACTTTGTCAAAAATCGCTGATGTGAAAGTAGCCTTTTGCAGCAGATTCGGCAGTTTTTCCGCATCTGCCGCGTAACGGATTATTTACGGCAACACTGCGATCGGCCTCATTCATTCCCTATGTGATTTGCGGACATTTGCAGCACTTCCTGTGATCTGGCAAATGCCATACCTCCCAACTTTTGAAGAAGGGAAAGAGGGACAAATTTTAGGCCATGCCTATGACTACACCCATTTCACAACTAGTCACACCCATATCCACGCCCCAACCACATCCATTTAGTACTGCTGATCACACTGTTTCAACAATAATTATAAACAAAAAAAAATATGGCCACACAATGCTCCATACTGTATAACGACCCCACATGATGCTCAATACTGTATAATGGCCCCACATGATGCTGCATACAGTATAATGGTCACACAGTGCTCTATACTGTGTAATGGCCACACAGTGCTCCATACTGTATAATGGCTCCATATGATGCTCAATACTGTAAAATGGCCACACAGTGCTCAATACTGTATAATGGCCACATATGATGCTCCATACTGTATAATGGCCACACAGTGCTCCATACTGTATAATGGCCACACATGATTTTCCATACTGTATAATGGCCACACAGTGCTCCATATTGTATAATGGACACATATGATGCTCCATACTGTATAATGGCCACACAGTGCTCCATACTGTATAATGGCCACACATGATGCTCCATACTGTATAATGGCCACACAGTGCTCAATACTGCATAATGGCCACATATGATGCTCCATACTGTATAATGGCCACACAGTGCTCAATACTGCATAATGGCCACATATGATGCTGCACACTGTATAATGGCCACACAGTGCACTGTACTGTATAATGACCACACAGTGTTCCATACTGTATAATGGCCACACATGATGCTCAATACTGTATAATGGCCACACATGATGCTCAATACTGTATAATGGCCACACAGTGCTCTATACTGTGTAATGGCCACACATGATGCTCCATACTGTATAATGGCCACACAGTGCTCTATACTGTATAATGGCCACACATGATGCTCCATACTGTATAATGCCCCCCTCCCATCTTGTATGCATGGCTCATCTCCCCCCTCCCATCTTGTATGTATGGCTCATCTCCCCCTCCTCCCATCCTGTATGCATGGCTCATCACCCCCCGCCCATCCTGTATGCATGGCTCATCTCACCCCCTCTCCCATCCTGTATGCATGGCTCATCTCATCCCCCTCTCATCCTGTATGCATGGCTCATCTCACCCCCCTCCCATCCTGTATGCATGGCTCATCTCCCCTCCCCTCCTGTATGCATGGCTCAGCTCCCCACTCCCATCCTGTATGCATGGCTCATCTCACCTCTCCTCCCATCCTGTATGCATGGATTATCTCATCCCCCCCTCCCATCCTGTATGCATGGCTCATCTCACCCCCTCTCATCCTGTATGCATGGCTCATCTTACCCCCCTTCCCATCCTGTATGCATGGCTCATCTCACCCCCCTCCCATCCTGTATGCATGGATTATCTCATCCCCCCTCCCATCCTGTATGCATGGCTCATCTCACCCCCTCTCATCCTGTATGCATGGCTCATCTCACCCCCTTCCCATCCTGTATGCATGGCTCATCTCACCCCCTCCTCCCATCCTGTATGCATGGCTCATCTCACCCCCCCTCCCATCCTGTATGCATGGCTCATCTCCCCTCCCCTCCTGTATGCATGGCTAAGCTCCCCGCTACCATCCTGTATGCATGGCTCATCTCACCCCTCCTCTCATCCTGTATGCATGGCTCATCTCATCCCCCCTCCCATCCTGTATGCATGGCTCATCTCACCCCCTCCCATCCTGTATGCATGGCTCATCTCCCCCCTCTCATCCTGTGTGCATGGCTCATCTGACCCCCCCTCCCATCTTGTGTGCATAGCTCATCTCACACCCTCCCATCCTGCATGCATGGTTCATCTCACCCCCCCTCCCATTCCCGTATGCATGGATCATCTCCCCCTCCCATCCTTTATGCATGGCTCATCTCCCCCCTCCCATCCTGTGTGCATGGCTCATCTCACCCCCCTCCCATCCTGTGTGCATGGCTCATCTCACCCCCCTCCCATCCTGTATGTGGAGCACCCCCAGACGCAGGGCCGCGGGGCACTCAGTACCGGGCCTCTCTGTCTCAGTCTTGGGGTTGTCACGGTGGCCTGACCCGGTCCGTGACCCTGCTAAGGGGCGTCCAATTAAAAGGTGGTGGTGCGTGGTGCGATGAAATAACGAAGCCACAGGGTTGCAGTCTCTTTACCTCTTTACTGTAGGCTACAGGATCCGCAATCCGGAGTACTGCCAACAGGGCTGGCTGAGACCGGCCGGTCCGAAGGAACATCCAGAGTTCCCTTTGCAGGTGGAAATCGGTGCCTACCTTCTAGCGCCTGTGTGTTGTAGTACTTCCCTGCTGAGCACCACGGGATAGTCCTCACAACTGTTGTGTCTGTTTCTGATGTTCTTTTCCCACAACTCTCGTTTCTATTCTGATGTTCGTTCTCTCCGTCCCCCAGATGATTTGGCTAGGACGCACCTGTATGACGGGTAGGCCTGGAGTTCTTCCGAGACCCTAGTGTCGCCCCTCTCCTACAATTGCCTCCTATGTCTACTTAGGTGATTTAGGTGAGACAGCCAACCTATAATGTTAGGGCATGTTAGGTTAGGCTATGGGTTGAACTAGATGGACTTACAGTCTTCCTTCAACCTTAATAACTATGTAACTATGTAACTATAATTAACTGTCCTGCCGTTGGTTTGAAGTAATGCTTGGAGCCTAATACTTCCTCAGCGTTCTGGCCACCGGCTACGCGCCTCAGTAGGATGTTGCCTCGATCTTACGGCACGACTCCTACTGGTATTATCTCCTTTTTGCTGTGATCTCGTTTCTCACTTCTCCACAATAAACCTCGCTTCTTGTCCTTTCTTGGGATACCGCCGCAATGTCGTGCAGGCGCGGTTCCTTTACGTTCTGTCTTGTTCGCTAGGTCTCTGTCAGGATCCCACCCCTGACAGGGACCCCCCTGAATCTTCCCCCCGCAACACCCTCTGCCACAGGATGTTGCCTGGTTCCAACCCAGTCAGCTTCTCCCTAACTTCCTATCCAACCCCCAGTTTTACCAGATTGTGAGGAGTGGCCTAATACATAGTACCCTTTGCTCCCCCTGGAGGCCAGACTGTGAAGTGTATTGGTGCCTGTGATACCTGGTCAGGTGAACTCCTTCAGTGCAATCAGACGTACCATCACTCCCCTTAGTGGCGGAGCAACAGTACTGCAACGACCAGGACTCTGGGGCGCTGCACATGCATGGCTTATCTCACCCCCCTCCCATCCTTTATGCATGGCTCATCTCACCCCCCCTCCCATCCTGTATGCATGGCTCATCTCCCCTCCTGCATGCATGGCTTGGCTCCCCGCTCCCATCCTGTATGCATCGCTCATCTCACCCCCCTCCCATCCTGTATGCATGGCTCATCTCACCCCCCTCCCATCCTGTATGCATGGCTCATCTCACCCCCCTCCCATCCTGTATGCATGGCTCGGCTCCCCGCTCCCATCTTGCATGGCTTGGCTCCCCATCCTCCTTCATCCTCCCCCCTGTCCTCCCCGGCTATCATACTCACCTTTCCCACACCGTGCGCCGAACATCCCTCCATCTCTGTCCCGGCGCAGCACCTTCCTGCGTGAGCGGTCACGTGGTACCACTCATTATGGTCATAAATATGCGTCCATATTCATCACCTTAATGAGTGGTACCATGTGACTGCTCACACAGGACGAGCTGCCGACACTGAGACCAGGCATCGCTGGTGTAAGGTGAGTATGACGTCTTCAAGGAGGTAGGCAAGGAGGCAGGCGGGCGGGCAGGCAGGCAGGTGGTCGGGGGGGGGGAGGTTGGTCGGGAGGTGACCCCGGACTTTAGTATAAAAAACAGAAAAAAAAAACAGAAAAAAAACTTGCTCAGGTGCTGCCCCCGCATCGTCCCACCCTAGGCACGTGCCCTCAAGTGCCTAGTGGCAAATATGGCCCTGGACTTTCATGGAGCGGGTGGGAGAAGGTCCACTTTATTTCCCTGCCAGGACCTGCGTGAAGACATGATCATGTGATCAATCACATGATGGGAAAGTCACAGGCTTGGGTTTAAATAACCGAGCTCTACAGGCAGTCTGGGGTTCCTCTAGCCTGGAGAGAGGAGTCTCCAGAGGTTTTGTGGCTCTTCGAGCACAGACTGATCCTGTGCAGCTCCAGAGCGAGGTGCTTCCCGCAACATATGGACTGTGTTGCAGCATGTTGTTTTCCTTTCGTAGTTTTGTTCCTGTTTTAGCCAGAAAGGCTGTTTCCCCATTAGTTGGTTTATGCTGCCTGACAATAAACCAACAAGGATTTAAAGAGACAGTGTTCCCATTTTTCCTACCTCTCTGTGCTGCCATGTGAGCGAACTACTACACTATATTTTGAGAGCTATAATTTTTCTATATTTTGGCCCACAGAGTCATGTGATTGCTTGATTTTTGTGGGATGAGTTGACATTTTTATTGGCACCATTTTCGGGTACATATCATTTTTTGATCGATTTCTTTTCCAATTTTCGGGAGGTAGAATGAACAAAAACCAACAATTCAGGATTTTTTTTTTGTAAGGGGGGGGGGGTTAAGCAGTTCCCATATCTGGTTAAATTGATAAGGCAGTTTTATTCTTTGGGTCAGTATGATTACAGCAATGCCTCATTTGTGTTTTTTTGACATTCTGGTGCTTTTACACAATAAACACTATTTTATAGACAAAATAATTATTTTTGCATCGCTTTATTCTGAGAGCTATAACTTTTTTTTTTCTGCTGATAAGCTGCCATACAGCTTTGATTTTTGCAGGACTAGATGACATTTTCAGTGGTATCATGTTTATTTATATCTGTCTTTTTGATTGCTGTTTATGCCACTTTTTGTTTATATCATGACAATGCATTGTTTTTTGCCTTGTTTTTTATTTTTTATGGTGTTCACTAGAAAGGTTAACTAGTGGAACAGTTTTATAGTTCGGGTTGTTGCGGATGCTGCAATACCAAATATGTGTACTTTTATTATTTTGTTTTTTTTCATGCATATATTTATTTATAGATACAATATCTTTTGATTTTTTTGTTATTTTTATATATTTTTTTTACAATTATTTTTTTTAACCCCTTCATGACCCAGCCTATTTTGGCCTTAATGACCTTGCCGTTTTTTGCAATTCTGACCAGTGTCCCTTTATGAGGTAATAACTCAGGAACGCTTCAACGGATCCTAGCGATTCTGATTGTTTTTTCGTGACATATTGGGCTTCATGTTAGTGGTAAATTTAGGTCGATAATTTCTGAGTTTATTTGTGAAAAAAACGGAAATTTGGCAAAAATTTTGAAAATTTTGCAATTTTCACATTTTTAATTTTTATTCTGTTAAACCAGAGAGTTATGTGACACAAAATAGTTAATAAATAACGTTTCCCACATGTCTACTTTACATCAGCACAATTTTGGAAACAAATTATTTTTTTTTGCTAGGAAGTTATAAGGGTTAAAATTTGACCAGTGATTTCTCATTTTTACAACAAAATTTACAAAACCATTTTTTTTAGGGACCACCTCACATTTGAAGTCATTTTGAAGGTTCTATATGGCTGAAAATACCCAAAAGTGAAACCATTCTAAAAACTGCACCCCTCAAGGTGCTCAAAACCACATTCAAGAAGTTTATTAACCCTTCAGGTGTTTCACAGCAGCAGAAGCAACATGGAAGTAAAAAATGAACATTTAACTTTTTAGTCACAAAAATGATCTTTTAGCAACAATTTTTTTATTTTCCCAAGGGTAAAAGGAGAAACTGGACCACGGACGTTGTTGTACAATTTGTCCTGAGTACGCTGATACCTCATATGTGGGGGTAAACCACTGTTTGGGCGCACGGCAGGGCTCGGGAGGGAAGGAGCGCCATTTGACTTTTTGAATGAAAAATTGGCTCCAAGCTTTAGCGGACACCATATCGCGTTTGGAGAGCCCCCGTGTGCCTAAACATTGGAGCTCCACCACAAGTGACCCCATTTTGGAAACTAGACCCCCCAAGGAACTTATCTAGAAGCATAGTGAGCACTTTAAACCCCCAGGTGCTTCACAAATTGATCCGTAAAAATGAAAAAGTACTTTTTTTTCCCCAAAAAATTATTTTAGCCTCAATTTTTTTTCATTTTCACATGGGCAACAGGATAAAATGGATCCTAAAATTTGTTGGGCAATTTCTCCTGAGTCCACCGATACCTCACATGTGGGGGTAAACCACTGTTTGGGCACATGGCAAGGCTCGGAAGGGAAGGAGCGCCATTTGACTTTTTGAATGAAAAATTATCTCCATCGTTAGCGGACACCATGTCACGTTTGGAAAGCTCCTGTGTGCCTAAACATTGGAGCTCCTCCACAAGTGACCCCATTTTGGAAACTAGACCCCCCAAGGAACTTATCTAGAGGCATAGTGAGCACTTTAAACCCTCAGGTGCTTCACAAATTGATCCGCAAAAATGAAAAAGTACTTTTTTTTCACACAAAATTTCTTTTAGCCTCAATTCTTTGATTTTCACATGGGCAACAGGATAAAATGGATCCTAAAATTTGTTGGTCAATTTCTCCTGAGTACGCCGATGCCTCTTATGTGGGGGTAAACCACTGTTTGGGAGCACGGCAAGGCTCGGAAGGGAAGGAGCGCCATTTGACTTTTTGAATGAAAAATTGGCTCCAATCTTTAGCGGACACCATGTCGCGTTTGGAGAGCCCCCGTGTGCCTAAACATTGCAGCTCCCCCACAAGTGACCCCATTTTGGAAACTAGACCCCCCAAGGAACTTATCTAGAAGCATAGTGAGCACTTTAAACCCCCAGGTGCTTCACAAATTGATCCGTAAAAATGAAAAAGTACTTTTTTTTCACAAAAAAATTATTTTAGCCTCAATTTTTTTCATTTTCACATGGGCAACAGTATAAAATGGATCCTAAAATTTGTTGGGCAATTTCTCCTGAGTACACCGATACCTCACATGTGGGGATAAACCACTGTTTGGGCACATGGCAAGGCTCGGAAGGGAAGGAGCGCCATTTGACTTTTTGAATGAAAAATTATCTCCATCGTTAGCGGACACCATGTCGCGTTTGGAAAGCCCCTGTGTGCCTAAACATTGGAGCTCCTCCACAAGTGACCCCATTTTGGAAACTAGACCCCCCAAGGAACTTATCTAAAGGCATAGTGAGCACTTTAAACCCTCAGGTGCTTCACAAATTGATCCGCAAAAATGAAAAAGTACTTTTTTTCACACAAAATTTCTTTTAGCCTCAATTCTTTCATTTTCACATGGGCAACAGGATAAAATGGATGCTAAAATTTGTTGAGCAATTTCTCCTGAGTACGCCGATGCCTCATATGTGGGGGTAAACCACTGTTTGGGTGCACGGCAAGGCTCGGAAGGGAAGGAGCGCCATTTGACTTTTTGAATGAAAAATTATCTCCATCGTTAGCGGACACCATGTCGCGTTTGGAGAGCCCCTGTGTGCCTAAACATTGGAGCTCCCCCACAAGTGACCCCATTTTGGAAATTAGACCTCCCAAGGAACTAATCTAGATGTGTGGTGAGCACTTTGAACCCCCAAGTACTTCACAGAAGTTTATACCGCAGAGCCGTGAAAATAAAAAATAATTTTTCTTTCCTCAAAAATGATTTTTAGCCCAGAATTTTTTATTTTCCCAAGGGTAACAGGAGAAATTGGACCCCAAATGTTGTTGTCCAGTTTGTCCTGAGTACGATGATACCCAATATGTGGGGGTAAACCACTGTTTGGGCGCATGGCAGGGCTCGGAAGGGAAGGCACGCCATTTGGCTTTTTGAATGGAAGATTAGCTCCAATCATTAGCGGACACCATGTCGCGTTTGGAGAGCCCCTGTGTGCCTAAACATTGGAGCTCCCCCACAAGTGACCCCATTTTGGAAAACTAGACCTCCCAAGGAACTAATCTAGATGTGTGGTGAGCACTTTGAACCCCCAAGTGCTTCACAGAAGTTTATAACGCAGAGCCATGAAAATAAAAAATAATTTTTCTTTTCTCAAAAATGATTTTTTAGCCCACAATTTTTTATTTTCCCCAGGGTAACAGGAGAAATTGGACCCCAAATGTTGTTGTCCAGTTTCTCCTGAGTACACTGATACCCAATATGTGGGGGTAAACCACTGTTTGGGCACAAGTCAGGGCTCGGAAGGGAGGTAGTGACGTTTTGACATGCAGGCTTTGATGGAGTGTTCTGCATGTGTCACATTCCATTTGCAGAGCCCCTGATGTGCCTAAACAGTAGAAACCCCCCCACAAGTGACCCCATTTTGGAAACTAGACCCCCCAAGAAACTTATCTAGATATGTGGTGAGCACTTTGAACCCCCAAGTGCTTCACAGAAGTTTACAACGCAGAGCCGTGAAAATAAAAAATCATTTTTCATTCCTTAAAAATGATGTTTTAGCAAGCAATTTTTTATTTTCACAAGGGTAACAGGAGAAATTGGACCCCAGTAGTTGTTGCCCAGTTTGTCCTGAGTACACTGATACCCCATATGTGGGGGTAAACCACTGTTTGGGCACAAGTCGGGGCTCGGAAGGGAGGTAGTGACATTTTGAAATGCAGGCTTTGATGGAGTGGTCTGCGTGTGTCACATTCCATTTCCAGAGCCCCTGATGTGCCTAAACAGTAGAAACCCCCACAAGTGACCCCATTTTGGAAACTAGACCCCCCCACGGAACTTATCTAGATGTATAGTGAGCACTTTGAACCCCCAAGTGCTTTACAGAAGTTTATAACGCAGAGCCGTGAAAATAAAAAATCATTTTTCATTCCTCTAAAATTATGTTTTAGCAAGCAATGTTTTATTTTCGCAAGGGTAACAGGAGAAATTGGACCCCAATAATTGTTGCCCAGTTTGTCCAGAGTATGCTGGTACCCCATATGTGGGGGTAAACCACTGTTTGGGCACACATCGGGGCTCGGAAGGGAGGGAGCACCATTTGACTTTTTGAACGCAAGATTGGCTGGAATCAATGGTGGCGCCTCGTTGCGTTTGGAGACCCCTGATGTGCCTAAACAGTGGAAACCCCTCAATTCTAACTCCAACACTAACCCCAACACACCCCTAACCCTAATCCCAACCCTAACCCCAACACACCCCTAACCCTAATCCCAACTTTAGCCATAACCCTAATCACAACCCAACCCCAACACACCCCTAACCACAACCCTAACCCTAATCCCAACCCTAACCCTAATCCCAACCCTAACCCCAACCCTAACCACAACTTTAACCCCAACATACCCCTAACCCTAACCAAAACCCTAACCACAAGCCTATTCTTAATCCTATTTCCAACCCTAGCCCTAATTCCAACCCTAACTCTAATTCCAACCCTAACCCTAAGGCTATGTGCCCATGTTGCGGATTCGTGTGAGATTTTTTCGCACCATTTTTGAAAAATCCGCAGGTAAAAGGCACTGCGTTTTACCTGCGGATTTCCAGCGGATTTCCAGTGTTTTTTATGCGGATTTCACCTGCGGATTCCTATTGAGGAACAGCTGTAAAACGCTGCGAAATCCGCACAAAGAATTGACATGCTGTGGAAAATACAGCGCAGCATTTCCGCGCTGTATTTTCCGCACCATGGGCACAGCGGATTTGGTTTTCCATAGGTTTACATGGTACTGTAAACCTGATGGAACACTGCTATGAATCCGCAGCGGCCAATCCGCTGCGGATCCGCACCGTGTGCACATAGCCTAATTCTAACGCTAACCCTAGTTCTAACCCTACCCCTAACCCTACCCCTACCCCTACCCCTAACCCTACCCCTACCCCTAACACTAACCCTACCCCTAACCCTAACCCTAGTTCTAACCCTAACCCTAGTGGAAAAAAAAAATATTTTCTTTATTTTAATATTGTCCCTACCTATGGGGGTGATAAATGGGGGGGGTCATTTACTATTTTTTTATTTTGATCACTGTGATAAGTTTACCACAGTGATCAAAATGTACATGGAACGCATCTGCCGGCCGGCAGATTCGGCGGGCGCACTGCACATGCGCCCGCCATTTTGGAAGATGGCGGCGCCCAGGGAGAAGACAGACTGACTTCGGGAGGCTCGGTAAGTATGAGGGGGTGGTGGGGGGGAAGAGTGGAGCACAGGATGGGGGGATCGGAGGACGGGGGGAGCGGACAGGAGCACGGGGGAGCGGACAGGGGGACGGAGGGGGGTACCGGACAGAACGGAGGACTGGGGAGGAGATCGGGGGCGGTGGGGGGGCAGAACATGATTTCCAGCCATGGCAGATGCTATTGCAGCATCGGCCATGGCTGGATTGCAATATTTCACCATTTTCATAGGTGAAATATTGCAAATTGCTCTGATTGGCTGTTGCACTTTCAACAGCCAATCAGAGCGAATGTAGCCATGTGGGGGCAAAGCCACCCCCCCTGGGCTGAAGTACAACTCCCCCTCTCCCTGCAGATCGGGTGAAATAGGAGTTAACCCTTTCACCCGATCTGCAGGGATGCGATCATTCCATGACGCCACATAGGCGTCATGGGTCGGATTGGCACCGACTTTCATGACGCCTACGTGGTGTCAAAGGTGGCGAAGGGGTTAAATGTTACTTTAACTTTTTTTTACTTTGTCCCACTATGGGCCTATCATTTTTTGCAGGCTGATAGCTTCTACAGCATGGGGATGCAGTAGCACCAGCTGTGTTTAATTAAACTGATAGGACTTGATTTGGAAAGGCGCACACACCTGTCTATATAAGACCTCACAGTGCATGTCTGACCAAATGAGAATCATGAGGTCAAAGGAATTGTGGCAAGGCAGAGATCTGGCCAAGGTTACAACAGAATCTCTGCAGTACTCAAGCTTCCTAAGAGCACAGTGGCCTCCATAATCCTTAAATGGAAGAAGTTTGGGACCACCAGAAGTTTTCCTAGACCTGGCCATCCAGCCAAATTGAGCAATCGTGGGAGAGCCTTGGTGAGAAAGGTAAAGAAGAACCCCAAGATCACTGTGGCTGAGCTCCAGAGATGCACTAGGGAGATGGGAGAAAGTTCCACAAAGTCAACTATCACTGCAGCCCTCCACCAGTCAGGCCTTTATGGCAGAGTGGCCTTACGGAAGCCTCTCCTCAGTGCAAGATATACGAAAGCCCACATAGGGTTTGCTAAAAAAAACACATGAAGGACTCCCAGATTATAAGAAATAAGATTCTCTGGTCTGATGAGACGAAGATAGACCTTTTTGGTGAAAATTCTAAGTGGTATGTGTGGAGAAAACCAGGTACTGCTAATCACCTGGCCAATACAATCCCAAAAGTAAAACATGGTGGTGGCAGCATCAGGCTATGAGGGTGTTTTTCAGCTGCAGGGAGAGAACGACTGGTTGTCATTGAAAAAAACATGAATGCGGCCAAGTACAGAGATATCCTGAATGAAAACCTCTTCCAGAGTGCTTAGGACCTCAGACTTGGCCGAAGGTTCACCTTCCAATAAGACAATGACCCTAAGACAGCTAAAATAACAAAGGAGTGGCTTCAGAACAACTCTGTGACCATTCTTGACTTGTCCACCCAGAGCCCTGACCTAAACCCAATTGAGCATCTCTGGAGAGACCTGAAAATGGCTGTTCACCAAAGTTCACCATCCAACCTGATGAAACTGGAGAGGATCTTCAAGGAAGAATGGCAGAGGATCCCCAAATCCAGGTGTGCAAAACTTGTTGCATCATTCCCAAGAAGATTCGTGGCTGTACTAGCTCAAAAGGGTGCTTGTACTCAATACTGAGCAAAGGGCCTGAATACTTATGACCATGTGATATTTCAGTTTTTCTTTTTTAATAAATTTGCAAAAATTACTACATTTGTTTTTTCAGTCAAGATGGGGTGCAGAGAGTACATTAACCCCTTCATGACCCCAGCTTTTTTCGGTTTTGCCCTTAAGTGTTTCACTCCTCTCCTTCCCAGAGCCGTAACTTTTTATTTTTCCATCAATATGGCCATGTGAGGGCTTATTTTTTGTGGCACAAGTTGTACTTTTGAACGACATCATTGGTTTTTGCATGTCATGCACTAGAAAACAGGAAAAAAATTCCAAGTGCTGTGAAATTGCAAAAAAAGTGCAATCCCACACTAAATGCTAAAACTGACCTGCCATTATGATTCTCCAGGTCATTTTGAGTTCATAGACACCAAACATGTCTAGGTTATTTTTTATCTAAGTGGTAAAAAAAATTCAAAACTTTGCTAAAAGAATAAATAAATTGTGCAATATTCCGATACACGTAGCGTCTCCATTTTTCATGATCTGGGGTTGGGTGAGGGCTTATTTTTTGTGTGACGAGCTGACATTTTTAATGATACCATTTTGGTGCAGATACGTTCTTTTGATCGCCTGAGCTCACCGCCGGAGCCCGCATCAAAGCGGGGGTTCTGACCTTGGATGTACTATCCCGTCTGAGGTCAGAAAGGGGTTAATGAGAAAAAAATAAACTTTTTTGAATTTACCAAATGGATGCAATGAAACAAAAAGTGAAAAATGTAAAGGGGTCTGAACACTTTCCGCACTCACTGTAAAACGCTGCTACTTCCTGATCGGGGGACTTTTTTGTATTTACCAAATGGATGCAATGAAACAAAAAGTGAAAAATTTAAAGGGGTCTGAATACTTTCCGTACTCAATGTAAAACGCTGCTACTTCCTGATCGGGGGACATAGCCTAAGGGGAAAAGTATAATAGAGACACCACTGCATTTTTCTTCCATTCCTTTGGGCTTACCAATACTGATGTAAAATACTGAACGTGTGAACGTGGCCTTACTACCTTTACATATGTGAGTTACCATAATTTCCTCAACTAGTTTTTCATTTTTTTTCTGTGTGGTGCATGCCATGGACATTGAGTTTTCTTGCTATTCATTAATTCAATTCTAATGGATTGCAACTGGAACTAAATTGTGCAGCCCGTAAATAGAGAAGCATTTCATTACCAGGTATTTTACAGGGGCTATTCACACTTGGTTTTGCCCTAGGCACTGTGTGTGAATACACTCTTAACTAGGAATAGTGCCCCAAAAGTAATTAAGTCATAAATAAGACCCTGTAAGCAGCTTTGACCTGTTTAGGACACAATCACTGAGGCATTAAAATTGAAATCCTAAGACGATAATAAAAATGTCATCAATTTATAAAATATTAAATATTACTAATCCCAAAAGTAAAAATTTATAGTAAAGTTGTCACTTTCTCTGAGATGCATCACCAATTTATGAAGTGTGATACACATTTTTTTTGTACAGGGAAACGGGTATCTGACGGTTATCATAAACATTTATTAGCCCTGCACTATACTTTATGGCTAACTCAAAACAATGCAGAAATCAATGAAAATGTAGCGTAATCGGTTTGCAGCTCTCATTTTTCTGCTGCACTTATGTAAAATACAGCAGTGATTTTATTGCTAGAGGCAGCTTTTCCTTTATTTTCTCTTTTGCTTTTATTCGTACGTTGAGCAGCCTCCAGTCTTTTTATACATTAAAGTATTCAAATATTTTATCTATTTTGTTGTTACACATTTTTCCTTCTATAGCCTCCCACCTAGTTCTGGCAAGTCACATTCAAGTGAACTGCAAGTATCATTTTGTATTTATTTTTTATTTGTTGTACATACCCCTATTATTTTCTGACCAATTATGGGAGTTACTCAGTCATGTCTAAGTAATTCCAATCACACCGTATTTCTCATTTACTGCAATAGCCTCCAGCTTTCCCGTTTTACAATCTTTCTGCATTAGCAAGCTTATCAAGGTGTAACAATAGCCACTGTAACCTCTGTGACTGTTATGTGGCCCAGAACTAAATTTGAGCATTTTCATTTTCTATCCAATAATAATAGAAAAGAACATATTATGGTAATTAGTAATCTATACACTACTGATAATTTTGCTAATAAAGTATTAAAATGAAAGAAAATTTAATTTCAATTTTTGACTATTTTAAGCCTATTAAAGTAACTTACAATGCTTTATGTTTAACTCTAAATTTATTTTATACTTAAATGTAGTAATTTGCTGTTGTTATACAACATTAAATGCATTGCTGCAAAGATAGATACATCAGGTCAACAGCAAACTTGACTTCCTAATCAAAGTATCAATATATTTATTCCAGCCAAACCAAAAATAACAAAATACAACCAGCCCAATATATTTCAACAAGGGCCAGCAATAAGAGGGAGTCTATGAGCCATCTAAACATAAAATTGTCAGTGCTGTATATACTGTGCGAATCTGGGAGATTTCCTCACCGTGCTCATTTCCTGATAATCAGGCAGTGTGAACATGCTTATCACCTGATGCGTTTAATTAAACTAAATACGCCCCCAGAAGAAGCGTGATGTGAAACGGCGTCAGGGTGTTGGAGATTCATGTCCACCGGAGCACAATGACCATATTGATTGAGGAACATTTTCTTAACTTAATATTCTAATACATATTTTGTTTTTGTTGCCTATTTGCTCTAATTAGGTATTTTCAATATGAAAACTTTGCGCTTGCACTTTACTATTTTGCATTTTTTAGCAGTGAGATGTTGTACTCGTAAGTGTTTTCTGCTATATGATATTCTTACATTAGCAAATAAAAGTCCCCTTTTTTCATTTATTGTTATAATGTAATGCATGTGTGTTCCCTGATTAATTATTTATAATCAAAAGTGGTCATTAATAATGACTCCTTATCTATATAATATTCTTCATTCATGTTTTTCCTTTTTTAAGGTTATCCCTGTTTTTTAATGTTTTTTACTATTCTTTAATAAAATAATATATTTTTAACATTATGCATATTTCTCTTTTTTATCCTAAGGCAATATACATACCCAGGTTGTGTTTATATTATCACCTGATTAGCAAACCACTGGTCAGGTGAAATTATTTTTAAGCAGGCTTAAAAATCATCTTCTTGGTAGTCTTTTGTGAATACTGGCAGTCTATGCGTGCAAATCTGTGTGCATTAGAAACTGTCTAAACAGGCCATTAAGTGATCACCAATCAGCAAACAAGTTGCTCCTTGTCGATCATTTAAAGACTAGTCAGGTGGCATATTCCCCCCTAACACAAAAAGTAGCTTTTTCTCAATAAAAAAAGGAAAAAGTGCAATATGCTTAATCATATTCTCATTTAGTTATCTCCCTGAGAAGCACAGCCTCTAGGGAAGAACACAGAGTCTTAGGGTATGTGCACACGTTGCGGATTCTCTGCGGATCTGCAGCATTTTTTGAGGTGCAGAAACGCAGATCCGCAATTGATTTACAGTACAAATTCAACGCTGCGGTTTAAAAGAAGTAGCATGTCACTTCTTTTTTGTGAATCTGCAGCATTTTTGTACCCATTCCATTATAGAAAACCGCAGGGGTAAAAAACGCAGCAAATCTGCAAGAAAACCGCAGCAAAAAAGCACAAAAAACTCTGCGGAACCGCACAAAAAATGCGACAAATCCGCAGGTGCGTTTTCTGCCAGGAGAGGCAGAATCCGCACCAGAAATTCCTAAACCTAATCCGCAACCTGTGCACATAGCCTTAGGGTATGTGCACACGTTACAGATTTGCCTGCAGAATTTTCCGCACAGAATCTGCACCTCTTGGCAGAAAACGCAGATAGATAAATAGACAGATATAGATAGATTAGATAGATAGATAGATAGATAGATAGATAGATAGATAGATAGATAGAAAAAATGGTAGATAAATAGTTAAAGATACACACACACACACAAAATCTTCACACAGTATCTTAAATTTTTTAAAAAAGCACCCAGCTGCCCAAGAATTGGCGCATCTGTACGATGTGCCAATTCTAGCACTTAGCCTCTCTCTTCTCACTGCCGTGTAGCGGTGCCATGTGCGGTAATAAGGGGTTAATGTCACCGTTGATTGTAAGGTGACATTAAGCCTGGTTAATAATGGAGAGTTGTCAATAAGACGCCTATCCATTATTAATTCTATAGTTATTAATGGGTTAAAAAAGACACAGCCAGAAAAAAGTATTTTAATGAAATAAAACACTACACATTTTTTCATAATTTTTATTCCACACCTAATCCAATCGAAGCCATCGATCACCTGCAAAAAATGTAAAAAAACAAACACAAATACTCCCTGTTCTGACGTAGTCCCTCATAATGAATGTCCCACGACGATCTCCCCTATAGAGTGGTCACATCAGCAGATGTGACCGCTCTATAGGGTCTCTGATGACACAATGACCGGAGATAACTCTCCTGAAGTGTATCATCGGAGTTCACTTTACGGCACTACAGCCATGAGAAAATTCTTACGCTGTAGTGCCGCAAAGTGACAGGTGAACTCAGGTGACCTGTCGGCAGCGGAGTGATACAGTGCGGAGGATTATCTCCATCATTGTATCACCAAAGCCCCTGGAGAGCGGTCACATCTGCTGATGTGACAGCTCTCCACGGGAGATCGTTGTGGGACAATAGTTATTAATTGGATTACGTCGGACACAGGTAGTATATTGTTTATTATTTTAATTTTATTTGCAGATGATCGATGGCTTCGAGGATTAGGTGTATATGGTAAGTATGTACTATATGTGTTTTTTTAACATTCAACACATTAGCCGGATGATGGGACTACTTCCCCATCATTGGCTAATGGTATCACTGTAGCAGGCATAGCCAGATGGAATTAGTAGTCCCATTGGACGATGCCTGCCTAAACACAGACACACACACACACATCCCTGCAAACACCCGCATACAGACACAGATTCATGCAGACACCGGCACACACACATACACGCAGACCCTCACATACACATACATGCACATAGCTCCGCCCACAATCCGCCCATACACTTCCCTTCTTCCGATCTACAGCGTTTCTAGCACCCACATCTGCAGCAATTCTGCAGATCTTTTTTACACCTGTGGTTTTGCCGAGATTGTGCTTAAGTCAATGGAAGTCAATGGGTGCAGAAACGCTGCAGATCCGCAAACAGAATTGACATGCTGCAGAAAAAAAAACGCTGCTAATCTGGACGGATTTTTACGCAGTATGTGCACAACAAATCTACATTTCTCATAGATTAATATTGGCTGTGCACTACACTGAGGATTTGATGCGAATCCGTGAGGCCAAAAACGCTGCGGATCCGCATCTAAATCTGCAACATGTGCACATAGCCTTATAACAAAGCCATCATACCATTCCATTGTCTTACATGTACTGCCTGTGGAAAATGGATTTTAAGCATTGAAAAAAGTATCCGAAATTTAGACATTTTACAATGAATCTTATTGGCCAACTGACAGTAGGCAATTGACTTCTGAACTTTTCCAGAGTCAGCTATGATTGACCTCCTATTGTGTATTTCCATTAGTGTATTGGCTCGTTTGTTCATATGAACATGAAGCCTGCTGTGCATAGAACAAATTTAAATTTGTATCCCCAAATACTATGGAGTACAGTATGCTAATACTCTGTAATGTAGCCCATTTATATGCTTTCATTTTTGTCTAGTAATAAAGTTTTGTTAGCTAAAAATATACTACAAAAATATGGACAAGTTAATGTACCCCAATAATCACATGATGATTATGATGAACGCTGGACAGATAATGCGTGCAACAGGGTCGTATCCGGGTTAAAAACAAAAAGTTAAGCAAACAATATGCTCACCTTCAAAGGTTGTGAAAGGCACAACCCCTATAATCACTGGAAAAAGAGGCTGCTGTAGATCCAGAAAGAGATACCATGTGCAACTGGATAAAGTGGAGATAAACCCGCACTGCCAATAGTAAAAGATGCAGTGGAAAAAATGTGTTGGAATAAATTTGTGTTTTTATTTGTCTGTCAGTCTGTTTTGAAGCACACCTGCTTTTTCATTAGGACACACCACAGGAGTCTTTCTTCACTTTCTCTAGTTGCACATAAAAAAGGACATGATGGCACAATTTTTGTATGCATATGTGATGCCAACATTTGTATGGTATTATTCATTTTAACTTATTTATTTTGACTTTTTTTCGAACTTTCAAATTTCCTTCATTTTTCTATTCTGCATGGTTTCTGGTCAGGAATGAATTTAATGTCCTATTCTAATTAAAATCATAATGTATACAGGTATGTACTAATGTCACGTAAACAAAATGTCCTGTGCAAATTTCCTCCCTTTATGGAATCTAATCAATGAGCGCACCAGTCTCCAGCTTATTCAATCAATTTTCACACCGACCTTATGTGACCTTTGTTTCTATAAGCACACTATAAAGGTATCCATCACTTCTATTTGGTGAAAAAGTCACAGAATAGGCTGCCACTATATCTCCTGTACCCTGGGACAGCTCCTGCTGTCTCAGTCTAGTTCCAGTAAAATAAACTACAACTTATAGAGGCCTTCTGGGAAAAGATAAATGAACACTAGTACAGTAATTGCAGACCCTTTAAGAGAAAAAAAACAAAGGGTGTCATGGTGTGACTGAGTATGAAATGGAAGGATGAGGGCACATCAAAGACTACAAGACTTGTACAAAGCCACAATTTAATTGTCTTACATATGCATAAAGGCAACAATACCATGACAACAGTAGGCAACATGCTGTTGTATTATAGCACAGCCAATGAACAACACTGAAAACAGCTGACTCTGCTGACAGTGTAAAGTTTTGGGGCATCCTGTGAGCTATCTGTCTCAGTGAGCAGAACTTCTGTCATTCTTTTATTTAGGACATTCCTGAATTAGGGTCACATTTTGGTCATCCTATGATGGTGATGGTGTAGCACATATGCTTTCCGTAATCATTGTCTGCATTTTTCAATACATTTTTTGTTTTTTATAATATCACAGATATTTTGTCCTCATTTTGTGGTCATGGTTAGAGACATACATTTTAATAATCGTGCTTATTAGTACATGAAAGGGAACCTGTCAGCAGAATTGTGCTGAGTAACCTACAGGCAGTGTCAGGTCGGCGCCGTCATGCTGAGTACAATGATACCTTGTCGAAATTCGTCTTGTGGTTATTTAATCTTTATTTGTAGTTTTCAGTTAATGATATCCTCATGCTTCGTTGCGGCCTGTTGTCTGGGCTTTACGTGGTGCTCTGCTTAGGCATTCATCTGTATGGCTTATGACAGGTCACTTATCACTCACTGACCTGCCCCCTATACTGTATAGAATTATGGTTTGAAAAAAATTCAAATTCATCAGGCAGGTGGTGGCTCCTGTGCTGTGGCATGATAAGATGGATAATATGCCTGTTTTCATCTCATTTAGACATATAGTTTAGTTGTTTAAAAAGAAAAAAAAATCAAAATGGCGACAGTGGCCGTGCCTGTGCAGTAGCATCTACCCCGTTTCAATATAGAATTATGATATACAGTGATTTTTTACCTATCTTGTTACATTGCAACATACAGTGGAAAAAAAAATTTAGTCAGCCACCAATTGTGCAATTTCTCGTTCTTAAAAAGATGAGAGAGGACTGTAATTGACATCATAGGTAGACCACAACTATGAGAGTCAAAATGAGAAAACAAATCCAGAAAATCACCTTGTCTGATTTGGCAAAATTTATTTTGCAAATTATGGTGGAAAATAAATATTTGGTCCTTAACAAAAGTTCATCTCAATATTTTGTTATATATCCTTTGTTGGCAATGACAGAGGTCAAAAGTTTTTTGTAAGTCTTCACAGTGTTGGCACACACTGTTGGTGGTATGTTGGTCCATTCCTCCATGCAGATCTCCTCTAGAGTAGTGATGTTTTGGGCCTGTTGCTGGGCAACATGGACTTTCAACTCCCTCCAAAGGTTTTCTATGGGGTTGAGATCAGGAAACTGGCTAGGCCACTCCAGGAACTTTATATGCTTCTTACGCAGCCACTCCTTCACTGCCCTAGCAGTGTGCTTGGGATCATTATCATGCTGAAATACCCATCCACGTTTCATCTTCAATGCCCTTGCTGATGGAAGGACGTTTGCAGTCAAAATCTCACAATACATGGCCCCATTCATTCTTTCATGCACACGGATCAGTCATCCTGGTCCCTTTTGCAAAGAAATAGCCCCAAAGCATGATGTTGCCACCCCAATGCTTCACAGTAGGTATTGTGTTCTTTGGATGTAACTCAGTATTCTGTCTCCTCCAAACACGACGAGTTTTGTTTCTACCAAACAGTTCTACTTTGGTTTCATCAGACCATATGACATTTTCCCAATACTCTTCTGGATAATCTAAATGCTCTCTAGTAAACTTCAGACAGGCTCGGACATGTACTGGCTTAAGCAGGGGGGAAGGGGGGACACGTCTGGCACTGCAGGATCTGAGTCCCTGGCGGCGTAGTGTGTTACTGATGGTAGCCTTTGTTACGGTGGTCCTAGCTCTATCTAAGTCATTCACTAGGTCCCTTGTGGGTCTGGGATTTTTGCTCACTGTTGTTTTGATCATTTTGACCCCACAGTGTGAGATCTTGCGTGGAGCCCAAGATTGAGGGAGATTATCAGTGGTCTTGTATGTCTTCCATTTTCTTATTATTGCTCCCACAGTTGATGTCATCACACCAAGCTGCTTGCCTACTGCAGATTCAGTCTTCCCAGCCCGATGCAGGGCTACAATTTTGTTTCTTGTGTCCTTCGACAGCTCTTTGGTCTTCACCATAGTGGAGTTTGGAGTGTGACTGTTTGAGGTTGTGGACAGATTTATTTTATACTGTTAACAAACTCAAACAGGTGCCATTACTACAGGTAATGAGTGGGGGACAGAGGAGCCTCGCAAAGAAAAAGTTACAGGTCAGTGGGATCCAGAAATTTTGCATGTGTTTAGGTGACTAAGGCCGGCGTCACACTGGCGAGTTTTACGGACGTAAGAGCGCAGAAACTACGTCCGTAAAACTCGCATTACATACGGCACAATTATTCTCAATGGGGCTGCTCCTATTAGCCGTATATTACGGTTCAGTATTATACGGCTTTCTACGGCCATACAAAGTCGCAGCATGCTGCGTTTGTCAGCGTATTGCGCAAATAATACGCCAATGAAAGTCTATGGGGGCGAGAAAAATACGGATTCCACACGGACTGCAGTGTGACTTGCGAGAAATACGCAGCGGTGTTAGTGAAAAGTCGGTAATTCAATTGCCGGCTTTTTCCTTCTCCTTCACAAACCCGACATGATATGAGACATGGTTTACATACAGTAAACCATCTCATATCCCCATTTTTTTTTTGCATATTCCACACTACTAATGTTAGTAGTGTGTATGTGCAAAATTTGTGCACTGTAGCTGCTAAAATAAAGGGTTAAATGGCAGAAAAAATTGGCGTGGGCTCCCGCGCAATTTTCTCCGCCAGAGTGGTAAAGCCAGTGACTGAGGGCAGATATTAATAGCCAGGAGAGGGTCCATGGTTATTGGCCCCCCCGTGGCTACAAACATCTGCCCCCAGCCACCCCAGAAAAGGCACATCTGGAAGATGCGCCTATTCTGGCACTTGGCCACTCTCTTCCCACTCCCTGTAGCGGTGGGATATGGGGTAATGAAGGGTTAATGCCACCTTGCTATTGTAAGGTGACATTAAGCCAGATTAATAATGGAGAGGCGTCAATTATGACACCTGTCCATTATTAATCCAATTGTAGGAAAGGGTTAAAAAACACACACACACATGATTAAAAAGGATTTTAATGAAATAAACACAGCGGTTGTTGTAATAATTTATTGTTCTCGCAATCCATTTGCAAACCCTCGCTTGGCAAAATAATAAACGCACAATATACATACCTTCTGATGTCAGATCACGTCCCACGATGTAATCCATCTGAAGGGGTTAACTAATATTACAGGCAGGAGCCCTGCTAAATGCAGCAGTGCTCGTGTCTGTAATCCCCCGGCGAATGAATGAAATGTAGGTCATTGACCTACATTTCCTTCAGTCGCGGTGAGGCGCCCCCTGGTGGATGTCCTCATATGACCTGGAGCGTGGGAAAAAGTTCCCAGGCTCCAGTTCATGAGAACATCCAGCAGGGGTGCATCACCGCGACTGAATGTAAGTATAGATCACTCTGCTTTCCTTTCAGCACCCGGGGATTACAGGCACGAGCGAGTGGTTTATCGCAGCTCGTGCCTGTAATATTAGTTAACCCCTTCAGATGGATTACTTCGTGGGACGTGATCTGACATCAGAAGGTATGTATCTTGTGCGTTAATTATTTTGCCAAGCGAGGGCCTGGAAATGGATTGCGAGAACAATAAATTATTACAACAACCGCTGTGTTTATTTCATTAAAATCCTTTTTAATAATGTGTGTGTGTGTTTTTTAACCCTTTCCAACAATTGGATTAATAATGGATAGGTGACATAATTGACGCCTCTCCATTATTAATCTGGCTTAATGTCACCTTACAATAGCAAGGTGGCATTAACCCTTCATTACCCCATATCCCACCGCTACAGGGAGTGAGAAGAGAGTGGCCAAGTGCCAGAATAGGCGCATCTTCCAGATGTGCCTTTTCTGGGGTGGCTGGGGGCAGATGTTTTTAGCCACGGGGGGGCCAATAACCATGGACCCTCTCCTGGCTATTAATATCTGCCCTCAGTCACTGGCTTTACCACTCTGGCGGAGAAAATTGCGCGGGAGCCCACGCCAATTTTTTCCGCCATTTAACCCTTTATTTCAGCAGCTACAGCGCTGAAATTTCGCACATACACACTACTAACATTAGTAGTGTGGAATATGCAAAAAAAAAGGGGATATGAGATGGTTTACTGTATGTAAACCATGTCTCATATCCTGTCGGGTTTGTGCAGGAGAAATGAAAAGCCGGCAATTGAATTACCGGCTGTTCACAGATATCGCGCTGAATGAAATCTAAATACAGAATATATATATATGTGTCTCAATGACATATATATATATATATATATATATATATATATATATATACTGTATACACTGTATATGTTTTAATGAACATTTGAGCACATAAATCCATTAGATGTCGGTTTTGCAAGCCTGCGTGAAAATCTCGCAGTACGGATGCCATACGGATTACATACGGAGGATGCCATGCGCAAAATACGCTGACACACCCTGACTACGGATCACTATTTTGGGAACATTTCTCCGTATTACGGCCGTAGTACGGACGTATAATACGTGGCGTATTGTCTTACGCCAAGTGTGACGCCGGCCTAAATACTTATTTTCCACCATAATTTGCAAAATAAATCTTGTCAAATCAGACAAGTAGATTTTATGGATGTTTTCTCATTTTGACTCTCATAGTTGTGGTCTACCTATTTTGTCAATTACTGGCCTCTCTCATCTTTTTAAGTGGGAGAACTTGCACAATTGGTGGCTGACTAAATCCTTTTTTTCCCACTGTATGTTTAACCTCTTTCTGCCATTGGACGTACTATTCCGTCCATGTGGGGTGGGCCCTAATTCCCAAGGACGGAAAAAAATATTTCCATATGTGTAAAAAAAAAAAAAAGAAAAAAAAAATCCTAAATAAAGAAAAAAAAAATTATTCCCATAAATACATTTCTTTATCTAAATAAAAAAAATATATATATACATATTTAGTATCGCCGCGTCCGTAACGACCCCACCTATAAAACTATATCACTAGTTAACCCCTTCAGTGAACACCGTAAAAAAAAAAAAAAAACGAGGCAAAAAACAACGCTTTATTCTCACACCGCCAAACAAAAAGTGGAATAACACGCGATCAAAAAGACAGATATAAATAACCATGGTACCGCTGAAAACGTCATCTTGTCCCGCAAAAAAGGAGCCACCATACAGTATCATCAGCGAAAAAATAAAAAAGTTATAGTCCTCAGAATAAAGCGATGACAAAATAATTATTTTTTCTATAAAATAGTTTTTATCGTATAAAAGCGCCAAAACATAAAAAAAATGATATAAATGAGGTATCGCTGTAATCGTACTGACCCGAAGAATAAACCAGCTTTATCAATTTTACCAAACGCGGAACGGTATAAACGCCTCGCCCAAAAGAAATTCATGAATAGCTGATTTTTGGTCATTCAGCCTGACAAAAATCGGAATAAAAAGCGATCAATAAATCTCCCGTGCCCGATCATGTTACCAATAAAAACATCAACTCGTCCCGCAAAAAACAAGACCTCACATGACTCTGTGGACTCAAATATGGAAAAATTATAGCTCTCAAAATGTGGTAACGCAAAAAATATTTTTTGCAATAAAAAGCATCTTTCAGTGTGTGACGGCTGCCAATCATAAAAATCCGCTAAAAAACCCGCTATAAAAGTAAATCAAACCCCCCTTCATCACCCGCTTAGTTAGGGAAAAATTAAAAAAAATTATTTATTTCCATTTTCCCGTTAGGGTTAGGGCTAGGGTTAGGGTTAGGGCTAGGGTTAGGTTTAGAGCTAGGGTTAGGGCTAGGGTTAGGGCTAGGGTTAGGGCTAGGGTTAAGGCTACAGTTAGGGTTGGGGCTAAAGTTAGGGTTAGGGTTGGGGCTAAAGTTAGGGTTAGGGTTTGGATTACATTTACGGTTGGGAATAGGGTTGGGATAAGGGTTAGCGGTTTGTCTGGGTTAGAGGTGTGGTTAGGGTTACCATTGGGATTAGGGTTAGGGGTGTGTTTGGATTAGGGTTTCAGCTATAATTGGGGGGTTTCCACTGTTTAGGCACATCAGGGGCTCTCCAAACGCGACATGGCGTCCGATCTCAATTCCAGCCAATTCTGCGTTGAAAAAGTAAAACAGTGCTCCTTCCCTTCCGAGCTCTCCCGTGCACCCAAACAGGGGTTTACCCCAACATATGGGGTATCAGCGTACTCGGAACACATTGGAGAACAACTTATGGGGTCCAATTTCTCCTGTTACCCTCGGGAAAATACAAAACCGGGGGCTAAAAAATAATTTTGGGGGGAAATTATTTTTTTTTTACTTTTACGGTTCTGCGTTATAAACTGTAGTGAAACACTTGGGGGTTCAAAGTTCTCACAACACAACTAGATAAGTTCCTTGGGGGGTCTAGTTTCCAATATTGGGTCACTTGTGGGGGGTTTCTACTGTTTAGGTACATTAGGGGCTCTGCAAACGCAATGTGACGCCTGCAGACCAATCCATCTAAGTCTGCATTCCAAATTATGCTCCTTCCCTTCCGAGCTCTGCCATGCACTCAAACGGTTGTTACCCCCCACATATCAGGTATCACCGTACTCAGGACAAATTGGAAGACAATATTTAGGGTCCAATTTCTCCTGTTACCCTTGGAAAAATACAGAACTGGGGGCTAAAAAATAATTTTTGTGGAAAAAAAAAATATTTTTTATTTGCACAGCTCTGCGTTATAAACTGTAGTGAAACACTTGGGGGTTCAAAGCTCTCACAACACATCTAGATGAGTTCCTTAGGGGGTCTACTTTCCAAAATGGTGTCACTTGTGTTTTTTTTACTGTTTAGGTACATTAGGGGCTCTGCAAACGCAATGTGACGCCTGCAGACCATACCATCTAAGTCTTCATTCCAAATGGCGCTCCATCCCTTCCGAGCCCTCCCATGCGCCCAAACGGTGGTTCCCCCCCACATATGGGGTATCAGCGTACTCAGGAAAAATTGGACAACAACTTTTGGGGCCCAATTTCTCCTGTTACCTTCGGGAAAATACAAAACTGGGGGCTAAAAAATAATTTTTGTGGGAAAAAAATTTTGTTTCATTTTTACGGCTCTGCATTATAAACTTCTGTGAAGCACTTGGTGGGTCAAAGTGCTCACCACACCTCTAGATAAGTTCCTTAGGGGGTCTACTTTCCAAAATGGTGTCAATTATGGGGAGTTTCAATGTTTAGGCACATCAGTGGCTCTCCAAACACAACATGGCGTCCCATCTCAATTCCTGTCAATTTTGCAGTGAAAAGTCAAACGGCGCTCCTTCCCTTCCGAGCTCTCCCATGTGCCCAAACAGTGGTTTACCCCCACATATGGAGTATCAGCGTACTCAGGACATATTGTAAAACAACATTTGGGGTCCAATTTCTTCTCTTACCCTTGGGAAAATAAAAAATTGGGGGCGAAAACATAATTTTTGCGAAAAAATATGATTTTTTATTTTTACGGTTCTGCATTATAAACTTATGTGAAGCACTTGGTGGGTCAAAGTGCTCACCACACCTCTAGATAAGTTCCTTAGGGGGTCTACTTTCCAAAATGGTGTCACTTATGGGGAGTTTCAATGGTTAGGCACATCAGGGGCTCGCCAAACGCAACATGGCGTCCCATCTCAATTCCAGTCAATTTTGCATTGAAAAGTCAAATGGCGCTCCTTCGCTTCCGAGCTCTGTCATGCGCCCAAACAGTGGTTTACCCCCACATATCGGGTATCGGCGTACTCAGGACAAACTGTACAACATCTCATGGGGTCCATTTTCTCCTGTTACCCTTGGTAAAATAAAACAAATTGGAGCTGAAGTAAATTTTGTGTGAAAATAAGTTAAATGTTCATTTTTATTTAAACATTCCAAAAATTCCTGTGAAACACCTGAAGGGTTAATAAACTTCTTGAATGTGGTTTTGAGCACCTTGAGGGGTGCAGTTTTTAGAATGGTGTCACACTTGGTTATTTTCTATCATATAGACCCCTCAAAACTACTTCAAATGAGATGTGGTCCCTAAAAAAAATGGTGTTGTAAAAATGAGAAATTGCTGGTCAACTTTTAACCCTTATAACTCCCTAACAAAAAAAAATTTTGGTTCCAAAATTGTGCTGATGTAAAGTAGACATGTGGGAAATGTTACTTATTAAGTATTTTGTGTGACATATCACTGTGATTTAATTGCATAAAAATTCAAAGTTGGAAAATTGCTAAATTTTCAAAATTTTCGCCAAATTTCCGTTTTTTTCACAAATAAACGCAGGTAATATCAAATACATTTTACCACTAACATGAAGTACAATATGTCACGAGAAAACACTGTCAGAATCACCAGGATCCGTTAAAGCGTTCCAGAGTTATAACCTCATAAAGGGACAGTGGTCAGAATTGTAAAAATTGGCCTGGTCATTAACGCGCAAACCACCCTTGGGGGTGAAGGGGTTAAATATTTTTGTCATCCAACTTGTGTGTGTGATGCATCAGCACTTAATAATCTAAATTTGTGAAGTGAAGTAAGAAAAATATTGGCATAAATTAAATTTCTGGGATGAAATAACTAAAATGTCATGACTCTGACAGGACGGTTCCACCTCCATCCTGGTCAGGTCAGGGTTAATTCTAGTCCGCCTCTCTTTGGTTCTGAGATGGCTATTTAATGGTGGTAGTTCCTGGGTTTGGTGTCGGTGATACTTCCGTATACTCGGTTTGTAGTTGCTGACCCAGGTTACCTGTCCGTAATCACTGTGCCTCTGTGCGTGTGAGCTTTTGCAGTGTATGACCCAGTTTGTCCCCTAACTTTTGCCTCTGTATCCTGCATTGTACTGCCCTGTACTTCCTGGTTATCTGATCCCTTGGCTTGTCTCGATTTACTCTCTGTCTTATCCATAGGTACTACGCTCTCGTCTGGCATTTTACCTTCGGCTCTCCATTGACTACATTTACATTCTACGCCCTGTACTCCCAGCTGCCTTCCCCAGCCGCACTCATGGTGACTCCGCCCCCTGTTAACACGTGACTGCTTCTTTCAGGTCCTGCGCTCACTACTTAGTCTCAGGTCCAAACGCACTGTTTGCCCTGTTTTCTACACTCCCTGCATTCGTTCCCGTGCCGCCTGATAGCACCCCCTAGGCTGCACCAGTGACACCATCGGTGTCATTACATAAAAGCTCAGTGTGCGCTAAAGCTGTGGTAGCTCATAGCAGGCCTGCATCAGTAACCATAGAGGACTCAAGGACCTCTATGGTTACTATACTGATGCATCGCTGACCCCCGATCATGTGACGGGGGTTGGCGATGCGCGAATTTCCGGCCACACGGCCGGAAGCGCCGGTTAAATGCCGCTGTCAGCAATAGACAGCAGCATTTAACTAGTTAATAGCGGCGGGTGAATCGCGATTTCACTCGCCGCTATTGCGGGCACATGTCAGCTGTTCAAAACAGCTGACATGTCCCGGCTTTGATGCGGGCTCACCACCAGAGCCCACATCAATGCAGGGGACCCGACCTCCGCAGTAATAGTACGGCGGAGGTCGGGAAGGGGTTAATATACACTGTGTTCCAAATTATTATGCAAATTGGATTTAAGTGTCATAAAGATTTAATTGTTTTGTTTTTCAAATAAACTCGTGGATGGTATTGTGTCTCAGGGCTCAATGGATCACTGAAATCAGTTTTAAACACATGTGATAATTGGTTTTCCAGGTGATTCTAATTAAAGGAAAACTACTTAAAAATGATGTACCACATTATTAAGCAGGTCACAGTTTTCAAGTAACATGGGAAAGAAAAAGGATCTCTCTGCTGCTGAAAAGCATCAAATAGTGCAATGCCTTGATGAAGGGATGAAAACATTAGACATTTTCCAAAAACATAAGCGTGATCATCGTACTGTTAAGAGATTTGTGGCTGTATCTGAGCACAAATGTGTGTGTTGATAAAGGCATAATGAGGAAGATTTCTGCCAGGCAAGTTCATCGGATTAAGAGAGCAGCTGCTAAAAAGCCATTACAAAGCAGCAAACAGATATTTGAAGCTGCTGGTGCCTCTGGAGTCTCTCGAACCTCAAGGTGTAGGCTCCTTCAAAGGCTTGCTGTGGTGCATAAACCTACTATTCGGCCACCCTTAAACAGTGTTCACAAGCAGAAATGGTTGTATTGGGCCCACACATACATGAAGACTAATTTCCAAACAGTCTTGTTTACTGATAAGTGTTCAGCAACCCTGGATGGTCCAGATGGATGGAGTAGTGGATGGTTGGTGGATGGCCACCATGTCCCAACAAGGCTGCAACGTCAGCGAGGAGGTGGAGGAGTCATGTTTTGGGCCAGAATCATGGGAAACAGTTGGTAAGGCCCTTCAAGGTTCCTGAAGGTGTGAAAATGACCTCTGCAAAGTATATAGAGTTTCTGACTGACAACTTTCTTCTATGGTTGTCACGATTCACACCGTGACTGTCAAGTTCCCTTAGCCGCGGCCAGCAGTTTGTCACGAAATCCACAGGGATTCCTGACCACTGCCACCAATAGGTCACGGATTGGGGTGACTTTAGACCAACAGACGGCTATCACATGTGCAGGGGGCTTATCTTAGTTATCCCTCCACTGCCACAATGTGATGAACAAAATACACACACAAGTTTAATGACCTCTTAGGTTACAGCAGGGGCTTATTTTAGATATCCCACTGCTCTTCAATATACCATGAACTGCAGGGATTTGTGTGTATCCTGCTTACAGTTCCACTTAAACCTTGCAGCTCTCTGGCGCCCCCCTTACCGGCAGGTCAGATTAGGTACTGCACCTAGGGTAATTAGTCGCCAGAAAGGCTGCCTGCTATGTACTGGCTATTGGGCACGCTGCAGCGAGGCGATAACTACTCCCGCTCGGGCAGGAACGATAATTATCAAGCCACAGTCGCTGCAGTGACACCCAACGGCCTGTACACGGTATTGCTGCCACCAGCTCCGATTAAACGGGTCCGAAGCTAACCCCCAAAACAGTAGCGTAATTTCCCTTCAAGAGACAGGGTACGTGTTTAGAGCAGGAAGAAATAACTGGCATGAAATACTATACCCCACAAGGTGTAGGCAGTGCTTTATAAAAATATTTTTACAAAGATGTTACAAATGAGACAATTGCAAATATGTACAAGGTAATTATGAAAATAAAAGGATTAAATGAAGAAAAGGTAACACTCACATATTCTCAGATCATTGCATTGCAGGCAACCATACGTCCCAGCTCATTGGATGTGCTGAGGGCACTTCAGGGAAGGACAAGAAGACTCCAATCTGCTCTCTTGGACGCCTGCCAGCACTTAAAACCTACAGTCTGTGACCTCACAGAAAGGGCTGGCTTTTCCAACCCCTCCTACTTCTTCTGCTAACTGATTTTTCCCTAACCTATATCTAATTTCTATAACTCCGCTACACAACATGTCATAGTTGTGAGAAACCCAGCATTCATCTGGGATTAACGTGGGCTTTCTAATGAGATCAAATATGTCCTATTATTTACAGAGCAATCCCTACTTCTTCACCCGATGGAGTTAGACGTCTGTGTTTAGAGTGATGGGTAGATGCTTCGATGGAGATCAAGGATATGTATTTATCATTCTCCTATCTTAAATAGTTTGCCTAATATCTCACAATAACAGAACAAAGGACTTTCAGATTCTAGAAGGTTCTAATCCAGTTAAAGCTGGGCACTTTCTACTACAGGAAATGCCGGTCGTAAATACCTTAGTGCGGGGGATGAGGGCTTGTGAGCTGAAAGTCAGGCATTGGCAGCCACAAGCTGTTACAGAATCACTCCAAGAAGGGGGGCTTAGCCCACAGCAGGCTAGCAAGAGAACTAAACTTATATGATATTTCCTACCATATCGTGACACCTCCCCCTTTTAGCATGCGCTACGGCGGCAGAACCTCTTGGTATGCCTCCATGCGCACCTCCGTGGGTTCACCCTGGCGGGAGAGTCCATCTGCATTCCCATGCTCTTTGCCCGCTTTGTGTTTAATGGTGAAGTCAAATTGCTGAAGGGCAAGGCTCCAGCGTAGCAACCTGCCATTGGTTCCACACATGGTGCTTAGCCAGCGCAGAGGGTCATGGTCGGTCACCACAGTGAAGGTGCGACCGTACAAGTAGGGCTGCAAGCGCTGCAGGGCCCAGACTATGGCCAGGCACTCCTTCTCGATGGTGGAGTAGGCCACTTCCCTCGGCAAAAGTTTCCGGCTCAGGTACAACACGGGGTGCTCTTGGTCCTCCGAGTCAACCTGGCTGAGCACAGCACCAAGGCCAAACTCGCTGGCATCGGTCTGTACCAAGAATGGTCGACTGCCGTCGACTGCTTTCAACACAGGGGCGTTGCACAGTGCGGTTTTCAACGCCTGGAAGGCCCCCTTCACAGCCATCTGTCCAGTTGACGATGTGGGGTAGCTTCTTCCTGGTGAGGTCCGTCAAAGGTTTTGCCAGGCTACTATAGTGCTGCACGAAGCGCCTATAGTACCCTGCAGTGCCCAGGAAGGACATCACCTGTTTCTTGGTCCTGGGAGTGGGCCAGTTCACGATCACGCCCACTTTGTCAGGCTCTGGCTTTAGGGTGTTTCCACCTACCCGGTGCCCCAGGTAGTGAACCTCCCTCATGCCCATCTGGCACTTTCCCGGCTTGATAGTCAGTCCTGCTTAGTGAATTCGCCCGAGCACCTCCTCGAGATGCTGCAGGTGTTCATCCCAGGAGGGACTGAAGATGGCAATCTCATCTAAGTACGCCACGGCGTACTTCTCCAGTCCCTGAAGCAGGAGATTGACCATCCGCTGGAAAGTGGCAGGGGCATTCTTCATGCCGAAGGGCATGACCGTGGACTCGTACAGTCCAAAGGGTGTGATAAAGGCGGACTTCTCCTGCGCCTCGGGGCTCAGGGGAATCTGCCAGTATACGCGACTCAGATCCATTATTGTCAGGTATTTTGCGCCCGCTAACTTCTCAAGCAGTTCTTCGATGCGCGGCATTGGGTGCGCGTCAGAGGCTGTAATGGCGTTGAGCCCCCTGTAGTCCACGCAGAACCGGGTGGTCCGGTCCTTCTTTGGCACGAGAACTACAGGTGAGGCCCACGCACTCTTTGACCGTCAAATCACCCCCAGCTGTAACATCTCATCGATCTCCTGGCGCATAATCTGCTGCACCTGGTCAGAGATTCGATAGGGTGTTCGCCATAGTGGGGCGTGATTCCCGGTGTCCACCTCATGGACGGCTAACTCAGTCCTTCCAGGCCAGTTGGAGAACACGACCCGGAAGGGTTCCAGTGTGGTTTGCAACTGCAACCGCTGTGGTTCATCTAGCGAGGCGCTTACCTCCACGTCCTCAATGGACCCACGGGCCTTGGCTTGGGTCAGCATGTCCAGTAGGGTGTCTTCCTCCCCGTCTTCGGGTGCGCTGCAGACCGGTAGGACGAAAGGTTCACGTTCGTGATGAGCCTTCATCATGTTGACGTGAAAGGCCTTTCGCCTACCCCGAGTGTGGTCAAGCGTGACCACGTAGGTGACCGGGTTGAGCTGTTGGTGGACGACGTACGGGCCCTCCCAGGCTGCCTGAAGCTTATCCGTTGGTACAGGAACCAGCACCCACACCTTTTGACCCACGTGGTAGGTCCGCTCCCGGGCGTTCTGGTCGTACCAGTGCTTCTGATCAGCCTGAGCCTGCGTCATGTTGTCATGCACCAACTGCGTCAAGGTCTGCATCTTGTCACGGAAGCGCATGACATACTCCACTATGGACACTTCAGAAGGGTTCGGCTCCTCTTCCCAGGATTCTCTTACCAACCCAAGGGGTCCCCGGACTCGCCTGCCGTACAGGAGCTCGAAGGGGGAGAACCCCGTCGAGGCCTGCGGAACCTCTCGGTAAGCGAATAGCAGGTGTGGGAGGTACCGCTCCCAGTCGCGCCCTTGTGTCTCAACCAGCATGCGTAGCATCTGTTTGAGGGTACCATTCAAGCGTTCACACAAGCCATTGGTCTGTGGGTGATACGCACTCGATACCAGGTGCTTCACCTGCATTTTCTTACAGAGAGCCTCCATTAGGTGAGACATAAATTGGGTCCCTTGATCAGTAAGCATTTCCCTGGGAAATCCTACACGTGAAAAGATGGCCAACAGGGCATCCGCCACCTTATCTGCCCTAGTTGACGACAGAGCTACTGCCTCTGGGTACCGGGTAGCGTAGTCTACCACAGTAAGAATTTATTGCTTTCCAGAGCTGCTGGGGACGGCCAGCGGGCCCACAATGTCCACCGCAATCCTCTGGAAAGGCTCCTCTATCACTGGCAAAGGGATCAGGGGAGCCTTAAGAGCAGGCCCCGCCTTCCCCACTCTTTGACAGGTGACACAGGAGCGGCAGTAGTTTGACACATCTGTCCCCATCTTAGGCCAATAGAAGTGTTGAGACAGCCGGGCCTTAGTTTTGCTGATCCCCAAGTGTCCAGCTAGCGGGATCTCATGGGCAATCCGCAACAACTCACTCCGGAATTGCTGCGGGACGACCAGCTGTCTTTCCCTCAACCACTCCTTTTGTGATTCTCCGGGTACTGTCTCCCGGTACAACCTTCCTCCTTCCCAGAACACCTTCTCCTTATCAGTCTCGGAGAATGACGTCCCGGCGAGTTGTCTCAAACTCTCTAGGCTCGCATCTGTGTGCAGAGCGGCCTGAAACTCCTGGCTAGGGGAAGCCAGAAGTGACGTCAGGGTCCCTTCCCCACGGGAGCCCTCTGGGACCTGCTCTGGGTCCACCTCTGGTTCAGTCATACTGATGACTGAGGAGGGTCCGGGAGGCAGACAGTTATCTGCGTTCCGGGCACTCTGACTGCGGGTGACAGCAGCTACGTAGGCTGTCTCCCCGGGGATTTCTACAGACCCATCAGCCGACGCTGCTATGGGCTCTACCTCCCCATCCACCCCCATTACCTCAGGAGCATTGCTACTTATGGGCCAGTTACCTTCCTCGGTGGCACTGGTCAATTGCATAGCATCACCTTCCTCACGGTTCCCATGTATCTCCCCATTTCCTGTAGCACCGACACTTGCCCCTGCTAGGGGTTCCTCAGCCGTCTCACTCCGCAGAGCAACGTGGCTGAGCACTCCTGTACCTATGGACACATCAACTTGCACAGAAACATCATTATCAGATTCAGTTGGCACAGGTACAACATTTTCACCATCAATCCTAGGGAAAAAATGGTTAACCGATGCATCATTACAAGATAAAGCATGGTCAGGTAACACATGCGATTTCCCATCATCATCATCAACAGGGTTAACGTTACCCTTATTAGCAGATTGGGGAGGGGTGTCAACGACGTAGTATGCAACCAACCTCCCCAAATCAGTCCCCAACAAAACATCAGTGGGAAAATTATCAGACAGCCCCACTTCCTTCACCCCGCTCCCGGCACCCCAATCAATATAAACCCGAGCCATCGGTAAGGGACAGCTGATGCCCCCAATCCCAGTGACAGTTAGGGTTTTCCCCGGAATGATTTCTTCAGGGGCCGCCAGTTCGGGTCGGATGAGGGTTCGTTCAGCCCCGGTGTCTTTGAGGCCTGTAGCAACATGACCTCCCACAATGACATGCTGTACGTTATCACACCCCCTCCCAGCCACACCACCCACCAAAAAAACTGCTGCATTAGGCCCTGGGGCCTTGGATGAGGGGTTCTTCTGCTTGGCTGGACATTGGTGACTGAGGTGTCCAGTCTGCCTGCAGTGGTAACACTGGCGAAGTTCGGTGGTAGGTCTGGTGCTGTTGGCCACGGGGACAGGACCTCTGGTAGGTTGGCTGGCAGGGGTACTGGCGTTGGATGCAGGCTTACCCCCTCTCCAGCTGGTGGTGACTGGCTTCCGCACTTCCGATCTACGGTTGGCCTCATAGGCATCGGCAATCTGCGCTGCTTTCGTCACGTCTTTGGGTTCTCTGTCCATCACGAACTGTCGCACCTCAGTTGGGCAAAGATGGAAGAACTGGTCTTTGATCATCAGGTCTCGCAGCTGTGCAAAGGTGGTCACTGACAGTCCTTGGGTCCACTGGTCAAAGTGGGTCCCCAGTCCATGCACCACATCACTGTAACTGTCATGTGGGCCACGTTGGAGGGTCCGAAACTTTTTACGGTACACCTCGGGTGTAAGCTGGTACTTGGCTATCAGAGCCTGCTTGATGGCCTCATAGTCACCATCTTGTTCTTGAGGGAGGGCAGCAAACGCCTCCAGAGCTTTGCCTCTCAGCCCTGGTGTCAGGTATCGTGCCCATTCTTGTGTAGGCAGCTGGTACTGTCTGCAGGCTTTCTCAAAGGCCCGCAGAAAAGTGCCCAAGTCCCCATCCTTTTCCATAACAGGAAAGTGGTCGGGCCGGGGCTTTGGTGTCTGAGCGCTGCTGGGCTCACGACTGGACTGGGACGACCCCTGCATTTGCAGTTGGGCCATCTGCAGCTGGTACTCCCGCTGCGCTTGGGCCTCTCGCTCGGCTCGCTGGGCCTCTCGCTCGGCTCGGGCCTCTCGCTCTGCTCTCTCTTAGTATTGCTGGATCAGCTGCAGACGTCGGTCCAGGTCATCTGCGGAGCATTGTTGCAGAGCCAGCTGCAGGAGGAGGTCTGCGCCCCCTTGGTTGCCAGTAGGGCCCGTATTCAGTGGTTGGACCTCTGCTGCAACACCATGTTCGCTTGTGCCGGCTTCTGCGGCCTCTGCGCTCTGTGGCCTGGCTTGGTCTGCTTCGAGTTGCACCAGTTCAGCGACCATTTGAGTCTTGGTCATGCTGTGGGGGTTCAGGCCATGATACGTCCATATCCCAGCAAGAGCGTCCCTCTTCTGCTGGGTGTACCAGGCTTCTCCTTTCGCAGCCATGGTTGCCAAATAAAAGATAGGATAGAAAAACGAAGAGAAAGGGAGGGGATAATTACCAGTACACAATTGTCTCAAGACTAAAAAACACTGAGTTCGTTCTCCCAAACTTATTTGCGCAGAGTCCTCGCAAGAACTTTCTGCAAGTTTTTAGTGAGAGGAATGATTGCTCAAACCGAATCACTAATGCTCTAATATCCCACCGCCTTGCCACCAATTGTCACGATTCACACCGTGACTGTCAAGTTCCCTTAGCCGCGGCCAGCAGTTTGTCACGAAATCCACAGGGATTCCTGACCACTGCCACCAATAGGTCACGGATTGGCGTGACTTTAGACCAACAGACGGCTATCACATGTGCAGGGGGCTTATCTTAGTTATCCCTCCACTGCCACAATGTGATGAACAAAATACACACACAAGTTTAATGACCTCTTAGGTTACAGCAGGGGCTTATTTTAGATATCCCACTGCTCTTCAATATACCATGAACTGCAGGGATTTGTGTGTATCCCGCTTACAGTTCCACTTAAACCTTGCAGCTCTCTGGCGCCCCCCTTACCGGCAGGTCAGATTAGGTACTGCACCTAGGGTAATTAGTCGCCAGAAAGGCTGCCTGCTATGTACTGGCTATTGGGCACGGTGCAGCGAGGTGATAACTACTCCCGCTCGGGCAGGAACGATAATTATCAAGCCACAGTCGCTGCAGTGACACCTAACGGCCTGTACACGGTATTGCTGCCACCAGCTCCGATTAAACGGGTCCGAAGCTAACCCCCAAAACAGTAGCGTAATTTCCCTTCAAGAGACAGGGTACGTGTTTAGAGCAGGGAGAAATAACTGGCATGAAATACTATACCCCACAAGGTGTAGGCAGTGCTTTATAAAAATATTTTTACAAAGATGTTACAAATGAGACAATTGCAAATATGTACAAGGTAATTATGAAAATAAAAGGATTAAATGAAGAAAAGGTAACACTCACATATTCTCAGATCATTGCATTGCAGGCAACCATACGTCCCAGCTCATTGGATGTGCTGAGGGCACTTCAGGGAAGGACAAGAAGACTCCAATCTGCTCTCTTGGACGCCTGCCAGCACTTAAAACCTACAGTCTGTGACCTCACAGAAAGGGCTGGCTTTTCCAACCCCTCCTACTTCTTCTGCTAACTGATTTTTCCCTAACCTATATCTAAATTCTATAACTCCGCTACACAACATGTCATAGTTGTGAGAAACCCAGCATTCATCTGGGATTAACGTGGGCTTTCTAATGAGATCAAATATGTCCTATTATTTACAGAGCAATCCCTACTTCTTCACCCGATGGAGTTAGACGTCTGTGTTTAGAGTGATGGGTAGATGCTTCGATGGAGATCAAGGATATGTATTTATCATTCTCCTATCTTAAATAGTTTGCCTAATATCTCACAATAACAGAACAAAGGACTTTCAGATTCTAGAAGGTTCTAATCCAGTTAAAGCTGGGCACTTTCTACTACAAGAAATGCCGGTCGTAAATACCTTAGTGCGGGGGATGAGGGCTTGTGAGCTGAAAGTCAGGCATTTGCAGCCACAAGCTGTTACAGAATCACTCCAAGAAGGGGGGCTTAGCCCACAGCAGGCTAGCAAGAGAACTAAACTTATATGATATTTCCTACCATATCGTGACAATGGTCTAAAAAGCAGAAACGTGCCTGCAGGAGCCAAATCATCTTCATGCTGACAATGCCCCATCTCATGCTGCAAAGAATACCTCTGAGTCATTGGCTGCTATGGGCATAAAAGGAGATAAACTCATGGTGTGGCCACCATCTTCCCCTGACCTCAACCCTATAGAGAACCTTTAGAGGATCATCAAGCAAAAGATCTATGAGGGTGGGAGGCAGATCACATCCAAACAGCAGCTCTGGGAGGCTATTCCAACTTCATGCAAAGAAATACAAGCAGAAACTCTCCAAAAACTCACAAGTTCAATGGATGCAAGAATTGTGAAGGTGACATCAAAGAAGGGTCCTATGTTAACATGTAACTTGGCCTGTTGGGATGTTTTGGCATTAAATAGCTTTTTTGTTCAGTGAATGTGACCTCCTAATGCTGCAAATTCCACAAATGAGCATTTTCAGTTCTTTAAAACATATCAAATGTATAGAAATTCTACTGTGCATAATAATTTGGAACAGTGCATTTTGAGTTTTTATTCATTTTGGAGATTATACTGTTATCATTGGGAGGTTTCTTCAATAAAATTCGATGTATAATCGAACGGGTGATGACTTTTATTACACTGACTGTCATTTGCACCAACCATTTAGGAAAATCGGATAAAAATGTAATTTGCATAATAATTTGGAACATAGTGTATTTCCTTTCAGTGGTATGTTTGGATACTTTGTATCCACTTTTTAGGTTGTATGTATTCTTAACACACCCCACCTTAAATAAACTATGGGAATTATTGTTGACTTGAAGGTCCCAATTTATGTTTGATATGTCTTTGGATGTGTGTAATAAAAAAAATGATGTAGGGCAAGGGTGAGCAAACTGCGCACCACATGCTGCTTCCAGCCCGCTGGCAGCTCCAGTCCGGCCTTCGGATTGGAGGCCAAAAAGCTGCACCATGTTCACTGCCTGCCTCCCATCCGCCGCCACCTTCACCTCTATATGCATCCACAGGATGCAGATAGAGGTGAATACATTGGTGGAGGAGGTGCCACTGACCGCTTCTTCTACCAATCAGCATGTCAGACAGCTGATGTGATGACATAATTTGATTGCGTCAGCTGTGCACTGTGATGAGTCAGTGCAGAGGAGACAGGAGCAGAGGCAGAACGCAGGGATGGGAGAGAGGTGAGTGTGGTGTTTTTTCTCATGTGTATGGGATGTTTGAATGTATATAGAGAGGATATATGGGGCTCATGCTGTATATAGTAGGCTATGTGTGAATTCATACTATACATCGGAGTCTATGTGGGGCTCACACTGTCTATAGGAGGCTGCGTGGGGCTCACACTGTATAAAGGAGGGTATGTGGGGCTCGTAATGTATATGAGGCTATATTGGGCTCATACAGTATATAGAAGGCTTTGTGCATCTCCTACTGTATATAAGAGGCTATGTGGGGCTCACATTGTGTATAGGAAGCTATGTGAGGGCTCATGCTACGTATGGAAGGCTATATGAGGGCTTCTGCTATACAATGGAGGCTATATGGGGACTCATGCTATAAATGGGAGGCTATGTGGGGCCTCATGCTATATATATGGGATGCTAAGTGGGTGCTCATGCTATATATGGAAGGCTATGCAGGCTCTCATGCTGTATATGGGAGGCTATGTAGGGTATCATGCTGTACATGGGAGACAATGTTATCATGTTATCAAAAGCCCGATGGCCAGTCCGGCCCTGCCTACAAGTCGTAACCAGGCAGCAAGAGCTAACATTGGCAATTCCTAAGTGCCAGAGGCGGGCATATATAGCAGGGGGAGTGGCCAACACTGAACAGTTGAGGCAATCCAGGTAGGAAAGCTCCAAGATCTTCAGCCAAACATATTAACTTTTGCAAGGAAAAACCCTGCACTGTTTAATAAGATGGTGAAGTACTTCTAACCAGTGTAGGAGTTCGTGAAATGATACACCGCAATCTTCTGACCCCTCTCTGTTGCTGTATCCCTGCGACATTGAATTTGCATAAAGAAATATGATGTCTCGTATATAGAAGGTTTATTATTCACTTCACCTTATTATGAAGAGAGCCTCCCAACTCTCCCATGAGGAATGATATTGGGTGAGAGAAGAAGTATATTGAATTTTGACACCTGATTTTTTCTTTCTTCCTGCCACACCAATGTTTCTAGTTGTGGCTTAGTACCATCTCCACATTGAAAACACAAACACTATGTGAGAGAAAGCTTATGGCTAAACAATGCATTCAGCCAACAGATATCTAAGGTGTATGACCACCCATAAATCAAAATTTTACATTTGCAAGTAATTCTGATTATAGACAGGAGAACAATGTAGGAATGATACTCTCAATTTTTATTCAATATTATCAATTACAAGATTCATGAATCTATTATACTAATGTTCCACATTTGTTCACCTCATTTGTCATCCTCATTTACATTTAATTGAAAGCCCACCTTGGAGTAGAGAAGTTAAATTAGCACACAAATGTTTGAATAAATGGGGGTGCTCTATAGAAAGAGAGATGTGAGTTTTAACCCTGCCCTGACCCTTTGCTAACCTTTGTGCTTGTCAAAGTCAGCTTTCTTTTGTTTGACTTTTGAGTTGGTTGGTGTTAAGATTACAGGTAGACAACAATGGATGCTATCATACGATACCTCCTGCGACTTTTCATTTTACTTTTTGTGGTCTCCAAGACAGGAATCTTATCAGCTAGACATACAACAATGGGACAGAGATATATTCTATCTAGGAAAATAACCAATACTATGGATACAATATACAGCAAATGTATCATGGGAGGTATTGGTAAACCACAAATGGTAAGTGTACTAAAGATGCTATATAAATATATTACTAGGTGTAAATGGCCATTATGTACCAATCATAAACTAAAAGAAAATAACTCTCAAAATCTGACAAAAATTGAAATTAACATTGAATTACAGTATGTTAGAATTCAGTCACTGACCAACATAAATATGTTGATACAAATGTGTTATTTAAATTTCTGAGATGTCGTCTCTGATTTCAAGCAACATCAATCTGACATTTAAATTCTTATACATTGCAATGACAAGCTTTTTCAAAACTATTTATACAGCTTGAAGTATATCAAGTGATGTATATTTGTGTAATAAGGGAGTGTGGTCTAAGGATATCAACACCCTTTATCAAGGTGTCCAGAATAATTGCATGGCTTCTTTTCCTCAGGAAAAATGGGCCAAAAAGAGATTTAACCCGTTAACGACCACCGATACGCCATTTGACAGCAGCAATTAAGGGTACTTAAAGGGCACCTGTCACCCCGTTTTTTCAGTATGAGATAAAAATACTGTTAAATAGGGCCTGAGCTGTGCATTACAGCAGTGTATTTTGTGGACCCCGATTCCCCACCTATGCTGCCAAAATACGTTACCAAAGTAGCCGTTTTCGCCTGTCAATCAGGCTGGTCTGGTCAAAAAGGCGTGGTGTCTTCCCCCAGATCTTGCTTAGTTTTCCGTTGGTGGCGTAGTGGTTTGCGCATGCCCAAGGTCCCGAATCCACTGCGGCGGCCATTTTCCTGAAGCCGAGATGCGAACTCTGCTTCAGGAAAATGGCCGCCGCGATCTCCATCTGCGCACGCGCGGCATCCCGCGGCCATTTTCCTGAAGCCGCGGCCAGCAGAGCGCCGCTTCTGCGCACGCGCGGCCAAAGGAAGATGGCCGCCCCCACCGATCACCAATGAAATAGTGCACATCGCGCTCTTTTAACTCCCCTGTGCAGTGGATTCGGGACCTTGGGCATGCGCAAACCACTACGCCACCAACGGAAAACTAAGCAAGATCTGGGGGAAGACACCACGCCCTTTTGACCAGACCAGCCTGAATGACAGGCGAAAACGGCTACTTTGGTAACGTATTTTGGCAGCATAGGTGGGGAATCGGGGTCCACAAAATACACTGTTGTAATGCACAGCTCAGGCCCTATTTAACAGTATTTTTATCTCATACTGAAAAAACGGGGTGACAGGTGCCCTTTAAACCACAGTCCTGTTAATTAATGGCGCTGAAGAAAAATTGTATAGCGCCCCTGAGGGTAGCTGAGACCACAGAGAACATGATTCGTGTTGGTTTTTACAGACCCTGGTGATGCAATCGCCTTTATTAACGGTATAACTACGACCGCAAAAAGAAGAAAAAGTCTGATTCTCCATTTAATTTCTCTCTCCTCTGATGTGATCGCACCCCCTCCCCCCCCCGTACCTCTGGTTTCCAGGAATCCCCACCTGTGATGTCCCCCGGCATCTCATTCCGGAAGAAAATGGCAGGCACATGCGCAGTGTGCCCACCGAGATCTGCCGGCCGGCACCCGGCAACAATAGGAAAATTTTCCTATTGGTTCATTTTGATTACTGTGATAGACACTATCACAGTGATCAAAACAAAAAAAATAGTAAATAAAACCCACTTTAATCACCCCCTAAGATAGAGAAAAATAATGAAATAAAAAAAAATATTTCCATTTTTCCATTAGGGTTAGAGTTGGGCTAAAGTGAGTTGGGCTAAAGATATTGTAAGGGCTAGGGTTTCGGCTAGGGTTAGGGTAAGGTTAGGGCTAGGATTAAGGATAGGGACTAGGGTTAGGGGTGTGTTAGGGTTAGGCTTGTGGTTAGGGTTGGGATTAGGGTTAGGGGTGTTGGGGTTAGGTTTGTGGTTAGGGTTATCATTAGGGTTGGGATTAGGTTTGTGGTTCGGGTTATCGCTAGGGTTGGGATTAGGGTTAGGGGTGTGTTGTGGTTAGGGTTGTGGTTAGGGTTGGGTTTAGGGTTAGAGGTGAGTTGGGGTTAGGGTTGTGGTTAGGGTTGGGATTAGGGTTAGGGGTGTGTTGGGGTTAGAGTTGGAGTTAGAATTGGGGGGTTCCACTGTTTAGGTACATCTGGGGGTTTCCAAAGACAACATGGCGCTATCATTAATTCCAGCCAATTTTGCGTTCAAAAAGTCAAATGGTGCTGCCCCCCTTCTGATCCATGCCATGCACCCAAACAGTGGCTTTCCCCCACATATGGGGTATCAACGTACTCAAGAGAAATTGCAAAGCAAATTTTGTGGTCCATTTTCTCCTGATACCCTTGTGAAAATAACAAAAAATTAGTTCCAAAGTAAATTTTTTGTGAAAAAAGTAAAATGTTCATTTTTTCTTTCCACATTGCTTTAGTTCTCGTGACGCACCTGAAGGGTTAATAAGCTTCTTAAATGTGGTTTTGACCACCTTGAGGGGTGCAGTTTTTAGAATGGTGTCAGTTTTGTGTATTTTCTGTCATATTGACCCCCCAAAGTCACTTCAAATGTGAGGTGGTCCCTAAAAAAATGGTTTTCTAAATTTTGTTGGAAAAATGAGAAATCGCTGGTCAAATTTAACCCTTATAACGTCCTAACAAAAAAAATGTTGCTTCCAAAATTGTGCTGATGCAAAGTGGACATGTGGGAAATGTTATTTATCATTAGTATTTTGTGTGACACCACTCTCTGATTTAAGGACATACAAATTCAAAGTTGGAAAATAGCAATATTTTCTAAATTTCCGCCATATTTCCATTTTTTTCATAAATTAATGCAAGTCATATCTATTACATTTTACCACTAACATGAAGTACAATTTGTCACGAAAAAACATTCTCAGAATCAGTGGGATCAGTTGAAGTGTTCCAGAGTTCTAACCACATAAAGTGACATACTGTAGGTCAGAATTGTAAAAATTGGTTTGGTCATTAGGCAGCAAATTGGCTCTGTCACTAAGGGGTTAACTGATTTTTTAACTCAAAAATTGTTACAAGTCTTACAGAGAAATGCAGCACTCTTAAAATTGCTAAGATATTGGGGTGTAATAACAGAACTAACAAATGTTTGACTGCAAATTGTCAACAAGGTCGCAAAAAACACGTTGAGAATAAAAGTTGCCCATTCGCTGACAAAGATTTGAGACCAATTAAAGTTTAAGCGACCAGGAACCCATTATCCTTCATCTATTTTCCAGGAACCCATTATCCTCCAGTGCTGTCATATTCCAAAACTACAACCTCCATGGAGTATATACACATGCCAGAACTGATAACATGAAAAGACCATATTAATAGGAAATACTCTTTAAAGAGCAATATGGTAACCATAAGAAAGAAAAAAGAACTTACAATTCCCAAATGTAACTATTGATATAAGATAAGTAACAAATGCCATAAGGGGCAGTGCCCCTGAAGAAGCGGCAGCGAAACACGTGTTGGGGTATCCGAGCAGTGCCCAGTGCTGTCCAATGGGTGAGATATTACTTTATTCAGCATCTAGCCCTTCTCTGCTATACTTTCTTATACGTTACGGGTCGGTATTGTGGGTATTATAACACACTATACGTATAGAATAAGGAATAGGCTGGTTGTTACTATATGCAGCTCACCCATTTGTATACTTTTTTGCTGGGGTACTCATATGTATATATATTTTTCTAACAATAGTATATGGTGTCATTGGTAGAGTACCCTTGTGTTATGGATAGCCTGCCTCTGCCTGTTTGCATCGTCATATAACTTACCTGTCCAGTAATTTGGGGTTTTATTGTGTGTACTTATTTGCTTGTTTTTTGTATTGATGTGCTAATAAAGCTTTGTATACATTTTTCTAAAAAATGTTCTTATGGAATTTGTTACTTATCTTATATCAATAGTTACATTTGGGAATTGTAAGCTCTTTTTTCTTTCTTATGGTTACCAACCTCCATGGAAGCACAAGATGTTCAGTGTACAGAGACATGGTCGAGGTAAGGAAGGCTGAAAAAGGACCACCGCTAAAAACAAAGGCAAAAGAAGACAAAACGTTAAGGCTAGGCCAAGAAATATCTGAAGACAAATTTTTCAAAGGTTTTATGGACTGATGAGATGAGAGTGACTCTTGTCGGACCAGATGGATGGACCTGTGGCTGAAACAGTATTAGGCAGAAACCTCCACTACAACTCATGCCAGCAAAATGGAAGTGGGGTACTGCTATGGGCTGGTATTACTAAAAATGAACTCCCAAACTTACTGCCAGTTATTAAAAGACACTTTCTTTAAGCAAGTGGTACAGGAAAGTTTGAATCTTTCAAGAAAACCATGATTTTTTTTTTGTAGGACAATGCTCCATCGCATGCATCAAAGTACTTCACTGCTTGGCTAGCCTGTAAAGGCCTTAAGGATGAAAGAATAAGGACATTCCCCACTTCCTTACCTGATCTAAATCCTATTAAGAACTATTGGGCCCCTCTTCTTAAAGGGGAGATTTATAGAGAAGGAAAATAGTACACCTCTTTGAACAGTGTCTCCGAGGATGTGGTTGGTGCTACCAAAAAATATGATGGTCAGCACAATGGCTCAGTGGTTGGCACTGTAGCCTTGCAGCTATTGGTACTCTGATTTCTTGTCACACTCCAAAGGCATACTGAAAGACATCTAGATTGTGAGCCCCAATGGGGATAGTGCTGATAATATGTAAAGAGCTGCTAAATATGATGTCACTATATAAATGTGTAAAATATATAAATAAATCTTCAACAGATTAAGAAACTGACAAACTCCATGCATGTATATATTGCTCTTTTTTAAAATGAAAGAAGAGTATTTTTGGACATTTTGAGTTGCTTAGTTATCCTCACTTTAACAAATAAAAATAAACCATTGAGATGGGAACATTTATGTTTTTCATATAGTTGAATAATAATGCATCAGCCTAATACTTGCCCAATAATTATGCACACATAGATATCCTCCCTAGACAAAACCTCACTTTCTCAAAATATTCAGGTTTCAGTTTTATTAACCTGTTAGATTGACTGACAGCAATGTAGTTGGTCAATCACAAAATTACTAATCAAAAATATAAATTGCCTAATAATTCTTCACACAGTGTATGCAACAGAAACTTAGGTGAGAATTAATAATCCATTCCTTCCTCAAATTTTAAATATCAGTAGGACAGAAGCCACACATCATCAGGATAATGCTCTTTTATAGAAATTATAAAGGTGTACATGCAGAATTGTATTTGATAAATTATTGCGCCTTCATGTCTGTACTGTCTCATTAATACATTGTGACTAGTGTTGAGCGATACCGTCCGATACTTGAAAGTATCGGTATCGGCCGATACCGGCAAAGTATCGGATCCAATCCGATACCGATACCCGATACCAATACAAGTCAATGGGACTCAAGTATCGGACGGTATTCCTGATGGTTCCCAGGGTCTGAAGGAGAGGAAACTCTCCTTCAGGCCCTGGGATCCATATTAATGTGTAAAAGAAAGAATTAAAATAAAAAATATTGCTATACTCACCTCTCCGACGCAGCCTGGACCTCACCGAGGGAACCGGCAGCGTTGTTTGCTTAAAATTCGCGCTTTTCCTTCCTTACGTGAAGTCCCGGCTTGTGATTGGTCGCGTGCTGCCCATGTTCTGTCTTGTGATTGGTCGCGTCGCGGTCAATTTTAAAATGCGCGCGTGTCCAGCCTCCCCTGACGTCACGGCTTGTGATTGGTCGCGTCGCCCATGTGACCGCGACGCAACCAATCACAAGCCAGAACGTAATTTTAAAATCCTGAAGGACCTAAAATTACGTCACGGCTTGCTGTGATTGGTCGCGTCGCGGCCACATGGGCGGCACGCGACCAATCACAAGCCGGGACTTCACGTAAGGAAGGAAAAGCGAGAATTTTAAGCAAACAACGCTGCCGGTTCTCTCGCTGAGGTCCAGGCTGCGTCGGAGAGGTGAGTATAGCAATATTTTTTTATTTTAATTCTCTCTTTTACACATTTTTACATTAATGTTGTTTCGATACCGATACCCGATACCACAAAAGTATCGGATCTCGGTATCGGAATTCCGATACCCGCAAGTATCGGCCGATACCCGATACTTGCGGTATCGGAATGCTCAACACTAATTGTGACCGAATTATGTGCTAACTGATGCAATGTCTAAACAGTTGAGTTTGATAAAAGTCCCCTTAAAAACAGATATAAATAAGAACATGCTACCTATTTTAACACTCTTTAGAATGCACATTATTATGAGACACTCAGTTTCAATTGTGGACTCAGAAAGAGGACTTTATGAAGATCTAGCCATGGCCAAGTCAATTCCCAAGGAAGGGTTAAGGTAGGTTCTCATTAGCACTTCTAAAGAGCCTTGAGGAAATGTCTGAGCATTTGTTTTATAGACACAAATCTCTAGCAGATAGGCTCAAGTACATGGACTTTTAGAAGAGTTATTTAATGAGTACAACAATGTGCATATGTGTAGAAAGAGGTGCAAATCACTCATAATCATGTCATCCACTCCCAATTTGCATTCATTCAAGATTTCTCGTTTCACAGAACACAACTATATTTGACATTGATGAACATAATATTTACTTCAAAGAATAATGAATGAAGTGAAGTTTAAATTCATACTGAATTCTTTGCTGACTGGCTACAGACATTTTTACATACTCGTTTGAAGTGTGATGCTTCTCATATATCTAACTAAGCAAATTAATGACCATACAAAAATGATTGAAAAATAAATAAGCATTTACATGGTATCAACACAAGAATCTGCACTGATGTATTGGTGGAATATACGGTATGGTCATTCTACTATTCGATAAGACATTACCCATCTTTAGACAGTATGGTTAAAGAGAACCTGTCAGTATGATTATGTAAGTTAGTGTTAACTTGCAAAATCATGCTGACAGGTTAAGTTTAAATTAAAGTCAATTACCCATTAATCATTGCGAAGTTTTATCAACATCTTAATTTCTACCATAAGCTTTTCTTTCACAGTGCAAGTCTCTACATGCTGCAATAGACCAGATAGCAACATCATTTCCTTAAAGGGACCCCGTCATGTGCAAAAATGCTATTTAGCTGAAGGCATAAGGTTAATCTGCAGGTGAATAGCATTAAAATCCTGCCTGACCACCTTACGAAAAGCATGGCAACCGTGAGGAAATAAACTTATATCCTTCAAGGTGTCGCTTGCTTTCAGTCATAGGGGTGTGCACAGAGGGTTACAGTCATCCAAGTGGTGGCAGTAATCAATCCTTGGCAGTTTGACTGACAGCTCACTGTGCACATACATGCTTAGAACGTGCTGTCATAAAAAAGTGTCAGGAAGTGATTACTGCTGCTTCTCATAGTATTGCCTCACCAACACCAGAGCTCCTGCAACCCTCCAACCTACTGTCTCCTTCCCCACCATCCAGTAGAATGTAAGCCCACAAGGGCAGGGTCTTCTTCCCTCTGTATCAGTCAGTCATTGTTAGTTTGTTTACTCTAAGTGATATCTGTAATTTGTATGTAACCCCCTCATGTACAGCACCATGGAATCAATGCTGCTGTATAAATAAGTAATAATAATATTGTGAGCAGTGACCATAATCGCTCTGTGCTTGCCACTATGACTGAAAGCAAATATCTCTCAGGAAGATATAAACTAATTTCCTCCAAGTAGCCCTACTATCATTAAGGCAGCCAGGTAGAATTTTAACACTATTTACGTCTAGATTAACCCTATATATGCATGTAAATAGTATTTTTGCGCATTGCAGGTTCCCTTAAAAAAATCCCAATTACTGGTGCAGAAAACTAAGTTGTTTAAAGGAAACCTGTCAGCTGAATTTGGCGGGACAGGTTTGCGGTCATATGGGCGGGGTTTTTGGGTGTTTGATTCACCCTTTCCTTACCCGCTGGCTGCATGCTGGCCGCAATATTGAATTGAAGTTCATGCTGTGTCCTCCGTAGTACATGCCTGCACAAGGCAATATTGCCTTGCGCAAGCGTGTACTACGGAGGACACAGGATGAACTTCAATCCAATATTGCGGCCAGCATGCAGCCAGCGGGTAAGGAAAGGGTGAATCAAACACCCGAAAACCCCGCCCATATGACCGCAAACCTGTCCCGCCAAATTCAGCTGACAGGTTCCCTTTAAACATTCAGACTTCCTGGTCCAATCCATAACATCATACACATTCCAATGCAAAGTTTGCAATGTGAATCACTAAGGCCCCCTGGAAGTGGCTGCATGCCATAATAGAATTTATGTGCAGCAGCACTTAAAAGGTTAAACAAATATACATATTAGACAAGAAGCACTTCCCCCAAAACAAACTATATACAGATGTTCCATTTTGTAACTTGCATATTTTAAAAAAACATAAAAGTGGAAGATGTAAATGAATGTAGACCCCCTTGAGTTTTACCAAGTTTGGATCAATGTTATGGGTCTAAGCAATCTTGTCCGTCAGCTCTATAATCCTTAACATAAATTTGCACAGAACTTACTTATTTTCTTACCTTGCAATTTGCTCGGTGGAGAAGAACTTGACTGTGTGTGATGTGGAGACCCATGTGACATAAGTGGATTCATATTGTGTGGATGCGATGACCCTGTACTATAGGCATCCATGGCTAATTTCTGTCGAAAAGCTTCTTCTTTCCGCCTGTTTGCAAACCAATTGTAAACACGAACTTCTGTCACTAAATTTGATCCCAGGCCATGAGCCTTTGATGGTGATACTCCTCGTTGTAGACATTCTGCTCTGTAAAACATAAATCACAAGTATGATAAGAAAAAAAAGATAAGAAGAAATGTTTTCCTCTATGGTACTATTTTGGATCCTCTGTGGTACTTTCCTCTGTGGTACTTGCCAACCATTTGGACAAACACAAATTAAAAGTGTGTTAAGTATTAGATATGTGTATTTATTTATTCTGCTCGGCCTACAACCTGCAACAGTGACCCCATTCTTTCACATCTCCTGCAGTCTCTCTCACCAGTGGTCACTACTCACCTGACAAAAATATTTAACCTCTCTCTTTCTTCGGGTATCTTTCCCTCCTCATTTAAACATGCCATCATAACCCCTTTACTTAAAAAGCCATCCCTGGACCAGAACTGCACTGCTAACTACAGACCTTGTATAAAAAGGAGAAACAGGGAGCCTAGAGTACAAATATACAAAATTTTATTATTAAAATGTAGGACATAAAGCAAAAACAGAATAATAGAGATACCACGACAATACAAGAGAGGGAACAAAAAAGGAACTGCTCTATCTGTCCGCCACCCCAAAGCACTACATGTAATAACTGTAAATAGGCACAGATACAAGATGGAAAATGGTAAGTGCCAGTATCATATAAAGTGCTAAGAAAATGGGAGGCACAAAGCGCATGGTATAGAAGCACTGCTGTGTGGCTATATAGGAAAACAGTCTAAGGGCCAGTGCCCTGTATATTTATATAAAAGCCCGCCACACCGCAGTAATAAACAGAAGTGCCATGCTTACCAAGATTAAGGGAGGCGGATAGGAGAGGGTCCCACCGGTGGAGGAGCCCCTACAGACCTGTCTGACCTTTCCTTCATCTCTAATCTCCTGGAACGCTTGGTCAACTCCTGTCTAATCCGCTATCTCTCGGATAACTCTCTTCTCGACCCCTTACAATCTGGTTTCCGCTCTTTAAAACTCCACTGAAACTGCCCTCACTAAAGTCTCTAATGATCTAATAACAGCTAAATCCAAAGGTCACTGCTCCCTGCTGTTTCTCCTGGATCTCTCTGCCGCATTTGACACTCTGGATCACCAGCTCCTCCTCACTATGCTCCGCTCTATAGGCCTCAAGGACACAGCCCTCTCCTGGTTCTCTTCCTACCTCTCTGACCGCTCCTTCACTGTATCTTTTGCCGGCTCCTCTTCCTCTCCTTGTCCCCTTACTATCGGGGTTCCACAGGGCTCAGTCCTAAGTCCCATCCTCTTCTCTCTATACACTGCCCCTATTGGACAAACAATCAGCAGATTTGGGTTCCAGTATCATCTCTATGCTGATGACACTTAACCCCTTCACCCCCAAGGGTGGTTTGCACGTTAATGACCAGGCCAATTTTAACAATTCTGACCACTGTCCCTTTATGAGGTTATAACTCTGGAACTCTTCAACGGATCTTGGCGATTCTGACACTGTTTTCTCGTGACATATTGTACTTCATGTTAGTGGTAAAATTTATTCGATATAACTTGCATTTATTTGTGAAAAAAATGGAAATTTGGTGAAAATTTAGAAAATTTCGCAAATTTCCAACTTTGAATTTTTATGCCCTTAAATCACAGAGATATGTCACGCAAAATACTTAATAAGTAACATTCCCCACATGTCTACTTTACATCAGCACAATTTTGGAAACAAAATTTTTTTTTGTTAGGGAGTTATAAGGGTTAAAAGTTGACCAGAAATTTCTCATTTTTACAACACCATTTTTTTTTAGGGACCACATCTCATTTGAAGTCATTTTGAGGGGTCAATATGATAGAAAATAACCAAGTGTGACACCATTCTAAAAACTGCACCCCTCAAGGTGCTCAAAACCACATTCAAGAAGTTTATTAACCCTTCAGGTGTTTGACAGGAATTTTTGGAATGTTTAAATAAAAATGAACATTTAACTTTTTTTCACACAAAATTTATTTCAGCTCCAATTTGTTTTATTTTACCAAGGGTAACAGGAGAAAATGGACCCCAAAAGTTGTTGTACAATTTGTCCTGAGTACGATGATACCCAATATGTGGGGGTAAACCACTGTTTGGGTGCATGGCAGAGCTCGGAAGGAAAGGAGCGTCATTTTATTTTTCAATGCAAAATTGACTGGAATTGAGATGGGACGCCATGTTGGGTTTGGAGAGCCCCTCATGTGCCTAAACATTGAAAGCCCCCACAAGTGACACCATTTTGGAAAGTAGACCCCTTAAGGAACTTATCTAGATGTGTGGTGAGCACTTTGAACCAACAAGTGCTTCACAGAAGTTTATAATGCAGAGCCGTAAAAATAAAAAATCATATTTTTTCACAAAAGTGATCTTTTTGCCCCCAATTTTTTATTTTCCCAAGGGTAAGAGAAGAAATTAGACCACAAAAGTTGTTGTGCAATTTGTCCTGAGTACGACGATACCCCATATGTGGGGGTAAACCACTGTTTGGGCGCATAGCAGAGCTCGGAAGGGAAGGAGCGCCATTTTACTTTTCAATGCAAAATTGACTGGAATTAAGATGGGACGCCATGTTGCGTTTGGAGAGCCCCTGATGTGCCTATACATTGAAACTCCCCACAAGTGACAGCATTTTGGAAAGTAGACCCCTTAAGGAACTTATCTAGATGTGTTTTGAGAGCTTTTAACCCCCAAGTGTTTCACTACAGTTTATAACGCAGAGCCGTGAAAATAAAAATTCTTTTTTTTTTCACAAAAATTATTTTTTAGCCCCCAGTTTTGTATTTTCACAAGGGTAACAGGATAACTTGGACCCTAAAAGTTATTGTCCAATTTGTCCTGAGTAAGCTGATACCCCAAATGTGGGGGGGAACCACTGTTTGGGCGCCTGGCAGAGCTCGGAAGGGAAGGAGCGCCATTTGGAATGCAGACTTAGATGGATTGGTCTGCAGGCGTCACGTTGCATTTGCAGAGCCCCTGATGTACCCAAACAGTACAAACCCCCCACAAGTGACCCCATATTGGAAACTAGACCTCCCAAGGAACTTATCTAGATGTGTTGTGAGAACTTTGAACCCCCAAGTGTTTCACTACAGTTTATAACGCATAGCCGTGCAAATAAAAAATATTTTTTTTTCCACAAAAATGATTTTTTAGCCCCCAGTTTTGTATTTTCACAAGGGTAACAGGATAAATTGGACACCAAAAGTTGTTGTCCAATTTGTCCTGAGTACGCTGATACCCCATATGTGAGGGAGAACCAGTGTTTGGGCGCATGGCAGAGCTCGGAAAGGAAGGAGCGCCATTTGGAATGCAGACTTAGATGGATTGGTCTGCAGGCGTCACGTTGCATTTACAGAGCCCCTGATATACCCAAACAGTAGAAACCCCCCACAAGTGACCCCATATTGGAAACTAGACCTCCTAAGGAACTTATCTAGATGTGTTGTGAGAACTTTGAACCCCCAAGTATTTCACTACAGTTTACAACGCAGAGCCGTGAAAATAAAAAATCCTTTTTTTTTCCCACAAAAATGATTTTTAGCCCCCCAAATTTTTATTTTCCCAAGGATAACAAGAGAACTTTGACCACAAATGTTGTTGTACAATTTGTCCTGAGTACTCTGATACCCCATATGTTGGGGTAAACCCCTGTTTGGGCGCACAGGAGAGCTCGGAAGGGAAGGAGCACTGTTTTACTTTTTCAACGCAGAATTGGCTGGAATTGAGATCGGACGCCATGTCGCGTTTGGAGAGCCCCTGATGTGCCTAAACAGTGGAAACACCCCAATTCTACCTGAAACCCTAATCCAAACACACCCCTAACCCTAATCCCAACAGTAACCCTAACCACACCCCTAACCCTGACACACCCCTAACTCTAATCCCAACCCTAATCCCAACCGTAAATATAATCCAAACCCTAACCCTAACTTTAGCCCCAACCCTAACCCTAACTTTAGCCCCAACCCTAACCCTAACTTTAGCCCCAACCCGAGCCCCAACCCTAGCCCTAACCCTACCCCTAGCTCTAACCCTAACCCTAGCCCTAACCCTAGCTCTAACCCTAGCCCTAACTCTAACCCTAGCCCTAACCCTAGCTCTAACCCTAGCCCTAACCCTAGCCCTAACCCTAACCCTAACCCTAACCCTAACCCTAACCCTAGCCCTAACCCTAACTCTAACCCTAACTCTAACCTTAACCCTAACTCTAACCCTAACCCTAGCCATAATGGGAAAATGGAAATAAATACATTTTTTAAAATGTTTTATTTTTCGCTAACTAAGGGGGTGATGAAGGGGGGTTTGATTTACTTTTATAGCGGGTTTTTAAGCGGATTTTTATGATTGGCAGCCGTCACACACTGAAAGACGCGTTTTATTGCAAAAAATATTTTTTGCGTTACCACATTTTGAGACCTATAATTTTTCCATATTTTGGTCCACAGAGTCATGTGAGGTCTTGTTTTTTGCGGGACGAGTTACCGTTTTTATTGGTAACATTTTCGGACACGTGACAGTTTTTGATCACTTTTTATTTCGATTTTTGTGAGGCAGAATGACCAAAAACCAGCTATTCATGAATTTCTTTTGGGGGAGGCGTTTATACCGTTCCACGTTTGGTAAAATTGATAAAGCAGTTTTATTCTTCGGGTCAGTACGATTACAGCGATATCTCATTTATATCATTTTTTTATGTTTTGGCGCTTTTATACGATAAAAGCTATTTTATAGAAAAAATAATTATTTTGGCATCACTTTATTCTGAGGACTATAACTTTTTTATTTTTTTGCTTATGATGCTGTATGGCGGCTCATTTTTTGCAGGACAAGATGACGTTTTCAGTGGTACCATGGTTATTTATATCCGTCTTTTTGATCGCGTGTTATTCCACTTTTTGCTCGGCGGTATGATAATAAAGCGTTGTTTTTTGGTTTGTTTTTGTTTTGTTTTTTTCTTACGGTGTTCACTGAAGGGGTTAACTAGTGGGACAGTTTTATAGGTTGGGTCATTACGGATGCGGCGATACCAAATATGTGTACTTTTATTGTTTTTTTTGATAAAGAAATGTATTTATGGGAATAATATTTTTTTTTTCTTTATTTAGGATTTTTTTTTTTTTTTTTTTTTTTACACTTGTGGAAATTTTTTTTTTTACTTTTATACTTTGTCCCAGGGGGGGACATCACAGATCGCCCACCTGACAGTTTGCACAGCACACTGTCAGATGGGCGATCTTACTTTCATCGGAGCAGGCTGCTCTGCAGCCGGCTCCGTACCCTGACCCGGAAGTACTCCCTGCAGGACCCGGATGCAGCCCCGCGGCCATTTTGGATCCGGGGCCTGCAGGGAGAAGACGCTTGGTACAAGGTGAGTACATCACCTTGTACCGATCGTCTCAGGGAAGCTGGCAGGGAGCCCCCTCCCTGCACGATGCTTCCCTGTACCGCCGGTGCACCGCGATCATGTTTGATCGCGGTGTGCCGGGGGTTAATAGGCCGGGGGCGGTCCGTGACCGCTCCTGGCACATAGTGCCGGATGTCAGCTGCGATAGGCAGCTGACACCCGGCCGCGATCGGCCGCGCTCCCCCCGTGAGCGCGGCCGATCGCATATGACATACTATCCCGTCGGTGGTCATACGGGCCCACCCCACCTCGACGGGATAGTACGTCAGATGTCAGAAAGGGGTTAATTATACACTTCTTCCTCTAACATCACCCCTACCCTAATTCAAAATACCAAGGATTGTCTGTCTGCTGTCTCTAATCATGTCACCCCTCTATCTGAAACTAAATCTCTCCAAAACCGAACTTCTTGTGTTTCTCCCCTGTACTTACCTCACTCTACCTAACATCAAAATAACCCTGGAGGGTTCAACCATAACTCCCAAGCAGCATGCTCACTGTCTTGGGGTCATATTCGACACCGAACTTTCCTTTACACCCTATATCCGATCACTCACTTGCTCTTGTCACCTGCATCTTAAAAACGTCTCCAAAATCTGACCTTTTCTCACCTTTGAAACTGCTAAGACTCTTACTGTCGCTCTTATTCATTCTCGTCTGAACTACTGCAACTCTCTTCTGATCGGTCTCCCTCTTACCAAACTTTCTCCTCTCCAATCCATCTTGAATGCGGCAGCCAGGGTCATATTTCTGTCCAGCCGCTTCACTGATACCTCTATCTTGTTCCAGTCATTATACTAGCTACCCATTCGCTACAGGGTCCAATATAAACTCATCTCTCTCACCCACAAAGCTCTCCACTGTTCTGCACCGCCTTATATCTCCTCTCTCATCTCTGTCTATTGCCATACACGTGCCCTCCATTCTACAAATGACCTCGCACCTCCGTCTCCAAGACTTCTCTCGTGCTGCTCCAGCTCTCTGGAATGCACTTCCCCAGACGATCAGGCTGATACCTAGCCCGGACCTATTCAAGCGCACCTTGAAAACCCATCTCTTCAAACAAGCCTACCACATCAACTACTCAGTAAACTAACTTTGCCCTGTTCCCTCCTTCCAAATATTATTCTGAATCTGCACCCTACTATTCATCCACACCATCCATGCACACGATAACTGCACTTGATACTTGACTATTACACTTAAACACACGGGCTGATGACCGGATCAAGCCGCTTTATGTGAAAATCTCTATTTACTATAATTGCCAGACCTGAAATAACAAGCACTTTTCACCTATTGTGTCCCCCCATTTCCTTGTAGATTGTAAGTTTGCGAGCAGGGACCTCACCCCTAATGTCACTGTTTAAACTGTCTTAACTTGTATTGAATTTATTGTCTGTACATGGCCCCGCTAAATTGTAAAGTGCTGCGGAATATGTTAGCGCTATATAAATAAAAATTATTATTATTATTATTTTTAACTGTACATTTTGTTGCAGGTTTCAACTAGAATTAAAATACAAGAAAAATCAAAGCCATTTTAACCCCTTCACCATCAAGCCTGTTTTCACCTTCATGACGAGGCCAAATTTTACAATTCTGTCAATTTACTCTGGAATGCATCAATGGATCACACTGATTCTGCAATGTTTTTTTCCTGATATATTGTACTTCATGATAGTGGTACATTTTATTTGATATGACTTACATTTAGGTTATATGCACACGTTCAGGTTTTTTTGCGTTTTTTTCACGTTTTTTGGAGATAAAACTGCTATAAAAACTCATTAAAAACGCATACATTATGCATCCTATCATTTAGAATGCATTCTGCATGTTTTGTGCACATGGTGCGTTTTTTTCCGTGAAAAAAAACCCATTGCGGTAAAAAAAGTAGCATGTTCATTAATTTTGCGGATTTTCAGCGTTTTTTCCGCAATTCTATGCATTTGGAAAAAAAAACAGCACAAAAAACGCGTAAAAAACGCATGAAAAAACGTGAAAAAAACGCATGCGGATTTCTGGCAGAAATGCCGTTTTTTGTCAGGAAAATTTCTGCTAGAAATCCTGACGTGTGCACATAGCCTTATTAGTGAAAAAATAATAAATTTGGTGAAAAAATTTCAAACTTTTAATTTTATGCCCTTAAATCAGAGTTATGGCACAGAAAATAGTTAAGAAATAGAATTTCCCACATGTCTACTTTACATCAGTACAATCTTTGAAATATTTTTTTTTTTAGGAAATAGAAGATTTAAAAGTTGATCAGCAATTTCTCCTTTTTACAACAAAATTTACCAAACCATTTTTTTGTAAAGACCACATCACATTTGAAGTGACTGAGAGGCCTATATGACAGACACTACCCAAAAGTGACACCATTCTAAAAACTGCACCTCATTCATGAAGTTTATTAACCCTTCAGGTGCTTCACAGGAATTAATGGAATGTAGAAGGAAAAAATTAACATTTAACTTTTTTCACAAAAATTTTACTTTAGACCCAAATTTTTATTTTCACAATGATAACAGGAGAAAAGGTAAAAACCTTGTTTTGGCACTTAAATACAATAAAAACTATTTTATAGAAAAAAAAATCATTTTCGCATTGCTTATTCTGACAGCTATAAGTTTTTATTTTTCCTCTGAGGGAGATGTATGGCAGCTTGTTTTTGCAGAACAAGATACTGTTTCCATTGATACCATTTTTATTTAAATTTGTTTTTTGTTATCGTGTTTTATTCCACTTTTTGGTCATCGGTTTCATGATAAAGAATTGTTTTTTGCCTCTTTTTTTTACCGGGGTTCACTGAAGGAGTTAACTAGTGGGACAGTTTTATAAGTTTATACTTGAAAGAAGAAAAACGGCAGCACTCACCAATCTTCACATACAGGTTCCTTTATTGTGACAAGTCTTCATGGCACGGGGGTGTATTTACATAGGAAAGTGGCAGCTGAACGACGGCCGTTTCGCGCCCACCCGGCGCTTCAACGGGTTCAATGGGTGGACGGATGTGACGCCTGAAGTAGCGAGCACCACCGGCGCTACTCCCCCACACCTACCTCCGTCCTCCCACGGTACAAAACTTATTAAAAACAATTAAAAACAATACCAACGAGTACAGGCATGAACAATAATCCGTACAGTTATTAAGCGCTCCAACATTATAAAGTTTTTGCAGCGCGGCTAGCATACCAAGTCTGCTATCCTTCTGAAGCTATTCCAGACAACTCGGATCCTTATGTGATCATCCACCCTGCTGCAGTTCTCCATACATAACAGCAAGGTACAACGTACTAGAGATACTACTCTCAAATACCCCATTCTGGCTACTAAAGGCTCATAAGCTGTTCCTGGACCAACACTCTCCAGGTCATATCACAGGCATAAACAGACATTATGCAACGGCCAATACTCATATACCGATCACAAAAATATTGACATATCGATTTTGTCATTTAGTCCTGCAGGGCCCATGGCTCCTGTCCGCATGATCCACATCGCTTCACGTCTTAACAAGTCATTATGATGGTCACCCCCTCTTTTAGACATCTTAACCTGTTCTATGCCTGCAAACGTCATTACCTCCGTATTCCCTCCATGCATATCACGTATGTGGCCAATGAGTCTAGGTACTCCCTTTCCTGTGGTGACGGATCTACAGTGCTCTCTGAAACGTATATATAAACATCGGATAGTCTTACCCAAATAGTATCGTCCGCACGGGCACCACACCACATAGACCACGTTTTTCGTTTGGCACATGATGAACTGCATCACCTTATGTTCGACCGGTCCAATGTGTAAAATTCTATCAGTCATATGCTGCCTACAGTATGTGCAGTGCCCGCACCGGTAGTTCCCCATCGGGGTATTGCGCCCCAGCCAACTATTGGTCCTATTATCTACAATGCGGTTTTGTACCAATATGTCTCTTACTCTTGTACTCCTTCTATTTGAAATTAAGGGACCTCTGGCCACCACATCGGCTAGCTCCCTATCCCTGTCCAGTAGATGCCAATTTTTCTTAATAGCAGCCCTGATCTGTCGGTCCATGGGGCCATACTGGAAACAGAACGTAAATCTTTTATCAATAGAGTTATGTACCTCGTTTGCTCGGTTGTCTCTACTACACATTTTCCTCTGTGCATCCTGCCAAATATGGTTAGGGTATGCTCTATACTTTAATCTCTGTTCCAATTCTAATGCTTGCGCTTCAAACCCCTCTCGTGTGCTGTTAGCCCTACTGGTTCGTACTAGCTGACCATAAGGTAGTGACCGCTTGGTGTGGCCTGGATGGTAACTATTAAAGTGCATCAGTGCATTGGTGGATACCGGTTTCCGATACAAAGAGGTACTGACTTCCCCGTCTACTATATCAACTGACACATCCAAGAATTCTAAATGTGATCCCCCAAAGGTTGATGTAAATGACATACCCATGGCATTATCATTCAGGTAAGTAACAAAGTGTCCAAAAATGTCCTGTGGCCCATCCCACACGAAAAAACATATCATCGACGTACCGTAGGTACATCCTGATATGTTTAAAGTAGGGATTCTGGTGGGAATACATATATATCTCCTCAAAGTGGCCCAAATACAGGTTAGCGAAAGTACAAGCTGCCGGAGTCCCCATTGCCGTGCCGACTACCTGCAGGTACCAGAGGTCCAGAAACGTAAATGCATTGTGTCAAAATAAATCTGAGGCTATCACAAATAAAATCTGTAGTACCGTGCTCCATTCGTATGGTTTCTAAAATCTGGCGTATCGATTTCACTCCTTGTACTTGTGGAATCCGCGTATAAAGATTAACTACGTCTACCGACGCCAGCCTAAAGGCTGGCTGCCAGGTAAATTGATGAACGTGCTGCAAAAAGGCACTTGTATCTTTAATGTACAACGGAATATGTTCCAATAAGGGATGTAACAACCAGTCTATGTACCTAGAGAGCGGTTCTGTAAGGGACCCCACCCCCGACACAATCGGTCGGCCCGGTGGTTCCGTGATAGCCTTATGAATTTTAGGGACATGGTACCAGTGCGGCTTCTTGGGGAACTCCGGCAGCAACTTCTCCGCTTTACCGATTGGCAGAATGTTAGTCTCTACTGCTTTTCTTAGCAGCGTTCTTAATTCACTTTAAAACTTGTTGGTGGGATCACCCGGCAGCTTCCTGTAAGTGTTCTCATCAGCCAATTGTCTATGAGCCTCCTTAATGTACATATCCTTTGGTATTAAAACTGTTTTGCCCCCCTTGTCAGCAAGTCGAACTACGGTGTCTCTCCATCCCCTTTATCTCTTTTAAAGCCTTGCTTTCTTCTGCTGTAAGGTTCGCTGGTGCTTTGGGGTAAATCAGGGCCTCTACATCTTTGATGACCTGAGTCTCGAATAAATCTATGACGATCCCGGGGGACACTGGAGGCATGTACCTAGATGCGATCCCCCCTGTGAAAGGTGTTATAGGTGCTGTTTGACGCATAGGGGCACGATGCACCTCTTCCGTCAGGCTCAGTAGTAACTCTGCCTCGTTATAGGTGTCCGCTAGTGTGTGCAGCCCCGCCCCTGCCATAAAACCTAGGGGTCCTATTTCGCATGGTCGTTCACCCTCCAAAATGTTCTGAGCTGATGGACTATTGCGAAAATGTTTATATAAGTGGATTTTACGGATGGATTTAAATAGATCAATTTTAAACTCTGTCAGGTCGAAATCTTTGGGGATGCAATAATTCAAACCCTTTGCTAGCAAAGAAAGGTGCGCAGTTCTAGACTCGGCACACCGCGAGACTGTTGAACCACAGCAACCATATACCCAGTATTGTATCAGGATTGATCTGTGACGATCATGGAGGCAGAAGCTGGACCCGTACGTACAGGTTTACAAGCCGGCCGGGTGGATGTGAGTAATTATTTTAAGGAATGTGAGCAAGCCGATGAGGTACACACCTTGAGTACAAAGGCATTGGAGCATAAACTGTTGAATTTATCTGAAAGAGAAGTGAAACTGTTCTGGACCAACAACTCCCTAACCTCGTATGTTGAAAGCGGAAGGGTCCCACAGGGATTGAGGGTCTGGAAGGATATATCGCATTTCTCTAATGAGCCCAATTTTCGAACACAATGGGAGCAGATTATGTTAAAGTGTTCGCAGGAGTTGTTACAGTTGGTGTTAAAATCAAATATCCAGAATTACGAGTCTATTGAAGCTGATATTCAAAAAACACAGACAGAGCTGCAGACAAGACTCACGGATAGTTAGTGGACACAGTTAAACAAAAAATTGGAGACTAAACTTATTCCCATACAGGCTGATATAAAGCAGAAGAAGCGTGATAAATTCATATGGGACAAAAAAAAGACTTTGAACTGGGACAGGTGTTTACGTGGTATAGGCAACAAAGAGCCGAAGGGAAATTCAGTAACGACTCTGATAGATCCGGTCGACAGAAAAGGAAGTTTTGGAGATGCAACACCCTCCAAAGGAGAGATTACGTTACCACGGAGTCAGACTCGAGTCAGAGTGAAGGGGCGATTGCCTCAGAGAGTCTGGCAGAAGGACCTATTCCAGCAGGTATTACCGCGATGGATCTCCCTTTAGGAGGAGAAGGACGCGCCGAGGAGGCAAGAGGAAACAGATTTGCGCAAGAACGCAAGAGGAAATATGTGTTGTGGAGGCAGAGGTGATGAAGGAACTCCACGAGCAACATGTAGTTAATTTGACCAATCATACATTAAATACTGCGCACCTTTCTTTGCTAGCAAAGGGTTTGAATTATTGCATCCCCAAAGATTTCGACCTGACAGAGTTTAAAATTGATCTATTTAAATCCATCCGTAAAATCCACTGATATAAATATTTTCGCAATAGTCCATCAGCTCAGAACATTTTGGAGGGTGAACGACCATGTGAAATAGGACCCCTAGGTTTTATTGCAGGGGCGGGGCTGCACACACTAGCGGACACCTATAACGAGGCAGAGTTACTACTGAGCCTGACGGAAGAGGTGCATCGCGCCCCTATGCGTCAAACAGCACCTATAACACCTTTCACAGGGGGGATCACATCTAGGTACATGCCTCCAGTGTCCCCCGGGAACATAGATTTATTCGAGACTCAGGTCATCAAAGACGTAGAGGCCCTGATTTACCCCAAAGCACCAGCGAACCATACAGCAAGAAAGCAAGGCTTTAAAAGAGATAAGGGGATGGAGAGACACCGTAGTTCGACCTGCTGACAAGGGGGGCAAAACAGTTTTAATACCAAAGGATATGTACATTAAGGAGGCTCATAGACAATTGGCTGATGAGAACACTTACAGGAAGCTGCCGGGTGATCCCACCAACAAGTTTAAAAGTGAATTAAGAACGCTGCTAAGAAAAGCAGAAGAGACTAACATTCTGCCAATCGGTAAAGCGGAGAAGTTGCTGCCGGAGTTCCCCAAGAAGCCGCACTGCTACCATGTCCCTAAAATTCATAAGGCTATCACGGAACCACCGGGCCGACCGATTGTGTCGGGGGTGGAGTCCCTTACAGAACTGCTCTCTAGGTACATAGACTGGTTGTTACGTCCCTTATTGGAACATATTCCGTCGTACATTAAAGATACAAGTGCCTTTTTGCAGCACGTTCATCAATTTACCTGGCAGCCAACCTTTAGGCTGGCGTCGGTAGACGTAGTTAATCTTTATGTGCGGATTCCACAAGAACAAGGAGTGAAATCGATATGACAGATTTTAGAAACCATACGAATGGAGCACGGTACTACAGATTTTATTTGTGATAGCCTCAGATTTATTTTGACACATAATGCATTTACGTTTCTGGACCTCTGGTACCTGCAGGTAGTCGGCATGGCAATGGGGACTCCGGCAGCTTGTACTTTCGCTAACCTGTATTTGGGCCACTTTGAGGAGATATATATGTATTCCCACCAGAATCCCTACTTTAAACATATCAGGATGTACCTACGGTACGTCGATGATATGTTTTTTCGTGTGGGATGCGCCACAGGACATTTTTGGACACTTTGTTACTTACCTGAATGATAATGCCATGGGTATGTCATTTACATCAACCTTTGGGGGATCACATTTAGAATTCTTGGATGTGTCAGTTGATATAGTAGACGGGGAAGTCAGTACCTCTTTGTATCGGAAACCGGTATCCACCAATGCACTGATGCACTTTAATAGTTACCATCCAGGCCACACTTAGCGGTCACTACCTTATGGTCAGCTAGTACGAACCAGTAGGGCTAACAGCACATGAGAGGGGTTTGAAGCGCAAGCATTAGAATTGGAACAGAGATTAAAGTATAGAGGATACCCTAACCATATTTGGCAGGATGCACGGAGGAAAATGTGTAGTAGAGACAACCGAGCAAACGAGGTACATAACTCTATTGATAAAAGATTTACGTTCTGTTTCCAGTATGGCCCCATGGACCGACAGATCAGGGCTGCTATTAAGAAAAATTGGCATCTACTGGACAGGGATAGGGAGCTAGCCGAAGTGGTGGCCAGAGGTCCCTTAATTTCAAATAGGAGTACAAGAGTAAGAGACATATTGGTACAAAACCGCATTGTAGATAATAGGACCAATAGTTGGCTGGGGCGCAATACCCCGATGGGGAACTACCGGTGCGGGCACTGCACATACTGTAGGCAGCATATGACTGATAGAATTTTACACATTGGACCGGTCGAACATAAGGTGATGCAGTTCATCACGTGCCAAACGAAAAACGTGGTCTATGTGGTGTGGTGCCCGTGCGGATGATACTATTTGGGTAAGACTATCCGATGTTCATATCTACGTTTCAGAGAGCACTGTAGATCCGTCACCGCAGGGAAGGGAGTACCTAGACTCATTGGCCACATACGTGATATGCATGGAGGGAATGCGGAGGTAATGACGTTTGCAGGCATAGAACAGGTTAAGATGTCTAAAAGAGGGGGTGACCATCATAATGACTTGTTAAGACGTAAAGCGATGTGGATCATGCGGACAGGAGCCATGGGCCCTGCAGGACTAAATGACAAAATCGATATGTCAATATTTTTGTGATCGGTATATGAGTATTGGCCGGGGCATAATGTCTGTTTACGCCTGTGATATGACCTGGAGAGTGTTGGTCCAGGAACAGCTTATGAGCCTTTAGTAGCCAGAATGGGGTATTTGAGAGTAGTATCTCTAGTACGTTGTACCTTGCTGTTATGTATGGGGAACTGCAGCAGGGTGGATGATCACATAAGGATCCGAGTTGTCTGGAATAGCTTCAGAAGGATAGCAGACTTGGTATGTTAGCCGCGCTGCAAAAACTTTATAATGTTGGAGCGCTTAATAACTATACGGATTATTGTTCATGCCTGCACTCGTTAGTATTGTTTTTAATTGTTTTTAATAAGTTTTGTACCGTGGGAGGATGGAGGTTGGCGTGGGGGAGTAGCGCCGGTGGTGCTCGCTACTTCAGGCGTCACATCCGTCCACCCATTGAACCCGTTGAAGTGCCAGGTGGGCGCGAAACGGCCGTCGTTCAGCTGCCACTTTCCTATGTAAATACACCCCCGTGCCGTGAAGACTTGTCACAATAAAGGAACCTGTATGCGAAGATTGGTGAGTGCTGCCGTTTTTCTTCTTTCAAGTATCTACGATAGTTGATTTTCTGGCTGGAGCACCCGAGATCTACGGGCTGGCTATGGTTTGACAGCTTGAACTGTTCACGGTCTGCTGAAGCGGTGGTGCGGTCAGCTGTTTTCTATTTCATTCAGTTTTATAAGTTTGTTTTTGTGAGTACAATAATTTTATTATTATTATTATTATTATTATTATTATTATTATTATTATTATTTTGTGGGGGGGTTTACAATTTTTATTTTTTTTACTTGTTTACTTGGTCCTGCTGTGGGATTTCACTTTTTTCCATTTCATCGCCTCTGATTGCTTTTAAAGCATAGCAAAGTACATGCATTTCTATGCTTTATAAACTGCCAGTGATGCACTGACATACAAGCTTCATGCACCATGCTCTGAGCATGGTGTAAGAAGTTTGTGAGGTCTGGTGACTCGGATGTTGTCATAACGACATCATGTCACCATGGCAACAAGATGACATCAGGTCACCATGGCAACAATCGACCCCACAAAATGACGTTGTGGGGGCGGCTATTGGAGAGCAGATCTCTATGTAATAAATAAATAATTTTTATATAGCACTAACATATTCTGCAGCACTTTACCGACATTATCATCGCTGTCCCCAATGGTGCTCACAATCTAAATTCCCTTTCAGTATGTCTTTGGAATGTGGGAGGAAACCCACGCAAACACAGAGAGAACATACAAACTCTTTTGCAGATGTTGTCCTTGGTGGGATTAGAACCCAGGACTCCAGCGCTGCAAGGCTGCTGTGCTAACCACTAAGCCACCGTGCTGCCCAAAAAGCTCATGTTAAAATCGCATTGTAAAATACAACTGTAAACATCGTTTTAACCCCTTCACCCCCAAGGGTGGTTTGCACGTTAATGACCGGGCCAATTTTTACAATTCTGACCACTGTCCCTTTATGAGGTTATAACTCTGGAACGCTTCAACGGATCCCAGTGATTCTGACAATGTTTTCTCGTGACATATTGTACTTCATGATAGTGGTAAAAATTCTGTGATAGTACCTGCGCTTATTTGTGAAAAAAATGGAAATTTGGCGAAAATTTTGAAAATTTCGCAATTTTCCAACTTTGAATTTTTATGCAATTAAATCACAGAGATATGTCACACAAAATACTTAATAGGTAACATTTCCCACATGTCTACTTTACATCAGCACAATTTTGGAACCAAAATTTTTTTTTGTTAGGGAGTTATAAGAGTTAAAAGTTGACCAGCAATTTCTCATTTTTACAACACCATTTTTTTTAGGGACCACATCTCATTTGAAGTCATTTTGAGGGGTCTATATGATAGAAAATACCCAAGTGTGACACCATTCTAAAAACTGCACCCCTCAAGGTGCTCAAAACCATATTCAAGAAGTTTATTAACCCTTCTGGTGCTTCACAGGAATTTTTGGAATGTTTAAATAAAAATGAACATTTAACTTTTTTTCACAAAAAATTTACTTCAGCTCCAATTTGTTTTATTTTACCAAGGGTAACAGGAGAAAATGGACCCCAAAAGTTGTTGTACAATTTGTCCTGAGTACGCCGATACCCCATGTGTGGGGGTAAACCACTGTTTGGGCGCATGACAGAGCTCGGAAGCGAAGGAGTGCCATTTGACTTTTCAATGCAAAATTGACTGGAATTGAGATGGGACGCCATGTTGCGTTTGGGGAGCCCCTGATGTGCCTAAACATTGAAACCCCCCACAAGTGACACCATTTTGGAAAGTAGACCCCCTAAGGAACTTATCTAGTGGTGTGGTGAGCACTTTGACCCACCAAGTGCTTCACAGAAGTTTATAATGCAGAACCGTAAAAATAAAAAATCATATTTTTTCACAAAAATTATCTTTTCACCCCCAATTTTTTATTTTCCCAAGGGTAAGAGAAGAAATTGGACCCAAAAAGTTGTTGTACAATTTGTACTGAGTACGCTGATACCCCATATGTGGGGGTAAACCACTGTTTGGGCGCATGGGAGACCTCGGAAGGGAAGGAGCACCGTTTGACTTTTCAATGCAAAATTGACAGGAATTGAGATGGGACGCCATGTTGCGTTTGGAGAGCCACTGATGTGCCTAAACATTGAAACCCCCCACAAGTGACACCATTTTGGAAAGTAGACCCCCTAAGGAACTTAGCTAGATGTGTTTTGAGCGCTTTGACCCACCAACGGCTTCACAGAAGTTTATAATGCAGAGCCGTAAAAATAAAACAAAATTTTTTTCCCACAAAAATTATTTTTTTAGCCCCCAGTTTTGTATTTTCCCGAGGGTAGCAGGAGAAATTGGACCCCAAAATTTGTTGTCCAAGTTGTCCTGAGTGCGATGATACACCATATGTGGGGAGAACCACTGTTTTGGCGCATGGGAGGGCTTGGAAAGGAAGGAGCGTCATTTGGAATGCATTCTTAGATGGAATGGTCTGCAGGTGTCACATTGCGTTTGCAGAGCCCCTAATGCACCTAAACAGTAGAAACCCCCCACAAGTGACACCATTTTGGAAAGTAGACCCCCTAAGGAACTTATCTAGATGTGTGGTGAGCGCTTTGACCCACCAAGGGCTTCACAGAAGTTTATAATGCAGAGCCGTAAAAATAAAACAAAAATTTTTTCCCACAAAAATTATTTTTTAGCCCCCAGTTTTGTATTTTCCCGAGGGTAACAGGAGAAATTGGACCCCAAAAGTTGTTGTCCAATTTGTCCTGAGTGCGCTGATACCCCACATGTGGGGGGGAACCACCGTTTGGACGCATGGAAGGGCTCGGAAGGGAAGGAGCGCCATTTGGAATGCAGACTTAGATGGAATGGTCTGCAGGCGTCACATTGCGTTTGCAGAGCCCCTAATGTACCTAAACAGTAGAAGCCCCGCACAAGTGACCCCATTTTCGAAACTAGACCCCCCAAGGAACTTATCTAGATGTGTTGTAAGAACTTTGAACCCCCAAGTGTTTCACTACAGTTTATACAGTTTATAACGCAGAGCCGTGAAAATAAAAAATCCTTTTTTTTCCCACAAAAATTATTTTTTAGCCCCCAGTTTTGTATTTTCCCAGGGGTAACAGGAGAAATTGGACCCCAAAGGTTGTTGTCCTATTTGTCCTGAGTACGCTGATACCCCATATGTTGGGGTAAACCCCTGTTTGGGCACACGGGAGAGCTCGGAAGGGAAGGAGCACTGTTTTACTTTTTCAACGCAGAATTGGCTGGAATTGAGATCGGACGCCATGTCGCGTTTGGAGAGCCCCTGATGTGCCGAAACAGTGGAAAACCCCCAATTATAACTTAAACCCTAATCCAAACACACCCCTAACCCTAATCCCAACAGTAACCCTAACCACACCTCTAACCCTGACACACCCCTAACCCTAATCCCAACCCTATTCCCAACCGTAAATGTAATCTAAACCCTAACCGTAATTTTAGCCCCAACCCTAACCCTAACTTTAGCCCCAACCCTAACTGTAGCCTTAACCCTAGCCCTAACCCTAGCCCTAACCCTAGCCCCAACCCTAGCCCTAACCCTAGCCCTAACCCTAGACCTAGCCCTAACCTTAGCCCTAACCCTAGCCCTAACCCTAGCCCTAACCCTAGCTGTCATGATCTCAATGGCAAGAGATCATAGCATAAGCATATATAGGAACTAGCTCTTGGAAGATGGGAACTGAGCTGACCATGAACTAAACCTAACACACAACTAGCAGTGGCCGGGTAGCATGCCTACGTTGATTCTAGATGCCCAGCACCAGCCGGAGGACTAAATAATGCTAGCAGAGGAAAATATTAGTCCTAGCTCACCTCTAGAGAAATACCCCAAAAGGAGACAGAGGCCCCCCACATGTATTGACGGTGAATTAAGATGAAATAACAAACGTAGTATGAAAATAGGTTTAGCAAATTTGAGGTCCACTTACTACATAGCAGAAGACAGAAAGGACACTTTCATGGTCAGCTGAAAACCCTAATCAAAAACACCATCCAGAAATTACTTTAAAACTCTGGCATTAACTCATAACACCAGAGTGGCAATTCCTGTTCACAAGAGCTTTCCAGACACAGTAACGAAACTACAGCTGTGAACTGGAACCAAAATGCAAAAACAAACATGGACAAGAGTCCAACTTATCTAGTAGTTGTCTAGGAGCAGGAACAAGCACAGAGAGGCTTCTGATAACATTGTTGACCGGCAAGAAACTAACAGAGCAGCAAGGTTATATAGCGACTCCCACATCTTGATGGGAACAGGTGAACAGAGAAGATGAAGACACCAGTTCAATTCCACCAGTAGCCACCGGGGGAGCCCCGAATCCAAATTCACAACAGTACCCCCCCCTCAAGGAGGGGGCACCGAACCCTCACCAGAACCACCAGGGCGATCAGGATGGGCCCTATGAAAGGCACGAACCAGATCAGAGGCATGAACATCAGATGCATTCACCCAAGAATTATCCTCCTGGCCGTATCCCTTCCACTTGACCAGATACTGGAGTCTCCGTCTGGAAACACGAGAGTCTAAGATTTTCTCCACAACGTACTCCAACTCACCCTCAACCAACACCGGAGCAGGAGGCTCAACGGAAGGCACAACCGGTACCTCATACCTGCGCAATAATGACCGATGAAAAACGTTATGAATAGAAAAGGATGCAGGGAGGTCCAAACGGAAGGAAACAGGGTTAAGAATCTCCAATATCTTATACGGACCAATGAACCGAGGCTTAAACTTAGGAGAAGAGACCCTCATAGGGACAAAACGAGAAGACAACCACACCAAATCCCCAACACAAAGCCGAGGACCAACACGACGGTGGCGGTTGGCAAAAAGCTGAGTCTTCTCCTGGGACAACCTCAAATTGTCCACCACCTGCCCCCAGATCTGATGCAATCTCTCCACCACAGCATCCACTCCAGGACAATCCGAAGATTCCACCTGACCAGAGGAAAATCGAGGATGAAACCCCGAATTACAGAAAAACGGGGACACCAAAGTGGCAGAGCTGGCCCGATTATTGAGAGCGAACTCCGCCAATGGCAAAAAAGCAACCCAATCATCCTGGTCAGCAGACACAAAACACCTCAGATATGTCTCCAGGGTCTGATTAATCCGCTCGGTCTGGCCATTCGTCTGAGGATGGAAAGCGGACGAAAAAGATAAATCTATGCCCATCCTAGCACAGAATGCCCGCCAAAATCTAGACACGAATTGGGTCCCTCTGTCAGAAACGATATTCTCAGGAATACCATGCAAACGAACAACATTTTGAAAAAACAGAGGAACCAACTCGGAAGAAGAAGGCAACTTGGGCAGAGGAACCAAATGGACCATCTTAGAGAAACGGTCACACACCACCCAGATGACAGACATCTTCTGAGAAACAGGCAGATCTGAAATAAAATCCATCGAGATGTGCGTCCAAGGCCTCTTAGGAATAGGCAAGGGCAACAACAATCCACTAGCCCGAGAACAACAAGGCTTGGCCCGAGCACAAACGTCACAAGACTGCACAAAGCCTCGCACATCTCGTGACAGGGAAGGCCACCAGAAGGACCTTGCCACCAAATCCCTGGTACCAAAAATGCCAGGATGACCTGCCAACGCAGAAGAATGAACCTCAGAGATGACTCTACTGGTCCAATCATCAGGAACAAACAGTTTATCAGGTGGGCAACGATCAGGTCTATCCGCCTGAAACTCCTGCAAGGCCCGCCGCAGGTCTGGAGAAACGGCTGACAATACCACTCCATCCTTAAGGATACCTGTGGGCTCAGAGTTACCAGGTGAGTCAGGCTCAAAACTCCTAGAAAGGGCATCCGCCTTAACATTCTTAGAACCCGGTAGGTATGACACCACAAAATTAAACCGAGAGAAAAATAATGACCAGCGCGCCTGTCTAGGATTCAGGCGCCTGGCGGTCTCAAGATAAATCAAATTTTTGTGGTCAGTCAATACCACCACCTGATGTCTGGCCCCCTCAAGCCAATGGCGCCACTCCTCAAAAGCCCACTTCATGGCCAAAAGCTCCCGATTCCCAACATCATAATTCCGCTCAGCGGGCGAAAATTTACGGGAAAAGAAGGCACAAGGCCTCATAACGGAGCAGTCAGAACTTTTCTGCGACAACACTGCCCCAGCTCCGATCTCAGAAGCGTCGACCTCAACCTGAAAAGGTAGAGCAACATCAGGCTGACGCAACACAGGGGCAGAGGAAAAACGGCGCTTAAGCTCCCGAAAGGCCTCCACAGCATCAGGGGACCAATCAGCAACATCAGCACCCTTCTTAGTCAAATCGGTCAATGGCTTAGCAATATCCGAAAAACCAGCAATAAATCGACGATAAAAGTTAGCAAAGCCCAAAAATTTCTGAAGACTCTTAAGAGAAGAGGGCTGCGTCCAATCACAAATAGCTTGAACCTTGACAGGATCCATTTCAATGGAAGAGGGGGAAAAAATATATCCCAAAAAGGAAATCCTCTGTACCCCAAAAACACACTTAGAACCCTTCACACACAAAGAATTAGACCGCAAAACCTGAAAAACCCTCCTGACTTGCTGGACATGAGAGTCCCAGTCATCCGAAAAAATCAGAATATCATCCAGATACACAATCATAAATTTATCCAAATAATCGCGGAAAATGTCATGCATAAAGGACTGGAAGACTGAAGGGGCATTTGAAAGACCAAAAGGCATCACTAAATACTCAAAGTGGCCCTCGGGCGTATTAAATGCGGTTTTCCACTCATCCCCCTGCCTGATTCGTACCAAATTATACGCCCCACGAAGGTCAATCTTAGAGAACCACTTGGCCCCCTTTATGCGAGCAAACAAATCAGTCAGCAACGGCAATGGGTATTGATATTTAACAGTGATTTTATTCAAAAGCCGATAATCAATACATGGTCTCAAAGAGCCGTCTTTTTTTGACACAAAGAAAAAACCGGCTCCTAAGGGAGATGACGATGGACGAATATGTCCCTTTTCCAAGGACTCCTTTATATATTCTCGCATAGCAGCATATTCAGGCACAGACAGATTAAATAAACGACCCTTTGGGTATTTACTACCCGGGATTAAATCTATGGCACAATCGCACTCTCGGTGCGGAGGTAACGAACCAAGCTTGGATTCTTCAAAGACGTCACGATAGTCAGACAGGAACTCAGGAATTTCAGAGGGAATAGATGATGAAATGGAAACCACAGGTACATCCCCATGAGCCCCCTTACATCCCCAGCTCAACACAGACATAGCTCTCCAGTCGAGGACTGGGTTGTGAGATTGCAGCCAAGGCAATCCTAGCACCAAATCATCATGTAGATTATACAGCACCAGAAAGCGAATAATCTCCTGGTGACCCGGATTAATACGCATAGTTACTTGTGTCCAGTATTGTGGTTTATTATTAGCCAATGGGGTGGAGTCAATCCCCTTCAGAGGAATAGGAGTCTCCAAAGGCTCTAAATCATACCCACAGCGTTTGGCAAAGGACCAATCCATAAGACTCAAAGCGGCGCCAGAGTCGACATAGGCGTCCGTGGTAATAGATGACAAAGAGCAAATCAGGGTCACAGATAGAATAAACTTAGACGGTAAGGTGCAAATGGAAACAGATTTACCAAGTTTTTTAGTGCGCTTAGAGCATGCTGATATAACATGAGTAGAATCACCACAATAGAAACACAACCCATTTTTCCGTCTAAAATTCTGCCGCTCGCTTCGGGACAGAATTCTATCACACTGCATACTCTCTGGCGATTTCTCAGTGGACACCGCCAGATGGTGCACTGGTTTGCGCTCCCGCAAACGCCTATCGATCTGAATAGCCATTGTCATGGACTCATTCAGACCCGCAGGCACAGGGAACCCCACCATAACATCCTTAATGGCATCAGAGAGACCCTCTCTGAAAGTCGCCGCCAGGGCGCACTCATTCCACTGAGTAAGCACAGACCATTTACGGAATCTTTGGCAGTAAATTTCCGCTTCATCTTGCCCCTGAGATAGGGACATCAAAGTTTTTTCTGCCTGAAGCTCCAAATGAGGTTCGTCATAAAGCAACCCCAAGGCCAGAAAAAACGCATCCACATTGAGCAACGCAGGATCCCCTGGTGTCAATGAAAAAGCCCAGTCTTGAGGGTCGCCCCGGAGCAAGGAAATCACAATCCTGACCTGCTGTGCAGGGTCTCCGGCAGAGCGAGATTTCAGGGACAAAAATAATTTGCAATTATTTCGAAAATTCTGAAACCCAGATCTATTCCCCGAGAAAAATTCCGGCAAAGGAATTCTCGGCCCAGATACAGGTGCATGACAAACAAAATCTTGCAAATTTTGTACCTTCGTGGCGAGATTATTCAAACCTGCAGTTACACTCTGAAGATCCATTACAAACAGGTGGACACAGAGCCATTCAGAGGAGAGAAAAAAAAAAATAAAAATTTCAGCAGACTACTTATTTCTCTCCTTTCTCAGCCAAGGATTTTAACCCTTTAGTGGGCCGGTCAAACTGTCATGATCTCAATGGCAAGAGATCATAGCATAAGCATATATAGGAACTAGCTCTTGGAAGATGGGAACTGAGCTGACCATGAACTAAACCTAACACACAACTAGCAGTGGCCGGGTAGCATGCCTACGTTGATTCTAGATGCCCAGCACCAGCCGGAGGACTAAATAATGCTAGCAGAGGAAAATATTAGTCCTAGCTCACCTCTAGAGAAATACCCCAAAAGGAGACAGAGGCCCCCCACATGTATTGGCGGTGAATTAAGATGAAATAACAAACGTAGTATGAAAATAGGTTTAGCAAATTTGAGGTCCACTTACTACATAGCAGAAGACAGAAAGGACACTTTCATGGTCAGCTGAAAACCCTAATCAAAAACACCATCCAGAAATTACTTTAAAACTCTGGCATTAACTCATAACACCAGAGTGGCAATTCCTGTTCACAAGAGCTTTCCAGACACAGTAACGAAACTACAGCTGTGAACTGGAACCAAAATGCAAAAACAAACATGGACAAGAGTCCAACTTATCTAGTAGTTGTCTAGGAGCAGGAACAAGCACAGAGAGGCTTCTGATAACATTGTTGACCGGCAAGAAACTAACAGAGCAGCAAGGTTATATAGCGACTCCCACATCTTGATGGGAACAGGTGAACAGAGAAGATGAAGACACCAGTTCAATTCCACCAGTAGCCACCGGGGGAGCCCCGAATCCAAATTCACAACACCTAGCCCCAACCCTAACCCTAGCCCTAACCCTAGCCCTAACCCTAGACCTAACCCTAGCCCAAACCCTAGCCCTAACCCTAGCCCCAACCCTAACCCTAACCCTAGCCCTAATGGGAAAATGGAAATAAATACATTTTTTTTTATTTTTCCCTAACTAAGGGGGTGATGAAGTGGGGTTTGATTTACTTTTATAGCGAGTTTTTTAGCAGATTTTTATGATTGGCAGCCGTCACCCACTGAAAGACGCTTTTTATTGCAAAAAATATTTTTTGCGTTACCACATTTTGAGAGCTATAAATTTTCCATATTTTGGTCCACAGAGTCATGTGAGGTCTTGTTTTTTGCGGGACGCGGCAATACTAAATATGTGTACTTTTATTGTTTTTTTTTTATTATTTAAATAAAGAAATGTATTTATGGGAATAATATATATATATTTTTCATTATTTTGCAATATTTTTTTTTTTTTTTTACACATTTGGAAAAATTTTTTTTTACTTTTTTACTTTGCCCCAGGGGGGGACAATACAGATCGGTGATCTGCCAGTTTGCATAGCACTCTGACAGATCACCGATCTGAGAGAAGTGCAGGCTGCTTCACAGTGCCTGCTCTGAGCAGGCTTCTGTGAAGCCACCTCCCTCCCTGCAGGACCCGGATCCGCGGCCATCTTGGATCCGGGTCTGGAGCAGGCAGGGAGGGAGGTAAGACCCTCGCAGCAACGCGATCACATCGCGTTGCTGCGGGGGGCTCAGGGAAGCCCGCAGGGAGCCCCCTCCCTGCGCGATGCTTCCCTGCACCGCCGGCACATCGCGATCATGTTTGATCGCGGTGTGCCGGGGGTTAATGTGCCGGGAGCGGTCCGTGACCGCTCCTGGCACATAGTGCCGGATGTCAGCTGCGATAGGCAGCTGACACCCGGCCGCGATCGGCCGCGCTCCCCCCGTGAGCGCCGCCGATCGCGCTGGACGTACTATCCCGTCCGTGGTCATGGGGGCCCACCCCACCTCGACGGGATAGTACGTCCGATGTCAGAAAGGGGTTAATACCAAATAATCTTCAAAACATATATATATATACATACTGTATATATAGATAGATATAAACATAGATATAGATAGATTAAATTCAGGCAAATGATCTGCCGCATACAGTATAGAATAGAATAACTTAGAATAGAATAGATAGAACAGATATATACATGTAGAATATATATATATATATATATATATATATATATATACATATATATATATATATATATCAGTGAAGCACATATATATATCTTTATATTTCATAGACAGAGAGCAGAATAGCCTATAAATCATTTGTCGGCTTCTGTAAAATCATTGCAGAAGCCGACAGGATAGGATACATGGTTTACATACAATAAACCATCGCAGAACAGTTAGATTTATATATGTCAGTGACTAATACTGTTAGTAGTATGTGTGTGTAAAATTTGGGACCTGAATGTATTTCATAAAAGAATGTTTTCACTGAAAAAACTGGGGTGGGCTCCCACGCCAAAGCAAGAAAGCCAGTGACTGAGGACAGATATTAATAGCCTAGAGAGGGACCATGGTTATTGCCCCCCCCCTGGCTATAAACATCTGCCCCCAGTCACCCCAGAAAAGGCGCATTTCTAAGATGCACCAAATCTGGAACTTAGCCTCTCTTTTCGCACTACCCTGTAGCTGTGGCATATGGGGTAATAAGGGCTTAATGTCACCTTTATATTGTAAGGTGACATTAAGCCTGGCTTAGTAACGGAGAGGTGTCATTAACACACCTATCCATTACTAATCCTAAAGTTTGTAAAGGGTTAAATAAACACACACATACAGAATAAAGTATTTTAATGAAATTAAAGACCACACAGTTTTGCCATTCTTCTGCCAATCCAAACGATGCCCTCGATCTCCTGTAATAAATAAAAAATAAAAAAATAACAATGCACCCATACCTGTTCGGCGTTTAGTCCCAAGGCGTAATCCATATCTTGGAGATATATAGTTTACAACCGGGAGGTGTGCTAATGCGATCGGCCTGGCTGTAATCTACTGGGGATTGAATGAGAAGTGTTGGCGTCAGCATCAGTGGCGTCAGTGCAGCCACCCAAAATATTCTTTTGTTAAATACATACAGGTCCCAAATTTTACACACACATACTACTAACAGTATTAGTCACTGACATATATTAATATAACTGTTCTGCAATGGTTTACTGTATGTAAACCATGTCTCCTATCCTGTCGGGTTCTGCAATGATTGTACAGAAGCCAACTGTCAGGACTCTGAACATTTTTTATTACCTTTTTGTGCATTACTGCCCTTTTCCAAGATGGCGTCTTTGGTCTCATGTGCACTGTGTCTTCCTGCTATAAAACTCCACCCCAGCCTTCAGTCTGTGCTAGAGTATTCTGCCTTGCATCCAGCTCCTGACCTCTGGTGACTCCCTGGCTATATACCTGCTCCTGTGAACCTGTGTGGTGATCCTGCTACTCTGCTCTGAGTTCCTGCTGCATACACCAGTTCCAGTAATCCTCCTTCATCTGCTGCTCGTGTTTACTTCCATCTGCATTTGCTGGACATGTAAGCTGTTTCTGCTCTTCAAGAACCTGAGACTATTACCCAGACCTCCCTGGTTGAGCTAAGATATTATTTGAACTGCCTTATAAGCATATCTATCTGTGTTGTGGACTAAGCAAGGACTTATTCGTGTCAAGTATCCTCAAGAATAATTGTGCTTCATAGACTTTCTGCGTGATTGCATTTTCCTCTGAAGTTTCCTATAGACTGCTGAGCTGCATTTGATATTTTCACCAAGTGTTGTGGACTTGAGTTTCTCTCTGCACCTGTTTGAATCACAGTGTGATAATATAGACTTTACCACTTATAAAACTGTGTCCTGTAGTTGTCTTGTTCCACGCAAAGAATCTCCTGAGTTATCTCCTATAATTATTACAGGATACTCTAGCCTAAAAAAAAGGATACTGCTGGAACAATGACTGCAGAAAGCAGACTAGAGCAGGTGTTTTCCATAATTAGATCACTGCAGAAAGATGTAGAAGGTCTGCAAAATAAGTTTGGAAGCTTTGAACTCAATCAACAAGTGTTTGGACAGACTTTGCAGGACTTAAGCACCCGCATGGCAGCCCAGGAAAACAAACTTGCTGGCATAGAGTCCCAGTATTGACGGGCTTTTCAGGACAGAAGCACGCAAATAGCTGCACAAGCGACTTTTTCCTCTGGTCAACCGCCACCAGCTAGCCCACCTAAGTTGCCTCCATTCAGATTTAATGGTGATCGCGACAAATTTTGTGGCTTTGTGAATCAATGTATGCTATATTTTGATGTGCATGCTGACCGTTTTCCTAATGATAGATCCAAAGTATTGTGTGTAATAATGCTGCTGACCGCACGAGCGCTCGCCTGGGCGAATCCGATGATTGAGTCTCGTGACACACGGTTAAATAACTTGGATGATTTCTTGGCCGCTATGGTATTAATGTTTGATGATCCTAATCGCCGTGTAACTGCTGAATCTACTTTATTGTCTTTACGCCAGGCAAAACATTCTGTTATTGAGTATGCTACTGAATTCAGGAAATTAGCGGTTGATACCAATTGGGACAGTTATGCACAATTGCCTATTTTTAAAATGGGTCTGTCTAGTATTGTAAAAGGTGAACTAGCTCGCTCTGAGTCACCACAAGACCTAGAGACATTTATACAGCATTGTGTGCGCATTGACATTCACCTTACTGAGCGTAGGCAGAAGTTTGCTGCATATAACCGTATTTCTAACTTTTCCCTTCCTTCCAAAGAGCCTGCAGGTAAAACATCTCGGGAGGTGGAGGAGGTGCCCATGCAAATTGATTCCGTTCAGAGGCACGAGATCAATGAGCGCCGGGAGCATCGCCTTCGTGAAAGTCTATGTTTCTACTGTCTGACCACTTCTTGATCAATTGTCCTAAGTGTCCTAGACGGCCTAACAAGGTGCTACAGTAGCAGCAGTAGGGGAGTATGACAACTGTGATGATGAATCTGACATCTCTGAATGTAGCCTGCCTTAAAACGCTGTATGCCATTCACTTTCTATGACTTCACCCCCCAAGGAGCTTAAGGAAAAGAATTCTCACTGTTCTCTCCCTATTAAGATCCTGTGTTCAGGACAGTGGATTTACAGTGCAGCTATGATTGACTCTGGTGCAGGTGGCAATTTCATGGATATCGCATTTGCCAAAGAACACAGTATTGAAATTCAGCAAAGAGCCTCTCCAATTACCATGAAAACAGTGGATGGGTCAGCTTTAATCTCTGGGCCTGTGGATCAGGAGACCGTACCCCTTGAAATTTTGTTGGAGCCTAATCATCAGGAGCAACTTTCTTTCTTGCTAATCTCTTCTCCTAATTTTCCTGTGATTTTAGGCATTCCTTGGTTGCATTCTCAGAACCCAATTATCAACTGGGAGACCAAGGAGATTATCTTTCCAACAAGGAGCAACTCAGCGTTAACAGAAGCTATCCCTGAGTCCACGGCTACGGAACCACATGTACAGGTATTTTCTTTACCTCCAGCATATAAAGAGTTCTCTGACATCTGTGACAAGAAGAATGCAGATCAGCTTCCTCCACACAGGCATTATGACTGTCCCATTGAGTTGCTTCCTGGGGCAGCTATTCCTTTTGGTAACGTATACCCTTTGGCGGCACCTGAGCTTCAAGCCTTAAAGGAGTATATTGATGAAAATCTGGCCAAAGGCTTCATACGTCCTTCTTCCTCACCAGCAGGGGCACCTATCTTTTTTGTAAAGAAGAAGGATGGGACCCTGAGACCCTGTGTTGACTATCGGGAACTCAATAAGGTAATCATACGAAACCGTTACCCTTCGCCTCTGATTCCCGAATTACTGGAAAGAGTCCGCCATGCTAAAGTGTTCTCTAAACTGGATCTTCGTGGGGCTTATAATTTGGTGCGTATTCGTCCAGGGGATGAGTGGAAGACAGCATTCAGATGCCGGTATGGACACTTTGAATCTCTTGTGATGCCCTTCGGGCCCCTGCAAAATTTCAACACCTTGCTAATGACATTTTCAGAGATTTGTTGGACTAATTTGTAGTGATCTATTTGGACGATAAACTAATCTTTTCTGACTCTCTACAGGAACATAAAGGACATGTTAAAACGTTTGAAAGAGAACCATCTGTATATTAAGCCGGAGAAATGCAAGTTCCATCGTTCTGAGATACAGTTCTTAGGTTATATCATCTCTCCCCAGGGGCTGAACATGGAATCTGGTAAGATTCAGGCTATCCTTGACTGGCCGGTACCCAAGAATGTTAAGGAGGTCCAACGTTTTATTGGTTTTGCAAATTTCTACAGACGCTTCATTCGAAAGTTTTCTGATATTGTCAGTCCCATTACTTCCTTGACAAAGAAAGAAATCCCTTTAAATGGTCATCACATGCTCAAGAATCTTTTGATTGGCTTAAGATCTGTTTCACATCAGCACCGCTGTTGATACACCCAGATTAAACACTTTCTTTCTTTGTGGAGGTGGACGATTCTGATAATGCTTTGGGGGCTATTCTCTCCCAAAGAACTGGAGAGAAGGGTCTGCTATATCCTTGTGCTTTCTTTTCCCATAGACTAACCTCAGCAGAGAAGAATTACGACGTGGGGGACAAGGAATTGCTGGCTATTATTGCGGCTTTCAAAGAATGGAGACATCATCTGCAAGGAGCTGCACAACAGATCATAGTGCTAACTGACCATCGCAATTTAGAGTTCCTTAGATCCGCTAGATGTCTTTCTCCTCATCAGGCTCGTTGGAACTTATTTTTAAATCAATTTAACTTTGTTATCTCGTACCGTCCAGGTTCTTGTAATGGGAAGGCTGTTGATTTATCCCGAATCCATGCTGCGGATTCCGTACCTGGAGCCCCGTCCAAGACCATTCTATCTGATGCCAATTTCATCGGAGTTATCCACGATCAGGAGTTGTGGAAGGAGTGCAGGGAGGCCTATGACGGTGATGTATTTCTGGCCAACCCACCTGTGGATATTAATCTTGTCTTTAAGGGTGGCATGTGGTTCAGAGATCGACGTATCTACGTCCCTGAGGTCGTCCGTCTGCAGATCCTCAAGTTGGTACATGACTCCAAGTTGGCTGGTCACAGGGGGGTACAGAAGACACAAGAGTTCCTGAGCAGATTCTTCTGGTGGCCAACTTGCCTGAAGGATACCAAGGACTATGTTCTCTCTTGCGAGGTATGTGCTCGTTACAAGACTCCTCATGTGGCACCTACGGGTCTTCTACAACCATTACCTGTTCCGTCCCACCCTTGGGGGTCTATATCAATGGACTTTATTGTGGAGCTGCCTACATCGGGGGGCATGAATACAATCATGGTGGTAGTTGATCGCCTGACTAAAGCTGCTCATTTTGTTCCGTGCACCGGCCTCCCCTCAGCTAAAGATACAGTGAACTTGGTTATACAGAATGTCTTTCGGTTGCATGGGGTTCCGGATGAGATCATCTCTGACCGTGGAGTGCAGTTCACTTCAAGATTCTGGAAGGGGTTTTGCTCTGCACTCAATATTAATGTCTGTCTCTCTTCTGCTTACCATCCCCAGACAAATGGTCAGACTGAGCGTACCAACCAGACGCTGGAACAATATCTAAGATGCTATGTCAGCCATCTCCAGGATGATGGACTGGAGTTGCTGCCGTTAGCCGAACTTTCATATAACAATTCTCAGAGCGCCTCCACTAAATTTACACCTTTCTGTTGTGGATTCTGTTTTTGGGCTCCCTCTGGTGGTTACGGATGGTACTGGGTGACTTTGGTGGGTTGCGGTTTCTGCTTTCCACCTGTCCATCAGAGGCTGGGTGTTTCCTATTTAACCTGGCTTTTCTGTCATTCCCTTGCCGGCTATCAATGTACTCAGATGTGCTCAGTTTGGTTCCTGACTACCTGCTCCCAGATCTCTCAGGATAAGCTAAGTTCTGTTTTTTTTAGTTGTTTGGTTTTTTGTCCAGCTTGCTAATTATGACTCTATGCTAGCTGGTAGCTCTAGTGGGCTGAGGTTCTCCCCATGTGCCATGAGTTGGCACATGGGTTCTTGTAATCTCAGGATGGTTTTTGATTAGGGTTTTTTGCTGACCGCTCAGACCCCTTTTGTATCATTCTGCTTTCTAGTTATAGCGGGCCTCATTTTGCTAAATCTATTTTCATCTCTATGTGCGTGCCTTCCTCTTATTTCACCGTCAATACATGTGGGGGGCAACTATACCTTTTGGGGTTCATTCCTCTGGAGGCAAGCTAGGTCTTTATTTCCTCTGCAGTGCTAGTTAGCTCTTAGGCTGGCGCGTGGCGTCTAGAATCAACGTAGGCACGCTCCCTGGCTATTTCTAGTTGTGTTTGTCAGGAGTAGGGCAGCGGTCAGCCCAGGTTCCATCACCCTAGAGCTCGTCCGTTATTTATGTTATTTTGCTTGTCCAGTGCTATCCCCAGCCATTGGGATCCATGACAGTATAGCCGGCCAACAAAGTGTTAATTGTTTGGGCTGAAGCAGGAGAAAAAGAAGTGTTTAAGGGAAATTTTTTTTTTTTTTCCCCTCAGAGTTTTGCTGCCTAGCCCTTAATTGCTGTCTAGCTGCTTCTTACCTCCTCTTAACCCTTGAATGGCTCTGACCTTAGCTGTTTAACATGGATGTCCAGAGTTTGGCTTCCAGCCTGAGTAATCTTGCTGCAAAAGTTCAAAACATACAGGATTTTGTTGTTCACATTTCCATGTCTGAACCTAGAATTCCTATTCCAGAGTTTTTTTCTGGAGATAGATCTACCTTCCTGAATTTCAGGAACAATTGCAAATTGTTTCTTTCTTTGAAATCTCGCTCCTCTGGAGACCCTGCTCAGCAGGTTAAGATTGTAATATCTTTCCTGCGGGGCGACCCTCAGAATTGGGCATTTGCATTGGCACCAGGGGATCCTGCATTGCTCAGTGTGGATGCGTTTTTTCTGGCACTGGGATTGCTCTATGAGGAACCTAACCTGGAGATTCAGGCTGAAAAGGCTTTATTAGCCCTCTCTCAGGGGCATGATGAAGCGGAAGTATATTGTCAAAAATTTCGGAAATGGTCGGTGCTTACTCAGTGGAATGAGTGCGCCCTGGCTGCAAACTTCAGAGATGGTCTTTCTGAGGCCATTAAGGATATTATGGTGGGGTTCCCTGCGCCTACAGGTCTGAATGAGTCTATGACTATGGCCATTCAGATTGATCGGCGTTTACGGGAGCGCAAACCTGTGCACCAGTTGGCGGTGTCTTCTGAACAGGCACCTGAGACTATGCAATGTGATAGAATTCAGTCCAGAAGTGAACGGCAAAATTATAGGCGGAAAAATGGATTGTGTTTTTATTGTGGTGATTCAGCTCATGTTATATCAGCATGCTCTAAACGCACAAAAAAGGTTGATAAATCTTTTGCCATTAGTACTCTGCAGTCTAAGTTCATTTTGTCTGTAACTCTGATTTGTTCACTGTCATCCATTTCCGTCGATGCCTATGTGGATTCGGGCGCTGCCCTGAGTCTTATGGATTGGTCATTTGCCAAACGCTGCGGTTTTAGTCTGGAGCCTCTGGAAGTTCCTATTCCTTTGAAGGGAATTGACTCTACACCATTGGCTATGAATAAACCGCAGTACTGGACACAAGTGACCATGCGCATGACTCCCGTTCATCAGGAGGTGATTCGCTTCCTTGTACTGTATAATTTACATGATGTACTAGTGCTTGGTCTGCCATGGTTACAAACTCATAATCCTGTCCTGGATTGGAAAACAATGTCTGTGTTAAGCTGGGGATGTCAGGGGGTTCATGATGATGCACCTCTGATTTCAATCGCTTCATCTTCTCCTTCTGAGGTCCCTGCGTTTTTGTCTGACTATCGGGATGTTTTTGAGGAGCCTAAGCTCAATTCGCTCCCTCCTCATAGGGATTGTGACTGTGCTATAGAATTAATTCCTGGCAGTAAGTTCCCTAAGGGTCGTTTATTTAATCTGTCAGTGCCAGAGCATACTGCTATGCGGAATTATATTAAGGAGTCCTTGGAAAAGGGACATATTCATCCATCTTCGTCCCCTCTGGGAGCAGGTTTTTTTTTCGTGGCAAAGAAAGATGGTTCCCTGAGGCCTTGTATAGATTATCGCCTTCTGAATAAGATTACAGTCAAATATCAGTATCCATTGCCATTATTGACTGATTTGTTTGCTCGCATTAAGGGGGCTAGGTGGTTCACTAAGATAGATCTTCGCGGTGCGTATAATCTTGTGCGGATAAAACAGGGTGATGAGTGGAAAATCGCATTTAATACGCCTGAGGGCCATTTTGAGTATTTGGTAATGCCTTTTGGACTTTCTAATGCTCCTTCAGTCTTTCAGTCCTTTATGCACAATATTTTCCGTGAATATCTGGATAAGTTTATGATTGTGTATTTGGATGATATTTTGGTGTTTTCTGATGACTGGGAGTCTCATGTTCTACAGGTCAGGAAGGTGTTTCAAGTCCTGCGGGCCAATTCTCTGTTTGTGAAGGGCTCAAAATGTCTCTTCGGAGTCCAGAAAATTTCTTTTTTGGGGTACATTTTTTCTCCTTCTACTATTGAGATGGATCCCGTCAAGGTTCAGGCGATTTGTGACTGGACACAACCTACATCTGTTAAGAGTCTTCAGAAGTTCTTGGGTTTTGCTAATTTTTATCGTCGGTTCATTACTAATTTTTCCAGTGTTGTTAAACCTTTGACTGATTTGACTAAAAAGGGTGCTGATGTTGCTAATTGGTCTCCTACGGCTGTGGAGGCCTTTCAGGAACTTAAGCGCCGGTTTTCTTCTGCTCCTGTGTTATGTCAACCAGATGTTTCACTTCCTTTTCAGGTTGAGGTTGATGCTTCCGAGATTGGAGCGGGGGCGGTTTTGTCACAGAGAAGTTCCAATGGCTCGGTGATGAAGCCATGTGCGTTCTTTTCTAGAAAATTCTCGCCCGCCGAGCGCAATTATGATGTGGGTAATCGGGAGCTTTTGGCCATGAAGTGGGCATTTGAGGAGTGGCGTCATTGGCTTGAGGGTGCTAGACATCGTGTGGTGGTCTTGACTGATCACAAAAATCTGATTTACCTTGAGTCTGCCAGGCGTCTGAATCCTAGACAGGCTCGTTGGTCGTTGTTTTTTTCTCGTTTCAATTTTGTGGTTTCATACCTGCCAGGTTCAAAGAATGTGAAGGCAGATGCTCTTTCCAGGAGTTTTGTGCCTGACTCTCCTGGAGACTCTGGGCCTACTGGTATCCTTAGGGATGGGGTAATATTGTCCGCCGTCTCCCCAGACTTGCGACGTGCATTGCAGGAGTTTCAGGCGGATAAACCTGATCGTTGTCCACCAGAAAGACTGTTTGTTCCGGATGATTGGACCAGTAGAGTCATCTCCGAGGTCCATTCTTCTGTGTTGGCTGGTCATCCTGGAATATTTGGTACTAGAGACTTGGTGGCCAGGTCTTTTTGGTGGCCTTCCTTGTCAAGGGATGTGCGCACCTTTGTGCAGTCTTGTGAAGTGTGTGCTCGGGCTAAGCCTTGCTGTTCTCGGGCCAGTGGGTTGTTGTTATCCTTGCCTATCCCGAAGAGGCCTTGGACGCACATTTCCATGGATTTTATTTCAGATCTCCCTGTCTCACAGAAAATGTCCGTTATCTGGGTTGTGTGTGACCGCTTTTCTAAGATGGTTCATTTGGTACCCTTGCCTAAGTTGCCTTCCTCTTCTGAGTTGGTCCCTTTATTTTTTCAGAACGTGGTTCGTTTGCATGGGATTCCGGAGAATATCGTTTCTGACAGGGGATCCCAGTTTGTGTCTAGATTTTGGCGGACGTTTTGTGCTAAGATTGGCATTGATTTGTCTTTCTCGTCTGCATTCCATCCTCAGACGAATGGCCAGACGGAGCGAACTAATCAGACCTTGGAAACTTATTTAAGGTGTTTTGTTTCTGCTGATCAAGATGACTGGGTTGCCTTTTTGCCACTGGCCGAATTTGCCCTTAATAATCGGGCTAGTTCTGCTACTTTGGTCTCTCCTTTCTTTTGTAATTCGGGGTTTCATCCTCGTTTTTCCTCTGGTCAGGTGGAGCCTTCGGATTGTCCTGGAGTGGACGTGGTGGTGGACAGGCTACATCAGATTTGGAATCAGGTGGTGGACAATTTGAAGTTGTCTCAGGAGAAGACTCAGCAGTTTGCTAATCGTCATCGCCGCGTGGGTCCCCGACTTCTTGTTGGGGACTTGGTGTGGTTGTCTTCTCGTTTTGTCCCTATGAAGGTCTCTTCTCCTAAGTTCAAGCCTCGGTTCATCGGTCCTTATAAGATCTTGGAGATTCTTAACCCTGTATCTTTTCGTTTGGATCTCCCAGCATCGTTTGCTATTCATAATGTGTTCCATCGGTCGTTATTGCGGAGGTATGAGGTGCCCGTTGTTCCTTCGGTTGAGCCTCCTGCTCCAGTGCTGGTGGAGGGAGAATTGGAGTATGTTGTTGAGAAGATCTTGCATTCTCGTGTTTCCAGACGTAAACTCCAGTATTTGGTTAAGTGGAAGGGTTATGGTCAGGAGGATAATTCCTGGGTGGTTGCCTCTGATGTTCATGCGACTGATTTGGTCCGCGCCTTCCATAGAGCTCATCCTGATCGCCCTGGGGGTTCTCGTGAGGGTTCGGTGACCCCTCCTCAAGGGGGGGGTACTGTTGTGGATTCTGTTTTTGGGCTCCCTCTGGTGGTTACGGCTGGTACTGGGTGACTTTGGTGGGTTGCGGTTTCTGCTTTCCACCTGTCCATCAGAGGCTGGGTGTTTCCTATTTAACCTGGCTTTTCTGTCATTCCCTTGCCGGCTATCAATGTACTCAGATGTGCTCAGTTTGGTTCCTGACTACCTGCTCCCAGATCTCTCAGGATAAGCTAAGTTCTGTTTTTTTTAGTTGTTTGGTTTTTTGTCCAGCTTGCTAATTATGACTCTATGCTAGCTGGTAGCTCTAGTGGGCTGAGGTTCTCCCCATGTGCCATGAGTTGGCACATGGGTTCTTGTAATCTCAGGATGGTTTTTGATTAGGGTTTTTTGCTGACCACTCAGACCCCTTTTGTATCATTCTGCTTTCTAGTTATAGCGGGCCTCATTTTGCTAAATCTATTTTCATCTCTATGTGCGTGCCTTCCTCTCATTTCACCGTCAATACATGTGGGGGGCAACTATACCTTTTGGGGTTCATTCCTCTGGAGGCAAGCTAGGTCTTTATTTCCTCTGCAGTGCTAGTTAGCTCTTAGGCTGGCGCGTGGCGTCTAGAATCAACGTAGGCACGCTCCCTGGCTATTTCTAGTTGTGTTTGTCAGGAGTAGGGCAGCGGTCAGCCCAGGTTCCATCACCCTAGAGCTCGTCCGTTATTTATGTTATTTTGCTTGTCCAGTGCTATCCCCAGCCATTGGGATCCATGACACCTTTCTTTGCCAATCTGGGTTATCATCCATGTATCTTACCTAGGTCTCCAATTAATTCTCTGGTTCCGGCAGTGGAGGAAAGGCTGACTGTGATGAGACAAAATCTGGAGGTTCTGAAGGAATCCCTGACCACAGCTCAAGAACATTATAAGAGATCGGCTGATAGATTCCGTAAACCTGCACCTATGTTCAAGGTAGGAGATTCCGTGTGGTTAGCAACTAAGAATCTGAAGTTAAACGTTCCTTCACAAAAACTTGGACAGAAATTCATTGGCCCTTTCAAGATCAACGGTATTGTGAGCTCTGTGGCCTGCCGGCTGAAGCTGCCTAGGACTATGAAGGTACACCCAGTTTTTCATGTATCTTTACTAAAGTCTGTATCTCCTAATACCTTCCAGGGACGGGTTGTGCCACCTTCGCATCCTGTGGTGATTGATGGGCAAGAACAATTTGTGGTGGAGGAAATTGTTGATTCCAGGATTCGCAGGAATCGGCTCCAATATCTGATAAGATGGCAGGGATATCTCCCTGAGGAAGACTCTTGGGAACCTGTGGAAAACATCAATGCCCAACAGAAGATTTCTCGTTTTCATCAGAGATTCCCTGAGAAACCAGGTCCAGGATCATCCTGAGGCTGCTTCTAAGGAGGGAATAATGTCAGGACTCTGAACATTTTTTATTACCTTTTTGTGCATTACTGCCCTTTTCCAAGATGGCGTCTTTGGTCTCATGTGCACTGTGTCTTCCTGCTATAAAACTCCACCCCAGCCTTCAGTCTGTGCTAGAGTATTCTGCCTTGCATCCAGCTCCTGACCTCTGGTGACTCCCTGGCTATATACCTGCTCCTGTGAACCTGTGTGGTGATCCTGCTACTCTGCTCTGAGTTCCTGCTGCATACACCAGTTCCAGTAATCCTCCTTCATCTGCTGCTCGTGTTTACTTCCATCTGCATTTGCTGGACATGTAAGCTGTTTCTGCTCTGCAAGAACCTGAGACTATTACCCAGACCTCCCTGGTTGAGCTAAGATATTATTTGAACTGCCTTATAAGCATATCTTTCTGTGTTGTGGACTAAGCAAGGACATATTCGTGTCAAGTATCCTCAAGAATAATTGTGCTTCATAGACTTTCTGCGTGATTGCATTTTCCTCTGAAGTTTCCTATAGACTGCTGAGCTGCATTTGATATTTGCACCAAGTGTTGTGGACTTGAGTTTCTCTCTGCACCTGTTTGAATCACCGTGTGATAATATAGACTTTACCACTTATAAAATTGTGTCCTGTAGTTGTCTTGTTCAATGCTAAGAATCTTCTGAGTTATCCCCTATAATTATTACACCGACAAATGAATTATCGACTATTCTGCTATCTATCTATGAAATATAAAGATATATATATGTGTGTGTGTGTCACATATATATATATATATATATATATATATATACTGTAAGCAGTGTGTATATATATATATATATATATATATATATACACTGCTTAAAAAATAAAGGGAACACTTAAACAACAGAATATAACTCCAAGTAAATCAAACTTCTGTGAAATCAAACTGTCCAATTAGGAAGCAACACTGTTTGACAATCAATTTCACATGCTGTTGTGCAAATAGAATAGACAACAGATGGAAATTATGGGCAATTATCAAGACACACTCAATAAAGGAATGGTCCTGCAGGTGGGGACCATAGACCACATCTCCGTACCAATGCTTTATGGCTGATGTTTTGGTCACTTCTGAATGTTGGTTGGGCTTTCACACTCGTGGTAGCATGAGATGGACATTACAGCCCACACAAGTGGCTCAGGTAGTGCAGTTCATCCAGGATGGCACATCAATGCGAGCTGTGGCAAGAAGGTTTGCTGTGTCTGTCAGCGTAGTGTCCAGAGGCTGGAGTCGCTACCAGGAGACGTCGAGGGGGCCATAGGAGCGCAACAACCCAGCAGCAGGACCGCTACCTCAGCCTTTGTGCAAGGAGGAACAAGAGGAGCACTACCAGAGCCCTGCAAAATGACCTCCAGTAGGCCACAAATGTGCATGTGTCTGCACAAATGGTTAGAAACCGACTCCATGAGGATGGTCTGAGTGACCAACGTCCGCAGAAGGGGGTTGTGCTCACAGCCCAACACCATGCAGGATGCTTGGCATTTGCCACAGAACACCAGGATTTGCAAATTTGCCACTGGCACCCTGTGCTCTTCAAGGATTAACGCAGCTTCACACTGAGCACATGTGACAGACGTGACAGAGTCTGGAGATGCCGTGGAGTGATCTGCTGCCTGCAACATCCTTCAGCATGACCGGTTTGGCAGTGGATCAGTAATGGTGTGGGGTGGAATTTCTTCGGAGGGTCGCACAGCCCTCCATGTGCTCGCCAGAGGTAGCCTGAATGCCATTAGGTACCGAGATGAGATCCTTAGACCCCTTGTGAGACCATATGCTGGGGCAGTTAGCCCTGGGTTCCTCCTAATGCAGGACAATGCCAGACCTTATGTGGCTGGAGTGTGTCAGCAGTTCCTGCAAGATGAAGGCATTGAAGCTATGGACTGGCTCGCCCATTCCCCAGACCTGAATCCGATTGAACACATCTGGGACATCATGTCTCGCACCATCCACCAACGTCACGTTGCACCACAGACTGTCCAGGAGTTGGCAGATGCTTTAGTCCAGGTATGGGAGGAGATCCCTCAGGAGGCCATCCGCCGCCTCATGAGGAGCATGCCCAGGCATTGTAGGGAGATCATACAGGCACGTGAAGGCCACACACACTACTGAGCATCATTTCCTTGTCTTGAGGCATTTCCACTGAAGTTAGATAAGCCTGTAACTTCATTTTCCACTTTGATTTTGAGCATCATTCCAACTCCAGACCTCCATGGGATATTAGTTGTGATTTACGTTGATTATTTTTAGGTTTTATTGTTCTCAACACATTCCACTATATACCGTATATACTCGAGTATAAGCTGAGATTTTCAGCCCACTTTTTTGGGCTGAAAGTGCCCCTTTCAGCTTATACTCGAGTCGTTGTCCCAGGGGGTCAGCGGGGGAGGGGGAGCGGCGGTTGTCACATACTCACCTGCTCCTGGTGCGGTCCCTGCATCTCCGATGGTCTCTGGGCAGCTCTTCCTGACTTCAGCGGTCACGTGGTACCGCTCAATAAAGTAATGAATATGGACGCATATTCATTACTTTAATGAGCGGTACGTGACCGCTGAACATAGGAAGATGCTGCCAACTCCCGGAGACCAACTGACAGTGAGACGCTGCCAGGGACCACGCCCGGAGCAGGTGAGTATGATGGGGAAGGTGAGCATTGCGCGATATTCACCTCTCCCCGTTCCACTGCTGCATGCAGCTCTGTCTTCCATCGTCTGGCTGTGACTGTTCAGGTCAGAGGGCACGATGATGTAGTTAATGTGTGCGCCGCCCTCTGCCTGAACAGTCACTGTGGAGGATGGAAGACAGAGCGGTGCGCAGCGGTGGAACGGGGAAGGTGAATATCGCAAGAGGCGGGGGCCTGAGCGAAGAGAAGTATGTGATTTTTTTATTTTAATCTCAGCAACAGCATATGGGGCATAATGTATGGAGCATCTTATGGGGCCATAATGTATGGAGCATCTTATGGGGCCATAATGTATGGAGCTTCTTATGAGGCATAATGTATGGAGCATCTTATGGGGCATAATGTGTGGAGCATCTTATGGGGCATAATGTGTGGAGCATCTTATGGGGCATAATGTGTGGAGCATCTTATGGGACATAATGTGAGGAGCATCTTATGGGGCATAATCTATGGAGCATCTTATGGGGCATAATGTGTGGAGCATCTTGTGGGGCATAATCTATGGAGCATCTTATGGGGCATAATGTATGGAGCATCTTATGAGGCATAATGTATGGAGCATCTTATGGGGCATAATGTGTGGAGCATTTTATGGGGCATAATGTGTGGAGCATCTTATAGAGCATAATCTATGGAGCATCTCATGGGGCATAATCTATGGAGCATCTTATGGGACATAATCTATGGAGCATAATGTGTGGAGCATCTTATGGGGCATAATCTATGGAGCATCTTATGGGGCATAATGTATGGAGCATCTTATGGGGCATAATGTATGGAGCATCTCATGGGGCATAATGTATGGAGCATCTTATGGGGCATAATGTGTGGAGCATCTTATGGGGCATAATCTATGGAGCATCCTATGGGGCATAATCTATGGAGCATTTTATGGGGCATAATCTATGGAGCATTTTATGGGGCATAATCTATGGAGAGTCTTATGGGGCATAAACTATGGAGCATCTTATGGGGCATAATGTATGGAGGATCTTATGGGACATAATCTATGGAGCATCTTATGGGGCATAATCTATGGAGCATTTTATGGGTATAATCTATGGAGCATCTTATGGGGCCATCAACCTTTATGCAGCATTGTATGGGGCAAATGTTTCTATGGAGCATCTTATGGGGCCATTATTAACCTTTGTGCTGCATTATATGGGGCATATTTTAATATGGAGAATCTTATGGGGTGTATTTTGTATGGAGCATCTTATGGGGCATAATGTATGGAGCATCTTATGGGGCATAATCTATGGAGCATCTTATGGGGCATAACGTATGGAGCATCTTATGGGGCATAATGTATGGAGCATCTTGTGGGGCATAATGTGTTGAGCATTTTATGGGGCATAATGTGTGGAGCATCTTATGGGTCATAATCTATGGAGCATAATGTGTGGAGCATCTTATGGGGCATAATCTATGGAGCATCTTATGGGGCATAATCTATGGAGCATCTTATGGGGCATAATGTATGGAGCATTTTATGGGGCATAATGTGTTGAGCATTTTATGGGGCACATTGTGTGGAGCATCTTATGGAGCATAATCTATGGAGCATCTCATGGGGCATAATCTATGGAGCATCTTATGGGGCATAATGTATGGAGCATCTTATGGGGCATAATCTATGGAGCATAATGTGTGGAGCATCTTATGGGGCATAATCTATGGAGCATCTTATGGGGCATAATGTATGGAGCATCTCATGGGGCATAATGTATGGAGCATCTTATGGGGCATAATGTATGGAGCATCTTATGGGGCATAATCTATGGAGCATCTTATGGGGCATAATGTGTGGAGCATCTTGTGGGGCATAATCTATGGAGCATCTTATGGGGCATAATGTATGGAGCATCTTATGAGGCATAATGTATGGAGCATCTTATGGGGCATAATGTGTGGAGCATTTTATGGGGCATAATGTGTGGAGCATCTTATGGAGCATAATCTATGGAGCATCTCATGGGGCATAATCTATGGAGCATCTTATGGGGCATAATGTATGGAGCATCTTATGGGCATAATCTATGGAGCATAATGTGTGGAGCATCTTATGGGGCATAATCTATGGAGCATCTTATGGGGCATAATGTATGGAGCATCTTATGAGGCATAATGTATGGAGCATCTTATGGGGCATAATGTGTGGAGCATTTTATGGGGCATAATGTGTGGAGCATCTTATGGAGCATAATCTATGGAGCATCTCATGGGGCATAATCTATGGAGCATCTTATGGGGCATAATGTATGGAGCATCTTATGGGGCATAATCTATGGAGCATAATGTGTGGAGCATCTTATGGGGCATAATCTATGGAGCATGTTATGGGGCATAATGTATGGAGCATCTCATGGGGCATAATGTATGGAGCATCTCATGGGGCATAATGTATGGAGCATCTTATGGGGCATAATGTGTGGAGCATCTTATGGAGCATAATCTATGGAGCATCCTATGGGGCATAATCTATGGAGCATTTTATGGGGCATAATCTATGGAGCATTTTATGGGGCATAATCTATGGAGAGTCTTATGGGTCATAAACTATGGAGCATCTTGTGGGGCATAATGTATGGAGGATCTTATGGGGCATAATTTATGGAGCATCTTATGGGGCATAATCTATGGAGCATTTTATGGGGCATAATGTATGGAGCATCTTATGAGGCATAATGTATGGAGCATCTTATGGGGCATAATGTGTGGAGCATTTTTTGGGGCATAATGTGTGGAGCATCTTATGGAGCATAATCTATGGAGCATCTCATGGGGCATAATCTATGGAGCATCTTATGGGGCATAATGTATGGAGCATCTTATGGGGCATAATCTATGGAGCATAATGTGTGGAGCATCTTATGGGGCATAATCTATGGAGCATGTTATGGGGCATAATGTATGGAGCATCTTATGGGGCATAATGTATGGAGCATCTCATGGGGCATAATGTATGGAGCATCTTATGGGGCATAATGTGTGGAGCATCTTATGGAGCATAATCTATGGAGCATCCTATGGGGCATAATATATGGAGCATTTTATGGGGCATAATCTATGGAGCATTTTATGGGGCATAATCTATGGAGAGTCTTATGGGTCATAAACTATGGAGCATCTTATGGGGCATAATGTATGGAGGATCTTATGGGGCATAATCTATGGAACATCTTATGAGGCATAATCTATGGAGCATTTTATGGGGCATAATCTATGGAGAGTCTTATGGGGCATAAACTATGGAGCATCTTATGGGGCATAATCTATGGAGCATCTTATGGGGCATAATGTATGGAGGATCTTATGGGGCATAATCTATGGAGCATCTTATGGGGCATAATCTATGGAGCATTTTATGGGTATAATCTATGGAGCATCTTATGGGGCCATCAACCTTTATGCAGCATTGTATGGGGCAAATGTTTCTATGGAGCATCTTATGGGGCCATTATTAACCTTTGTGCTGCATTATATGGGGCATATATTAATATGGAGAATCTTATGGGGTGTATTTTGTATGGAGCATCTTATGGGGCCCATCATGAACTGTATGGAGCATTATATGGGACTCCTGATTCAATATGGATATTCAAAAACACTTAACCTACTGATGTCTCAATTAATTTTACTTTTATTGGTATCTATTTTTATTTTTGAAATTTACCAGTAGCTGCTGCATCTTCCACCCTAAGCTTATACTTGAGTCATTAAGTTTTCCAAGTTTATTGTGGCAAAATTAGGGGGGTCGGCTTATTCTCGGGTTGGCTTATACTCGAGTATATACGGTAATGAATAAAGATTTATAACTGGAATATTTCATTCAGTGATATCTACGATGTGGTATTTTAGATTTTAGTGTTCCCTTTATTTTTTTGAGCAGTGTGTGTGTGTGTGTATATATACAGTGGGGCAAAAAAGTATTTAGTCAGTCAGCAATAGTGCAAGTTCCACCACTTAAAAAGATGAGAGGTGTCTGTAATTTACATCATAGGTAGACCTCAACTATGGGAGACAAACAGACAAAAAAAATCCAGAAAATCACATTGTCTGTTTTTTTATCATTTTATTTGCATATTATGGTGGAAAATAAGTATTTGGTCAGAAACAAACAATCAAGATTTCTGGCTCTCACAGACCTGTAACTTCTTCTTTAAGAGTCTCCTCTTTCCTCCACTCATTACCTGTAGTAATGGCACCTGTTTAAACTTGTTATCAGTATAAAAAGACACCTGTGCACACCCTCAAACAGTCTGACTCCAAACTCCACTATGGTGAAGACCAAAGAGCTGTCAAAGGACAGTAGAAACAAAATTGTAGCCCTGCACCAGGCTGGGAAGACTGAATCTGCAATAGCCAACCAGCTTGGAGTGAAGAAATCAACAGTGGGAGCAATAATTAGAAAATGGAAGACATTCAAGACCACTGATAATCTCCCTCGATCTGGGGCTCCACGCAAAATCCCACCCCGTGGGGTCAGAATGATCACAAGAACGGTGAGCAAAAATCCCAGAACCACGCGGGGGGGCCTAGTGAATGAACTGCAGAGAGCTGGGACCAATGTAACAAGGCCTACCATAAGTAACACACTACGCCACCATGGACTCAGATCCTGCAGTGCCAGACGTGTCCCACTGCTTAAGCCAGTACATGTCCGGGCCCGTCTGAAGTTTGCTAGAGAGCATTTGGATGATCCAGAGGAGTTTTGGGAGAATGTCCTATGGTCTGATGAAACCAAACTGGAACTGTTTGGTAGAAACACAACTTGTCGTGTTTGGAGGAAAAAGAATACTGAGTTGCATCCATCAAACACCATACCTACTGTAAAGCATGGTGGTGGAAACATCATGCTTTGGGGCTGTTTCTCTGCAAAGGGGCCAGGAAGACTGATCCGGGTACAAGAAAGAATGAATGGGGCCATGTATCGTGAGATTTTGAGTGCAAACCTCCTTCCATCAGCAAGGGCATTGAAGATGAAACGTGGCTGGGTCTTTCAACATGACAATGACCCAAAGCACACCGCCAGGGCAATGAAGGAGTGGCTTCGTAAGAAGCATTTCAAGGTCCTGGAGTGGCCTAGCCAGTCTCCAGATCTCAACCCTATAGAAAACCTTTGGAGGGAGTTGAAAGTCCGTGTTGCCAAGCGAAAAGCCAAAAACATCACTGCTCTAGAGGAGATCTGCATGGAGGAATGGGCCAACATACCAACAACAGTGTGTGGCAACCTTGTGAAGACTTACAGAAAACGTTTGACCTCTGTCATTGCCAACAAAGGATATATTACAAAGTATTGAGATGAAATTTTGTTTCTGACCAAATACTTATTTTCCACCATAATATGCAAATAAAATGATAAAAAAACAGACAATGTGATTTTCTGGATTTTTTTTCTCAGTTTGTCTCCCATAGTTGAGGTCTACCTATGATGTAAATTACAGACGCCTCTCATCTTTTTAAGTGGTGGAACTTGCACTATTGCTGACTGACTAAATACTTTTTTGCCCCACTGTATGTATATATATATATATATATATATATATACTAGATTGTGGCCCGATTCTAACGCATCGGGTATTCTAGAATATGCATGTCCCCGTAGTATATGGACAATGATGATTCCAGAATTCGCTGCAGACTGTGCCCGTCGCTGATTGGTCGAGGCAACCATTATGACATCTACGTCGATACTGTGCCCGTCGCTGATTGGTCGAGGCCTGGCGGCCTCGACCAATCACAGACGCGGGATTTCCAGGACAGACAGACAGACAGACAGACAGATCGATCTATATATATATATAATACAGGTATATATACCTATTCTATGTTTATATATCTATTCTAACCTGTAAGTGTGATTTTACTGTAGACCGCACATGAATTTCTGGCTTTTCAAAGGACACCGCTGCGTATTTCTCGCAAGTCACACTGATGGTCCATGTGGTTTGCAAGTTTTTCTCACACCCATAGACTTGCATTGGTGAGTCTCAGCCGATATACTGTGCAAATCACAGCATGCTGCGATTCCACTCGCACGTATAATACGGCCCAGAAAAAAAATGGTGATAGGAGCTGCCCCATAGATTAACAGTGGTCCAAGTGCTATGCAATTTTTTCTCACATAGCACTAATCCGTATTTCTCTCTAGTGTGACTCCGGCCTTAAAATGATACCTTGGTAGATGAAATCCCTCTTATGGTTGTTCATTAATCTTTATTTTTAATTTGTAGTTAATGAGATTCTTGTGCCCTAAGGCGGGGTTGGTGCATGTGGTCCTCTGATTACATATTCATAATGCAGACTGCTGACAGGTCACTGATCCCTCAATGACCTGCCCCCTGGTTTGCATAATGAATACCTAACATACTGAAGAAAGAGACAAAAGACGCGTCAGCAGGAAGGTGCCAGCTGTGGCACCTGCTCTTCAGCATAATCGCATGGTTAGTGTGGCAATAATACATTTTCTTGATGTTATCCAGCTAGGGAAAAAAGAAAAAAAAACAACAATTTGAAAATGGCACCCACCGCGCCTGCGCATGCGTTGGCGGCGCTATCTTACTGGAGAAGAAAAAAAAAATCCTCCTCCAAGATGGCGCTTCCCAATTCTGCGCAGTAGCAGCTCTCGGATCACAGCTATGGACACCAATAGCTGCATTATGAATATCTGATCACCACATACACCTAAGGCTACGTTCACATTTGCGTTGTGCGCCGCAGCGTCGGCGCCGCAACGCACAACGCAAATAAAAACGCAGCAAAACGCATGCACAACGCTGCGTTTTGCGCCGCATGCGTCGTTTTTTTCATTGAATTTGGATGCAGCAAAAATGCAACTTGCTGCGTCCTCTGCGCCCGGACGCGGGCGCCGCAGCGACGCATGCGGCGCAAAACGCAAGTGCGCCGCATGTCCATGCACCCCCATGTTAAATATAGGGTCGCATGACGCATGCGGCGCCGCTGCGGCGCCCGACGCTGCGGCGAGGACCGCAAATGTGAACGTAGCCTAAGCACCACATACACTAGCCCTGCCTTAGGGCACGAGAATCTCATTAACTATAAACTAAAAATAAAGATTAGAAAACAACCACAAGACAGATTTCATCAACCAAGGTATCATTTAATCAGAATAACGGTGCTGACCTGACAGTGTGTGTAAGTTACTGTGCACAATCCTGCTGACAGGTTCCCTTTAACTGTTTTATAGGGAAATGGCTTTTCTCCATTATTACCTGTTACACTCTTCAACTAATGCCTCTCTTTCTTCTTTGCTGGGGTTCTTTTGTCTTTCATATGCTTGGTAAAGAATATGCTGGGAAGCTGGTCCCCATTTGAAGCGATTTCGTCTCATTTTCTTGTTGGTCGGTTCTGAGCACGAATCATCAGATTGCCCGGTGACTTGGTTTTGTTGGTTAAACTCCGGAAAGAGAAACAGCAGCTGTTCCTGATTGCTTTTGTCTGTCATATTTCCAGAACCCTGGACTGTTAGGCTGAATTCTGTGAAGGAAAAGGGGAAAATAAATCTATCAATGGAAAACAAGTATCATGCAACACAAAGTAAGGATATGTACAGTTGTGCTCAAAAGCTTACATACCCCGGCGCAATTCTTGCTTTCTTGGCCTTTTTTCAGAGAATATGAATGATTACACCAAAACTTTTTCTCCACTCATGGTTAGTGGTTGAGTGAAGCCATTTATTGTCAAACTTCTGTGTTTTCTCTTTTTAAATCATAATGACAACCCAAAACATCCAAATGACCCTGATCAAAAGTTCACATACCCTGGCGATTTTGGCCTAATAACATGCATAGAAGTTGACACAAATGGATTTTATTTGCTACTAAAGGTAACATCCTCACCTGTGACCTGTTTGCTTGTAATCAGTGTGTGCATAAAAACTAACTGAGTTTCTGGGATCCAGACAGACTCTTGCATCTTTCATCCAGCCATTGACATTTCTGGATTGTCATGGGGAAGGCAAAAGAATTGTCAACGGATCTACGGGAAAAGGTAGTTAAACTGTATAAAATAGGAAAGAGATACAAAAAGATATCCAAGGAATTGATAATGCCAGCCAACAACGTTCAAACTATGATTAACAAATGGAAAATCAGGGGCTCTTTAAAAACAAAACCACGGTCAGGTAGACCAACAAAAATGTTGTCCACAACTACCAGGAAAATTGTTTCCAGAAGAAAGCCATTACTGTGCAAATGCCACAAAGTATCTTGCACAATATGCAAAACAGCACAGAGACAAGCCTCAAAACTTCTGTAACAAGGTAATTTAGAGTGATGAGACCAAAATTCAACTTTTCGGCATCAACCATAAATGTTACATTTGGAGAGGGGTCAACAAGGCTTATGATGAAAGGAACACCATTCCTACTGTAAAGCGTGGAGGTGGATTGCTGATGTTTTGGGGATGTGTGAGCTACAAAGGCACAGAAAACGTGGTCAAAGTTGAAGGGAAGATGAATGCAGCACATTATCAGCAAATACTGTAGGCAAATTTGCGCTCATCAGCCCGGAAGCTGTGCATGGGTAGGACTTGGATGTTCCAACATCACAACGATTCAAAACACAAGGCCAAGTCAACCTCTCATTGGCTACAGCAGAACAAAGTGAAGGTTCTGGAATGGCCATCTCAGTCTCCTGACTTCAATATCATTGAGCCAATCTGGGGAGATCTCAAGCGCGCAGTTCATGCTAGACAGTCCAGGAATTTACAGGAACTGGATGCATTTTGCCAAGAAGAGTGGGCAGCTTTACCATCTGAGAAAATAAATAACTTCATCCACAACTACCACAAAAGACTTCAAGCTGTCATTGATGTTAGAGGGGGCAATACACGGTATTAAGAAATGGGGTATGTGAACTTTTGATCAGGGTCATTTGGATGTTTTTGGTTGTCATTATGATTTAAAAATAGAAACATAGTAGTTTGACAATAAATGGCTTCACCTAACCACTAATCAAAAGTGGAGAAAAAAATATTTGGTGTTATCATTCATATTCTTTGAAAAAAGGCCAAGAAAGCAATAATTCTGCCAGGTATGTAAACTATTGAGCACAACTGTAACTGGTTTCTTTTTGTTTAACCCCTTTACACGACAAAAGTGTTTTTATCTTCGGAACCAGACCAAATTTTACAATTCTGACCAGTGTCAATTTATGAGGTAATAACTCTGGAGCGCTTCAACATATCTCACTGATTCTGAGAATATTTTTTCGTGACATATTGTACCTCATGACAGTGGAAAAATTTTTTGATATGACTTGCATTTGTTAAAAAAATTGAAATTTGGTGAAATTTAAAAGTGTTGCAACTACCGAATTTGAATTTTTATGCCCTTAAATCATAAGGTTATGAACGCAAAATTGTTAATGAATAACATTTACCACATGTCTACTTTATAATTTCTTGTGCAGTTTCTCCTAAGTACACCGGTACCCAATATGTGAGAGAAAACTATTGTTTGCGCTCACAGCAGGGCTTAAAAGGGAAGGAGCGTAATTTGACTTTTTGAATGCAAAATTTGCTGGAATAATTAGCAGGCGCCATGTCATGTTTGAAGTACCACTGATGTGCCTCAAAAGTAGAAATCCCCTATAAGTGACACCATATTGGAAACTAGACCCCTCAGGGAACTTATCTAGATTTGTGCTGAGCACATTGAACCCTCAGGTGTACAAAGAAGTTTGTAATGTAGAGCCGTGAAAATAAAAAAAAAGTTCCAGTAAAAATGTTGTTTTGGCCACAGATTTTTTTCATTTTCACAAGGATAGCAGGAGAAAAGGGAACCCAAAGTTTGTTGAGCAAAATTTCCCCTGAGTACACAGATACTGCATATGTGGTCGAAAACTACTTTTCAAGCATAGTACAAAGCTCAGATAGGAAGAAACGCAATATTGGAGTTCAGATTTTGCTGGACTGGTTTGATGGTGCCATGTAACATTGGCAGAGCTCCTGAGGTGCCAGAACAGGAGAATCCCCATAAGAGACCCCATTTTACAAACTACACCTCTCATTGAATTAATCTAGGGGTTCAGTGATCATATCACACCACAGTTGGTTCACAGAATTTTATATCATTGGGCAGTGAAGAAAAAAATAATTACATTTCTACCACCCAAAAAAATTTTTAGCCCCAGATTTCAAAGTTTTACATTGGAAAATGTGTAAAAATGGCAGCAAAATTTGTTCCACAATTTCTGCTGAATGGAGAAATACCGCATATGTGGCTGTACCGTACTGCTTACCCATACGGCGAGACTCGGGAGGGACTGAGCTCTTTTTGCCTTCTCGAGCACAGATTTTCCTTGAATAGTTTGACTCCATATAGAGAGCCCCTAAGTACTAGAAGAGCAGAATTCCCCTTAAAGTTACCCTATTTTGGAAATTATACGCATTTGGGAATTTAGCTACAGGTGTAGTGACGAATTTGACCCCATGGGTGTTTTCCGGAAACAAGTAGCAGTGGATGTTACTGTGTGAAAATTGCAAACTGCCCTTGTAGTGATCACTACGTTGTAGTGATCAGTACTTTGTAGTGACCAGTATATTGTATTGCCAGGGGCGGACACAGACTGCAGAGGGCCCCTGTGCAAGAAATTTTCCTGGGCCCCCCCCTCCCATACTGCAACAAAGTTATGTAAACATAGATGCTCCATATAACGCTGTGCCTGTGCCGCCACATATAATGCTCCATACAATTCATTATGGCCCCATAGATGCTCCATATAACGCTGTGCCTGTGGCGCCACATATAATGCTCCATACAATTCATTATGGCCCCATAGATGCTCCATATAACGCTGTGCCTGTGCCGCCACATATAATGCTCCATACAATTCATTATGGCCCCATAGATGCTCCATATAACGCTGTGCCTGTGCCGCCACATATAATGCTCCATACAATTCATTATGGCCCCATAGATGCTCCATATAACGCTGTGCCTGTGCCGCCACATATAATGCTCCATACAATTCATTATGGCCCCATAGATGCTCCATATAACGCTGTGCCTGTGCCGCCACATATAATGCTCCATACAATTCATTATGGCCCCATAGATGCTCCATATAACGCTGTGCCTGTGCCGCCACATATAATGCTCCATAGTCCATACAATTCATTATGGCCCAGCCCAGATGCTCCATATAATGCTGTGCCGCCACATATAATGCTCCATACAATTCATTATTACCCCATAGATGCTCCATCCATAATATGGATGGAGCATCTATGGGGCCATAATGAGTAATGGAGCATTATATGTGGCGGCACAGCTTTATATGGACTCCCTCCCTATAAAGCTGTGCCGCCAGATATAATGCTCCAATTCATTATGGCCCCCATAGATAGATGCTGAGTGTCTGATGCTCCATATATAACGCCTGTGCCGCTCAATTCATTATGGCCCCGGGCCCGGCCCCCAGGGCCCCATAGATAGATGCTGAGTGAGTGATGCTGCTCCGTCCATATATAACGCCTGTGCCGCCGGCGCCACATATAAATGCTGCAATAAAAAAAAAAAAGACATACTCAGTCACCTCGGCTCGACTCTCGTCTCTGCCCGCCCGCTGGTCCTCACCGTCCCGTCTCTCCGCACTGACTGATCAGGCAGAGGGCGGCGCGCACACTATACGTCATCCGCGTGCCCTCTGACCTGAACAGTCAGAGCGCAGAGACGGGACGGGATTGGAAGATGGAGCGGCGCGTGGATAGTGGACAGGTAAATATACTCACCTCCTGCTCCTGGCTCCTTCTCCCAGACCCGGACTGTGGACAGATCATGGTCTCCGCAGACTCCGGGCAGTGGCGGGCGCTGGGCACGGCAGCTTCTGAGGCTGCTCCAGCGGTCATGTCACTCGCTGGGTACCGCGGCGCCGGCCCGGCGCTCATTACAGCAGGCTGAGCAGGAAATTCAGGAATGATGATCCACGCGTCGCAGCGGCAGGCAGGCTGCAGTGCAGCAGCACACTGAGTCACAACAATTGTCGATTGCCGACGTGCCGTGCATGTCCGTCGGGTCGGGCCCCCTCCCCGCTCTAGGCCCCGGTGCGGCTGCACCGGTTGAACCGGCGGTATGTCCGCCCCTGTGTATTGCCCAGCTCAAGCTTCTGGAGACATTCACCTGTAAATTAGATGGGCTGTTATTGCTACAGAAATGCCAAACATATGGACCCTAAATGTGGTTTAGGCACATTGAGGCTCAGAAGGGAGGGGGTATTTGGATTTGGGAGCACAGGATTTGCTGAATTTCTTTTTTTTTTTTTTTTTGGGGGGGGGGGGGGGCAAGGGCCATTGCGCTTTTCCAAAGCCTTTTTACTAACAGCAACGTGTAAGCCCCTATATTTATTTTAACAGATGACGAACCTGAGTGGGAACTTGCTTATTTTGTAGATTGAGTTGAATCTTTTATTGGGAACATTTTACATAACATTTGGGATCACATTTATCCCGTGCTCTACGCTGAGCACTTACGTTGGGAGTTTCCATTTAAATCTCTGAGTGATAAAATTCAGATGAAACCCTCAAAGCGTCCATCCACTATAATGAGGCAACAGAGTTACTCTGGACTCCGTCTGGCCTCTTTTCAGAATAGCCAACGTCACATTTCTGCACGTCTAAAAAGACAGACACTGCACAGGATAAATATGAACCGAGCTTTTCTGCGATCTTTGGGAGGCAGAATGAAAAAAATTACCAGCAGGTGAAGAATTGGTTTTATTTATTTTTTACTTTGTTTCTCATGACTAGATGATTTTTTTCTTTGGGTCAGTGCAATTACAACGATACTAGATTTATATCGTGTTTTTAGGTTTCGCTGCTGTCACACACTAGAAGACACTTTTTTGCAAAAATTAGCATTTGCATCGCCATATTTTGAGAGCTATAATTGTTTTTTGCAGGACGAGTTGACGATTTTATTGGCACCATTTTTGGGCGCATGACATTTTTTTATCGCTTTTTATTTCGATTTTTGGGAGGTAGAATGAACTAAAACCAGCAATTCAGGAATTGTTTTTTTTTTGGGGGGGGTTTATGCCGTTCCATGTGTGATAAAATTGATAATGCAACTTTATTCTTCGGGTCAGTACAATTACAAAAATACCACATTTATATATTTTTTGGTTTTGTCGCTTTTACACAATAATACACAAAACTATTTTATAGAAAAAATTATTATTTTTGCATTGATTTATTCTGAGAGCTACAACTTTTTTTTATTTTTCCACTGATGGAGCTGTATGGCAGATTGTTTTCTGTGGGGCAAGATGACGTTTTCAGCTATACCATTTTTACTTACATTTGTCTTTTTGATCGGGTTTTATTCCACTTTTTGTTTGTCAGTATGATGAATAAGAATAGTGGCAATACCAAATAAAAGTACTTTTTTTTTTTTTTTTCATAAAGATATTTATTTATGGGTACAATATACACTCACCGGCCACTTTATTAGGTACACCATGCTAGTAACGGGTTGGACCCCCTTTTGCCTTCAGAACTGCCTCAATTCTTCGTGGCATAGATTCAACAAGGTGCTGGAAGCATTCCTCAGAGATTTTGGTCCATATTGACATGATGGCATCACACAGTTACCGCAGATTTGTCGGCTGCACATCCCAAAGATGCTCCATACAAGGCAGGATGGATCCATGCTTTCATGTTGTTTACGCCAAATTCTGACCCTACCATCCGAATGTCGCAGCAGAAATCGAGACTCATCAGACCAAGCAACGTTTTTCCAATCTTCTACTGTCCAATTTCGATGAGCTTGTACAAATTGTAGCCTCAGTTTCCTGTTCTTAGCTGAAAGGAGTGGTACCCGGTGTGGTCTTCTGCTGCTGTAGCCCATCTGCCTCAAAGTTCGACGCACTGTGCGTTCAGAGATGCTCTTAGGCCTACCTTGGTTGTAACGGGTGGCGATTTGAGTCACTGTTGCCTTTCTATCTGCTCGAACCAGTCTGCCCATTCTCCTCTGACCTCTGGCATCAACAAGGCATTTCCGCCCACAGAACTGCCGCTCACTGGATTTTTTTTCTTTTTCGGACCATTCTCTGTAAACCCTAGAGATGGTTGTGCGTGAAAATCCCAGTAGATCAGCAGTTTCTGAAATACTCAGACCAGCCCTTCTGGCACCAACAACCATGCCACGTTCAAAGGCACTCAAATCACCTTTCTTCCCCATACTGATGCTCGGTTTGAACTGCAGGAGATTGTCTTGACCATGTCTACATGCCTAAATGCAGTGAGTTGCCGCCATGTGATTGGCTGATTAGAAATTAAGTGTTAACAAGAAGTTGGACAGGTGTACCTAATAAAGTGGCCAGTGAGTGTATATGTTTTATTTATTATTATTTGTGTTTTTTAAATGTATTTTTACATGTTTTTTTGTTTACTTTTTTTTAACCTTTTTTCTTAGTCCCACTATGGGACTTTAACTTTCAGCAGTCTGATCACAGTTCTAATGTATTGCAATGCATGAGCACTGCCATGCATTAGGACTAAGGCTATGTGCACACGTTGCGGATTCCATTGTGGTTTTTTCCGGGCGAATTCTGCAAAATCCGCAGGTAAAATGCCCTGCCTTTTACCTGCAGATTCACTGCAGATTTACTGCAGTTTTTGTGTGGATTTCTCTTGCGTTTTTACACTTGCGGATTCCTATTAAGGCTGCCGTCACACTAGTAGTATTTGGTCAGTGTTTTACATCAGTATTTGTAAGCCAAAACCAGGAGTGGGTGATAAATGCAGAAGTGGTGCGTATGTTTCTATTATACTTTTCCTCTATTTGTTCCACTCCTGGCTTTGGCTTACAAATACTGATGTAAAATACTGACCAAATACTGCTAGTGTGACAGCTGCCTAAGGAATAGGTGTAAAACACTGCGGAATCCGCACAAAAAATTGACATGCTGCAGAAAATAAACCGCAGCGTTTCCACGCGGAATTTTCCGCAACATGTGCACTGCGGATTTTGTTTTCCATAGGTTTACATGGTACTGTACAATGCATGGAAAACTGCTGCGGATTCACAGCCAAATCCGCAACGTGTGCATATACCCTTACAGTCTGCTCTTACACAAACTTGTTAGATCATGCACTGAGCATGAGCTAACAAGTTTGATAGAGCCTGGTGACCTGGAGGTCTTCATGTGGGAGAGGGAGATCCCTCCCTCTGCCTGCCTGCCTTCTAAACACTGCGATCACAGCATTTAGGAGGTTAAAATGCCAGGAACGCTGTGGGCACTACTCCTGGCACTGAGTGCCAGGTATTAGCTGTCAGAATCAGCTGACACCCGGCTGTGCTCGCAAAATCGTCTGGACGTACTCAGTATGTCCAAGGTCCAGAAGCACTTCCTAACCAGGACGTGCTGAGTACATCAACGTTCAGCAAGGGGTTAAAGAGTAGTGTTGAGCATTCCGATACCGCAAGTATCGGGTATCGGCCGATATTTGCAGTATCGGAATTTCGATACCGAGTTCCGATACTTTCAGTATATCGGATACCGGAATCGGAAGTTCCCATAATTCAAAGAGCCAGAATTCAGCCAATGAGGAATCATTAGAAGTGTGGGCACATCGTGTTCTGCATGGTAGGCATGTAACTACTGGCATGGCTGTGATTGGCTGCTGAAATGATGTCATGATGCACTATAAATGTCGCCGCAGCCATTTTGGGTTCACTCTGCTGTGAATTCAGTTAGGGACAGGACGCTGTGTTCTGACTGAGGGCCAGTTTTGAGATAGCGATTTGCTTCATTGTGCTTTACCCAGGCTAATTTAGCAACCGCTGTGTGAGAACCTTGTTTTTGCCTTGCAGAGCTGTTCACGGCTGTCTGCAAGGTGTCTCTGTGAGTGCAGCTCACTCTGTAGTCTGGCCTGCAGCCACCGCTGGTTGTAGTCAGCTCAGGGTGCGTCACTGCCTCATACCGTTCCATTGTCCGTTTTTCAATTAGTGCAGCCTGCTGCACATTTTTTCAAATTTATCCTATTAGTGGCTTTCCATCCATATCCTGCTAGATTGTGGAAAAACACTACATAGGATTACATAGAGGAGCTATTTTTGGCCTTGCAGCGCCGTTCACGGCTGTCTGCACGGTCTATGTGTGAGTGCAGCTCACTCTGTAGTCTGTTCTGCCGCCACAGCCGGTTGTAGTCAGCTCAGGGTGCGTCACTGCCTCATACCGTTCCATTGTCCGTTTTTCAATTAGTGCAGCCTGCTGCACATTTTTTCAAATTTATCCTATTAGTGGCTTTCCATCCATATCCTGCTAGATTGTGCAAAAACACTATATAGGATTACATAGAGGAGCTTTTTTTGGCCTTGCAGTGCCATTCACAGCTGTCTGCATGGTCTCTGTGTGAGTGCAGCTCACTCGATAGTCTGTTCTGCGGAAAAAACTAAAAGTTTATAGAGTTCACCAAACACTCCACTTTACAGTTGTGTAGGCCACATTAGCTCATATTAAAGTCTATACCACACTTGATAAAATTAGTGTTTCTTATACCTGTTAGCAGCTGTTCAGGAATAAGCACACTAAGCCCTTAGTACTTTTCTGCCTATCTTTATCAGTCTACCAAGATGAAGAAGGCAGGGAGTAAGGCACGTGGGTGTGGAGGTGGAGCAGGGAGAGGACGTGGGGATTCTGTGCCTGCTACGGGCACCGGTGACTCATCATCCCCCAGTTTTAGCAGGGAACGGTCCTTCATGTGCAGCTTTGTTGGAGCTCGCCGTACCCCGCTGCTGCGGGACGAACAAATTGAAGCCGTTGTCGGATGGATGGCAGCTAACGCATCGACTTCAATTAGTGCCACATCCTCTCAGGCACAGAGCACTGAAGAGCACCCATCTGTCTCTTCACCACCTGCCAAATTGCCCAGGCAGTCAGAGAGCCCAGGACAGGAGCCATCTCTACTTCTGTTCTCTGAATCTCTTGGCGTGGACAGTGGGGGCCAGCCAAGCAGCACTCGAGAAATGGAAGAAGAGCCAGTATGCAGTGATGCCCAACTGCTTTGTCTCTCTGAATCTGAAGAGGCGGGTGGGCCAGTGCCTCTGGTCAGCACACCTCAGTATGCATCTGATGATAATGAGACTCAGGTGCCACTTTCTGGGTGTACTGTGCTGCCGAGACTACCCAGGAGAAGCAGTTGGTGGAAGAGGGTAGTGTAGATGATGAGGTCCTTGACCCATCATGGCATGAGGTACAGGAAGGTGGTGGGAGCACCTCTGAGGAAGAGATTCCCCGAACGGCCCAAAGAGGGAGAGGGAGGGGGAAGACTGCGGTGCCTGTAGCCTCCACTTCAGCACCCGTTAGGAGCATGCCTCTTCCAAAAGCCAAAACGGGCGCTCCCAAGACTTGCAGTGCCTGGTCCTTTTTTGACACAGTTGCAGATGACATTTGCTTACTCAAATGCAAGGTGTGTCATCAGAAAGTCAAAAGAGGGAAAAGTGTCAGCAACCTCAATACCACAAATATGTGGAAACATGTGCGGACAAAGCACGCGGTGAAGTTACAAAAACACACTGAAGACCTAGGTCAACCTACAGTGGCACCTACCACCTCTTCAGCTTGTGTTGTAGCCTCCTCCTCCAGCTCACACACAGCTGGTTCGGCTTAATCACAGGATCGCCATGGAAGAACCTCTGGCACTGTTGTCCAGAGACCCAGTGTAATTCCACCCACAGCACCACGTTCCCAGTCATCCTCACACTCCCAGCCCAATCTACAGCCATCGGTAGCACAGGCATGGGAGAAAAGGTGGCCATTCTTGGCAAACCACCCCCGAGCACAGGCTCTGAATGCTAGCATTTCAAAACTACTGTCCCTTGAAATGCTGTCATTCAGGCTGGTGGAGACTGCCACCTTCCGTAACTTGATGGCATTGGCAGTCCCACAATACAAAGTGCCCAGCCGCTTTTATTTCAGCAGGCAAGCCGTCCCTGCCCTGCAAAAGCATGTATAGGGAAACATAAAACACGCGCTACTGAACGCCGTCAGTAGCAAGGACAACCTCACCACCAATGCGTGGACCAGTCACCATGGACAGGGACGATACCTTTCCCTCACTGCCCACTGGGTAAATGTTGTGGAGCTGGGTACAGATCGTGCGAGTGGCGCTGTACGTGTTCTGCCAACTCCAAGGATTGCAGGAATCCAGTCTGTACACATTGACTCCTCCTCATACTCAAGTTCCTCTGAATCAGCGCTGCAGGAGCCGTCACAGTCCACCTCCACATGGACCCATGAACGCTTACCTGTTACGACCGATATGAGCACAGCCGTGGCCAAACGTCAACAGGCCGTATTGAAATTAATTTCTTTGGGGAATCGAAGCCACACAGCGCAGGAGCTCTGGAATGCCATAAAGCAGGAAAGCGACATGTGGTTTGTGCCAGCGAATCTCCAGCCAGGCATGGTAGTGTGTGACAATGGCCGAAATCTGGTGGCAGCTCTGGCCCTAGGCAACCTCACTCACATCCCATGTCTGGCACATATGCTCAATTTGGTCGTTCAGAGTTTTTTGAGGGACTATCCGGATCTTGAAGCACTGCTGCACAAGGTCCGCCTAGAGTGTGCTCACTTGCGGTGTTCCAGCATGGCAAGATCGCGTATTGCAGCTCTGCAGCGCCGATTCCGCCTTCCGGAACATCGCATCATATATGACCTACCACTAGGTGGAATTCTACGTTACATATGTTGGAGCGGTTGTGTGAGCAGCAGCCAGCAGTAATGGAGTACCAGCTGCATCAGGCGCAAAGAAGTCGCACTGCGCGCCGTTCAGACTTCACAACCACTGAGTGGGCCACTATGAAGGACATCTGCCAGGTTTTGCGTGCCTTCGATGATTCCACGCAGGTGGCGAGTGCAGATGATGCACTAGTCAGCATGACTATCCCCCTTATCTGCCTGCTTGAAAGAACACTGCAAGCGCTAAGGGAGGAGGTTGTGGACGAGGTGGAGGATGAGGAGTCACAAACGCCATCTGCTTCTGGACAGTCTGCGCAGCGTGTATCCTCACAAAGGCCTAGGCAGGGGACACTTTGTGAGGAGGATGAGGAGGAGTCAATGGAGGAGGAAGACATCTGTCCAGAGGAGGGAGTTACACAAATCTCCAGTAGTCAGTATGCAGAGCGAGGGTGGGGTGATGCAGAGCAGGCAGAGATCACGCCTCAAGCAGGGGACAGCGTTTCTTGGCCAGTTGACAGTCTGCAGAACATGGTTGATTTAATGCTGCAGTGCCTGAGAAACGACCGCCGCATCGCCCACATTCTCAACACGGCTGATTATTGGGTGTACACCCTCCTAGATCCTCGCTACCGGGACAACTGTCAAAGCCTCATAACACCGTTGAACCGGGAGCGTAAAATGCGGGAGTACCAAGACACACTGGTGCAGTCCATCATATTCGCCAGTCCAATTGAGAGCAGAGCTGCTAGTGCTTTACAAAGCAGCTCAGTGCGTCGAGGCAGTGGAGGAAGCTCTGCACAAAGAGGGAGCAGAAGCAGTGCCTCAGCACAAGGCAAGACCAGTATGGCCCAACAGTGGCAAAGTTTTGTGTGCCCACCACAAATGTCTACACCATTACAGATGGCTCCAGTCAGCAGGAGGCAACGTTTCCGTCAGATGGTGACAGACTACATGTCTTGCCCTCTCAGTGTACTCCCAGACGGCACTTCCCCCTTCAAGTATTGAGTCTCTAAGCTGGATACATGGCCAGAGCTTAGCCAGTATGCACTGAAGTTGCTGGCTTGCCTTTCTGCTAGTGTATTATCAGAACGCGTCTTTAGTGCCGCAGGTGGTGTACTAACAGACCGTCGCATGCGACTATCCTCCGATAACGTTGACCGGCTTACTTTTCTGAAAATGAACAAGGCCTGGATCTCGCAGGAATTTGCCACTCCTCTTCCAGATTAAATAATTGGTTGGCAACAGTATCCGGGTCTCCTGTTGTGTTCATGTTTCTAACACCTGAACTGCAATCCCTGGGCTCCAACACCGCCAGTTGCTGCACAGAAGTGCCATCTGCACAGTCAACACATGACCCAGTGTTATAGGGTTTCAGTAACGTCAGCTGATCCCCTGCTGTGTATCCGGCAATGTCTCCTGCTACCTCCACCCTGACACTACAACAGATATTAAAGGGAACCTGTCACCCCGTTTTTTCAGTATGAGATAAAAATACCATTAAATAGGGCCTGAGCTGTGCTGGACAATAGTGTATTTTGTGTACCCTGATTCCCCACCTATGCTGCCGAAATACCTTACCAAAGTCGCCGTTTTCGCCTGTCAATCAAGGTGGTCTGGTCAAATGGGCGTGGTGAAATCGCTTTTTCTCCTTCTCCCCCAGATCTTGCTTATCTTTCCGTTGGTGGCGTAGTGGTTTGCGCATGCCCAACAGCGGAATGCACTGCGCAGCTGAGGAAAAAGAGCGCGATCTGCGCTATTCACCGCTTTATCGCTGGCGGCGGCCATCTTCCTGAGGCCGCGCGTGCGCAGATGGAGCGCTCTGCTGCCCGGGGCTTCAGGAAAATGGCCGCGGGATGCCACGCGTGCGCAGATGGAGATCGCGGCGGCCATTTTCCTGAACCCGATATGCGAACTCGGCTTCAGGAAAATTTCCGCCGCGATCTCCATCTGCGCACGCGCGGCGCACGCGCGGCATCCCGCGGCCATTTTCCTGAAGCCCCGGGCAGCAGAGCGCTCCATCTGCGCACGCACGGCCTCAGGAAGATGGCCGCCGCCAGCAATAAAGCGGTGAATAGCGCAGATCACGCTCTTTTTCTTCAGCTGCGCAGTGCATTCCGCTGTTGGGCATGCGCAAACCACTACGCCACCAACGGAAAGATAAGCAAGATCTGGGGGAGAAGAAGCGATTTCACCACGCCCATTTGCCCAGACCACCTTGATTGACAGGCGAAAACGGCGACTTTGGTAAGGTATTTTGGCAGCATAGGTGGGGAATCAGTGTACACAAAATACACTATTGTCCAGCACAGCTCAGGCCCTATTTAATGGTATTTTTATCTCATACTGAAAAAACGGGGTGACAGGTTCCCTTTAAAGGGAACCTGTCCCCCCCCCCAGGCGTTTGTAACTGAAAGAGCCACCTTGTGCAGCAGTAATGCTGCACAAGGAAAAGGTGGCTCTTTTAGTCATGCTCCTTGCACACGCTGAATTTAACATTTATAAAATGTGTCCCCTCATACTGTGAAACCGTCCCGGAGGTGGGACTTTTCTTCATAATGAGACGCAACACAGCCGTCATTCCTACCCCCTTGGCGCCGTGCGCCGCCTCCTCAGCGTTGTTTGTATCTGTCACGGAGCCTGCGCTGTTATGTTAAACCTTGGGTATGCGCACTGAGCGCTGCCCGTCTTCTGACATCATTTGGTGTTAGGCTGACTGCGCCTGTGCGGCCGCGCTGACCGAGATCCCACCTCACAGTGTCTTCTGATTTATTCACACTGCGGGGCTGAGATTCATGGGCATGCACAGTGCATATCTTCACCTCTCACTCATCTCCCTCCGCCTTCTTCAAACTGTGCAACGTCAGCTGATCCCTAATCGCATGCCACGGCCATGACGCCGCACAGTCTGAAAAAGGCAGAAGGAGATGAGTGAGAGGCGAAGATATCACTGCGCATGCCCATGAATCCCAGCCCCGCAGTGTGAATAAATCAGAAGACACTGCGAGGCGGGATCTCGGTCAGCGCGGCCGCACAGGCGCAGTCAGCCTGACACCAAATGATGTCAGAAGACGAGCAGCGCTCAGTGCGCATGCCCAAGGTTTAACATAACAGCGCAGGCTCCGTGACAGATTCAAACAACGCTGAGGGGGCGGCGCACAGCGCCAAGGGGGTAGGAATGACGGCTCTGTTGCGTCTCTTTACGAAGGAAAGTCCCGCCTCCGGGGCGGTTTCACGGTATGAGGGGACACATTTTATAAGTGTTTAGTTCTGCGTTTGCAAGGAGCATAAATAAAAGAGCCACCTTTTCCTTGTGCGGCATTAGTGCTGCACAAGGTGGCTCTTTCAGTTACAAACACCTGGGGGGGGGTTAAAGGTTCAACTTCCTCCAATTAGTCCTCAGCCTTCACTCTGCTTCTCCTGCATTCCCTGGTCTCCAACACTGCCAGTTGCTTCCCGGAAGTGCCGTTTGCTCAGTCAGCACTTGCTGCCGTGTTATTGGGTTTCAGTAACATCAGCTGATCCCCAGCTGTGTATTCGGCAATTTGGCCTTCTACCTCCACGCTGACACTACAACAGATGTTAAACTGCCTCGAGTGCAGGCCTCGGCCTACACTCTGCTTCTCCTCGATTCCCTGGGCTCCAACACCGCCAGTTGCTGCTCGGAAGTGCTGTCTGCACAGTCAACAGTTGCTCCTCTGTTATTGGGGTTCAGTAACGCCAGCTGCTCCCCTGCTGTGTGTGCGGAAAGACCTACAGTCTGCTCCTCCTGCTTTCCCTGGGCTCCAACACAGCCAGTTGCTGCTCGGAAGTGCTGTCTGCACAGTCAACATTTGCTCCTCTGTTATTGGGGTTCAATAACGCCAGCTGGTCCCCTGCTGTGTGTGCAGGAATACATACAGTCTGCTCCTCCTGTAATCCCTGGGCTCCAACACCGCCAGTTGCTGCTCGGAAGTGCTGTCTGCAGAGTCAACAGCTGCTCCACTGTTATTGGGGTTCAGTAATGTCAGCTGCTCCCCTGCTGTGTGTGCGGCAATTGCTCCTGCTCCCTCCAAACTCACACAACTTCAGAAATTAAACTTGCTCCAATTAGGCTTCGGCCTACACTTTTTTTTTCCATAATCCCTGGGCTTCCACACTGCCAGTTGCTGCCCGGAAGTGCTGTCTGCACAGAGAAAAACACTAGCTCCTGTGTTAGTGGGGTTCAGTAACGCCAGCTGCTCCCCTGCTGTGTGTGCGGCAATTGCTCCTGCTCCCTCCAAACTCACACAACTTCAGAAATTAAACTTGCTCCATTTAGGCTTCGGCCTACACTTTTTTTTTCCTGTAATCCCTGGGCTTCAACACCGCCAGTTGCTGCCCGGAAGTGCTGTCTGCACAGAGAAAAACACTAGCTCCTGTGTTAGTGGGGTTCAGTAACGTCAGCTGCTCCCCTGCTGTGTGTGCGGCAATTGCTCCTGCTCCCTCCAAACTCCCACAACTTCAGAAATTAAACTTGCTCCAATTAGGCTTCGGCCTACACTCTTTTTTTTTGTAATCTCTGAGCTTCAACACCGCCAGTTGCTGCCCGGAAGTGCTGTCTGCACAGAGAAAAACACTAGCTCCTGTGTTAGTGGGGTTCAGTAACGCCAGCTGCTCCCCTGCTGTGTGTGTGGCAATTGCTCCTGCTCCCTCCAAACTCACACAACTTCAGAAATTAAACTTGCTCCAATTAGGCTTCGGCCTACACTCTTTTTTTTCTGTAATCCCTGGGCTTCAACACCGCCAGTTGCTGCCCGGAAGTGCTGTCTGCACAGAGAAAAACACTAGCTCCTGTGTTAGTGGGGTTCAGTAACGTCAGCTGCTCCCCTGCTGTGTGTGCGGCAATTGCTCCTGCTCCCTCCAAACTCCCACAACTTCAGAAATTAAACTTGCTCCAATTAGGCTTCGGCCTACACTCTTTTTTTTTGTAATCTCTGAGCTTCAACACCGCCAGTTGCTGCCCGGAAGTGCTGTCTGCACAGAGAAAAACACTAGTTCCTGTGTTATTGGGGTTCAGTAATGTCAGCTGATCCCCTGCTGTGTATCCGGCAATTTTTCCTGCTCCCTCCACACTCACACTACTACAGAAATTAAAGGGAACCTGTCCCCCCCAGGTGTCTGTAACTAAAAAAGCCACCTTGTGCAGCAATCACATGTTGTGTTCATGTTTCTACCACCTGAACTGCAATCCCTGGGCTCCAACACCGCCAGTTGCTGCACAGAAGTGCCATCTGCACAGTCAACACATGACCCAGTGTTATAGGGTTTCAGTAACGTCAGCTGATCCCCTTCTGTGTATCCGGCAATGTCTCCTGCAACCTCCACCCTGACACTACAACAGATATTAAAGGGAACCTGTCCCCCCCCAGGCGTTTGTAACTGAAAGAGCCACCTTGTGCAGCAGTAATGCTGCACAAGGAAAAGGTGGCTCTTTTAGTTATTCCCCTTACACACGCTGAAGTTAACACTTATAAAATGTGTGCCCTCATACCGTGAAACCGTCCTGGAGGCGGGACTTTCCTTCTTTATGAGACGCAGCACAGCCGTCATTCATACCCCCTTGGCGCCGGGCGCCGCCTCCTCAGCGTTGTTTGAATCTGTCCTGGAGCTTGCGCTGTTATGTTATCCCTTAGCCATGCACGGTTTGCGCTGCCCGTCTTCCGACATCATTTGTTGTCAGGCTAGCTAAGCCTGTGTGGCCGCCCTGCCCGAGTTCCCACCCCGCAGTGTCTTCAGATTTATTCACACTGCGGGGCTGTGATTCCTGGGCATGCGCAGTGCATTTCTTGGCCTCTCACTCATCTCCTTCCGCCTTCTTCAGACTGTGCCGCGTCACGGCCGTGGCATGTGATTAGGGATCAGCTGATGTGGCACAGTCTGAGGAAGGCGGAAGGAGATGAGTGAGAGTCCAAGATATGCACTGCACATGCCCCGGAATCCCAGCCCCGCGGTGTGAATAAATCTGAAGACACTGCGGGGCTGGGATTCCTGGGCATGTGCAGTGCATTTCTTAGCCTCTCACTCATCTCCTTCCGCCTTCTTCAGACTGTGCCACGTCACGGCCGTGGCATGTGATTAGGGATCAGCTGACGCAGCACAGTCTGAAGAAGGCGGAAGGAGATGAGTGAGAGTCCAAGATATGCACTGCACATGCCCCGGAATCCCAGCCCCGCAGCGTGAATAAATCTGAAGACACTGCGGGGCTGGGATTCATGGGCATGCACAGTGCATTTCTTGGCCTCTCACTCATCTCCTTCCGCCTTCTTCAGACTGTGCTGCGTCACGGCCGTGGCATGTGATTAGGGATCAGCTGACGCCGCACAGTCTGAAGAAGGTGGAAGGAGATGAGTGAGAGTCCAAGATATGCACTGCGCATGCCCCGGAATCCCAGCCCCGCAGTGTGAATAAATCTGAAGACACTGTGGGGTGGGATCTCGGGCAGGGCGGCTGCACAGGCGCAGCCAGCCTGACAACAAATGATGTCTGAAGACGGGCAGCGCTAACTGCACATGGCCAAGGGATAACATAACAGCGCAGGCTCCGGGACAGATTCAAAGAACGCTGAGGAGGCGGCGCACGGCGCCAAGGGGGTATGAATGACGGCTGTGCTGCATTTCATTAAGAAGGAAAGGCCCGCCTCTTGGACGGTTTCATGGTATGAGGGTACACATTTTATAAGTGTTTACTTCAGCGTTTGCAAGGAGCATAATTAAAAGAGCCACCTTTTCCTTGTGCAGCATTAGTGCTACACAAGGTGGCTCTTTTAGTTGCAAATGCCTGGGGGGGTTAAAGGTTCCCTTTCAACTTGCTCCAATTAGGCCTCAGCCTACACTCTGTATCTCATGTAATACCTGGGCTCCAACACCGCCAGTTGCTGCTCAGAAGTGTCTTTGGCATGGGTACTCCCTCCTGCCCAGCCTGGTTCCAGCACGCCAGCTGTTTCCGGGAAGTTTCCAAGTCACTTTGCCACAAATCCGTTGTCCTGTCGTGTTGTGGTCGGGTTAGCCGACTCTATGGTGCCTGCAGTTTAGGTACTTCTTATGTGGGCTGCGGTATCTGGCAATGAAGGCTGGTTCCATAGTGCCAATAGGACAAGCACCCCCTGTAGGACTGTGGGTTCTGGTAACTCCGGCCGGCCCGCGGCCTTGCAATTTTTTGTTCATGTGGACATTCTGCTGACTATCTGAGTTCCAGCACCATTAGCTGGTTCTTTAGAAGTCAATCTTAAAAAGGTCCCCCTGGGTTCCAGTACCGTCAGCTGGTTCCAGGCAGAGCCTTTGGCTTAGGTGCCTGCTTCTGGGTATCCGAGTTCCACCAACATCTGGTGGTCCTTGGTAGTGCTTTCTGGCACGGGTGCCTCCTGCTTAGTAACCAGGTTCCAGTACCGTCAGCTGGTCCTCGGTAGTTCCATTGGCTCTTGTTCCTTCGGCTAGCCATCCGGGTTCCAGTACCGTCAGCTGGTTCTCGGCAGTGTCTTTTGCTCTTGTACCTTCTGCTCCCCATCCTGGTTCCAGTACCGTCAGCTGGTTTCGGACAGAGCCTTTGGCTTAGGTGCCTCCTTCTGGGTATCCGAGTTCCACCAATGTCTGGTGGTCCTTGGTAGTGCTTTCTGGCACGGGTACCTCCTGCTTCGTAACCGGGCTCCAGTACCGTCAGCTGGTCCTCGGTAGTTCCATTGGCTCTTGCACCTTCGGCTAGCCATCCGGGTTCCAGTACCGTCAGCTGGTTCTCGGCAGTTCCTCAGCCTTCTTGTACCTTCTGCTACATTTCCAAGTTCAAGACCCTAAAGACGACGACCCTGAAGACCACCCCATAGATGACGATGAGCCCGGAGACGACGACCCTTGAGAGGATGATGAAGAAGAAAGTGTGGGACAAGTAAAAAAGAAGGTGAAGAGCATGGAAGTAGTGAAACATAAATATCTGACAAAATATAAAAAAAATCTTAACATAGTCAATAGCTTTGTAACTCCGAACGTCTTAAAAAAAACAAACCATTCCTGCTATTCCATTTGATTTGCCAAAACCTCTATGCCTTTAATGTCTCCTCCACCTCCCCCAATACATCCGACATTATTCTTAGTTGTTTAGTTGTTTTCCTTCATGTAGAATTAACCTACAAGTAAAGAAAGGGTTTATTTTAATTCCGATATTTTTGTCCCATTGACTTGCATTGGTATCGGGTATCGGTATCGGCGATATCCGATATTTTTTGAATATCGGCCGATCCAATCCGATACCGATACTTTTGAATATCGGAAGTTATCGCTCAACACTATAAAAGAGTAACCCTTTAATTTTTTTCTTAGATCAAAAGTACTCATGAAAATAAGACAATTGGTAATATATCTTATTAGAGAAATCTGCTTCTTTCTTCTCCTGATCTCTTGATCATTCGATCTCAAATTTCTCAATTCATGGTTAAAATCTCTCTTTATTGAATATATATTTAACATATTTCACCCATAAAGGGAGAGTGAAAGGTCAATCTGGGAGGCAAAAGAAACAAATGTCTCAGATAAGATATATTACAAAGTTGCTTATTTTCATGTGTACAATTGATTTTTAAATAAAAACTTAAACAACAGTTATTCTTTATGTGAAAGGGAACCTGTCAGCAGGATTGTGCTCAGTAAACTACAGACACTGTCAGGTTGGCACCGTTATACTGTCTAAAATGATACCTTGGTTGGTGAAATCTGTCTTGTGGTTGAGGCTTTATGTGGTGCTCTGCTTAGGTATTCATCTGTATAGTTTTTGACAGGTCACTGATCTCTCAGTGATCTGCCCCCCATTTTACATACTGCATAGAATTTTGTTTGAAGTTAAATATGGAAAATGCTTAAGGGTTAAAGGAACCTGTGACCAGGTTTGGCCAATACGAGTTATGGTTTCAGGGCTTATATACAGCTTTCTCTAATGCTGTATACAACCCCCTGATCCCACCTGTAAGAGAAGAAAAATAACTTTTATTATGCTCACCTGGGGGCAGTCCGGTCCAATGGGTGTCACTCTTCTTGGTCCGGCGCCTCCATCTTCTTGTGATGCCGTCCTCCTACTTGCTTCATGTGGATGACGTGTCCCTGCATCATCCACACAGGCTCCCCAGAATCGCGCTTCTGTGCAGGCGTACGTCTATGCCCTGCTGAGGGCAGAGTAAGGTACTGCAGTGCGCAGGCGCCGGGAAAGGTCATAGAGGCCCAGCGCCTGCGCACTGCAGGACTTTGCTCTGCCATCAACAGGGCAGTACGCCTGCGCAGGAGCGCAATTCTGGGGAGCCTGTGTGGATTAAGCAGGGACACGTCATCCAAATGAAGCAAGCAGGAGGACGACATTGCAAGAAGATGGGAGGCGCCGGACAAAGAAGAGCGACATTTATCAGACCAGACTGCCCCCCAGGTGAGTATAATAAAAGATATTTTTCTTCTCTTACGGGTCACATCTGGGGCTTATATACAGAATTATAATTATAGAACGCTGTATATAAGTCCTGAAAGGGGGTGGCTGTAACTCGTGTCGGCCAAACCTGGTCACAGGTTCACTTAAACAGACCTTCAAGCACCACTATACATGAAAAGAAAAAATGATGAACAGCTTCTTTAATAATGGTGAGAAATTATAAGAATTATATAATTAGTAATGTATTAAAGCTTTTATTTCTCCTGGCTATATACAGTTCTATTTTTTAAAGGTTGTGATGCACCTTTTTCACTTAGAATTTGCATTGTATAGTAAAACAATTCCACAATGACATGGTATTTTTGACTGGTATGTCATTTATGTCACAATTAACCACTAACAGCAAAAAACCTTAGCAAAACATTTTTTTTTTTTACATTAAATAGTGTTGTTATATGACTCAAGTTAGCTATAACCAATAAATAAGGTAGCACTCTGTAGCACTATAGCATACAAACATGAAATATATGAAGTTTTAATTGTATTACTGCTCTAGAAAATTACAAAAATTGAGAATACTTAAATTGGCCAATTCATGTGTACCCGGCAGCCACGATAAGGTAATTCTTGTTGCTTTGAACCTGCCTCTGTGAATTCTCTCTTGCGCTAAAGCCTATATTTGTATGGGAAGGTGGATCCTACAGTAACTAAAACCGCCAGATGCTGTGAGGGGTGGAGTGCTCAGTCAGAGAACCTTAGTATACAAATGTCAAAAGACTGACCGGCACATCCAAACCGAAACAGGTGTGAACAGGCACTTACTAAGAGTAGCCATCTCCATATATAACCACCAAATAAAGTAGTACTCTGTAGCACTATAGCATGCAAACATGAAATATATGAAAATTTAATTGCATTACTGCTCTAGAAAATTAGAAAAATTGAGAATACTTAGCTCATAAATTGGCCTATTTGTGTGTACCTGGTGGCCACGATAAGGCAATTAGCCATAAAGATAGTTTATACATGTCAAATTTCAATCAAATTTCACATATAATAATAGGATTAATTTATAGCTCAGAGCCACGGACTCCTTGCTTTGTCATGTACTCCAACAGGTTGCTAGGTGACAACACCACGCAGGGTACATCGGGCAGCACAATAACGTAACTGTATCATGATACCCGTGTCCACTGACATAGTAGAGGTGATAGGAGGCCACCATACTGTATGTGGGTTGGTGGGAGGACCATTATACTGTATTGGGGCTGTAGTGGACCATCATACTGTGTGGAGAGCCATCACACTGTATAGGGCTTTGCGGAGACTATCATACTGAATGAGAGGCTGTGAGTAACCATCATACTGTATTGGGGCTGTTGGGGACCATCATGCTGTGTAGTAGGAACATCATACTGTATAGAGGGCTGTGTGGGGAATACCATACTGAATAGGAGACTGTGGGAGGCCATTATACTGTATAGGAAGCTGTGAGGGACCATCATACTATATGGGAGGCTGTGGAGGGACCATCCTTTGTGAGATGGTTGTGGGAGGTCCATCATACTATGTGGGGTGGTTATGGTGAACAATTTGCTGTGTTGGGAGGCTGTGGTGGACCATCATACTGTGTGAGGGGCTGTAATAACCATCATATTGGATAAGAGGATGTGGAGACCTTAATATTGTAAACAGGGTGATGTGATGGACATCATACTGTATGGGGTCTTTGGTAAACATCACACTGTATATGGGGGAAGTGGTGAATACCATACTGCATAGGGGGCTGTGGTGATCATACTACTGTGTGGGTTGCTCAGGGGCATTATATTTTATGTGGGGTATTGTGGGGTCATCATGCCATTTAGGGGCATTCTACTGTGTGGGGGCATCATACTCAATGGGGGTCAGGAAGAGGGTGAAAGCACACTGGAGAATCATTATCACTATAGGGTAAGCACAGGAAACATTATTATTATTGTAAGAAAGCACAGGGAGACATTATTACTGTATGGTGCTGTATAGCTGTAAGGAGACACAGGGGAGCATTATTACTTTTTTAGGGGCACAGAGGTAGTATAGTACTGCTATACAGGGCACAGAAGGGTCATTATTACTGTATTGGGCAGTGATTATAGCACTATATGATTTTTGTAGAGGTTGTGGAATGTGAGTAGATGGCGGAAAGCAATAAACCAAAGATGTCTGTGTGCTACATTTTGCAGGGACGAGTTGTGGATGGGAGAAGAGGTCATGGCAGTCTAGGCTGAATGGAAAAGAATAGGGAAAATGAAGGACAACAATCAATTGAGAATATCACTGATGAGAACCTGTACAGTATACACATTTATGGTCTGGAGATCACTGGTGTATTAATATAAATATGGCAACTGTATGTTGGTTATATCATTGTAGTGCAGTGGATTTGGTTAAACGTATTGTGTAGCCTTGAGGTCAAAGTCTGTCGTCTCTCTATGTGACCGCAGACTTGTGATTCCTTTCAGCACATGCATTGCACACTGTCTGGGTTCTTCAGCGGCAGGAGTGGGCCATCATCTGACTGCAAGTTTTTGATTTGCATACTTCAGACCACATTCAACTAGACATGCCATACCTTGCTTAATTCACTTGCATTGAGAGAGGTCACGCATGTTTAGTCGGCATGTGACCACCTCTATGCAAATCGCATATTTGAGATCACATGTCTGCTCCCTCCCAGTGATGGAAAATCCTGACAGCGCACTATACTGATGTTGGAAGAAGTCACAAGTCTGCAGTCACATAGAGTATCTGCACACTTTATCCTCAAGCCTGGATAAGGTGTTATTATCATTATTGTATATGCTGGTAATATTTGGTTCTGGTTTAGTAATATTTGTCTGTTATATTACAACATTATCGTTGTGGTATTATTTATTATTATTTTGTATTGTTATTATTAGTAGTATTATTAAATCTTATGGTTATCCTAACCGTATTAATAAAAATATTGGTCTTGAAAATCTTGGTTTTCTCCAGGCAGGGTTATATACACATGTAGTCAAAATTGTTGGTACCTATCGAGGACACAGAAAAATGCATGGCGGAGGTTCTTCGTAAATTTTGGGCTGCATTTCAGAAAAAGGAGTTGGGGATTTTATTATTAATGGTGTCGTCATTGATGAAATGCAGATAACCATCATGCAATACCATTAGGGAGGCACTTAATTGGCTCAAAATCTGATCAACAGCAGAACAAAGACCCCAAACATAGAGACCTGAACTCAACATCATTGAGTCTGTCTGGAATTACATGAAAAGACAAAGGGATTTGCGGAAGCTTACATCTATGGAAGATATGTGGTCAATCTTCCAAAATGTTTGGAACAACTTCCCTGCTGAGATCCTTCAAAAATTGTGCACCGATGTACCTAGAAGAAATTATGCTTTGATGCTATGTTGAAAGCAAACGGTGATCTAGGCAAATATTGATTAGATTTAGATTTATCTTTTGTTCACTTTGCAATTCCGTAGTTGATAGAAATAAAGAACTAGCACTTCTTTTTAAAAGCAATTTTACTTTGTAGCAGTTTTCCACTCCTGCCTAAAACTTTTGCAAGTTATATATATTAAATATTATTGGTTAATTGATTCAAAGGTATTGGTGTTGATAACTATTAATGTTTGTTTCATAATATGATTTTATGAACAACTAGTTTAGTGATGTGCTGTGATCATAATCAAATTCTCTTGAAATGACGTCTTTCAGTTCTATGCTTGTAACTGAAAATTACTTTGTTTATATGCAATAATAAAAATTATCTAAAGTTATGCTTTCATGTGTTAATAATCCCAATTATGCAGTGTGTCTTTGAAAGCTCATTTTCAGAAACAACCAAGATTCTCTCTTTAAAAACAAATCTATTACCCAGATTAGCTACTCACTCTGGAAGGCCTGGTGTGTCAGTTCGTTAAATATACAGCTCATAGATTTTATTAGGGACCAAGTAACGTTTTTTTTTTATGGTAAAGCTTAAAAAATATAACCCATGGGAATGGGTTTCCCTAACTTACAGCTGATTATTAGGGATTAGTGTGAATGAACGTGCTCAGCTAACGTGTTATCCGAGAATGCTGGGATGTTATCCCAGCATCTTGGGGTTCCTCGACTTATATGTTCAAATCCCTGCAACACGTGGGGATTGCCTAACAAAGAGGCAACAACACTTTATCAGAGATCATACGCTCATCACTACTAGAGATCCCAACAGGAAAACACTCTGATAAGATTATTAGAAGGTGGGTTAAGCCATAACAATAGCATGCAAATATTTGGATCCATAATCTAATAACACTTGCAGGAGTGTGGGCTTTGAAAGTTAATACTTACGTCTTAGAATCTCTCTTTGTTTCCTGACATACCAGGTATATAGAGCAGCGCGTTTTTGGGTTTTCATGGGAGTCCCTTTGTTAAGATGTTGAGAAAGATGTGATTGGTTCAGTCCAGTAATATCAACGACTTCTCTTTGGGGAATGTTATGTTGCTGCATGTATCCTTTAATCATCTTTGCAGCTCTCCATGGATCTTCACTATAAAAAAACATGCACATCACATTAATTCTACTGTATTCATTATAATCAGATACACAATCTCAGGGATTGATAACATAGTAGACTTTAGGACAACCCCTTAAAGCTACTCAGAATATAAAGAAGTGATGCTTCCAACTAACTTATTAAGACACAACCTTGAAGCATATGACCACACAAGGTAATAATAAAAATATATATACCTTTATTGTTATTGGTTAAAACGTATGCAAGAACAGTGCCAAGTCAATTTATAACTAACAACAATTATAATTTAACAAAACCAGAGTAAACACAATGAGGAGAAAAAGGGTGCACCCACTAAAAAGTGCTGCACCATGGAAATAGCGGGTGCGTGCACGTGGATTAAAGCATGGGTAAGGACCTTTGATGGGAACATTGTTTCTTTATGGGGCATCGGTGTGTTCACCTCATAATGAGGTAGCTATATTTATTGTGGCACCTTAGGCATTAAGCACTTTAGCGGACTACTGATTTATTAGGATTGTTCCGGTACCCCCCATCTGAATGCTCATGCTATTTCCATGGTGCAGCACTTTTTAGTGGGTGCACCCTTTTTCTCCTCATTGTATTTACTCTGGTTTTGTTAAATTATAATTGTTGTTAGTTATAAATTGACTTGGCACTGTTCTTGCATACGTTTTAACCAATAACAATAAAGGTATATATATTTTTATTATTACCTTGTGTGGTCATATGCTTCAAGGTTGTGTCTTAATAATGTATTCATTATAATGTATTTAATGTTATGCACACAGAAGTGGAAGTCAGTCGTCCTCAAATCTTTTTCTGGTCAGGATGGCAGACTTGATCTGCATTTTTGTATTTTGGTTCTCATGTTTTTTACATAAATGGTATCATCCTTTCCATTTCATATGGCTTAAGTAAGTGTCCAGCAGTCTGGCCTTGACATGTTTGCGTGTTCTAAGTAAAGTGGGAAAAATAAGCATTTGATACACTGCCGATTTTGCAAGTTTTCCCACCTACAAAGAATGGAAAGATCTGTAATTTTTTTCATAGGTACACTTCATCTGTGAGAGATAGAATCTATAAAAGAAAAACAGTAAATCACATTGTATGATTTTTACTTAATTAGCATTTTATTGCATAAAATAAACATTTGATACAATAGAAAAATAGAACTTAATATTTGGCACAGAATCCTTTGTTTGCAATTACAGAGGTCAGATGTTTCACACACGGCAGCAGAATTTTGACCCAGTTTCAGGGCTGTCAAGGACAACATCGAGTTAAATCTCCCTTCAAAGCTTTGTCTTTTCTATTTGGGTTCAGTTCTGGAGACTGGCTAGGCTACTCCAAGACCTTAAAATGCTTCTTACGGAGCCATTCTTTAGTTGCTCTCTCTGTGTGTTTCAGGTTATTGTCAAGCTGGAAGACCCAGCCACGACCCATCTTCAATGCAACTAATTGGGAAGGAGGTTATTGGCAAAAATCTTAAAATACATCCATCCTCCCATCAATACGGTGCAGTCGTACTGTACCCTTTGTAGAAAAGCACCCCCAAAGTATGATGGTTGCTCCACTATGCTTCACGGTTGGGACGGTGTTCTTGGGGTTGTACTCATCATTCTTTTTCTTCCAAACACACCGAGTGGAGTTGATACCAAAAAGTTCTATTTTGGTCTTATCTGACCACATGAACCTTCTCCCATGCCTCCTCTAAATCATCCAGATGGTCACTGGCGATCTTCAAAGGGGCCAGGACATGTGCTAGAGTGAACAGGAAGACCTGGTGTGCTCTGCAGGATTTTAATCCATAATAGCGTAGTGTGTTACTAAAGGTAATGTTTTAGACTATGGCCCAGCTTTCTTCAGGTCATTGACCAGGTCCTGCCATGTACTTCTGGGTTGATTCCCGACCTTTCTCAGTATCATCCTTAACCCACGAGGCTAGATTTTATGAGAAAGTTTGACAGTCACCATGTGTTTCTTCCATTTTCAAATAATTGTGCCAACAGTTGTTGCCTTCTCACCAAGCTGCTTGCCTATTGTTCTGTAGCCCACCCCAGCCTTGTGCAGGTCTACAATTTTGTCCTTAGTGTCCTTACACAACTCCTTGGTTTTGGCCATGGTGGAGAGGTTGAAGTGTGATTGAGTGTGTGGACAGGCAACATGTTCAAACAGGTGCAATTAATACAGGTAATGAGTGCAGAGTAGAGGGCTTCTTAAAGAAAAACGATCAGTTCTGTGAGTTACAGACGTCTAGCTGTTGGTAGGTGATCAAATGCTTATTTCATGCAATAAAATGCAATTTAATTATTTAAAAATCTTACAATGTGATTTTTTTGGTTTATATTTTTAGATTCTGTCTCTCACAGTTGAAGTGAACCTACGATAAAAATTAAAGACCACTCTATTCCTTGTAGGTGAGAAAACTTGCAAAATTGGTAGTGTATCAAATGCTTATTTTCCCCTCTGTAGATTAATGAAATCATGCAAACCACAGACCATTTAAAGTATGCTAGAAGGACAGTTAATTTAACTACACCTTATAATCTTCAAATGGAGAAGGGATTCTGTATTGTCCATGATACCACTTTAAGATTAGATGTGAAATAATTTAAGACTTATATAAAGTGTATGTATGCCACTGCATCCTTCATGAGGTAGGAATGCAGGTTACAGGCATAGCAATTTAAGAACATAAGTGCTGAAAGCACCAGTTAATACAGGCTGTTTCCTTAGACATTCCATTGATATCAGATGAATAAATATTTTGTCAACAGGGTGAGCGCAAAACTTCCCTTTATCAGATGTTTTCTGGTGGCTCAGTGGATAGCTCTGTAACCTATCCTAGGTACAAATCCCAACAAGAACGGTATCTGCAAGAAGATTTTATAATCCCTGTGTTTATGTGCATTTCATCTAGGTACTCCACTTTCCAAAGACATACTAATATGGAATGTAGATTGGGAGCTTAAATGGAACTGTATTGATGAGGTTTGTAAAGTGCTGTGGATATTGCACTTTATAATTATGTAAAATAGATATTTATTATTTAACTTTTTTATAGCTTCAGGTTCATACAAATCTAATCTACTCTAATCACCCACTGGTTAACATGGTACAATATTTTTCCTGTCACAAATTGTTCTTGAAAATTAATTTTCAAAATAACTGGTAAATACAATCATCATTAGTTGCATATGAAAGCAAGTGAAGTGTCTAAGAATGTCTAAGAAAAAATGTGAAAGACAGGTCCAGATATGACCCCATAGGCTGACATGTCAATGAACAAAACTAAAAAAAATCCTCTTTATAGAATTATGAGCAGAAACCTTTTACAAAATAATCAGCGTCCCTCAGGATTTGTAACCACCTAAAGCCTGATTCATCCTGGAATAATAAGGAAACATAACTATAGAACTGGCGCAATTCACAGTAAATAATAATTTGATCAAGCAATTTAGATGAGCTGTGTAGCCACACAAATCCACTTCCAAATGAGTCATTAGTACATTAAAACTGATAGCCACAGCATCCTGAAAAGACAGTTTACTGCTAGAAACCTAACGCCAGTCTAGTGACAATGTGTACTTTATGACGTCCTGCATATGTGAGTCGTCATCCATGCTCCTCATTGAGACATTCCTCTGTCATGAGATAATGTACATGCCCAGTAATATAGATCTATAGCTACAAATTATGTGGATGTAAAATCCATGCTGAAACAGGGAATAATCTTGAAAATTACAAATTAATAACACAATACATTTTCTCTACCTCCATGAAAGTTTATAGTGTCCATAATAATGTACTATCCTTAATTCTATTATTGTAAGTAAAAATATCTTATAAACTACTATTGTACTATTTACTACTAATACAACAATTGTGTAACAGATGTAACCTACAATACTATTCCATATTTATTTTTGCACTTTATTTCTGCATCTCCGTTCGTAAAAACGTAGCAATTTACAATGGTGATTAGATGAAAACTAAGGGTAAACGTTGACCGTCAAGGTCTACTTAGTATAAAACATATACAGGTGCCATTTAAATAAATATACACATGTATTTATAACCACATCTCCAATTGAAGTAGTTATTTGCTAAAGCCTCCCTCTAATAATAAGGCAAATCCAGAGCTAGCATTGATAATCAGCACTTCGAGAAGAAATGTAAAAAACAAAAATATTTAAGCATATTAAACATCAAAATCTTTTGCACTGAAATGTGACATGTTGTTACTTTGGTTAAGGTATATTCATATCATGCCATTTATGTCTGTAGGCTTCTATAGACCAAATATAGTGATAGCATGGCATACATTTGGTTAGACTTTTAAAATAGACTCAATATGCACCTGTACAGTATTGCATTTTAGAACAAATTATACCCTAGTCCTTTGCAAAGGACATTAAACCAAACTGCAATATATTGTTGTAGACAAAATACAACTTATTTAAAAAAACTTTTTTTTAAATAATAAATAAGTAATAATTGAGAAAAAGTCCATATTATATATTAAATGTTCTTTTAACTGTCATAATATAATAATAATATTGTTTTTATATTAGTTACATTATTTAAGAAGCTATTTTATGCATAATAATAATATAGTTAATTGTTTAGCATGTTTAATTGGAAAGTTTCTAACCAAGTGTAATATATGAAATAAGATGGTCATCCCATTAATATAGCACCATCAGCTGTCTTAATAAAATGAAAATCTTACAGTAAGTCTATGCTTTATATAGCTTATTAGAATACTGTGGCAAGTGTAAAAAGATTTATGTAAACAACTTACTAAGAATTAACTCTGTCCAAAATGTTTAATTCTCTTATGGCATTGTTATTTTATGAAAACCTGAAAGACCTAATTTAGGACATGTACACACTCATGTGGTTTACATGTGGTTTTTGCCTCAGGTAGAATGCACAGTAGCACACAGAAAATAAAAACCAGGAATATTAATGGAGCATTGTAGGGTGATTAAGGGGCACACTGTATTGTTGTAGTAAGTTCAGCGTGCCTCCTTTCTTCACATCTACTTTTTTTTTTCTTTTTTAGAAGTTAATCATGGCAAATGCATCTGAACAATATGTTACAGCAGTGTGACATTTTAGATGGTAAAAAAAAAAAATTATTACAGTACATTAAAAAAGTTATATAGAAGTTTAACTTTAAATTGTGAAATTAATTAGATAAAAAAGTCATCATGTGATCTATTTTATTAATGCACATTGCACAGGTATAAAAATAGGCAACAGATGGCATTAGAAGCTGCTCTAGCTTCAACTTGAGCAAAATGGCAATGACAAAAATATATATATTTATTATCCATATTTTGAAAGCAAGCAAGGAGAGGAAAGGCAAAGAAAGGGTGAAATAAAATGTATCTATAACTAATGAATTCCCTGTAAAGTGTTATTTTGGAAATGATGTAGCATGAGTGCTTGTCCACAAGCATGGGGACAGCATGCAAACTCCTTGCAAACACACACACATACACACATATATATATATATATATATATATATATATATATATATATATATATATATATATATATGTGTGTGTGTACTATATATATATATACATATATATACTATATTTATACAGTATTTATGCTATATGTATTTACATATATATATATTTCTCTATATACATATTTATGCACTGAATTACTTCTTCATGTACCTATAATTCAGTGAATTACTTTTCACTACTGCGCTCTAAATCAAGCAGTAGTTCATAGTGTTGAAATATATATTTATTATCTCAGCTATGTGGTATAAAGGTTACAAATGTAAAAACTAGATTTTACCACTTTAACTATAAGGAATAAAATAGTCATAGAAATAATACTAGTAATAGTATTAGCAATAATATGATTTATGATACACACATCCCTACACACTTTACCAGAACAACTAATAATTCTGAGTAGTGAAAGTGCTGTTTACAATCTGAGGAGCCAGGGGAGGCCGAAAAGCTAAAAGTGCTTCATTTGTAGAATGGCTTAGACGTCTTAACCCTTAGAGGGTGGTACTCATAAAATTGTCAGTAATTCTGCTCACATTATATAGTATTAGGGCGCAAGCAGTGTGGTAAATACTGGTGTATGAAGGAAGAATAGTGAGAACAGGACAAAAGTCCATGTATAAATTGTGTAAGGCATGCCATATATATTGTGCACTAGTGAGTATGGTAGGACACATAACAGAGATTAGATAGATAGATAGATAGAGATAATAGAAGGCTGGATGATAGATTCTACATGACCCATGTTACTAATATCACACGGCCCTCATATTCCTATGTACGATCCTACATTAGTCCCAGGACATTATTACTATCGATGGCAGGACGACCCCAGTAGGGTGATCTCTAGCCGTCAGCTAGCCCCCGTGCATAGCCCGTGCCTCGCTATAATGTGCCCAGTAGCGTGGTGTCGGCTCACACAATGTCTCCTACAGGTACAGTGCACATTCAGCAACACGTCAGGTAACTCGGCATAACATGGCCGCCTGCCTCCCTCACCTTTACCGCGCTCATGTGCGCCCTTCATGAGGAGGCTATTTCCTCCAGTCATCTTGTGGCTTCCGAGATTTCTCTCTTAACTCGTTAATGTAGGACCATAGAACTTACACAGAGCTGTGACCAGAATGTGGCTTATTTACCGCCACATTATTTACCTTCCTCAGTGTGCCCGGCATACAAGTGCGGCAAGCACCGCCAATAATGATTACTGGCAGTCAGACAAGTGGCTGTAGTGATACCGCCAGCTCTGTGCGCTCCAAGCTGTGAGACATCTTATTCCCTTTCAAAGTCACAACTTCATGCAGGTCAATCACGACTCTATGCAGGTCAATCACGATTCCACTGATCCCGAGTCCAGAAGAGAAACTACGTTACATGGCCCGTGTCACCTCGCACCAGGAGAGCAGCTCTGTGCTACACTGTTACTACTGTAGTATCGCCATAGCTGTCTCTCTCACTATAATATATAAATAGATGTATGTATACCATACACTATATTACATAATTCAATGTAATTTATCGCACATCTATTATTTATTATATAGTTATTTATTTTCGTACTACTCCTTTTTTATATTTCTACCAATTCTTTTTAGAACGTGTATTTTTATCTGTCTCGCTATCAATAGTGTCCACCAAATAATCTATTTCTTTATAAATCCATAACATAACTATCACTGTATTTATGTGCAGTATGCACACATATATATACACACACACACAAATATATATATATATACATACACACACGTATTTATATATATATACATATATATATATATATATATATATATACATTAATACCCACATTAAATATAAATATATATAGGTACATATATTCATTTATATAAACACACATATATAAATCTCTATATATACCCACAAATATGTATATACATATATATATATGTATATATATATATATATATATATATATATATATATACACACACACACACAATCTATTTATCTATCTATCTATCTATCTATCTATCTATCTATCTATCTATATACACACACACATATAAATAAATATATATAACTATATGTGCACGCATATATATATATATATACACACACACAAATATGTATACACTTGTATAGGCACATGCACTTACACCTTACACACATGCATTTATATATATACACACACACACACACACACACACACACACACACACACACACACACACACACACACACACACACACACACACACACGTATAAATATATATATACGCTTCCACACACACTGTGTATTAATCCATCTCTCTGGTCACTGTGTATAGATGAAGGGGTGGCCGAGTTACTATATCGGTATGAAGTCCGACCCCAAATCTCACCTCAGCATTCTGTCCACCTCGGCTCTCTGCTCAGCCGCTTCTTCTGTGTTGAGGGACTGCAGCTCTTTGAGGATTGGCGGGGTGTCAAAGTCCTCCCCATCCTCTGAGCCCTCATCTCCAGAAAGTTTGCCCTTGTGGTGCCCATTAGTGAGAGTGTGGAAGATGGGCTTGGTGTCAGGGTCGTGCCCAGGAGACATGTGTAAGTTCTCCAGCTTCACACCAAAGCTGGGTGTGGGGATAAGATCCTCCAAGGCTTGAATGAGCAAGTCTTTGGTTATTCCGGAGTTCAGGAGAGCATTCAGTAGTTCCTGCTGCAAAGACGATAATTTGGAGACCATTTTCCAGGGGAGGGACGGAGAAAGCGAAGAAAAAATGATTCAATCCCCTGGCACTGAACACCTGTTCTCCTGGTGCCTGCAGAAAACTTTCAGGAAACTCCTACACAGGGCCAGCTTCTTCTAAGCAGACATGCTCTCCTCCATGGGACATCATACATAACACATGCAAATGAGTGGGAAGGCAACACCATCATCCAAGGGTGCCAGGAGAGGAGGAGACTGGAGGCTGGGCTCATTTTCCCTTTTTTTTCTGCTAGTGACAACACTCATTTATTGGCTCTGTTTATCGCTCAAACACTGGGTGAACTTTGGACTTGTTAAGCAAGAAGCCACCAAGTGCAAAAAAGAATGGAAAAGAAAAATTTCATTGGTTCCAACAACCCACAGATTGGCCTTGTTGTAGGAGGTATGTGTGTAAGTAGATGTGGTGTACAAACTGCTACTCATACTGCCACACCACATAGTGAACTAACAATGCTATTTTAATATACATCATATGAAAAATAACATTGTTCATGTGAACTGGTCAATTAATGAAAATAAAAATATTATACTCCTATTCAGAGGAGATCCTAGGATGGAAGTCACCTCAACATTGTCTGCTCAATCATTCACGCTGGTTTGATCAGGTTAAGTGTAATGTTGTTATCTCATATACACCATGTTCAAACAAAGTGCAAAAACAATAGCCCCCAGGACATCAATTCTATTCTTGTGTCCATAGAGTGTACCAGTGCATGGGATGACCCCATTCGCCAGGCTAATGTTAGTGACCTCTGCAGAGACCGCATGTGTTCGCAGAATCAGAATAATCTACATTGATTTTGTTCCTTGCAAACAACTGATAACTTGAACATAGTGGCAATTGTATTATCTAAATTAGGGTTCCTATAGGTAATGTTATATTTTCACCTGCATTGTAGTTACCTGCAAACTGCAAATTGTATAGATTTTCACTTTTCTAAGTCTATATTCACATTTTCACTAGTTATTTTCATTTGCATCTATTCAAATGGGGAAGGAAATGTACTAATCTGTTAGACTGTACCAGCTAAAATCGTTTTTTAACTAGCTGAAAAACATGGTATGCACAACTGTTTTGCCCTGCCAAAAACATAGATGGCAACTAGATCCCATTTCTACCTGATCAAAGCATAATGTGTGTCTGATATCTAGATCTGACATTTTATAAAAGGGTACAACAAAATACTTTAGTTATATATCTCAGTTATTATGCATATGTGGTCATCTGCAGAAGCTAAAAGCTCATTCCAGATAAGGATGCAATTTATAACAATCACAAAAATGGTGTGACTTTTGGTGTTTTTATGGCAGTCCCAGACAGAGGAGAGCAGTACTGGAAAGGGGATGTGAAAAACTACACCTACCAAATTCATCACAATTTCTACCACTGTCCTGGCAGAAATGATACCAGAAATGGTTCAAGCATCACTTCTACAAAGGTTCTTGTCAGTTGTAAAAACCTAATTTATTAAGAGGCAGTTATTAATAAATTAGGCATATTTTACTATAGTTCTCCATTCATTAAGACAGCTGAAGAAAACTGACCAAAGTTCATGGTTGTCAATCATGCCTACTGAAAATAAATAAAAAATGTAGATTGGAGAAGAAACGTGTCTCCTATTATTGTGACACCTAGCTTATATTTTCATATCTGATTCTGATTGCTGTGAATTATGTCAATTGGCATCTAATCCAACTTAAAGGGAAATCAGGCTTTTTTGTGGAATGTATTTTTTTATTTGTGTTTTTTTTTCACTTTATAATCTGTATTAACAATAATTAAATAGAAATTTAGAAAATTTTTACACTGGCCACTGGCGCTTTTTTAGATTCGAACTTACTGTTGTTTCAGGATACAACACTTGTATATTAGCAACAATGAACAGATTCTGACATTATTTTTGGTATTGAAGGACCTAATGAGTGTTTGTAAGGCCATGTGCACACATTGAGTATTTGGTGAGGTTTTTTAACTCAGTATTTGTAAGCCAAAACCAGAAGTGGAACAATCAGAGGGAAAGTATAATAGAAACATGTAACACGTCTGCATTACAGTATTTCCTCCCTCCTAGTTTTTGTTTACAAATACTGATGTAAAAACTCACCAAATAATCAAGGTATGCAATTGGCCTAAGGGTATGTGCACACGTTCAGGATTTCTTGCAGAAATTTCCTGAAGAAAACCGGAAATTTTCTGCAAGAAATCCGCATTTTTTTTTTGCGTTTTTTTTCCGTTTTTTTTGCGTTTTTTTAACATTCTGCAAGCGTAATTAGCTTGCAGAATGCTAAAGTTTTCCAAGCGATCTGTAGCATCGCTTGGAAAACTGACTGACAAGTTGGTCACACTTGTCAAACATACTGTTTGACAAGTGTGACCAACTTGTTACTATAGATGCTGCTTTTGCAGCATCTATAGTAAAAGATAGAACGTTTAAAAATAATAAAAAAAATAAAAAAAATGCTTATACTCACCCGCAGACATCAGATCTCCTCACCGGCGTCCATTCCTATAGCTGATGTGTGCGCGCAGGGCCTTCCATGACGTCACGGTCACGTGAGCGGTCTCGACCAATCACAGGACAGTGACGTCATTCGGCAAGGTCCTTCTCCGCACACCAGCTACAGGAACCAGCCAGCGTGCAGCACAGAGGCGGGAACACTGCGCTGGACATCGAGGGTGAGTATAGGACTGTTTTTTATTTTATTTCTTATTTTTTGACCACTTATATGGTGCCCAGTGCGTGGAGGAGAGTTTCCTCTCCTCCACCCTGGGTACCAACCGCACATAATCTGCTTACTTCCCGCATGGTGTGCACAGCCCCGTGCGGGAAGTAAGCAGATCAATGGACCCCTAGGTGTGCGGAATCCCCGCAATTCCGCATTTTTAATGAACATGTTGCTTTTTTTTCCGCTATGCGATTTTTTCGCGGAAAAAATCGCAACATTTGCACAAAAAATGCGGAATACCTTGTAAATAATAGGAGGCATATGTTAGCGTTTTTTTCGCGTTTTTATCACGTTTTTATAGCGAAAAAACGCGAAAAAAACGCTAAAAATCCTGAACGTGTGCACATGGCCTAAGGGTATGTGCACACGTTGCGGATTTCTTGCAGAAAATTCCTGAAGAAAACCGGAAATTTTCTGCAAGAAATCCGCATTTTTTTTTTTTGCGTTTTTTTTCCGTTTTTTTCGCGTTTTTTTAGCATTCTGCAAGCGTAATTAGCTTGCAGAATGCTAAAGTTTTCCAAGCGATCTGTAGCATCGCTTGGAAAACTGACTGACAGGTTGGTCACACTTGTCAAACATAGCGTTTGACAAGTGTGACCAACTTTTTACTATAGATGCAGCTTATGCAGCATCTATAGTAAAAGATAGAATGTTTAAAAATAATAAAAAAAATAAAAAAAATGCTTATACTCACCCAGACATCTCCTCAGCGGCCGTCCGGCTCCTCTTCTAGCTGGTCTGTGCGCACAGGACCTCCCGTGACGTCACGGTCACGTGAGCGGTCACATGACCGCTCACGACCAATCACAGGACAGTGACGTCATTCGGCGAGGTCCTTCAGCGCACACCAGCTACAGGAACCGAACGGCAGCGTGCGAGGAGGCGGGAATACATCGAGGGTGAGTATAGGACTGTTTATTATTTTATTTCTTATTTTTTGACCACTTATATGGTGCCCAGTGCGTGGAGGAGAGTCTCCTCTCCTCCACCCTGGGTACCAACCGCATATAATCTGCTTACTTCCCGCATGGTGTGCACAGCCCCGTGCGGGAAGTAAGCAGATCAATGGACTCCTAGGTGTGCGGAATCCCTGCAATTCCGCATTTTTAATGAACATGTTGCTTTTTTTTCCGCTATGCGATTTTTTCGCGGAAAAAATCGCAACATTTGCACAAAAAATGCGGAATACCCTGTAAATAATAGGAGGCATATGTAAGCGTTTTTTTTCGCGTTTTTATCACGTTTTTATAGCGAAAAAACGCGAAAAAAACGCTAACAATCCTGAACGTGTGCACATGGCCTAAAAGTCATTGTGAAAGGAGGGGTAGCAAGGTCAGCTGTGATATCACTCATTGTGAATGATGGATCCTGTATTATCAGGTGTATATACTGGAGTTAACTGTCATTGCAAACCTGCCTATGATGATAAGGAGCCTGCTGAAAACTTCCTGAAAAGACAAAAAATATGAGTGTAAAAAAGCTACAGTAATCAGTTCAAAAAATTGCAAGATTACTAATTTTGTTTTATAATACAGACCATAGAAAATGTTGTCAATAATTTTAATTTCCCTTTAACCCTTATAGCGTTTCCATTACTTCGGGCCTTGGGGGACACTCGCTTGGCACGGGATTAACACATACAGGCACGGTTTTCTTACAAAACACAGTCTCTTAGGTTTATTTCACATTCACATAAACAACATCTTCAGGAACTTGACAACAGCATGAACACCGTCTGCACATATTCAGCTTTATCACAGTACCTCACTGATCCCAATCAGCATAACACAGATTTTCAGACGGTTTTCAGACCGTTACCCATTGGCGACCTTCACAGGTTCCTGGACACCTCTTGGCCTCAGAGGTGCCCCAGACACAATGTCTCTCTCTTCCTTTCTCTCTGACCCCGGTCAGTACAACACAGTTCCTACCCGTTACCTGTGGGTGCCGCACAGGTTCTCGGATACCTCTCTTCCACAGAGGCATCCTTCAGACGTTCACACTCTGACCCCGGTCAGTACAACACGGATCTCCATCCGTTACCTGTCATTGCCGCACAGGTTCTCGGATACCTCTCTTCCACAGAGGCATCCTTCAGACATTCTCACTCTGACCCCGGTCAGTACAACACGGATCTCCATCCATTCCACCTCCTGGCCTGTACGAGGTCCAGAGCCCCGCAATGTGCTCTTCAGGGAGACCACGCTCCCAACACATGGGGCTCTCTCCAGGACCTTCCAGCACAAACCATTCAGGTCCACACTCAGAGCCCATGTGACCAGACCTCAGTCACATTATATGGTTGTAACCACTCCCCTAGATGGAAGTGGGTTTGGCTAGTTTGACCCTCCCATCTCTCAGAACTAGCCCTGCCAGTCTCCCTAGTTAAACAACACAATTCACTTGTAGGACTACAGGTCCCAGAACATCCTTCAGGCTGACAGTACAGAGTGTCTTCCTCTGCGACACACATACCGGCCATTCACAATAATGCCGGACTTTGACTCATCACCACAGTTATATCTGCGATTGCTATGCATTTGTATGGCCTCCATACGCCTCCATGCGCACTCTGGGAAGCTCACACAGCGCCACCTACCTGTAACAGGGGTCACTATACTACACCCTTTATCGACACATCTTTCCAGGGACATGTCAGCTGTTTTGAACAGCTCCATGTGCCCGCAATAGCCGTGGGTGAAATCACGATCCACCCACAGATATTAACTAGTTAAATGCCGCTATCAAACTCTGACAGCAGCATTTAAATCTTGCTTCCAGCCATCGGGCCGGAAATACACACACAGGTGACCCCTGTCACGTGATCGCGGGTCACCGGTGTGTTGGGATGACAACCTATGGTCTCATGGAGACCTCTATGGTTGTTAGCACAGGCTTCCTGTGAGCAATTCTGCTATACACTATGTTCCAAATTATTATGCAAATTACATTTTTCTCAGATTTTCCTAAAAGGTTGGGGCAAATGACAGTCAGTCTAATAAAAGTCATCACCCGTTAGAATATACATTGAATTTTATTGAGAAACCTCCCAATGATAACAGTATAATCTCCAAAATGAATAAAAACTCAAAATGCACTGTTCCAAATTATTAGGCACAATATAATTTCTAAACATTTGATATGTTTTAAAGAACTGAAAATGCTCATTTGTGGAATTTGCGGCATTAGGAGGTCACATTCACTGAACAAAAAGGCTATTTAACTCCAAAACATCATAACAGGCCAAGTTACATGTTAACATAGGACCCCTTCTTTGATATCACCTTCACAATTCTTGCATCCATTGAACTTGTGAGTTTTTGAAGAGTTTCTGCTTGTATTTCTTTGTGTGAAGTCAGAATTGCCTCCCAGAGCTGCTGTTTTGGTGTGAACTGCCTCACACCCTCATAGATCTTTTGCTTGATGATACTCCAAAGGTTCTCTATAGAGTTGAGGTCAGGGGAAGATGGTGGCCACACCATGAGTTTATCTCCTTTTATGCCCATAGCAGCCAATGAGTCAGAGGTATTCTTTGCAGCATCAGATGCTGCGTTGTCATGCATGAAGAAGATTTTGCTCCTGAAGGCACGTTTCTCCTTTTTATACCATGGAAGAAAGTTGTCAGTCAGAAACTTTATGTACTTTGCAGAGGTCATTTTCACACCTTTAGGAACCTTAAAGGGCCCTACCAGCTGTTTCCCCATGATTCCGGCCCAAAACATGACTCCTCCACTCCTTGCTGACGTCGCAGCCTTGTTGGGACATGGTGGCCATCCACTACTCCATCCATCTGGACCATCCACAGTTGCTCGACACTCATCAGTAAACAAGACTGTTGGAAAATTAGTCTTCATGTATGTCTGGGCCCACTGCAACTGTTTCTACTTGTGAACACTGTTTAGGGGTGGCCGAATAGTAGGTTTATGCACCACAGCAAGCCTTTGAAGGATCCTACACCTTGAAGTTCGAGGGACTCCAGAGGCACCAGCAGCTTTAAATATCTGTTTGCTGGTTTGAAATGGCTTTTTAACAGCTGCTCTCTTAATCCGATGAACTTGACTGGCAAAAACCTTCCTCATTCTGCCTTTATCAGCACGAACACATCTGTGCTCAGATTCAGCCACAAATTTCTTCACAGTATGATGATCATGCTTAAGTTTTCGGGAAATATCTATTGTTTTCATCCCTTGACCAAGGCATTGCACTATTTGATGCTTTTCAGCAACAGAGAGATCCTTTTTATTTCCCATATTGCTTGAAACCTGTGACCTGCTTAATAATGTGGAACATCATTTTTAAGTAGTTTTCCTTTAATTAGAATCACCTGGAAAACTAATTATCACATGTGTTTCAGGTTGATTTCAGTGATCCATTGAGCCCTGAGACACAATATCATCCACGATTTTATTTGAAAAACAAAACAATTAAAACTTTACGACACTTAAATCCAATTTGCATAATAATTTGGAACACAGTGTATAGAGGCGATCTGAACATCGCCTCTATGTAGCAGAGCTGATTGGGCTATGGCAGCTTCTAGTCTCCTATGGAGACTATTGAAGCATGTCAAAAGTAAAAAAAAAATGTTTTTAAAAATATATAATATATACATATATACAAGTTCAAATCACCCCACTGTCACCTCATTCAAAATAAAACAATAAAATTAAAATCAAACATACACATATTTGGTATCGCCGCGTTCAGAATCGCCCGATCTATCAATAAAAAAATTAAATAACCTGCTAAACGGCGTAGCAAGAAAAAAAGTAAAAACGCCAAAATTACGTTTTTTTGGTTGCCGCGACATTGCATGAAAATGCAATAACGGGCAATCAAAAGATCATATCTGCACCAAAATATTACCATTAAAAATGTCAGCTTGGCTTGGCTTGGCTTTTTCACAAGAACCTAGATATGCTTGGTGTCTATGAACTCGTCTATGACCTGGAGAATCACAATGGCAGGACAGTTTTAGCATTTAGTGAACCTAGCAAAAAAGACAAACAAAAAACAAGTGTGGGATTGCACTTTTTTTTTTGCAATTTCACAGCGCTTGGAATTTTTTTCCCGTTTTCCAGTACACGACATGGTAAATCTAATGGTTTTGTTCAAAAGTACAACTCGTCCTGCAAAAAAATAAGCCCTCACATGGCCATATTGCCAGAAAAATAAAAAAGTTATGGATCTGGGAATAAGGGGAATGAAAAATGAAAACGCAAAACCGAAAAAAGCTTTGGGGGTTAAGGGGTTAACCCCTTTCCAATACACCTTAAAGTGGCTGCTGGTAAGTGCCTTATTCCTCATCGTGGTTTTAAAATGGTGATGAAAAATATGTAAATCGTGCCCCTTGTAGACAAAAATTTCACAGGTCGCAGCTATGTATGACTTGGATTGGCGCCAATTAACTCCTGTAAATACAGCTGTCAATTATGACAGCGTATTCCAAGTAGTCATAAGGAGTTAAACGATGCCCTTTAACTCTGTCGAATAGTTACCATGGCACCCTCAGGGTACAGTGACCTCTTAGATCCAGCTATAAGCAGGGCTTAACAGGCTGAATCAGTGTACAACTGACAGGTCTCAAACATTGCAGTTCACAAGTTCTTCAATGCACGAGACCAGTGATTTAAGGGACTCTATCACCACATTTGAGCTGAACTATTAATCTGGGCATACAGATTATAGACTACTGAGGAAAGTCTTACCTGTATGTCTCCAGAGATTATCTTATATTAAGGGGGAGTTACCAGTGTGAGACAAGTAACTATTGTAGAACAGGATAACAAAAAATTGTCTTCTTGAAAACAGATTTTTGCTCCTCTCTGAGCTCTGCTATATTGCAGGGCCGGACTGGCCATCTGGCAATTCTGGAAATTGCCAGATGGGCTGATACCTGCATTGGGCTGTTCTGTCACTTGGTGCCTTCTGCAACATTCCACTGCACAGAAATCTGCTACTCCCGCTGCTACTCCCCTTCTCCCACAAGTCCCACGTGATCTCCTTTTTCTCCACATTGACGTTATGCACATGAAGCATGAAAGAGGAGATGACACCTCAGCAAGTCAGCTAGCCAGCCTCACATGAGCAGGCTGAGGTACGTAGCATCCACAACCTAAAGAGCGGCAACAGTTCAGCTGGTGAGAAGGACTTTTTCCCGATGTGCGAGAGGACGTGTTAGGTAAAACGCTTGTCATCTGTTCTGTCCAGCAGCTCCTGCCTCAGATCTGCTGCTGGCATTGTAATGGGGGTCGGGGTGATAGTTATGGCGAGGAGCTGCTGTTCCAGCACACCCTGGTGCCCCACTGCATTAACAAAGTGTCCCTTCTGGTGTGTGCTGTGTGTGCAATGCGTTTCACTCACTTGTGGGCTATAGTCCTCCTCAGGTTGCAAGGTCCTGGTCTTCTGCAGCAAAACACAATAACCATCAGAGTCCAAGTTTAATTCAAGAATAACAACTTTACTGAGCTCATCCAGTTTAGATACAGACACCGCACAGCAATCTTCAAACAGGATGCACATTCTTTCCCCTGAACTGTCCCTGGTTCTTCCTGTTACCATTTGTTTCCGTACCGCATCCTTCAGTACCGCAGCTCCCTGAGTAGCCAGACTAGCTTGTTCCCGGTGTTCCCTATCCATTTTCCCCATCCTGTAGGTCTTGGACTTCACGGAAGTGTCCCATAAGCCTAGCCACTGTTTCTCTCATGCTGCCCAAATCTGCTCATGCTCGTGTGTCTGTCCACCCATAGGGCCTGGATTCATGAGTCTCTGTCATATCACAGCTCTGGGCAATCACCTCACTGTTCTTCTTTCTCTTCACTACTCTATCTCCAGAAAACACTCTACTTACCCTTTCTCTAGCTCCTCCCACTAGCTAACATCCTATTGGTTTAACTATTTTTTATCTTAACTTAATCTAATCTCCTAATCTACAGTGCCCCCACTGCTGTCAGTCCTACATTAACCCTTAAGGTACCTTCACACGAAACGACGCTGCAGCGATAGCGACAACGATGCCGATCGCTGCAGCGTCGCTGTTTGATCGCTGGAGAGCTGTCACACAGACCGCTCTCCAGCGACCAACGATGCCGAGGTCCCCGGGTAACCAGGGTAAACATCGGGTTGCTAAGCGCAGGGCCGCGCTTAGTAACCCGATGTTTACCCTGGTTACCAGCGTAAAATGTAAAAAAAACAAACAGTACATACTTACATTCGCGTCCCCCGGCGTCCGCTTCCTGCACTGACTGACTGACTGAGCGCCGGCAGTAGCAGGGCACAGCGGTGACGTCACCGCTGTGCTGTGCTTTCATTTTCACTTTGCGGCGCTCAGTCAGTGTGGGAAGCAGACGGCGGGGGATGCGAATGTAAGTATGTACTGTTTGTTTTTTTTACATTTTACACTGGTAACCAGGGTAAACATCGGGTTACGAAGCGCGGCCCTGCGCTTAGTAACCCGATGTTTACCCTGGTTACCAGTGTAAAATATCGCTGGTATCATTGCTTTTGCTGTCAAACACAACGATACACGGCGATCGGACGACCAAATAAAGTTCTGAACTTTATTCAGCGACCAGCGACATCACAGCAGGATCCTGATCGCTGCTGCGTGTCAAACTAAACGATATCGCTATCCAGGACGCTGCAACATCACGGATCGCTAGCGATATCGTTACAAAGTCGTTTCGTGTGAAGGTACCTTAAGGCTGAGTTCACACGTAGCAGAATTGCCGCGGAAATATCCGTGGCAATTCTGCGCCTCCTGCCGCGGGTATATCGCATGCAGAATTTGCATGCATATACCCACAGAAAACTAGCGTTTTGCAAGCATAATTAGCTTGCAGAATGCTAGCGTTTTCCAAGCGATCTGTAGCATCGTTTGGAAAACTGATTGACAGGTTGGTCACACTTGTCAAACATAGTGTTTGACAAGTGTGACCAACTTTTTACTATAGATGCAGCCTATGCAGCATCTATAGTAAAAGATAGAATGTTTAAAAATAATAAAAAAAATTAAAAAAAAGGTCATACTCACCTCAGCGGCGTCCGTTCCTAATGCTATGTGTTCAGGACCTTCCATTGACGTAGCGGTCACGTGACCGCGGGTCACGTGACCGCGACGTCATCGCAGGTCCTTCACACACACCTCGGAAACCGCTGAGAAGGTCGGGCCGCCAGAAGGTGAGTATATCACTATTTTTTATTTTAATTCTTTTTTTTTACCACTTATATGGTGCCCAGTCCGTGGAGGAGAGTCTCCTCTCCTCCACCCTGGGTACCAACCGCACTTGATCTGCTTGCTTCCCGCCTGGTGTGCACAGCCCCGTGCGGGAAGTAAGCAGATCAATGCACTCCTAGGTGTGCAGAATCGCCGCGATTCCGCAATTTTAATGAACATGCTGCGTTTTTTTCTGGATTGCGATTCCGCTCAGGAAAAAAATGCAGCATGTGCACAAAAAATGCGGATTGCATTCTGTTACATAGGATGCTTAATGTTAGCGTTTTTTTCGCGGTTTTATAGCGTTTTTATAGCGAAAAACCGCGAAAAAAACGCAAAAAATCTGCTACGTGTGCACACAGCCTTAGGGTACCGTCTCACAGTGGCACTTTGGTCGCTACGACGGCACGATCCGTGACGCTCCAGCGTCGCTCCATTATCGCTCTAGCGTCGTAGACTGCGGTCACACTTTGCAATGCAGGGCGCTGGAGCGATAATTTCATGACGTATTTGCGATGTAGAAGCCGTTGGTTACTGTGCGCACATCGTATACAACCTTTGTTACACGATGCAATCATGCTGCCACAGCGGGACACTTGACGACGAAAGAAAGTTTCAAACGATCTGCTACGACGTATGATTCTCAGCGGGGTCCCTGATCGCAGTAGCGTGTCAGACACAGCGATATCGTAAGTATATCGCTGGAACGTCACGGATCGTGCCGTCGTAGCGACCAAAGTGCCACTGTGAGACGGTACCCTTACTAACACTAAACCTTTCAATATCTCCCTATCTCTATCCCTAATCCACAAAGATATATAATTTGCACAATACATGAACATTTTTGCACAATAAAACAATATCACATTACATGACACTTTATATGCAACACGTACCCGATTTTATCAAGAAGATGCGCACAGGCATGCAGGGCACAAATTAGCCCCCAGCACACCCCTTACACACCTGCCTCCTAAAACCATGGTCATCCCCTAACATGCAGTACCATTAATAAACAACACTATTATAAAGCATTCATTTTAAAACATGTTTAAACACAAACAATTATATTCTACATAAGAGTCCATTCTTTTCTTAACCACCTCTAACCCGGTTCCTGGTCAGGCCTGGCACTGGTCCCACTTGGTTGGGACCCTGGAACACGCAGTTCAAGTCTCTCTATTAACATGGCTTCTTAGCCATCAACCATCAATGCACATTAGACCACTGACACATGGGCACAGTACTTTGTAACTCAGGCCGATCCTCGGGTTATCCAGTTAGCACTACGGGTCCAAATTACTCCGGTCCCTTTGCTTCCGGGACCCGGACACACCACAGGTTCACTACAGGACACACCAGGCCCATTGGCCAGTCATTTTCCAGTCTCCCAGTGTCCACATAAACATCATTGACCATGTGGCCGACTTACCACAGCTCCGACAGTTCAGGAGCGTTTACAGTTTACAGTCCATATACAGTTCTGACCCGGCTCACTCATCGAGTCCTGCTGCTCATGTTTTCCCCCTCCCTCCTATTTTCATATCACGGTCCCTTTAAAACATGTATGCTGCTACCAACCTCCTAAGGATAAAACTCAGGTTAGGCAATGTAATAAAGCAGAGTTCTTAAAGCATACACACATTGTCCGTTTTTCACAAGGGGTCTCAGTCCCGTAATCCAGCAGGGGGTGCGCAAATGAGCTTGGATGGGGAAAACAAACTTTTTAACTCTTTAACTGTGGCCACACCGACCGCGCTGTATTCAGGGCTCCTGCCCTCAGGGATGCCGAACAGTTCCGTTTCAGCTCTCTGCGTGCAGCGAGCACAACTTTACAGTTACAAGGGGGTGAATTTAGTAGCTGTCCCCACAGTTGACAGCCTGCTGTGCCAGAGACCGGAGAGGGATGGATCCTGGCTGTTCTGCCGGCCTCCGTTGTGATGCACGAACCACTCCGGATCCTCCTACGGGGGTAGCAGGGTGACAGCTACCACGAAAAAGTCCCGGGTTCCTCTTTCTTTTATAAAAGAGACCCGGTCACCTTCCTCCTGGGGGCGTTCAAATTTTACCGAGCCCTCGTTGATGTATACTTTATCATAGGTATGGTCCTCCCAGATAAACCTGTACCTGCAGGATGGTTTTGTGTACATCAGCATGCCGCTGGTATGCCAGCCATCGCTCCCCCTCCCGGGCGCCGCAGCTCCACCCAGATTTCCCGCTCCCTCCGCTTCTTCTCCTCTACCACTTCTGCAATCCAGGCCGCCCGCGTGAAGGAGGGAAAGTGGCCTTCTCCTTCCATATATCACGGTGATGGATCAAAGAAAGTGAAGACTGCGACCTCCCAGGGACCTCCCACTGCCTGGTTTCGGTCATCCCGCTTCCACTCCTGGTTTGCAAGCAATTGCAGATCCTCTTCCGGAGGCAACAAGGCGATGGCTACAGCAAAAAAGCCCCGGGGCCCCCTTTCCTTTATAAAGGAGACCCAGTCACCTTCCTGCAGCGGGCGTTCAAATTTGACCGAGCCCACGTTAACATACACCTTGTTAAAAGGTAAGGGTCTCCCGGATGAAACCGTACCCACAAGAGGGTTTGATGTAAACCAGCAGGCCGCTGGTCCACTGTTGTGAATTTGGTTTTTGGGCTCCCCCGGTGGTCACTGGTGGTACTGGACTTGTGTGCTTCACTTTCTCTGTTCACCTGTTTCCATCAGGATATGGGAGTATCCTATTTAGCCTTGCTGCTCAGTTATTCTGGTGCCGGCCATCAATGTAACCAGAGCCTTTCTGTTGCATGTTCCTGCTTCTAGACTACTATCAGCTAAGTTGGACTCTTAGTCCTAAGTTTGTTTTGCATTTTTGTTCCAGTTCACAGTTATGTTATTTTTCTGTAGCTGGAAGCTCTTGTGGGCCGAAATTGCCACTCCGGTGTCATGAGTTGACACATGAGTCTTAAAGTAATTTCGGGATGGTATTTTAATAGGGGTTTCAGCTGACCGTGAAGTTCCCTATTGTATCTTCTTGCTATCTAGTAAGCGGACCTCGCTTTGCTGAACCTACCTTCATACTACGTACGTCTTTTCCTCTGAACTCACCGTCAATATATGTGGGGGGCTTCTGTCTCCTTTTTGGGGGAATTTCCCTAGAGGTAAGCCAGGTCTGTCTTTTCCTCTATTAGGGTTAGTTAGTCCTCCGGCTGGCGCTGGGCGTCTAGGGATATACGTAGGTACGTCACCCGGCCACTGTTAGTTGTGTGATAGGTTTAGCTCATGGTCAGCTCGAGATTCCATCACCCAAGAGCTGTTCTGTTATTTATGTTCTCTGACTTTCCCTTGCCATTGGGAACCATGACAGTATGGCCGGCCAAGGGTTAAAACCGTTGGCAGAAGAAAGGAGAGAAAAAGAAGTCTGCAGATTTTTTTTTTTTTTTTTTCCTCTGAGCTTGCTTTTTAGTTGACTCAGTTGCATTTCTGCTCTAATTGCAGCCTCTCTCTCTCTCTCCTTCTAATCCTTGAATGGCTCTGATCTCACCTGATTAAAATGGATCCTCAGAGTGTGGCTACAGGTTTGAATAATCTTGCTATGAAGGTTCAAAATTTACAGGATTTTGTTATTCATGCTCCTATATCTGAACCTAGAATTCCTATACCAGAATTTTTCTCCGGGGATAGATCTCGTTTCCTGAATTTCAAAAATAATTGTAAATTATTTCTTTCCCTGAGATCTCGCTCCGCTGGAGATCCCGCACAGCAGGTTAAGATAGTAATTTCCTTGCTGCGGGGTGACCCTCAAAACTGGGCATTTGCATTGGCACCCGGGGATCCTGCGTTGCTCAGTGTGGATGCGTTTTTTCTGGCTTTGGGCTTGCTTTATGAGGAACCTAACTTAGAGATTCAGGCTGAAAAAGCCTTGATGGCCCTATCTCAAGGGCAAGATGAAGCTGAAATATACTGCCAAAAATTTCGTAAATGGTCTGTGCTTACTCAGTGGAATGAGAGCGCCCTGGCGGCGAATTTCAGAGAGGGTCTCTCTGATGCCATTAAAGATGTTATGGTGGGGTTCCCTGCACCTACAGGTCTGAATGAGTCCATGACAATGGCTATTCAGATTGATCGGCGTTTGCGGGAGCGCAAACCTGTGCACCATTTGGCGGTGTCTTCTGAGAAGGCTCCAGAAAATATGCAATGTGATAGAATTCTGTCCAGAAGCGAACGGCAGAATTTTAGGCGAAAAAATGGGTTGTGCTTCTATTGTGGTGATTCAACTCATGTTATATCAGCATGCTCTAAACGTACAAAAAAGGTTGATAAGTCTATTTCAATTGGCACTTTACAGTCTAAGTTTATTCTGTCTGTGACCTTGATTTGTTCATTATCGTCAATTACCGCGGATGCCTATGTCGACTCTGGCGCCGCTTTGAGTCTAATGGATTGGTCCTTTGCCAGGCGCTGTGGGTTTGATCTGGAGCCTCTGGAAGTTCCTATACCTCTGAAGGGTATTGACTCTACACCATTGGCTAGTAATAAACCACAATACTGGACACAAGTGACTATGCGTATGAATCCAGACCATCAGGAGATGATTCGCTTCCTTGTGTTGTACAATCTACATGACGTTTTGGTGCTCGGATAACCATGGTTACAATCTCATAACCCAGTCCTTGACTGGAAAACAATGTCTGTGCTAAGCTGGGGATGTCAGGGGGCTCATGGGGACGTACCTTTGGTTTCCATTTCGTCATCTATTCCCTCTGAGATTCCGGAATTTTTATCTGATTATCGTGATGTTTTTGAGGAGCCTAAGCTTGGTTCACTACCTCCTCACAGAGATTGCGATTGTGCCATAGATCTGATTCCGGGCAGTAAATTTCCAAAGGGTCGTTTATTTAATCTATCTGTACCTGAACATGCTGCTATGCGAGAATATATTAAGGAGTCCCTGGAAAAGGGACATATTCGTCCTTCTTCATCTCCCTTAGGAGCCGTTTTTTTCTTTGTATCTAAAAAAGATGGCTCTTTGAGGCCGTGTATTGATTATCGACTCTTGAATAAAATTACAGTCAAATATCAGTATCCTCTGCCACTGCTTACTGATTTGTTTGCTCGAATAAAAGGGGCTAAGTGGTTCTCTAAGATTAATCTCCGTGGGGCGTATAATTTGGTGCGAATTAAGCAGGGGGATGAGTGGAAAACCGCATTTAATACGCCCGAGGGCCATTTTGAGTATTTAGTAATGCCTTTTGGTCTTTCAAATGCCCCTTCAGTCTTTCAGTCCTTTATGCATGACATTTTCCGTGAATATTTGGATAAATTTATGATCGTGTATCTGGATGATATTTTGATTTTTTCGGATGACTGGGATTCTCATGTCCAACAGGTCAGGAGGGTTTTTCAGGTTTTGCGGGCTAATTCCTTGTGTGTGAAGGGTTCTAAGTGTATTTTTGGGGTTCAAAAGATTTCTTTTTTGGGGTACATTTTTTCCCCCTCTTCCATTGAGATGGATCCTGTTAAGGTTCGGGCTATTTGTGATTGGACGCAACCTTCTTCTCTTAAGAGCCTTCAGAAATTTTTGGGCTTTGCTAATTTTTATCGTCGATTTATAACTGGTTTTTCTGATGTTGCTAAACCTTTGACTGATTTGACCAAAAAGGGTGCTGATGTTGCTGATTGGTCCCCTGCTGCTGTGGAGGCCTTTCGGGAGCTTAAGCGCCGCTTTTCTTCCGCCCCTGTGTTGCGTCAGCCTGATGTTACTCTTCCTTTTCAGGTTGAGGTCGATGCTTCCGAGATCGGAGCTGGGGCGGTCTTGTCGCAGAAAAGTTCCGACTGCTCCGTGATGAGACCTTGTGCGTTCTTTTCTCGAAAATTTTCGCCCGCCGAGCGAAATTATGATATTGGTAATCGGGAGCTTTTGGCTATGAAGTGGGCTTTTGAGGAGTGGCGTCATTGGCTTGAGGGGGCCAGACATCAGGTGGTGGTATTGACCGATCACAAGAATTTGATTTATCTTGAGTCTGCCAGGCGCTTGAATCCTAGACAGGCGCGCTGGTCGTTGTTTTTCTCTCGGTTTAATTTTGTGGTCTCATACTTACCGGGTTCTAAAAATGTGAAAGCGGATGCCCTTTCTAGGAGTTTTGAGCCTGATTCCCCTGGTGATTCTGAACCTACAGGTATCCTTAAGGATGGGGTGATATTATCTGCTGTTTCCCCAGACCTGCGACGGGCTTTGCAGGAGTTTCAGGCGGATAGACCTGATCGTTGCCCGCCTGGTAGACTGTTTGTTCCTGATGATTGGACCAGTAGAGTCATCTCGGAGGTTCATTCTTCTGTGTTGGCAGGTCATCCCGGGATCTTTGGTACCAGGGATTTGGTGGCTAGGTCCTTCTGGTGGCCTTCCCTGTCTCGAGATGTACGAGTTTTTGTGCAGTCTTGTGATGTTTGTGCTCGGGCCAAACCTTGTTGTTCTCGGGCTAGCGGATTGTTGTTATCTTTGCCTATTCCGAAGAGGCCTTGGACTCACATCTCTATGGATTTTATTTCTGATCTCTCTGTTTCTCAGAAAATGTCTGTCATCTGGGTGGTGTGTGACCATTTTTCAAAGATGGTTCATTTGGTGCCCTTGCCTAAGTTGCCTTCCTCATCCGAGTTGGTTCCTCTGTTTTTTCAAAATGTGGTTCGCTTGCATGGTATTCCGGAGAATATCGTTTCTGACAGGGGGACCCAGTTCGTGTCTAGATTTTGGCGGGCGTTCTGTGCTAGGATGGGCATTGATTTGTCTTTTTCGTCTGCGTTCCATCCTCAGACTAATGGCCAGACTGAGCGAACTAATCAGACCTTGGAGACTTATTTGAGGTGTTTTGTGTCTGCAGATCAGGATGACTGGGTTGCCTTTTTGCCGTTGGCGGAGTTTGCCCTCAATAATCGGGCTAGTTCTGCCACTTTGGTTTCTCCTTTTTTTTGCAATTCGGGGTTTCATCCTCGTTTTTCTTCCGCTCAGGTGGAGTCTTCGGATTGTCCTGGAGTGGATACTGTGGTGGATAGGTTGCATCGGATTTGGGGACAGGTGGTGGACAATTTGGAGTTGTCCCAGGAAAAGACTCGGCATTTTGCTAACCGCCGTCGTCGTGTTGGTCCTCGTCTTCGTGTTGGGGACTTGGTGTGGTTGTCTTCTCGTTTTGTCCCTATGAGGGTTTCTTCTCCTAAGTTTAAGCCTCGGTTCATCGGCCCGTATAAGATTTTGGAGATTCTTAACCCCGTGTCCTTTCGATTGGACCTCCCAGCATCTTTTTCTATCCATAATGTCTTCCATCGGTCATTATTGCGCAGGTATGAGGTACCGGTTGTGCCTTCCGTTGAGCCTCCCGCTCCGGTGTTGGTTGAGGGTGAATTGGAGTACGTTGTGGAGAAGATCTTGGACTCCCGTGTTTCCAGACGGAAACTTCAGTATCTGGTCAAGTGGAAGGGCTACGGTCAGGAGGATAATTCTTGGGTGACAGCCTCTGATGTTCATGCCTCTGATTTGGTCCGTGCCTTTCATAGGGCTCATCCTGATCACCCTGGTGGTTCTTGTGAGGGTTCGGTGCCCCCTCCTTGAGGGGGGGGTACTGTTGTGAATTTGGTTTTTGGGCTCCCCCGGTGGTCACTGGTGGTACTGGACTTGTGTGCTTCACTTTCTCTGTTCACCTGTTTCCATCAGGATATGGGAGTATCCTATTTAGCCTTGCTGCTCAGTTATTCTGGTGCCGGCCATCAATGTAACCAGAGCCTTTCTGTTGCATGTTCCTGCTTCTAGACTACTATCAGCTAAGTTGGACTCTTAGTCCTAAGTTTGTTTTGCATTTTTGTTCCAGTTCACAGTTATGTTATTTTTCTGTAGCTGGAAGCTCTTGTGGGCCGAAATTGCCACTCCGGTGTCATGAGTTGACACATGAGTCTTAAAGTAATTTCGGGATGGTATTTTAATAGGGGTTTCAGCTGACCGTGAAGTTCCCTATTGTATCTTCTTGCTATCTAGTAAGCGGACCTCGCTTTGCTGAACCTACCTTCATACTACGTACGTCTTTTCCTCTGAACTCACCGTCAATATATGTGGGGGGCTTCTGTCTCCTTTTTGGGGGAATTTCCCTAGAGGTAAGCCAGGTCTGTCTTTTCCTCTATTAGGGTTAGTTAGTCCTCCGGCTGGCGCTAGGCGTCTAGGGATATACGTAGGTACGTCACCCGGCCACTGTTAGTTGTGTGATAGGTTTAGCTCATGGTCAGCTCGAGATTCCATCACCCAAGAGCTGTTCTGTTATTTATGTTCTCTGACTTTCCCTTGCCATTGGGAACCATGACAGTCCACTGGCCAGCCATCACACCCCTCCCAGGTGCCGCAGCTCCGCCCAGATTTCACGGTCCCTCCACTTCTTTCTCTCCACCACCTCTGCAATCCAGACCGCCTGCCTGGAGGATGGGAGGGCCCTCCCTTTCTAGATATCGCGGTGGGGGCTAAGGGATGGGACATCCGCAAACACAGGCCTGTGCTCCGGGATCTGGGGCCAGGGTCTACTCACCACCTGGTTCCAGTCATCCTGCTCTCGCTGCTCCAGTTCTACTGCCAATGCCACTTTGTAACCGCCAGTCTCTGTTTCACCCCGGTTTGGGGTGGCTTGATACAGGCTCCTCCAGGTCCAGGCGAGCCGCTCATATCAAGGTCCTCTAACTCCGGCACTTCTGGGCTCACTCCTTCCGGACTGAGCTCTTCTGTTGCCAGATCACTGTGTTCCTCAGACTTCGGGGTGTCATTATCTTCCGGTTGGTGGAGCAGTCTGGAGCCTGACAGCCGCCAGAATTGCTGCTTGACAGCCAAGGGAAACCTTTACAAGTCATATCCCCTTTCACATTCCGCCATTCCCCAAAGCTGTCCGGGGTAGGCCTTCAGGATAACGGAGACAGTGGTTGTGTGGTGACAGTGCTGAGGAGGCATGTGAGTTAACGCCGTGAGGGCGGCAGTCCTGTGATTTAGATCCTGTTAGAATAGAATTATTGAATATTATAAATAGTAGTCTGTCTATCATGGTACTTAAGGAAGCATTCCTATCAGTTTTTATACTCTTAATATATTGCAATTATCATATAAAGTAACACTGTATACTTACAATTGCTCATTTTGCCTTTCTACCCAGTTACCGTATTTTTCGGACTACAAGATGCACTTTTTCCCCCCAAAAAAAGGGGGGAAAATGGGGGGTGCATCTAATAGTCGCAATGCAGGCTTACCGTGGCGGCAGAGGTGCGGTGGCAGAGGTGTGGCGGCAGAGGTGTGGCGGCAGACGTGCGGGGATGAGGAGGCGCAGTGAGCGGGGTCCCTTTCCCCGGTGAGGTGATGCAGCTGCCCGGTAAGCAGCAGAGCCAGGTGAATCCTGTTGTTAGCGGTGGTGGCGGCCATCTTCCGGAGGCCGCGCGTGCGCAGATGGAGCGCTCTGCTTCCCGGGGCTTCAGGAAAATGGCCGCGGGATGCCGCGCGTGCGCAGATGGGGATCGCGGCGGCCATTTTCCTGAAGTTCTTGGCTTCAGGAAAATGGCTGCTGCGATCTCCATCTGCACACGGGCGGCCTCCCGCGACCATTTTCCTGAAGCCCCGGGAAGCAGAGCGCTTCATCTGCGCACGCGCGGCCTCGGGAAGATGGCCGCCACCACCGCTAACAACAGGATTCAACCGGCTCTGCTGCTTACCGGGCTGCTGCATCACCTCACCGGGGAAAGGGACCCCTCTGACGCCATACCTCTCACTGTGCCTCCTCATCCCAGCACGTCCTCATCCCAGCACGTCCTCATCCCAGCACCTCCTCATCCCAGCAACTCCTCATCACAGCACCTCCTCATCCCAGCACCTCCTCATCCCAGCTCCTCTGCCGGTAACCACTGCTGCAACGCTCCCATGGACACCAGGCCGTGGCGTCGCCCACCTAAGCAGGAAGGGACCTTGCTCAGGTGCACGCCGTACCGCATCACCCCACCTCTGCCGACACCATGCCTCCTGTGACCCTGCTCTGCCACCGCCAGCCCTCAGGTAAGATACTGTAAATTCGGACAATAAGACGAACCCCCATCTTATAAAAAATCTTTTTTTCTGCAATTTTCACCCCAAATTTTGGGTGCGCCTTATGGTCCGGTGCGTCTTATAGTCCGAAAAATACGGTAGTTATTCTCTTTTCTCTGATAAATGTAAAAACAGGAAGTCTCTTGTCCCTGCATTTATCATTCCCTCTTGAACTCCTGACCCAGCTGCTCATCTTTCCCTGTCATAGACTTTTGCAGTCACACATTACTTGTGCAAAGTCAGGTGTCGGGGGGCCAATGTCAATGTTTTCTATAGTTTACAAATAAATCCATTCCTGAGGATGCAGATACAGGTAAGAGTTGAACTTGTTAGGAATTCCATGTGTTGGCGCCATTTTGATGCAGAGACAATGGAGCCCCGACTGCCACAATTTGTACAGCACTATATAATCCCCAGCTTCCCATAATACATGAAGTCTATATGACACCCCCTACACAAAGTATTGTGAGGCAGTGAACTCTGTTATAGCTAGGGGGCACTGTTTGTGCTCCCCAGAATGTGCAAGGAGGCGTTGTGAGGCAATGAGGGGGTATTGCAGTCGCAGGTGTAGCTGTGATTGCAATAGTGTAGCAGCGACCAATGTCACAGGTAGGGGTCGCTGTGTGTTCACCCCAGGTTGTACATGGAGACGTATGAAGTCTATAGGTGTGCATGGCAGTCACAGGCGTGGCGGTGACTGCAATGCAGGTTAAATGCAATAAATAAGGTTGAACAGAAGTCCAGCGTGGGTGATATCCATACAAAATAACTTTTATTCCATTTTCAATAAAAGCACATAAGTCCAAAATCCATCTTTATATCCAGAGACACAAAAACGGGTAATTTATACCAATGACAGTCACAGGCTTAAAGTGCATTTAAAATCATACTCGTTTCAACGGTTGTGATGCCTTAGTCATTGTGATAAAGATAAAATGAAAGAGGGCTGCTATAAAGGACTAAGGGTACCATCTCACAGTGGCACTTTGGTCGCTACAACGGCACGATCCGTGACGTTCCAGCGATATACTTACGATCTTGCTGTGTCTGACACGCTATTGCGATCAGGGACCCCGCTGAGAATCGTACGCAGTAGCAGATCGTTTGAAACTTTCTTTCGTCGTCAGATCACCCGCTGTCATCGCTGGATCGTCGTGTGTGACCCCGATCCAGCGATGTGTTCACTTGTAACAAGGGTAAATATCGGGTTACTAAGCGCAGGGCCGCGCTTAGTAACCCGATATTTACCCTGGTTACCATTGTAAAAGTTAAAAAAAACCAGTACATACTCACCTTCTGATGTCTGTCCCGTCCCCCGGCGTCCACAGGGTTACGCGCTGCTGCCGAGAACTTCCTGCACTGACTGTGTCAGCGCCGGCCGTAAAGCAGAGCACAGCGGTGACGTCACCGCTGTGCCCTGCTTTACTGCCGGCGCTGACACATTCAGTGCAGGAAGTTCTCGGCAGCAGCGCGCAACCCTGTGGACGCCGGGGGACGTGACAGACATCAGAAGGTGAGTATGTAGCATTTTTTTTTTTTTACTTTTACAATGGTAACCAGAGTAAATATCTGTTTGTCAGAGCGCTGTAGCTCAGCCCCCCATCTCTGCACTCGATGCAGTTCAGCCTGCCGCGGCTGAGGCTTTCCCTCTGTCAGGCACTCACATACGCACCGATCAGATGGAGAGGATTGGCACAATCTTTCCCTGGCCACTCTCTGCTCCGCAGCCTGACGAGTCGGTAGTGATACACTCGGGCAGGATAGAGAGTGTGGCTCCGCCCACTGTATCCCAGCACAGTCTCCCCCACAGGTCAGCGTACAGGGCACTGTGGGCGCCATTACTGAGGCTCCAGTTTTAACCCCTCTGCCACAGTACTTATTATTTCAGCCCCCACATAGTTTGCAGATGGGGTCCAGAGGCAGTTCCTCGGCCTCTGCAGATGACTCTGCTGAGCCACTACCAGTAAGCATGCAGCAAACTTCAGGTGGTTCCCCCCTTACTGAAGGTGCCGTACCCGGCACGGTTGCTGGAAGTAATGTTAATCTTAGGTTGGTTGTAACCCTTGCTGTACATCAAAGGTCTTCTTCCATGGACATCGCTACTCACACCGGCATAGCAAGCGTTCCACTCATGTATGCCGGAGGTCCGGATCTCACAGGAGGGGTCATAGGTCACATCCTCAAGTTGGCGCTCTCCGTCATCATCAGAGTCTTTGAGCGCATCAGCAAGTCCTGATTATCGGCCTCGTACTCGTGGCAAGAGAGCCAAGGTCAGCTTCCAGGGCATCCAGCCTGGCCGAGCCAAGAGCCGCATCCAGGGCTGACAGCCTGGCTTTTACTCACCCAAACGTTGACCCAGGGGCTGGAGTTCCTCCATCCAGCGGAGTCCCTCCTCCTGCAGCAAATTTGGGTGAGGACAACTTTTCTTTCGCAGAAAAAAATGTAAATTCCGATTTATTACCGGCCCTTAAAGGGAACCTGTCACCCCGTTTTTTCAGTATGAGATAAAAATACCATTAAATAGGGCCTGAGATGTGCTGGACAATAGTGCATTTTGTGTACCCTGATTCCCCACCTATGCTGCCGAAATACCTTACCAAAGTCGCCGTTTTCGCCTGTCAATCAAGGTGGTCAGGTCAAATGGGCGTGGTGAAATCGCTTCTTCTCCCCCAGATCTTGCTCATCTTTCCGTTGGTGGCGTAGTAGTTTGCTCATGCCCAACAGGGGAATGCACTGCGCAGCTGAAGAAAAAGAGTGCGATCTGCGCTATTCTCCGCTTTTTCGCTGGTGGCAGCCATCTTCCTGAGGCCGCGCGTGCGCAGATGGAGCGCTCTGCTGCCCGGGGCTTCAGGAAAATGGCCGCGGGATGCCGCACGTGTGCAGATGGGGATCACGGCGGACATTTTCCTGAAGCCGAGATGCGAACTCGGCTTCAGGAAAATGGCCGCCGCGATCCCCATCTGCGCACGCGCAGCATCCAAAGGCGACAGATTGACAGGCGAAAACGGCGACTTTGGTAAGGTATTTCGGCAGCATAGGTGGGGAATCAGGGTACACAAAATACACTATTGTCCAGCACAGCTCAGGCCCTATTTAATGGTATTTTTATCTCATACTGAAAAAAAGGGGTGACAGGTTCCCATTAAGGCTTTGATTGAGCAATTTGCAATGCCGCTTGGTGATACACTTGTGAATCAAAAAAATTTGGGAAAAAAAGTCGAGCTACCGCTAGCCAGTATATTTAAAGATTCCCTTTATTGTGGCATTAGTCCACTTGGTTCTCATTTAGATAGTGAAACCAAGAATGAAATATGGTTGAACGATTATATATGGCATTAAGTATCGGTGGATCAGCATGCAATTGATAAGGAGAGGAGACTAAATGATAGGCTGCTGACAGGAGCAGGCAGAAGGTCGCAAAAAACATTTGTCAATTGGTTACAGGCTTTTGCGGTTTTGGGCTGTGTAATGGGTCAGAAACATCTGGAACGGTGTTCTGATTTGTTCATTTATGAGGACATGATTTACACTTTTTACAAGGCCCATAGCGGTTCCGCCTGGTGGCGCAATGATGAGGAATTCCGGAGGCGGCTGGCCCTGCAGCCTGTAATAGGTTGGGAGGTAAAAGTTACAGACATGTGGATCAGGTTAACGGTTTCCCAAAAACAGTCCTCCTTTCCAACAGCGGCCACTAGTCACCCCACAACAGCAGGTCACAACTCAGTGGTCATCCGGAGATCTGGGGCCTGCTGGTTACTCAATGACGGACACTGCTGTTTCTTTGGGTTATGTAAGTACAAGCATTAATGCTCCTCCTGTGGCCCACTGTCCCCGTCCCATGAGCAAAATACCCGTCAAGCCTGCCTCTAGTGAAAGCAGGGAACATAAGGACCCCGGTAAGTGTATCCACGATGGGCCCTTGGCTAGACCATTATCCTAATAAAGACGGGGCAGGCCAACTTCGATTCAGTTTTTAATATGGGTTTTTAATCCCTTTAAATTTAGTAGGTCCCCTTCGTTTGATGCAAATTTTAAATCTGCCCTGGACCACTCTGAGGTTTTGCGCTAGAAGATTGTCAAAGGAGTGAAGTTAGGCAGGATTGCAAGCCCGTTCAAAACTCTTCCTTTTTGGAACTTTAGAGTTTCCCCTTTGGGTTTAGTTCCGAAAAAGGAACCTGGCATGTTTCGTCTTATACACCATTTATCCTACCCGAAGGGTGTGTCTGTTAATGATGGCATTTCTCTGGAGGATGCATCGTTATCATATGTTTCGTTTGACAGGACGGCAGCCTTGGTCGGCCAGGCTGGCGCCGGTGCTCTCTTTGCGAAGTCTGATATTTAATCCGCCTTCTGTCTCTTACCAGTTCACCCTGATTGTTTTCACCTTTTGGGATGCCATGTGGATGATGGTTTTTATTACAACATGTGCCTCCCGATGGGTTGTTCCACATATTGTTATTATTTTGAACTCTTCAGTTCCTTTTTGGATTGGGTTGTTAGTAGTGTTGAGCGATACCGTCCGATACTTGAAAGTATCGGTATCGGAAAGTATCGGCCGATACCGGCAAAGTATCGGATCTAATCCGATACCGATACCCGATACCAATACAAGTCAATGGGACTCATGTATCGGACGGTATTCCTGATGGTTCCCAGGGTCTGAAGGAGAGGAAACTCTCCTTCAGGCCCTGGGAACCATATAAATGTGTAAAAGAAAGAATTAAAATAAAAAATATCGCTATACTCACCTCTCCGACGCAGCCGGACTTCAGCGAGGGAACCGGCAGCGTTGTTTGTTTAAAATTCGCGCTATTACTTGGTTACGTGAATTCCCGGCTTGTGATTGGTCAGGCCGGCCATGTTGCCGGGACGCGGACCAATCACAGCAAGCCGTGACGAAATTACGTCACGGCTTGCTGTGATTGGTCCGCGTCCCGGCAATATGGCCGCCCTGACCAATCACAAGCCGTGACGTCACGGGAGGCTGGACACGCGCTCATTTTAAAATGAGCGCGTCCAGCCTCCCGGCTTGTGATTGGTTGACCGCGGCGCAACCAATCACAAGCCGTGACGTCACGGGAGGCTGGACACGCGCTCATTTTAAAATGGGCGCGTGTCCAGCCTCCCGTGACGTCACGGCTTGTGATTGGTTGCGCCGCGGTCAACCAATCACAAGCCGGGAGGCTGGACGCGCTCATTTTAAAATGGGCGCGTGTCCAGCCTCCCGTGACGTCACGGCTTGTGATTGGTCAGGGCGGCCATATTGCCGGGACGCGGACCAATCACAGCAAGCCGTGACGTAATTTCGTCACGGCTTGCTGTGATTGGTCCGCGTCCCGGCAACATGGCCGACCTGACCAATCACAAGCCGGGAATTCACGTAACCAAGTAATAGCGCGAATTTTAAACAAACAACGCTGCCGGTTCCCTCGCTGAAGTCCCGGCTGCGTCGGACAGGTGAGTATAGCGATATTTTTTATTTTAATTCTCTCTTTTACACATTTTAACATTAATGTTGTTGCGATACCCGATACCCGATACCACAAGAGTATCGGAATCCCGGTATCGGAATTCCGATACAGCAAGTATCGGCCGATACCCGATACTTGCAGCATCGGAATGCTCAACACTAGTTGTTAGATCCGGAACGGGTTACAGGTCTGTCATACACTATTTGGACGATTTTCTGTTTGTGGGACCAAAAGACTCAGCCGTTTGTTTGCAATTATTGAATTTTTTTAAGGATATAGCCCACCAGTTTGGGGTCCCGTTATCTGAGGAAAAAAACTGTCGGTCCAGTTACAACCCTGTCGTTCTTGGGGATTGAAATCGACACTGTGAATATGGTTTATCGTTACCTGCGGAAAAAGCAGAGAAGCTGATGTGCATGATTGAAGGTTTTTGTTCCGTTAAAAAAGTTACCCTCCAGCCAGGGCCGGTTTTAGACAAAGTGGGGCCCTAGGCAAATATTTAAAGTGGGGCCCCAAATGCTAACATTGTAAAATCACGCAAACATTTAGGTTACATTACATGAGCAGGATGCGGATACAGTTGGTGGAGGGGCCTGGAGCCAGTGCTCACACTGTGGCCCCCATATTTAGGGGCCTTATATCGGCCAACAGGTCTGCCACTGTTAGCTGTATTCAGGGGCGTTGCTAGGGTCAGAGAAGAATGGGGGCCCAAGCCCCAAGACAAAGAGTTGCCCCAAACCCCCTCTTAATTTTTTTTAACACATCAGATAAAACAGTGATAACTCTCTGAGTACAGATAATTTAGTATATATCACATGCAGTCCTATGTAACACCACAGATAGACATAGCGTTTCAGAGTAAGACTATGTTCACATGCAGCATTTTTTCAGTAGCCAAAACCTTTTCTATTAGCAGTAAAAACGTTGCGTTCAAAACACCTGTTTTTCAGCTTGTTTTGTGTTCTTCACACTTTTTTCAGCTTTTTTTTGGAGTGAGGATTTTTGCTTTGTCTACAGTATGTTTAAGACCACATTCATACGATCAGTATTTGGTCAGTATTTCACATCAGTATGTGTAAGGCCGGCGTCACACTCAGTGTATGTAAATACAGTCCGTTTTTTACAGCCGTAATACGCAGAAAAGTCCCCAAAATAGTGATCCTTATGTCATCCATAGGCAGGGTGTGTCAGCGTATTTTGCGCATGGTATCCTCCGTATGTAATCCGTATGGCATCCGTACTGTGATATTTTCTCGCAGGCTTGCAAAACTGACATCTAATGGATTTATGTGCTCAAATGTTCGGTAAAACATATATACAGTATATATATATATATATATATATATATATATATATATATATATATATATATGTCATTGAGACACACATATATATATATTCTGTATTTATATTTAATTCAGCGCGATATATGTGAAAAGCCGGTAATTCAATTGCCGGCTTTTCATTTCTCCTTCACAAACCCAACAGGACATGAGACATGGTTTACATACAGTAAACCATCTCATATCCCTTTTTTTTTTGCATATTCCACACTACTAATGATAGTAGTGTGTATGTGCAAAATTTGGGCGCTGTAGCTTGTAAAATAAAGGGTTAAATGGCGGAAAAAATTGGCGTGGGCTCCCGCGCAATTTTCTCCGCCAGACTGGCAAAGCCAGTGACTGAGGGCACATATTAATAGCCTAGAGAGGGTCCATGGTTATTGGCCCCCCCTGGCTACAAACATCTGCCCCCAGCCACCCCAGAAAAGGCACATCTGGAAGATGCGCCTATTCTGGCACTTGGCCACTCTTTTCCCACTCCCGTGTAGCGGTGGGATATGGGGTAATGAAGGGTTAATGTCACCTTGCTATTGTAAGGTGACATTAAGCCAGATTAATAATGGAGAGGCGTCAATTATGACACCTATCCATTATTAATCCAATAGTACGAAATGGTTAATAAAACACACACACATAATTACCAAGTCCTTTAATGAAATAAAGACACAAGTTGTTGTAATATTTTATTATTCTCTTAATCCAGCTGAAGACCCTCGTTCTGTAACAAAGTAAAAATAAAAAATCAACAATATCTCATACCTTCCGATGATCAGTCACGTCCCACGAAGTAAGTCCATCTGAAGGGGTTAAATCATTTTACAGCCAGGAGCTGTGCTAAAGCACTGCTCGTGGTTGTAAAAACCTCGGGAATTAATAGAGTGCAGGGTGACCTGTAGTTACCTTGAGTTGCAGTGAGGCGCCCTCTGCGGGATGTCCTCATATGAACTCGAGTGTGGGAACTTTTACCAGGCTCCAGTTCATGAGGACATCCAGCAGAGGGCGCCTCACCGCAACTCAAGGTAACTACAGGTCACCCTGCACTCCATTTATTCCCGGGGTTTTTACAACCACGAGCAGTGCTTTAGCACAGTTCCTGGCTGTAAAATGATTTAACCCCTTCAGATGGATTTACTTCGTGGGACGTGACTGATCATCGGAAGGTATGAGATATTGTTGATTTTTTATTTTTACTTTGTTACAGAACGAGGGTCTTCAGCTGGATTAAGAGAATAATAAAATATTACAACAACCTGTGTCTTTATTTCATTAAAGGACTTTGTAATTATGTGTGTGTGTTTTATTAACCATTTCGTACTATTGGATTAATAATGGATAGGTGTCATAGTTGACGCCTCTCCATTATTAATCCGGCTTAATGTCACCTTACAATAGCAAGGTGACATTAACCCTTCATTACCCCATATCCCACCGCTACACGGGAGTGGGAAGAGAGAGGCCAAGTGCCAGAATAGGCGCATCTTCCAGATGTGCCTTTTCTGGGGTGGCTGGGGGCAGATGTTTGTAGCCAGGGGGGGCCAATAACCATGGACCCTCTCTAGGCTATTAATATCTGCCCTCAGTCACTGGCTTTACCACTCTGGCGGAGAATATTGCGCGGGAGCCCACGCCAATTTTTTCTGCCATTTAACCCTTTATTTTACAAGCTACAGCGCCCAAATTTTGCACATACACACTACTATCATTAGTAGTGTGGAATATGCAAAAAAAAAAGGATATGAGATGGTTTACTGTATGTACACCATGTCTCATATCATGTTGGGTTTGTGAAGAAGAAATGAAAAGCCGGCAATTGAATTACCGGCTTTTCTATAGAACACTGCTGCGTATTTCTCGCAAGTCACACTGCTGGTCCGTGTGTAATCCGTATTTTTGTCGCCCCCATAGACTTTCATTGGTGATTTTTTTGCATAATACGGTGACAAACGCAGCATGCTGCGATTTTGTACGGCCGTAGAAGACCGTATAATACGGATCCGTAAAATATGGCTGATAGGAGCTGGGCCATAGAGAATCATTGGGCCGTGTGTTATGCATATTTTACGGGTGTATTTTCTGCGCTCATACGTCCGTAAAACTCGCCAGTGTGACGCCGGCCTAAGCCAAAACCAGGAGGGTGATAAATACCAAAGTGGTGATGTGTTTCTCAGAGTAGCATACGCTGCGGATTTTGCTGTGGATCTGCAGCAGTTTTCCATGCATTGTACAGCACCATGTAAATGTATGGAAAACAAATTCCACCGTACACATGCTGCGGAAAATACCATGTAGAAACGCTGCAATGTATTTTCTGCAGCATGTCAATTCTTTGTGCAGATTCCACAGCGTTTTACACTTGCTCCTTTATAGGAATCCGCAGGTGTAAAAACGCTGTTGAAAAACGCACAAAAAACATGGTAATTCCGCCGTAAATCCGCCCTGTGTTTTACCTGCAGATTTTTAGGAATCTGCGTGGAAAAATCCACGGCAGATTCCGCAACGTGTGCACATAGCCTCATTGTTCCACTGCTGTTTCTGCAGTACAAATACTGACCTAATAGTTTTATTCACCAAAACCACTTAAATAATTGCAGTGAAAAATGCCATTGCAATATCTGCAGCTTTTTTATTCTTTTATTGCTTTCTACAGGTGAAAACACACTGAAAGAAGTGACACACTACAGATTTAAAAAGTGCTAAAGTTCTGAAATCCAGTCTGAAAAAAACAAGCACATGCAGGAGATTTCGGAAATCTGATGTTTTGCTGGCACTTTGAAAAGCAGCTTTTCGCCATGTTCATATGCAGAATTTTTGCAGCTTTTTCTTCTGCAAATAAGAAGTTTACAGCATTTTACAGCACAAGCAAAAACTGAGATTTTCAGAAATCTCCTGCACACCCTTTTATTTTCCCCTGACTTAATTTCACAACTGCAGCGTTTTTTATATCTGCAGCATGTCACTTTTTTCAGCAATTTTTTTCACCCGTAGAAAGCAATGAAAAAGTTAAAAAAATGCAACAAATGTTGCAACATTGTTTTTCGCGGCGTTTTTTGTGAATAACACTAACTTTATTAAACATGTACTGTAGACAAAATGCATACTGTAAAAAACAAACAGCAAAACCTCTAAAGGTATGTGCACACAGTCAGTAAACGCTGCAGGTCGGCTGCTGTGTACTTGTACAGCATCCAACCCACAGCAGCCACATGTTACAGTACAGTGGATGGGATTTCAAGAAATTCCATCTCTACTATGCATGCACTGACACCTGCACCTCACCTGCGGAGACGGACATGTTGCGCGTCTGTCCAGGCTGCAGCATGTCAATTTATCTGGCGCAGACGCGAGTCTCCACCAGAGAAATCTCACTCCTGCAATGTATAGGATGTGGTGATTCCGCATGGTTCAATGAACACATGCGGAATCACCTATGTTCAAAACATGGCAGCACTTTGGACGCAGCATGATGTCCGCTGTATCCAAAGTGCTGGCATTTCCGGATCCTCTGCACATACCCTAAATAATGGGTGCTTTGAAAGCACTGTTTTTACTGCCAAGAGAGCAGGTTTTGGCTGCAAAAAAAATGCAACAAAAATGCTGATTCCTATGGACACCTGTACTATATGTGTACAGTTTACCCTTATTGTTTCACGTGGGAATTCATTTATTTCTATATAATAAATACCCTGATTCAGCAGACAATATTCCTGTCTTGTGTCATCCAGACAGTAGTGACAGGAGGTCGCCCTGTCAGATTACAAGCAATGATTTAGTGACTGGTCAGAGCCCATGCTGATCCCTGCTGTATGTGACTGTGAAACCTGATCCTACAGCAAACAGCACAAAGCTCTGGGACCACAGTGAGTAAATCACTGCACTGAGGGGGTCTCAAGGGGGGTTTGGGAGACACGTTCTGGGACTACAGAGCAATGCACAGCATTATTCACTGCTGAAAACCCTCTGGGCACTTCATACAGGGGTTGCAGATGCAGGGGGCCCCCTTGTAGGTGGAGGCCCCAGGCGTCTGCCTGGTCTGCCTGTGCCAAACGCCGGCCCTACCTCCAGCAAATGCAATCCTTACTCGAGCTAAAGCCATGTCGGTGGGAAGAGTTTTTTCACGGCATTTGTCATTAGCGACAAGAGGGGGTACCCTTCCCGGTCATAAAATCCAGTTAACAAGAAATTTACGGGCTGATTTGGAGGTTTGGAAAACATTTTTTATTTCATTCAATGGCCGTAATTGTTTCATGTCTTCAGAAATTACCAGCCAGGAGTTAAAATTATTTTCAGATGCGGCCGGGTCGGCTTGGCCAGAGTCGTGGAAGTTGCAAGGGCTTTGCAAAAACCAGATGAGTTGCCCGCCAGGGCCGTGAGGTACTCGGTCCTGCGGTGTTCACAGGGGGATGTCACGGTGGCGACCCGGTCCGTGGCCCTTGGCGCCCATATAAAAGGGAAAGGTCTTTAAAGGGAATAAAGTTTGTGTTCGTGACGCCACCTGTGGTATTCGGTCAGTGGGGACCGATGCTGCTTTAAGGGGTCCTCTGGGGTGATGTTATAGCAGCTAGATGGTATAACTTCCCACAGGTGAAGTATGTCCCCAGGGCTCTCGGTGTGTAGATGGAAGATGGTGAGGAGTGCAGTAAAGAATGAGGACACAAGATTGCGGTTTCTTTACCTTGGTTTACTGAAGACTTCAGCTTCCATAGTCCAGAGCACAAGATCACAGGGCAGACAGGGTCAGGCCGGCTTGAAGGCAGGTTAGAAGTCCCCTTACCCAGGTGGAAATCAAAAGCCTTCCTCTAGCGCCGTGGTGTTGTAGTTCCTTACGGCTTAAAGCTCCACATAAGGTCCTCACAGGTGTTATCTCTCTCTCTCTGTCCCCCGGATAGTATAGGACATAACCCGTATGACTGGTGGCTTGAGGCTGTTTATAGAGACTCTAGCACGCCCCAGCCTCTGATGGGTGCCACCGTGCCTCCTGGGTGTTAGGTCAGACAGGTAACTTGGAGTTCAGCTGTCCTGCCGGTCTCTGATGTAATCCCCAATCTTTATCCTGGAAGACTTCAACATCCCCATAAACAACCCCACTTCCACATCTGTATCCCAGCTTCTATCACTAGCCACTTCTCTTGGCCTCTCACAGCTCTCAACCTCTGAAACACACAAAGACGGTAACATCCTTGACCTGGTCTTCGCCCGGATCTGCTCAATCTCCTACCTAGATAACTCACCGCTTCCCCTCTCTGACCACAATATTCTCTCCTTCACACTCACAATTCCTCACCCACCCCCCTACCTACAACACATTCAGAAATTTTCACACCATTAACTCTCACACACTTTCAGACTCCTTACACTCATCACTGTCCCTAGTCTCCTCTTTTTCCTGTCCTGATCTGGCTGTAAACCACTGCAATGACACTCTTAGAAGCTCCCTGGACCAAGAAGCACCCCTCACCCTTAGAACCTCCAAGCACAGAGTAAAACAGCCCTGACTCACATCGCAAACCTGATTTCTCCAGCAATGTTCTAGGTGTGCCGAACGCTTATGGAGGAAAACTCGCACACCAGAAGACTTCATCCACTTCTGATTTATGCTAAGAACCTATAATTCTGCCCTTCACCTCGCCAAACAGACCTACTTCACCACCCTGATCTCCTCACTATTCAACAACCCCAATAAACTTTTTGACACCTTTCACTCCCTCCTCAGGCCAAAAGCACAAGCCCCTATCAGAGACATTTGGGCTGATGACCTGGCCTCCCACTTTATAGAGAAAATATCTGTCAGGAAATCTGCTCCCAGCCACTAAGTGCTTTGACTCCCATCCTTCCCTGCATTTCCCCTGGCTCACTCTCCACATTCGATCCCATCACAGAAGAAGTCTTCAGGCTCCTCTCTTCTTCTCGTCCGACTACATGCACTACTGACCCCATTCCCTCTCATCTTCTCCAGTCTCTCTCTCCAGTCCTCATCACAACTCACCTAACTACAATCTTTAACCCTTAAGCCACAAGGGTGGTTTGAATGTTAATGACCGGGCCAATTTAAACAATTCTGACCACTGTCCCTTTATGAGGTTATAACTCTGAAACGCTTCAATGGATCCTGATTATTCTGACATTATTTTCTCATGACATATTGTACTGATAGTGGTAAAATTTCTTCGATAAGACTTGCGTTTATTTGTGCAAAAAATGGAAATTTGGCGAAAATTTTGACAATTTAGCAATTTTCCAACTTTTAATTTTTATGCCCTTAAATCAGAGATATGTCACACAAAATACTTAATAAGTAACATTTTCCACATGTCTACTTTACATCAGCACAATTTTGGAACCAAATTTTTTTTTTGTTAGGGAGTTATAAGGGTTAAGAATCTCATTTTACAACACCATTTTTTTTAGGGACCACATCTCATTTGAAGTCATTTTGAGGTGTCTATATGATAGAAAATAACCAAGTGTGACATCATTCTAAAAACTGTATCCCTCAACGTGCTCAAAACCACATTCAAGAAGTTTATTAACCCTTCAGGTGTTTCACAGGAGGTTTCGGAATATTTAAATAAAAATGAACATTTAACTTTTTTTCACACAAAATTTATTTCAGCTCCAATTTGATTTATTTTACCAAAGGTAACAGCAGAAAATGGACCCCAAAACTTGTTGCACAATTTCTCCTGAGTATGCTGATACCCCATATGTGGGGGTAAACCACTGTTTGGGCGTATGGCAGAGCTCTGAAGGGAAGGAGCGCTATTTGACTTTTCAATGCAAAATTAACTGGAATTGAGATGGGACGCCATGTTGTGTTTGGAGAACCCCTGATGTGCCTAAACATTGAAACCCCCCACATGTACACAATTTTGGAAAGTAGACCCCCTAAGGAACTTATCTAGATGTGTGGTGAGCACTTTGACCCCCCAAGTGCTTCACAGAAGTTTATAATGCAGAGCAGTAAAAATAAAAAATCTTATTTTTTTCACAAAAATGATATTTTGCCCCCAATTTTTTAGTTTCCCAAGGGTAAAAGAAGATATTGGACCCCAAAAGTTGTTGTGCAATTTGTCCTGAGTACGCTGATACCCCATATGTTGGGGTAAACCACTATTTGGGTGCATGGCACAGCTTGGAAGGGAAGGAGCGCCGTTTGACTTTTCAATGCAAAATTGACTGGAATTGAGATGGGATGCCATGTTGCGTTTGGAGAGCCACTGATGTGCCTAAACATTGAAACCCCCCAAAAGTGACACCATTTTGGAAAGAAGACCCCTTAGGGAACTTATCTAGATGTGTTGTGAGAACTTTGAACCCCCAAGTGTTTCACTACAGTTTATAACGCAGAGCCATGAAAATAAAAAATCATTTTTTTCCACAAAAATTATTTTTTAGCCCCCGGTTTTGTATTTTCCCAAGGGTAACAGGAAAAATTGGACCCCAAAAATTGTTGTCCAATGAGTATGCTTATACCCCATATGTTGGGGTAAACCCCTGTTTGGGCGCACCGGAGAGCTCGGAAGGGTAGGAGCACTGTTTTACTTTTTCAACGCAGAATTGGCTGGAATTGAGATCGGATGCCATGTCGCGTTTGGAGAGCCCTTGATGTGCCTAAACAGTGGAAACCCCCGAATTTTAACTGAAACCCTAACCCAAACACACCCCTAACCCTAATCCCAACCAAAACCCTAACCACACCCCTAACCCTAATCCCAACCCTAATCCCAATAGTAAATGTAATCCACACCCTAACTTTAGCCCCAACCCTAACCCTAACTTTAGCCCCAACCCTAAATTTAGCCCCAACCCTAACCCTAACTTTAGCCCCAACCCTAACCCTAACATTAGCCCCAACCCTAACCCTAACCCTAACTTTAGCCCCAACCCTAACCCTAACCCTAATGGGAAAATGGAAATAAATACATTTTTAAACATTTTATTATTTTTTCCTAACTAAGGGGGTGATGAAGGGGGGTTTGATTTACTTTTATAGCTGTTTTTTTAAGCAGATTTTTGATTGGCAGCTGTCACACACTAAAAGATGCTTTTTATTGCAAAAAATAGTTTTTGCGTCTCCACATTTTGAGAGCTATAATTTTTCCATATTTTGGTCCACAGAGTCATGTGAGGTCTTGTTTTTTGCGAGACGAGTTGACGTTTTTATTGGTATCATTTTCGGGCACGTGACTTTTTTTATCGCTTTTTATTCCGATTTTTGTGAGGTAGAGTGAACAAAAAACATATATTCATGAATTTCTTTTGGGGGAGGGGCGCTTATACCTTTCCACATTTGGTAAAATTGATAAAGCAGTTTTCTTGTTTGGGTCATAAAGATTACAGCGATACCTCAATTATATCTTTTTTTATGTTTTGGTGCCTTTATACGATAAAAACTGTCTTATATAAAAAATTATTATTTTTGCATCGCTTTATTCTGGGGGCTATAACTTTTTTATTCTTTCGCTGATGATGCTGTATGGTGGTTCCTTTTTTGCGGGAAAAGATGACGTTTTCAGCGGTACCATGGTTATTTATATCTGTCTTTTTGATCGCGTGCTATTCTACTTTTTGTTCGGCGGTATGATAATAAAGCATTGTTTTTTGCCTCGTTTTTTTTTTTATGGTGTTCACTGAAGGGGTTAACTAGTGGGACAGTTTTATAGGTCGGGTCATTATGGACGCTGCTAAATATGTGTACTTTTATTGTTTTTTTTTTATTTAGTTAAAGAAATGTATTTATTGGAACAATATTTTTTTTCTTTATTTAGGATTTATTTTTTTTTTTTTAAACGTGTAAATATTATTTTTTTTTACATTTTTACATTGCCCCAGGGGGGACATCACATTATAGTGACTGATCGCTGATCTGACACTTTGCAGGGCACTGTGTCAGATCAGCGATCACACATTAACTGCAGGAAGCTTCCCGGCGCCTGTTCTGGGTAGGCGCTTGAAAGCCACCTCCCTGCAGGACCCGGAAGGCCCCCCGCGGCCATTTTAGATCTGGGCCTGCAGGAAGGAGGAGGTAGGAGACCCTCGGAGCAATGCGATCACATCGCATTGCTCCGAGGGTCTCAGGGAAGCACGCAGGGAGGGGGCTCCCTATGCCGCCGGAAGCGGCGATCATCTTTGATCGCAGAGTTCCAGAGGTTATTGTGCCAGGAGCGGTCCTTGACCGCTCCTGGCACATAGTGCTGGATGTCAGCTGCGATAGTCAGCTGACACCCGGCCACGATCAGCCGCGCTGCCCCCGTGAGCGTGCCTGATCGCGTTAAACATACAATCCCGTTGGTGGTCATACGGGCCCATACCACCTCGATGGGATAGTACGTCTAATGTCAGAAAGGGGTTAACTGCCACTAGATCACCAGGGTGAATGTGCTCTGCATGGTGCATTTTGGGCAAGGGGGCTGTGATGGCACTATTTTATTTAGTAAAGAAAGGACCCCACATTGGGGAATTGGGCATTACATTAAATTGGGCCTACTTCTTAGCTCTGTCTCCTGCAATGTGTCCTTTAACTGCCACTAGATCACCAGGGTGAACGTGCTCTGAACAGTGCATTTTTGGCAAGGGGGCTCTGATGGCACTATTTTATTTAGTAAAGAAAGGACCCCACATTGGGGAATTGGGCATGATATTACATTGAGCCTACTTCTTAACTCGTCTCCTGCAATGTGTCCTTTAACTGCCACTAGATCACCAGGGCGAACATGCTCTGTACGGTCCATTTTGGGCAAGGGGGCTGTGATGGCACTCTTTTATTTAGTACAGAAAGGACCCCACATTGGGGAATTTGGCTTGACATTACATTGGGCCTACTGCTTTACTCTGTCTCCTGCAATGTGTCCTTTAACTGCAACTAGATCACCAGGGAGAACGTGCTCTTTAAAACATTTACAGATGTGACAGACAATGGTCATAGTGACACAATCTTGAGAAATGTTTGTTTATTCACATCACAAACAGTTCTAAGCCTCTATATGTTTGCTGTTTGTCATTGTAGAACATTGTAATAATAATAATAATAATAATAATCTTTATTTATATAGCGCCAACATATTCCGCAGCGCTTTACAGTTTAACAGTTTCAAACACAACAGTCATAGGTAACAATGTTAACAATACAGTAATAAAGCAGAATAAAACAAAATACGACGACCCTGCTCGTGAGAGCTTACAATCTACAGTAAAGGTGGGGAGATACAAAGTACAGGTGTGTATTTACAATGATGTATTTACAATGATGGTCCAGCCATCTTCAGGGAGTGGGGGGTAGATGGAGATAGCGAATGGGCTACACACACACAAACATAAAATGAGTTTGATTAGGGAACGTGATAGGCCGCTCTGAACAAATGTGTTTTGAGGGAGCGCCTAAAACGATGCAAATTGTGGATGGTTCTAATATCTTGGGGTAGAGCATTCCAGAGGATTGGTGCAGCACGGGAGAAGTCTTGGAGTCGGGAGTGGGAGGTGCGGATTAGTGCAGAGGTTAGTCGAAAGTCGTTTGCCGAGCGCAGTGGTCGGCTAGGCCGATAGAGAGAAATGAGGGAGGAGATGTAAGGCGGTGCCGCACTGTGGAGAGCTTTGTGGGTGAGAACAAGTACTTTGAATTGTATCCTGTAATGAATGGGCAGCCAGTGTAATGACTGGCGAAGAGCTGACACGTCCGAGTAACGATTAGCCAGATGGACGACCCTGGCTGCTGCATTAAGGATAGACTGGAGAGGGGAAAGTCGCGTGAGGGGGAGGCCAATTAATAGGGAGTTGCAGTAGTCCAGACAGGAGAGGATTAGGGCAACAGTGAGAGTTTTTGTTGTCTCCATGGTGAGAAAAGGGCGGATTGTAGAACATTAAAGGGCCACTGTCACCCCCTCCAGCCGTTATAAACTAAAAGAGCCACCTTGTGCAGCAGTAGTGCTGCAGTCTAACAAGGTGGCTCTTTTAGTTTTTGTTTCTGTTATTCCCACAATAAATGTATTTATAGTTTAGCTGAAATACCTATCTTTGTACCTGGAGGCGGGTCTGAAGCCTCCTCTTAGAAGCGCCCAACTGCCGTCAGTCATCGCTTGGGTTGATTTCCGCCGCCCCCTCAGCGCTGTTATTGTGTGAAATCCTGCGCCTGTGCTCTGGTCTTCTGCCTTGCCGTCATTTGCCGTCCTAGTGCAGGTGCCGGGTTCCGTTCTGCGACTGTGCGGGCAGTGCAGCCAGCCTGTTGCTGAATCCCCGCCCCACACTGTGTTATGCATTATGCACAGTGCGGGGCTGGGATTCCTGGGCATGCGCACTGCGCTTGTCAGACGCTCCCCCAGGTCCCCCGCCTTCCAGCATTGTTCTTTGCGGCTGTTCCAAACGCCGGCAAGGAAACCTGTATATTCCGGCAACACTGGAAGGCGGGGGACCGGGGGAGCGTCTGACAAGCGCAGTGCGCATGCCCAGGAATCCCAGCCCCGCACTGTGCATAATGCATAACACAGTGCAGGGCGGGGATTCAGCAACAGGCTGGCCGCACTGCCCGCACAGTCGCAGAACGGAACCCGGCACCTGCACTAGGACGGCAAATGATCTATGCGCCTGCGCAAGGCAGAAGACCAGAGCGCAGGCGCAGGATTTCAAACAATAACAGCGCTGAGGGGGCGGTGACAATCAACCCAAGCGATGACTGACGGCAGTTGGGCACTTCTAAGAGGAGGCTTCAGACCCGCCTCCAGGCACAAAGACAGGTATTTCAGCTAAACTATAAATACATTTATTGTGGGAATAACAGAAACAAAAACTAAAAGAGCCACCTTGTTAGACTGCAGCATTACTGCTGCACAAGGTGGCTCTTTTAGTTTATAACGGCTGGAGGGGGTGACAGTGGCCCTTTAAGGTTTACTGAAACTCTGCATGTGGTGGTTTGATCTAAATCCTTGTGGCTTTTATTTTCTACGGGTTTATGGCCCCTCGTCTGATGACTCCATGATGTCTCAGTTTCATATCACCTTGAAAGCTGGCCACTTGAAGGTCTGGGTGAAAATAGAGTTATTGCATAGGGTAAATCACTATATAAGACCAGAGAAACATGACTAAGACAGATGCCAAAACTGGGGTACCTGTACATGTACAGTGTGCTGATACCTGTTTAATTGGGGATGCCCATGCAGTGTAGGTAATCTCCTAGGGGTTCTCTGTCTTGGTCTTGCTTCTTTGATATTCCAGACGGATGATGTTTAAAAACCTCTTGTGAATGATGTAAGTATACTGTATGTAGTTAATCTTTATATACACGTAATCACCATATGTATTTAATCCTTATATGTACTTATTAACCTTTGTATGCTAGCATATACAAAAGTGTACGCACTCACACTATTCAATCATACTATTCCTTGAATTTTGTAGTTTGCAATAAAATTGCATTGTATTGCAAGTATTAGCCTTATTTAAAGCCATATCTGAACCTTAGTGTTAAAAACATGGCAAATAAAAATTGCCAAATTCTCCTGTAAATAATTCTACAAAGAGGGAACCATCATACCATTAAAAAATACGAGTGGATTTTCATGGGCCCATCCAGTATGTGGGTTCCAAGGCATAATGTGGTGCATATGAACATGCAGCATGGCTGGCCTTGCTGTCAATGTGTAAAACAAAGGAGTACGGGAGTAAAAATGAATATTGTGAAGTGGATTTTCATGGGCCTTTCCAGTATGTGGGTTCCAAGACGTAATGGGGTGCATATGACTGACTATGCAGCAGGGCTGGCCTTACTGCCAATGTGTAAAACAAAGGAGTACAGAGTACAAAATGCATATTATGAAGTGGATTTTCCTGGGCCCATTCAGTATGTGGGTTCAAAGGCTTATTGGGGTGCATATGAATTGGTAGCAGGGCAGCCCTTAAATTCAATGCAACACTTTTTCAGGAGTTCCCCCTGGACATCTTATGAAAGGGGTATTGTGGTGTGTCGTAATTCTTGACAGCCCATTCACTCACAGCATAGGCTACAACAGCTTAGGAGACCCACTGTTTCATAATGGCCCTTTAAGAACATTAATGCCGCCTGATGCACCAGTAAAAATAGGCTCTGTGACTTTAAGAGTCCCTCCTTCATAAATGAAACAAGTTGGGTCTGCTTATGTGTTACATACCACATGACCAGCTACGGTTGTTTAATGTTACAATGACATTTCACAGTGAATGAATTTGTAGTTGTTGAAAGCAATGTTAAAGTTGAAAAATCCATAAAAGAAGATAAAAAATAAGTGCACTTACCCCGGTAAGATGGTCACAACTTTATTCGGACATATAACACAGTGGCAGGGAGAGATGTGAAAACGAACGGACAACGGCCGTTTCGTGCGAGCGGCACTTCAACGGGTCACCCAGACCAAATACCACAGGTGGCGTCACGAACATAAACTTTATCCCTTTAAAGACCTTTCCCTTTTATACGGACGTCCCAGGGCCACGGACCGGGTCAGCCACCATGACATCCCCCTGTGAACCGCAGGACCCAGTACCGAGTAATTCCTTGACCTGATGGGGCGCTCCAACTTGGCGTCACGAACAGGATCTACTGACCCAGCAAATCGGGTCATGTGCACCTTAAAGACTGTGCCTAACTGTTTTGTGCTAAGAGACTGTTTATTGTCCATTGCCGCCAAAAATTGCCACCAAAATCTGCCATTGCCGCGCCGCGTGGAGCGCGAGAGGGAGGAAACATACCTTCATGGGCGGAGCCAGCCGGAAAGAGCGCTAAGAAGGAAACGGGCGCCACGCTACCTGGAATGCCGGAAGTAAAGACGCCGTACAGCGGAGCCAGAAGTGAGCACGCTTCAAAGTGCCGAGCGACACACTGGAGGGACCGCTGCAGGTTCCTGAAGAAGAGATCCGACTTCCACCAGGTTAGCGAGTGGAAAGAGCCATGTCTAGTTTGGGGGAAGAGTTGGCGGCCCCAGGCCCTGCAGTGGACGCACCTGCAGGCTTAGTGATGCCCCAGGGCCCCGCGTAAAATGCAGCCACAGTCCCCGTACCACTAGCCGGCTGGACCCCGCTGCAGCTACAGCGCCCATCATGCCGCTGTCAATGCCCTGTATTTCTGGAGCGGCCTGGCATCAACAATATTCCGGGGAGTCTCTTACATTGAGTGACTTTAAGGAAAGACTCTGCAGCCTATTTGAAGTATATCCCCTGACTGAACATCAAAAGGTCAGCATCTTCATTGGGAAATTGATAGGTGCAGCCCTAAGAGAAGTGAAATCCTGGCCAAATGTGGACAAACAAACTGTGCGGCAGATATTTGCAAAACTTAAAACCACCTTTGACACCTACAGCTACAGAAATCAAGTTGAAGTTCTATGGGTGCAAGCAGAGGGCGCAGGATAGCATACGAGACTATGCCCTTAACCTCCAGGAGGCACTGCGCTGCGGGCTGTCAGGCAGGTTGACCCTAACAGTGTGCAGGATGGAGACAAACTCTTAACAGAGCGGTTCATTGAAGGACTCCTGTGCAACAAAAAAGAACCCAGCTGCACCTCCTGGCCATGCAAAACCCTGACCTGGACTTTGCACAATTTAAAGACAAGGCCATGCGTGTGCTACATGAACCACAGCCCAGCCGCACAGGGCCCCCTAGGCATCCAGCCCACACATACCACCAGGAGGTGGCGCTAGATCCTCAGGGCCCTGCTGAGGCCGATGCCCAGTTCTTCGATGATGATTCCCCCGCGGGACTACGTCTCCAGCTGCAGGAGCTGACCAAGAACTTTGCCGCATTAGCCCGGACTGTGCAATCCCTACAGGAGGCCCCCAAGGAGAAGATCAAGCTGGTTTCCAGACTGGAGGGTGTTCCCTGGCGACGACAGAAGAGAACCCCACCGACCAGAGGAAGGGACGATGATCGCTATCACCAGGATGGACGACCCATCTGCCGCCGCTGCGACCAGGTACTGTCATTTAAACGAGCGACCCCTGGGGCAGAGGGCCAACCGCCAGGAGTAGGACGACCAGGCCCACAGAACTGGAGAGCCAAGTACGCCGGAGGACGACTAGTCCTCCGTATTGTGATTGACGGCATCCGGATGAATGCTTTTGTGGACACCGGTTCTCAGGTGACAACTATGCCCTACACCCCTTATAAACGTTATTGGGCTGACACAGACATTACTCGTGGCCCCGATGTCATGTCGGACGCTGTTCATACCAGGGCATTCGACAGACAGCGGTAATTCCGCTTTTGTCCACTATGTGCTCAGTGGCGTCGGCTAGATTTTATCTAGCTGGTCCAGGGTTAATTTAGCTGGTGCTCGGATTGGAAGCTGGGCCATGCCCACTGCCTTTAAATAGTTCTTCTGAACATTGGGCGTCGCCGATTATAGCTTCTGTCTAGTGCTTGGTTATCTCGGTCTGGAGTGGTGAGCTAGGAGTTGGAGTATCGTATCTGGTGGTGTATTTCCCTTTGTCTTATTTACTCCTTCCTATATTTGAACATACTGATCCAAAGGGCAATTATTAAACTGCACACAGAATCAAGAAGTGTTATATTTTTTTTTAAATAAAACGTTGTAACTTTATTGGTATACAAAATACACAAAATAAAACACACAAGATAAAACAATGCCTCATCAACATAAAAATTAGTTATTGTGGCAGATAGGAGTAGCTTTTGAGGATTATTTCTACTGGGCTAGTTTAGCATATTATTCAAAGGCGGATTTTTTGCCTTTGTTCTCCTGGGACATGTATACTTGGACAAGTACATACACTATACTGTGCATTTAGGTTCATTCAGTGAAGATATCCTGAATTTGTGTACTTAGGAGCTATATTATCTTGATATAGTAATTGGACTTATAATTTTGTGGCTGTGTCAGCTATTGTTTTGCCCATATACCACGCTATGACTCTGTTCAGTATATGATTTATAAAAGATGAATGCTTATCGCTAGTCTATTCTGATCAACGCTCTTTATGGGTTTAGTATAGCGGTTTTTTAATTCATTTAAACACGGCAATTCTAGTAGCCCCTGCTGCTCATTGTATTATATCATCTGACTGGCAGTCATTTTTTGTAACATATATATTACTATAACTAAAGGGCACCAAGAATTTTTTAATTCAAAAACATGTGCTGCATTCAATTTTGTCAAGAGATATTTTCTCAGCATGCTTGATTATTAGGTTAATTAACCAAAAAATATTTATATTACCTCATGCTCTCCTGCTAGCTTCTAGATTTTTTTCTACTCCTATCTGCCACAATAACTAATTTTTATGTTGATGAGGCATTGTTTTATCTTGTGTGTTTTATTTTGTGTATTTTGTATACCAATAAAGTTACAACGTTTTATTTAAAAAAAATATAACACTTCTTGATTCTGTGTGCAGTTTAATAATTGCCCTTTGGATCAGTATGTTCAATTATTGATTGGAGTGTTGCCCATCCCTTGGCTATGGTGATGGGTCTGGGTTATATGTTGACATCCTTCCTATATTTGTATTTATTTTGCCCTGCGCATTTATAGTGTATTCCTGAGTGACTGCGGCGTGGTGTATATTTTCCGTTATATTTGTCTGTGCTAACTGTGGGTATTGCTGTATGATCTTTTCACTGGGTGGTGCGCGGTGGTTTCAGCCTAGGGTTGAAACAGGAGACAGGGTGAGGGTCGAGGCCTAGACATGCACACCATCAGTGTAAACTCTAGGTAGAGGGTCAGTCAGGATTTCCCTAGTCTGAGGGAAATTGCAGGGGCCAGGGTTATTAGCTCTTGCCCACCTAGTCTTCCCGTGACATTATGATCGGCCTAAAAAAAAAAAAAAAAAAGGGATTCCTTTTTTTTGTTTTGTCATGGATCCCATGACTTCCATAACCCGCCAGTTGGAGGCGCTGTCCCTACAGGTCACTGAGTTGAGGGGGGCAGTGCAGCAACAGGGACTAGCAGTATCTAATGTGCAAGCTGGAGCGACAGGTAGAGTTGCTGAGCCTAAGTTTCCTTTGCCTGAAAAATTTGCTGGGGAACGCAGTAAATTTGTTTCTTTTCGTGAAGCTTGCAAACTTTATTTCCGTATGCGCCCGATCTCCTTGGGTAATGAGGCTCAGCGTGTGGGCCTGGTGTTGTCATTGTTAAGCAGGGATCCCCAAGCATGGGCGTTTTCTTTGCCATCTGATTCTGCTGCATTTGACTCTGTGGAGAGTTTTTTTTCCTTTCTTGGAAACATTTACGATGAGCCTGACAGAATGGCTCTAGCAGAATCTAAGATACGCACTATTCGCCAGGGGGAGCGAGTTGCAGAGGATTACTGTTCTGAATTTCATCGCTGGGCGATCGATACAAAGTGGAATGATCCAGAGCTGCAGAGTCAGTTTATTCATGGGGTTTCTGGAAGGGTTAAAAAAGCCCTTCCGCTATGAGTCTGGTTGTCCGCATTGATCGCCGTTTGCGTCAGGGGGAGCATGAGACACCGCCTATGGGAGAGGGTTTAGGTTCACGTGAGGTTGCTGCAGGTGAGCCCACGGAGCCTATGCAAATCACAGGGGTGTCACATGTGAAGCGTCGAGCCCCTGAGCTCAGGAAGCAGGGAGCCTGTTTTTACTGCGGTAAAACTGGTCATTTTATTAACATCTGTCCTCTGCTGTCTAAGAAAAACGCAAAGGCGGAAAACTTCTAAGCTCAGAGGGTGTGGAGGAGACCAATCTGAGCTTATGTGTATCCTCCATGGTGGTTTCTCAATGCATGCTCCCTGCTAAGGTTATTATCGCTGGCAGTGAGCTGCCAATTACTGTTTTTGTGGATAGTGGTTCAGCCACAAATCTCATTGATGAGGAGTTTGCGCGCACAGCAGGTTTTAGGATTGAAAAACTGCCTCATCCTATCCGCGTGGTCACCATCAATGCTGCTCCTCTCTCACAGGGGGAGATTACTGAATTTGTGGCTGAGGTGAAACTCCACATTGGGGTTCTACATTCCGAGCAGGTTACATGTAAGGTGCTCAGGAATCTTCCTGCTCAGGTGGTTTTGGGTTTTCCATGGTTGTCTATGCACAACCCGGTAATTGTCTGGAAAACTCAGGACATAATTCAGTGGAGCGAGTTCTGCCAGGAGAATTGCCTGGCCACATGTGTGTCTGTTGTGACTTCAAGCGTTCCGGAGTCACTTCTGGATTTTGTGGATGTGTTCTCTGAGAAGGGTTGTTCAGAGTTGCCGCCACATCGTTCCTATGACTGTACTATCAGGTTTAAACCAGGGGCCAAATTGCCTAAAGCAAGGATGTTTAACATCTCCGGTCTGGAGAGACAAGCGTTAAAAGATTACATTGCTGAAAGTTTGAGCAAAGGGCACATCAGGCCTTCATCCTCGCCTGTGGCAGCAGGGTTCTTCTTCATGAAGAAGATGGCGGATTACGCCCGTGTTTGGATTTCAGGGAGTTGAACCAGATTATGGTTCGTGATCCATACCCTATGCCACTGATACCAGATTTGTTCAACCAGGTGGCAGGTGCTAAGTGGTTTACCAAGCTTGACCTCAGGGGGGCGTACAACCTCGTAAGAGTCCGTCAAGGTGATGAGTGGAAGACGGCTTTTAATACCCCTGAGGGTCATTTTGAAAATTTGGTGATGCCATTTGGGTTGACTAACGCACCAGCAGTGTTCCAACATTTCATTAATGATGTGTTTTCGCATGTTTTGGGGAAATTCGTTATCGTGTACCTAGATGACATTCTCATATATTCTTGCGACCGTGATACTCATTTAGATCATGTCAGGCAGGTGTTACAGCTTCTCAGAGAGAATAAGCTGTATGCTAAACTTGAGAAATGTGTATTTTCTGTTCAAGAGTTGCCTTTCTTGGGTTATATTGTGTCTGCTTCTGGTTTTAAAATGGACGCCGCTAAGGTGCAAGCGGTGCTGCATTGGGAATGGCCTGATAACCTGAAAGCACTTCAGCGGTTCCTTGGGTTTTCTAACTACTATAGGAAATGTATCAAGGATTTTTCCATCATTGCTAAACCGCTAACTGACATGACTAAAAAGGGTACCAATTTCTCAGTTTGGCCTGAGGCTGCTGTGCGCGCATTTGAATTTCTTAAGAACAGTTTTGTTTCAGCCCCCATTCTTGTGCAGCCAGAAGTATCAAAACCTTTTGTTGTGGAATTCAATGCGTCTGAGGTTGGTGTGGGGGCGGTACTATCACAAGGCTCATCTTTGAGTGATTTGCGTCCATGCGCCTATTTTTCCAAAAAACTGTCGTCCGCCGAACGTAACTACGATATCGGCAACAGGGAGTTGTTGGCAATCAAGTTGGCCTTTGAGGAATGGCGACACTTCTTGGAGGGGTCGGTTCATCAGGTTACTGTTATTACCGATCATAAGAATCTGCTGTATTTGGAGTCAGCCAAGCGTCTGTCCCCCAGGCAGGCTCGCTGGGCATTGTTTTTCACGCGGTTCAATTTTGTTGTCACTTACAGACCGGGGTCTAAAAACACTAAGGCGGATGCTCTGTCCAGGTGTTTTCCGGGGGGAGAACCTCGGGAGGATCCAGTACCCATCCTCCAAAAGGGTGTTGTGGTTTCGGCTCTCACTACCGAGGTTGAGGCTGAGATTGCCGAGGCTCAGGAGGAGGTACCATCTGAGCTTCCCATCAACAAATCTTTTGTAACGCTTCATCTCCGCTTAAAGGTTTTGGCGGAGCATCATGATGCTGTCCTGGCTGGCCACCCAGGGGTTAGAGGTACCTTGGAGTTGGTGTCACGTCGGTTTTGGTGGCCCAAGATCCGACAGGACGTGGTCTCATACATGTCAGCTTGTACCACATGCACTAGGGCTAAGACGCCCCGCTCCCGTCCTGTTGGCACACGACTTCCTCTTGAAGTACCTAGTAAGCCATGGACGGAAATCTCCATGGATTTCATCACTGATTTGCCCTCCTCAGCTGGGAACACGGTCATCTTGGTGATTGTTGATCGGTTTTCAAAAATGTTGCACTTTGTGTCTTTGCCTTCGTTGCCTAACGCTAAGACTCTGGCTCAGGTATTTGTGCAGGAGGTGGTCAGACTTCATGGGGTCCCGTCTGACATCGTGTCTGATAGGGGTACTCAGTTTGTGGCAAAATTTTGGAAAGCATTTTGCTCACGGCTGGGGATCAAGTTTTCTCATTCTTCGGCGTTTCATCCTCAGTCAAATGGTCAGACTGAGCGTATGAACCAAAATTTGGAACAGTACTTACGCTGCTTTGTCTCTGATAACCAGGAGGAGTGGTCTAAGTTCCTTCCTTTGGCTGAGTTTGCCAACAATAATCACCCGATGATGATTTCACCATAGTACCCAATAACGGTCAGCCATTGCCAGAAGTGGGGTACAAAGAGGTCACCATTAAGGTGGGGTGGGTAGAATTGAAGGTCCAAGGAATGGTGATTGTTGATATTAACTGACGTGAACGTAACCCCATGATGACCATTGGTGCTAATGTCATAGAAAATTGTCTTGCAGAGGTTATTGTCTTATTGCAACAGGTGGCTGAAACTGCTAGTTCCAGTGAACAACGTGTACTGCAGAAAGAAATCAGAGCTCTGGTGCAGAGACTGTAGGTAGAACTATCTGGTGGAGAAATTGGCCATGCCACAGTGAGTGATTCAATCCCATTGCAATACCCCCCAGGACTGAAAAGTTAATATGGTGTCGGGCGGCAATAGGCCCCAGAGGTAAAGACTACCAGGCCCTGGTAGAACCTGTGTATTCAGATAGTAGGCCCACAATCCTGACAGCCAGAGGGGTGATTGAAGTCCGCAAGGGGAGAGTGCCAGTACGTGTCCTTAACTGTGGAGAGAAAGAGGTCCACCTAACCAAATATGCCACACTTGCCAAACTGTTTACTGTTGATAATAATGTGATACAGGCAACAGAACCCTTGTTCCCGTCCAACCAGGTGGAGGACAATGGCTCTGCAGGACAAATGGAAGATTGGTGTCAGAAATTACACGTGGGCACTGACTCTACACCATCACAGCAAAAACAAGGGGCTTACAGGGTGGTCCATGAGAATGAGCGAGTATTCAGCAAACACCCACTAGATTTTAGGCAGGTAAAAGGGATTCAGCATCGTATCCCCATAGGAGATCATCCGCCCATTAAGGAGAGATACCGGCCTGTACCCCCAGCTCATTACCAATGTGCCAAAGACATGTTACGAGAGATGAAAGAGGCTGGGGTAATCAGAGATAGTTGTAGCCCCTGGGCAGCTCCATTAGTCCTCGTCAGGAAAAAGGACAGCTGCATGAGAATGTGTGTAGATTATAGGCAGATAATCCACAGAACACACAAAGATGCATACCCACTGCCCAGAATAGAAAAGTCATTAGCTGCTTTAAAATCTGCTAACTACTTCTCTACCTTGGATCTCACCAGTGGGTACTGGCATGTTCTCGTAGCAGATGCGGTTAAGGAAAAGTCGGCCTTCACCACACCGATGGGTTTCTGCAAATTCAACTACATGCAGTTCGGACTGTGCAACGCCCCAGGAACGTTTCAGAGGATGATGGAATGCTGTCTTGGACACAAGAATTTTGAAACCGTCTAGCTGTATCTGGACAATGTCATCGTCTTCTCCAAGACTTATGAGGACTACCTGAAGCACCTGGCCGAAGTGTTTGAAGCTCTGTCCTACTTGGGCTTAAAGGTAAAACCATCCAAATGCCATCTGTTAAATCCCAAAGTACAGTACCTGGGCCATGTGGTGAGCGCCGAAGGAGTGGCATCAGACCCTGACAAGGTCACTGTGATCAGAGACTGGCCGAAGCCCAGCAACCTCCATGAGGTCCGGCAGTTCCTCAGGTTGGTAGGCTATTACAGAAGATTTATCAAAGACTTCGCCAAGAAAGCCGCACCACTACAAGACCTGTTAGTGGGCCAATCCAAGAAAACCAAGGGTAAGCATACCCCATTGGACTGGGACAATGGACTGGAGAGATCCTTCACTCGTTTGAAGTTGATTCTGATGGGAGATGAGGTACTGGCATACCCTAAATATGACCAACCGTTTGTGCTGTACATGGATGCCAGTAACATGGGACTAGGAGCCGTGTTGTCCCAGGTCCAGGAAGGCAAAGAAAGGGTAATCGCCTACGCCAGCAGGAAACTTTGTCCCATCGAAAGGAACCCTGAAAACTACAGTTCCTTTAAGCTGGAGTTCCTCGCCATCGCCTGGGCAGTGACAGAGAGATTCAAGCACTACCTGGCCTCGGCAAGATTTACCGTCTTCACGGATAACAATCCCCTGACACACTTGGACACAGCAAAACTAGGTGCCTTGGAGCAACGGTCGATGGATCGGTTGTCCAATTAAGATTTCACCATCAAGTACCGTGCAGGGCACAAGAATGCGAATGCCGATGCATTGTCTAGAATGCCCAACTTGCCGGAAATAAGAGAAGATTCAGAAACACTCGAAGAAATAGAGTTACCAGCTTTCCATCGCCCCAGGGCCACTCAGTATTCCCATCACGTGAGGAACAGGCACCGAAACAAGCCAGACCCCACGCTGAACGCATTGCCACACCATGGGTGGACAGAGACCAGGACAGTGACCCCGCAATCCATCTGGTGAAAGAACTCCTGACGCAGGTAGGTTCATGCCCTGGTCCAGATGATCCACAAGAGATGCAACAACTGTGGAAGGAGAAAGGCAAACTATTTATCTGCGATGGTAAGCTTTGCCGAAGAAACATGGACCCACGCACTCACGAGTTAGTTTGGCAGATAGTGGTCCCAAGACAAGATGCACCAATGGTTCTGGAAGCATACCACGATGGAGCAGGACACTTCGGATGGAAGAAGTTAGAGATTCTACTTCGTGGAGGGTTCTACTGGGTTGGCATGAGAAAAGCCATCGAAAAGTGGTGCCGAGAGTGTGGCCCATGTAGCCTACGCAGGAAGGACAGTGACAGTGAGAGGGCTCCCCTACAGCCCAAAAATTGAATGGTTGTAGCAGCATGCAACATGTTCACCATGGTGTTCTAGTGGCAGAGAATGATGATATGTGGAGGAAGGCATTATTAAAAAGTAGGCCCAATGTTAAGGAGCGTGTCTCCTAGACTTGTAATGCCCATACAAGAAGTTCATGGGTTGACAAATATTTCCGCATGGGGGGTACATTTTAAAAGAATTATTTATCGGCAGCATAGACCTCCTTGCCAAAAATTGGACTGGCTGTAGCAGCACAGAACACATTAACCCTGGTGATCTAGTGGCGGAGAATGATGACATGTTGAGGAAGGCCTCATTAAAAACTAGACCCTATGTAAAGGAAGGGGTCTCCTACACTTGTAATGCCCATACACGAAGTGCATGGGCTGACAAACGTCCCCATGGGGGTACATTTTAAAAAAATTATTTATGGGCATCGTAGACACCCTTGCACAAAAAATTAGTGACTTTTACATCATGTAATATGTTCACACTGGTGTTTGTATGTTTGTGGATGATGAAGATGAGGATAAGGAGGAGGATAACACCAAACACACCAAATCAGGAAGCATATGCCCATTGTTGAGAAGACATGCATAAGAATACACCTCCACAAAAAAAGACAATGTATTTGAGGTTATGTTTTGCTGTTTTCACTTGGTGGTGTACAAAAGTCTTGCCCAATACAAAAGTCTTGCCCAATCCAGCCATTGTTCATTCTTATAAGAGTTAGCCTGTCAGCATTTTCAGTTGACAGGCGGATGCGCTTATCTGTTATAATTCCACCAGCGGCACTAAAAACCCGCACTGACAGAACGCTAGCAGCAGGGCAGGCCAGGACCTCCAAGGCATAGAGAGCCAGTTCATGCCACGTCTCCAGCTTGGTTACCCAATAATTATAAGGCACAGAGGAATCATGGAGGATGTTGGCACAGTCAGCAAGGTACTCCCTCAGCATCTTCCAAAACTTTGTACTCCTTGTGATAGTACCCCGTGCCTCAGGGCCACTGCAGTGGGAGGGTCTGAGAAAACACTCCCAGACCTTTGCCAGTGTTCCCCTGCTTTTGCTGGAGTGGAGTTGTGTCTCTTTTGCCTGTACTTCTTGGGACCTCCAGCGTTTTCAGATGGGAATTTTTTAATAATTCTGCAACAAGGGCGCTCTGGTACTGCACCATTTTAATACACCTGTCTGCCTCTGGAAGAAGAGATTGAAAGTTCTCCTTGTAGTGTGGGTCTAGAGGTGTCACCAACCAGTAACGAGTGTCATCGAAAATTTTAATAATGCGAGGGTCACGGGAAACACAGTGAAGCTTAAAGTCAGCCATGCGTACCAGTCTGCTAACAGGCAAAACTTCCTCACCAACAGGACGACTGACCATGCTGTCCTCCTCCTCCTACCTGTCCTCAGGCCATCCACGCTGAACAGACGGTATGACAGTTGTGCTTGTAGTACTGTCTTGAGCGCATGAAAGTATCTCCTGTTCTTCCTCCTCCTCTTCATCATTGTCTACCAATCCACGTTGGGACGACATTAGGCTGGGCAGAGTGTAATCACCCTGTATGGTTCCTTGCTCCATGTCCTCGTGCTCTGCCTGCAATGCATCCTCTTTAATTGTGAGCAGAGAGGTTTTCAGAATGCAGAAAAGCGGGATGATGATGATAATTATAGTGTCATCATCGATCACCATCTTGGTGCAGTCCTCAATGTTTTGGAGGTTGGTGCATATGTCTGACATCCATGTCCACTTCTGAGGTCTTATGTATGGAGTCTGAACTGAATATCGACAGTCTTGTTGATGTGGTAGTCAACAACTGCCCTCTTCTGCGCACAAATCCTTTCCAATACGTGGTGACATCACACACCATTCGGTGAGCTGGAAGCTGCAAATGCTGCTTAAGCATGTCAAGGGTGGCTGAAGCTGTAGCTGACTTTCTAAAATGGGCAGACAGATCAGACTTTCATTAGCAGATCTGGCAGCTCCGGGTAGCTTCTGAGAAAACTTTGAACCACAAGGTTAAACACATGGGCCAGGCAAGGTACGTGTGTGAGCTCACCTTGCCTCAGAGCCGCCACCAGGTTCCGGCCATTGTCACACATGACCATGTCTGGCTGTAGGTTCAGCGGTGTCATCAAAATATCTGACTGCTCTTTGAGCGCTGCCCACAACTCTTCAGCATTGTGCGGTTTAACTCCTAAGTAGATTAGCTTCCGCACAGCCTGTTGCCCCTTGGCTGAGGCAGTGCTGCAGTGCTTTCAGCTTGTGACTGATGTGTTCATTTCAGAGATGGTGGCTGAAGAGGAGGAGGTGCAGGAGCTGTAGACTGTGGGGGCAACCCTGATTGATGTAGGGCCTGCAATCCTCGGCATGAGGAGGATGTGTTCCATCCCACTGACCAACTGGGTCCTGGCATCCACTATGTTACCCCAATGTGCCGTCAGTGAGATGTACCGTCCCTGCCCACAAGCACTTGTCCATGTGTCCTTGGTTAAGTTTACTTTCCCAGTAACAGCATTGTTGAGGGCACAGGTAATGTTGTGGGACACGTGCTAGTGTAATGCCGGGATGGCACACCAGGACAAATAGTGGTAACTGGGGACCAAGTACCTTGGGACGGCCACCATCAGGTTGCAGAAAGCTTCCGTCTCAATGAGCCTAAAAGGCAAAATTTCGAGCGCAAGCAGACGAGAAATGTTAGAATTTAGAACTGTGGCCTGTGGGGCGTTGGCTGGGTATTTACGCTTGCGTTCCAATGACTGGGGTATAGACAACTGAAGGCAGCACACAGTGTTCCTGGAGCCTGGGGTTCCGCCCACAAAGTCGGGTGCCTAATCATGCTGTTGGTGGTCAGGCTGGTTGTTTTGCTACCCCTGCTGATGCAGGCATGTCAGGTGTTGCAAATGGCCTGTTTAGGGTTATCGACAAAGTCTTTAAAAAATAAAATAGACTCGGGAAAATCTAACAGTTGAAATGGCAACTTCCGTCATGTTTGTGTTACGGGGAACGGATGCATGCCTCCTGTCTGTGGCCACCACACTGCTTCTTCCTGCCTGTTGGGGTGATATGCCTCCTTCCCCATGTGTGCTGCTGTCCTCGCTCTGCATGTCCTCCTGCCAGGTTGGCTCAGTCACATAGTTATTCGCCACCTGGTCTTCCACATCCACACCCTGCTCCTCCTCCTGACTTTCTGGCAATTGTGTCTCATCATCGTCCACCACTTTCCCACCATCGCCTTCGTGTGACCGTGGCTGTTCAAATCTTTCAGCATCTCTACATGCGGTCTCATCTGTCCCCACTTCAAGTTGACCGGCCGAAAGTCTGGAATCTTTAAAGGGAAAACTGAACAGCTCTTTGGAGTGTCAAAGTGAGGGATCAGTTGGCTCAGGGCACTCAGCATGGTGGGAGGAAGGAGGATCAGGGTGAGTAATATCCGGTCCACACTCATGGCTACTTAGATTTGATACTGTGGAAGACGTGGTAGTGGTGGCTAAGTGACTGGAAGCATTATCTGCTATCCAAACAACAACCGTTTCACACTGCTCTGGCTTCAATAGTGGTGTGCTGCGGTCCCCTAGAAACTGGGACATGCTCCGGGGAAGTATAACATGCAGCCTGCTGTTCAGCATGTCTCTCACAGATTCTGCGGTCCATTCGTATGGCCATGTCATGGCCTCCATCAGAGAAAAAAGGGCATCATGGAGGACCAGAGCATCCTTGAGTGTCTCAGAAAGGCCTCTTTGGAACTGGCACCTGAGAGCAACATCGTTCCATAGAACTTTGGTGGACCACTGCCGGAACTCAGTATAGTAGTTCTCAGCTGTGCGACCCCTTCGTGCCAGGTTCATAATCTTAGCCTCTGAGACCTGGATTAATCCCGGGTTCATCATAGATCAGACTTAAACTGTCCAAAAAGGCATCAATGGAAAACCGTTTTGGGGATTGTGGAGGAAAAGAAAATGCACAGGTCTGAGGACCCCCTTGCAGTAGGGACATGGTTATTCCCACCTGCAGGAACTCTTCCCCTGGGGTGCAGGGTAAAAAATAACTTACAGCTCTCCCTGAAAACCCTAAACTGGTCTTTCTATCCTGAAAATTTTGTCAGGGGGGAATATGACAGGTTCGGGGGACACCAACCATGCATCAGAGGGTACTGACGTCACAGCCACTGCTGGCAGGCGCTGTAGGAGGTCTTCATCAACTTATTTATCTAATGCAGCAACTGATATTGCGATGACTCCAGACTCTGGCAATCCTTTGCCAGATCCTGAGTCATCTGCATCAAATTCGCTACTTGGTCACAAAGCGTGTAAACAGGATCCATACTGGCGAAAATGAAAAATGTAGTGGCCAGACGTAGTGTGACGCTAGTCACTTCTCACTGCCAAGCTGTGAGTCAGCGTGGTCAAGGAGTCCAAGGTCAGAAGCCAGGAGGGTACATCATAAACAGAAGAAAGAGACAAAAGCGTAGTCAGGTAGCGTTCCAAGGTCAGAGTATCGGGAGGATAACAGATCAGAGCTAAAGGCGTTAAACAGGCGGGTAGAACAAAGTCCAAGGTCAGGCAGCAGATCTAACATATAGAACACAAGGCACAGAGAGCACAGAACAAACCTCACAAGATGAATGTACATCTGGCAGTGGACTGGGAGAAGCTGCTCAGTTAAGTAAGCATGGCATTTAACTGGGATAGTGAACACCTGGAGGCTGCCGACGCCTCACAGTCACAGATTGGCTAGTCGAGCTGTCTATAAACACACTGACAGCTCAGCATTCCCCTGAACCAGACTGGATGCTGTCAATCAAAGTACTGACAGCTTCAGAATGCCCCTGTACCAGATTGGATGGCTGAGCTGTCAGTAACTGCATTCCAGACACCCTGAGGGGTGGAACCGAGACACTACTATATAAAGAACCAGGCTGTGGTGGAATAAAGCCTTTCTTCGAAATTCTATGATCAAAAAAACAAGAGATTTCCGTATACATGTCATTCCATCATTTGCAATTGAAGATAATTAAAAAATTAAGATGACATTTTTAATAATAGCTCAAGGAAATTTATTAAGGAGTTATTAATTATCGTATTTTTTGGACTATAAGACGCACTTTTTTCCCACATTTTTTTTGGGGAAAATGGGGGTGCGTCTTATATTCGGAATATACTTACAAATACCGTGGTGGCGGTCCCGGTCTGACACTGCATCCTCCCTTCCTAGGCTGGTGCGGCTCTCTGTTGCGGCAGTGGCCTGTTGGGCGACGGTGCTTTGTGGGATGGGGCGGCAGTGGCAATGCTCTGTGGGATGGGGGCTGCATTGGTCTGTGGGGCGGCGGGGCTTCACCGGCATTTCGTAAATACCCATAGGCCCACATAGATCCATTTCTGCAATGCAGTAGCCTTCAGGAAAATGGCCACCAGGGGTCGGCGCATGCTCAGATTCAGATCTCGGCACTGAGAGCACCGCAACCTCCACCCCACAGGCCACCGCAGCACCGCAGCCCCACACAGCACAATAGCCCCAAGGGCTACCACAGCCCCAAAGAGCACCACAGCCCCACAGAGCACCTGTCGCAAAATGCTGGTGGAGCCCCGCCACACCACAGAGCAGCACCACCGCACCAGCCTGGGATGGGATTTCACGGAGGCCACCGCATCAGCCTGTACCACCGAACAACCCCTGTGACCACTCCTCCACCTGTGCCGAAACCCCTCCCTAGTAAGCTCAATTTGGCCTGTAAGACAGACCCCCATGTAACACCTTTTTTTTCCCTATTTTCCTTCTGAAAATTTGGGGTGCGTCCTATGGTCCGTGTGTCTCATAGTCTGAAAAATACAGTAACTTAGATTAAAAAAACATTAAAAACATTGATCAACAGCTAGAGGAAACTTTCTCCCTGGATAAATCTGAATTATCCACAGAGAACTTTCAATCTAATAACCTAACTATGGACAAACAACTAGATACTTGGGTTAAAAATATTCAGGAAACTCATGCAAATAAATTTGCACGAGACATGAAAGACTTACAATTCAAGAATATCTATCGTTGGAAAAGACCTTGTACACAAGATTCTGTTCGTGTCAGGTCAACATCAGTCTCCTCCATTCCATCATTGGGCAAATACTCTGATGCATCAAAAACATTTTCTGCATCATTTAAAGATGCATCAAAACTTAAGTAGACCCTACATAACCTCTCTTATTGGCGCAATTTTGATTATTCCCCGGAGAACAAACAAAATAAGGTAATTAACATTCTCTCACACTCTGTGGTGTTAAAATCTTCGCATTGCAGGCATATGTTGCCTTTTTTTGTCAGCTAGCCTTGGTCTACTCAGTATTTAGTGTTTTCAAAAATAAAAAGAATAAAAAAAATGTACAGTCTGTTTTCTCCGTCAGACGCCTGGTGTATCTGTAGTGTCCAAATGTGGGCTTTGCAGGCATACGTTGTATTTTTTTGTCTGCTAGGCTTGGTCTACTCATTATTTTGTGGTTAAAAAATATTTTTTTTTTAAAAAGACAACATATTTTAAGGGTTTGTTATCTCCGTCAGACGCTAGGTGTATCTGTGGTCTCCAAATACTTGCCTTTCAGGCATATTGATCACATGTAAGTTTTCTCCAAATTAATCCATTTGTATTGAGCTTTTCAAATATTTCAGTGGTCCATTTAAAATGGCAAGGCAAGGGGCAAGGGACAAGGAAGTAGACGTGATTCTGATGCTGCATTCAGAGGACGAGGACGTGGCCAAGCTGAAAGTGGGCCACAACAAAGATTCACACCTTCTCTCTCGACCTTCCTCTACCTAAAGGGATAGAGAGAGTGAGGACCTTGTATGAGTCCTTAGGCAGTAACGAACTACAATTCAGCACAGAAAGGAAGGCTTCCAACCTCATCTGGCTAGGGGGGTCTCTGAATCGCTTCCAGGCTGGCCGGACCGTACCATCACCTGTGATCCGTACCCTGGACTGTGGCTGCCTACCATCAGTAAAAGGTAAAGAGACTGCAACCTTGTGTCCTCCAATTCTTTTCGGCACTAAACTGTCTGTTAGCTGTACCCACTACACCGGGAGCCCTGGGGACTAAGCTTCACCTGTGAGAAGTCATTCCAACCCTGCTGCAGTACTATCATCCCCAGTGGACCCCTTTAAGCAGCGTTGGTCACCCCTGACCGAATACCACAAGTGGCGTCACAAACACTACTACCATAGACTTTACTCTCATATACTTTTCCTTTTATTGGACGCCCAGGGCCACGGACCGGGTCACTGACACCGTGACACATCCCTTTAAGAACTGGCCCGGTTCCGAGTATCCCCTAGCGGGCGCTCCATATGGGCCCATAATACACTGGAACATCATATATGAGGCCCATTATACACTGGAACATCATATATGGCACCTATTATACACTGGAGCATCATATATGAGGCCTGTTATACACTGGAGCATCATAGATGGGCCCATTTAACACTAGAGCATCATATATGGGCCCATTATACACCGGAGCATCATATATGTGGTCCACTATACACTGTAACATCATATATGGAGCCCATTAAACCCTGGAGCATCATAAATGGAGCCCATCATACATTCATACACTGGAACATCATATATGAGGCCCATCACACACTGGAGCATCCAGGACCGGACTGGCCATCGGGCAGTTCTGGCAGATGCCAGAAGGGCAGATGGCAGTAGTGGGCCGCTCGAGTGTGCCGCTGTCGGCGCACTCCCCCCGCTGTCGGCGCACTCCCCCCCGCTGTCGGCACACTCCCCCCGCTGTTGGCACACTCCTCCCGCTGTCGGCACAGTCCTCGCCCCGCATTCAACTAAAGCGGCGTCATAGACGACGGTACAGTTGAATGCAATGATGGAGGAGAGAGCATCTGCTGATGCTCCCTCTCCCATCATTCCCCGCTCTGCCTGGCGCTGATGCTGTGTGTGTGCGATGACGTCATATCATCGCGCACCTGACGTGTGTCGGGCGGGCAGACTACAGCTGCTGAGACCGGAGCCAGGAGCAGCGCGGGGCACAAGGAGAGGTGAGTAGAGTGTTTTTTTTTTATTATATATATATATATATATATATATCAATCAATGAGTGATAACTGGATTGTGGGACTTTTTTGGGGGGTGCTGCATTACATTCTATGGGGGCTGTGCTGCATTACATTCTATGGGGGCTGTGCTGCATTACATTCTATGGGGGCTGTGCTGCATTACATTCTATGGGGACTGTGCTGCTTTACATTCTATGGGAGCTGTGCTGCATTACATTCTATGGGGGCTGTGCTGCAATGCATTCTATGGGGCTGTGCTGCATTACTGTAATAATTATAGGGGATAACTCAGCAGACTCTTGCGTGGAACAAGACAACTACAGGACACAGTTTTATAAGTGGTAAAGTCTATATTATCACACGGTGATTCAAACAGGTGGGCTAGCTGGTGGCCGTTGCCCAGAGGGAAAAGTCGCTTGTGCAGCTATTTGCGTGCTTATGTCCTGAAAAGCCCGTCCATACTGGGACTCTATGCCAGCAAGTTTGTTTTCCTGGGCTGCCATGCGGGTGCTTAAGTCCTGCAAAGTCTGTCCAAACACTTGTTGATTGAGTTCAAAGCTTCCAAACTTATTTTGCAGACCTTCCACATCTTTCTGCAGTGATCTAATTATGGAAAACACCTGCTCTAGTCTGCTTTCTGCAGTCATTGTTCCAGCAGTCTCCTTTTTTTTTAGGCTAGAGTATCCTGTAATAATTATAGGGGCTAACTCAGGAGACTCTTTGCGTGGAACAAGACAACTACAGGACAGTTTTATAAGTGGTAAAGTCTATATTATCACACGGTGATTTAAACAGGTGCAGAGAGAAACTCAAGTCCACAACACTTGGTGCAAATATCAAATGCAGCTCAGCAGTCTATAGGAAATTTCAGAGGAAAATGCAATCAAGCAGAAAGTCTATGAAGCACAGTTATTCTTGAGGATACTTGACACGAATAAATCCTTGTCTTAGTCCAAAACACAGATAGATAAACTTAAAAGGCAGTTCTAATAATATCTTAGCTCAACCAGGGAGGCCTGGTTAATAGTCTGAGGTTTGTGCAGAGCAGCAAACGCTTACATGTCCAGCAAATGCAGATGGAAGTAAATACGAGCAGCAGATGAAGGAGGATTACTGGAACTGGTGTATGCAGCAGGAACTCAGAGCAGAGTAGCAGGATCACCACACAGGTTCACAGGAGCAGGTAAATAGCCAGGGAGTAATCAGAGGTCAGGAGCTGGATGCAGGGCAGAATACTCTAGCACAGACTGAAGGCTGGGGTGGAGTTTTATAGCAGGAAGACACAGTGCACATGAGACCAAAGACGCCATCTTGGAAAAGGGCAGTAATGCACAAAAGGTAAAAAATGTTCAGAGTCCTGACAATTACATTCTATGGGGACTGTGCTGTATTACATTCTATGGGGGGCTGGCTGCATTACATTCTATGAGGCTGTGCTGTATTACTTTCTATGGGGGATGGCTGCATTACATTCTATAGGGTTGTGCTGCGTTACATTCTATGGGGCTGTGCTGTATTACATTCTATGGAGGCTGTGCGGTATTACATTCAATGGGGGCTGTGCTGTATTACATTCTATGGGGGCTGTGCTGCATTACATTCTATGGGGCTGTGCTGCATTACATTCTATGGGGGCTGGCTGTATTACATTCTATGGGGGCTGTGCTGCATTACATTCTATGGGGCTGTGCTGCATTACTTTCTATTGGGGCTGTGCTGCATTACATTCTATGGGGGACTGTGCTGCATTACATTCTATGGGGGACTGTGCTGCATTGCATTCTATGGAGCTGTGCTGCATTACATTCTATGGGGGGCTGGCTGCATTACATTCTATGGGGCTGTGCTGTATTACGTTCTATGGGGGCTGTGCTGCATTACATTCTATGGATCTGTGCTGTGTTACAGTCTATGGGGCTGTGCTGTATTACATTCTATGGAGGCTGTGCTGTATTACATTCTATGGGGCTGTGCTGCATTACATTCTAAGGGGCTGTGCTGCATTACATTCTATGGGGGCTGGCTGTATTACATTCTATGGGGGCTGTGCTGTATTGCATTCTATGGGGCTGTGCTGCATTACATTCTATGGGGACTTTGCTGTATTACATTCTATGGGGACTGTGCTATATTACATTCTATGGGGGGCTGTGCTGCATTACATTCTATGGGGGCTGTGCTGCATTACATTCTATGGGGGCTGTGCTGCATTACATTCTATGGGGGCAGGCTGTATTACATTCTATGGGGGCTGTGCTGTATTACATTCTATGGGGGCTGTGCTGTATTACATTCTATGGGGGCTGTGCTGTATTACATTCTATGTGGACTCTGCTGTATTACATTCTATGAGGACTGTGCTGTAATGCTGGATACAGCTATGATCATATGTTATATAGTCGTGTTACACTCCCCTCGCTTCTTGTAACCTACAAGTGTACAAATATATTATACAGTCACCAGGCGACAAGTGGGCCTGTGTAACTTCAAATGCCAGGGCTGAATTTTAGTCCCAGTCTGGCCCTGGGAGCATCATATATGGGCCAATTATACACTGGAACATCATGTATGGGACAATTATACAGTAGAGCATCATATATGGCACCTAATATACACTGGAGCATCATATTGTATATGGGTCCATTATACACTGGAGCATCATAAATGGGCCCATTAAACACTGGAGCATCATATATGGGGCCAATTATACATTGGTGCATCATATATGGGGAACATTATACACTAAACATCAAATATGAGTTAATTATACACTGGAGCATCATATATGAGTCCCATTATATATGGAGCATTATTTGGGCCTATCATACACTGGGGCATCATATGGGGCCCATAATATATGGAGCATCATATGGGGCCCATTATATATGTAGCATTACATGGGGCCTATTCTATGGATCATTATATGGGCCATTCTGTATGGAGCAATATATGGGGCCCATCATTTACTGTATGGAGCATATCTTTACTGCATATTGATATTAAATTGTACGCTAAAATACTATCGAACAGATTAGCACCCATCCTGCCCTCAGTAATGCATACTGACCAAGTGGGGTTTATAAAGGGAAGAGAGGCACGGGACAACGTGAGCAAAAACATATTACTAGTGGTGAGAGCTCTGGCATCATCAAAACCATTAGGCCTGTTGTCAGTAGACGCAGAGAAAGCGTTTGAATGGGTACACTGGGGTTTTATGAATGCAGCCCTTAGACAGATAGGCCTGGGACATTGCTTCCTCAATAAGATCATGGCTTTGTATGCATGCCCATCGGCTGATATTAACCCCTTCAAGTCGCAACCCTTTTTCGTTTTTGCATTTTTGTTTTTCACTCCCTTCCCTTACCAGAACCATAACTTTTTTATTTTTCAGTCAATATGTCCATGTTAGGGCTTGCTGTTTGTGGGACTAGTTTTACTTTTGAACGACACCATTGGTTTTACCATGTCGTGTACTAGAAAATGGGAAAAAAATTCCAAGTGTGGTGAAATTGCAAAAAAAGTGCAATCCCACACTTGTTTTTTGTTTGGCTTTTTTGCTAGGTTCAATAAATGCTAAAACTGACCTGCCATTATGATTCTCCACGTCATTACAAGTTCATATACACCTTACAGGATCTTTTTTATCTAAGTGGTGAAAAAAAAAAAAAAAATGCGCAGTTTTCCAAGACCCGTCTCTATTTTTTGGGATCTAGGGTTGGGTGAGGGCTTATTTTTTGTGTGCCGAGTTGATGTTTTTAATGATACCATTTCGGTGCCGATATGTTCTTTTGATCGCCCGTTATTGCATTTTAATTCAATGTCGTGGTGACTAAAAAAAATAATTCTGGCGTTTTGATTTTTTTTTTTTGCTATGGCATTTAGCGATCAGGTTAATCCTTTTTTGTTATTGATAGATAGGGCGATTCTGAACATGATGATACCAAATATGTGTAGGTTTGATTTTCTTTTTATTGTTTTTATTTTGAATGGGGCGATAGGGGGTGATATAAAGAAGTTGTGCACTACTATAACTTTTTATTTTTTTTTCATAAATCTTGCTATTATGTGCCACTGAAAACATCTACTGTGTTTATTTTAGCAGTATTACCTTTTATCATGCTGTAGCAGCACATCTTTAGTGCTGGATCCAGCTCTCATGGGGTTAATCGACAACTTCCTTTCTCCTGAGTTATTGTGCTCTAACACTACAAGTTCCATGATGCATTGCACTCGCCTGTAACTCTGCACCTGGCACACCCACTCCAAAACACACCCCAACCCCTCCCTCCTCTCCCCCCTCTATCTTCAAAAAGATTTGTGATGTCATTTCTGTCCAACCTCCTCTTTTACATTTGTCCAACCCACACTCCATTACACACGGATAGATAGATAGATAGATAGATAGATAGATAGAAAGATAACAAATAGATAGATAGATGAATACATAAAGATATATTTATATATCTATGCCTATTTCCATAGATATGTCCATATCCATGTTTCTAAACCCCTTCACCCCTGGAGCTTTTTTGTTTTCGTTTATCACTCCCCTTCTTTCCAGAGCAATAATTTTTCCGTCAATATGGCCATGTGAGGGCTTATTTTTTGCGGGACAAGTTCTACTTTTGAACGACACCATTGGTTTTACCATGTCGTGTAACAGAAAATGTGAAAAAAATTCAAAGTGCAATGAAATTGCAAAAAAAGTGCAATGCCACACTTGTTTTTTGCTTGGCTTTTTTGCTAGGTTCACTAAATGCTAAGGCTGTGTGCACACGTTGCGGATTTAATTGCAGATCAGCAGCGTTTTTTGCTGCACAGAATTGCATCAAATCCGCAGTGTAGTACACAACCAATGTAAGTCTATGGGAGCCGCAGACTTGTGTACATGCTGCGGAAAAAGCCGCACCAAGACACAGCATTTCTTTCCCGCAGCATGTCACTTCTTTTGTGCGGAACTGCAGCGTTTCAGCACCCATAGACTTTCATTGAGTCGGGCACATCCGCAGCAAAACCGCAGATGTAAAAAAGATCTGCAGTTTTGCTGCAGATGTGGGTTCGAGAAACGCTGCAGTTCGGGAGGAGGGAAGTGTGTGGGCGGAATGTGGGCGGTAACTGTGTGCGTGTATGTGTGTGCTGGGTCTGCGAGCTGTTCGGATGTGTGCGGGACTGTTTGTGTGTGTGCGGGGCTGTTCAGGTGTGTGTGGGACTGTTCGAGTGTGTGCGGGGCTGTGCGAGGGGTCTTTTGGGGTGTGTGCAAGCATCATCTGATGGGACTACAAGTACGCAGCATCCAATCTGCAGCTAATTCGGATGTAATCCAGACAGTGGACACACATCCTACGCTATCCATACATCTATCAATAGATATACCTATCCAGATATATCTATAGATAGATATATGAATAGATAGATGCATGCATCTATAGATCTATCTATATGTAGATCTGTCTATCCATTTCATCTATCATCTATCTGTCTATCTGTGTGTGTAATGGAGTTTGGGTTGGACATATGTAAAAGAGGAGGTTGGACAATAATGACAACACAAATCTTTTTATTTGTTCAATAATACATCTTTATTTAGCTTTCAAAAATGCACCAAAACGCATAAAAACCGCACAAAAACCGCACCAAAAGTGAATTAAAAAAGCATCAAAACCACGCAAAAAACGCACCAAAAACTGCACCAAAAGCGCATCAAAACTGCACAAAAAACTGCATCAAAACCACACCAAAAACTGCATAAAAAACGCACAAAAACTGCAACAAAAACTGCATAAAAAACGCATCAAAACTGCACCAAAAACTGCATCAAAACCGCACCAAAAACTGCATCAAAACCGCACCAAAATTGCATCAACACTGCACCAAAAACTGCATCAAAACTGCACCAAAAACTGCATCAAAACTGCACAAAAACCACACCAAAAACTAAATAAAAAATGCATAAAAAATGCACCAAAAACTGCATGAAAAATGCACAAAAACCGCCCCAAGAACTGCATCAAATCCACACCAAAAACTGCATCCAAACTGCACCAAAAACTGCATCAAAACCGCACCAAGAACTGCATCAAAACCGCACAAAAAACTGCATCAAAAACACATCAAAACTGCATCAAAACCGGACCAAAGACTGCATCAAAACCGCACCAAAAACTGCATCAAAAACTGCATCAAAACCGCACCAAAAACTGCATCAAAACCGCACCAAAAACTGCATCAAAACCGCACCAAAACTGCACCAGATTTTGATACAGGTTTTGGTGCAGTTTTGATGCTGTTTTTGGTGCGGTTTTTGCGCGGTTTTGATGCAGTTTTTGGAAATACATAAATAAACGGAAAATGTGCATGATTTGAATGGAAACATGCATGAAAAAACGGATTCGGAGGCCGGATTCATCATTTCACATCTCAGTTTCATACGTTTTTCACCGGATCCATCGCTGTGGGTTTTTTCGCCGGACAGAAAAACCGTTCCTCTGTATGTGTTTTCCGTCTTGCAGATGGATCCGGCAAAAAACAGATGAAACATGTGGCCAGCAGGTGCAATCCGGCACTAATACAACTCTATTAGAAAAAAATGGATCCGGCGGAAAAAAACGGATCCGTTTTTTTCAAAACTCGCCGGATTGTGCCTGACAGTAAAAACCTGATGTGTGAAAGCAGCCAGATATATGAATAGATGCATCTATGTATCTATAGATATATCTATCTATAAATATATCTATAGATAGATATGTCCATAGATATATAATAGAAAGGCCGATGTTTCTAAGGCTACTTTCACACTTGCGTTTTTAGCAATCCGTCGCAATCCGTCTTTTTGGGAAAAAACGGATCCTGCAAATGTGCTCGCAGGATGCGTTTTTTACCCATAGACTTATATTAGTGACGGATCGCGACGGATGGCCACACGACGCATCCGTCGTGCAACGGATCTGTCGTGTTTTGGCAGACCGTTGGCATGAAAAAACGTTCAAGTGAATGTTTTTTTGTCCATTGCGTCCGCCATTTTCTACCGCGCATGCGCGGCCAAAACTCTCCCCCCTCCTCCACGGACTTCAGAATGGGCAGTGGATGCGTTGAAAAACTGCATCTGCTGCCCACGTCGTGCACAAATTTCACAACGTGCGTCGGTACATAGGCCCGACGCATAGCGACGGACCCGTACCGACGCAAGTGTGAAAGAGGCCTTAATGAGCGTTTAATTTAATAAAAAAATGGAAAAAAACGGCGTGGGCTCCCACGCAATTTTCTGCACCAGAGGGGGAAAGCCGATGGCCAGGGGGCCAATATTTGCAGCCTGCTATGAATATCAGCCCGCAGCTGTCTGCGTAGCCTTTTCTGGCTATTAAAATAGGGGGACCCCCCAAAAAATGACGTGGGGTCCCGCTATATTTTATTGCCAGAAAGGCTATGCAGACAGCTGCGGGCTGATATTCATAGCCTAGAGAGGGGCCATGGATATTGGTCCCCCCCCCGGCTACAAATACCAGTCTGCAGCTGCCCCAGAAATGGCCCATCTGTAAGATGCACCAATTCCAGAACTTAGCCCCTCTCTTCCCACTCCCATGTAGCGGTGGGCTATGGGGTAATAAGGGGTTAATGTTACCTTGCTATTGTAAGGTGACATTAAGCCGGGTTAATAACAGAGAGGCGTCAATAAGACGCCTATCCATTATTAATCCAATACTAGTAAAGGGTTAATAAAACACACACACATTAGGAAAAAAGTATTTTAATATTCTTCATTTAACCATACTTACCATACTTCAGCGCCTGCAAAAAAGTAAAATATTAAACCGTATACTACCTGTCCGCCATAGTCCAATTAATAACGAGTGTGACACGACGATCTCCCCTATAGAACAGTGACATTGGGTGATGTCACTGCTCTATAGGACCTTCAGTGACACACTGACAGGAGACAATGGCTCCTGGAGTGCATCACTGAGAGGTTGTTATAGTTCAAAGTCTCACTTTATGGCAATTGCTGCGTGGGAAAATTTCTCACACAGCAATGCCATAAGTGAGACTAGGGACTATTTTGACACAAGGGCGTAGGAATACATTGTGAGGAATACATTGTGGAAGGATACCTTCCATCATTGTATTCCTGGAGCCCCTGGAGAGCGGTCGCATCAGCTGATGCTCCTGCTCTCCACGGGAGATCATCGAGGGACACTCGTTTTAATTGGATTCCTGCGGATCAGGAAGTATAGTGTTTGTTTATTATTTTAATATTTTTTACAGATGACACTGGCTTCAGGGATCAAGGTGACAAGTGATGGTGAGTATGTAATCTAAGTTATATGTACTGTATGTCTATATGTATGTTGTATGTATGTACTGTATGTATGTATGTACTGTATGTTGCATGGTGCATGTCGCTTGTTGCATGTCATCGCATGTCATCGCTTGTCGCATGCAGCATGCTGCATGTCATCGCATGTCATATGTTGCATGTCGCATGGTTCATGTCGCATGTCGTCGCATGTCGTCACATGTTGCATGTCGCATGTCATCGCATGTCACATGCTGCATGTCATCGCATGTGGAATGCTGCATGTCATCGCATGTTGCAAGTCGTCGCATGTCGCATGTCACATGTTGCATGCCGTTGCATGTCATCGCATGTTTCATGTCATTGCATGTTGCATGCTGCATGTCGCATGGTGCATGCTGCATGTTGCATGTCATCGCATGGTGCATGTCGCCACATGTTGCATGTCGTCGCATGGTGCATGTCACATGGTGCATGTTGCATGTCGTCACATAGTGCATGTCATCGCATGTTACATGTCATCGCATGGTGCATGTCACATGTCATCGCATGTTGCATGTCGCATGTTGCATGTCATTGCATGGAGCATGTCGCATGGTGCATGTCACATGTTGCACGTCGTCGCATGGTGCATGTTGTCGCATGTTATCACATGTTGCATGTCATTGCATGTTGCATGTCGTCGCATGTCGCATGCTGCATGTCATCACATGTCACATGCTGCATGTCGCATGTCATCGCATGTTGCATGTCACATGTTGCATGTCACCGCATGTCATCACATGTTGCATGCTGCATGTTTCATACTGCATGTTGCATGCTGCATGTTGCATGTCATCGCATGTTGCATGTCATATGTTGCATGTCGCATGTTGCATGTCGTGGCATGTTGCATGTCACATGGTGCATGCTGCATGTCGTCGCATGGTGCATGTCATTGCATGTTGCATGTCATCGCATGGTGCATGCCACATGTCGTTGCATGTCGTATGTTGCATGTCATCGCATGGTGCATGTCACATGTTGCATGTCGTCGCATGGTGCATGTTGTCGCATGTTGTCACATGTTGCATGTCATCTCATGTTGCATGTCGCCGCATGTTGCATGTCGCATGCTGCATGTCATTGCATGTCACATGCTGCATGTTGCATGTCATCACGTGTCGCATGCTGCATGTCACATGTTGCATGTCGTCGCATGTTGCATGTTGCATGGTGCATGTCACATGTTGCATGTCGTCGCATGTGGCATGCTGCATGTCATCGCATGTCGCATGGTGCATGTCGTCGCATGTTACATGTCGCATGTTGCATGTCATTGCATGTCGCATGTCATCGTATGTTGCATGTTGCATGTTGTCACATCGCATGTTGTCACATGTTGCATGATGTCACATGGTGTGTGTTGTATGTATGTATACACATACTGTATATGTGCATGTTTTTTTTTACATTCAACACATTAGCCGGATGATGGGACTACTACTGTCCCATCATTGGCTAATGTGTCACTCACTGTCACTGTAGCAGGCAGAGCCCGATGAGACTTGTAGTCCATTGATGCCTGCACACAGAGACACACCAATGACCCCCCCCCCCCGCAGCAGACCCCAGCACTGCCGGCACATCCTGGCGCCGGCACGCAGATCCCCGGCGCTAGCACGCAGACCCCCGGCATTGGCACATCCCGGCGCTGGCACGCAGACCCCCGGTGTCGGCACATCCTGGTGCCGGCACGCAGACCCCGGCATCGGCACATCCCGGCGCTGGCACGCAGACCCCCGGCATCGGCACATCCTGGTGCCGGCACGCAGACCCCTGCGCTCACACATCACATTGTGATCAGATGTACACATCCCTGCCTAGCCCCGCCTGCCCCCAGCACAGCCCCGCCCACCCCAAGCACAGCCTTGCAGCTCCCAGCCCCGCCCACAGCCCAGTCACTCTTGATGAGTGACTGCTGACTGTGAGGCTGGTCACGCCTCCTGCTGACGTCACGTCAATTTCCAGAGTCTGGAAATTGACGTGACGTCGGCGGAAATAAGCGGCGGCTGCAGCCTCGGAGTCAAGTGACCCAGACTCAGCCGCTGGAATAGCGCCGCTCACAGGCGAAAACGTCAATGGAAGGTATTTGCACAATTCATTAGGGGCCCTGGGGGGATACATTGGGGGGTTAATTGAAAGTAGTGGACAACCCCTTTAAACTTTTATATTTTTTAATTTTTTTCATATTTTTAAAACTTTTTTTTACTTTTGCCATGCTTCAATAACCTCCATGGAAGGCTAGAAGCTGGCAGATAACTCCTATGTAGTAGAATTACAGCATTGCTATGAGCGCTGACCTGGTGGTGGTGCTCACAGCAATCTGGCATCAACAACCATATCAAGAGTCCTCTGGTTGTCATGCCGAAGCATCGCTGACCTCCGATCACGTGACGGGGTCACCGGTGAGTGTATTTCCAGCCCGATGGCCGGAAGCGTGATTTAAATGCCGCTGTCAGAGTTTGACAGCGGCATTTAACTAGTTAATAACAGCAAGTGAATCACGATTCCACAAGCCGCTATTGCGGGCACATATCAGCTGAACAAAATAGCTGACATGTCCCGGCTTTGAGGTGGGCTCACCGCCGGAGCCCACATCAAAGGGGGAGATGCAACATGCGCCATACGGATCTATTTCTGCACCAATAGAAATCCATAATGGAAAAAGACAAGGCTGCCCCCTATCCCCACTATTATATGTTATCGTCATGGAGCACCTGGCGATAGCGATCAGATCAGAAGGAACCCTAGTGTACACGGGATACGCATAGACCACAACGCTTCTAAAACTTTCCTGTATACTGATGACCTTCTACTATACATATCGCCACCACACCTTACATTTCCTACTCTTATGAAGGAATTTGAACGATATGGGGACTTGAGTAATTTTAAGGTTAATTATTTCAAAACTGAGGCTCTAAATACATCCTTATCATCAACTGATATACAATCGGCCACACATAATTTCCAATTCAGGTGGCAAACGCATTCAATCAAGTATCTTGGTATCCATAGCCCCTCTAATCTTAGTAAGATTTACTGTCTAAATTACCTTACCCTACTTGAAAAAGTACTCAAAGACCTTGCTGCATATAACAAAAAAGGATTTTTTGTTTCTGGTGCATTTATAAATAAATAAATAATTAATAAATAAAATAAATGCATTTAAAATGGATATTCTGCCCAGATTTTTATACATTTTTCAAGCAGTTCACATTTTACCACCAGGAAACTTTTTCAAAACATTTAAATCTGCTCTAAATAGATTTGTCTGGAAACTAAATAAACATAGAATAAAATATCAGATTCTTACCCGCTCCAAAGCGTCAGGGGCCTACCAGACCTTCGCACTTACCATCAGGCCTCCTTGATAGTTCGATTATTCGATTGGCAATATTATTCAAAATCAAAACAGTGGGTAATGCTTGAACAGGGGTACTCCTCTACACCTCTAAAGCACCTCTGAAGCACCTCCCATGGAGCGAGTCCAAAGATAAAATACAGATCGCACCTCAGTAGCTCCTGAAAAGAGATGCTTTGAGGGTCTGGGACCAAATAAAACAAAAAAACACATTAGTCAGGCCCTACAGTCCGCTCAACCCCATATTCTCCAACCCAGAGTTTCCGCCAGTGAATCAGAAAACAAAATTCCTACGCTGGAGCGCACGTTCAGACATTCGCCTATGTCATATATTGACAGGACCCAACGTTCCCTCCTTAGAGGAATTACAAAACATAGCCTGTTCATAAAGCCTCTCTTTTGTTTGGAATATGACCAGATGAGATCTTTCATAAACTTATGGAGGAGGGAGGGACGGCACTCTCTACCGGTCACACTGACTCCCTTTGAAGGGTTGTTTCTCAAAGAATCACCTCCGACTCACTTGATCTCTCTCATATATAGTTTCCTAAACCAATCCTCCTCCTCTATGAACCCTAACTTTATCCAAGCATGGGAAAATGAATTACACATTACCTTCTTAGAGGAAGACAAACAAAAAGCACATCTCTTACCCCAAAAATGTCAGGGGCAGAATATGCCAAAGAAAGAAATTACAAGATTCTGTCCAGGTGGTATCACTTCCCGACAAAGCTGACTACAATTTTTCCAACTGTGCCTGATACATGCTGTCGCTGCGGAATAGAGAGAGGAACAATGCTCCATATATGGTGGAACTACGACAAAATAAAGCCATTTTGGGAGGGGGTGTATTTGGCCTATCTTAAGATCACAGGAGAGAAGATCCCCCCTGTACCCCAGATAGCCCTCCTTTCTGTACTTTTAGGATCCATTAGATCTCTCAGACTTTTTCCCCTCTTCCCTTCTTCCTTTACTATTCTGTCGAGGGATAAATCTTTCAATCGTGAGTGTCCCATTCACAAAAAAACAAACTCACTGAACAAATGTAGAGGCTTCAGGTCCAAAATTATGCAGGAGCGCAAGAAAATCCTCAGTGAACTTGTGGTATGTTTCAAGTGCTGCGCTTCATCAGAACACATGGCCAAGGACTGTAAATCAACCATTAAGTGTGAAGAGGGTCATAGCGACAGACACTTATCAGCCTTGCACCCAGCCTCAGCCACCAGCGATCCAGCAGTTGAAGTTACCTCTAGTCCAAGTCCACCACAGCTGTTTCCTGCTCATGCTCAGAAGTATGGGCGGAGAATCAAACTGCTAAATGCTGTGCCAGAATATGCCTAATCAGAGTTTATCTAGAAGGACAACCAGAGAAGGCAGTAAAAATGTATGCCATCATTGACGATGAGAGCAATCGATCCCTAGCTGGACCTAAGTTCTTTGAAGCCTTTAGAATCAAGGGACAAGCAACGCCCTACACTCCAAATACTTGCTCAGGGTGCATAGAGACTAGCTGCAGAAGAGCACAAGGTTTAATTTCTTCTCCAGTCAAAGGAGATGTAGAAATACCCCTACCTACGCTAATCGAATGCGATCAAATACCCAACCAAAGGGATGAGATCCCCACCCCGGAAGCTGCATTCCACCAACCACACTTAAGGCACCTAGCCAGCGTTATCCCACCTTTGGACACAGATGCTGAAATCCTACTTCTGCTCGGCAGAGATAATTTAAGGATACATAAGGTCCACCAACAGTGTAATGGTCCTGACTACGCCCCCTATGCCCAGAGACTTGACTTGGGGTGGGTAGTCATAGGAAATGTATGCTTTGACCAAACAGGAGTCTATTCCTTTAAGACCTACGTGCGCCGGGACGGGCGCACTACTTTCTGCAAACCATGTCCTCATCACTATGAGGTGAAGGAAAGGCCTTCAGATCCTGTACAGCTGCCTGATGTTATCCCTTCTCCCTATTCAGATGACTTGGGAAGATCAGTGTTTCGTACCACTAAAGATGACAATAAAGTAGCCCCGTCTATGGAAAACAAGGAATTTGTCAGGTATAATGGACAATGAGTTGCTTAAGGACGTGACTAATCACTGGGTTTTTCCCCTACCCTTCCGAGCTACCAGGGTAAGGCTCCCAAACAATCGTGATCAAGCCTTGTCCAGATTCAACTCTCTCCAGCGCACACTAAGCAATAAACCGGAGATGAAAGTGTGATGCTTAGGGTGAAAAAGTGGACCCTCTGGACCGCGGCAACAAACCCCTCACGGACGAGCTAACCAGATGGACCACGCCCTATACAGGGAGAGTTAGGGGCAGGCCCGTGAGGGCCTATCGCCATGGGAGCTGGGGGACCAAGACAGAAAAAAAGGAACACTAGGCTGACGAGAGCGACAGAGGCTAGGGAAATCGCTGGGACCAAACAGGAGACACAGGAGATGCAAGGACACAGAGACTGAGAGGAGTACCGCAGAGACACAGGAACTGGCAGGGTACTGCAGAGACGCAGAGGCTGGCTGGAACAAGGAAGGAACACAGGAACGGATGGGGTACAGGACAGATGGAGAGGCTGGCAGGAACAACGCAGAAAATATGGAGAGACTGGCAGGAACAACGCAGGAACACAGGAACGGACAGGGTACAGGAGAGATGGAGAAGCTGGCAGGAACAATGCAGGAACACAGGAACGGACGGGGTACTGTAGAGACAGAGACAGAAACCAAAAGTCAGAGCGCACGAGAATGCACAGAGCCCATGGGCAGCCTAGGGCAATAGAATGCACAAATGACCATAGGCACAGGAGAGAGGAAGAGGCGAGTATATAAAGCAGCACTGCGCATTACCTCCGAGTGAGAGTCCTCCAGAATGATAGAGAGGACAAGGCAGGAAGCACAGGAGAGAGACTAGAAGTGCGCACGCGCAGAACTGAACCTCGTGTGCGCGTGCACTCGACGAGTAGCAGGGTGCGGGAGCGGACACCGAAGCAAAGACGCTGCAGAGGAGGAGCCGCGCCGGGATGCCGAGGACAGGTAAGTATGAGAGGACGCGGCAAGCGGCGGCAGCGGCGTGACAGAAAGAACACATCATCAGCTTTATGGGCAGAAAATTCCATAACAACCATGCGGAGCCAGCGCCTACCTTAAAGGAAAACGAGGAGTGTTGGTACCTACCCTCATTTGGAGTATATCACCAGAGGAAACCTAAGCAAATTAGAGTTGTCTTTGATTCAAGCGCCAAACATCAAGGTGTTTCTCTCAATGATGTCCTCCTCACAGGTCCTAATCTGACAAACAAACTAGTAGGAGTGTTGATCAGGTTCAGGAAAGAGCCCATTGCCATCACCGCTGACATTGAACAGATGTTCCACTGTTTCATAGTCAAAGTGGGCCACAGGAATTTCCTCAGGTTCCTGTGGTACAAGGACAATGACCCCAGCAAAGAGATGGCGGAGTATCGCATGCGGGTGCATGTATTTGGGAACAGCCCTTCACCCGCAGTGGCAAAATATGGCCTGCGGAGAACCACACTAGAAGGAGAGTCCGAGTATGGAACAACAGACGCCAGAGACTTTGTAGAGAAAGATTTCTACGTAGATGATGGACTAAAATCTCTACCCACAGAAGAAGCTGCAATCAACCTATTTAAAAGGACCCAACATGTGCTGTACCAAGCTAAGCATAGACTGCACAAAATTGCTTAAAACAGCCTGGCTGTCATGAGAGCCTTTGAGTCAAGTGACCACACACCTGAATTCAAGGACATAGACCTGGGATCAGACCGTCCGCCTGTGCAGAGAAGCTTAAGGTACCGTCACATTAAGCGACGCTGCAGCAATATAGACAACAATGCCAATCGCTGCAGCGTCGCTGTTTCGTCGTTGTGTGGTCGCTGGAGAGCTGTCACACAGACAGCTCTCCAGTGACCAATGATGCCGAAGTCCCCGGGTAACCAGGGTAAACATCGGGTTACTAAGCGCAGGGCCGCGCTTAGTAACCCGATGTTTACCCTGGTTACCAGTGTAAATGTAAAAAACCCCAAACACTGCATACTCACATTCCGGTGTCTGTCGCGTCCCCCGGCGTCCGCTTCCCTGCACTGTGTAAGCGCCGGCCCTAAAGCAGAGCGATGACATCACCGCTGTGCTCTGCTTTACGGCCGGCCGGCGCTGACACAGTGCAGGGAAGCAGACGCCGGGGGATGCGACAGACACCGGAATGTGAGTATGTAGTGTTTGTTTTTTTTTACATTTACACTGGTAACCTGGGTAAATATCGTATTACTAAGTGCAGCCCTGCGCTTAGTAACCCGATGTTTACCCTGGTTACCAGTGAAGACATCGCTGAATCCATGTCACACACACCGATCCAGCGATGTCAGCGGGTGATCCAGTGACGAAATAAGGTGCTGGCCTTCTAGCTCCGACCAAAGATGTCACAGCAGGATCCTGATCGCTGCTGCGTGTCAAACACAACGATATCGCTATCCAGGACGCTGCAACGTCATGGATAGCTATCGTTACCGTTGTTAAGTTGTTCAGTGTGAAGGTACCTTTAGGCCTGAGGTGGAACCTGTCAGCCGACGCCTTCGGTTTCCAAATCAACTGTGCAGACAAACCATTCACTAAACATGGTACCCTGTCAGTGGTAAATAGCTTATATGCCCCACTGGGATTTGTAGCACCAATTACCATACAAGGTAAATCCCTTCTGAGACTGCTTTCCGAAACTGTCAAGGACTGGGATGCCCCGCTCCCTCCTGATAAGGAACTGAAATGGGAAACCCGGAAGCAGTCTTTGTGTGCTTTGGATGTAATCCACATACCGAGATGCTACGCCGGAATCTCACTTGCTGCTAGCACTACGACGGAACTCCATGTGTTCTTGGATGCATCCACGAAGGCCACTGCAGCTGTTCCCGGGAAAGGTTGATCGGGATCTCACGCAACATCTTTAACTCTATGCTTATGGACATAAACTCTTCAAGACTTACGCATGAGACCTTGGTTACTCTTCTGGCTGAAGTTTCTGCCATAATCAACTCATGACCACTTGTCTCAATGTCAATGGATCCTGAAATGCCAACCATTCTTACGCTGGGTACTCTTCTTACCCAAAGGATCGGTTACCCGCTAACAGTCAATGGAGAGTTTACTCACGCAAACTCCTACCAGAAGCAATGGAAACGCATACAGTACATCGCCGATTACTTCTGGAACTGGTGGAGAAAGGAGTACCTTGTGGTTCTTCAAGGAAGAAGAAAATGGCAACAGAGGAAACCAAACTTGAAAGAAGGAGACATTGTGTTAATGAAGGAACAACAAGCTCAAAGGATCGACTGGCCTATGGGAATCATTACAAAGGCTTTCCCTAGTGAAGACGGTAAGGTACATAAGGTGGAGCTAAAAGTCCTTAGGAAAGGTGAACCTAAGACATTTCAGAGGCCAATCCATGAGCTCGTATTGGTACTATTGATCGAGGACATTCCGGTAGGATAAACTTGAACAGAACACTGCAAGAGTACTTTGTCCATTGAATTGCAGTTGGGTCAGAGATAGTTTGGCCTAGTGCGGCTTCTCTGATCCGAAGAGGGGTTTCCTTTGGATTATCTCAGGAACTGACTTAAAGACCTTCATTTATCTTGTTTTAAGTTGTCGTTATTGCATTGCATGCATGTTTGGTTTAATTTTCTAGGTTGTTGGACTTTATTTTAAGGACATTAATATAGTGAAATCCCTTATGGAATTTCAGACGGGGAGTGTGCTGTTCCGTGTAAGTTATGCTCTTCAGTTTGTGTGTGTTTTCATGCTATGTATGTTCTTATATTTCTGTTCTGCTGCCACCCAATGGCCTTTTTCCGTATGGCAGCTTGTTATTAATTTATTCTTGTGGGCATATCTTCCACTTCTGGTTCAAGGGTCAAGTCTTCTTCTTCCTGCTAGCAGCCATTTCATTTTCAGTTTATATGGTGTTGTGAGAGGACACGCTTGAACCGGGCTTAGGAAGGCATCAGTCTTTCGACCTCTTGCTGCTCACTCGCTGTCACTAATACACTTGCTGTACTTGACTCAACTCTGGAGACATTACTGTATACCATCCTATGCTGTATGTCCAGATTTCCATATAAACAAGTTTGGATTCCACAATCCCTGGTGTGCACCATGTCTCCGGACGCTGAACAGCATTGGTCCTGTCTGCCCTACAGTGAGGAAAATTGAAGGTACAATTCTCTCATAACCCTTATTAGTCAACTACACCTCCATTCGCCTCATGTGGGGACAGAACAAGTTTTATTATACTCACCCGGGGGGCAGTCCGGTCCGATGGGTGTTGCAGGTCCGGGTCCGGTGCCTCCCATGTTCTTGCGATGCCACCCTCCTGCTTGCTTCATCGCTCCCCGGCATCGAGCTAGTGGGCAGTCGTACTTTTCTGCCCTACTGCTACTTATATCCCCCAAACTACTGCAGTGCGCAGGCGCTGGACCTCTCTGACCTTTCGCGGCACCTGTGCATTGCAGTACCTTACACTGCCCTCAACAATGCAGATAAGTATGCCTGCGCAGGAGCATGATGCTGGGGAGCAATGAAGCAACAGGAGGGCGGCATCGCAAGAAGATGGGAGGCGTTGGACTCGGACCTGAGACGCTCATCGGACCGGACCGGACCGGACCGTCCCCCCGGGTGAGTATAATAAAACTTATTTTTCTTATCTTTCAGGTCAGATCAGGGGCTTACCTACCGCATTATAGAATGCTGTAGATAAGCCCTGAAAGGCAGTAGCAGTATCTTATAGCAAAACTGCTGACAGGTTCCCTTTAAGCGAAATCTCCATTATCCAGATAGTTAAAACAGGACTGTTTACCTACCAAAGTATGCGCACTGTTTAAAAAAAATGTTTGGGTCCAGTTCATTGCTACAATATCCAAATATTAGTTGTGTTCATACGCCACCTGAATACAGTAACCAGTTGTAAGGGGGTCAGGCCTAAGGCGGCTTTTCTCCTATCTTTTTAACATTTATTTTTTGCATACATATTCTATAAAGATCAAAGCCATTTTTATGGAACAATGTGCTGGTGTTTGGTTGGGTTTTTGAGAATGGCTGCCAACACTGAGGATAAAAAATGATAACTGAAAATCCTAAGAAAAAGCGAATATCAGCAGTTTTGTAATGTGACCTTTCATTGTGCAGTTTTGCCAAATGTTTCTTCTGTTAAAGCTGGACAATAAAAACACATGGTGGCATATTGATTAATGCTGTCTCATTTTTCGACAGTAAAACTTTGAACTAGACATTGTTAAAACGATTTATCATAGTTGTTCATGCAGACTAGTCTAAGTTTATACAACCTGTTAATTGGCTCAAAATGTTGTCACATTTCTTGTTAGACATTAGGGGTCTTTCTCACCAAACCATGCAGATTTTCAATCAAACTTTAACTCTTGTTGATCAAGAAACATATAATAAATATGGTGCAAGTCATGAGAATTTTTGGCAGATATTTAGCTTGATGAATATCACCCATTGTGTGATTATGGCCGAACTCTGTGCTGCTACATGTGACCTCACTAGGAGTTGGTGGGTTTGGGTTATGTTTATGTACTATATAATAACAACGCCATTTATCGTATATTATATGCTTTCAATATTATCTGTTTTGAGACTGTGAATATAGTTTGATAAATTATATAATTATATTCTCATTCTAAAATAGTGTGTGCATTCTGAAGAAATCTTTGCAACACATTTGCAAACTACAGAGTCACAAGTCACTAATAATTGACATCTGATGCTCCTTCAAGTCTTCCTAAGCTCCAGGAGAGAAGTGCTGAAGTTTGTTATTTGTTCAGGCATAACAAGAATTTATTTTATTGTCGTTATTCATTACTTCAATTCTTACAGGCAGCGAAGACTCATTTGCATAGTTAAAACCGTTAAACTCTAAATTAGCAAAAAAAAAACAAATATTTGAAGAATAAAGTATAATATTCGATTAAATATTCTTCAAGGGCTTTAGTTAAATACAATACACAAAAAACTTTCACTGAGTTAAATAGCACAGCAGTATTCACTAAACACAAGGAATTTCCAATATTAGACCACATATAGGTAGCTGTTTTTCTCATGTGTCCTGTGTTTCTTACAGATAGAACATGCAATCATCATAGTCTATTGAACTATTTACATGTCCATTTTTGTGCAGGCTGAGTGTTCCCCAAAAAATAGATGTCCATTTTTTATCTGAATCAAGGATCAAACTTGCCCATTTAAGTCAATTGGTGCATGAAAAAAATGATAGCAAGCATATTGCAACTGGAGTGGTGGAACCACTGTGCAGTGGTTCGATGAGAACATGGAGGGGCGTGACTAGCTGAGCACCTGACTCTTTGCTAGAGCCCCTTATGTTGGGGTTAGGCTTGGCTCCTGATTAGAGATGAGCCACCTCCCTAGTGTTCGGGTTTGGTTCGGTTCGTCGAACGTTCGACAAACACCGTCGAACCCCATTTAAACCAATGGCAGGCAAACACAAACACATACAAACACATGGAAAACACATAGAAAACACCTTAAAAGGTGTCCAAAATCTGACAAACTGCACAGAAGACACAACAAACACATGGAAAAGTCACAACTACATATAGTCATGCGAAAAGAAAAGAGGTGGAGGAGTAAAAGGAGGAGGAGACACAGATATAGGCATGTCATGCCCTTCTAAAAACAAGAAAGGCCGGAGTAAAAATCTAAACTCACTCTACCAACACCCAGACGTCTTGACAAAAAAAATAAAAAAATAAATATCTTTAGGTAGAATGGCGGCGGGTCCATTCAGATTTTTCCTTAGAAGACGTAGTGGTACCCCCGTTGGGAGTCGTGACGAAAAATGGACCCAATACATTCAGACTAATGCACCATTTGTCATATCCAAGGGGCAGGTCAGTAAACGACAACATCGACGCGGAACCAAGTACAGTACTATGTACTGTACCTCCTTTGACGAGGCATTCAGGCGGGTCAAGAAGTTGGTAAGGGGCACCCTAATGGCCAAAACAGACATTGAGGGGGCATTCCGGTTACTACCTGTGTCTCCGAATAGTGTCCTCCCATTGGGCTGCTTCTGTGAAGGAGCATAGTACATAGATCGCTGTTTGCCCATGGGGTGCTCCATATCCTGCTCACTATTTGAGGCGTTTAGTTGCTTCCTCGAATGGGTCGTCATGGACGTTTGTAAGGCGGCACATATTATCCATTACCTCGATGACTTCTTATGCCTGGGCCCAAAAGATTCGCCACAGTGTGAAAACACGCGGTAGTCCACCTGTGAGAAGGAGAGAGCTGGAGGGAGAGTGGACACCCCAGAGCTGAGGGGTTAGACTGAGAAAGAAAGAAGGCGGTGTAGCATGCTTCATGGGTGGGGTAGTCTGCTGAGTAGCAGAAATTGCTACTAGGCCCAAAAGGATTTCCTGGGCCAGATGCCGTTACAAAATAGTAGTTAGGTAAACAGGCGGTGTAGCTTGCTTCATGAGTGGGGTACGCTGCTGAGTAGCAGTAAATTCTACTAGGCCCAAAAGGATTTCCTGGGCTAGATGCCGTTACAAAATAGTAGTTAGGTAAACAGGCGGTGTAGCTTGCTTCATGAGTGGGGTACGCTGCTGAGTAGCACTAAATTCTACTAGGAACAAAAGGATTTCCTGGGCTAGATGCGGTTAAAAAATAGTACTTAGGTAAACAGGCGGTGTAGCTTGCTTCATGGGTGGGGTACGCTGCTGAGTAGCACCAAATTCTACTAAGCCCAAAAGGATTTCCTGGGCCAGATGCCGTTAAAAATAGTAGTTAGGTAAACAGGTGGTGTAGCTTGCTTCATGGGTGGGGTACGCTGCTGAGTAGCACTAAATTCTACTAGGCCCACAAGGATTTCCCGGGCTAGATGCCGTTACAAAATAGTAGTTAGGTAAACAGGCTGTGTAGCTTGCTTCATGGGTGAAGTACGCTGCTGAGTAGCACAAAATTCTACTAGGCCCAAAAGGATTTACTGGGCTAGATGCCGTTAAAAATAGTACTTAGGTAAACAGGCGGTGTAGCTTGCTTCATGGGTGGGGTACGCTGCTGAGTAGCACCAAATTCTACTAGGCCCAAAAGGATTTCCTGGGCCAGATGCCATTAAAAATAGTACTTAGGTAAACAGGTGGTGTAGCTTGCTTCATGGGTGGGGTACGCTGCTGAGCAGCACCAAATTCTACTAGGCCCGAAAGGATTTCCTGGGCCAAATGCCGTTAAAAAATAGTACTTAGGTAAACAGGCAATGTAGCTTGCTTCATGGGTGGGGTACACTGCTGAGTTGCACCAAATTCTACTAGGCCCAAAAGGATTTCCTGGGCCAGATGCCGTTACAAAATAGTAGTTAGGTAAACAGGTGGTGTAGCTTGCTTTATGGGTGGGGTACGCTGCTGAGTAGCACTAAATTCTACTAGGCCCAAAAGGATTTCCCGGGCTAGATGCCGTTACAAAATAGTAGTTAGGTAAACAGGCGGTGTAGCTTACTTCATGGGTGGGGTACGCTGCTGAGTAGCACCAAATTCTACTTGGCCCAAAAGGATTTCCTGGGCCAGATGCCGTTAAAAATAGTACTTAGGTAAACAGGCAGTGTAGCTTGCTTCATGGGTGGGGTACGCTGCTGAGTAGCACCAAATTCTACTAGGCCCAAAAGGATTTCCTGGGCCAGATGCCGTTACAAAATAGTACTTAGGTAAATAGGCAGTGTAGCTTGCTTCATTGGTGGGGTACGCTGCTGAGTAGCACCAAATTCTACTAGACCCATAAGGATTTCCCGGGCTAGATGCCATTACCAAATAGTAGTTAGGTAAACAGGTCGTATAGCTTGCTTCATGGGTGGGGTACGCTGCTGAGTAGCACTAAATTCTACTAGGCCCAAAAGGATTTCCCGGGCTAGATGCCGTTACAAAATAGTAGTTAGGTAAACAGGCAGTGTAGCTTGCTTCATGGGTGGGGTACGCTGCTGAGTAGCACCAAATTCTACTAGGCCCAAAAGGATTTCCTGGGCTAGATGCCGTTACAAAATAGTACTTAGGTAAACAGGCGGTGTAGCTTGCTTCATGGGTGGGTTACGCTGCTGAGTAGCACCAAATTCTACTAGGCCCTAAAGGATTTCCTGGGCCAGATGCTGTTAAAAATAGTACTTAGGTAAACAAGGGGTGCGTGGCTGGGATACTCTGCTGACTAGCAGACACTGAAGCTTTGGAGCAGACCTCTGAATCCCAGGCCATAGTATGAGTAAACAACTCTGCAGACAACCCCACCCACCTGGAATTGATGATGGCAACGTCATGTAAAACTCATCAAGGGGACTAAATAAAAGAGTCTCCATTTTTTCAAAAAATTCGGCCACAGACACCACTTAAGTGGCATCAATTTCGCCAGAGTTTTTTAAAACGGTTGGTGAGGTGATTTTCAAAAATCATCAAGCTTTTAGTCTCCCCAAGATGACACAGGGGTAGAAAAGTCCTTGCGGATCCAGGATTTGTTCATCTTGATGAACGTTAGTCTGTCTACATTGTCACTGGACAGCCGGGATCGCTTATCTATCAGCACACCACCAGCAGCGCTGAACACACATTCAGAGAGAACGCTGGTGTCACGGCTAGGAACTCCTAGAGTGAACCCGCAGATCCACGACAACGAACCTCCCATGGGTGAGCTGGCCAGGTGGACCACCCCCTATACAGGGAGTGTTAGGGGCAGGCCCGAGGGAGACAATTGCTGCAGAAGCTGATACCCAGGGACAGGAAGTAGGAGCGGAAAAGAAGCAGAACTGAGTGTGATGAAGACACAGGGCAGATAGCTATGACAGAGACCAAGATCAGATAGAATATAGCGGACGCCCAAGGCGGACTGGGTATGGCGGTAGTACGGGACAGGCAGGGTACGGAGAAAACACAGGACTGGCAGGATGGCAGACAAACAGGGTTGGCAGAGAATGACGGACGCACAGAACAAAGCTAGGTATGGTGGAAACACAGGATGGGCAGGGTATGACGGATGCACAGGACAGAGCAAGGTACGGCGGACGCACAAGACTGAGCAAAGTACGAAGGACGCACAAGACAGAGCAAGGTACGAAGGGACCTGGGTCCAATGAAGACAAATGACAATCAGGCAAGGATCAGGGGAAAGGGCGTACCTTAAATACATACCATAGAGAGGAGAAGCAGCGCTCCAGAATGACACAGAGGAACTGCGCGTGCGCAGAGGGAGATGGAGTGCGCACGCGCAGCCGACGGACACCAGGAGGCTGCGGTGCATCAGGAGGAGAAGGGAGAACGCGCGCCTGCAAGAGGAGCGCGCCGGAGAGGGTAAGTATGCCGGCGAGCGGGGGGCGGAGTGGCGGGTGGGGTGGCAGGAGCGGCGCCGCTCGGCGGCGCCGTGACAGTACCTCTCCCCTTACTCCCTCTCTTTCTAAGACCAGAAAGGAATCTGGCTAGTATACGAGGAGCCAGTATGTTTTCACGGGGTTCCCAAAACCTCTCCTCGGGACCAAAACCCTTCCAATCGACCAAAAAGAGAGTTTTACCTCTAGACTTCTTCATGGCAAGAATATCTTTAACCTCAAAGACATCCGGATCAGAAACTGGTAAAGGAGTTTGAGCAGGAGAAGCATGGAACTGATTGAAAACGACATGTTTGAGAAGAGAAACATGAAAAGAGTTAGGTATGCGAAGTGAAGCGGGCAACTTCAACTTGTAAGAAACATTGTTGATACGAGCCAAAACCTCAAAGGGACCTATGTACCGTGGACCAAATTTATATGAGGGAATCTTAAGACGAACGAACCTGGAAGACAACCAGACCTTATCTCCTGGCCGAAATACCGGAGGATCCAGGCGTCTCTTATCGGCATGTCTCTTAATCCGGACTTGTGCCTGTTCAAGAGCGATTTTGGTGTTCTGCCAGACCCTGGAGAACTCCTCAGACAGAAGATCGGCCGCCGGCACACCCGAGACAGGAAGCACCGGCAGAGGAACTCCAGGATGTTGCCCATAGACGATGAAGAAGGGAGATTTGGAAGAAGAGTCAGTGACATGGTTATTGTACGTAAATTTGGCCCACAGAAGAAAATCAGCCCAGTTATTATGCTGACTGTTGGAAAAATGATGGAGATAGCTCATTAGAATTTGGTTAGTGCGCTCAGCTTGTCCGTTGGACTGTGGATGGTAAGCAGAAGAGAAATCCAAAGCAACATTCATCAGCTTGCATAGAGCGCGCCAGAATCGAGAGGTGAACTGGACTCCTCTATCAGAGACTATGTGTAAAGGAAAACCGTGAATCCGGAAGATGTGAGCAATGAAGATTCTTGCCAACTCTGGAGCGGAAGGTAAACCAGGCAATGGGACAAAATGAGCCATCTTGGAAAATCGATCCACGACTACGAAAATGACCGAATGTCCGGAAGAGCGAGGAAGATCAGTAATAAAATCCATGGCAATGTGTTGCCAGGGAGCCAAAGGAACTGGAAGTGGATGCAGGAGGCTGAAGGGTGGATGTCTAGGAACCTTGTTCATTGCACAAGAAGGACATGAGGCGACAAAACTTCGGACATCCTACAAAAGAGACGGCCACCAATAATAGCATGAGATTAGAGCAAGTGTCTTCTTGCACCCTATATGTCCTGCTAACTTGGAGGCATGACCCCAATGTAGAACTCGAGTCCTCTTGTTTGCCTGGACGAAGGTCTTACCTGGAGGTAAGGAAGATATGCTGATTGGAGCTACTGGATTGATCTTGCTGGGATCCATGATATGTGAAGGTTCTTCTTCTACATCGGATGCAAGAAAGGATCTGGACAAGGCATCAGCTTTGAGGTTTTTGTTGCCAGGATGGGAATGTAATTCAAAGTCAAAGCGGGCAAAGAATAACGACCACCTGGCCTGTCGGGGATTTAGTCTTTGCGCAGAACGGATGTATTCCAGATTCTTGTGGTCGGTATAGATCTTAAAAGGGTGAACTGCTCCCTCCAGCAAATACCGCCACTCCTCCAGTGCCAACTTGATGGCCAATAGTTCTTTGTCGCCTATGGCGTAATTCCTCTCCGAGACGGAGAAGATTTTGGAGAAGAAACCACAAGTAGCCAGTTGACCGGAAGAAGATCTCTGAGAAAGAACCGCGCCAGCACCTATGGCAGAAGCATCTACCTCAAGGATGAAAGGCTTGTTGATCTCAGGACGACAAAGTACAGGAGCAGAAGCAAAGGCTTGCTTAAGAGACCGAAATTCTTCTTCTGCTTCTGAAGACCAGATGTGGGGATTGGATCCTTTGCGAGTCAAGGCAGAAATTGAGGAAGCCAGAGTAGAGAAATGTGGAATAAACGGCCGGTAGTAATTTGCGAACCCGAGAAAGCGTTGAATCACCTTTACCCCTTGAGGACGTGGCCAGTTAAGAACAGCAGACACTTTATCCGTATCTATTTGTAAGCCAGAATCTGAGATGACATAGCCGAGGAACGGTAACGAGGATTGTTCAAACCCACACTTCTCGAGTTTGGCATAGAGACGATTCTGTCTTAGACGAGACAGAACTTGGCGGACATCTCTCCTGTGAGAAGCAAGATCCGAAGAAAACACAAGAATGTCGTCCAAATATACCACCACACAGGAGTAGAGTAAATCCTGGAAGACATCATTCACGAACTCCTGGAACACAGCAGGAGCATTACACAGGCCAAAAGGCATTACAAGATATTCATAGTGGCCGTCTCAGGTGTTAAAGGCGGTTTTCCACTCATCACCAGAACGAATACGGATAAGGTTGTAAGCTCCGCGAAGATCCAACTTTGTGAAGATTCGTGCTCCCCTTAGGTGATCGAACAGCTCTGGAATAAGAGGTAGAGGATACTTGTTTTTAATCGTGAGATTGTTGAGGCCTCGGTAGTCTATACACGGACGTAGGGATGCATCCTTCTTCTTTACGAAGAAAAAACCAGCACCAGCAGGAGAGGAGGACTTGCGAATAAAGCCTTTAGCCAAATTCTCCTGGACATATTCAGTCATGGCCTGGGTCTCAGTTGGAGACAACGGATAGATACGACCCCGGGGTGGAGTGGAACCAGGAACAAGATCGATTGGACAGTCGGCCAATGTGGAGGCAGGATCTCTGCTTCTTTCTTGTCGAAGACGTCCAAGAATGACAAGTAAGAGGCAGGTAAATTTGCAGGCGCAGAACTTGGTTGGGGTGGTTTTTGTGGCTGAACAGGAAGCAGACAGTTACTTTGACAGAAGAGTCCCCAGTGCAGGATCTCACCTGACCGCCAGTCAAGACAAGGCTCGTGAGTCCTCAACCAAGGGAGACCAAGCAAAATAGTATGGGACAAGGAGGGCAGCACATAGAAGACGATCTTCTCCCGATGCAGGATTCCAATTTGGAGTTCCAACTCCTCTGTAACCAAGTTGACGGACTCCCGCAGAGGTTGACCATCGACCGACGCAATCTGTCGAGGAGTCTCCAGGGATCTGACCGGAATCCGCAACCTCCTGACTGCCTCGAGTTGGATGAAATTCCCGGCCGCCCCGGAATCTATGTAAGCAAAATCAGAAAAACGCGTATTACCCAGATGCAATAGTACTGAAAGAGTGAGGGGTTGAGAGGATTCAGGGATACCTAGGGAGACCTCTCTAACCTGTCCTAGGTTGAGGCATTTCCCGGCCTTAAAGGACAGGAACGCAAAAGATGAGCCGCACTGCCACAATAGAAACAGAGACCTTGAGCCAGTCTCTCCTTCCGGCACTGTTCCGCCGGTTTGAGACGATCCACCTGCATGGGCTCTGGGACAGAAACAGCAGAAGTCGTCACAGGAGACAGACGGGAAGGACACAAAGTAGCTGAAGGAAGACGAGGAACTCTCCTTTCCCTAGCGAATTCTCGGGAATGCTCTTGGAAGTGTAAATCTATGCGGGTTGCCAGGGATATTAGATCTTCCAAGGTAGCCGGAGTATCCCGACCTGCCAATTCGTCCTTAATTCGAGACGAAAGACCTCACCAAAAGGCTCCCACCAATGCCTTGTTGTTCCATCCTAACTCAGAAGATAGAGAGCGAAAACGAATGGCATATTGGCCCACAGACAAAGAACCCTGATGGAGGTTAAACAGAGACTCGGTGGTAGAGGCCAAATGACCCGGTTCATCGAATACTTTACGAAAAGTATCTAAAAAGATGGATAGTTGAGAGACAAGCAGGTCATCTCGCTCCCAAAGAGGGTTTACCCAGGCTAAGGCCTCTCCCTCTAAGTGGGAAATTACAAAGGCCACCTTTGCTCGATCAGTAGGGTACTGCATAGGGAGCAACTCAAAATGGAGTTGGCACTGGTTCAAAAACCCCCTACAAAGTTTTGGATCCCCACTGTAATGAGGTGGTTTAGCCAGGCGAGGCGGTGGGTGAGGGACCGAGGACTGAGAGGAAACAGAAGCAGGAGACTGGTGGACACGAAGGCGGTCATCCACGGAAGCCATAAAATTCAAGATGTGAGTTTGGGTGTCAGGCTGCTGAGCAAGCTCTTGTTGAAGACCTGCCAGCTGCAGGGCGCTCCCAGGGTCAGAGACCTGTAGAGACGAGAGACGGGACTCCATGGACTTTAGGAAGGACATGATCCTAGACTGGTTCTCCCGGAGGAACAAAAGTTCCTTTTGGGTAGGAGACGGGGTACCAGCGGGGTCCATGGCCTGATTGTACTGTCACGGCTAGGAACTCCTAGAGTGAACCCGCAGATCCACGACAACGAACCTCCCACGGGTGTTGTGGATTCTGTTTTTGGGCTCCCTCTGGTGGTTACGGCTGGTACTGGGTGACTTTGGTGGGTTGCGGTCTCTGCTTTCCACCTGTCCATCAGAGGCTGGGTGTTTCCTATTTAACCTGGCTTTTCTGTCATTCCCTTGCCGGCTATCAATGTACTCAGATGTGCTCAGTTTGGTTCCTGACTACCTGCTCCCAGATCTCTCAGGATAAGCTAAGTTCTGTTTTTTAGTTGTTTGTTTTTATTGTCCAGCTTGCTAATTATGACTCTATGCTAGCTGGTAGCTCTGGTGGGCTGAGGTTCTCCCCATGTGCCATGAGTTGGCACATGGGTTCTTGTAATCTCAGGATGGTTTTTGATTAGGGTTTTTTGCTGACCGCTCAGACCCCTTTTGTATCATTCTGCTTTCTAGTTATAGCGGGCCTCATTTTGCTAAATCTATTTTCATCTCTATGTGCGTGCCTTCCTCTCATTTCACCGTCAATACATGTGGGGGGCAACTATACCTTTTGGGGTTCATTCCTCTGGAGGCAAGCTAGGTCTTTATTTCCTCTGCAGTGCTAGTTAGCTCTTAGGCTGGCGCGTGGCGTCTAGAATCAACGTAGGCACGCTCCCTGGCTATTTCTAGTTGTGTTTGTCAGGAGTAGGGCAGCGGTCAGCCCAGGTTCCATCACCCTAGAGCTCGTCCGTTATTTATGTTATTTTGCTTGTCCAGTGCGATCCCCAGCCATTGGGATCCATGACAGTATAGCCGGCCTACAAAGTGTTAATTGTTTGGGCTGAAGCAGGAGAAAAAGAAGTGTTTAAGGGAATTTTTTTTTTTTTTTTCCCCTCAGAGTTTTGCTGCCTAGCCCTTAATTGCTGTCTAGCTGCTTCATACCTCCTCTTAACCCTTGAATGGCTCTGACCTTAGCTGTTTAACATGGATGTCCAGAGTTTGGCTTCCAGCCTGAGTAATCTTGCTGCAAAAGTTCAAAACATACAGGATTTTGTTGTTCACACTCCCATGTCTGAACCTAGAATTCCTATTCCAGAGTTTTTTTCTGGAGATAGATCTACCTTCCTGAATTTCAGGAACAATTGCAAATTGTTTCTTTCTTTGAAATCTCGCTCCTCTGGAGACCCTGCTCAGCAGGTTAAGATTGTAATATCTTTCCTGCGGGGCGACCCTCAGAATTGGGCATTTGCATTGGCACCAGGGGATCCTGCATTGCTCAGTGTGGATGCGTTTTTTCTGGCACTGGGATTGCTCTATGAGGAACCTAACCTGGAGATTCAGGCTGAAAAGGCTTTATTAGCCCTCTCTCAGGGGCATGATGAAGCGGAAGTATATTGTCAAAAATTTCGGAAATGGTCGGTGCTTACTCAGTGGAATGAGTGCGCCCTGGCTGCAAACTTCAGAGATGGTCTTTCTGAGGCCATTAAGGATATTATGGTGGGGTTCACTGCGCCTACAGGTCTGAATGAGTCTATGACTATGGCCATTCAGATTGATCGGCGTTTACGGGAGCGCAAACCTGTGCACCAGTTGGTGGTGTCTTCTGAACAGGCACCTGAGAATTCAGTCCAGAAGTGAACGGCAAAATTACAGGCGGAAAAATGGATTGTGTTTTTATTGTGGTGATTCAGCTCATGTTATATCAGCATGCTCTAAACGCACAAAAAAGGTTGATAAATCTTTTGCCATTAGTACTCTGCAGTCTAAGTTCATTTTGTCTGTAACTCTGATTTGTTCACTGTCATCCATTTCCGTCGATGCCTATGTGGATTCGGGCGCTGCCCTGAGTCTTATGGATTGGTCATTTGCCAAACGCTGCGGTTTTAGTCTGGAGCCTCTGGAAGTTCCTATTCCTTTGAAGGGAATTGACTCTACACCATTGGCTATGAATAAACCGCAGTACTGGACACAAGTGACCATGCGCATGACTCCCGTTCATCAGGAGGTGATTCGCTTCCTTGTACTGTATAATTTACATGATGTACTAGTGCTTGGTCTGCCATGGTTACAAACTCATAATCCTGTCCTGGATTGGAAAACAATGTCTGTGTTAAGCTGGGGATGTCAGGGGGTTCATGATGATGCACCTCTGATTTCAATCGCTTCATCTACTCCTTCTGAGGTCCCTGCGTTTTTGTCTGACTATCGGGATGTTTTTGAGGAGCCTAAGCTCAATTCGCTCCCTCCTCATAGGGATTGTGACTGTGCTATAGAATTAATTCCTGGCAGTAAGTTCCCTAAGGGTCGTTTATTTAATCTGTCAGTGCCAGAGCATACTGCTATGCGGAATTATATTAAGGAGTCCTTGGAAAAGGGACATATTCGTCCATCTTCGTCCCCTCTGGGAGCAGGTTTTTTTTTCGTGGCAAAGAAAGATGGTTCCCTGAGGCCTTGTATAGATTATCGCCTTCTGAATAAGATTACAATCAAATATCAGTATCCATTGCCATTATTGACTGATTTGTTTGCTCGCATTAAGGGGGCTAGGTGGTTCACTAAGATAGATCTTCGCGGTGCGTATAATCTTGTGCGGATAAAACAGGGTGATGAGTGGAAAACCGCATTTAATACGCCTGAGGGCCATTTTGAGTATTTGGTAATGCCTTTTGGACTTTCTAATGCTCCTTCAGTCTTTCAGTCCTTTATGCACAATATTTTCCGTGAATATCTGGATAAGTTTATGATTGTGTATTTGGATGATATTTTGGTGTTTTCTGATGACTGGGAGTCTCATGTTCTACAGGTCAGGAAGGTGTTTCAAGTCCTGCGGGCCAATTCTCTGTTTGTGAAGGGCTCAAAATGTCTCTTCGGAGTCCAGAAAATTTCTTTTTTGGGGTACATTTTTTCTCCTTCTACTATTGAGATGGATCCCGTCAAGGTTCATTCGATTTGTGACTGGACACAACCTACATCTGTTAAGAGTCTTCAGAAGTTCTTGGGTTTTGCTAATTTTTATCGTCGGTTCATTACTAATTTTTCCAGTGTTGTTAAACCTTTGACTGATTTGACTAAAAAGGGTGCTGATGTTGCTAATTGGTCTCCTACGGCTGTGGAGGCCTTTCAGGAACTTAAGCGCCGGTTTTCTTCTGCTCCTGTGTTATGTCAACCAGATGTTTCACTTCCTTTTCAGGTTGAGGTTGATGCTTCCGAGATTGGAGCGGGGGCGGTTTTGTCACAGAGAAGTTCCAATGGCTCGGTGATGAAGCCATGTGCGTTCTTTTCTAGAAAATTCTCGCCCGCCGAGCGCAATTATGATGTGGGTAATCGGGAGCTTTTGGCCATGAAGTGGGCATTTGAGGAGTGGCGTCATTGGCTTGAGGGTGCTAGACATCGTGTGGTGGTCTTGACTGATCACAAAAATCTGATTTACCTTGAGTCTGCCAGGCGTCTGAATCCTAGACAGGCTCGTTGGTCGTTGTTTTTTTCTCGTTTCAATTTTGTGGTTTCATACCTGCCAGGTTCAAAGAATGTGAAGGCAGATGCTCTTTCCAGGAGTTTTGTGCCTGACTCTCCTGGAGACTCTGGGCCTACTGGTATTCTTAGGGATGGGGTAATATTGTCCGCCGTCTCCCCAGACTTGCGACGTGCATTGCAGGAGTTTCAGGCGGATAAACCTGATCGTTGTCCACCAGAAAGACTGTTTGTTCCGGATGATTGGACCAGTAGAGTCATCTCCGTGGTCCATTCTTCTGTGTTGGCTGGTCATCCTGGAATATTTGGTACTAGAGACTTGGTGGCCAGGTCTTTTTGGTGGCCTTCCTTGTCAAGGGATGTGCGCACCTTTGTGCAGTCTTGTGAAGTGTGTGCTCGGGCTAAGCCTTGCTGTTCTCGGGCCAGTGGGTTGTTGTTATCCTTGCCTATCCCGAAGAGGCCTTGGACGCACATTTCCATGGATTTTATTTCAGATCTCCCTGTCTCACAGAAAATGTCCGTTATCTGGGTTGTGTGTGACCACTTTTCTAAGATGGTTCATTTGGTACCCTTGCCTAAGTTGCCTTCCTCTTCTGAGTTGGTCCCTTTATTTTTTCAGAACGTGGTTCGTTTGCATGGGATTCCGGAGAATATCGTTTCTGACAGGGGATCCCAGTTTGTGTCTAGATTTTGGCGGACGTTTTGTGCTAAGATGGGCATTGATTTGTCTTTCTCGTCTGCATTCCATCCTCAGACGAATGGCCAGACGGAGCGAACTAATCAGACCTTGGAAACTTATTTAAGGTGTTTTGTTTCTGCTGATCAAGATGACTGGGTTGCCTTTTTGCCACTGGCCGAATTTGCCCTTAATAATCGGGCTAGTTCTGCTACTTTGGTCTCTCCTTTCTTTTGTAATTCGGGGTTTCATCCTCGTTTTTCCTCTGGTCAGGTGGAGCCTTCGGATTGTCCTGGAGTGGACGTGGTGGTGGACAGGCTACATCAGATTTGGAATCAGGTGGTGGACAATTTGAAGTTGTCTCAGGAGAAGACTCAGCAGTTTGCTAATCGCCGTCGCCGCGTGGGTCCCCGACTTCTTGTTGGGGACTTGGTGTGGTTGTCTTCTCGTTTTGTCCCTATGAAGGTCTCTTCTCCTAAGTTCAAGCCTCGGTTCATCGGTCCTTATAAGATCTTGGAGATTCTTAACCCTGTATCTTTTCGTTTGGATCTCCCAGCATCGTTTGCTATTCATAATGTGTTCCATCGGTCGTTATTGCGGAGGTATGAGGTGCCCGTTGTTCCTTCGGTTGAGCCTCCTGCTCCGGTGCTGGTGGAGGGAGAATTGGAGTATGTTGTTGAGAAGATCTTGGATTCTCGTGTTTCCAGACGTAAACTCCAGTATTTGGTTAAGTGGAAGGGTTATGGTCAGGAGGATAATTCCTGGGTGGTCGCCTCTGATGTTCATGCGACTGATTTGGTCCGCGCCTTCCATAGAGCTCATCCTGATCGCCCTGGGGGTTCTCGTGAGGGTTCGGTGACCCCTCCTCAAGGGGGGGGTACTGTTGTGGATTCTGTTTTTGGGCTCCCTCTGGTGGTTACGGCTGGTACTGGGTGACTTTGGTGGGTTGCGGTCTCTGCTTTCCACCTGTCCATCAGAGGCTGGGTGTTTCCTATTTAACCTGGCTTTTCTGTCATTCCCTTGCCGGCTATCAATGTACTCAGATGTGCTCAGTTTGGTTCCTGACTACCTGCTCCCAGATCTCTCAGGATAAGCTAAGTTCTGTTTTTTAGTTGTTTGGGTTTTTTGTCCAGCTTGCTAATTATGACTCTATGCTAGCTGGTAGCTCTGGTGGGCTGAGGTTCTCCCCATGTGCCATGAGTTGGCACATGGGTTCTTGTAATCTCAGGATGGTTTTTGATTAGGGTTTTTTGCTGACCGCTCAGACCCCTTTTGTATCATTCTGCTTTCTAGTTATAGCGGGCCTCATTTTGCTAAATCTATTTTCATCTCTATGTGCGTGCCTTCCTCTCATTTCACCGTCAATACATGTGGGGGGCAACTATACCTTTTGGGGTTCATTCCTCTGGAGGCAAGCTAGGTCTTTATTTCCTCTGCAGTGCTAGTTAGCTCTTAGGCTGGCGCGTGGCGTCTAGAATCAACGTAGGCACGCTCCCTGGCTATTTCTAGTTGTGTTTGTCAGGAGTAGGGCAGCGGTCAGCCCAGGTTCCATCACCCTAGAGCTCGTCCGTTATTTATGTTATTTTGCTTGTCCAGTGCGATCCCCAGCCATTGGGATCCATGACACACGGGTGAGCTGGCCAGGTGCACAACACCCTATACAGGGAGTGTTAGGGGCAGGCCCGAGGGAGACTATTGCCGCAGAAGCTGATACCCGGGGACAGGAAGTAGGAGTGGAAAAGAAGCAGCACTGAGTGTGATGAAGACACAGGGCAGATAGCTATGACAGAGACCAAGATCAGATAGAATATAGCGGACGCCCAAGGCGGACTGGGTATGGCGGTAGTACAGGACAGGCAGGGTACGGAGAAAACACAGGACAGGCAGGATGGCAGACAAACAGGGTTGGCAGAGAATGACGGACGCACAGAACAAAGCTAGGTATGGCGGAAACACAGGACGGGTAGGGTATGATGGACGCACAGGACAGAGCAAGGTACGGCGGACGCACAAGACTGAGCAAAGTACGAAGGACGCACAAGACAGAGCAAGGTACGAAGGGACCTGGGTCAAATGAAGACAAATGACAATCAGGCAAGGATCAGGGGAAAGGGCGTAGGAGGACTTCCGGGTCAGGATCCTCCAAACCATAGAGAGGAGAAGCAGCGCTCCAGAATGACACAGAGGAAGTGCGTGTGCGCAGAGGGAGATGGAGTGCGCACGCGCAGCCGATGGACACCAGGAGGCTGCGGTGCATCAGGAGGAGAAGGGAGAATGCGCGCCTGCAAGAGGAGTGCGCCGGAGAGGGTAACTATGCCGGCGAGCGGGGGCGGAGCGGCAGGCGGGGTGGCAGGAGAGGCGACGCCGAGCGGCGCTGTGACAGCTGGCTGCAGGACACAACAAAATCTCCAAGGCGTGAGTGGCGAGCTCAGGCCATTTTTCAAGATTGGAAGCCCAAAATGAGCAAGGGTCCAGTTCCACAGTCATGGCATCGATGTTAACTTGGAGAAACTCTTGTACCATCCTCTCTAGGCGTTGGCTGTGCGTCAGACTTCTTGTTTCCTGTGGCCTTGCAAAGGATGGTCTAAAAAAATCTGGAAACGATTGGAAAACATTGCTGTTACCACCAGATACGATGTTACTGTTACGTTTAGAGTGATGACTCGATAGTCCCACAGTTGGCAAGTTAGAACTCAGAGAATGACTACATGCACCACTGGTGTTTTGTGGAAATGCAGATGTTAGATTCTGTAACAGTCTCTTCTGATACTCCTGCATGCGTGAATCCCTTTCTATGGCAGTAATTATTTTGCCAAATGTGCTTTTGTACCGGGGATCTAAGAGTGTGGCAACCCAGTAGTCGGCATTACTTTGGATTCTGACAATCCGAGGGTCATGTTGCAGGTAGTGCAGCAAGAAGGCACTCATGTGTCTTGCACATCCAGGAGGACCAAGTCCTTGTTGTCTTGGTGGTGGCGAGGTGAGAAACATGCTTCCTTCGTCTGCCTTCTCCCCCCAACCTCGCACAACAGAAATTTGATCAAGGTCTCCCTCATCTGATGAGTCTTCCATGCCCAGTGCCACTTCGTCCTCCACTTCTTCCTCGCCTCCTGCACCTTCCTCAACAGTTTGGCTGCTACCATGCGCCCTCGGTAATCCCTCTCCCCCAGCCTCCAATGCCAGCCGCCTTGGTGCTGCCAACCTTCTTGACCTTGGAGATATGATCCCTTCCGCATACGACTCCTCCTGTTCCTCCTCCTCCTCTTGTTCCACCACCTGACTCCGAACACTGTGTAAAGTGTGCTCCAGCATGTAAATCACCGTAATGGTCATGCTGATAATGGCATCATCAGCACTAAACATCTTCGTTGCTATTTCAAAACTGTGCAGAAGGGTGCATAGGTCCCTGATCTGAGACCACTCCTGCAGCGTGATTTGCCCCACCTCTTGAGCTCGTTAGCCCAAGCTATACGTCATAACGTATTGCACCAGGGCTCGTCGGACAGTGCAGACACTGCTCCTAGGCCCAAAACTATTAACTAGATTAGATGAAGTAAAAATTGAGATACACAGGCGGTATAGTTTGTTTCACAGGCGGGCTACTCTGCTGACGTGCAGACACTGCTCCTAAGCCCAAAACTATTAATTCGATTAGATGCAGTAAAAATTGACATACACAGGCGGTATAGTTTGTTTCACAGGCGGGCTACTCTGCTGACGTGCAGACACTGCTCCTAGGCCCAAAACTATTAACTGGATTAGATGCAGTAAAAATAGAGGTACACAGGCGGTATAGTTAGTTTCACAAGCGGGCTACTCTGCTGACGTGCAGACACTGCTCCTAGGCCCTAAACTATTAACTGGATTAGATGCAGTGAAAATAGAGATACACAGGCAGTGTAGTTAGTTTCACAGGCGGGCTACTCTGCTGATGTGCAGACATTGCTACTAAGCCCAAAACCCCAAAACGATTTACTGGGTTAGATGCAGTAAAAATTGAGATACACAGGTGGTGTAGCTAGCTTCACAGGCGGGCTACTCTGCTGACGTGCAGACACTGCTACTAAGCCCAAAACCCCAAAACGATTTACTGGGTTAGATGCAGTAAAAATTGAGATACACAGGCGGTATAGTTAGTTTCACAGGCGGGCTACTCTGCTGACGTGCAGACACTGCTCCTAGGCCCTAAACTATTAACTGGATTAGATGCAGTGAAAATAGAGATACACAGGCAGTGTAGTTAGTTTCACAGGCGGGCTACTCTGCTGACGTGCAGACACTGCTACTAAACCCAAAACCCCAAAACGATTTACTGGGTTAGATGCAGTAAAAATTGAGATACACAGGTGGTGTAGCTAGCTTCACAGGCGGGCTACTCTGCTGACGTGCAGACACTGCTACTAAGCCCAAAACGATTTACTGGGTTAGATGCAGTAAAAATTGAGATACACAGGTGGTGTAGCTAGCTTCACATGCGGGCTACTCTGCTGACGTGAAGAAACTGCTACTAAGCCCAAAACCCCATAATGATTTACTGGGTTAGATACAGTAAAAATTGAGATACACAGGCGGTGTAGCTAGCTTCACAGGCGGGCTACTCTGCTGACTATCAGACAATGCTACTAACCCAAAAGGATTGGCTGAGCTAGATTACACCAAATGCTGTGACTAGTACTTGCACAGCACTGGCTCAGACCTGCCTGGCAAACTATGAACTGCTGTAACCTACCCTAAAAAGAGCTGATTTTACAACTAGTCCCGACTCCTCCCGACTCCTTAAACCTATCTCTCTCACAATTCGCTCCAAAAAAACACTCTTAGTCTGTATAGCGCCCACAGCAGCAGCGGTGCCATCTAACACTAAGCTGCAGCAGTGAGGAAATGGTGGCGATGGGGCAAATGGCTGGTTCTTATAGGGCAAGTACATGTGACATACACAGCCAATGACACATGCCCTTGCTTGTCTGCATCACATGCACATTGCTGTGTGTGTGTGCACTGCTGATAGGCTGAGAGACTGCACCGCCCCTCTGTAAATGCGGGAAAGAAAAAAAAATGGAGTTCGGCGTTATTTCAGCACAGATCTATCCCCCGCCCACTATACAATGAAACAGTCCATTAACAATGATAAACAGTTTTAATGTGCAAATCAAGCTAGGCTTTTGGTGAACGAACAGTTATCGAACAGAAACTTGAACAGCTGAATTTTAAGCAAATTGTTCGGGCTCGTCGAACGACTCGAACACTGCCCAAAACAGCTCGAATTTGAAATTGGCGAACAGTTCGACTCGAACACCGCTCATCTCTACTCCTGATGGACACCAGGTGCTACACCAGGACAGACCTTGGACACATGGCAACTCAGGTAGCGGGAGCAGCCTTGTAGGAGAGTACAGCTGATACAAACAGGCACAGCAGGAACACAGGAATCACAGATGCTGATACGGTTGGTATGCAGATAGGCACTGGCAGATGCAGGCTGATACGGCTGGCATATAGATAATCTCTGGCACGTGCAGGCTGGTACAGCTGGTATACAGATAGGCACTGGCACGTGCAGGCTGATATGACTGGTACACATTTAAGCACTAGCAGGTGCGGCCTGGTATACGGATGGGCACGACAGGTGCAGGCTGGTATGCAGATGGAAACTAGCAGGAGCAGGCTGGTACTGCTATTATGCAGACAGGCAAACATGGCTGATATACAGGCAGGCAGGTATGCCTGAAATACAGGGACAAAAGGCAAGCATCTGCAGACATATACCGGACTAGTTGACAGACTAATGAGTACTGGGAACCTGACAACAAGCAAGCATGCAGAAGACAAACTATACACATTACTCAGGTACCTCCATTCTGGTGGAAGTGAATTAAAGGGAAGGTTCCATGATTTTTAATTTTGTATTAATAATTATTAGTTATATAATCAATAATTTTTAACACAAAATTAAGTGTACAACATTATTTGTTTTCTTATTTATTAATTTTTACTTTAACCTCTGGGGAATCACATTTTCACGACAATTACACAACTCACATAGGCCTGTGCCTGCACATAAGAGTCTGCGGTCAGACAGTGACTAGATCTTTTTTATTGAGGCCACTCATCCTGCCTCTGGGCTGTCCAGTTCACAGCTGTGGGAGGTATCAGGGTCTGGGCCAGCATTAAGGCTATGTGCACATGTCAGGATTTCTGGCAGAAATTTTCCTGACAAAAAACGGACATTTCTGCCAGAAATCCGCATGCGTTGTTACAGCGTTTTTACCGCGATTTTACTGCGTTTTTGACGCGTTTTCTGTGCGTTTTTTCCAAATGCATAGAATCGCGGGAAAAATGCGGAAAATCCGCAAAATTAATGAACATGCTGCTTTTTTTTACCGCAATGTACATGCAACATTTGCACAAAAAATGCGGAATGCATTCTAAATGATAGGATGCATAATGTATGCGTTTTTTATGCAGAATTATAGCGTATTTATCAGGGAAATGCCCCCAAAAAACGCAAAAAAATCCTGAAGAAATCCTGATGTGTGCACATACCCTTAGAGGTTTGAATTTAAGTTTATATTAAGACAAGGTGGGTGAGGGATCAGTGTAAGCCTGCTGTGTTGGGAGCCCTGATACCTCATACAACAGCTCAGACTGCTTTTTTGCTCAGCCACACTCAGGTATCACATATATCAGCTTGGTAGACTACTAATGTTAGAAAATATTAAGGATGGTAACACAGGTAGTTGACTGATCAATTCACCCACAGTAGAAATTTTAGAATGGCACAGCAGTAGTCAGCCATGGATAATGCATGAGATATCAAGATCTAAGCCACCATTAACAGCTTTGAATTTAAATGTAAACTACAGTATTTTTCCGACCATAAGAGGCACTTTTTTTCCTCCAAATTTGGGAGGAAAGTGTGGGTGCGTCTTATGGTCGGAATGTAGCATGTGGGGGGGGGGGGGCAGCAGCTAGTGGGATCGCACTGTGATCCCACTTGCAGGAGGCAGAAAAATGTCCCAGCTGCCAGGAATCCAGGGCTGGGGAAACCAGTGGTCCCAATGATTAAAGTGCAGTGAATATTCATTAGCCGCTTCCCCACCCACCTGTCAGCTGAGCAGTGAGCGGGAAGCAGCAAATGAATAGTCCTTCACTGAAACACACATGGTTTCCCCAGTCCTGGCTTCCTGCAGCAGCTGGGGAGATCTGTGTGTCCAGTGGAGGAGGGAGCCAGAGGAGACAAGATCGCCGCATACCTGCCTGGGCTGAGTGCTGAGCATAAAGACCTGTGTGATGTCATGAAGAGGGCGGGCTGGAGCGTCACATGACGGCACAGAGCCCTCCCTCTTCTGATGTCATCACAGGTCCTTCAGACTCCCCACTAGAATCTGCAGGCTTCCTCTTATGACCTGTGCTGTGGAGAGGCAACAAGAGGGAGGGCTCTGTGTGTGTAGTCATGGGATGCTCCAGCTCTTTACCTCACCACAGCGTGGCTGGCTGGCTGGCACAATTAAAAGGTGAGTCTTTACAACACACAATAAAGCACTCTGCCACTCCTGTGTTGAACTGTAACTCACAGCATGCCATAGGATCTGCAGGACATGCTGGGAGTTATAGTTCTCACAATGGGATCTTAAAGCAGCACTCCAGTGTTAATATTGAGTTCTGGAGTGGTGCTTTAAATATAAGCCCTGTGCCCCATTCTTATACTCTCCCTCCAGTGTTTTCACATAGTACTTTACAAACACCACACTGGTCCCACAGCTTCCAACTTAATAACATACTATTATATATAACTAGATGGTAGCCTGATTCTAACGCATCGGGTATTCTAGAATATGTATGTAGTTTATTTATGAGGATTTTAGAATAATACATTGAATACAAAGGATTCGGCTGGCCGTGACCAATTAGCGAAGCGTGGTTCAAATCCCACGCCAATTTGCGGCCGGACTGCGCCTGTCGCTGATTGTTCGCGGCCGGCCATGTAGTATATAACAGCTCACGTAGTAAATAGCACAGCCAAGTAGTATACTGCACAGCCACGTAGTATACTGCACAGCCACGTAGTATATAGCACAGCCACGTAGTATATAACACAGCCCACGGAGTATATAGCACAGCCATGTAGTATATAGCACAGCCCATGGAGTGTATAACAGCCCAACATAGCATATAACACAGCCACGAAGTTTATAACAGCTTACGTAGCATATAACACAGCTCACGTAGTATATAACAGCCCACGCACGCTATACTGCGTTATATATATACTGTACTATACTATACTGTACTATACTGCGTTATATACTTAACACAGCCCATGTAGTGTATAAAACAGGCCACGTAGTGTATAACACAGGTCACGTAGTATATTGCACAGCCCACATAGTATATAGCACAGCCCACACAGTATATTGCACAGCCCACATAGTACATTGCACAACCCACGTAGTATATTGCACAGCCCACGTAGTATATAGCACAGCCCACGCAGTACATTGCACAACCCACATAGTACATTGCACAGCCCAAGTAGTATATTGCACAGCCCACATAGTATATTGCACAGCCCACGTAGTATATTGCACAGCCCACGTAGTACATTGCACAGCCCACGTAGTACATTGCACAGCCCATGTAGTGCATTGCACAGCCCACGCAGTACATTGCACAGCCCACGTAGTACATTGCACAGACCACATAGTATATTGCACAGCCCATGTATTATATTGCACAGCCCACGTATTATATTGCACAGCCCATGTAGTACATTGCACAGCCCACATATTATATTGCACAGCCCACGTAGTATATTGCACAGCCCATGTAGTACATTGCACAGCCCATGTAGTATATAGCACAGCCCACGCAGTATATTGCACAGCCCACGTATTATACTGCACAGCCCACGTAGTACATTGCACAGCCCACGTATTATACTGCACAGCCCACGTAGTATATTGCATAGCCCATGTAGTACATTGCACAGCCCATGTATTATATTGCACAGCCCACGTATTATATTGCACAGCCCATGCAGTATATTGCATAGCCCACGTAGTATATTGCACAGCCCACGTATTATATTGCACAGCCCACGTATTATATTGCACAGCCCATGTAGTATATTTCACAGCCCACGTAGTACATTGCACAGCCCACGTAGTATATAGCACAGCCCACATAGTATATTGCACAGCCCACGTAGTACATTGCAGAGCCCACATAGTACATTGCACAGCCCATGTATTATACTGCACAGCCCACGTAGTATATTGCACAGCCCATGTAGTATATAGCACAGCTCACGCAGTATATAGCAATGTGGGCATCATATCCCTGTTAAAAAAAAGAATTAAAACAAAAAATAGTTATATACTCACCTTCCGTTGGCCCCGCAAGACCACTACGTCATCATCTCGCGAGACCGCAATGCATGGAGCGGTCACCGGGGAGTCGCGAGGAGCGGGGAAGGCCGGTTGTGGATCCGAGGGGCCGACGGACGGTGAGTATATAATGATTTTTTATTTTTTAATTATTTTTTTAATTATTTTTAACATTAGATCTTTTAACTATTGAAGCCGCATAGGCAGCATCAATAGTAAAAAGTTGGTCACACAGGGTTAATAGCAGCGGTAACGGAGTGTGTTACCCGCGGCATAATGCGGTCTGTTACCGCTGCCATTAACCCTGTGTGAGCGCTGACTGGAGGGGATTATGGAGCGGGCACTGACTGCGGGGAGGAAGGAGCGGCCATTTGCCGCCGGACTGTGCCCGTCGCTGATTGGTCATGGCCATTTTGCCGTGACCAATCAGCGACTTGGATTTCAAAGACAGACAGAGGCCACGACCAATGAATATCCGTGACAGACAGAGAGACAGACAGAAGGACAGACAGACAGACGGAAGTGACCCTTAGACAATTATATAGTAGATAACAACAAATATAATAGTATGTTATTCAATTTTACCACTTTTTTTTTTTTTTTGCTTCAAATATTTTTTTTCCCTATTTTCCATCTCTAAAACCTGGGTGCATCTTATAGTCCGGTGCGTCTTATAGTCCAAAAAATATGGTAAGATGAGGTGGGTGAGGGACCCTTGTAAGCCTGCTGTGCTCAGAGCACTGATACCTCATGCAATAAAACTGCAATAAGACTGCACTAACGCAAGATCAATGCAGCACACTAAAAACTACACCATCGCCTAGTCTGCCCAGTCTGCAACTGCGGAGCAAAAGTCATTGGAGATCCATGACTTGTTCATTGTGATGAAAGGTAGGTGGGCTATACTTTCAGGGGACAACCAGATACGCTTATCAGGACAGCACCAGTAGCACTAAAGACACATTTTGAGAGAACAATGGCTGCCAGGCATGACAGAATCTCCAAGAGGTGACAGATGAGCTCAAGTCACTCTTCCATTTTTGAAGACCAAAAATCAAAATGGTCCAAACCCCCACTGATGGCATTGATATTGAGCTTGAGATATTCCTGCACCATCCTCTCCAGTTGTTAACAACATGTCAGACTTGTACTCTGTTCTGCTGGTGCACTGGCTGGTCTAGAAAAAAATGTGTGAAACTACTCCAAGAAATTGCTTTGGTCACTTACACTGCTGCTGCTAATGTTTTTGCATTGACGACTCCATGTTCCTGGGGTTGGGAGTCTGTAACTGCAATGCACACTGTCCGCCTCACTGCTGTATTGGGTAAAACCACTCTTAAGATTCTCTTAAAGCTTGTGATGGGCGAGCACTAAAATGCTCAGGTGTTCGTTGCTCAGGTCGAGCAAATTGGAGTGCTCGGGTGCTTGACACGAGCAACGAGCCCAATGTAAGTTAATGGGAAAACAGAGCATTTTTGCTATGACCCCCGGGATACTTTTAAGGTCTAAAAACACCTGAAATCGATGGGAATTGTGCTCAAATGACATGGGAACATCATGGGGAATATCCCTGGAAGCATTTCTTACTCCCAGGTCACAGCTGTGAACAATGTTGTCAGAGTTTTACGTCACTTTTACAGGCACCCAATAAAACATACAAAAACGAAACCCAAATGGATTTTCCTGGGAAATATGTTAAGGAACATCCTTTCTAGGGTAATGACTTGTATGTAAGACAAAATAACCCAAAACAAAAATGTTCCTCCACCACTTGGGCTACGTTCACACGTAGCGTTTTTGATGCGCTTTTCAACTTTAGCATTGCTCTCAACTAGGGTTGAGCGACTTTCATTTTTTTAAGATCGAGTCGGGTTTTGCGAAACCCGACTTTGCCCAAAGTCGAGTCGAGTGCAGTCGGCCGATTATCGCGAAAAGTCGGGGATCGACCGAAACACGAAACCCAATGCAAGTCAATGGGGAAGCATAGTCGGCAGTGAGTGGAGGCCAGGAAAACACCTACAGTGCCCATTTTAATGCCAAAAACATCCATTCTTGTTTCTGAAGCTTGTCAATCTTAATTAACTTTATAATAATAGTTGGGCATTGGAAATTGGGGGTCATGTGGCAAAAGTTGTGGGGGGTAGGGCTGGTTCAAGGTTTTAGTGGGCCCAGGAAACGTGGACTACGTCACGGCGGTGGAGCAGGGAGAGGTAAGTATTTCAACGTTGCAAGTGCTGTGATCCTGAGCAAGCAGGGGGGGCCCACTCGTTCGCATTGGCACTGGCACAGGGCCCCTCGAAGTACAGCGGTGTGTTTGCATGGCGGGGGCGCCTCCCACCGGCAGCGACACTTTTGCATACTCTGAGGGGCCCTGTGCCTGTGACGTCGCCAACGAGTATGCCCCCTACCTGTTAAAGAAACCTGCACTTTCATCTGCACCTTCCTCTTTGTCCCTGTGTAAGGTGGTATAGTATGCGGGAAGGGGAACCTGACTTTCAGCAGGGTCAGATTGTGACTGTGTAGCGTGCAAGGGGAATGTAGTGGTCTGGGTCAAAGTACCACAAGACTCATGTAGCACCGGCTGGGCAATGGGCAGGATGAGGAGGAAACACTGATATAGGGCCAAAAAATAAAGTGGGCTAAATGCAATTCAAAATTGGTAACAGGACTAACCAGGCAGCATTGCTTAGTTCAGTGGAGGACAACTGTAATGAGAGGCAGACACAGTTAGTAGGCCCAAATAATAAAGTGGGCAAAATAAAGTTCAAAATTGGTAACAGGAGTAAACAGGCGGCACTGCTTTGTTCAGTGGAGAACACCTTTGAGCGGCAGACACCGTTAGTAGGCCCAACCCAACTAGTAGGCCCTATGCAGTTTAATATTACAAATGAAGGCGGAAAGCCTGAAGATTAAAGGTCAGGAAAATAACACAGGACAACACCAAGGTGCGGCAGACACCGTTATTAGGCCCCAACCACCAAATTTTTAAAAAACAGCACTTAATGAGAGCCAGAAGGTTGAAGCTCAGATTTATACAATGGAGGACAACACCAGGGAGCGGCAGACACCGTTAGTAGGCCCTAACCACCAGTTTTTTTTAAAAAAGCACTTAATGAGAGCCAGAAGGTTGAAGCTCAGATTTATACAGTGGAGGACAACACCAGGGAGCGGCAGACACCGTAAGTAGGCCCTAACCACCAATTTTTTTAAAAAAATCACTTAATGAGAGCCAGAATGTTGAAGCTCAGATTTATACAGTTGAGGACAACACCAGGGAGCGGCAGACACCGTTAGTAGGCCCTAACCACCATTTTTTTAAAAAACAGCACTTAATGAGAGCCAGAAGGTTGAAGCTCAGATTTATACAGTCGAGGACAACACCAGAGAGCGGCAGACACCGTTAGCAGGCCCTAACCACCATTTTTTTTTTAAAAAGCACTTTATGAGAGCCAGAAGGTTGAAGCTCAGATTTATACAGTTGAGGACAACACCAGGGAGCGGCAGACACCGTTAGTAGGCCCTAACCCCCAATTTTATTAAAAACAGCACTTAATGAGAGCCAGAAGGTTGAAGCTCAGACAAGGAAACCTGGAGGAAAACACCAAGGAGGAGGAGAACACCCAGGAGCGTCAGACATCAACAGTAGGCCCCAACCAAACTAGTAGCCCAAATGCAGTTTCCTATTTTTTAAAAAAGCCCGAAAACCTGAATTGAGGACAATTTGAATTAGGGACTGCAGACAGACTTAGTAGGCTGTCCCCTGTGGACCATGCATCCACCACATTAACCCATTGCGCCGTAATGGACACGTAACCTTCCGTGGCCATGCCTACAGGTCCATGCGTCTGTTGTCAGGTGTACCTTTGTACTCACAGATTGACAGAGTGCATGGACAATGCGGTCTTTTACATGCTGGTGGAGGGTTGGGATGGCTTTTCTCGCAAAAGAAGTGTCAACTGGGTAGCTCGTAGCGTGGTACAGCGTAGTCCATCATGGCTTTATTAATATTAAATAAAAGAAAAAAATAGGCTCTATGCAGTTTTAAATAGGTTACATGGGTACACAGGCAGCATTGTTGTAGTAAGTGGAGGAGGATTGCAAGGAGGGACCGCAGACAGGCTTACTAGGCCTAAAATAAATAAAAATAGGCTCAAGGCACTTAGAGTTATCTCGCAGGGGTACACAGGCAGCATTGTTGTGGTCAGTGGAGGAGGATTGCAAGGAGGGACCGCAGACAGGCTTACTAGGCCTAAAATAAATAAAAATAGGCTCAAGGCACTTAGAGTTATCTTGCAGGGGTACATAGGCAGCATTGTTGTGGTCAGTGGAGGAGGATTGCAAGGAGGGACCGCAGACAGGCTTACTAGGCCTAAAATAAATAAAAATAGGCTCAAGGCACTTAGGGTTATCTCGCAGGGGTACACAGGCAGCATTGTTGTGGTCAGTGGAGGAGGATTGCAAGGAGGGACCGCAGACAGGCTTACTAGGCCTAAAATAAATAAAAATAGGCTCAAGGCACTTAGAGTTATCTCGCAGGGGTACACAGGCAGCATTGTTGTGGTCAGTGGAGGAGGATTGCAAGGAGGGACCGCAGACAGGCTTACTAGGCCTAAAATAAATAAAAATAGGCTCAAGGCACTTAGAGTTATCTCGCAGGGGTACACAGGCAGCATTGTTGTGGTCAGTGGAGGAGGATTGCAAGGAGGGACTGCAGACAGGCTTACTAGGCCTAAAATAAATAAAAATAGTCTCAAGGCACTTAGAGTTATCTCGCAGGGGTACACAGGCAGCATTGTTGTGGTCAGTGGAGGAGGATTGCAAGGAGGGACCGCAGACAGGCTTACTAGGCCTAAAATAAATAACTCTAAGTGCCTTGAGCCTATTTTTATTTATTTTAGGCCTAGTAAGCCTGTCTGCGGTCCCTCCTTGCAATCCTCCTCCACTGACCACAACAATGCTGCCTGTGTACCCCTGCGAGATAACTCTAAGTGCCTTGAGACTATTTTTATTTATTTTAGGCCTAGTAAGCCTGTCTGCAGTCCCTCCTTGCAATCCTCCTCCACTGACCACAACAATGCTGCCTGTGTACCCCTGCGAGATAACTCTAAGTGCCTTGAGCCTATTTTTATTTATTTTAGGCCTAGTAAGCCTGTCTGCGGTCCCTCCTTGCAATCCTCCTCCACTGACCACAACAATGCTGCCTGTGTACCCCTGCGAGATAACTCTAAGTGCCTTGAGCCTATTTTTATTTATTTTAGGCCTAGTAAGCCTGTCTGCGGTCCCTCCTTGCAATCCTCCTCCACTTACCACAACAATGCTGCCTGTGTACCCCTGCGAGATAACCCTAAGTGCCTTGAGCCTATTTTTATTTATTTTAGGCCTAGTAAGCCTGTCTGCGGTCCCTCCTTGCAATCCTCCTCCACTGACCACAACAATGCTGCCTATGTACCCCTGCGAGATAACTCTAAGTGCCTTGAGCCTATTTTTATTTATTTTAGGCCTAGTAAGCCTGTCTGCGGTCCCTCCTTGCAATCCTCCTCCACTGACCACAACAATGCTGCCTATGTACCCCTGCGAGATAACTCTAAGTGCCTGGAGCCTATTTTTATCTCGCTGGGGTACACAGGCAGCATTGTTGTGGTCAGTGGAGGAGGATTGCAAGGAGGGACCGCAGACAGGCTTACTAGGCCTAAAATAAATAAAAATAGGCTCAAGGCACTTAGAGTTATCTCGCAGGGGTACACAGGCAGCATTGTTGTGGTCAGTGGAGGAGGATTGCAAGGAGGGACCGCAGACAGGCTTACTAGGCCTAAAATAAATAAAAATAGGCTCAAGGCACTTAGAGTTATCTCGCAGGGGTACACACGCAGCATTGGTGTGGTCAGCGGAGGACGATTGCAAGGAGTGTCTGACACAGTTAGTACTCACAAAAAATAAATAGATGTTAATGTCTCGCAAAACAACAACAACAAAAAAAAAAGTGTGGCATACTTAGGTACAGGGGTGGGTTCATCTGCTGAGTTTCTGACATAGTAATTTGGCAGTAAGTATTTACTGGTGTCAATATAGGACACTGACCCAGACTACTTTAACTAGCATCATAGATGTCAACAAATTGGTATTGTCAATGCCAGGCATTGAATGATGTCAGCGCATAGACTAAACATTGGTGGAGCTGTGAGAGATAATTTTGCACGTGGTAGAGCACAGTTTGAGCTGGGGGGGGGTGAACTCTCTTGTGGCCGGCGGTACCGTCCCAGGGCCCCTCATGTTACAACGGTGTGTCTGACGTTGGGTGCGCGCCACCACCGCCAGAGACACTTTATTGTACTATGAGGGACCCAGTGGCAGTGCCGTCGACCAAAAGCGGGCACACCCACCTCTTCAGACAAACGGCACACTAACGGGTGCTTGCGCCAAGTGGCGAGACCACGGCCCCGTGGGGGGAGTTTTCCCATTGAGTGAGGTGTAAACATGTCGTATGCTGGACAAACAGCTGCTGCAAATTAAGAGATTGGAACACTCAGTAAGACCAGTCCACAAGCAAGATCTTTTTATAGGAAAGCTAGGTGTCAGCCGGGAAAGGTGGGGCAAAAAAATTTGAAATCCAGGAGTGGTTCATTTTAATGAAGGTTAGATCATCCACATTTTGGGTAGCCAGACGAGTCCTTTTTTCGGTTAATATTGAACCAGCAGCACTGAATACTCTTTCTGATAGCACACTAGCTGCTGGGCAAGCAAGCTCCTGCAACGCATATTCTGCCAATTCAGGCCAGGTGTCTAATTTGGATGCCCAGTAATCAAATGGGAATGACGGTTGAGGGAGAACATCGATAAGGGATGAAAAATAGTTAGTAACCATACTGGACAAATGTTGTCTCCTGTCACTTTGAATAGATGCTGCAGTACCTGTCCTGTCTGTAGTGTTGAGCATTCCGATACCGCAAGTATCGGGTATCGGCCGATACCTGCGAGTATCGGAATTCCGATACCGAGATCCGATACTTTTGTGGTATCGGGTATCGGTATCGAAACAACATTAATGTGTAAAATAAAGAATTAAAATAAAAAATATTGCTATACTCACCTCTCCGACGCAGCCTGGACCTTACCGAGGGAACCGGCAGCGTTCTTTGCTTAAAATGCGCGCGTTTACTTCCTTCCGTGACGTCACGGCTTGTGATTGGTCGCGTGCCGCCCATGTGGCCGCGACGCGACCAATCACAGCAAGCCGTGACGTAATTTTCAGGTCCTCAATGCCTAATTCTAGGCATTCAGGATTTTATAATTACGATCCGGCTTGTGATTGGTCGCGTCGCGGTCACATGGGCGACGTGACCAATCACAAGCCGTGACGTCACGGGAGGCAGGAAACGCGCGCATTTTAAAATTACGTCACGGCTTGTGATTGGTTGCGTGCCGCCCATGTGACCGCGATGCGACCAATCACAGCAAGCCGTGACGTAATTTCAGGTCCTGTATGCCTAATTCTGCATTCAGGACCTGAAATTACGTCACGGCTTGCTGTGATTGGTCGCGTCGCGGTCACATGGGCGGCACGCAACCAATCACAAGCCGTGATGTAATTTTAAAATGCGCGCGTTTCCTGCCTCCCGTGACGTCACGGCTTGTGATTGGTCGCGTCGCCCATGTGATTGCGACGCGACCAATCACAAGCCGGAACGTAATTTTAAAATCTTGAATGCCTAGAATTAGGCATTGAGGACCTGAAAATTACGTCACGGCTTGCTGTGATTGGTCGCGTCGCGGCCACATGGGCGGCACGCGACCAATCACAAGCCGTGACGTCACGGAAGGAAGTAAACGCGCGCATTTTAAGCAAAGAACGCTGCCGGTTCCCTCGGTGAGGTCCAGGCTGAGTCGGAGAGGTGAGTATAGCAATATTTTTTATTTTAATTCTTTCTTTTACACATTAATATGGATCCCAGGGCCTGAAGGAGAGTTTCCTCTCCTTCAGACCCTGGGAACCATCAGGGATACCGTCCGATACTTGAGTCCCATTGACTTGTATTGGTATCGGGTATTAGATTAGATCCGATACTTTGCCGGTATCAGCCGATACTTCCCGATACCGATACTTTCAAGTATCGGACGGTATCGCTCAACACTACCTGTCTGCGGTCATTGCGAAATCACTCCACAACCTGGTCAGAAAACCCCTCAGTCCAATGCCACTTCTGATTTGTGCACCTCTAACACCTCTGCCCTGTAGCCCCCTGCAGCTCGTGTGAGAACCATCACCGGCGCTGTGTGCTGGGAATGCCTGAATCAAACGGTCTACAAGAGTTGCTTGTTTGGTTGCTAATATTTGTTCGAGGTTCTCATGTGGCATAATATTTTGCAATTTGCCTTTATAGCGAGGGTCAAGGATGCAGGCCAACCAGTAATCGTCATCGGTCATCATTTTAATAATGCGTGGGTCCCTTTTGAGGATACGTAAGGCATAATCCGCCATGTGGGCCAAAGTTCCAGTTGTCAAATCTGCGGTTGTGCTGGTTTGAGGGGCAGTTACAGGCAAATCTACGTCACTTGTCTCCCTTAAAAAAACAGAACCCGGCCTTGCAACGCCACTAATTTCTGTTGGCCCAGGAGAAGCTTCCTCATTAAAAAAGTACTCATCCCCATCATCCTCCTCGTCCTCCTCATCCTCTTCGCCCGCTACCGCGTCCTCTACATGGCCCTGAACAGACAATGGCTGACTGTCATCAAGGCTTTCCTCTTCCTCGGCTGCAGACGCCTGCTCCTTTATGTGCTTCAAACTTTGCATCAGCAGACGCATTAGGGGGATGCTCATGCTTATTATGGCGTTGTCTGCACTAACCAGCCGTGTGCATTCCTCAAAACACTGAAGGACTTGACACAGGTCTTGTAGCTTCGACCACTGTACACCTGACAACTCCATGTCTGCCATCCAACTGCCTGACCGTGTATCCTCCCACAAATACATAACAGCACGCCTCTGTTCGCACAGTCTCTGAAGCATGTGCAGTGTGGAGTTCCACCTTGTTGCAACGTCGATGATTAGGCGATGCTGGGGAAGGTTCAAAGACCGCTGATAGTTCTGCATATGGCTGGAGTGTACGGGCGAACGGCGGATATGCGAGCAAAGTCTGCGCACTTTGAGGAGCACGTCGGGTAACCCCAGATAACTTTCAGGAAGCTCTGCACCACCAGGTTTAAGGTGTGAGCCAGGCAAGGAATGTGTTTCAGTTGGGAAAGGGCTATGGCAGCCATGAAATTCCTTCCGTTATCACTCACTACCTTGCCTGCCTCAAGATGTACAGTGCCCAGCCATGACTGAGTTTCTTTCTGCAAGAACTCGGACAGAACTTCCGCGCTGTGTCTGTTGTCGCCCAAACACTTAATTGCCAATACAGCCTGCTGACGCTTGCCACTAGCTGTCCCATAATGGCACACCTGGTGTGCAACAGTGGCGGCTGCGGATGGAGTGGATGTGCGAATGCGGTCTGTGGACGAGCTCTCGCTTCTGCAAGAGGACGAGGAAGAGGAGGAGGGGGGCGAACGCCTACAGCCAACTCTTTCCTTGACCGTGGGCTAGGCAGAACTGTCCCAATATTGCTGTCCCCTGTGGACCCTGCATCCACCACATTCACCCAGTGTGGCGTGATGGACACGTAACGTCCCTGGCCATGCCTACTGGTCCATGCATCTGTTGTCAGGTGCACCTTTGTAGTCACAGACTGCCTGAGTGAATGGACGATGCGGTCTTTAACATGCTGTTGGAGGGCTGGGATGGCTTTTCTAGAAAAGAAGTGTCGACTGGACAGCTCGTAGCGTGGTACAGCGTAGTCCATCAGCGCTTTGAAAGCTTCGCTTTCAACTAACCGGTAGGGTATCATCTCTAATGAGATTAGTCTAGCAATGTGGGCGTTCAAACCCTGTGTACGCGGTTGCGAGGATGAGTACTTCCTTTTCCTAACAAGAGTCTCATGTAGGGTGAGCTGGACTGGAGAGCTGGAGATCGTGGAACTAGCGGTGGTGCCGGTGGACATGGCAGACTGAGAGAGGGTTGGAGATGGTATTCTTGCCGGTGCCCTACATGCAGTGTTTCCTACTATGAATCTGGTGATTCCCTGACTGCTTTGGCCTGGAGACAAAAGCTGCACAGATACTGCAGGTGTTGCGGTAAATGGTGGGCTTACAGTGAGGGAAGGGATGTAGCGTTGCTGACTAGCTTCATTGGCCAAGGGTGCTGCAACCTTTAGGCATGTTTGGTAGTTAGTCCAGGCTTGCAAATGCATGGTGGATAAATGTCTATGCATGCAACTTGTATTTAGACTTTTAAGATTCTGACCTCTGCTCAAGGTAGTTGAACATTTTTGACAGATGACTTTGCGCTGATCATTTGGATGTTGTTTAAAAAAATGCCAGACTGCACTCTTTCTACTATCGGATACCTTTTCAGGCATTGCAGACTGAGCTTCTTTAACCGGATGGCCACGCTGTCCTCCAACTGGTTTTGGTTTTGCCACGCGTTTTTGGCCAGATACGGGCCCGGTAGATGGAACCTGTTGTGATGTTGATGCCTGCTGCGGCTCCTCCTCCTCCTCCACTTCAGAACTACTGCCGCCTGCACCCTGTTCCCCCAATGGCTGCCAATCGGGGTCAACAACTGAGTCATCTATGACCTCCTCTTCTATCTCGTGTGCAACTTCGTCTGTGTCACCGTGTAAGCCGGTGGTATAGCGTTCGTGACGGGGCAGCATAGTCTTAGCTGGGTTTGATTCTGGCTCAGTACACTGCGAGGGCAATATTCTGGTCTGAGTCAAAGGAACAGCATAGTAATCTGGCTGTGGCTGTGCATCAGTGCACTCTATGTCCGATTCAACTTCTAATGGGCATGGCCTGTTAACTGTTTCACTGTCTAACCCAGGAACGGTATGTGTAAAGAGCTCCATGGAGTAACCCGTTGTGTCTCCTGACGCATCCTTCTCTCTTGTTCTGGGTGAAGAAGACAAGGAAGCGACTTGTCCCTGACCGTGAACATCCACTAACGACTAGTGTTGAGCATTCCGATACCGCAAGTATCGGGTATCGGCCGATACTTGCGGTATCGGAATTCCGATACCGGGATTCCGATACTTGCCGCGTATCGGATACCGGAATCGGAAGTTCCAAGATTCAAAATGCAGAAATTCAGCCAATGAGAATGATTCCAAGTGTGGGCACATCCTGTTTAGCATGGAGGGCATGAAACTACTGGCAAGGCTGTGATTGGCTGCTGAAATGATGTCATGCTGCAGTTTAAAAGTCGCTGGCGCCATTTTGCGATCACTCTGCTGTGAATTCAGTTAGTGACAGGACGCTGTTTGCTGACTGAGGGACAGTTTAGAGATAGCGATTTGCTTCTTTGTGCTTTCCAAAGGCTAATTTAGCAACCGCTGTGTTCACCTACTATTCACCTTGCTTTTGCCTTGTAGCGCTGTTTTCACAGCGATCTGCAAGGTCTGTGTGTGTGTGTGTGTGAGTGCAGCCCACTCTCTAGTCTGAGTGCAGCCACATAGGCCATCCATAGCTGGTTGTATTCAGTTCAGGGAGGGTGGTTCATTGCCTCATACTGTTCTTTTTTTTTTTTTTTTTTTTCCAAGTAGTGTAGTCTGCTGCTAATTTATTCAAAAAAATCCTATTAGTGTCTTTCCACCCGTCTCCAGCTAATTTGTGGAAAAACACTACATAGGATAAAGTAGAGGAGGGTTTTTGGGCCTTGCAGCGCCGTTTACGGCTGTCTGCACGGTCTCCGTGTGATTGCAGCTCGCCCTGTAGTCTGTGAGCAGCCATAGCCTGGTTGTCTCCAGCTCAGGGTTGTTCACTGCGTCATACCGCCAAATCAATTTTCATTTTTTTTCAAGTAGTGTAGTCTGCTGCTAATTTATTTAAAAAAATCCTATTAGTGTCTTTCCACCCGTCTCCAGCTAATTTGTGGAAAAACACTACATAGGATAAAGTAGAGGAGGGTTTTTGGGCCTTGCAGCGCCGTTTACGGCTGTCTGCACGGTCTCCGTGTGATTGCAGCTCGCCCTGTAGTCTGTGAGCAGCCATAGCCTGGTTGTCTCCAGCTCAGGGTTTTTCACTGCGTCATACCGCCAAATCAATTTTCTTTTTTTTTCAAGTAGTGTAGGTTGCTGCTAATTTATTTAAAAAAATCCTATTAGTGTCTTTCCACCCGTCTCCAGCTAACTTGTGGAAAAACACTACATAGGATAACGTAGAGGAGGGTTTTTGGGCCTTGCAGCGCCGTTTACGTCTGTCTGCACGGTCTCCGTGTGACTGCAGCTCTATCTGTTGTCAGTTCAGCCCCCAAAAAAGAAATAAATAATAAAGTTCACCAAACACACCAGTTACACCACTTTACATTTGTGTAGGCCACATTAGCTCATATTAAAGTCTAGTCCACACTTTAGAAAATTAGTGTTTCTTATACCTGTTAGGAGGAGTTGCTCAGGAATAAGCACACAAATCCGTTAGTACTTTTCTGCTTATCTTTATCAGTCAACTGTTGTGAATTCGCTTTTTGCTCCCTCTAGTGGTTACTAGTTTTTTGACTCTGGTTTTTCTGTCATTCCTTTTATCCGCACCTGGGTCGTTAGTTAGGGGTGTTGCTATATAAGCTCCCTGGACCTTCAGTTCTATGCCTGGCAACGTAGTTATCAGAGCTAGTCTGCTGTGCTCTTGTCTACTGATCCTGGTTCCAGTTATATCAGCTAAGTCTGCTTTTTGCTTTTTGCTATTTGTTTTGGTTTTGTATTTTTGTCCAGCTTGTTCCAAATCTATATCCTGACCTTTGCTGGAAGCTCTAGGGGGCTGGTGTTCTCCCCCCGGACCGTTAGACGGTTCGGGGGTTCTTGAATTTCCAGTGTGGATTTTGATAGGGTTTTTGTTGACCATATAAGTTACCTTTCTTTATTCTGCTATCAGTAAGCGGGCCTCTCTGTGCTAAACCTGGTTCATTTCTGTGTTTGTCATTTCCTCTTACCTCACCGTTATTATTTGTGGGGGGCTTCTATCCAGCTTTGGGGTCCCCTTCTCTGGAGGCAAGAAAGGTCTTTTGTTTTCCTCTACTAGGGGTAGCTAGATTCTCCGGCTGGCGCGTGTCATCTAGAATCAACGTAGGAATGATCCCCGGCTACTTCTAGTGTTGGCGTTAGGAGTAGATATATGGTCAACCCAGTTACCACTGCCCTATGAGCTGGATTTTTGTATTCTGCAGACTTCCACGTTCCTCTGAGACCCTCGCCATTGGGGTCATAACAGTCAACCAAGATGAAGAAGGCAGTGAGTAAGGCACGTGGGCGTGGGAGCCGTCGCGGAGCAGGGAGGGGACGTGGGGATTCTGTGCCTGCTGCGGGCACCGGTGACTCATCAGCACCCACTTTCACCAGGCAACAGTCATTCATGCGCAGCTTTGTGTCAGAGCGCCGTACACCACTGCTGCGTGAAGAACAAATTGAAGCTGTTGTCGGATGGATGGCAGCTAATGCATCAACTTCCATTAGTGCCACATCCTCTCAGACACAGAGCACTGGAGAGCAGCCATCTGTCTCTTCACCACCTGCCAAATTGCCCAGGCAGACAGAGAGCCCAGGACAGGAGCCGTCTCTACTTCTGTTCTCTGAATCTCTTGGCTTGGAAACAGGGGGCCAGCCAAGCAGCATTGGAGTAATGGAAGAAGAGGCAGGGTGCAGTGATGCCCAACAGCTTTTTCTGTCTTCTTCTGAAGAGGCGGGTGGGCCAGTGGCTCCGGTCACCACATCGCAGGCCGCATCAGCTGATGATGACACTCAGGTGCCACTTACTGGTGCGTGCTCTGCTGCTGAGACTACCCAGGAGGAGCAGTTGGGGGCAGAGGGTAGTGTAGATGATGAGGTCCTCGACCCATCTTGGCGTGAGGGACAGGAAGGTGGTGGGAGCAGCTCTGAGGAAGAGATTCCCCGTACGGCCCAAAGAGGGAGAGGGAGGGGGAAGACTGCGGATCCTGCAGCCTCCGCTATGGCACCCGTTAGGAGCATGTCTCTTCCAAAAGCCAAAAAGGGCGCTCCCAAGACTTGCAGTGCCTGGTCCTTTTTTGACACAGTTGCAGATGACATTTGCTATGTCAGATGCAAGGTGTGTCATCAAAAAGTCAAAAGAGGTCGAAATGTCAGCAACCTCAATACCTCCAACATGTGGAAACATGTGCGCAACAGGCACCCGGCGGAGTTAGAAAAACACACTGAAGAGGCAGGCCAACCAACAGCGGCAGCTACCACCTCTTCAGCTCGTGTTGCCTCTTCCTCTAGCTCACACGCAGCTGGTTCGGCTTCCTCCCAGGATCGCCGTGGAAGAACCTCTGGCCCTGTTGTCCAGAGACCCGCTGTAATTCCACCCGCAGCACCACTTTCCCAGTCATCCACACACTCCCAGCCCAGTCTACAGCCATCGGTAGTACAGGCATGGGAGAAAAGGCGGCCTTTATCGTCAAACCACCCACGAGCACAGACTCTGACTGCAGGCATTGCCAAACTTCTGTCACTGGAAATGCTGTCATTCAGGCTGGTGGAGACTGACAGCTTCCGTGACTTGATGTCATTGGCAGTCCCACAGTACAATGTGCCCAGCCGCTTTTACTTCAGCAGGCAAGCCGTCCCTGCCCTGCACAAGCATGTGGAGGGACACATAAAACACGCGCTACTGAACGCCGTCAGTAGCAAGGTCCACCTCACCACCGATGCGTGGACCAGTCAACATGGACAGGGGCGATACCTTTCCCTCACTGCCCATTGGGTTAATGTCGTTGAGCCGGGTACAGACCGTGCGAGTGGCGCAGGACGTGTCCTGCCCACTCCAAGGATTGCAGGAATCCATTCTGTATGCATTGACTCCTCCTCTTACACCAGTTCCTCAGAATCATCGCTGCAGGAGCCGTCACAGTCCACCTCCACATGGACCCGTGAACGTTTATCTGTTACAGCCATGGCCAAACGTCAACAGGCCATCTTGAAATTAATTTTTTTGGGGAATCGTAGCCACACAGCGCAGGAGCTCTGGAATGCCATCAAGCAGGAGAGCGATGTGTGGTTTGTGCCAGCGAATCTCCAGCCAGGCATGGTAGTGTGTGATAATGGCCGAAATCTGGTGGCAGCTCTGGGCCTCGGCAACCTCACTCACATCCCATGTCTGGCACATGTGCTCAATTTGGTCGTGCAGAGCTTTTTGAGGGACTATCCGGATCTTGATGCACTGCTGCACAAGGTCCGCCTAGAGTGTGCTCACTTGCGGCGTTCCAGCACGGCAAAAGCGCGCATTGCGGCTCTGCAGCGCCGACACCGCCTGCCGGAACATCGCATCATATGTGACCTACCTACCAGGTGGAATTCCACGTTACATATGTTGGAGCGGTTGTGTGAGCAGCAGCAAGCTGTAATGGAGTACCAGCTGCTTCAGGCGCAAAGAAGTCGCAGTCAGCGCCGTACAGACTTCACAACCACAGAGTGGGCCACTATGAATGACGTCTGCCAGGTTTTGCGTCCCTTTGATTATTCCACGCGGATGGCGAGTGCAGATGATGCACTAGTCAGCATGACTGTCCCCCTTATCTGCCTGCTTGAAAAATCACTGCAAGCGCTAAGGGATGATGTTGTGGAAGAGGTGGAGGATGAGGATTCACCATTTCCATCATCTTCTGGACAGTCAGCGCCACATGGTTCCTCACAAACGCGTAGGCAGGGGACAGTTTGTGAGGAGGATGAGGAGGAGTCAATGGAGGAGGAAGACGTCCGTCCAGAGGAGGGAGTTACCGAATTGTCCAGTACTCAGTGTGTACAGCGAGGGTGGGGTGATGACGAGCAGGCAGAGATCACGCCTCCAGCAGGGGACAGCGTTTCTTGGGCAGTTGGCAGTCTGCAGCACATGGTGGACTACATGCTGCAGTGCCTGAGAAACGACCGCCGCATCGCCCACATTCTCAACATGTCTGATTATTGGGTGTTCACCCTCCTCGATCCTCGCTACCAGGACAATGTAGAAAGCCTCATCACACCGTTGAACCGGGAGCGAAAAATGCGGGAGTACCAAGACACACTGGTCAATTCCATCATCTTCTCCATTCCAACTGAGAGAAGTGCTGCTAGTGCATTCCAAAGCAGCTCAGTGCGTCCAGGCAGTGGTGGAGGCTCTGCACAAAGAGGGAGCAGAAGCAGTGCCTCTGCCCAAGGCAAGACCAGTATGGCCCAACTGTGGCACAGTTTTCTGTGCCCCCCACAAAAGTCTACACCATCACAGACGGCTCCAGTCAGCAGGAGGCAACGGTTCCGTCAGATGGTGACAGACTACATGTCTTGCCCTCTTGCTGTACTCCCAGACGGCTCTTCCCCTTTCAAGTTTTGGGTCTCAAAGCTGGATACATGGCCAGAGCTAAGCCAGTATGCATTGGAGGTGCTGTCTTGCCCTGCGGCCAGTGTATTATCGGAACGTGTCTTTAGTGCTGCAGGTGGTGTACTAACTGACCGTCGCATGCGACTATCCTCCGATAACGTTGACCGGCTTACTTTCCTGAAAATGAACAAGGCCTGGATCTCGCAGGAATTTGCCACTCCTCCTCCTGATTAAATAATTAGGTATACGTTATCCAGGTCTCCTGTTGTGTTCATCTTTCTACCACCTGAACTTAAATTCCTGGGCTCCAACACCGCCAGTTGAGGCTCAGAAGTGCCGTCTGCACAGTCAAAACATACGACCCAGTGTTATTGGGTTTCAGTAACGTCAGCTGATCCCCAGCTGTGTAGCCGGCAATGTGTCATGCGACCGCCACGCTGACACAACAACTGAAATGTAAGGGAATCTGTCCCCCCCCCCCCCAAGGCGTTTGTTACTGAAAGAGCCACCTTGTGCAGCAGTAATGCTGCACAAGAAAAAGGTAGCTATTTTTGTTTAGCTCCTTGCACACGCAGAACTTAACACTTATAAAATGTGTCCCCTGCAACCGTAAAACCGTCCCGGAGGTGGGACTTTCCTTCGTAATGTGACGCAGCACAGCCGTCATTCCTACCCCCCCGGCGCCGCGCACCGGCTCCTCAGCGTTGTTTGATTCCGTCCCGGAGCCTGCGCTGTTATGTTATCCCGTGGCCAGGCACACTTAGCGCTGCCCGTCTTCTGGCATCATTTGGTGTCAGGATGGCTGCGCCTGTGCGGCCGCGCTGGCAGAGAGCCCGCCTCGCAGTGTCTTCTGATTTAATCCCACTGGGGGCCTGGGATCCATGGACATGCGCAGTGCATATCTGAACCTCCACCTCTCACTCATCTCCCTATGGCTTCTTCAGACTGTTCGGTGTCAGCTGGTCCCTAATAGCATGCCACGGCCGTGACACCGCACAGTCTTAAGAAGCCGTAGGGAGGGGAGTGAGAGGCGAGGATATGCACTGCGCATGTCCATGGATCCCAGGCCCCCAGTGGGATTAAATCAGAAGACACTGCGAGGCGGGCTCTCGGCCAGCGCGGCCGCACAGGCGCAGCCATCCTGACACCAAATGATGCCAGAAGACGGGCAGCGCTAAGTGTGCCTGGCCACGGGATAACATAACAGCGCAGGCTCCGGGACGGAATCAAACAACGCTGAGGAGCCGGTGCGCGGCGCCGGGGGGGTAGGAATGACGGCTGTGCTGCGTCACATTACGAAGGAAAGTCCCACCTCCGGGACGGTTTTACGGTTGCAGGGGACACATTTTATAAGTGTTTAGTTCTGTGTTTGCAAGGAGCATGATGAAAAGAGCCACCTTTTCCTTTTGCATCTTTTGTGCTGCACAAGCTGGCTCTTTCAGCTACAAACGCCTTGGGGGGGGGGTTAAAGGTTCCCTTTCGACTTTCTCAGGCTTCGGCCTACATTGTGTTCCTCTGCTTTTCCACCTGTCCCTGGGCTCCAACACCGCCAGTTGCCGTCCAGAAGTGCTGTACGCACAGTCAACAGTCGCTCCTCTGTTATTGGGGTTCAGTAACGTCAGCTGTTCCCCTGCTGTGTGTGTGGCAATCCCTCCTACCTCCTCCAACCTCCTCCAACCTCCTCCTCCTCCACCTGTCCCTGGGCTCCAACACCGCCAGTTGCCGTCCAGAAGTGCTGTACGCACAGTCAACAGTCCCTCCTCTGTTATTGGGGTTCAGTAACGTCAGCTGTTCCCCTGCTGTGTGTGTGGCAATCCCTCCTACCTCCTCCAACCTCCTCCTCCTCCACCTGTCCCTGGGCTCCAACACCACCAGTTGCCGTCCAGAAGTGCTGTACGCACAGTCAACAGTCCCTCCTCTGTTATTGGGGTTCAGTAACGTCAGCTGTTCCCCTGCTGTGTGTGTGGCAATCCCTCCTACCTCCTCCAACCTCCTCCTCCTCCACCTGTCCCTGGGCTCCAACACCGCCAGTTGCCGTCCAGAAGTGCTGTACGCACAGTCAACAGTCCCTCCTCTGTTATTGGGGTTCAGTAACGTCAGCTGTTCCCCTGCTGTGTGTGTGGCAATCCCTCCTACCTCCTCCAACCTCCTCCTCCTCCACCTGTCCCTGGGCTCCAACACCGCCAGTTGCCGTCCAGAAGTGCTGTACGCACAGTCAACAGTCCCTCCTCTGTTATTGGGGTTCAGTAACGTCAGCTGTTCCCCTGCTGTGTGTGTGGCAATCCCTCCTACCTCCTCCAACCTCCTCCTCCTCCACCTGTCCCTGGGCTCCAACACCGCCAGTTGCCGTCCAGAAGTGCTGTACGCACAGTCAACAGTCCCTCCTCTGTTATTGGGGTTCAGTAACGTCAGCTGTTCCCCTGCTGTGTGTGTGGCAATCCCTCCTACCTCCTCCAACCTCCTCCTCCTCCACCTGTCCCTGGGCTCCAACACCGCCAGTTGCCATCCAGAAGTGCTGTACGCACAGAGCCAAACACCTCGCCAATGTGTTAGTGGGGTTCAGCACCGCCAGCTGTTCCCCTGCTGTGTATACGGCAATGTGTACTGCGACCGCCACGCAGGCACAACAAGTTAAATTTAAGGGAACCTGTCCCCCCCCCCCCCAGGCGTTTGTTACTGAAGGAGCCACCTTGTGCAGCAGTAATGATGCAAAGGGAAAAAGTGCCTCTTTTCGTGGTGCTCCTTGCAGATGCTGAACCTAACACTTATGAAATGTGTCCCCTCACAGCGTTCAACCGTCCGGTAGGTGGAACTTTCCTTTGTCATGTGACGCAGCACAGCCGTCATTTTTACCCCCTTGGCGCCGTGCGCCGCCTCCTCAGCGTTGTTTGAATCTGTCCCGGAGCCTGCGCTGTTAGGTTACCCCTTGGCCATGCACACATTTCGCGCTGCCCATCTTCTGACATCATTTGCTGTCAGGCTGGCTGCGCCTGTGTGGGTGCGCTGTCCGAGATTCAGCCTCGCGGTGTCGTGTAACGTAATCCCACCGCGGGCCTGGGATCCGTGGCCATGCGCAGTGCATATCCTCGCCTCTCACTCCCCTCCCTACGGCTTCTAAAGACTGTTCGGTGTCAGCTGATCCCTAATAGCATGCCACGGCCGTGACACCGCACAGTCTGAAGAAGCCGTAGGGAGGGGAGTGAGAGGCGAGGATATGCACTGCGCATGGCCACGGATCCCAGGCCCGCGGTGGGATTACATTACACGACACCGCGAGGCTGAATCTCGGACAGCGCACCCACACAGGCGCAGCCAGCCTGACAGCAAATGATGTCAGAAGACGGGCAGCGCGAAATGTGTGCATGGCCAAGGGGTAACCTAACAGCGCAGGCTCCGGGACAGATTCAAACAACGCTGAGGAGGCGGCGCACGGCGCCAAGGGGGTAAAAATGACGGCTGTGCTGCGTCACATGACAAAGGAAAGTTCCACCTACCGGACGGTTGAACGCTGTGAGGGGACACATTTCATAAGTGTTAGGTTCAGCATCTGCAAGGACCATAATTAAAAGAGCTAAGTTTACCTTTTCCAGCATTAGTGCTGTACACGATGGCTCTTCCAGCTACAAACGCCTGGGGGGGGGGGTTAAAGGTTTCCTTTCAACTTGCTCCAGTGCAGGCTTCGGCCTACACTCTGCTCCCCCTGCTCCTCCTGCTGACCCTGGGCTCTAACACCGCCAGTTGGGGCCCAGATGTGCTAGCTGCACAGAGAAAAACAACTCGCCAATGTGTCAGTGGGGTTCAGCACTGCCAGCTGTTCCCCTGCTGTGCAGCCGGCAACGTGTCCTGCAACTGCCACGCAGGCACAACAGACCCAAAAGCTGCCGCCAGTGCAGGCTTCGGCCTACACTCTGCTCCATCTCCTCCTCCTGCTGACCCCGGGCTCCAACACCGCCAGTTGGGGCCCGGTACTGCTAGCTGCACAGAGAAAAACACCAGCCAATGTGTCAGTGGGGTTCAGCACCGCCAGCTGTTCCCCTGCTGTGCAGCCGGCAACGTGTCCTGCAACTGCCACGCAGGCACAACAGACCCAAAAGCTGCCGCCAGTGCAGGCTTCGGCCTACACTCTGCTCCATCTCCTCCTCCTGCTGACCCCGGGCTCCAACACCGCCAGTTGGGGCCCGGTACTGCTAGCTGCACAGAGAAAAACACCAGCCAATGTGTCAGTGGGGTTCAGCACCGCCAGCTGTTCCCCTGCTGTGCAGCCGGCATCATGTCCTGCAAAAGCCACGCAGACACAAGAACTGAAATTGAAGGGAACCTGTCCCCCCTCCCCCAGGCGTTTGTACGTTTTAAAGGCCACCTTGTACAGCGGTAATGCTGCATGTGTGCAAGGTGGCTCATAAACGTATTCTCCTCGCACATGTGGAACTGAAAACACGTCTAAAATGTGTCCTCTGTGTGACCATTTAACCGTCCCGGTGGTGTGACTTTCCTTTGTAATGACACGCTGCAACCCCCTTGGTAGCGCTGCCCGTCTTCTGGCATCATTGTTTGGCTGCCTGCGCCTCTGCGGCCGCCCTGACCCACACAACGCCCCTCGTTGTCTTATTTATTGGGACTGCGAGGGTGTGATTGATGGGCATGATCAGTGCATCAGTTCGCCTGTCCCTCATCTCCTTCCGCCTTCTGCGGACTGTGCGGCTTCATGGCCGTGGCATGCGATAAGGGATCAGATGACGCCGCACAGTCTGAAGCGGGTGTAAGGACCCGAGTGTGAGAGGCGAACATATGTGCTGCGCCAGGCCCTGAATCCCAGCCCCGCAGTGTTTTAACAATGTTAAGACACTGCGGGGCTGGGATTCATGGTCATCGCGAACCGCACCGGCCGACATTAAATGATGCCAGAACATGGGCAGCGCTAACAGCGCTAGGCCAGGGGATAACACGACAGCGCAGACTCCTGTACAGCAAATAACAACGCTCAGGAGGCTGCACCCAGCACCAAGGTGGGATTCTTGACATCTGTGCTGCGTCTCATTACAAAGGGAACTCGCGCCTCCAACACAGTTTGACTGTATAAAGGGCTAAATGTTATACGTGTTTCATTCAGCGTGTGCAAGGAGCGAAATTAAAAGAGCAACCTTTGACTTGTGCAGCACTACTGCTGCATAAGCTGTGGCTCTTCTACTTTGTAACCCCTGAGGGGGGGTTAAAGGTTACCTTTGAAATTGGTTCAATTAGGCTTCGGCCTACACTCTGCTCCCCCTGCAGAGCCCTGGGCTCCAACACCGCCAGTTGGGGCCCGGTACTGCTAGCTGCACAGAGAAAAACACCAGCCAATGTGTCAGTGGGGTTCAGCACCGCCAGCTGTTCCCCTGCTGTGCAGCCGGCAACGTGTCCTGCAACTGCCACGCAGGCACAACAGACCCAAAAGCTGCCGCCAGTGCAGGCTTCGGCCTACACTCTGCTCCATCTCCTCCTCCTGCTGACCCCGGGCTCCAACACCGCCAGTTGGGGCCCGGTACTGCTAGCTGCACAGAGAAAAACACCAGCCAATGTGTCAGTGGGGTTCAGCACCGCCAGCTGTTCCCCTGCTGTGCAGCCGGCATCGTGTCCTGCAAAAGCCACGCAGACACAAGAACTGAAATTGAAGGGAACCTGTCCCCCCTCCCCCAGGCGTTTGTACGTTTTAAAGGCCACCTTGTACAGCGGTAATGCTGCATGTGTGCAAGGTGGCTCATAAACGTATTCTCCTCGCACATGTGGAACTGAAAACACGTCTAAAATGTGTCCTCTGTGTGACCATTTAACCGTCCCGGTGGTGTGACTTTCCTTTGTAATGACACGCTGCAACCCCCTTGGTAGCGCTGCCCGTCTTCTGGCATCATTGTTTGGCTGCCTGCGCCTCTGCGGCCGCCCTGACCCACACAACGCCCCTCGTTGTCTTATTTATTGGGACTGCGAGGGTGTGATTGATGGGCATGATCAGTGCATCAGTTCGCCTGTCCCTCATCTCCTTCCGCCTTCTGCGGACTGTGCGGCTTCATGGCCGTGGCATGCGATAAGGGATCAGATGACGCCGCACAGTCTGAAGCGGGTGTAAGGACCCGAGTGTGAGAGGCGAACATATGTGCTGCGCCAGGCCCTGAATCCCAGCCCCGCAGTGTTTTAACAATGTTAAGACACTGCGGGGCTGGGATTCATGGTCATCGCGAACCGCACCGGCCGACATTAAATGATGCCAGAACATGGGCAGCGCTAACAGCGCTAGGCCAGGGGATAACACGACAGCGCAGACTCCTGTACAGCAAATAACAACGCTCAGGAGGCTGCACCCAGCACCAAGGTGGGATTCTTGACATCTGTGCTGCGTCTCATTACAAAGGGAACTCGCGCCTCCAACACAGTTTGACTGTATAAAGGGCTAAATGTTATACGTGTTTCATTCAGCGTGTGCAAGGAGCGAAATTAAAAGAGCAACCTTTGACTTGTGCAGCACTACTGCTGCATAAGCTGTGGCTCTTCTACTTTGTAACCCCTGAGGGGGGGTTAAAGGTTACCTTTGAAATTGGTTCAATTAGGCTTCGGCCTACACTCTGCTCCCCCTGCAGAGCCCTGGGCTCCAACACCGCCAGTTGGGGCCCGGTACTGCTAGCTGCACAGAGAAAAACACCAGCCAATGTGTCAGTGGGGTTCAGCACCGCCAGCTGTTCCCCTGCTGTGCAGCCGGCAACGTGTCCTGCAACTGCCACGCAGGCACAACAGACCCAAAAGCTGCCGCCAGTGCAGGCTTCGGCCTACACTCTGCTCCATCTCCTCCTCCTGCTGACCCCGGGCTCCAACACCGCCAGTTGGGGCCCGGTACTGCTAGCTGCACAGAGAAAAACACCAGCCAATGTGTCAGTGGGGTTCAGCACCGCCAGCTGTTCCCCTGCTGTGCAGCCGGCATCGTGTCCTGCAAAAGCCACGCAGACACAAGAACTGAAATTGAAGGGAACCTGTCCCCCCTCCCCCAGGCGTTTGTACGTTTTAAAGGCCACCTTGTACAGCGGTAATGCTGCATGTGTGCAAGGTGGCTCATAAACGTATTCTCCTCGCACATGTGGAACTGAAAACACGTCTAAAATGTGTCCTCTGTGTGACCATTTAACCGTCCCGGTGGTGTGACTTTCCTTTGTAATGACACGCTGCAACCCCCTTGGTAGCGCTGCCCGTCTTCTGGCATCATTGTTTGGCTGCCTGCGCCTCTGCGGCCGCCCTGACCCACACAACGCCCCTCGTTGTCTTATTTATTGGGACTGCGAGGGTGTGATTGATGGGCATGATCAGTGCATCAGTTCGCCTGTCCCTCATCTCCTTCCGCCTTCTGCGGACTGTGCGGCTTCATGGCCGTGGCATGCGATAAGGGATCAGATGACGCCGCACAGTCTGAAGCGGGTGTAAGGACCCGAGTGTGAGAGGCGAACATATGTGCTGCGCCAGGCCCTGAATCCCAGCCCCGCAGTGTTTTAACAATGTTAAGACACTGCGGGGCTGGGATTCATGGTCATCGCGAACCGCACCGGCCGACATTAAATGATGCCAGAACATGGGCAGCGCTAACAGCGCTAGGCCAGGGGATAACACGACAGCGCAGACTCCTGTACAGCAAATAACAACGCTCAGGAGGCTGCACCCAGCACCAAGGTGGGATTCTTGACATCTGTGCTGCGTCTCATTACAAAGGGAACTCGCGCCTCCAACACAGTTTGACTGTATAAAGGGCTAAATGTTATACGTGTTTCATTCAGCATGTGCAAGGAGCGAAATTAAAAGAGCAACCTTTGACTTGTGCAGCACTACTGCTGCATAAGCTGTGGCTCTTCTACTTTGTAACCCCTGAGGGGGGTTAAAGGTTACCTTTGAAATTGGTTCAATTAGGCTTCGGCCTACACTCTGCTCCCCCTGCAGAGCCCTGGGCTCCAACACCGCCAGTTGGGGCCCGGTACTGCTAGCTGCACAGAGAAAAACACCAGCCAATGTGTCAGTGGGGTTCAGCACCGCCAGCTGTTCCCCTGCTGTGCAGCCGGCAACGTGTCCTGCAACTGCCACGCAGGCACAACAGACCCAAAAGCTGCCGCCAGTGCAGGCTTCGGCCTACACTCTGCTCCATCTCCTCCTCCTGCTGACCCCGGGCTCCAACACCACCAGTTGGGGCCCGGTACTGCTAGCTGCACAGAGAAAAACACCAGCCAATGTGTCAGTGGGGTTCAGCACCGCCAGCTGTTCCCCTGCTGTGCAGCCGGCATCGTGTCCTGCAAAAGCCACGCAGACACAAGAACTGAAATTGAAGGGAACCTGTCCCCCCTCCCCCAGGCGTTTGTACGTTTTAAAGGCCACCTTGTACAGCGGTAATGCTGCATGTGTGCAAGGTGGCTCATAAACGTATTCTCCTCGCACATGTGGAACTGAAAACACGTCTAAAATGTGTCCTCTGTGTGACCATTTAACCGTCCCGGTGGTGTGACTTTCCTTTGTAATGACACGCTGCAACCCCCTTGGTAGCGCTGCCCGTCTTCTGGCATCATTGTTTGGCTGCCTGCGCCTCTGCGGCCGCCCTGACCCACACAACACCCCTCGTTGTCTTATTTATTGGGACTGCGAGGGTGTGATTGATGGGCATGATCAGTGCATCAGTTCGCCTGTCCCTCATCTCCTTCCGCCTTCTGCGGACTGTGCGGCTTCATGGCCGTGGCATGCGATAAGGGATCAGATGACGCCGCACAGTCTGAAGCGGGTGTAAGGACCCGAGTGTGAGAGGCGAACATATGTGCTGCGCCAGGCCCTGAATCCCAGCCCCGCAGTGTTTTAACAATGTTAAGACACTGCGGGGCTGGGATTCATGGTCATCGCGAACCGCACCGGCCAACATTAAATGATGCCAGAACATGGGCAGCGCTAACAGCGCTAGGCCAGGGGATAACACGACAGCGCAGACTCCTGTACAGCAAATAACAACGCTCAGGAGGCTGCACCCAGCACCAAGGTGGGATTCTTGACATCTGTGCTGCGTCTCATTACAAAGGGAACTCGCGCCTCCAACACAGTTTGACTGTATAAAGGGTTAAATGTTATACGTGTTTCATTCAGCGTGTGCAAGGAGCGAAATTAAAAGAGCAACCTTTGACTTGTGCAGCACTACTGCTGCATAAGCTGTGGCTCTTCTACTTTGTAACCCCTGAGGGGGGGTTAAAGGTTACCTTTGAAATTGGTTCAATTAGGCTTCGGCCTACACTCTGCTCCCCCTGCAGAGCCCTGGGCTCCAACACCGCCAGTTGGGGCCCGGTACTGCTAGCTGCACAGAGAAAAACACCAGCCAATGTGTCAGTGGGGTTCAGCACCGCCAGCTGTTCCCCTGCTGTGCAGCCGGCAACGTGTCCTGCAACTGCCACGCAGGCACAACAGACCCAAAAGCTGCCGCCAGTGCAGGCTTCGGCCTACACTCTGCTCCATCTCCTCCTCCTGCTGACCCCGGGCTCCAACACCGCCAGTTGGGGCCCGGTACTGCTAGCTGCACAGAGAAAAACACCAGCCAATGTGTCAGTGGGGTTCAGCACCGCCAGCTGTTCCCCTGCTGTGCAGCCGGCATCGTGTCCTGCAAAAGCCACGCAGACACTTGCTCTTGTACCTTCTGCTCCCCATCCTGGTTCCAGTACCGTCAGCTGGTTCCGGGCAGAGCCTTTGGCTTAGGTGCCTCCCTCTGGGTATCTGAGTTCCACCAACGTCAGGTGGTCCTTGGTAGTGCTTTCAGGCACGGGTACCTCCTGCTTAGTAACCGGGTTCCAGTAACGTCAGCTGGTCCTCGGTAGTTCCATTGGCTCTTGGACCTTCGGCTACCCATCCGGGTTCCAGCACCGTCAGCTGGTTCTCGGCACTGTCTTTTGCTCTTGTACCTTCTGCTCCCCATCCTGGTTCCAGTACCGTCAGCTGGTTCCGGGCAGAGCCTTTGGCTTAGGTGCCTCCCTCTGGATATCCGAGTTCCACCAACGTCAGGTGGTCCTTGGTAGTGCTTTCAGGCACGGGTACCTCCTGCTTAGTAACCGGGTTCCAGTAACGTCAGCTGGTCCTCGGTAGTTCCATTGGCTCTTGGACCTTCGGGTAGCCATCCGAGTTCCAGTTCCATCAGCAGGTTCTCGGCATTTTCTCAGCCTTCTTGTACCTTCTGCTACATTTCCAAGTTCAAGAGACTAAACACGATGACCCGGAAGAACACCCCTAAGATGACGACGACACCAGAGACGACAACCACCGTGATGACGACGACCCTGGAGACGATGACCCTGAAGACCACCGTGATGACGACGACCCCGGAGACAACGACCCTGAAGACCACCCCGATGACGACGACCCCGGAGACGACGACCCTGGAGACGACGACGACCTGGAAGACCGAGAAGCAGAAGAATAAGAGGCTGCAGAACAAAGAGCAGAAGAACATTAAGCATAACACTAAATATCAGAGCAAAAAATATTATCTAAATTATAAGCAGAAGAAGACTAAGCAGTGTATGGGGGTGAGTACGTTCCTCCTCGTGGTGCCCCTGGATAAAGCCTGATGCTGCAGGCCAAACTGAACGCGGACAAATGTAACTGTTTTGTGACAGGCAGAACGGAAGGTGTAATCTTCAAACTTTTATAGATAACAACTACGGGAATGCCTGTCACAAATAAGAATATGATGAAGAAGTAGAATATGATGAAGATAATAGTAAAATAAAAAGAATATGAACAATGTAACCCAAAAAATAATAGGTAGAAGATGAAGAAGAAGATGAATAAGGTGAAGAAGTTGATGTCAAAGAAGCTGATGATGAGGATAATGAAGAAGAAAGCGTGGGAGAAGTAAAAAAGAAGGTGAAGGGCGTTGAAGTAGTGAAACATCAATATCTGACATTAAAAAAAAAAAAATTAACATAGTCAAATTCTTTCTAACGCCGAACGTCATAAAAAAAAAAAAAAAATCCTGCTATTCTATTACATTGGGCTAAACCTCTGTGCCTTTAATGTCTCCGCCACGTCCCCCAATACATCCTACATTATTCTTAGTTGTTTTCCTTCATGTAGAATGAACCTACAAGTTTATAAAGGGTTTATTTTAATTCCGATATTTTCGTCCCATTGACTTGCATTGGGATCGGGTATCGGTATCGGATTGGATCCGATATTTTGACGGTATCGGCCGATACTTTCCGATACCGATACTTTCCGATATCGGAAAGTATCGCTCAACACTACTAACGACGCGCTGCTTTTACATTTTGCACTTTCAGAAGAGGAGGCAAAAGAGCTAGAGGCTGAGTCAGCAAGGAAAGCCAAAAATTGTTCTTGCTGCTCCGGCTTTAAAAGCGGTTTTCAAACTCCCAGAAAAGGGAGCGTTCGAGGCCTTGTGTAGCCAGACGACGAACCTGGCTCAACAACTCGAGACTTAGGTGCTGTACTGCTTTTACCACGACCACCTGATGCTCCACCACCACTACCATCATTACCAGCTGACAATGACCGCCCACGGCCACAACCTCTTCCACCTGACTTCCTCATTGTTTGCAAAACGTAACCAAAGTAACGGTATTTGTTACTGTAAAACAACTTATAAGGTGAACTCAAACTTCTGTAGGATTTATATACACCTTTATAGGTGGCTGACACTGAAATGAAAACCAGGCCCAATGTTACACACTAGATTTTCTGTGCCCCAATAATTTGAGACAGATGGCACACACACGACCGGCACTCAAGCAGAAATGCCAATCTTAATCTCCCACTATTTATTTATTTTTTTCAGGGAGAATAAAGAAAAAAAAATGGCCCAGTATTACACACTAGGTTTTCTGTGGCACACTATGAGAGACAGATGCCACACACTGCAATGGCACAGAGGCAGACTTGCCAATCTTTATCTCCCACTATTTATTTATTTTTATTCAGGGAGAATTTACAAAAAAAAAGGCCCAGTATTACACACTGGTTTTCTGTGGCACACGATGAGAGACAGATGCCACACACAGCAATGGCACAGAGGCAGACTTGCCAATCTTTATCTCCCACTATTTATTTATTTTTTTTCAGGTAGAATTTACAAAAAAAAAATGGCCTAGTATTACACACTGGTTTTCTGTGGCACACTATGAGAGACAGATGCCACACACAGCAATGGCACAGAGGCAGACTTGCCAATCTTTATCTCCCACTATTTATTTTTTTTCAGGTAGAATTTACAAAAAAAAAAATAATGGCCCAGTATTACACACTGGTTTTCTGTGGCACACAATGAGAGACAGATGCCACACACAGCAATGGCACAGAGGCAGACTTGCCAATCTTTATATCCCACTATTTATTTTTTTTTTTCAGGTAGAATTTACAAAAAAAAAAAAAAAGGCCTAGTATTACACACTGGTTATCTGTGGCACACTATGAGAGACAGATGCCACACACAGCAATGGCACAGAGGCAGACTTGCCAATCTTTATCTCCCACTATTTATTTTTTTCATGTAGAATTTACAAAAAAAAAATAATGGCCCAGTATTACACACTGGTTTTCTGTGGCACACAATGAGAGACAGATGCCACACACAGCAATGGCACAGAGGCAGACTTGCCAATCTTTATCTCCCACTATTTATTTATTTTTTTCAGGGAGAATTTACAAAAAAAAATGGCCCAGTATTACACACTGGTTTTCTGTGGCACACAATGAGAGACATATGCCACACACAGCAATGGCACAGAGGCAGACTTGCCAATCTTTATCTCCCACTATTTATTTTTTTTTCAGGGAGAATTTACAAAAAAAAAAAAATGGCCCAGTATTACACACTAGGTTTTCTGTGGCACACAATGAGAGACAGATGCCACACACAGCAATGGCACAGAGGCAGACTTGCCAATCTTTATATCCCACTATTTATTTATTTTTTTTCAGGGAGAATTTTCAAAAAAAAAAATGGCCCAGTATTACACACTGGTTTTCTGTGGCACACAATGAGAGACAGATGCCACACACAGCAATGGCACAGAGGCAGACTTGCCAATCTTTATCTCCCACTATTTATTTATTTTTATTCAGGGAGAATTTACAAAAAAAAAAGGCCCAGTATTACACACTGGTTTTCTGTGGCACACGATGAGAGACAGATGCCACACACAGCAATGGCACAGAGGCAGACTTGCCAATCTTTATCTCCCACTATTTATTTATTTTTTTTCAGGTAGAATTTACAAAAAAAAAAATGGCCTAGTATTACACACTGGTTTTCTGTGGCACACTATGAGAGACAGATGCCACACACAGCAATGGCACAGAGGCAGACTTGCCAATCTTTATCTCCCACTATTTATTTTTTTTCAGGTAGAATTTACAAAAAAAAAAATAATGGCCCAGTATTACACACTGGTTTTCTGTGGCACACAATGAGAGACAGATGCCACACACAGCAATGGCACAGAGGCAGACTTGCCAATCTTTATATCCCACTATTTATTTTTTTTTTTTCAGGTAGAATTTACAAAAAAAAAAAAAAAAAGGCCTAGTATTACACACTGGTTTTCTGTGGCACACTATGAGAGACAGATGCCACACACAGCAATGGCACAGAGGCAGACTTACCAATCTTTATCTCCCACTATTTATTTTTTTTCAGGTAGAATCTACAAAAAAAAAAATAATGGCCCAGTATTACACACTGGTTTTCTATGACACACAATGAGAGACTTATGCCACACACAGCAATGGCACAGAGGCAGACTTGCCAATCTTTATCTCCCACTATTTATTTATTTTTTTTCAGGGAGAATTTACAAAAATAAAAAAATGGCCCGGTATTACAAACTGGTTTTCTGTGGCACACAATGAGAGACAGATGCCACACACAGCAATGGCACAGAGGCAGACTTGCCAATCTTTATCTCCCACTATTTATTTTTTTTTTTCAGGGAGAATTTACAAACAAAAAATGGCCCAGTATTACACACTGGTTTTCTGTGGCACACAATGAGAGACAGATGCCACACACAGCAATGGCACAGAGGCAGACTTGCCAATCTTTATCTCCCACTATTTATTTTTTTTTTTTCAGGGAGAATTTACAAAAAGAAAAAGGCCCAGTATTACACACTGGTTTTCTGTGGCACACAATGAGAGACAGATGCCACACACAGCAATGGCACAGAGGCAGACTTGCCAATCTTTATCTCCCAATATTTATTTTTTTTTTTTCAGGTAGAATTTACAAAAAAAAAATGGCCCAGTATTACACACTGGTTTTCTCTGGCACACTATGAGAGACAGATGCCACACACAGCAATGGCACAGAGGCAGACTTGCCAATCTTTATCTCCCACTATTTATTTTTTTTCAGGTAAAATTTACAAAAAAAAAATAATGGCCCAGTATTACACACTGGTTTTCTGTGGCACACAATGAGAGACAGATGCCACACACAGCAATGGCACAGAGGCAGACTTGCCAATCTTTATCTCCCAATATTTATTTATTTTTTTTCAGGTAGAATTTACAAAACAAAAAATGGCCTAGTATTACACACTGGTTTTCTCTGGCACACTATGAGAGACAGATGCCACACACAGCAATGGCACAGAGGCAGACTTGCCAATCTTTATCTCCCACTATTTATTTTTTTTCAGGTAAAATTTACAAAAAAAAAATAATGGCCCAGTATTACACACTGGTTTTCTGTGGCACACAATGAGAGACAGATGCCACACACAGCAATGGCACAGAGGCAGACTTGTCAATCTTTATCTCCCACTATTTATTTTTTTTTTTTCAGGGAGAATTTACAAAAAAAAAGGCCCAGTATTACACACTGGTTTTCTGTGGCACACAATGAGAGACATATGCCACACACAGCAATGGCACAGAGGCAGACTTGCCAATCTTTATCTCCCACTATTTATTTTTTTTTTTCAGGTAGAATTTAGAAAAAAAAAATGGCCCAGTATTACACACTGGTTTTCTGTGGCACACAATGAGAGACAGATGCCACACACAGCAATGGCACAGAGGCAGACTTGCCAATCTTTATCTCCCACTATTTTATTTTTTTTTCAGGGAGAATTATAAAAAAAATAAAGGCCCAGTATTACACACTAGGTTTTCTGTGGCACACAATGAGAGACAGATGCCACACACAGCAATGGCACAGAGGCAGACTTGCCAATCTTTATCTCCCACTATTTATTTTTTTTTTTTTCAGGGATAATTTACAAAAAAAAAATGGCCCAGGATTACACACTGGTTTTCTGTGGCACACAATGAGAGACAGATGCCACACACAGCAATGGCACAGAGGCAGACTTGCCAATCTTTATCTCCCACTATTTTTTTTTTTTTTCAGGGAGATTTTACAAAAAAAAAAATGGCCCAGTATTACACACTGGTTTTCTGTGGCACACAATGAGAGACAGATGCCACACACAGCAATGGTGCAGAGGCAGACTTGCCAATCTTTATCTCCCACTATTTTTTTTTTTTTTTTTCAGGGAGAATTTACAAAAAAAAAATGGCCCAGTATTACACACTGGTTTTCTGTGGCACACAATGAGAGACAGATGCCACACACAGCAATGGCACAGAGGCAGACTTGCCAATCTTTATCTCCCACTATTTTTTTTTTCAGGGAGAATTTACAAAAAAAAAAAATGGCCCAGTATTACACACTGGTTTTCTGTGGCACACTATGAGAGACAGATGCCACACACAGCAATGGTACAGAGGCAGACTTGCCAATCTTTATCTCCCACTATTTTTTTTTTTTCAGGGAGAATTTACAAAAAAAAATAAATGGCCCAGTATTACACACTGGTTTTCTGTGGCACACTATGAGAGACAGATGTCACACACAGCAATGGCACAGAGGCAGAACTTGCCAATCTTTACCTCCCACTATTTATTTATTTTTTTTCAGGGAGAATTTACCCCCCAAAAAAAATGGCCCAGTATTACACACTGGTTTTCTGTGGCACACTATGAGAGACAGATGCCACACACAGCAATGGCACAGAGGCAGACTTGTCAATCTTTATCTCCCACTATTTATTTTTTTTTTTTCAGGGAGAATTTACAAAAAAAAAGGCCCAGTATTACACACTGGTTTTCTGTGGCACACAATGAGAGACATATGCCACACACAGCAATGGCACAGAGGCAGACTTGCCAATCTTTATCTCCCACTATTTATTTTTTTTTTTCAGGTAGAATTTAGAAAAAAAAAATGGCCCAGTATTACACACTGGTTTTCTGTGGCACACAATGAGAGACAGATGCCACACACAGCAATGGCACAGAGGCAGACTTGCCAATCTTTATCTCCCACTATTTTATTTTTTTTTCAGGGAGAATTATAAAAAAAATAAAGGCCCAGTATTACACACTAGGTTTTCTGTGGCACACAATGAGAGACAGATGCCACACACAGCAATGGCACAGAGGCAGACTTGCCAATCTTTATCTCCCACTATTTATTTTTTTTTTTTTCAGGGATAATTTACAAAAAAAAAATGGCCCAGGATTACACACTGGTTTTCTGTGGCACACAATGAGAGACAGATGCCACACACAGCAATGGCACAGAGGCAGACTTGCCAATCTTTATCTCCCACTATTTTTTTTTTTTTTCAGGGAGATTTTACAAAAAAAAAAATGGCCCAGTATTACACACTGGTTTTCTGTGGCACACAATGAGAGACAGATGCCACACACAGCAATGGTGCAGAGGCAGACTTGCCAATCTTTATCTCCCACTATTTATTTTTTTTTTTTTCAGGGAGAATTTACAAAAAAAAAATGGCCCAGTATTACACACTGGTTTTCTGTGGCACACAATGAGAGACAGATGCCACACACAGCAATGGCACAGAGGCAGACTTGCCAATCTTTATCTCCCACTATTTTTTTTTTCAGGGAGAATTTACAAAAAAAAAAAATGGCCCAGTATTACACACTGGTTTTCTGTGGCACACTATGAGAGACAGATGCCACACACAGCAATGGTACAGAGGCAGACTTGCCAATCTTTATCTCCCACTATTTTTTTTTTTCAGGGAGAATTTACAAAAAAAAATAAATGGCCCAGTATTACACACTGGTTTTCTGTGGCACACTATGAGAGACAGATGTCACACACAGCAATGGCACAGAGGCAGAACTTGCCAATCTTTACCTCCCACTATTTATTTATTTTTTTTCAGGGAGAATTTACCCCCCCAAAAAAATGGCCCAGTATTACACACTGGTTTTCTGTGGCACACTATGAGAGACAGATGCCACACACAGCATTGGCACAGAGGCAGACTTGCCAATCTTTATCTCCCACTATTTATTTATTTTTTATTTTTTCAGGGAGAATTTACAAAAAAAAAAAAATGGCCCAGTATTACACACTAGGTTTTCTGTGGCACACAATGAGAGACAGATGCCACACACAACACTGGCACAGAGGCAGACTTGCCAATCTTTATCTCCCTGCAGTAATCTCAGAAAAGTATGGCAGGCAGCTATAAAAAGGACTGCTGCACACAAAAGTTTGGACAAACAAACATGATAGCTGTGCAGAAAGGAAGGAACAACAGGATTTGTGCTTTGAAAAAAGCAGTTGGTTTGCACAGCGGCGTACACACACAGCAACGCAGCTATCAGGGAGCCTTCTAGGGCAGCCCAATGAGCTACAGCGCTGAGGAAAAAAAAATGTAAATTCCACTGTCCCTGCAAACAAAAGGTGGTGTTGGACAGTGGAAATCGCTACAGCACAAGCGGTTTGGGGGTGAATGTACCCTGCCTAACACTGTCCCTGCTTCTGACGAAGCGGCCAGCAACCTCTCCCTACGCTCAGATTAGCAGCAGTAAGATGGCGGTCGGCGGGAACGCCCCTTTATAGCCCCTGTGACGCCGCAGAAAGCAACCCAATCACTGCAATGCCCTTCTCTAAGATGGTGGGGACTGAGATCTATGTCATCACGCTGCCCACACTCTGCGTCCACCTTCATTGGCTGAGAAATGGCGCTTTTAGCGTCATTGAAACGCGACTTTGGCGCGAAAGTCGCGTACCGCATGGCCGACCCCACACAGGGATCGGGTCGGGTTTCATGAGACGCCGACTTTGCCAAAAGTCGGCGACTTATGAAAATGAACGATCCGTTTCGCTCAACCCTACTCTCAACCAAGATAAATGCATTCACTGGGAAATGTCATTTTAACCTTTTACAAGCTTATTTGGCCATATGGTGTGTGACACATTATCAGACATATCCTGTTTCATTTATAATGGAGGGATTCTGAAAGTAACAAAGTTCCCAGTATTCATTTGGTACTCCCATACTGTTTGCTTATGTATTGAATGCAATGATTCACTGTTATAATTCGGTGGTGTAGATGAGTCTGGCCCAATCAAGCCCTTGTTCATTTTTATAAGAGTCAGCCTGTCAGCATGTTCAATTGACAGGCGGATGCACTTATCAGTTATAATTCCACCAGCGGCACTAAAAACCTGCTCTGACAAAACGCTAGCGGCAGGGCAAGCCAGGACCTCCAAGGCATAGAGAGCCAGTGCATGCCACATGTCCAGCTTGGCTACCCAATACTTATAAGGCACAGAGGACGTTGGCACGGTCAGCAAGGTACTTTCTCATCATTTTCCAAAACTTTGCACTCCTTGTGATAGTACCCCATGCCTCAGGGCCACTGCGATGGGAGGGTCTGAGAAAACTCTCCCAGAACTTTGCCAGTGTTCCCCTGCCTCTGCTGGATCGGAGTTGTGTCTCTCTTGCCTGTACTTCTTGGTTGTCCAATGAACTGTGACCTCTGCCGCCAGCGTTTTCAGATGGGAATTTTTTTAATAATTCCGCAACAAGGGCCCTCTGGTACTGCACCATTTTAGTTCCGCTGTCTGCCTCTGGAAGAAGAGATTGAAAGTTCTCCTTGTAGCGTGGGTCAAAATTTTGATAATACGAGAGTCATGGGAAAGGCAGCAAAACATAAAGTGAGCCATGCGTGCCAGACTGCTAACAGGCAAGACTTCCGTGTCCTCACCAAGAGGACGACTGACCATGCTCTCCTTCTCCTCCCTGTCCTCAGGCCATCCACGCTGGACACATGGTATGACAGTTGTGCTTGTAGTACTGACTATTGCGCATGAATGTAGTTCCTGTTCTTTCTCCTCCTCCTCTTCCTCATTGTCAGCCAATCATTGGGATGACATGAGGCTGGGCTGTGTGCAATCATTCTGTATGGTTCCTTGCTCCATCTCATCATGCTCTGCCTGTAATGTATCCTCATTGATTGGGAACAGAGAGTGTTTCAGAACACAGAGAAGTGGGATGTTGATGCTAATTATGGCATCATTGCCGCTCACCATCTTGGTAGATTCCTAAAAGTTTTGTAGGATGGTACATATGTCTGACATCCATGAGGTCTTATGTATGGAGTATGAACTGAATACCGACAGCCTTGTTGATGCTGATAGTCAACAACTGTCCTCTTCTGCTCACAAATCCTTTCCAACATCTGCAGTGTAGAGTTCCAACGCGTGGGGACATCACACAACAGTTGGTGAGCCGGAAGCTGCAAATGCTGCTGAAGCACGGCAAGGGCGGCGGAAACTGTAGCTGACTTTCTAAAATCGTCACACAGGCGACAAACTTTGACAAGCAGATCCAGCAGCTCCAGGTATCTTTTGAGAAACCATTGAACAATGACACATGGGCCACGAATGGTAGGTGTGTGAGCTCGCCTCACCTCAGAGTCACCACCAGTTTCCGGCCATTGTCACACATGACCAAGCCTGGCTGTAGGTTCAGCAGTGTCAGCCACAGATCTGCCTGCTCTTTCAGAGCTGTAAACAACTCTTCAGCATTGTGTGGTTTGTCACCTAAGCATATTAGCTTCAGCACAGCCTTTTGCCGCTTGGCTGAGGCAGTACTGCAATGCTTCCAGCTTGTGACTGATGTTGTCATTTCGGAGATGGAGGATGAAGAGGAGTAGGAGGAGGTCCAGGAGCTGTAGACAGTGGGGGCAACCCTGATTGACGTAGGGCACGCAATCCTCGGCATTGGGAGGATGTGTTCAATTCCAAGATCCGACTCGGTCCCAGCTTCCACTATGTTAACCCAGTGTGCCGTCAGCGAGATGTACCATACCAGCCCAAAAGCACTTGCCCATGTGTCTGTGATTAGGTGGACTTTCCCAGTAACAGCATTGTTGAGGACACGGCTAATGTTGTGGGACATGTGCTTGTGTAATGTGAGGACGGCACAAAGGGACAAATAGTGGCGGCTGGGGACAGAGTACCTTGGGACTGCCGCTGCCATCAGGTTGCGGAAAGCTTCCATCCCCACGAGCCTAAAACGCAACATTTTGATAGCAAGCAGATGAGAAATGTGTGAATTTAGTAGTGTGGTCTGTGGGGCGTTGGCAGCGTATTTCCACTTGTGTTCCAAAGACTGGGGTATGGACAACTGAACGCTGCACTGGGGTAAGGACATGGGCGTGCTTTATGATGGTGCTAGTTGAGTGTGTGCAACGACTGGTGCAGGGCAGGAGGCATCTGCGCAGGCATCATGCTCAGGGGATTGGCTTCCATGCACAACAACAGAAGAAGCAGTGGTGTCACCCACAGACGCTGTTCCTGGACCCTGAGGTTCGGCCCACAGAGTCGGGTGCTTTGCTGCCATGTGTCTGATCATGCTGGTGGTGGTGAGGCTGGTAGTTTTGCTGTCCTTGCTGATGAGTGTATGGCAGGTGGTGCAAATGGCCTGTTTGGGTTTATCAGCAGAGTCTTTAAAAAACAACCAGACTCGAGAAGACCTAATACTTGTGCTGGCAACTTCTGTTGTGTTTGTGTTACGGGGAATGGTTGCACATCTTCTGTCTGTTGCCAACACAATGCTTCTTCCTGCCTGTTGCGGTGCTACGCCTCCCTATCCCAGTGTGCTGCTGTCCTCGTTCTGCATGTCCTCCTGCCAGGTTGGGTCAGTTACTATATCATCCACCACCTCTTCTTCCACTTCAGCACCCTGGTCCTCCTCTTGACTTTCGGGCAATTGTGTCTCATCATCGTCCACCTTTTGTGACACGCTTCCACCGTCGCCTTCATATGAACATGGCTGCTCAAATATTTGGGCATCGCTACATGGGATCTCCTCTTGCCTCGCTTCAAGTGCACTGGAAGAGAGACCCGAATCTCTAATTGGAAAAGTGAACAACTCTTCGGCGTGTCCATCAGTTGTCTCAGGGAACTCGGCATTGTGGGAGGAAGGAGGATCAGGGTGAGGAATATGTGGTCCACAATCACGGCTACTCAGACTTGACCATGTGGTAGGCAGTTTGGTGGTGGTGGTGGCAAAGTGACTGGAAACATTATCCGTTCAATAGTGGTGTGCTGCTGCGGTTCTCTAGTAATTGTGACAGGAAGGTTGAGTGAGAAGATGTGGGTGTTTGTTGTGGCCCAATTTTAGCTTGCCCACCTCCTCGGCCTCGCCCTCTGCATGCGCCATCACCATCAGGTCCACTTCCCCATCCCTTGGCACGCGCCTTGCCCATTTTAAATAGACTACAATATTTTGCACATTCACTACAAATGCCTGACTTTGGAGTGAACGTATACAGTATATGATCCGTGTGTGGGAAAACCACAGTTTAAAATATCTGGCCTGTAGGTAACACCTTTTTTTTTTTTTTTTTTTTAGCAAACTGCTGTCAATAACTAGATGTGAGGTAACTCTTGTGTCCAAATCCGTTATGAGTGTCTATGTTCTCCAGATAGACTTTTTTCTGCTTTTCAAGTATTTTTGCTTTGAGGCATCGCAGTTCTCCCATGGGATCAATCTAGTTTTTCTTGACCTCCCCTTTTCTCATTGATGGCTTTGTTGTAAGGGTGGAGATATGCGCAGCACCATGAGCTTGGCGGAACACATTGAATTGCTTATTTCCTATGACTGCCTTTACACCAGTGAAGTGTGTGCGATCCCTGCACAGCCCAAATATCTTGGCTATATATAAAAAAAACTTGATTATAGTGATAATCTGTATCTGATAGTAGGCAGGATCTGATAGTAGGCAGGATTTTTGTAGAAATTTCATATAATATTCTTCTTTCACAAATTAAATCTGTGGTTAATACTGTATAATGAATGAGGAATAAACACTTTTTTATCATTTTAATACACATTTTATAAATAAAAAATATTTTTAACTTATTTTTATTATAGTTATTCAATGTTTTTATTAAATTTATTTGGAATTAATAAAAATAAATAACACATTCTTTAATAATATATATATTTCATAGAGAAAAGTAGAACGGCACTAGGTTACACATGCAGTTTTCTGTGGCTGCAGCAGCCAAAGTTCCCTGTACACTATCAGATGGTATCTTGCACTGGCTTTGTGGTGCTCAACATTGATTAGCAGTCCAAGAGCAACATATACAAGGAAAGAAAAAAATGTGGCACTCACCAGCTTGTGCTGCGATAAAAAAGTCCTTTATTGCGCCATAGTGTGGACTGATGACATAATAACAGCTGCAGGTATATGCGAGGGTGAAAGGTGACCGAGGACGATGGCCGTTTCGTGCACCTGGACCCGTTGAAGCGCAGTCCACGTGAAACGGCCATCATCCTCGGTCACTTTGCACCCTCGCATATACCTGTAGCTGTTATTATGATGTCCTCAGTCCACGCTATGGCGCAAAAAAGGACTTTTTTTATCGCAGCACAAGCTGGTGAGTGCCACATTTTCTTCTTTCTTTGTATATATATATATATATATATATATATATATATATATATATATATATATTTATTTATTTAGATATCATTTATTCAAGCCATGTAGCTCATATGCACCTTCATCAGTCTTGACAAGTAAAAAATCATGGCATTTTTCTTTTTGGAACAGTGTGTTCGAGTTCCATTCCATTGAGCCCTTTTTTTCTTTTTTATTACATCCATTACACATTTTTTTCTATAAAAAAGAGAGATTAAAAATGTTGTTAATGCCTTATAACTATTTTGAAAAAATCCATAAATATATACTGTGAATATATCATGTGCTCATCTTTGAACACTGGAATGGCAGGTGATTTTATTTGACGCCTAAATTTGAATGTTACATCTATTTAAAGTACTGAAAAGTCTGTATATTTATACTGTGGTGTCCTGATGAAGAAGTCTTGTATTTGAAATGCGTTGAATAAATCCACGATTTAATGGCTACATATTTGGACCCTCAATCATTCAGCAGCGCAGTTTAAATCCACGTTTTACTCCCTTTTTTAATAACTAGACTAAGACACAGCAAAAACAGTTCAATTGAATTGAGGTGTGTGACAGAGATACCCCACTTTAAATTATCTGGCCTGTATTTTTTGTTAACCCCATAGCCCCCAAGGGTGGTTTGCACGTTAATGACTGGGCCAATTTTTACAATTCTGACCACTGTCCTTTTTTGAGGTTATAACTCTGGAACACGTCAATGGATCCTGATGATTCTAAGATTTTTTTCTCATGACATATTGTACTTCAAGATAGTGGTAAAATTTATTTGATATTTCCTGCATTTATTTGTGGAAAAAACGGAAATTTGGCAAAAATTTTGAAAATTTAGCAATTTTCCAAATTTGAATTTTTATGCCCTTAAATCACAGAGATATGTCACAGAAAATACTTAATAAGTATCATTTTCCACATGTCTACTTTACATCAGCACAATTTCAGAACCAACATTTTTTTTGTTAGGGAGTTATAAGGGTTAAAAGTTGACCAGCAATTTCTCATTTTTACAGCATTTTTTTAGGGACTACATCACATTTGAAGTCACTTTGAGGGGTCTATATGATAGAAAATACCCAAGTGTGACACCATTCTAAAAACTGCACCCCTCAAGTTGCTCAAAAACACATTCAGGAAGTTCATTAACCCTTCAGGTATTTCACAGGAATTTTTGGAATGCTTTATAAAAAAAAAGAACATTTAACTTTTTTTACAAAAATTTACTTCAGCTCCAATTTGTTTTATTTTACCAAGGGTAACAGGAGAAATTGGACCCCAAAAGTTGTTGTACAATTTGTTCTGAGTATGCTGATACCCCATATGTGGGGATAAACCACTGTTTGGGCACATGGCAGAGCTCGGAAGGGAAGGAGCACCATTTGACTTTTCAATGCAAAATTGACTGGAATTGAGATAGGACGTCATGCCGCATTTGGAGAGCCCCTGATGTGCCTAAACATTGAAACCCCCCACAAGTGACACCATTTTGGAAAGGAGACCCCCTAAGGAACTTATCTAGATGTGTGGTGAGCACTTTGACCCACCAAGTGCTTCACAGAAGTTTATAATGTAGAGCCGTAAAAATAAAAAAATCATATTTTTTCACAAAAATGATAATTTCGCCCCCAATTTTTTATTTTCCCAAGGCTAACAGAAGAAATTTGTTGTGAAATTTGTCCTAAGTACGCTGATGCCCCATATGTGGGGGTAAACCACTGTTTGGGCGCATGGCAGAGTGTTATGACCCCAATGGCAGAGGGTCTCAAAAGTACATACCAAGTCTGCAAACACAAAAAACCAGCTCATAGGGCAGTGGTAACTGGGCTGACCATATATCTAATCCTAGCACCACAAATAGCAGCAGCCGGGGAACGTGCCTACGTTGGTTCTAGACGTCTCGCGCCAGCCGGAGAACTAACTAACCCTAGAAGGGAAAAGATAGACCTTTCTTGCCTCCAGAGAAAAGACCCCAAAAGTTGGATACAAGCCCCCAACAAATAATAACGGTGAGGCAAGGAGAAAAGACAAACGTAAGAATGAACTAGATATTTAGCAAAGAGAGGCCCACTGACTAATAGCAGAATATAGTAAGATGACTTATATGGTCAGCAAAAACCCTATCAAAATTTCCACGCTGTATATTCAAGAACCCCCGAACCGTCTAACGGCCCGGGGGGAGAACACCAGCCCCCTAGAGCTTCCAGCAAAATCAGGAATCACATTTAGTACAAGCTGGACCAAAAAATAAGAGCAAAGCAAATAACCAAAAAACAAGGAAGCAGGACTTAGCTTAATTTTGCAAGATCCAAGACCAGCAGACAGGAGCAAACAGAAAGGAACTGATTACAACGATGCCAGGCACTGGACTGAGAAACCAGGAAGTTTATATAGCAACACCCCTGGACTAACGACCCAGGTGGGTGCCAAACTGAGGAAAGACAATCCCAGAGTCATATCACTAGTGACCACAAGAGGGAGCCAAAAAAGTCTAATTCACAACAGTACCCCCCCTTTTTTGGGGTTTCACCGAACCCTCACCAAGACCACCAGGGCGATCAGGATGAGCAGCGTGAAAGGCACGAACTAAATCGGCCGCATGCACATCAGAGGCAACCACCCAGGAATTATCCTCCTGACCATAGCCCTTCCACTTGACCAGATACTGAAGCCTCCGCCTGGAGAGACGAGAATCCAAGATCTTCTCCACCACGTACTCCAACTCGCCCTCAACCAACACCGGAGCAGGAGGCTCAAGAGAAGGAACCACAGGTACAACGTACCGCCGCAACAAAGACCTATGGAACACGTTGTGAATGGCAAACGACACAGGAAGATCCAAGCGAAAGGACACAGGATTAAGGATTTCCAATATCTTGTAAGGACCGATGAAGCGAGGCTTAAATTTAGGAGAGGAGACCTTCATAGGAACAAATCGAGAAGACAGCCATACCAAATCCCCAACACGAGGTCGGGGACCCACACCGCGGCGGCGGTTGGCAAAACGCTGAGCCTTCTCCTGTGACAACTTCAAGTTGTCCACCACATGATTCCAGATCCGCTGCAACCTATCCACCACGGAATCTACCCCAGGACAGTCAGAAGGCTCCACATGTCCCGAGGAAAAACGAGGATGGAAACCAGAGTTGCAAAAAAATGGCGAAACCAAAGTAGCGGAACTAGCCCGATTATTAAGGGCAAACTCAGCCAACGGCAAGAAGGTCACCCAATCATCCTGATCTGCAGAAACAAAACACCTCAAATAAGCCTCCAGAGTCTGATTAGTTCGCTCCGTTTGTCCATTAGTCTGAGGATGAAAGGCAGACGAAAACGACAAATCAATGCCCATCTTAGCACAAAAGGATCGCCAGAACCTGGAAACAAACTGGGATCCTCTGTCAGACACAATATTCTCAGGAATGCCGTGCAAACGAACCACATTCTGAAAGAACAAAGGAACCAGATCGGAAGAGGAAGGCAGCTTAGGCAAAGATACCAAATGGACCATCTTGGAAAAGCGATCACATACCACCCAGATGACAGACATGCCCTGAGACACCGGAAGATCTGAAATGAAATCCATGGAAATGTGTGTCCAAGGCCTCTTCGGGACAGGCAAGGGCAAGAGCAACCCGCTGGCACGAGAACAGCAAGGCTTAGCTCGAGCACAAGTCCCACAGGACTGCACAAATGACCGCACATCCCGTGACAAGGAAGGCCACCAAAAGGACCTAGCCACCAGATCTCTGGTGCCAAAAATTCCCGGATGCCCTGCCAACACCGAGGAATGAACCTCGGAAATGACTCTGCTGGTCCACTTATCAGGAACAAACAGTCCGTCAGGTGGACAAGAGTCAGGTCTACCAGCCTGAAATCTCTGCAACACACGTTGCAAATCCGGAGAAATGGCTGACAGGATGACTCCCTCTTTGAGAATACCAACTGGTTCTGCGACTCCAGGAGAGTCAGGCACAAAGCTCCTTGAAAGAGCATCAGCCTTCACATTCTTTGAACCTGGTAAATACGAGACCACAAAGTCAAAACGGGAGAAAAACAATGACCAGCGGGCCTGTCTAGGATTCAGGCGTTTAGCAGACTCGAGATACATCAGATGTTTGTGATCAGTCAAGACCACCACACGATGCTTAGCACCCTCGAGCCAATGACGCCACTCCTCAATTGCCCACTTCATGGCTAACAACTCCCGATTGCCAACATCATAATTCCGCTCAGCAGGCAAAAACTTCCTAGAGAAAAAAGCACATGGTCTCATTACAGAGCAACCAGGGCCTCTCTGCGACAAAACGGCCCCTGCCCCAATCTCAGAAGCATCCACTTCAACCTGAAAGGGAAGTGAGACATCAGGCTGGCACAAAACAGGCGCCGAAGTAAACCGGCGCTTCAACTCTTGAAAGGCTTCCACGGCTGCAGGAGCCCAGTTAGCAACATCAGAACCTTTCTTGGTCGTATCCGTCAAAGGTTTAACAACGCTAGAAAAATTAGCGATAAAACGACGGTAGAAGTTAGCAAAACCCAAGAACTTCTGAAGACTCTTAACTGACGTGGGTTGAGTCCAATCATGAATAGCTCGGACCTTGACTGGGTCCATCTCCACCGCAGAAGGGGAAAAAATAAAACCCAAAAAGGGAACCTTCTGTACTCCAAAGAGACACTTTGAGCCCTTAACAAACAAAGCATTCTCACGCAAAACCTGAAACACCATCCTGACCTGCTCTACATGCGAGTCCCAATCATCAGAAAAAAACAGAATATCATCCAGATAAACAATCATAAATTTATCCAGATACTTCCGGAAAATATCATGCATAAAGGACTGAAACACTGAAGGAGCATTAGAGAGCCCGAAAGGCATCACCAAGTACTCAAAATGACCTTCGGGCGTATTAAATGCAGTTTTCCATTCATCTCCCTGCTTAATGCGCACAAGGTTGTACGCACCACGAAGATCTATCTTGGTGAACCACTTAGCACCTTTAATCCGGGCAAACAAGTCCGACAACAGAGGCAAAGGATACTGAAATTTAACAGTGATTTTATTCAGAAGCCGATAGTCAATACAAGGTCTCAAAGATCCGTCCTTCTTGGCCACAAAAAAGAATCCCGCACCAAGAGGGGAAGAGGATGGACGGATATGCCCCTTCTCCAGAGATTCCTTGATATACGAACGCATTGCGGTATGCTCAGGTACAGACAGATTAAATAATCTTCCCTTAGGAAATTTACTACCTGGAATCAAATCTATAGCGCAGTCACAGTCCCTATGAGGAGGAAGAGCACTGGACCTGGACTCGCTGAATACATCCTGGTAATCAGACAAATACTCAGGAACTTCCGAAGGAGTAGAGGAAGCAATAGACACCGGCGGGGAATCACCATGAATTCCCTGACAGCCCCAACTTGACACAGACATTGCCTTCCAATCCAAGACTGGATTATGGGTCTGTAACCATGGCAGACCCAAAACGACCAAATCATGCATTTTATGCAGAACAAGAAAACGAATCACCTCCCGATGTTCAGGAGTCATGCACATGGTTACCTGTGTCCAAAACTGCGGTTTATTTTCCGCCAATGGCGTAGCATCAATACCTCTAAGAGGGATAGGATTTACCAACGGCTCAAGAACAAAACCACAGCGCTTGGCAAACGACAGATCCATAAGACTCAGGGCAGCACCTGAATCCACAAACGCCATAACAGGGTATGAGGACAATGAGCAAATTAAAGTCACAGACAAAATAAATTTAGGTTGCAAATTACCAATGGCGACAGGACTAACAACCCTAGTTAGGCGTTTAAAGCATGCTGATATAACATGTGTAGAATCACCACAGTAAAAACACAACCCATTCTGACGTCTATGATTTTTCCGTTCATTTCTAGTCTGAATTCTACCACATTGCATTAAATCAGGTGTTTGTTCAGACAACACCACCAGAGGATTCGCGGCTTTGCGCTCCCGCAAACGCCGGTCAATTTGAATAGCCAGCGCCATGGAATCATTCAGACCTGTAGGAATGGAGAAACCCACCATCACATTCTTAATGGCTTCAGAAAGGCCATTTCTGAAATTTGCGGCCAGAGCACACTCATCCCACTGAGTAAGCACGGACCATTTCCGAAATTTTTGGCAATACACTTCAGCTTCATCCTGACCCTGAGAAATAGCCAGCAAGGCCTTTTCTCCTCGTAAAGCAATCCGAGCGCCAGAAAAAACGCATCAACATTTGCCAATGCCGGATCTCCTGGCGCTAACGAGAAGGCCCAATCCTGAGGGTCGCTCCGTAAGAAAGAGATAACAATTTTTACTTGCTGAGCTGAGTCTCCAGATGAACGGGGTCTCAGAGATAGAAACAATTTACAATTATTCCTGAAATTCCTAAACTTAAATCGGTCTCCAGAGAACAGTTCAGGAATAGGTATTTTAGGTTCAGACATTGGACTACTGGTAACAAAATCTTGTATGCCCTGCACACGAGCAGCAAGCTGATCCACACTTGTAATCAAAGTCTGGACATTCATGTCTGCAGCAAGCACAAGCCACTCAGAGGTAAAGGGGAGGAAAAAAAGAGAGGAAAGAAATAAAAAAAACAAAAAACTCAGACTTTCCTTTCTTGTAATCCCACTTCTGCAATGCATTAAACATTCAACCTTGGCCTGGCATACTGTTATGACCCCAATGGCAGAGGGTCTCAAAAGTACATACCAAGTCTGCAAACACAAAAAACCAGCTCATAGGGCAGTGGTAACTGGGCTGACCATATATCTAATCCTAGCACCACAAATAGCAGCAGCCGGGGAACGTGCCTACGTTGGTTCTAGACGTCTCGCGCCAGCCGGAGAACTAACTAACCCTAGAAGGGAAAAGATAGACCTTTCTTGCCTCCAGAGAAAAGACCCCAAAAGTTGGATACAAGCCCCCAACAAATAATAACGGTGAGGCAAGGAGAAAAGACAAACGTAAGAATGAACTAGATATTTAGCAAAGAGAGGCCCACTGACTAATAGCAGAATATAGTAAGATGACTTATATGGTCAGCAAAAACCCTATCAAAATTTCCACGCTGGATATTCAAGAACCCCCGAACCGTCTAACGGCCCGGGGGGAGAACACCAGCCCCCTAGAGCTTCCAGCAAAATCAGGAATCACATTTAGTACAAGCTGGACCAAAAAATAAGAGCAAAGCAAATAACCAAAAAACAAGGAAGCAGGACTTAGCTTAATTTTGCAAGATCCAAGACCAGCAGACAGGAGCAAACAGAAAGGAACTGATTACAACGATGCCAGGCACTGGACTGAGAAACCAGGAAGTTTATATAGCAACACCCCTGGACTAACGACCCAGGTGGGTGCCAAACTGAGGAAAGACAATCCCAGAGTCATATCACTAGTGACCACAAGAGGGAGCCAAAAAAGTCTAATTCACAACACAGAGCTAGGAAGGGAAGGAGCGCCGTTTGACTTTTCAATGCAAAATTGACTGGAATTAAGATGGGACGTCATGTCGTGTTTGGAGAGCCCCTGATGTGCCTAAACATTGAAATCCCCACAAGTGACACCATTTTGGAAAGTAGACCCCCTAAGGAACTTATCTAGATGTGTGGTGAGCACTTTGACCTACCAAGTGCTTCACAGAAGTTTATAATGTAGAGCCGTAAAAATACAAAATCATATTTTTTCACAAAAATGATATTTCGCCCCTAATTTTTTATTTTCCCAAGGGTAACAGAAGAAATTGTACCACAAAAGTTATTGTGAAATTTGTCCTGAGCACGCTATACCCAATATGTGGGGGTAAACCACAGTTTGGGTGCATGGCAGAGGTCGGAAGGGAAGGAGCACCGTTTGACTTTTCAATGCAAAATTGACAAGAATTGAGATAGGACACCATGTCGCATTTGGAGAGCCCCTCACAAGTGACACCATTTTGGAAAGTAGACCCCCTAAGGAACTTATCTAGATGTGTTGTGAAAACTTTGAACCCCCAAGTGTTTCATTACAGTTTATAACGCAGAGCCGTGAAAATAACAATTTTTTTTTCCACAAAAATTATTTTTTAGCCCCCAGTTTTGTATTTTCCCAAGGGTAACAGGAGAAATTGAACCACAAAAGTTGTTGTCCAATCTGTACTGAGTATGCTGATACCCCATATGTCGGGGGAAACCACCATTTGGGCACATGGCAGAGCTCAGAAAGTAAGGAGTGCCATTTGGAATGCAGACTTAGATGGATTTGTCTGCAGGCATCACTTTGCATTTAAATCCGATAAGAAAAAATTTACACAGGAATCAATTATATAAAAAAATTACAATTTTATTGACAAAAAAACAAAAGTGAAAAACATATAAACATCATAGGTATTAAAAAGTGGGAAATCAAAATTTGGCAGAGGAACCCACCATGCTTTCTACAGAGGCACTACAAAAAAACTAAACACAACCATGTAATAAACATAGCTATATGTCAAACACCAAAATATATGAGTACATAATACAAGATTAGTATAACTATAGATGTAAGGTAATCGCCAAAAAGTGTCCAATAATAGTGTAAAAATTATTACCTCTGGTGGGTGCCAATGCCTGCCCCTACGCACGTTTCGGCAAACTGCCTTCTTCTGGGGGTGGCATCACACCAACAAGAGCAAGGTTATATAGTTTAAAAAGACAAATCACATAAAACATAACAAATCAGCGACAAACTAACTGGGTTGAACATTGTATAACTAGTGGCCAATCAAATAATAAAGTTGTGTCCCAAAACCAAATTTGTATAGAGGAGACACCCCCCAAATAAATAGTGCCTATCAAACTTGTAAAAAGACATCCAGTGAAGATGAACGAAATGTCTACAATAGTGTACCAGATACTCAAGGCGCACACCGCTCCGTCCAATGCGGAGAGGGACATCGGGGAGCCTCTCAGAGTCAATGATCTGGACACGAACGAGACTCCACCTAACACGTGGGCAAAGATCGGGTCACATGACCAGAGCGCCGAGTCGAAAGACACAACCCGCGATGCCCCCAGGCCCCAACGGTGGCAGCATGTGCGCACATCTGCACACCATATGGAGCACCGAATCATAAGGTATGTTACCAAGGTGCCTGAATGTGATGCATACTCACAATCATGTACCAATCATTCACATACACCCACAATGAAAAATGCCCCAGCATGGAATGTATTACCATGCTGAGGAAAAAAGCCTAAAAAAGTGACTGTGCATATACAAAAATAATGTGCATATACAGGTAATAGTGACATATATACTTAAGATAATGTAAATGGTGAATACACCAAATATATGAAATATAAAGACACACATTGTTAGGGCTAGCGGAACGCACCAAATTATAAGAGAGATGGTATAAGGTGCGTTCGCAGCCCGGGGTCCACCGTGCAGAGATGGAACCTGCTGCTGAGTAATGACGGACTATATGGTTGTACAATGTGGATACACACACAGGTTAACTTCACCCTGTGAGAAGGAAGCAAACCCTGTTGCGTCACAGGGCCATGGTACCGCACCAAGAGCGCAAGCAAGGAGTCACAGATCTCTATCCCAAGGCACAGGATTACCGTACGTTCAGACCACTTGCGCTCGACACCGCAACTGGGGTGTCAGAGTAACTGAAAATATAACTTAAATGCACAAGAGTGCGTGCTGTGCCACTTTGGCGGATGCCACTAACCACCCAGACTTGGGTTAGGAAAGTGCTCTAATAGCGCACGGCACCGCACTGGCGGTCACAGCAATTAGACGCTCTTTCGTGTGTTTATTGCTGATAGCTCAGCCGGGCGCTAGATAGCAGACGTCCACCTTACGCGAGCAGTCATACACAAGGGAGGGGATGATTAAAGAACGACTTGCACTCATCAACACACACACTTTTTCAAATGTACACTAGTGCATGGCCGAGCAGCCATGTGAACCTTTTATAGCGGCAATGGTACAAGACCTTCTAGATGGACCAATAGGAGCCGCAACAGGACCTGAGCATGTGACCCCCGACCTCCAATGGGAGGTCGTCCCATGGGCATGCTCAGTATGGGAAAAGCAGGACTTAGTCCCAGAAAGACCTGCTCACTGCTGAACATTGCTGGCTACAAGGACAGAGCCTGGAAGGGCAGTAGTAACCAGTCGTCCAAAATCAGCCTGAGCTAGACGCTGGGACTGATGTCTCCGCTGAGCAGACTCCACTGTGGCTGGAGAAGAATGGGAGACCGCAGTGGGGATGGTTCGAGATTCCCCCTGTGCAGAGGTGGGAACTCAACACCTAAAACACATAAAAATGAATTGTATATATAAGGCCATAGAGCATGGCATTGGTACAAATATCACAATAAATATAGTGTAGTTAACATCGTATAGTGACCAACAATAAAGTGAAAAAATATATATGATTCTTCACATTCATCATGAGTATTGCATGTAATACAGCAAACCAAATGTGAAAATAATATAGAAAAATTCTTCAAGTACATCTTCATCTGTTCAAGAATAAATAGTTCCTCCCAAAAAAATTTAACATAATCACAGCAAACCCCAAACACACCCACTCAGCCAGAAGGTACATAAGTAATAACCACTTGACTCTAAAATTAAAAATAAATACAAATTAGAAACATAATACAGGTACAGGAACTTTTTCCCACGCTCAATGTCATATGAGGACATCCAGCAGAGGGCGCATCACCGCGACTGAAGGTAACTATAGGTCATTACCTTCATTCCCCGGAGTTTACAGGCAGGAGCACAGCTGCATTATAGCAGAGCTCCTGCCTGTAAAATATTTTAACCCCTTCAGATGGATTTACATCGTGGGACGTTACATCTACGGAAGGTATGTATATTGTTGGTTTATTATTTTTAATTTGTTACAGAACGATGGTCTTCAGGTGGATTGAGAGAGCAATAAGATATTACAACAACCTGTGTGTTTATTTCATTAAAATACTTTGCAATATTGTGTGTGTGGTTTTTTTAACCATTTCATACAATTGGATTAAAAATGGATTGGTGTCATAATTGACGCCTCTCCATTATTAATCTGGCTTAATGTCACCTTACAATAGCAAGGTGACATTAACCCTTCATTACCCCATATCCCACCGCTACACGGGAGTGGGAAGAGAGTGGCCAAGTGCCAGAATAGGCGCATCTTACAGATGTGCCTTTTCTGGGGTGGCTGGGGGCAGATGTTTTTAGCCAGGGGGGGGGCCAATAACTGTGGACCCTCTCCAGGCTATTAATATCTGTCCTCAGTCACTGGCTTTACCACTCTGGCGGAGAAAATTGCGCGGGAGCCCACGCCAATTTTTTCCGCGATTTAACCCTTAAATTTAATAGCTACAGCGCCGAAATTTTGCACATACACACTACTAACATTAGTAGTGTGGAATATGCAAAAAAAAGGGGGATATGACATAGTTTACTGTATGTAAACCATATCTCATATCATGTCGGGTTTAGGCAGGAGAAATGAAAAGCCAGCAATCGGCTTTTCTGCTATATCGCGCTGAAGTAAATATAAATATATATATATATGTGTCTCAATTATATATATATATATATATATATATAAAACGAAACCCGACTTTGCCAAAAGTCGGCGACTTTTGAAATTGGCCGATCTGTTTCGCTCAACCCTAATTTTGATGATAGGCAGCTGTCACACACTTCTCAGCATGCGTTTCAAAAACGCAAACGCAGGAAAAAACGCATGTAAACGCAGCAAAACGCCGCATTTTTATACCGCATGCAAAAACGCATGCGTCTAAAAAAGGCAGCGTTTGCACGTGTTTACATGCATTTTTTCACCACCTGCGTTTGTGTTAAAAACGCTGCGTTTTTAAATGCAAATGTGAAACTAGCCTAAGGGATTCATTAACCCCTTCATGACCCAGCCTATTTTGGCCTTAATGACCTTGCCGTTTTTTGCAATTCTGACCAGTGTCCCTTTATGAGGTAATAACTCAGGAACGCTTCAATGGATCCTAGCGATTCTGAGATTGTTTTTTCGTGACATATTGGGCTTCATGATAGTGGTAAATTTAGGTCAATAATTTCTGAGTTTATTTGTGAAAAAAACTGAAATTTGGCGAAAATTTTGAAAATTTTGCAATTTTCACATTTTGAATTTTTATTCTGTTAAACCAGAGAGTTATGTGACACAAAATAGTTAATAAATAACATTTCCCACATGTCTACTTTACATGAGCACAATTTTGGAAACAATTTTTTTTTTTGCTAGGAAGTTATAAGGGTTAAAATTTGACCAGTGATTTCTCATTTTTACAACAAAATTTACAAAACCATATTTTTTAGGGACCACCTCACATTTGAAGTCAGTTTGAGGGTTCTATATGGCTGAAAATACCCAAAAGTGACACCATTCTAAAAACTGCACCCCTCAAGGTGCTCAAAACCACATTCAAGAAGTTTATTAACCCTTCAGGTGTTTCACAGCAGCAGAAGCAACATGGAAGTAAAAAATGAACATTTAACTTTTTAGTCACAAAAATGATATTTTAGCAACAATTTTTTTATTTTCCCAAGGGTAAAAGGAGAAACTAGACGACGAACGTTGTTGTCCAATTTATCCTGAGTACGCTGATACCTCATATGTGGGGGTAAACTACTGTTTGGGTGCACGGCAGGGCTCGGAAGGGAAGGAGCGCCATTTGACTTTTTGAATGAAAAATTGGCTCCAATCTTTAGCAGACACCATGTCGCGTTTGGAGAGCCCCCATGTGCCTAAACATTGGAGATCCCCCACAAGTGACCCCATTTTGGAAACTAGACCCCCCAAGGAACTTATCTAGAAGCATAGTGAGCACTTTAAACCCCAAGGTGCTTCACAAATTGATCCGTAAAAATGAAACAGTACTTTTTTTTCACAAAAAAATTATTTTAGCCTCAATTTTTTCATTTTCACATGGGCAACAGGATAAAATGGATCCTAAAATTTGTTGGACAATTTCTCCTGAGTACACGGATACCTCACATGTGGGGGTAAACCACTGTTTGGGCACATGGTAAGGCTCGGAAGGGAAGGAGCGCCATTTGACTTTTTGAATGAAAAATTATCTCCATCGCTAGCGGACACCATGTCACTTTTGGAGAGCCCCTGTGTGCCTAAACATTGGAGCTCCCCCACAAGTGACCCCATTTTGGAAACTAGACCCCCCAAGGAACTTATCTAGAAGCATAGTGAGCACTTTCAACCCTCAGGTGCTTCACAAATTGATCCATAAAAATGAAAAAGTACTTTTTTTTCACACAAAATTTCTTTTAGCCTCAATTTTTTCATTTTCACATGGGCAACAGGATAAAATGGATCCTAAAATTTGTTGGGCAATTTCTCCTGAGTACGGCGATACCTCATATGTGGGGGTAAACCACTGTTTGGGTGCACGGCAAGGCTCTGAAGGGGAGGCGTGCCATTTGACTTTTTGAATGGAAAATTAGCTCCAATCATTAGCGGACACCATGTCGCGTTTGGAGAGCCCCTGTGTGCCTAAACATTGGAGCTCCCCTACAAGTGACCCCATTTTGGAAACTAGACCCCCCAAGGAACTTATCTAGATGCATAGTGAGCACTTATAACCCCCAGGTGCTTCACAGAAGTTTATAACGCAGAGCCGTGAAAATAAAAAATAATTTTTCTTTCCTCAAAAATAATTTTTAGCCCAGAATTTTTTATTTTCCCAAGGGTAATAGGAGAAATTGGACCCCAAATGTTGTTGTCCAGTTTGTCCTGAGTGCGATGATACCCCATATGTGGGGGTAAACCACTGTTTGGGCGCACGGCAGGGCTCGGAAGGGAAGGCACGCTATTTGGCTTTTTGAATGGAAAATTAGCTCCAATCATTAGCGGACACCATGTCGCGTTTGGAGAGCCCCTGTGTGCCTAAACATTGGAGCTCCCGCACAAGTGACCCCATTTTGGAATCTAGACCTCCCAAGGAACTAATCTAGATGTGTGGTAAGCACTTTGAACCCCCAAGTGCTTCACAGAAGTTTATAACGCAGAGCCATGAAAATAAAAAATAATTTTTCTTTTCTCAAAAATGATTTTTTAGCCCACAATTTTTTATTTTCCCAAGGGTAACAGGAGAAATTGGACCCCAAAAGTTGCTGTCCAGTTTCTCCTGAGTACGCTGATACCCCATATGTGGGGGTAAACCACTGTTTTGGCACACGTCGGGGTTCGGAAGGGAAGTAGTGACGTTTTGAAATGCAGACTTTGATGGAAGGCTCTGCGGGCGTCAGGTTGCGTTTGCAGAGCCCCTGATGTGCCTAAACAGTAGGAACTCCCCACAAGTGACTCCATTTTGGAAACTAGACCCACAAGGAACTTATCTAGATGTGTGGTGAGCACTTTGAACCCCCAAGTGCTTCACAGAAGTTTATAACGCAGAGCCGTGAAAATAATAAATGTGTTTCCTTTCCTCAAAAATATTTTTTTAGCCCAGAATTTTTTATTTTTGCAAGGGTAACAGGAGAAATTTGACCCCAAAAGTTGTTGTCCAGTTTCTCCTGAGTACGCTGATACCCCATATGTGGGGGTAAACCACTGTTTGGGCACATGCCGGGGCTCGGAAGGGAAGTAGTGACGTTTTGGAATGCAGACTTTGATGGAATGGTCTGCGGGCATCATGTTACGTTTGCAGAGCCCCTGATATGCCTAAACAGTAGAAACCCCCCACAAGTGACCCCATTTTGGAAAATAGACCCCCCAAGGAACTTATCTAGATGTGTGGTGAGAACGTTCAACCCCCTAGTGCTTCACAGAAGTTTACAACGCAGAGCCGTGAAAATAAAAAATCATTTTTCTTTCCTCAAAAAAGATGTTTTAGCAAGCAATTTTTTATTTTCACAAGGGTAACAGGAGAAATTGGACCCCAATATTTGTTGACCAGTTTGTTGTGAGTACGCTGATACCCCATATGTGGGGGTAAACCACTGTTTGGGCACACGTCAGGGCTCGGAAGGGAAGTAGTGACATTTGAAATGCAGACTTTGATGGAATGGTCTGCGGGTGTCACATTGCATTTGCAGAGCCCCTGATGTGCCTAAACAGTAGAAACACCCCACAAGTGACCCCATTTTGGAAACTAGACCCCCCAAGGAACTTATCTAGATGTGTGATGAGCATGTTCAACCCCCAAGTGCTTCACAGAAGTTTACAACGCAGAGCCGTGAAAATAAAAAATCATTTTTCTTTCCTCAAAAAAGATGTTTTAGCAAGCAATTTTTTATTTTCACAAGGGTAACAGGAGAAATTGGGCCCCAATATTTGTTGCCCAATTTGTTGTGAGTATGCTGGTACCCCATATGTGGGGGTAAACCACTGTTTGGGCGCACGTCAGGGCTCGGAAGGGAAGTAGTGACATTTGAAATGCAGACTTTGATGGAATGGTCTGCGAGCATCACGTTGCATTTGCAGAGCCCCTGATGTGCCTAAACCGTAGAAACACCCCACAAGTGACCCCATTTTGGAAACTAGACCCCCCAAGGAACTTATCTAGATGTGTGGTGAGCACTTTCAACCCCCAAGTGCTTCACAGAAGTTTATAACGCAGAGCCGTGAAAATAAAAAATAATTGTTCTTTCCTCAAAAATTATGTTTTAGCAAGTAATTTTTTATTTTTGCAAGGGTAACAGGAGAAATTGGACCCCAACAGTTGTTGCCCAGTTTGTCCTGAGTACACTGGTACCCCATACGTGGGGGTAAAACACTGTTTGGGCGCACGTCGGGGATTGGAAGGGAGGGAGCACCATTTGACTTTTTGAACTCAAGATTGGCTGGAATCAATGGTGGCGCCATGTTGCGTTTGGAGACCCCTGATGTGCCTAAACAGTGGAAACCCCTCAATTCTAACTTCAACACTAACCCCATCACACCCCTAATCCTAATCCCAACTGTAGCCATAACCCTAATCACAACCCTAACCCCAACACACCCCTAACCACAACCCTAACCCCAACACACCCGTAACCCTAATTCCAACCCTAACCCTAATCCTAACCCTAATCCCAACCCTAACCCTAATCCCAACCCTAACCACAACTGTAACCCCAACACACCCCTAACTCTATCCGTAACCCTAACCACAAGCCTAATCTTAACCCTATTTCCAACCCTAGCCCTAATTCCAAGCCTAACTCTAATTCCAACCCTAACCCTAAGGCTATGTGCCCACGTTGCGGATTCGTGTGAGATTTTTCCGCACGATTTTTGAAAAATCTGCAGATGAAAGGCACTGCGTTTTACCTGCGGATTTACAGCGGATTTCCAGTGTTTTTTTTGTGCAGATTTCACCTGCGGATTCCTATTGAGGAACAGGTGTAAAACGCTGCGGAATCCGCACAAAGAATTGACATGCTGCGGAAAATACAACGCAGCGTTTCTGCATGGAATTTTCCGCACCATGGGCACAGCGGATTTGGTTTTCCATAGGTGTACATGGTACTGTAAACCTGATGGAAAACTGCTACGAATTCGCAGCGGCCAATCCGCTGCGGATCCGCGGCCAATCCGCTGCGGATCCGCAGCCAAATCCGCACTGTGTGCACATGTCATAACCCTAACCCTACCCCTAACCCTAACCCTACCCCTAGTTCTAACCCTAGTTCTAACCCTAACCCTAGTGGAAAAAGAAAAAAAAATATTTTCTTTATTTTATTATTGTCCCTACCTATGGGGGTGATAAAGGGGGGGGGTTTATTTATTATTTTTTTATTTTGATCGCTGTGATAGAACCTATCACAGCGATCAAAATGTACTTGTAACGAATCTGCCGGCCGGCAGATTTGGCGGGCGCACTGCGCATGCGCCCGCCATTTTGGAAGATGGCGGCGCCCATGGAGAAGACAGAAATACACCGGGAGCCTCGGTAATTATAAGGGGGTGGAGATCGGGGCATGGGGGGGGCGTTGGAGCACGGAGGTGGCATAGGAGCACGGGGAGAGCGGACAGGAGGACGGGGGAGCGGAGCACAAGACGGAGGGGAACGGAGCACAGATCGGTGGCTTGGGGGGCGATCGGTGGGGTGGGGGGGTCACATAAGTGTTTCCAGCCATGGCCAATGATATTGCAGCATCCCCCTGGGCTGAAGTACCACTCCCCCTGTCCCTGCAGATCGGGTGAAATTGGAGTTAACCCTTTCACCCGATCTGCAGGGACGCGATCATTCCATGACGCCACATAGGCGTCACAGGTCGGATTGGCACCGACTTTCATGATGCCTACGTGGCGTCAAAGGTCGGGAAGGGGTTAAGCCCATTAGGATGCATTGACCCCAGGGTCCAGATCCACCTCTTCTCTAATCGAGCCAGAGCACGACTTACTTCCCCTCCTCTAGCCCCTAATACAATTCGGTCTATACCCCTTACCCGAAGACCCCTTGGGTCACGTTGATGGAACAATTTAAAATGTCTTGGCAGGGTACGTAAATGATCCACATCCCTCTCCTCTTTGGCGTCAGCAATATCATGAACATGCTCTCTTATTCGGACTTTTAGTGCCCTAGTTGTCAGGCCTATATCGATTTTATTACATGGACAACAGGCATGGTAAATTACAGTCTTCGTTGAGCATGTAATTGTTTGAGTAATCTTAAATTCCTTGCTGCCATCTGAGGAGTGAAACGTGGTAGTGCGTTCAATGTTCGGGCAGGCTACACATTTCCCACAAGGGGAACACCCGCATTTTCTTCCATGGGGTTGTGCAAAAGGAAGCGTTGTTTGATCACTTTTATTGTAATGGCTCTGTACCAAAATATCTTTAAAATTACGGGCTCGTCTTGCAGTGATACTCGGTCTTGGAAGTAGGTATGTCTGGAGTGTCATCTGCCAAAAGAATTGGCCAATATTTTGTAACAGCTTTCTGCATCAAATTCCACTGTGAATGATATCTAGTAATTAGCCTAACCTTATTGCTTTCATTATTGGAATTAACCTGCCAGATCATAAACACATCGTCAATGTACGGCACCCAAAAAAGGACGCGGTCTATTGACAGGTGCTGATCCGACAGGAATAGGTCCCTCTCCCACAGCCCCAGGAACAGATTAGCATAGGAAGGTGCAAAGGCCGCTCCCATGGCTGTCCCCTGGAGCTGTAGGTAGAGGGATCCACCAAAAAAGAAAAAATTGTGTTTGAGAGCAAACTCCAATAGATCCAAAATAAATTGGGCTTCCTCTACCGTAGTCATTGACAAATAATACACCACTGCTTCTAAGCCATCCTTGTGTCGTATACTAGTATACAACGCTTTGATGTCACAAGAAACAATAATCGCCCCCTCATCTATATTGATAGAATCAATTTTTTGGAGAAAATCTCCTGTATCTCGAATAAATGATGGTAAATTTTCCACTAAAGGTTTCAATTGTGCATCTATGTATTTGCACGCTTTTTCAAAAAAGTTACCAGTACCCGATATAATGGGTCTACCGGGAGGTGTTTTACAATCTTTATGAACCTTAGGTAAAAGGTACAAGGTGGGGATCCTAGATTCTGCTACGATCATTGCGTCACATAATTGTTTGGAGATAATTTGTCTCTCACATGCTGAATCAAGAATCTTAAAAAATGCCTCTGTGTAAGATGTCAATGGATTGAAAGACAGTCTCTGATAGCATTGTTTGTCACGCAGCTGGCGGTAGGCCTCTGTCTCATGTAGTTTACATGGCCATACCACTATGTTCCCACCCTTGTCCGCAGGCTTATATACAACATCTTGTATAGTTTTAAGTCTATTCAAGCTCTTCCTTTCATCCACTGTTAAGTTGTCCCTGTAAATCTTATTTGGGATATTCCGCAATTCTTCAGAAACCAACTTCACAAACAGTTCGACATTAAGGCATGTGGACAAGGGTGGGAATTTGTGCGACTTCTGATATAAACCATGCGGAATCTTACCCATATCAGCTTCATCCTGTTCTATCAATAATTCCTCCAAAATTTGCAAGGCCTGTTGTTCCTCTTTAGTCGGAAAAGTCCGCTGTAAATCCTCATTATAGAACACTTCTTAAATATTAAAGTTCGACCAAAGATATGGAGGTCTTTAATTACTGTAAAGAGGTCAAAACGTGAGCTAGGTGAAAAAGTTAGGCCTTTTGATAGCAGTTTCAACTCAAGTGCAGAAAAGACATGATCAGACAAATTAATTACCTTCAAATGACCAGATTCACTTTTGGACTGCTTGGGTTTATCACCCCTCCGAGTGGTTTACCAGTGGCGAGTTGTTTTCTTCTTACCCAACCGTATATTAACAAAAATCCCAGACGGCTGTGAAGCATCAGATTGACCACTAACAGATGATACAGATGAAACAGATGCAGATCTGTTCGGTCTATGGTTAATTCTTGATTTCCTCCATCTATACACTTTTTTTTGGGTGTAATCCAAAGTATCCCTAGTTAGTTTTTTTGACTGGGTATCCTGAATTTGTTTTTCCCATGCATTAGAGGAGGATTCCATTTGTTCATTAAAAGCAATCAGTTTATCATTAGGAATAGAATCCTTCAGAAGTGAATATGAAGTATCCAGTTCTTTTTCAATATTATCAATCACTATCTGATTATGTGCAATCAACAACTCCATAAATTTATGTGAACTATTGCTACACACCTCCTCCCATTTCAATATAAAGTTCTCGATAGGGAACGAGGGGAACACCTGGACCCTGAGGCCACGTGGAATAATTTGTTTAGCCAGGATTCCCTGGCCTGGGAATCCTCCTGGTGTACTAATCTTGACAAGGTCTTTCCGAGTGTGTCTCCCAATGATGTGGGTGATCAGAGGAATGTAATTGAGTTACAAGAAAATACCAAATGCCTGTTACAAAGGCGTACGAAAGTTTGGTGGAACAAAGCGTTTTTAGAGTATTATGTGGCTAAACAAATGATTCCACGTGGCCTCAGGGTCCAGGTGTTCCTGTTATTGGGGCCTGGGGGCATCGTGGGGCGTGTCTTTCGACTCGGCGCTCCGGTCATGCGACCCGATCTTCGACCACGTGTTGGGCGGAGTCTGGTTCGTGTCCGGATCATTGACTGTAAATTAGATGGGCAGGCAATATGGCCTGTGTGGTAGTCTTGGTCAATGATTGGGTGTATATATGTGTTATTCTACACCCCCCTTGATGACTTTAGATGGATGCAGTATCAAGTTCCGGCATCTCCTCAGTCATAGAGAGGGATTGTTAGTTTGTCACTGATTTGTTATGTTTTATGTGATTGGTCTTTTTAAACTATATAACCTTGCCCATGTTGGTGTGATGCCACCCCCAGAAGAAGGCAATTTGCCGAAACGTGCGTAGGGGCAGGCATTGGCACCCACCAGAGGTAATAATTTTTACACTACTATTGGACACTTTTTGGCGATTACCTTACATCTATAGTTATACTAATCTTGTATTATGTATTCATATATTTTGGTGATTGACGTATAACTATGTTTATTACATCGGTGTGTTTAGTTTTTTTGTAGTGCCTCTGTAGAAAGCATGGTGGGTTCCTCTGCCAAATTTTGGTTTCCTACTTTCTAATACATGTGATGTTTGTATGTTTTTCACTTTTGTTTTTTTGTCAATAAAATTGAAATTTTTTTATATAATTGGTTCCTGTGTACATTTTTTCTTTTCGGATTTTTGTGTTCATGTACTGAACCGTTACCATGTTCTTTATTAGTGAAATAGGTTTTGGCATCCATTTAGGTTAATTGGATTTTGTTTTGTTGTTTGGATGTCCCTATTTTGAATCAACCCCTTTTTTCTTTGTCATGTTGCATTTGCAGAGCCCCTGATGTACCTAAACAGTAGAAACCCACCATAAGGGTCCCCATATTGGAAACTAGACCCCCCAAGGAACTTATCTAGATGTGTTGTGAGAACTTTGAACCCCCAAGTGCTTCACTACAGTTTATAACGCAGAGCTGTGAAAATAAAAAATCATTTTTTTCCACCTTGCTCGCCGCATTCTGCTCCAGATTCAGCGAGAGTAGGGAGAACTGCTGCGGAGATAGGGGCAGAATCGTGGTTTTTAGAGTTAGTGTAGGTCTGCAACTCTTAAATCTACAACTCCTGAGAAACCAACAGTCCTTTTTAGGGCTAATTCGTGGGCCCTGATATTGCAGTGCTAGGTAGGCAGGGCTCAGCATATCCACATCACTGTAAGGCCTGCAGGCACTGTATGGGCGTCCATTGCTCCCACTGCATCCCTCCCAAAGCTCCATAACTGTCTGCTGCTGCAGCTTCTTTACTATATACCTAGTTGCATTTTATTTACCCTAAAATTCCCCCCCCAAAAAAAAAAATATACAGTCTGTTCTGTCAGACTGAGGCCTGTTTAAAAATCATAGTTTGTCACGCATACGTAGCATAGTTGTGTGTGCTAGCCTTGTGCCACTTTTTTTTTTTGGTGTTTTAAATTCACCAAAAAAGGCCTCATATATCTGCGTGCTCCAAGTTTTTGCATTTTAGGCCATTTTACCACTGTTTTTGCTGTCTGTTACTCTAATTATATACAGCACTATTTGGCATTTAAAAAAAAAACAGGCCACATATTTGCCAGTGTGGTATTTCCGTGGAGCCCTCATATATCTGCGTGCTCCAAGTTTGGTCATTGAAGGCCGGAGGACCACTTTTTTTGCTCTCTGTTACTCTAATTATATACAGCACTATTTAGCATAAAAAAAATATAAAAAGGCCACATATTTGCCAGTGTGGCATTTCCGTGACAGCCCTCACATATCTGCATGCTCCAAGTTTGGGCATTGTAGGCCGGTGTACCACTTTTTTTGCTGTCTGTTACTTTAATTATATACAGCACTATTTAGCATAAAAATATATAAAAAGGCCACATATTTGCCAGTGTGGTATTTCCGTGCAAGCCCTCATATATCTGCGTGCTCCAAATTTGGTCATTGGAAGACGAAGGACCACTTTTTTTGCTGTCTGATACACTAATTATATACAGGACTATTTAGCATAAAAAAATATAAAAAGGCCACATATTTGCCAGTGTGGTAATTCCGTGACAGCCTTCAAATATCTGCATGGTCCAAGTTTGGGCATTATAGGCCAGTGGACCACTTTTTTTGCTGTCTGTTACTCTAATTATATACAGCACTATTTAGCATAAAAAATATAAAAAGGCCACATATTTGCCAGTGTGGTATTTCCGTGACAGCCCTCATATATCTGCATTTTCCAAGTTTGGGCATTTTAGGCCAGTGTACCACTTTTTTTTGCTGTCTGTTACTCTAATTATATACAGCACTATTTAGCATAAAAAAATATAAAAAGGCCATATATTTGCCAGTGTGGTATTTCCGTGAGAGCCCTCATTTATCTGCGTGCTCCAAGTTTGGGCATTGTAGGCCATTTTGCCACTGTTTTTGCTGTCTGTCACTCTAATTATATACAGCACTATTTGGCATTTAAAAAAAAAACAGGCCACATATTTGCCAGTGTGGTATTTCCGTGGAGCCCTCATATATCTGCGTGCTCCAAGTTTGGTCATTGAAGGCCGGAGGACCACTTTTTTTGCTCTCTGTTACTCTAATTATATACAGCACTATTTAGCATAAAAAAAATATAAAAAGGCCACATATTTGCCAGTGTGGCATTTCCGTGACAGCCCTCACATATCTGCATGCTCCAAGTTTGGGCATTGTAGGCCGGTGTACCACTTTTTTTGCTGTCTGTTACTTTAATTATATACAGCACTATTTAGCATAAAAATATATAAAAAGGCCACATATTTGCCAGTGTGGTATTTCCGTGCAAGCCCTCATATATCTGCGTGCTCCAAATTTGGTCATTGGAAGACGAAGGACCACTTTTTTTGCTGTCTGATACACTAATTATATACAGGACTATTTAGCATAAAAAAATATAAAAAGGCCACATATTTGCCAGTGTGGTAATTCCGTGACAGCCTTCAAATATCTGCATGGTCCAAGTTTGGGCATTATAGGCCAGTGGACCACTTTTTTTGCTGTCTGTTACTCTAATTATATACAGCACTATTTAGCATAAAAAATATAAAAAGGCCACATATTTGCCAGTGTGGTATTTCCGTAAGAGCCCTCATTTATCTGCGTGCTCCAAGTTTGGGCATTGTAGGCCATTTTGCCACTGTTTTTGCTGTCTGTCACTCTAATTATTTTCAGCCCTATTTGGCATTTAAAAAAAAAACAGGCCACATATTTGCCAGTGTGGTATTTCCGTGACAGCCCTAATATATCTACATGCTCCAAGTTTGGGCATTGTAGGCCGGTGGACCACTTATTTTGCTGTCTGTTACTCTAATTATATACAGCACTATTTGGCATTTTTTTTTTAAAAAAAGGCCACATATTTGCCAGTGAGGTATTTCCATGACAGCCCTCATATATCTACGTGCTCCAAGTTTCAGCATTGTAGGCCGATGGACCACTTTTTATGCTGTCTGATACTCTAATTATATACAGCACTATTTAGCATAAAAAAAATACAAAAAGGCCTCATATTTGCTATTGTGGTATTTCTGTGACAGCCCTCTTATATCTACGTGCTCCAAGTTTGGGCATTGTAGGCCGGTGCACCACTTTTCTTGATGTCTGTTACTCTAATTATATACAGCACTATTTAGCATAAAAAAATATAAAAAGGCCACATATTTGCCAGTGTGTTATCGCTGTCAGATGTCTGATGTTTTTGTGGCCTACAAAATGTGGAAATTCAGGCCTACATTCAGCTTTATTTGCTGTCTGTTACCCTAGTTCGGTACACTATTTTAGTTTAAAAAATTAACTAATACAGGCCACATGTCGAACAGTGTGGTATCTCGTTAAAAATACTTCTCTTTCAAGTTGATATGGCTGCTTCATGACTGTGTTAAATGCTCCAACTACTACTACCACCATCATCATCATCTTCTGAGTAGAGGCAGTCACTGCGCACATATAAAGTCTGAGGAGCAGAGTGTGAACTCTTGGGCGGTGTTGTACTTTGTCTCTGTATTACGAAGGCGTGTGCTCCCACCAATAAAAACGTTACTGGCAGAAAGCGAGGAGCCATGTTCACAGTGACCGCCAGAGAGCGAGGCACCGTGCGCTCCATGACCGTGAATACAGCGCAGGTTTGCAGCAGATAGAGATAGTTCATGCTCTGTATTCAGCTTTGCAAAACAATAATTAAAGGGCACAGAGGAATGACAGAGGACGATGGTACAGTCAGCAAGGTACTCCCTCAGCATTTTCCCAAATAAAGCACTCCTTGTGAGAGTCCCCCATGTCTCAGGGCCAGGGCGATAGGAGGGTCTGAGAAAACTCTCCCCGAGCTTTGACAGTGTTCCACTGCCTCTGCTGGATTGGAGTTGTGTCTCTCTCACCTGTACTCCTTGATTGGCCAACGAACTGTGACCTCTTCTGTCATTGTTTTCAGATGGGAATTTTTTTAAGAAGAAGCAAGAAGGGCCCTATGGTCCTCCAACATTGTAGTACACCTGTCAGCCTCTGGAATAAGAGAAATAAAGTTCTTCTTGTAGCGTGGGTCGAGAAGTGTCACCAATCAGTATTCCCTGTCACCCAAAATTTTGAGAACACGAGGGTGATGGGAAAGGCAGCAGAACATAAACTCAGCCATGCGTGCAAGACTGCTAACAGTCGATACTTCCGTGTCATCACCAAGAGGACAACTCTCCATGCTCTCCTCCTCCTCTTTGTCCTCAGGCCTCCACAACTTTCGACAAACCTCAGTAATATCATTGTAAATACATTCCCCTGTAGTTATTATCTCTCCCACCTCATTGTAGATTGTAAGTTGTCACGAGCAGGATGTTTTTTGGGGGGTTTAATTATTGTTATCGTTGTTACTTAGTGTAGATTGTAAGCTGTCATGAGCAGGGTTGTTTTATTTCTATTTAATTATTGTATTATTGTTATCGTTGTTACTTAGGACTGTTGTGTTTGAAACTGTAAATATGTTGACGCTATATAAATAACTATAAATATTAATATTAGAACACAGAGAAACATGATGGAGATGTTAATTATGGTGTCATTGCCGCTCACCATCTTGGTGAATTCCTCAAAGTTTTGGAGGATGGTACATATGTCTGACATCCATGTCCACTCTTGAGATCTTATGTGTGAAGTCAGAACTGAATACCAACGGCCTTGTTGATGCTGGTAGTCAACAACTGCCCTCTTCTGCTCACAAATCCTTTCCAAAATATGCAGTGTAGAGTATTAATGCATGGGGAGGACATCACACACCAGTTGGTGAGCCAGAAGCTGCAAGCACTGGAGAAGCACGGCAAGGGCAGATGAAGTTCTAGCTGACTTTCTAAAATGGGTACGCAGGGCGTTGTACTTTTCCTAGCAGATCTGGCACCTCCGTGTCGCTTTTCAGAAAACGTTGAACAATGAAGTTAAACACATGGGCCAGTCATGGCACGTGTGTGAGCTCGCCTCGACACAGAGCAGCCATCAGGTTCCAGCCATTGTCACACACGACCATGCCTGGCTGTAGGTTCAGTGGTATCAGCCACAGATCTGCATGCTCTTTCAGAGCTGTCCACAACTCTTCATCATTGTGCGGTTTGTCACCTAAGCATATTAGCTTCAGCACAGCCTGTTGCTGCTTACCTGAGGCAGTGCTGCAGTGCCCTCAGCTTGTGACTGATGTGTTACTTTCGGAGATGGAGCCTGAAGAAGATGTGAAGGAGCACGAGGTGCAGGAGCTGTAGACTGTGGTGGCAACCCTGATTGACGTAGGACCCGCAATTCTCGGGGTTTTGAGGACGTGCACCATCCCAAGGTCAGATTGGGTCCCAGCTTCCACTATGTTAACCCCGTGTGCCGTTGGTGTGATGTACCCTCCCTGACTACAAGCACTTGTCCACGTGTCTGTGGTTAGGTGGACTTTCCCAATAACAGCATTTTGGAGGGCACGGGTAATGTTGTGGGACATGTGCCTATGTATTGCTGGGACAGCACACCGGTACAAATAGTCCCGCATGTTCGGGCCATCGGGGTGATCCTCGACTCTGCCCTCTCTTTCAAGATACATATCCAAGCCCTTGCCTCCTCCTGCCCACTGCAACTCAAAAACATTTCCAGGATCCGAACTTTCCAAGAAACTGCTAAAATGTTTGCTCACGCCCTCATGATCTCCCACCTCCACTATTGCAACCTTCTACTCTCTGGCCTCCCCTCTAGCACTCTTGCACCACTCCAATCTATCCTAAAGTCTGATGCCCGAGTAATCCAACTGTCCCTCTGTTATTCCCCAGCCTCTCCTCTCTGCCAGGCCCTTCAGTGCCTTCCGATTGCCCAGAGGCTACAGTTTAAAAGCCTAACTATGACAGACAAAGCCTTCCACGACCTGTCTCCATACATCTGCAACATGGTCTTCCAATGTCCGACTGGGTCATGGCTTCCTCTAAGCTAACCTAGTGTGCCGTCAGCGAGATGTACCATCCCTGCCCACATGCACTTGTCCAAGTGTCCCTGTCTAGGTGCACTTTCCCTGTAACAGCATTGTAGAGGGCCCGAGAAATGTTGCTTGCTTGTGTAATGTCGTGACGGCAGACCGGGAAAAATTTTGGCATTAGGTTGCGGAAAACTTACGTCTCCCACGGGCCTAAAGTGCAACTTTAAGAGTGCAAGCAGACGAGAAATGTGTGAATTTAGTACTGTGGCATTGGCTGCTTATTTCCGTTTGCATTCCAAAGACTGGGGTATGGACAACTGAACGCTGCGCTGGGACAAGGACGTGGACGTGATTGTTGATGGTGCTAGTTGAGTTTGTGTGCAACTGCAGATGCAGGGCATGAGGCATCTTTGCATGCACCATGGACAGGGGATTGGCTTGCACGCATAACATCGGAAGAAGCAGTGGTATCGCCTGCAGACACTGTTCATGGAGCCTTGTGTTCAAACAACAAAGTCGGGTCATTCCATGGTGCTTTACATGTGAGGAGGGGTATACATAATAAAAGCAAGTACAATAATTAGTGGATTAGTCAGGCAGCAGAGTTTAGAATAGATTGGAGGGGTGTGAGAGTGTTAGAGGGGAGGCCACAGAGCAGGAGGTTGCAGTAGTCAAGGCGAGAGATGATGAGGGCATGGACTAGGGTTTTTGCAGATTCTTGGTTTAGGAATGTACAGATTTGTGAAATATTTTTGAGTTTAAGTCGGCAGGAAGTGGAAAGGACTTGGATATGTGGTTTGAAGGAGAGATCAGCGTCAAGGATTACCCCGAGGCAGCGAGCTTGTGGGACTGGGGAGAGTGGGCAGCCATTTACTGTAATGGATAGGTTCGTTTGGGGGGTCGCGTGAGATGGGGGAAAGACAATGAATTCTGTTTTGTCCATGTTAAGTTTCAGAAATCTAGCGGAGAAGAAGGATGAAATAGGGGACAGACATTGAGGGATTCTGGTTAGTAGGGAGGTGATATCTGGTCCAGTGATGTAGATCTGTGTGTCATCAGCATAGAGGTGATACTGAAAGCCATGAGATTCTATGAGCTGTCCCAGGCCAAAGGTGTAAATGGAGAAGAGCAGGGGCCCTAGGACTGAACCTTGTGGGACTCTGACAGATAGGGGGTGAGGTGAGGAGGTGGTGTGTGAGTGGGAGACACTGAATGTCCGGTCTGTTAGGAATGATGAGATCCAGGATAGGGCCAAGTCTGTGATGCCAAGGGATGAGAGGGTCTGTAATAATAGGGAATGGTCCACTGTGTCAAAGGCAGATGACAGGTCAAGGAGGAGGAGGACAGAGTAGTGTCACTTGCTCTTGGCGGTTAAGAGGTCATTGGTGACCTTAGTTAGGGCAGTTTCAGTGGAATGGTGTGACCGGAAGCCAGATTGTAAGCGGTCAAAGAGGGAGCAAGAAGAGAGATGGGAGGACAGTTCAAAGTAGACGTGTTGTTGCAGTAGTTTGGAGGCATAGGGGAGAAGTGGTATAGGGCGATAGCTAGATACAGAGGATGGGTCAAGAGAGGGCTTTTTGAGGCTAGGTGTGATGGAGGCATGCTTAAAGCTTGAGGGGAAAACACCAGTTGTTAGTGATAGATTGAAGAGATGGGTTAGGGTTGGGATGAAGACTGTGGTGAGGTTTGGGATGAAGTGGGATGGGAGTGAGTCAAGTGCACAGGTGGTGAGATGCGATCTTAAGAGTAGAGTGGAGAGTTGATCTTCTGTAATGGTGGAGAAGTTGGTTTTCTGAGGTGGAGGGCTGGGAAGTCGGGAGGAAGGGCTCTGGGGGTTGTTGACCAAAACTGTCTCTGATGTTATCAATCTTCTGCTTGAAAAATGAGGCAAAGTCTTCAGCTGAGATAAGTGGGGAGGGAGGAGGTGCTGGGGGACGGAGGAGAGAATTGAAGGTGTTGAATAACTGTTTAGGGTTGTGAGACAGGGAGGATATGAGAGATGAGAAGTAGGTTTGTTTAGCTGTGGCGAGTGTGGTCTTGAAAGTAGTGAGGGACTGTTTGAATGCAATGAAGTGCTCGTTGGAGTGGGATCTTTTCCATCTGCGCTCAGCAGCCCTGGAAGCTCGCCTCAGACATTCAGTGTTTCCCTCTCCCACACCACCTCCTCACCTTGACTACGGTCTTTCAGTGTTCCCCAAGGCTCAGTTCAAGGACCCCTACTCTTCTCCATCTACACCTTCGGCCTGGGACAGCTGATGTAATGGCACGGTTGTTGTGAATTTGGATTCTGGGCTCCCCCGGTGGCTACTGGTGGAATTGAACTGGTGTCTTCATCTTCTCTGTTCACCTGTTCCCATCAAGATGTGGGAGTCGCTATATAACCTTGCTGCTCTGTTAGTTGCTTGCCGGTCAACAATGTTATCAGAAGCCTCTCTGTGCTTGTTCCTGCTCCTAGACAACTACTAGATAAGTTGGACTCTTGTCCATGTTTGTTTTTGCATTTTTGTTCCAGTTCACAGCTGTAGTTTCGTTACTGTGTCTGGAAAGCTCTTGTGAACAGGAATTGCCACTCTGGTGTTATGAGTTAATGCCAGAGTTTTAAAGTAATTTCTGGATGGTGTTTTTGATAGGGTTTTCAGCTGACCATGAAAGTGTCCTTTCTGTCTTCTGCTATGTAGTAAGTGGACCTCAAATTTGCTAAACCTATTTTCATACTACGTTTGTTATTTCATCTCAACTCACCGCCAATACATGTGGGGGGCCTCTGTCTCCTTTCGGGGTATTTCTCTAGAGGTGAGCTAGGACTAATATTTTCCTCTGCTAGCTTTATTTAGTCCTCCGGCTGGTGCTGGGCATCTAGAATCAACGTAGGCATGCTACCCGGCCACTGCTAGTTGTGCGTTAGGTTTAGTTCATGGTCAGCTCAGTTCCCATCTTCCAAGAGCTAGTTCCTATATATGCTTATGCTATGTTCTCTTGCCATTGAGATCACGACAGTTTGACCGGCCATCTAAGTGTTAATTGTTTGGGCTGAAGCAGGAGAAAAAGAAGTGTTGAAGGGAAATTTTTTTTTTTTTTTTTTCCCCTCAGAGTTTTGCTGCCTAGCCCTTAATTGCTGTCTAGCTGCTTCTTACCTCCTCTTAACCCTTGAATGGCTCTGTGTCCACCTGTTTGTAATGGATCTTCAGAGTGTAACTGCAGGTTTGAATAATCTCGCCACGAAGGTACAAAATTTGCAAGATTTTGTTTGTCATGCACCTGTATCTGAGCCGAGAATTCCTTTGCCGGAATTTTTCTCGGGGAATAGATCCGGGTTTCAGAATTTTTGAAATAATTGCAAATTATTTTTGTCCCTGAAATCTCGCTCTGCCGGAGACCCTGCACAGCAGGTCAGGATTGTGATTTCCTTGCTCCGGGGCGACCCTCAAGACTGGGCTTTTTCATTGACACCAGGGGATCCTGCGTTGCTCAATGTGGATGCGTTTTTTCTGGCCTTGGGGTTGCTTTATGACGAACCTCATTTGGAGCTTCAGGCAGAAAAAACTTTGATGTCCCTATCTCAGGGGCAAGATGAAGCGGAAATTTACTGCCAAAGATTCCGTAAATGGTCTGTGCTTACTCAGTGGAATGAGTGCGCCCTGGCGGCGACTTTCAGAGAGGGTCTCTCTGATGCCATTAAGGATGTTATGGTGGGGTTCCCTGTGCCTGCGGGTCTGAATGAGTCCATGACAATGGCTATTCAGATCGATAGGCGTTTGCGGGAGCGCAAACCAGTGCACCATCTGGCGGTGTCCACTGAGAAGTCGCCAGAGAGTATGCAGTGTGATAGAATTCTGTCCCGAAGCGAGCGGCAGAATTTTAGACGGAAAAATGGGTTGTGTTTCTATTGTGGTGATTCTACTTATGTTATATCAGCATGCTCTAAGCGCACTAAAAAGCTTGGTAAATCTGTTTCCATTTGCACCTTACCGTCTAAATTTATTCTATCTGTGACCCTGATTTGCTCTTTGTCATCTATTACCACGGACGCCTATGTCGACTCTGGCGCCGCTTTGAGTCTTATGGATTGGTCCTTTGCCAAACACTGTGGGTATGATTTAGAGCCTTTGGAGACTCCTATTCCTCTGAAGGGGATTGACTCCACCCCATTGGCTAATAATAAACCACAATACTGGACACAAGTAACTATGCGTATTAATCCGGATCACCAGGAGATTATTCGCTTTCTGGTGCTGAATAATCTACATGATGATTTGGTGCTAGGATTGCCTTGGCTGCAATCTCACAACCCAGTCCTCGACTGGAGAGCTATGTCTGTGTTGAGCTGGGGATGTAAGGGGGCTCATGGGGATGTACCTGTGGTTTCCATTTCATCATCCATTCCCTCTGAAATTCCTGAGTTCCTGTCTGACTATCGTGACGTCTTTGAAGAACCCAAGCTTGGTTCGTTACCTCCGCACCGAGAGTGCGATTGTGCCATAGATTTAATCCCGGGTAGTAAATACCCAAAGGGTCGTTTATTTAATCTGTCTGTGCCTGAACATGCTGCTATGCGAGAATATATAAAGGAGTCCTTGGAAAAGGGACATATTCGTCCATCGTCATCTCCCTTAGGAGCCGGTTTTTTCTTTGTGTCAAAAAAAGACGGCTCTTTGAGACCATGTATTGATTATCGGCTTTTGAATAAAATCACTGTTAAATATCAATACCCATTGCCGTTGCTGACTGATTTGTTTGCTCGCATAAAGGGGGCCAAGTGGTTCTCTAAGATTGACCTTCGTGGGGCGTATAATTTGGTGCGAATCAGGCAGGGGGATGAGTGGAAAACCGCATTTAATACGCCTGAGGGCCACTTTGAGTATTTAGTGATGCCTTTTGGTCTTTCTAATGCTCCGTCAGTTTTCCAGTCCTTTATGCATGATATTTTTCGCGATTATTTGGATAAATTTATGATTGTGTATCTGGATGATATTCTGATTTTTTCGGATGACTGGGACTCTCATGTCCAGCAAGTCAGGAGGGTTTTTCAGGTTTTGCGGTCTAATTCTTTGTGTGTGAAGGGTTCTAAGTGTGTTTTTGGGGTACAGAGGATTTCCTTTTTGGGATATATTTTTTCCCCCTCTTCCATTGAAATGGATCCTGTCAAGGTTCAAGCTATTTGTGATTGGACGCAGCCCTCTTCTCTTAAGAGTCTTCAGAAATTTTTGGGCTTTGCTAACTTTTATCGTCGATTTATTGCTGGTTTTTCGGATATTGCTAAGCCATTGACCGATTTGACTAAGAAGGGTGCTGATGTTGCTGATTGGTCCCCTGATGCTGTGGAGGCCTTTCGGGAGCTTAAGCGCCGTTTTTCCTCTGCCCCTGTGTTGCGTCAGCCTGATGTTGCTCTACCTTTTCAGGTTGAGGTCGACGCTTCTGAGATCGGAGCTGGGGCAGTGTTGTCGCAGAAAAGTTCTGACTGCTCCGTGATGAGGCCTTGTGCCTTCTTTTCCCGTAAATTTTCGCCCGCTGAGCGGAATTATGATGTTGGGAATCGGGAGCTTTTGGCCATGAAGTGGGCTTTTGAGGAGTGGCGCCATTGGCTTGAGGGGGCCAGACATCAGGTGGTGGTATTGACTGACCACAAAAATTTGATTTATCTTGAGACCGCCAGGTGCCTGAATCCTAGACAGGCGCGCTGGTCATTATTTTTCTCTCGGTTTAATTTTGTGGTGTCATACCTACCGGGTTCTAAGAATGTTAAGGCGGATGCCCTTTCTAGGAGTTTTGAGCCTGACTCGCCTGGTAACTCTGAGCCCACAGGTATCCTTAAGGATGGAGTGGTATTGTCAGCCGTTTCTCCAGACCTGCGGCGGGCCTTGCAGGAGTTTCAGGCGGATAGACCTGATCGTTGCCCACCTGATAAACTGTTTGTTCCTGATGATTGGACCAGTAGAGTCATCTCTGAGGTTCATTCTTCTGCGTTGGCAGGTCATCCTGGCATTTTTGGTACCAGGGATTTGGTGGCAAGGTCCTTCTGGTGGCCTTCCCTGTCACGAGATGTGCGAGGCCTTGTGCAGTCTTGTGACGTTTGTGCTCGGGCCAAGCCTTGTTGTTCTCGGGCTAGTGGATTATTGTTGCCCTTGCCTATTCCTAAGAGGCCTTGGACGCACATCTCGATGGATTTTATTTCAGATCTGCCTGTTTCTCAGAAGATGTCTGTCATCTGGGTGGTGTGTGACCGTTTTTCTAAGATGGTCCATTTGGTTCCTCTGCCCAAGTTACCTTCTTCTTCCGAGTTGGTTCCTCTGTTTTTTCAAAATGTTGTTCGTTTGCATGGTATTCCTGAGAATATCGTTTCTGACAGAGGGACCCAATTCGTGTCTAGATTTTGGCGGGCATTCTGTGCTAGGATGGGCATAGATTTATCTTTTTCGTCCGCTTTCCATCCTCAGACGAATGGCCAGACCGAGCGGATTAATCAGACCCTGGAGACATATCTGAGGTGTTTTGTGTCTGCTGACCAGGATGATTGGGTTGCTTTTTTGCCATTGGCGGAGTTCGCTCTCAATAATCGGGCCAGCTCTGCCACTTTGGTGTCCCCGTTTTTCTGTAATTCGGGGTTTCATCCTCGATTTTCCTCTGGTCAGGTGGAATCTTCGGATTGTCCTGGAGTGGATGCTGTGGTGGAGAGATTGCATCAGATCTGGGGGCAGGTGGTGGACAATTTGAGGTTGTCCCAGGAGAAGACTCAGCTTTTTGCCAACCGCCACCGTCGTGTTGGTCCTCGGCTTTCTGTTGGGGATTTGGTGTGGTTGTCTTCTCGTTTTGTCCCTATGAGGGTCTCTTCTCCTAAGTTTAAGCCTCGGTTTATCGGCCCGTATAAGATATTGGAGATTCTTAACCCTGTTTCCTTCCGTTTGGACCTCCCTGCATCCTTTTCTATTCATAACGTTTTTCATCGGTCATTATTGCGCAGGTATGAGGTACCGGTTGTGCCTTCCGTTGAGCCTCCTGCTCCGGTGTTGGTTGAGGGTGAGTTGGAGTACGTTGTGGAGAAAATCTTAGACTCTCGTGTTTCCAGACGGAGACTCCAGTATCTGGTCAAGTGGAAGGGATACGGCCAGGAGGATAATTCTTGGGTGAATGCATCTGATGTTCATGCCTCCGATCTGGTTCGTGCCTTTCATAGGGCCCATCCTGATCGCCCTGGTGGTTCTGGTGAGGGTTCGGTGCCCCCTCCTTGAGGGGGGGGTACTGTTGTGAATTTGGATTCTGGGCTCCCCCGGTGGCTACTGGTGGAATTGAACTGGTGTCTTCATCTTCTCTGTTCACCTGTTCCCATCAAGATGTGGGAGTCGCTATATAACCTTGCTGCTCTGTTAGTTGCTTGCCGGTCAACAATGTTATCAGAAGCCTCTCTGTGCTTGTTCCTGCTCCTAGACAACTACTAGATAAGTTGGACTCTTGTCCATGTTTGTTTTTGCATTTTTGTTCCAGTTCACAGCTGTAGTTTCGTTACTGTGTCTGGAAAGCTCTTGTGAACAGGAATTGCCACTCTGGTGTTATGAGTTAATGCCAGAGTTTTAAAGTAATTTCTGGATGGTGTTTTTGATAGGGTTTTCAGCTGACCATGAAAGTGTCCTTTCTGTCTTCTGCTATGTAGTAAGTGGACCTCAAATTTGCTAAACCTATTTTCATACTACGTTTGTTATTTCATCTCAACTCACCGCCAATACATGTGGGGGGCCTCTGTCTCCTTTCGGGGTATTTCTCTAGAGGTGAGCTAGGACTAATATTTTCCTCTGCTAGCTTTATTTAGTCCTCCGGCTGGTGCTGGGCATCTAGAATCAACGTAGGCATGCTACCCGGCCACTGCTAGTTGTGCGTTAGGTTTAGTTCATGGTCAGCTCAGTTCCCATCTTCCAAGAGCTAGTTCCTATATATGCTTATGCTATGTTCTCTTGCCATTGAGATCATGACACACGGTATGCAATATCATCAGTATGCCGATGACATGCAGATCTACCTATCTGTACCTGACATTACCTCCTTACTGACCAAAATCACACGTCTTGCCGCAATTTCATCCTTCTTTTCTGCTCGCTTTCAAAAACTGGACATGAACAAAACAGAATACATCATCTTTCAACCATCTCACGCTAAATTGACATGAGAGCTGTGTATGCATCATTCGGTACCACTTAAATAAGAGGGAAAGTTTGCCCAAGAGAAAATGATTTTCCAGACATTCACGGCCTTTTTTGCACATTTTTTTTCAGCTGTGATCTTCATCTTCTTGGTGTTGATGTGGTAAATTTCAAAGTCGTCATCAATACCATCATCGTCCATATCTTGTAAAGAGGAAATCTGGTGTTTCTCAGGGTCGTGGTTATCTACGTTTAGTGGCATTCCTTTAACAGTGTTCGTTACACTAGAACAAATAATTTTCGACTGTGACATTTGGATATTATTGGTAATATGTATGGGTGAAGATGAAGAAGCTTGTGCCACAGGTGTGTTTATAGTTACGGATGGTGCACTCTTCTTTAAACTTAGTTTTTCACAAGCATCCATCAGTTTGTTTGGTTTTCCTCCAACACTGATCTGCTTTCTATAATTCAGCATCTCACGAACATGTTGCACTTTGCTCTTTAGACAGACATGTGTGTCTTTGGTTTGGCAACATATTTTTGACAGGCATTTCTTAGGCCGAGTCAAACACGCGCATCTGTTACACTGATCTTCTGATGGGCATGAAACACATTCTGGTAATTGGTGGTGGCTAAACGACTAATCATTGTAGGCTGTATCCTGGATCTCATACCTCCCTTTGCCACTGCTGTTATTAATCATGTACGTTCCCATTCCTGTCATCACCATGCCCCTTTTCCTGATCACTTCATCCAACGATTCGTCCGCCATATTTTTTACTAAAAACCTGCACCTTCCCAGCAGCAACTGTGTAGGAAATCACTTTACAGTTTTGCAAGGTGTTTATGATGCCCGCAAACTATTTTTTTTTAAATTGCCCCCCCCATGTGGAAATGTTTGTCAGCCCATGGGCACTTAGTGTATGGGTATTACAAGTGTAGGAGGCACAATCGTTTACATTGGGCCTAGGTTTTAATGAGTCCTTCAGCAATGTGTTGTGAACTCTATTTTTGGGCTCCCTCTAGTGGTCACAAGCGGTACTGTGTAGTGTTGTCTTTCTGCAGGTTGCAGCATCAGCTGGTTCATTATCCTTGGTTGGTTTCCTATTTAGCCCACCTGGATACTCAGTTCCTTGCCTGCTATCAATGTATTCAGTGCTCTTCAGATTCCTTGTGTCTACCTTGCTCCCAGTCTCTCCAAGACAAGCTAAGTTTTTGTTTGATCATTTTTTGATTATCAGCGTTCATTATGTTTTTAGTCCAGCTCGCTAAAATGTGATTTCCTCGCTTGCTGGTTGCTCTAGGGGACTGAGTTTCTCCCCCCACACCGTTAGTTGGTGTGGGGGTTCTTGAAATCTCAGAGTGGATATTTTGTAAGGGTTTTTTACAGTATATTGTCAAAAATTTCGAAAATGGTCGGTGCTATACTGTTATGATCCTTAGTGGTTGAGGATCACAAATTACTCCAGCTAAGTAACAAACATAGGACAAGCTCTAGGGAGGTGGCAAACTGGACTGACCGCAAATCTGAACCTATCCAAACACACTAGAAGTAGCCGGTGAACGTGCCTAAAAATCCTAGACGTCTCGAGCCAGCCTGAGGAACTAACTACCCCTAGAGAGAAAGAAAGACCTCTCTTGCCTCCAGAGAAATAATCCCCAAAGATATAGAAGCCCCCAACAAATAATAACGGTGAGGTAAGAGGAAGGCACATACACAGGGGTGAAAGCAGATTCAGCAAATGAGGCCCACTAATACTAGATAGCAGAAAATAGAAAAGGGAATCTATGCGGTCAGTAAAAAACCCTTACAAAATATCCACTCTGAGATTTCAAGAACCCCCACACCAACTAACGGTGTGGGGGGAGAAACTCAGTCCCCTAGAGCAACCAGCAAGCGAGGAAATCACATTTTAGCGAGCTGGACTAAAAACATAATGAACGCTGATAATCAAAAAATGATCAAACAAAAACTTAGCTTGTCTTGGAGAGACTGGGAGCAAGGTAGACACAAGGAATCTGAAGAGCACTGAATACATTGATAGCAGGCAAGGAACTGAGTATCCAGGTGGGCTAAATAGGAAACCAACCAAGGATAACGAACCAGCTGATGCTGCAACCTGCAGAAAGACAACACTACACAGTACCGCTTGTGACCACTAGAGGGAGCCCAAAAATAGAGTTCACAACAGCAATGTCTCCTCATTTTCCACCACTAGATCCCCAGGGTTCACATGTTCTGTGCTGCTACAGACAGTCAATTTTTGGGAAAGGGCATCTAGGATAGACATGAAAGATTTTTTAAAAATTAACCACCTTTGAGCAAATGCTTGTCAGGCCAGTCACTCCATTACAAGTCTAAGAGACCCACACCCCTACATTGGGCCTACTTCTTAACTCTGTCTCCTGCAATGTGTCCTTTACCTGCCACTATATCACCAGGGTGAATTTGCTCTGTACAGTGCATTTTGGGCAAGGGGGCTGTGATGGCACTATGTTATTTAGTAAAGAAAGGATCCCACATTGGGGAATTGGGCATTACATTACATTGGGCCTACTTCTTAACTCTTTCTCCTGCAATGTCTCCTTTACCTGCAACTAGATCACCAGGGTGAATGTGCTCTGTACTGTTATAGACCGGTGAAGTATGGGCAAGGGGCCTGCGATGGCACTAGTATATTTTTAAAAAGGTATCCCCATTGAGGAATTGTTTGGCAGCTCATGCACTGCATTACAAGTCTAAGAGACCCACACCCCTACATTGGGCCTACTTCTTAACTCTGTCTCCTGAACATGCTCTGTACTTTTATAGGCCACATAATTTTTAGCAAGGGGGGCTGTGATGGCAATAGTATATTTTTAAGAAAGGTACCCCCCATTGGTGAAACCACCTACTTGTTGGCAAAGACTTCATAACATTTGTGTACCTTAAAGAGCTCAGTTTAAAAGCTCCATTTTGGGTTGCCTGGTTGCTCACATTGGAGACAATGCACTTCATAAAAATTGATAAAGCAATGCTGTTAATTTGGCTCAGTAGTTCATTACAAATATTTCTTTGTCGACTATATTAGTTTCTCTCATTGAGAGCCATAACTTTGGCTGCCTCAAATGTACAAATTGCAAATATAAAAATGGCGATTTGGAATCCAGATTAAAATACAGTATACCGAATGCATTCAGACAATCACATAGCTGCATTTCTTGTAAAGCATTTACAGATTTGACAGACAATGCTCATAGTGACACAATCTTGAGAAATGTTTGTTTGTTTATTCACTTCACAAACAGTTCTAAGCCTCTATATGTTTGCTGTTTGTCATTGTAAAACTTTAAGGTTTACTGAAAATCTGCCTGTGGTGGTTTGATCTAAATCCTTGTGGTTTTTTCTAGGGGTTTATGGCCCCTCGTCTGATAAATCCATGATATCTCAGTTTTATCCAACCTTGAAATATGGCCACTTGAAGGTCTGGGTGAAACTAGAGTTACTACATAAGGTAAATCACTATATAAGACCAGAGAACCATGACTAAGACAGATGCCAAAACTGGGGTACCTGTACATGTACAGTGTGCTGATACCTGCATAATTGGAAAAGTGTTGTGAATTCCGCTCTTGGGCTCCCTCCGGTGGTTGTAAGTAGCACTTTTGTGAATTCTGCTCTTGGGCTCCCTCCTGTGGTTTTGAGTGGTATAGCTGCTTCTTGGATTTAGCATCAGCAGCTGCTTCCACTGATCATCTTTCTGGCTCAGCTATTTTAGTCTGGACTTATCCCTCAATCAATGCCAGTTGCCAATTGTTCCTGCTTGGAGCCACTGCTCTTTTGGATTTCCCTGAAACTCTGTCCAGTTCAGCAAAGATAAGTCCTTGCTTGCATTCTATGTTTTGCTCATTTGTCCAGCTTATCAGTATGGATCTATTCAGCTAAGCTGGAAGCTCTGGGCTGCAGATTTTGCCCTCCACACCTTTAGTCAGGTGTGGAGATTTTTGCATATCTCTGCGGTGGACTTTTTCTAGTTTTTATTCCTGATCGCACAGTGTTCTTTCCTGTACTATCTATCTAGCTAGAAGTGGCCTCCTTTGCTAAATCTTGTTTCATACTACGTATGTCATTTCCTTCTCCTCTCACAGTCAATATTTGTGGGGGGCTGTCCTATCCTTTGGGGATCTTCTCTGAGGCAAGATAGCTTTCCTATTCCTACCTTTAGGGGTAGCTAGTTCTCCGGCTGTGACGAGGTGTCCAGGGAGTGACAGGAACATCCCACAGCTACTGCTAGTGTTGTGTTAAGATCAGGAACTGCGGTCTGTATAGTTACCACCTGCTCAGAGCTAGTCGCATGTCGCTCCTAAATTACCAGTCCATAACAGTACAACTGGCCAAAAATGAGTTGAATGCATCTCAAAAGAAGGAAAAGAAAAAGAGTTCTGAGCCATTTTTTTTTCTTTAGTCTGTTTTGTCTTTTTTTCCTCTTAATCTCTGGGTGGATTTGGGCGCGGACATGGATGTACAGGGTTTGTTTTCTCGTGTGGATCAGCTTGCTGCAAGAGTTCAGAGTATCCAAGATTATGTTGTTCAGACTCCAGCCTTAGAGCCTAGAATTCCTACTCCAGATTTGTTTTACGGGGATAGATCTAAGTTTTTGAACTTTAAAAATAACTGCAAATTGTTTTTTGCTCTGAAACCCCGTTCCTCTGGTGACCCCACTCAGCAAGTTAAAATAGTTATTTCTCTGCTGCGTGGTGACCCTCTGGACTGGGCATTCTCCCTTGAGTCAGGGGATCCGGCATTGCTTAATGTAGATGCATTTTTTCAATCGCTCGGATTATTGTATGACGAACCTAACTCTGTGGATCATGCGGAAAAAACCTTGTTGGCCCTGTGCCAGGGTCAGGAAGCGGCAGAATTATACTGCCAGAAATTCAGGAAATGGTCTGTGCTCACTAAATGGAATGAGGACGCTCTGGCAGCAATTTTCAGAAAGGGTCTTTCTGAAGCCCTTAAAGATGTTATGGTGGGGTTCCCCACGCCTGTCGGTCTGAGCGAATCTATGTCTCTAGCCATTCAGATTGATCGGCGCCTGCACGAGCGCAAAGTGGTGCACCATATGGCAGCATCCTCTGAACAGAGTCCTGAGCCTATGCAATGTGATAGGATTCTGACCAGAGCGGAACAGAGGGGATACAGATGTCAGAATGGGCTGTGTTTTTACTGTGGTGATTCAGCTCATACTATCTCTGATTGCCCTAAGCGTATTAAGAGGGTCGCTAGATCTGTTACCATTAGTACTGTACAGCCTAAGTTTCTCCTGTCTGTGACCCTGATTTGCTCATTGTCATCTTTCTCTGTCATGGCATTTGTGGATTCAGGCGCTGCCCTGAACTTAATGGACTTAGAATTCGCCAGGCGCTGTGGTTTTTCTTTGCAGCCTTTGCAGAGCCCTATTCCTTTGAGGGGTATTGATGCTACACCATTGGCCAAGAATAAACCTCAGTATTGGACTCAGCTGACTATGTGCATGGCTCCAGCACATCAGGAAGATTGTCGTTTTCTGGTGTTGCATAATTTACATGATGTTGTTGTACTGGGTTTTCCATGGTTACAAGTACACAATCCAGTGTTGGATTGGAAATCGATGTCTGTGACTAGTTGGGGTTGTCAATGGGTACATAGTGATGTTCCTTTAATGTCAATTTCCTCTTCCCCCTCTTCTGATGTTCCTGAATTTTTGTCAGATTTCCAGGATGTATTCGATGAGCCCAAGTCCAGTTCCCTTCCTCCACATAGGGACTGTGATTGTGCTATTGACTTGATTCCAGGCTCTAAGTTCCCTAAGGGCCGACTTTTCAACCTGTCTGTGCCAGAACATACCGCTATGCGGAGCTATGTTAAGGAGTCCTTGGAGAAGGGGCATATTCGGCCGTCTTCGTCACCATTGGGAGCGGGATTCTTTTTTGTTGCCAAGAAGGATGGCTCCTTGAGACCCTGTATTGATTATCGCCTTCTTAATAAGATCACGGTCAAATTCCAATACCCTTTACCTTTGCTCTCTGATTTGTTTGCTCGGATTAAGGGGGCTAGTTGGTTTACCAAGATTGACCTTCGAGGGGCATATAATCTTGTTCGTATTAAACAGGGTGACGAATGGAAAACTGCATTTAATACGCCCGAAGGCCATTTTGAATACCTGGTGATGCCTTTCGGGCTTTCTAATGCTCCTTCTGTATTTCAGTCCTTCATGCATGACATTTTTCGCAATTATCTTGATAAATTCTTGATTGTGTATTTGGATGATATTTTGATTTTTTCCAATGATTGGGAGTCTCATGTGAAGCAGGTCAGGATGGTATTCCAGATCCTTCGTGATAATGCTCTATTTGTGAAGGGGTCTAAGTGCATATTTGGAGTTCAGAAGGTCTCTTTTTTGGGGTTTATTTTTTCTCCTTTGTCTATAGAAATGGATCCTGTTAAGGTCCAAGCCATTCATGACTGGATTCAACCCACATCTGTGAAGAGCCTTCAGAAATTTTAGGGCTTTGCTAATTTTTATCGCCGTTTCATTGCCAACTTCTCTAGTGTGGTTAAGCCCCTGACCGATTTGATGAAGAAAGGCGCTGATGTGACAAATTGATCCTCTGAGGCTGTTGAGGCCTTTCAGGAGCTTAAGCGCCGATTTACTTCTGCCCCTGTCTTGCGTCAGCCGGATGTGTCTCTTCCTTTTCAGGTTGAGGTTGACGCTTCTGAGATTGGGGCAGGGGCCATTTTGTCACAGAGGAATTCTGATGGTTCCTTGATGAAACCATGTGCCTTCTTTTCCCGAAAGTTTTCGCCTGCGGAACGCAATTATGATGTCGGCAATCGGGAGTTGTTGGCTATGAAGTGGGCATTTGAGGAGTGGCGACATTGGCTTGAGGGAGCCAAGCATCGCGTTGTGGTCTTGACCGATCATAAGAATTTGATTTACCTCGAGTCGGCCAAGCGGCTGAACCCTAGACAGGCTCGATGGTCCCTGTTTTTCTCCTGTTTCGATTTTGTGGTTTCATATCTTCCGGGATCTAAGAATGTTAAAGCAGATGCCCTCTCTAGGAGTTTTTTGCCTGATTCTCCTGGAGTTCTTGAGCCGGTTGGCATTCTTAGGGAAGGGGTGGTTCTTCCTGCCATCTCCCCTGATTTACGGCGGGTGCTTCAGGAATTTCAGGCTGATAAACCTGACCGCTGTCCTGTGGGGAAGCTGTTTGTTCCTGATAGATGGACAAGTAAGGTAATTTCTGAGGTCCATTGTTCGGTGTTGGCCGGTCATCCTGGGATTTTTGGTACCAGAGATTTGGTGGCTAGGTCCTTTTGGTGGCCTTCCTTGTCGCGGGATGTGCGTTCTTTTGTGCAGTCCTGTGGGATTTGTGCCCGGGCTAAGCCTTACTGTTCCCGCGCTAGTGGGTTGCTTTTGCCTTTGCCTGTCCCTGAGAGGCCCTGGACGCATATTTCCATGGATTTTATTTCGGATCTTCCTGTGTCCCAGAGGATGTCTGTTATCTGGGTGGTTTGTGACCGGTTCTCTAAAATGGTCCATTTGGTACCTTTGCCTAAATTGCCTTCCTCCTCTGATTTGGTTCCATTGTTTTTTCAGCATGTGGTTCGTTTGCATGGCATTCCAGAAAATATTGTGTCTGACAGAGGTTCCCAGTTTGTTTCCAGGTTTTGGCGGGCCTTTTGTGCTAGGATGGGCATTAATTTGTCTTTTTCTTCGGCGTTCCATCCTCAGACAAATGGCCAAACTGAGCCACTAATCAAACCTTGGAAACCTATTTGAGATGCTTTGTGTCTGCTGATCAGGATGATTGGGTGGCTTTCTTGCCGTTGGCCGAGTTTGCCCTTAATAATCGGGCCAGTTCGGCTACTTTGGTTTCGCCTTTTTTTTGTAATTTTGGTTTCCATCCTCGTTTTTCTTCAGGGCAGGTTGAGCCTTCTGATTGTCCTGGTGTAGATTCTGTGATGGACAGGTTACAGCAGATTTGGACTCATGTGGTAGAGAATTTGACGTTGTCTCAGGAAAAGGCTCAGCATTTTGCTAACCGCCGTCGGTGTGTTGGTCCTCGGCTTCGTGTTGAGGATTTAGTCTGGTTATCTTCTCGTCATGTTCCTATGAAGGTTTCTTCCCCTAAGTTCAAGCCTCGGTTTACTGGTCCTTATAAGATTTCTGAGATTATCAATCCAGTGTCTTTTCGTTTGGCCCTTCCAGCCTCTTTTGCCATCCACAATGTTTTCCATAGATCTTTGTTGCGGAGATATGTGGTACCCGTTGTTCCCTCTGTTGATCCTCCTGCCCCGGTGTTGGTTGAGGGGGAGTTGGAATATGTGGTTGAGAAAATTTTGGATTCTCGTCTTTCGAGGCGGAGGCTTCAGTATCTTGTTAAGTGGAAGGGTTATGGCCAGGAGGATAATTCTTGGGTGGTTGCCTCCGATGTCCATGCTGCCGATTTGGTTCGTGCTTTTCACTTGGCTCGTCCTGATCGGCCTGGGGGCTCTGGTGAGAGTTCGGTGACCCCTCCTCAAGGGGGGGTACTGTTGTGAATTCCGCTCTTGGGCTCCCTCCAGTGGTTGTAAGTAGCACTTTTGTGAATTCTGCTCTTGGGCTCCCTCCTGTGATTTTGAGTGGTATAGCTGCTTCTTGGATTTAGCATCAGCAGCTGCTTCCACTGATCATCTTTCTGGCTCGGCTATTTTAGTCTGGCCTTATCCCTCAATCAATGCCAGTTGCCAATTGTTCCTGCTTGGAGCCACTGCTCTTTTGGATTTCCCTGAAACTCTGTCCAGTTCAGCAAAGATAAGTCCTTGCTTGTCCTTTTGCAGTCCACTTGTTGTGGACTTATTTGCTCAGCACATTCTATGTTTTGCTCATTTGTCCAGCTTATCAGTATGGATCTATTCAGCTAAGCTGGAAGCTCTGGGCTGCAGATTTTGCCCTCCACACCTTTAGTCAGGTGTGGAGATTTTTGCATATCTCTGCGGTGGACTTTTTCTAGTTTTTATTACTGACCGCACAGTGTTCTTTCCTGTACTATCTATCTAGCTAGAAGTGGCCTCCTTTGCTAAATCTTGTTTCATACTATGTATGTAATTTCCTTCTCCTCTCACAGTCAATATTTGTGGGGGGCTGTCCTATCCTTTGGGGATCTTCTCTGAGGCAAGATAGCTTTCCTATTCCTACCTTTAGGGGTAGCTAGTTCTCCGGCTGTGACGAGGTGTCCAGGGAGTGACAGGAACTTCCCACGGCTACTGCTAGTGTTGTGTTAAGATCAGGAACTGCGGTCTGTATAGTTACCACCTGCTCAGAGCTAGTCGCATGTCACTCCTAAATTACCAGTCCATAACAGAGACGCCCATGCAGTGTAGGTTATGTCCCAGGGGTTCTCTGTCTTGGTGTTGCTTCTCTGATATTCCAGATGGATGGTGTTTAAAAGCCTCTTGGTGATGATGTATGTAGTTAATCTTCATATATACGAAATCACTATATGTATTTAATCCTTATATGTACTTATTAACCTTTTGTATGTTAACATATACAAAAGTGTACGCACTCACACTATTCAATCATACTATTCCTTGAATTTTGTAGTGTGCAATAAAATTGGGTTGGATAGCAAGTATTAACCTTATTTAAAGCTGTATCTGAACCTAAGTGTTAAAAACATGGCAAATAAAATTGCCAAATTCCCCTGTAAATAATTCTGCAAAGAGGGAACCATCATACCATTAAAAAAAAGAGTGGATTTTCATGGGCCCATCCAGTATGTAGGTTCAAAGGCGTAATGGGGTGCATATAACTATGCAGCAGGGCTGGCCTTGCTGCCAATGTGTGAAACAAAGGAGTACGGGAGTACAAAATAAATATTGTGAAGTGGATTTTCATGGGCCCATCCAGTATGTGGGTTCCAAGGTGTAATGGGGTGCATATAACTGACTATGCAGCACGGCTGGCCTTGCTGCCAATGTGTAAAACAAAGGAGTACAGGAGTACAAAATGCATATTGTGAAGTGGATTTTCATGCGCCCATCCAGTATGTGGGATCCAAGGCGTATTGGGGTTCATATGACTGAATATGCAGCAGGGATGGCCTTACTGCCAATATGTGAAACAAAGGAGTATGGGACTACAAAATGCATATTGTGAAGTGGATTTTCAGGGGCCCATCCAGTACGTGTGTTCCATGGCGTATTGGGGTTCATATGACTGACTATGCAGCAGGGCTGGCCTTGCTGCCAATGTGTAAAACAAAGGAGTACGGGAGTACAAAATGCATATTGTGAAGTGGGTTGCGAAGTGGATTTTTCTGGGTCCATCCAGTATGTAGGTTCAAAGGCGTAATGGGGTGCATATGAATTGGTAGCAGGGCAGGCCTTGAATTCAATGCAACACTTTTTCAGGAGTGCCCCTTGGACATCTTATGAAAGGGGCATTGTGGTGCGTCGTAATTTTTGGCACCCTTTCCACTCACAGCATAGGCTTCAACAACTTAGGAGACCCACTGTTTAATAATGGCCCTTTAAGAAGATTAATGATGCCTGATGCACCAGCAAAAATAGGCTCTGTGACATTGAGTCCCTCCTTCATAAATGAAACAAGATGGGTCTGCTTATGTTTCACACATCACATGGCCAGCTAGGGTTGTTAAATGTTACAATGACATTTCCCAGTGAATGTATTTGTTTTGTTTGAAAGCAATGTTAAAGTTGAAAAACACTTCAAAAATGCTGCGTCTGAACGAAGCCTAAGTGGGGGAGGAAATTTTCTGTCTGGGGTTAAATATTTGGCCTTACAGGCAAGTCATTAACCTGCAAAGGATGTACCTTGACATATTTCCCAGCAAAATCCGTTTTGGTTTTGTTTTAATGTGTTTTTTGTGGCATCGGGAAAAATGGCATGAATCTCGGAAAAAAATTACTAAAGCTGTGAACTAGGAGTCAGGAATGCTTCCAGGGGCGATCCCCATGATGTCCCGGTGTCATTTGAGCCGTGTTTCCATCATTTTCATACGTTTTTAGAACTTAAAAGGACCCCCGGGGGGATCGCGGTAAAAATACTCAGGTCTCCCATAGAGTTACATTGGGCTTATGTTGTTCTTGCCGAGTACCCGAGTATTCCAATCTGCTCGACCCTAGCAACAAGCACCCGAGCATTTTAGTGCTCGCTCATCACTAATAACTAGGCTAAGAAGTAAATAACTTGGCACTCAACTTCGTGTATGGTGATGATTATAAGAATTAGGTATTTATTACTTGAATAGCAGTCCAGCATAAACGTTTCGGTCAAAACAATGAGACCTTCCTCAGTAGACAGATAAGTAGGGTGTGAACAAATAGTTCTTCAGATTTGTGGTCGGAATGGTAGCAAGGGTAGCCAAAATAGGTACATGCACAGTAGTATTGAAGAAGAACGATAATCTCCAATGTGTTTGCATAAATAGTATAAGTCCGTATACGCTGGCAAACAGTTACGTGCAATGGCACCAGAATCTATTGCTTAGTATCTCCCTGAGTGTCCTGTCAGAGTAAATGCCACTAAGACCCCAGCTTCGATATGTGGTGAATGGATAGTGTGCATCAACGCGGTGTCCGCCGCTGGTTGAGTCTCAACCAGCGGCGGACACCGCGTTGATTCTGGTGCCATTGCACGTAACTGTTTGCCAGCGTATACGGACTTATACTATTTATGCAAACACATTGGAGATTATCGTTCTTCTTCAATACTACTGTGCATGTACCTATTTTGGCTACCCTTGCTACCATTCCGACCACAAATCTGAAGAACTATTTGTTCACACCCTACTTATCTGTCTACTGAGGAAGGTCTCATTGTTTTGACCGAAACGTTTATGCTGGACTGCTATTCAAGTAATAAATACCTAATTCTTATAATCATCACCATACACGAAGTTGAGTGCCAAGTTATTTACTTCTTACATGTTTACTGGTGTGGGCAACCTATCTTGAGCACCGACACAGCTGTGCCACGATATACTTCACTAATAACTAGGCTAAGACACGAGTTCAATGGAGCCCCAAAAATGCCCCAATTTTTAGCCCACAGATTGGTGAGGCATGTGACAGAGATACTAGACTTTAGATTATCTGGCCTCTATTTTTTTTAAAAGGACAGCAAAATAGTGTCAATAAGTAGGCTAAGACACAGCAAAAAAATTCAATGGAGCCCTTAAATGGCACAATTTTGAGCCCACAGGTAGATGAGACGTGTGACGAAGATACCCCACTTTCAAATATCTGACCTGTATTTTTTTTTAAACAGCAAACTTGTGTCAATAAGTAGGCTAAAACAGAGCAAAAAAGGTTCAATGGAGCCCAAAAAATGCCCTAATTTTTAGCCCACAGATAGATGAGGCGTGTGACGAATATAGCAGACTTTAAATTATCTGGCCTGTATTTTTTTACAGCAAAATTGTGTCAATAAGTAGGATAAGACACAGCAGAAAAAATTAAACGGAAGGCTGAAATGACACTATTTTGAGCGCAATTATATATGATGCCTGTGACACAGATGTCCCATTTTAAAATATCTGGCTTGTTTTGTTTGGCAGCAAAATAGTGTCAATAACTAGACTAGCACACAATAAAAAAAAATCAATGGACCCCTGAAAATGACACAATTTTGAGCACAGTGATAGGCAATACGTGTGGCGGACAAAACACATTGTAAAATATCTGCCCTGTAGGTAAATATTTTTTTAGGCAAACTGGTGTCAAGAACTTGTATAAGACACTCCAAAAAGTTTTTACAGTACCACAAAAATCACAGAATTTTATGCGCACTCGCAAATGGAGAAAAAAAAAATTGTGCTCTGTATTGCTTTGATTTTAAATAAAATCCTCAGTATTAAGATGCAAGAACAAATTATTCCTGGCCACTGATACCTGGGGCTATGAACTATCTGTAATAGGCAGCAGCAGACACTAATGGAATAATGGAATAGACCCTCTTGCTGTATGCAATAAAGTATGCCACATACACTGCCTGCCTTCCTATCACTGATATATACCGTATTTTTCGGACTATAGGACGCACCGGACTATAAGGCGCACCCAGGTTTTAGAGGTGGAAAATAGGGAAAAAAATATTTGAAGCAAAAAAAATGTGGTAAAATATTTAATAACATAAATAACATACTATTATGTGGTGTTATTATATATAATAGTATGTTATTATGTTGGAAGCTGTGGGACCAGTGTGGTGTCTGTGATGTACGATATGAAGACTCTGGAGGGTGAGTATAAGGGCTCATTTCCACATGCGAGGCACACGTCCGTATCTCGCATGTGGAAACCAAGCTCTGGCGCCGGCACTTTGGAGCGGAGCTGTGCAGCTCCATGTGTTCCTATGCGGCCGCATGCTCCGCTCTGGAGTGCCGGCTCCACAGCTTGGTTTCCACATGCGAGACACGGACGTGTGCCTCGCATGTGGAAATGAGCCCTAAGAATGGGTGCACAGGGCTTATAGTGAAAGCACCACTCCGGCACTGCAAAATAACGCTGGTTTAAAATCCCATGGGAGAACTATAACTCCCAGCATGTCCTGCAGATCCTATGACATGCTGGGAGTTATAGTTCACCAAAGGAGTGGCAGAGTGCTTTATTGTGTTTTGTAAAGACTGACCTCTTAATTGTGGCAGCCAGCCACACTGTGGTGAGGTAAAAGCTGGAGCATCCCATGGCTGCACACACACAGAGCCCTCCCTGTTGTTGTTGCCTTTCCACAGCGCAGGACATAAGAGGAAGCTGCAGATTCTAGGTGGGAGTCTGACGGACCTATGATGATGTCAGAAGAGAGAGGGCTCTGAGCTGCCATGTGATGCTCCAGCCCGCCCACTCCTGACATCACACAGGTCCTCCTGCACAGCACTCGTCCAGCACAGGCAGGTATGCAGCGATCTCCTGGCCCCTGCTGCTGCTGCCTCCTCCCCTGGACACACAGATTCTCCCCGGAATCAGTGCTGGGGAAACTGTGTGTCGCTGCTTAAGTGCAGTATTCATTTGCTGCTCCCGGCTCACCGCTCAGCTGATCGGTAGGCGGGGAGCAGCTAATAAATATTCACTGCACTTAATCAGCGGGGCCATGTGGTTTCCACAGCAGCTGATTCCGGCAGCGGGGACATCCTGAAGTGGGATAACAGTGCGATCCCACTCACTGCTGCCCCCCTCCCCACATGCTATATCCGTACTATAAGACGCACCCACACTTTCCTCCCAAATTTGGAGGAAAAAAAGTGCGTCTTATAGTCGGAAAAATACGGTATATACCCCGCAATTAGTCCTTAGAAGGACTGTTGGTTTAGCTGGATTTGTGGATTCAACAATGGTATACCCACACTAACTGATGCCCCACCTATTCTGTCCCTAGCTCAGCAGCACCTCTCCCTACACTGGTGATTCCAGAGCTGAGTGTGAGGAGCAGGGCGGTGCCAGGTCTGATATAGACCTGATGAAGCTCTGCAGTCAGCCAATCATTGCAATGCCACAACCAACTTGGCTGCGGCATTACAGTGCATGGCAGACAATCCCTGCATGTTGATTGGTGCTCCAAAGAGCGCCAAACATGCAGAGCGGGGACCCGAACTCCCACCGAACAATCCTGGAAATGCTCGCCGAGCATCGCAAGCACTGAGATGCTTGGGTGACCACAGAGCATTACCGAGCATGCTCGCTCATCACTAGTGGCCTGGTGACTGGCCAACACTATTAGCAGACAGTATTTAGATTCAGAAATGTGGCCTGGTGTATGGCTCACACAATTAGAAAAAAGGATTTAGATTCTGAAATGTGGCCTGGTATCTGGGACATGTGACTTTGGCAACCAATGACAGAAGCCCATGTGTTTGGACATTGTGGATGGTTTCTGCATTTGCTGACTGAATCTTCACACCTTAAGCTAATAAAAGAAAAAAATAGTCCTCCGCTACTCTGACCTCTCCTAACCCCTTCTTCTCATCAAACATGTCCCCCTGTTCATCATACAGTACAACTGTGCTAGCCAAAGTCATAACAAAAGCTTTAGTGGAAACTTGATGATTTACCGTGCTTTTACCAAAGTTTGCCAATTTTAAGGAAAAATGCTTGGAATTCTGAACATGAATCAGAATGTGCAATGTTTGTGCCCAATTTTCAGATTGGCGAACATTTTCTGAACAAGTTTGCAAACCTCTAGTCACCACAGCAGATGCCTGGCCCTGTACAATGATCAGGATTTAACCTTCAGTGCTTGACCTGCGGCATCTAGCTATTGGGTCCAAACTGTAGAGGACTGGGCTTCGGGTCTTGACTGCATAGTCTGGGTCTGGGGTCTTGACCGGAGTTGTCTGGACTTTAGTGCTTGCCCTACAATGTTCTGCTGGTCTCAGTCCCTGGCCATTCTTTGGTCGTTCTGACTCTGTGTTCCACCGCGCACACGTCCATACTGTCTCACTGGTTGCCACCAACTGTCTTCCCACCTTGCCACTCCATCCTATTATATTTGGTAACTACACCACAGCTACCAACTGAACTGAAAGTTCTCTTCAAATCGATTACTCCAGGAACGCTGCCTTCATCTTCTGGTTCCACCTTACTCAGCTTGCTCAGTAGATTAGGACATTTGCTTACAAGTGTCGTGGAACTTTGATGAACCGTATCTTCGACTCTCCACAACCTTAAACTGTCAGCTGTTTTTTCCCACTTCATATGAGAACCACATGATGTAGACAAAGAGAACCTAAATCTAAGGATGTATCACTTAGTCTAATGTATGCAGCAGTTCTGATAGAATCAGAGTTCTTAGCTTTAGAATACAGCAGAGCTGAAAACATAACCCTGCCCACACCAGGCTCATTATTTTTTGACAGTGAGCTGCTTATCAAAGGAAGGGGTGGTATGAATAGTATGCATACGCTTGCTGTATCTTCTGTTATCCGGAAAATGATAATCACTTGGTGAAAAAACCTTTGGTGTAGGTAAATAACAGCATACAGCCTGACATGTGTCACATCATTGAAATCTGTGTTTTAGCCCCTATCTCATACTGTCCTCAGATTACACAGCAAAAAAACTGTTAACAGATTCCATTTAAATGATCACTGGAGTTCACTTAAATGATAGCCGATCACTGCTGATCACTTTAATGACAGTCAAACTTCTGCAGTAAGAGCCAAGGCAAATGCCAGCACCGTCCTTTTCTGTTTAACCTTCTAGACGCCGTGATAAATAATGACTCCAGTATTAGGAAGGTTGTAAGAGGGAGGGGTGCAGATGGCTGCTAAGGCAACAATAGATCAAAGAATGTATTTTGGGTTTGCCAGATACGGTGTCCTGCAAAGCTCCTACCGTAATTCACAAACCACCAACACAACCACATATTAAAGGGGATTCCAAAATTATATTCATATAATGTCAATTATAAACCCCCATGTGGACACTTTATCATAGCCACACATCAATACCTTAGCAACCTAATTCCACTAGGGAATAAAACGATGTACTAGTCCAATTTAAAATTTATATACTCTTTATTAGAAACAATAACAGAACAAAATTGCCAGGTGTATGTCAGTTACAACCATGAAAAACATTAATACCAGGGCACATCACACCCCTGTGTATCCCCACCAGTGTACATGTATCATATAGGATAATCTATAATACTAAGAAAGGGGTCTTAACCCCATATTTGCTGCTACCCTGTTCCATCCGTCACATGTGTGACTCCTAATTATATCAAGTCCCCTTCAGAGACTTCATGCTGTAATCAATAGTTATTATTTACTCACTGTAAAGTGCAGAGAGCACAGCTAGAGGTAGGGAACCAGGAGAGTGTGCGTCTGCCCCAACGCGCGTTTCAGTCTGTCCTTCGTCAGGGGTCACACACTTCCTCATGTCCTGTGCAGTAAATAGTACTGATTCACTTGTTGCTGCCAAAAGTTCATAGCGGCGCCCTACCGGATGTGACGTCAGTACCGGATGTGACAAGCGTATCCCCACGGCAACCACGATGCCACAGAGCGTCGGCGTCACACAGCACTGCGCGCATGTGCAGTACCGCAGGTTGACGCCGAAAGCCCCGGTGAGTCACAGAAGCCGAGTGGGACCGCGCATGCAGGCAGAGGCGTAGTATCGCATATTGTATGTATGCATATAGGATGGTTATAGCCGGCGATCTACTATTCGGCAATGTAAATCCCTCTATTATCATCACCGCAATTATACCAATCAGTGCTTTACATACAGTACATACTTACATAAAATGCATATTAGCATCAATGTCCGCACCTTATTTTGTACAGAGTAATTAACATAATAAACATAATTAAATCCTAAGGCATAGTTGCTTGATGTTGCATATTCCTCGTTTGGGAGGCCACAAGAATAAATGAGTCCATTAGGTGGTGAAAGTTGCTTTTCATAGTTGGTGGGGGCACAGTGGTGGATTTACAATTTATATTTGGAATGGTGGGTTGCATAATAACTAATTATATGTTATTGATGAGTGCACATCTGTATTCAGCTGTGTAGTGTAGAAGAAAGGGAAAAAGTGGGGAATGTGCTCTAGATAACTATGTGCTATTTTATGCAGAGACGAGTCCTGGCTGGAAGACGTAATTGTGGTCTGTGCTGGATGAAAAATTAAAGCAAAGATGAAGGACTTTGTAACGGCGTCTACCAAGCTGGGTTACCTCTTTCAGTACCACCCCGTGTTTCAGGAGGTCCACTTTGCTTTTGCTGGAGTCTGAATGAAGGACGCTGGCTGGAATTCCTTGATTACATGAGAGCATATAAAAGCTGACTGCTTCTCCACGTATTTCCAGTCTCACAACACTTTATTCACAGAACACAGAATATATATCACAACAGATACAGAGGGCAGGCCCATTCAAATGCGTCAGACCAGACATACCGTATTTTTCGGACTATAGGACGCACCGGACTATAAGGCGCGTACAGGTTTTAGAGGTGGAAAATAGGGAAAAAAATATTAGAAGCAAAAAAAATGTGGTAAAATATTTAATAACATAAATAACATACTATTATATGTGGTGTTATTATATATAGTAGTATGTTATTATGTTGGAAGCTGCGGGACCAGTGTGGTGTCTGTACAGTACTATATGAAGACACTGGAGGGTGAGTATAAGAATGGGGGCACAGGGCTTATAATGAAAGCACCACTCCAGCACTGCAAAATAACACTGGAGTGCTGCTTTAAAATCCCATGGCAGAACTATAACTCCCAGCATGTCCTGCAGATCCTATGACATGCTGGGAGTTATAGTTCACCAAAGGAGTGGCAGAGTGCTTTATTGTGTTTTGTAAAGACTAACCTCTTAATTGTGGGAGCCAGCCTGTGGTGAGGTAAAAGCTGGAGCATCCCATGGCTGCACACACAGAGCCCTCTCTCTTGTTCCCTTTCCACAGCGCACGTGCAGGACATAAGAGGAAGCTGCAGATTCTAGGTGGGAGTCTGAAGGACCTATGATGATGTCAGAAGAGGGAGGACTCTGAGCTGCCATGTGATGCTCCAGCCTGCCCACTCCTGACATCACACAGGTCCTCCTGCACAGCACTCGTCCAGCACAGGCAGGAATGCAGCGATCTCCTGGCCCCTGCTGCTGCTGCCTCCTCCCCTGGACACACAGATTCTCCCCAGAATCAGTGCTGGGGAAACTGTGTGTCGCTGCTTAAGTGCAGTATTCATTTGCTGCTCCCCACTCACCGCTCAGCTGATCGGTGGGCGGGGAGCCGCTAATGAATATTCACTGCACTTAATCAGCGGGGCCATGTGCTTTCCCCAGCAGCTGATTCCGGCAGCGGGGACATCCTGAAGTGGGATATCATTGCCCCCCTCCCCACATGCTATATCCGTACTATAAGACGCACCCACACTTTCCTCCCAAATTTGGAGGAAAAAAGTGCGTCTTATAGTCGGAAAAATACGGTACATTACAATAGCCGCAGGTGGCCGGAGCCTGCTGATATTTACTGTGGGAATTACAAAGGTGGGGGAGGTCAGAAGGGGGATATCTTGTCTCCTCTGCCCAGGGGCGCAGCCTGTGGGCTGATGCATTAGGGACATATATCTTACATGGAACCTATTATATATACTAATAACTGCATAACATATTCTGGGTGCTGGGGGGTTCTGTAACACAGCTCCCCCTTTCAGCGATGCGATCGGCATACACAGTCTGATCCTTAACTGATCGGTTTGGGGATGACCGAAGTTTATGGGGTTGGTACAAGTTCCGTTTGTCGACTTAGACCATCGGCGTTACCGTTTTGTTTGCCGGGTCTGTAGTGGATGGTGAAGTCCAGAGGTTGTAGGGCTAAACTCCACCGCAGTAATCTGGCATTGTCTCCGGAGACCCGATTAAGCCAGAAAAGGGGATTATGGTCTGTTAGGAGGGAAAACTGTCGTCCATACAAATATGGTTGTAACTTTTTGAGTGCCCATACTACTGCCAGGCACTCCTTCTCGATGGCCGCATAGCTTACTTCACGGGGCAGTAGTTTCTGACTCAGGTAAGCTACCGGGTGTTCTTGGCCGTCCAGCCCGACTTGGCTCAGTACTGCCCCCAATCCAAACATAGAAGCATCTGTGTGAACAAAGAAATGTTTAGTTGGATCGGGTGCGGCCAATACAGGGGTATTGGTGAGGGCGTCCTTTAGCTGGCGGAAGGCTTCCTCACACTCTGGGGTCCAGGTTACCTGGCGGGGTTGGTTCTTACGGGTTAGATCAGTGAGGGGCTTAGCTACGCTGCTGTAATTGGGGACGAATTTCCTGTAATACCCCGCTGTCCCTAGAAATGCCATGACCTGGGTTTTAGTGCGTGGGGTGGGCCATTTGGCTATGGCCTCAATCTTGGCTGGTTCTGGTCGCTGCTTCCCACTTCCCACCCAATGTCCTAAATACTGAACCTCCGCTTTGCCCACGTGACACTTGTTTGGGTTCAGGGTGATTCCGGCCTTGTGGATCCTGTCTAATACTGTCTCTAGGTGATTTAGATGCTCTTCCCATGTCGCGCTGTAGATGGCGATGTCATCCAGGTAGGCACACGCATAGTCCTGGAGACCATCCAGAAGCCGGTCAGCAAGCCTCTGGAAGGTCGCAGGGGCATTCTTCATCCCAAATGGCATAACTCGAAACTGGAATAAGCCGAACGGGGAGACAAATGCAGACTTGGAAATAGCGTCAGGACTAGTGTTGAGCATTCCGATACCGCAAGTATCGGGTATCGGCCGATACTTGCGGGTATCGGAATTCCGATACCGAGATCCGATACTTTTGTGGTATCGGGTATCGGTATCGAAACAACATTAATGTGTAAAATAAAGAATTAAAATAAAAAATATTGCTATACTCACCTCTCCGACGCAGCCTGGACCTCACCGAGGGAACCGGCAGCGTTCTTTGCTTAAAATGCGCGCGTTTACTTCCTTCCGTGACGTCATGGCTTGTGATTGGTCGCGTGCCGCCCATGTGGCCGCGACGCGACCAATCACAGCAAGCCGTGACGTAATTTTCAGGTCCTCAATGCCTAATTCTAGCGCGCGTCGCGTTCACATGGTCGGCACGCAACCAATCACAAGCCGTGACGTAATTTTAAAATGCGAGCGTTTCCTGCCTCCCGTGACGTCATGGCTTGTGATTGGTCGCGTCGCCCATGTGACCGCGACGCGACCAATCACAAGCTGGAACGTAATTTTAAAATCCTGAATGCCTAGAATTAGGCATTGAGGACCTGAAAATTACGTCACGGCTTGCTGTGATTGGTCGCGTCGCGTCGTCATGTGACGTGACGTCACGGAAGGAAGTAAACGCGCGCATTTTAAGCAAAGAACGCTGCCGGTTCCCTCGGTGAGGTCCAGGCTGCGTCGGAGAGGTGAGTATAGCAATATTTTTTTATTTTAATTCTTTATTTTACACATTAATATGGATCCCAGGGCCTGAAGGAGAGTTTCCTCTCCTTCAGACCCTGGGAACCATCAGGGATACCGTCCGATACTTGAGTCCCATTGACTTGTATTGGTATCGGGTATCGGTATCGGATTAGATCCGATACTTTGCCGGTATCGGCCGATACTTTCCGATACCGATACTTTCAAGTATCGGACGGTATCGCTCAACACTAGTCAGGACTAAGGGGAATCTGCCAGTAGCCTTTGCATAGATTGATGGTGGTCAAATACTTTGCCCCTGCCAGCCGGTCTAACAGCTCATCCACGCGCGGCATGGGATACGCATCCGTCACCGTTTTCTCATTGAGCCTGCGATAGTCTACACAAAAACGTGTAGTCCCATCCTTCTTGGGCACTAACACTACGGGGGATGCCCAGGGACTATCTGATTCTTCAGTGACTCCTAAACGCAACATCTCTCGTATCTCTTGTCGCATTCCTTCTTGTCAGACTCAGGGACACGGAAGGGGGATTGTCTCAGGGGGGTCTTATCCTGGGTCTCAACCTTGTGTTGTGCCAGGTGGGTGTACCCCGGTCTCCCTGAAAACATCCTCTGTCGCTGCCTCAACAATGCCTCTGCCTGCTGTCTCTCCCGGGGACCTAGGTCTTCACCCCAGTGTACCTGGTCCCATGTTTTATACTGAGTCCTCTCCCCTAAGACATCAGGGGAGTCCGGCTACATCCTTCAGGTGCACAGATGGCCACTACCTCTTCAGGGCGCTCCCGGTAGGGCTTCAGCATGTTCACGTGGAACATGCGGATAACCCTGGGGTCGTCACAATCGGCGACATTATAGGTGGTGTCAGCTATTTTCCCCACTACCTGGTTGGGCCCCTGCCATGCAGCTTGGAACTTGTTCTGCCTAGTGGGTTCTAACACCAGGACCTTCTGTCCTATCTCAAAGGTGCGTTCTCTGGCCCTCTGATCGTACCATACGCGCTGGCGCCGTTGGGCCACCTGCAAGTTCCCACGTATAGCCTGGGTCAGCTCCTGTAGGCGGTCCCAGAATTCCAGCACATAGGGTACAATAGGTACCCCTTCTATGGTGCCCTCCCCTTCCCAGTGTTCTAGCACTAAGTCTAGGGGTCCCCTTACCCGTCTCCCGTATACCAGTTCGAATGGGGAGAACCCTGTGGATCCTTGGGGCACCTCCCGATAGGCAAACAGGAGGTGAGGCAAGAATTTCTCCCAGTCCCTGTAGGTCCTGGTAAAAGTCCCAATGAGTTGTTTTAATATCCCGTTAAAGCGTTCACACAACCCATTGGTTTGCGGGTGGTACGGGGCGCTTCTAATGGACTTTACGCCGCACAGCTTCCATTGTTGGTTGGTCACCTCTACTGTAAACTGGGTACCCTGGTCCGAAATAATCTCCTGGGGAAATCCAACCCGTGAGAAAACCTGGAGCAGGGCAGCTGCCACCGTCTCTGCCAGTATGTTGGGTAACATAACCGCCTCTGGATACCGTGTGGCATAATCTACCACTGTCAATATATACCTTTTCCCTGACGGACTGGGTTTGGCTAACGGCCCTATCAGATCGACCGCTACTTGGCTAAATGGTTCCTCCACAATGGGGAGGGGGTGTAATTTGGCCTTGCATCGATCTCCCCTCTTGCCAATGCGCTGGCAACTGTCACAGGTCTGGCAGTACTGACGAACATTATAGGTTACCCCCGACCAAAAGAAGTTTTGTGTCAGACGATGCTTGGTGCGACTGACGCCGAAGTGCCCGGCCAAGGGTATGTCATGAGAGATTCGCAGTAACTCCTGCCTATACTTCTTGGGAACTACCAGCTGTCATTTTATAGTGGGGCTCGTCCCTGTGTGGTGCTGCTCTTTGATCCGGTAGAGGAGTCCCTGCTTCCATATAAACTGTTCCCCTTCCAGTACCCCTCTCCCCTCCTGTGCCTTCCCACAATATCCCTTCAATGAAGGATCCTCAAGTAACTCCCTCTTAAATTCATCTGGGGTGGCCCAAGAAATGTGTCTTGCTATGGGAATACGTGTAGGGCTGGGATGTCTTACCTGGGCCTCCTCTGAGTGTGATTCCGCCTCCGCAGCTTGAGCTTGTCTCCGGGTGGTCACAGGATATGTCTCAGCCAGAGGGGCAACCGAGAAGGCAGACAACATGGGCCCCAAGTAATTTCCCAGCAAGACGTCTGCAGGCAAATCCTCCATCAAGCTGACCTCAACAAGGCCATCCCCGACTCCCCAGTTCAGGTGAATCCTGGCAGTGGGCAGTCGATGTATGGCTCCCCCTGCTACAAGGACTACCACTGTCCGGTCCATCTTCTCTTGGTCCTGGACGAGATAAGGCTTCACAAGGGTCAAAGTTGCTCCGGAATCTCTTAGTCCCTGCATACGTTTCCCATTAACCCACACGACCTGTCTATGCTGTTGTCGATTATCTGCCCGGGCTGCCTGCACGGCGTCTACTTCATGCAGCACTTCCTCCATTTCTTCCACCCCTTGGTTAGTTGTAGCCCCCAATGCCGGGTCAGCTTTGCCTTGGTAGCAGTGTACAGTGGCTCGGCTGAAGGTAGCTGTTCCCGCCTTTGGCCACTGGGTATGCTGAGTCCGGTTGGGACATTGTCTTTGCAGGTGGGCCAGCTGACGGCAGGTGTGGCATCGCGCCCCAGGGGAACTGTGGTAGGCCAGGTTTCTAGCTGGTCCCCCTACAATCTTCGGTGGTTTGGGGCCCTCCAGGTCCATAGGCGGACCCTTAGTGACCATCTTTGATCCAGACAACTAAGGCCTCCTGGCGTCTTGATGTTCATCGGCAAGACGAGCGGCTTCCTCAAGAGTCATTGGCCGCCTGTCCCGAAGCCATTCCTGTGTCTCGGGGATTAGTCCATTAAAGAATCGTTCTAACAAGAAGAGCTGGAGGACATCCTCCTTAGTGGTTGCTTGGCTCCCTTGTACCCACTGTAGCAGTGACCGCCGTAATTTACAGGCCCATTCAGCGTGGGTTTCGGTTACTCGTTTTATAAGTCCGCGGAACTTTTGGCGGTATGCCTCTGGTGTCAGCGCATACCGGGCCAAGATCACTTCTTTGATCCACTCATAGTCCATACAGTCCTCATCAGGTACCGTGCGATAGGCGTCCGCTGCATGGCCGGTCAGTTTGCTGGCCAGAATCTGAACCCGTTCCTCCGGCTTCACTTGATGAAGGGCACACTGCCTGTCCTGCAGAAAGCCATCAATGTCTTCCTCTCCCTCCCCCAACTGTCGGAAGGCATTATACTGGATCTTTTTGTGGCTTACTGTTGAAGGTACCTGGTCGGAGGCCAGAGCTCCCCCTGCTCGCTGACTCTCCTCTCTCCGCTCTGCCATCTCCATCTTGGCCAGCTCCACTTTAGTCCGCTCTGCCATCTCCATCTTGGTTAGCTCTATCCTGGTCCGCTCGGCCATCTTTTCCTTCAGATCAGTACGCACATCAGCCATCACCTCTCGTATGATCTCTACTGCAGGGTTTGGGTCATAGAACGCCAGTCTGTTCTTTACCTCCCTCTGGAATTCAGTCTCCTCCACGTTCACATTGGGGGGCGCTGCACCGTAGTGTTCCATGATGGCTGCTATCAAATCCGCTTTTGTTTTGTTGCTGGCGATTAACCCTCGGGCTTCCACCAGATCTTTTAATGTAGTCCTCTTTAACTTCTGGTAGTTGTTTTCCATTCATTCCTTTCCTCCTGTAGCTGTCTGCCACCAGTGTAATGGGGTCTACCAAGCTGGGGTACCTCTTTCAGTACCACCCCGTGTTTCAGGAGGTCCACTTTGCTTTGGCTGGAGTCTGAACGAAGGACGCTGGCTGGAATTCCTTGATTACATGAGAGCATATAAAAGCTGACTGCTTCTCCACGTATTTCCAGTCTCACAACACTTTATTCACAGAACACAGAATATATATCACAACAGATACAGAGGGCAGGCCCATTCAAATGCTTCAGGCCAGACATACATTACAATAGCCACAGGTGGCCGGAGCCTGCTGATATTTACTGTGGGAATTACAAAGGTGGGGGAGGTCAGAAGGGGGATATCTTGTCTCCTCTGCCCAGGGGCGCAGCCTGTGGGCTGATGCATTAGGGACATATATCTCACATGGAACCTATTATATATACAAATAACTGCATAATATATTCTGGGTGCTGGGGGGGTTCTGTAACAGACTTAAACTAGAAATGTCACTGATGAGTCAGTGTGTTACCTGTACATTGACACTAAACACTGTATGCTATGTACAGAGCTCCTGTGTATAATGGCATCGGTAACCACTGTATTTCTTGTATACTGACACTATTTACAGAGCTCCTTCGTATAATGTCACCGGTGATCATTGTATTACCTGTACACTGACACTATATATAAAGCTCCTCTGTATAATGGCACTGGTGATAACTGTATAATCTTTACACTGACACTATATTCAGAGCTTCTATTTATAATGTCACTGGAGATCACTGTATTACCTGTACACTGACAGCATATACAAAGCTCTTGTGTATATTGTCACTGCAGATCATTGTATTACCTGTACACTGACAGTATATTCAGAGCTTCTGTCTATAATGTCTCTGGCGATCCTTATATTACCTGTACACTGACAGTACAGTGTATACAGAGCTCCTGTGTATAATAACACTTAGTACTAATGATCAGTATTGTAGTATTTTTCACTATGTGGTGGTAATATGCGGTCTGGACATGGCGTGGCAGTATTTGTTCCTTGTATGTGGTATTATTCAGTCGCTTTGTGCTAGTAATATGTGGTCTGTTCACAATGTGACAGTATTTGTGCTTTGTATGTAGTATTATTCGGTCACTATGTGGTGGTAATATGTGGTTCGGCCATGGTGTGGTAGTATTTGTTCCTTGTATGTGTTGTTATTCTGTCAATATGTGGTGGTAATATGTGGTCAGGCCACGGTGTGACAGTATTTGTCCCTTGTATGTGATATTAATGGTCAAATTAAAAAATGTATGTAATTCTCTGGCTGTGGTGGGAAGGTGTAGGAGCCTCAGCAGTGGAGCAGCGGGTCACTGGAGGCAGGAGCCGGTGGTTGCGGCTAACTCTTGTGCCAGCTGCTAAAGAGAAATGAATATTCACTGCATTCCACGCCCATGGGCATGTAGGGCAGTGAACATTAATTTCTCTTTGATAGCGGATACACTGTTAGCCTCAGAAGTCGGCATCCTGCAGCTGCCCGGAGTTCGCATGTGCCCACTACTTTAGGCAATGAATATTCACTGCTTTCCACTCCAATAAGCATGGAATGCATTCCCTTTAGTAGTGGCATAAGTGAAAGCCTGGCAACTGCAGGAAGCCTGCGGCTAACACTGTGTTCACACAGTCATAGTCATAGTTCAGATAGTCCCGGTGTGGAGAGCAGTGAGCATTCTGGCAGCTGTCCTCGGCTTGATAGCAGTGCATGATGTCCCTGCCATGGGCTGCTTATAAGCCTAAATCAGATACTGCTATCGGAACAAGACGCTGTGAGAGAGAGCAGGGAAGGTAAGTGTCGCGTCTCCTGCATCTTCTTATACTTAACTGTCGCTGCTGCAGCTCCTGCTGGGTCTTCTTCCGGCTTCCAGCGTGCACGTTCGTCTCTGCGCGCTCCCGGTCCGTCCGCGCGCCACCTGGTCTCCTCTCTCCTTCCTTCCTCACCGGATCCTGGTTCTAGGCTCCGGCGCGTGCGCACTTCTGACATCTGTCGGCGCACGCGTACTCCCTCTGGCGGGTCCTCGCTCTCTCCGCTCCTCCCCCCCCCCCCCGATCCTGGAGGACTCTCGACCCGGAAGTGCTGCGCCACTCTGCTATATCAGATAGTCTCTCCTCCCACTCGTTGCCTGATTGTCATTTGTCCTCATTTGACTCAAGTCTCGCTATACCTTGCTTTGTCTCGTGCATTCGCCATATCTTGCTCAAGCCCTGTGCATTAGTCAAACCCTGCTCTGTCTTGTGCATCCGCCATATCTTGCTCTGCTCTGTGCGTCCGTCTTACCCTGCTCTGTCCTGTGTGTCCGCCATACCTTGCTCTGTTTAGTGCATCTATCCCGGCCTGTTCTGTGTTACCTCTATACCGCTTTCCCTGTGTCTCCGTTTTAGCCAGTTCAGCGTCATCTCCGCTCCTACCTTCTGTCCCCGAGTATCAGCTTCCGCGGCAATAGTCTCCCCCGGGTCTGCCCCTAACGTTCCCTGTATAGGGGGTGGTCCACCTGGTTAGCTCATCCTGGGGAGGTTCGTTGTCGCGGTACTGAGGGTTCACTTTAGGAGGTTTTTAAGACCTGACCCCGTGACATCGTGACAGTACAATCAGGCCATGGACCCCGCTGGTACTCCGTCCCCCACTTAGAAAGAACTTCTGTTTTTACGGGAGAATCAGTCAAGAATTATGTCCTTCCTGAAGACCATGGAGCCCCATTTGTCGGCCCTTCAGACCTCTGATCCTGGGAGCGCTGCTCAGCTGGCCGGTCTCCAACAGGAGCTTGCTCAGCAGCGTGATACCCAGGCCCACATTCTGAATTATATGGCATCGGTGGATGATCGCCTGCTTGCCCTCCAGTCCACCGCCTCTGTCTCGCCTCAGGCTACTACTCCTCACCCTTTGCCCCGTTTGGCGAAGCCGCCACGGTACAGCAGAGACCCCAAGTTGTGCAGAGGGTTTATTAATCAGTGCCAACTACATTTTGAGTTGCTTCCTCAGCAGTACCCCACTGATCGAGCGAAAGTGGCTTTTATTGTGTCTCATTTAGAGGAAGAGGCCGTAAGGTACCTTCACACTGAACAACTTAACAATGATAACGATAGCGATCCGTGACGTTGCAGCGTCCTGGATAGCGATATCGTTGTGTTTGACACGCAGCAGCGATCTGGATCCCGCTGTGATATCGCTGGTCAGAGCTAGAAGTCCAGAACTTTATTTGGTCGTCAGATTGGCGTGTATCGTTGTGTTTGACAGCAAAAGCAACGATGCCAGCAATGTTTTACAATGGTAAACAGGGTAACTATCGGGTTACTAAGCGCAGGGCCGCGCTTAGTAACCCGATATTTACCCTGCTTACCTTTGTAAAAGTAAAAAAACCCCCACTACATACTCACCTTCTGATGTCTGTCACGTCCCCCGGCGTCCGCGCTGCTGCTCAGAGCTTCCTGCACTGAATGTGTCAGTGCCGGCCGTAAAGCAGAGCACAGCAGTGACGTCACCGCTCTGCTTTAGGGCCGGCGCTTACACAGTACAGGGAAGTGGACGCCGGCGGATGCGACAGACACCGGAATGTAAGTATGTAGTGTTTGGTTTTTTTTACATTTACACTGGTAACCAGGGTAAACATCGGGCTACTAAGCGCGGCCCTGCGCTTAGTAACCCGATGTTTACCCTGGTTACCCGGGGACTTTGGCATCGTTGGTCACTGGAGAGCTGTCTGTGTGACAGCTCTCCAGTGACCACACAACGACGAAACAGCGACTCTGCAGCGATCGGCATCGTTGTCTATATCGCTGCAGCGTCGCTTAATGTGACGGTACCTTTAGCCTGGGTGAATCCTCTCTGGGAGCGTGATGATCCTATTGTCTCTCAGCTTTCCTCCTTTCTCGATACATTCCGCAAGGTATTCGACGAGCCTGGTTGTCTGGCCTCTGCTACGGAATCACTCTTTAATCTTCACCAGGGTTCGCTCTCTGTGGGCCAATACGCCATTCAGTTCCGCACCCTGTCTTCCGAGTTAAGTTGGAACAATGAGGCTTTGGTAGGAGCTTTTTGGCGTGGTCTCTCGTCCCGGATCAAGGATGAACTGGCTGGCCGGGATACTCCGACTTCCTTAGAGGACCTGATCTCCCTGGCAACCCGTATTGACTTACGCTTTCAGGAGCGCTCTCGTGAAGCTACTAGGGAGAGAAGATCTCCTCGTGTTCCTCCGGCTACAACAAGTTCCTCTCGTTTTACTCCTATCTCCTCCCCGGCTGTTCCTGCTCCAGAACCCATGCAGGTGGACCATCTCAAGCCTGTAGTGCAGCGTCGTAAGGAGAGACTCGCTCAAGGGCTCTGTTTTTACTGTGGCAGTGCTTCCCATTTCCTGCGCTCTTGTCCCCTGAGGCCGGGAAACGCCTCCGCCTAGGACAGGTAAGAGAGGACTTCCTAGGTGATTCTGATTCCTCTCCACCTATGACTCTTTCTGTTCTTTAGCATTTAGGTTCTAAGCGTTTCTCTAAAGTAGCTTATATTGATTCAGGTTCAGCCAGAAATTTCATTCAGCTCGAGGTGGTGAGAAGACTTCGGATTCCTGTCAGGTCCCTGGAGACTCCTCGGCAGATTGCTTCGGTCGACGGTCAACCCCTGCGGGAGTCTGTTACTCAGGTTACCGAAGGACTAGAATTACAGATCGGAGTTCGACATTGAGAGAGAATTGTCTTCCACGTACTGCCCTCCTTGTCTCATGCTATTCTTTCGCTCTCCCTTGGCTGCGGAAGCACGAGCCTACTCTCGACTGGCAGTCTGGGGACATTCTGCATTGGGGACATCTCTGTCAAAATCAGTGCTTGCTTTCCATCCAATTTAAAACCTCTCCTCAATCAACATCTGTGTCTCCAGATTTACCATCTGCTTTTGATATGGTGCCACACAAAAGGTTGTTACATAAAATGAGAATAATGGGGATAGGGGAAAATATGTGTAAGTGGATTGAGAGCTGGCTCAGGGTTAGGAAACAAAGGGTGGTTATTAATGGAGCACACTCGGACTGGGTCGCAGTTAGCAGTGGGGTACCACAGGGGTCAGTATTGGGCCCTCTTCTTTTTAACATATTTATTAATGACCTTGTAGGGGGCATTCAGAGTAGAATTTCAATATTTGCAGATGACACTAAACTCTGCAGGGTAATCAATACAGGGGAGGACAATTTTATATTACAGGATGATTTATGTAAACTAGAAGTTTGGGCTGATAAATGGCAAATGAGCTTTAATGGGGATAAATGCAAGGTCATGCACTTGGGTAGAAGTAATAAGATGTATAACTATGTGCTTAATTCTAAAACTCTGGGCAAAACCGTCAATGAAAAAGACCTGGGTGTATGGGTGGATGACAAACTCATATTCAGTGGCCAGTGTCAGGCAGCTGCTACAAAGGCAAATAAAATAATGGGATGCATTAAAAGAGGCATAGATGCTCATGAGGAGAACATAATTTTACCTCTATACAAGTCACTAGTTCGACCACACTTAGAATACTGTGCACAGTTCTGGTCTCCGGTGTATAAGAAAGACATAGCTGAACTGGAGCGGGTGCAGAGAAGAGCGACCAAGGTTATTAGAGGACTGGGGGGTCTGCAATATCAAGATAGGTTATTACTTGGGGCTATTTAGTTTGGAAAAACGAAGGCTAAGGGGTGATCTTATGTTAATGTATAAATATATGAGGGGACAAAGACCTTTCTGATGATCTTTTTAATCATAGACCGGTGACAGGGACAAGGGGGCATCCTCTACGTCTGGGGGAAAGAAGGTTTAAGCATAATAACAGACGCGGATTATTTACTGTAAGAGCAGTAAGACTATGGAACTCTCTGCAGTATGAGGTTGTAATGAGTGAGTCATTACTTAAATTTAAGAGGGGACTGGATACCTTTCTGGAAAAGTATAATGTTACAGGGTATATACACTAGATTCCTTGATAGGGCGTTGATCCAGGGAACTAGTCTGATTGCCGTATGTGGGGTCGGGAAGGAATTTTTTTCCCCATGGTGGAGCTTACTCTTACCACATGGGGTTTTTTTGCCTTCCCCTGGATCAACATGTTAGGGCATGTTAGGTTAGGCTATGGGTTGAACTAGATGGACTTAAAGTCTTCCTTCAACCTTAATAACTATGTAACTATGTAACTATGTGGCCTTTGCTGACGTCTTCAACAAGAGAGAGGCAGAGATCCTTCCTCCGCATCGTCCATATGACTGCCCGATCGACCTTGTTCCAGGTTCCACTCCTCCAAGAGGCCGGATCTACCCTCTGTCCACTGCTGAGACCCAGGCTATGACCGAATATGTTCAAGAGAACTTAACCAAGGGCTTTATCCGAAAGTCCTCTTCTCCCGCTGGTGCTGGGTTCTTTTTCGTCAAAAAGAAAGATGGTACACTTCGTCCTTGCATTGACTACCGAGGTCTCAATAATATCACCATTAAGAACAAGTACCCGCTACCTCTCATTCCAGAACTATTTGACCGTCTCCATGGTGCGCGTATCTTCACTAAATTGGATCTCCGTGGGGCCTACAATCTCATCCGTATTCGACCCGGAGATGAGTGGAAAACCGCATTCAACACCCGGGATGGTCATTACGAGTACTTGGTTATGCCCTTTGGTCTGTGCAACGCCCCCGCTGTTTTCCAGGAGTTCATGAACGATGTGTTCCGGGATCTACTTTATTCTAGCGTGGTGGTGTACTTGGATTATATTCTTATATTCTCTCCAGATCTTACCCACAGAAGAGACGTCCGTCAAGTCCTCTTACGTCTTAGAGTGAATCGTCTGTATGCCAAGCTAGGGAAGTACGCCTTTGAACAGTCGTCCCTACCATTTCTAGGATACATCATATCTGACTCTGGTCTTCATATGGACCCGGAAAAGGTGTCCGCCGTGCTGAACTGGCCGCGTCCTCAAGGCATCAAGGCGATCCAATGATTCCTTGGATTTGCCAATTACTACCGGCAGTTCATTCCACACTTTTCTACCCTAGTCCGGCTCCATCTCCGCTTTGATCCGCAAGGGAGCTAACCCTCATGCCTGGTCCCCTGAGGCCGAAAACGCATTTCAGTCTTTGAAACAAGCCTTTGCTACTGCTTCTGTACTCCATCGTCCAGAGATAAGCAAACCCTTCATTCTGGAGGTGGATGCTTCCGCAATCGGAGCCAGAGCAGTTCTTTCTCAGAAGTCTTCCTCCGGTCGGCTTGTCACTTGCAGCTTCTTCTCTAAGACCTTCTCTGCGGCGGAGAGGAACTATACCATTGGTGACAGAGAGTTGCTGGCTATCAAATTGGCATTGGAGGAGTGGCAGTATTTGTTGGAGGGAGCTGTCCATCCTTTTAAAGTCTACACTGACCACAAGAATCTGGCATACATCCGCTCTGCACAGAGACTGAATCCTCGGCAAGTCAGGTGGTCGCTGTTCTTTGCACGATTTGATTTTGAGTTACACTTCCGTCCTGGCAATAAGAACTTCAAAGCCGATGCCCTATCCAGATCCTTTCTGACAGCCGATGTTGAGGAGAAACCTTCACATATCATGGATCCAAGCAAGGTCATCTTGGTTGCTCCTGTTACCTTGACTTCGTTGCCTTTGGGTATGACTTTTGTTCAAGAGCACAACAGGAAGCAAGTTTTACGTTGGGGTCATGCTTCCAAGCTGGCAGGTCATGTCGGTTTTAAGAAAACCTTTTCTTTGGAGTCACGGTACTACTGGTGGCCATCTCTTTCTCAAGACACCCGAAGCTTCATCGCTTCCTGCCCGTCCTGTGCTAAGAACAAAGTTCCTAGACATTTACCCTCTGGTCTTTTGCATCCGCTTCCTGTTCCCTCGTCTCCTTGGCGACACCTTGCAATGGACTTTATTACTGATCTGCCTCGATCCTCTGGTCATACAGTTATCTTTGTAGTCGTGGATCGATTTTCCAAGATGGCTCATTTCGTTCCTCTGCCAGGTTTACCTTCGGCTCCCGAATTGGCTAAAATCTTCATCACTCATGTTTTTCGAATTCACGGCTTTCCTCAGCACATAGTTTCGGACAGAGGAGTTCAATTCGCCTCACGCTTCTGGCGTGCATTGTGCAAACTAATGGACGTGACTTTGGACTTCTCCTCTGCCTACCACCCTCAAACTAATGGTCAGGCAGAATGCACAAATCAAATCCTGGTTACCTACCTTCGTCATTTCTCAAACGTTCATCAAAACGACTGGTCTAGTCTACTTCCTTGGGCCGAGTTTGCATACAACAACCACACTAATGAATCTTCTTCCAAGTCTCCTTTCTTTGTCATCTACGGGCAACATCCTAGTGTACCTCTGCCAGTACTCCCTGCCTCGGGTGTGCCGGCGGCCGATCTTCTGTCCGAGGAGTTTTCTAGGGTCTGGCAGGAGACCAAAACCGCACTCGAACGAGCTGGACACAGAATTAAAAAGCACGCCGACAAGAGGCGTCTAGATTCCCCGTCTTTTCAACCTGGTGATAAAGTGTGGTTATCTTCCAAATTTATTCTGCTTAAGATCCCTTCGTATAAGTTAGGTCCACGGTATATCGGTCCATTTGAGGTGTTAGCGCGCATTAATGATGTTGTTTACAAGTTAAAGTTACCCGCCTCGCTTCGCAATCCAAATTCTTTTCACGTTTCTCTGCTCAAGCCAGTCGTATTCAACCAATTTCACCCTACCACTGGTCAGTCGCCTGTACCCATTTCCGCACAAGATGTCTTTGAAGTTAAGGACATACTGGCTATGAAGAAATCTCGAGGTAGGACCCTCTTTTTAATTGATTGGAAGGGCTTTGGTCCTGAGGAGAGATCTTGGGAACCTCGAGAGAACATCCAGGCCCCTCGAATTCTTGCTAAGTTTCTTTCTAAGCTTAGGAGGGAGGGGCGTAAGGAGGGGGGTACTGTCGCGTCTCCTGCATCTTCTTATACTTACCTATCCCGGCGTGCCGCTGCTGCAGCTCCTGCTGGGTCTTCTTCCGGCTTCCAGCGTGCACGTTCGTCTCTGCGCGCTCCCGGTCCGTCCGCGCGCTGCCTGGTCTCCTCTCTCCTTCCTTACTCACCGGATCCTGGTTCTAGGCTCCGGCGCGTGCGCACTTCTCACGACATCTGCGCTGTCGGCGCACGCGTACTCCCTCTGGCGGGTCCTCGCTCTCTCCGCTCCTTCCCCCCTGATCCTGGAGGACTCTCGACCCGGAAGTGCTGCGCAACTCTGCTATATCAGGTAGTCTCTCCTCCCACTCGTTGCCTGATTGTTATTTGCCCTCATTTAACTCAGGTCTCGCTATACCTTGCTTTGTCTCATGCGTTCGCCATATCTTGCTCAAGCCCTGTGCGTCCGTTAAACCCTGCTCTGTCTTGTGCGTTCGCCATATCTTGCTCAAGCCCTGTGCGTCCGTCAAACCCTGCTCTGTCTTGTGCGTCCGCCATATCTTGCTCTGCTCTGTGCGTCCCTCTTACCCTGCTCTGTTCTGTGTGTCCGCCATACCTTGCTCTGTTTAGTGCATCTATCCTGGCCTGTTCTGTGTTACCTCTATACCACTTTCCCTGTGTCTCCGTTTTAGCCAGTTCAGCGTCTTCTCCGTTCCTACCTTCTGTCCCCGAGTATCAGCTTCCGCGGTAATAGTCTCCCCCGGGTCTGCCCCTAACGCTCCCTGTATAGGGGGTGGTCCACCTGGTTAGCTCGTCCTGGGGAGGTTCGTTGTCGCGGTACTGAGGGTTCACTTTAGGAGGTTTTTAAGACCTGACCCCGTGACATCGTGACAGTAAGTATAATGGTTTATGATTTTTTTTGTCTTTTTCTGATGGGGGCCATGCATACCAGGATTGGAATAGGGGCCAATCATACCAGGATAAGGATGGGGCCATGCATCCCAGTACAGAGATGGGGTCCCTGCATACCAGGATAGGGATGAGGGGGCCGTCCATACCAGGATGAGGGGCCATGCATGCAAGGATGGGGGTCACTCATACCTGGATAAGGATGGGGTCATGCATACCAGGACGGAGATGGGGCCCTACATACCAGGATAAAGATGAGAGAGCCATAATATGTAAGCTGGCAACCCGCGTCAAGGGTCCTTACATTTGCCAGTCCTACTCTAACATGAAAACCACAAAAAGAGGAAAAATCCTCCAATATTCAAGAAAACAAACCAAAAACAGGCAGAGACGCGGGTTGCCAGCTTACATACTATGGCCAGAATATCAACCAATACCTTACATATATTGATATGGTTTTTTTTGCACGTTGTATTTTTTTCGGGGTGCAGTTGGGCCCAAATGGTTCTGTACACTGTGGCCTCTGTTCACACAGGATGCATTATAGTTAGCACTGGGCAGCCTGCCATAGGGCGTCATTAATAGGCTGAGAACCAGATGCTCTGCATTCCTTGTGTGAACATGCCACATACAGAGTATATATTTTAGTGCATTGGTGTGCCACACGGCCAATCCCTGATTAAAGGCTGGCTGTTTCATTTGGTATTTCACCTGTGCAGTTGCCATTTTACTTGGGTCAGCTGGACCCTGTCAGTGCAATTGTATTGAGGCCCATTTAGACAGGTAAGCATCTCTGCCTGTTTTTGGTTTGTTTTCTTGAATATTGGAGGATTTTTCCTCTTTTTGTGGTTTTCATGTTAGAGTAGGACTGGCAAACGTAAGGATGAGGGGGCCATGTGTCAGGGTTGGTGGATTGCACTAAATAAATTTAATAGTAAAGTGCAATTGCAACCCGGGGTCCACCGTGCAGAGGTGTTAAACTGCTGCCAGTGTGAACAATGACGGAACACACAGCGAGCGATTGCTTGCACCCACTTAGTTACACGCCACTCAAGAACAGAACTCACACGCAGAAACAAAACAGATGCTCTGCAACTGAGCTGTGTCACTCACACACAAAAACGGAACAGATGCTCTGCAACTGAGCTGTGTCACTCACACACAGAAATGGAACAGATGCTCTGCAACTATGCTGTGATACTCGCACACAGAAACAAAAGAGGTATGAAGCTAGACACAACCCCTGTTAACTTCACAGGGGAACGAAGCCTGCTTATGGGGTAAAAGGCAAACAGTGGTCACACAATCAGCTAATGCACTCAACCAACTCCTCTCCGGAGGTGCCGGAATTCTATTGGCTAGACGCCAGCCCTGAATTCACACAGGCAATCTCCTCTCCGGAGAACTGGAATTCTAACAGCTTACTGCTGACCCTGAGTACATGCTGGGAAAGACCACACTGGTGCAACGTTCCATACACACATGCAGCAAAAATGATACTGGCGCCCCCAAGTGCGCCTTTGAGACCCTTTTATATGTTCAGCTCATGTCCAGTCAGACAGGACCTTGCTCGCGGACCAATCCAGAGCTGAAACATCACCAGAGCAGCTGATGACAGACCACCAATGAGACGCCGCCACATCACAAGCATGATCAGTAGGGTGATTTCTGGACTTAGCCTCCAGAGCGTCCGTTCGTTGCTGCCTACCTCTGGTTACCATAGACTTGGCTGAAGAGCCAGCAGTATCCAGATGAACAGCACGAGCCTGAGCAAGACGCTGGGACTGACGTCTATGCTTAGCAGAACCCGAAGTGGCCGAAGTTGAATAGGAGACCGCAGATGCAGGCAAGGCTTGGAATCTACCCTGTGCAGCCAGAGAATCCCGGCACCTAAACACCATGTGCAGCGCCCCAGAGTCCTGGTCGTTGCAGTAATGTCGCTCTGCCACTAAGGGGAGTGATGTTACGTCTGACTGTACTAAAGGAGTTCACCTGACCAGGTAACACTCACACTACACTTCACACTCTGGCCACCAGAGGGAGTGGTTCTATCTAGTAGGCCAGTCCTCACACTCTGGTAAAACTGGGGGTTGGACAGGAAGGCGGAGAGAAGTAACTGGGAAGAGCTAGAGAGAGGACCTGTCAGGGATGGGATTCTGACAGATTCCATAAGAAAGGACAAGAAGCGAGGTTTATTGTGCTGAGTGAGAAGAAACAGGAATACAGCAAAGAGGCGATAGGACCAGAAGGAGTCGTGCTGTAAGATCGAGGCAACATCCTTCTGAGGCGCAAACAGTCGGTGGCCGGAACGCCGAGAAAGTAAGGGACTTTAAGCATTACTTCAAACCACGGCAGGGCAGCCAATTATAGGTTGGCTGTCTCACTTAAACACCTAAGCAGACAACGGAGGCAGCTGTCGGAGAGGGGCGACTCTAGAGTCCCGGAAGAACTCCAGGCCTACCCCGTCATACGGGTGCGTCCTAGCCATATCATCTGGGGGACGGAGAGAACGAACATCAGAGACAGACAGAATAAGTTGTGAGGACTATCCTGGGGTGCTCAGCAGGGAAGGACTACAACACACAGGCGCTAGAAGGTAGACACTGATTCCCACCTGAAAAGGGAGCTCCGGATGTGCCGTTGGACCGGCCGGTCTCAGCCAGCCCTGTTAACAGTACTCTGGATTGAGTCCCTCCAAGCCTTCAGTAAAGAGGTAAAGAGACTGCAACCTGGTGTCCTCGTTATTTACTGTGACCAGCACTGCACCGCACTACCACCACCATCCACACCTTTCATTGGGCGCCCCTCAGCAGGGTCACGGACCGGGTCTAGCCACCGTGACAACCCCAGAGCAGAGACTCAGAGGCCCGGTACCGGGTACCCCTCGGCCCTGCGGCAGTGGGGGCGCTACAACTTGGCGTCACGAACAGGATCTACTTAAGCCTGAAGAATCAGGTCATGTGTGCCTTGGAACTGTGATTTATTGTGCTTGGACTGTGACTTATTGCAAAGACTGTGCATTGCCAATTGCTGCCAAGAGTTCCCGCCACAATTCGCCATTGCCGCACACGGAGGGAGGAGCCTTAGCTTCGTGGGCAGAACCGGTCAAAAGAAGCACGGAACGAGAAAGCGCGGTAAAGTGCCAACCCCGTAAGAGAAACTCCAACCCCCAGCAGGTTAGTGGCAGGAAGGGACAGCCATGTCCGAGTCAGGGGAAGCGGAGGCGGCGGTCGCAGCCGTGAACGCAGAGGCAGCTCCGGTCCCCGTAGCAGATGTAGCCGCGGCCCTAATATCGCCACCGGTGGCCGCAGAGCCCGCTGCCCCCATCAACCAGTCGGACACTGCCGCTACCACAAAGGCCATAATGCCCTTCTCTATGCAATACCTGCCCGGAGCGGCCTGGCTCCTGCGATACTCCGGGGAGTCGCACACATTAACTGATTTTAAAGAGGGAATCTGCAGCCTGCTCGAGTTCTATCCCCTGACGGAGCCACAGAAGGTTCATATGATAATCGGCCAACTCTTCGGGGCGGCTTTGAGGGAAGTGAAGTCCTGGCCCGCCGCGGATAAGGGAACTGCACAGCAGGTTTTTGCAAAGCTCAAAGCCACCTTTGATACCCGCACTGCTACAGAAATTAAACTGACTTTCTATGGATGCAAACAGAGACCGCAGGATAGCTTACGGGACTATGCCCTTAATCTCCAGGAGGCGCTGTGGGCCATTAAGCAGAGTGACCCCGGCAGCATGCAAGATGAGGATAAACTCCTGAAAGAGCGGTTCATTGAGGGGCTCCTGTGCAGCCACCAAAGGGGCCAATTACACTTCCTGGCCATGCAGAATCCAGACTTGACTTTTGCACAATTCAAGGATAAAGCTATCCAGGTGCTGCAGGAGCGACAACCCAGCCGCACAATACCACCCAGGCGTCCCGCTCTCACATACCACCAGGAGGTGGCGTCGGATGCCCCAGTTGCCGCCGAGGCCGACGCCCAGAGCCTAGAGGACGACTCCCCTGCAGGACTGACCAAGAGCGTTGCTGCCCTGGCCCGGACGGTGCAGTCCCTACAGGAGGCACCCAAGGAGAAGATCCAGCTGGCCTCCAGACCAGAAGATGTCCCCTGGATGCGACAGAGGAGGACTCCACCGACCAGAGGCCGGGACAGCGATTGCTTCCATCCGGACGGACGACCCATCTGTCACCAGGTGGGCCACCTTGCAAGGTACTGTCCTTTAAACGAGCAACCCCTGGGGCAAAGGGCCAACCCCCAGGAGTAGGACGATCAGGCCCGCAGCATTGGAGAGCCAAATACGTTGGAGGGCGACCAGTTCTTCCTGTTGTGGTCGACGGTATCCCCATGAACGCTCTGCTGGACACCGGTTCTCAGGTGAAGACTATGCCTTACGTGCTTTATAAACGGTATTGGGAGGACACCGATATTACTCGTGGCCCCGATGACGATTTCACCATCATAGCCAGTAATGGTCAGCCGTTGCCACAAGTGGGATATAAAGAGGTCACCATCAAGGTCGGGTGGAACTGAAGGCCCAAGGGATTGTAATTGTTGATATTGACCGCCGTGAATGTAATCCCATGATGACCATCGGTACTAATGTTATAGAAAATTGTCTTGCAGAAGTTATTGTTTTGTTGCAACAGGTAGCAGAAACCGCTGGCCATAGTGAACAACGTGCCCTGCAAAAAGAAATCAGAGCTCTGATGCAGAGACAGCAGGTAGAGCTGACTGGTGGTGAGATTGGTCGTGTCACTGTGAGTGATTCAAACCCCATCGCGATACCCCCCAGGAGTGAGATGTTAATATGGTGTCGGGCAGCCATAGGCCTCAGGGGTAAGGACTACCAGGCCTTGGTAGAACCCGTATACTCAGACAATAGGCCTACTATCCTGACAGCCCGGGGGGTGGTCGACGTCCGCCAAGGGAGGGTGCCCGTACGTGTCCTCAATTGTGGGGAGGAAGAGGTTCACCTCACCAAGTATGCCACGCTCGCCAAACTGTTTGTTGTCAATAATAGTGTGATACAGACACCTGAACCCTTGGTCCCGTCAAACGTGGCGGAGGACAACGGTTCTGCAGGGCACTCGAAAGATTGGTGTCAGGAATTGCATGTGGGCACTGACTCTACCCCAGCCCATCAGAAACAGGGGGCCTACAGGGTGGTTCACGAGTACGAGCAGGTATTCAGCAAACACCCCTTAGATTTTGGACAGGTGAAAGGGATCCAACATCACATCCCCATGGGAGATCACCGGCCCATAAAAGAGAGATACCGCCCTGTACCACCAGCTCATTACCAGTGTGCCAAGGACATGTTGCGAGAAATGAAGGAGGCCGGGGTGGTGAGAGACAGTTGTAGCCCCTGGGCAGCTCCATTAGTCCTTGTTAAAAAGAAAGATGGCACAATGAGGATGTGTGTTGATTACAGGCAGTTGAATCGCATTACACATAAGGATGCATACCCACTGCCCAGGATAGAGGAGTCTCTGGCTGCCTTAAAATCTGCTAACTACTTCTCTACCTTAGATCTCACCAGTGGGTACTGGCAGGTTCCCGTGGCGGAGGCGGACAAGGAGACAACACTTCACAACACCGATGGGTCTCTGCGAATTCAACTACATGCCCTTCGGATTGTGCAATGCCCCGGGGACGTTCCAGAGGATGATGGAGTGCTGTCTGGGGCACAAGAACTTTGAAACCGTACTGCTGTATTTGGATGATGTCATTGTCTTCTCTAAGACCTACGAAGACCATCTGAAGCACCTGGCTGATGTGTTTGAAGCCCTGTCCAACTTTGGCTTAAAGGTGAAACCGTCCAAATGTCATCTGCTGAAACCAAAAGTGCAGTACTTGGGCCATGTGGTGAGCGCCGAAGGAGTGGCCCCAGACCCCGACAAGGTCACGGTGATCCAGGACTGGCCAAAGCCCAGCAACCTCCATGAAGTCCGGCAGTTCCTCGGGCTGGTAGGTTATTACCGGAGGTTCATTAAGGACTTCACCAAGAAGGCCGCGCCCTTGCAAAACCTGTTGGTAGGCCAATCAAAGAAGATCAAGGGGAGGAACACCCCATTTGATTGGAACGAGGGGCTGGAGGAATCCTTCACTTGCTTAAAGTCGGCACTGACGGGAGAAGAGGTACTGGCCTACCCCGAATACGACCAACCGTTTGTGCTGTACACGGATGCTAGCAATGTAGGATTGGGAGCCGTGCTGTCCCAGGTCCAGAAAGGCAAGGAGAGGGTAATCGCTTACGCCAGCAGGAAACTTCGTCCCACGGAAAGGAACCCTGACAACTACAGTTCCTTTAAGCTGGAATTCCTTGCCATCGTCTGGGCAGTGACAGAGAGGTTCAAACACTACCTGGCCTGAGCGAAATTCACCGTCTTCACGGATAACAATCCACTAACGCATCTGGATACCGCCAAACTTGGGGCCTTGGAGCAGCGGTGGATGGCCCGGCTGTCCAACTATGACTTCACCATCAAGTACCGGGCAGGACGCAAGAATGCAAATGCCGATGCCTTGTCTCGAATGCCCAATTTGCCAGAAACGGGGGAAGACCCGGAGGCACTTGAAGAGGTGGAGCTGCCTGCATTCCATCGCCCCAAAGCCACTCAGAACTCCCATCATGTGAAGAACAGGCACAAGAACCAACCGGATGCCACGCTGAATCCCCTGCCCCATCACGAATGGGCGGAAACCCAGGATGGTGACCCCGCGGTCCGTCGGGTGAAAGAGCTCTTGACGCAGGCAGGATTGCATCCCGGCCCAGATGATCTACAGGAGACCCAACAGCTGTGGAAGGGGAGAAGCAAACTGTTTATCCATGATGGCAAGCTGTGCCGGAGAAGCATCGACCCACGTACTCACGAATTGGTATGGCAGATAGTAGTGCCAAGGCGAGATGCGCCCATGGTTCTAGGAGCCTACCACGATGGAGCCTGACACTTCGGGTGGAAGAAGCTGGAGAGGCTACTCCGAGGGAGGTTCTATTGGATTGGCATGAAGAGAGCCATTCAGAAGTGGTGTCGAGAGTGCGGTCCGTGTAGCCTACGCAGGAGGGACCGTGGCAGCCAACGGGCTCCCTTGCAGCCTATCATCACCAGGCGGCCGCTCGAACTGGTCGCGCTGGACCATGTGAAGCTGACACCTAGCTGGTCAGGCTATGTCTACGCCCTTACCATTGTGGATCACTACTCCAGATTTTTGGTGGTTGTGCCTGTCAAGGATCTAACGGCCAGGACGGCCGCCAAGGCTTTCCAGCAGTACTTTTGTAGGCCCCATGGCTACCCGGAGAAGGTACTGACCGATCAGGGACCAGCATTTGAAGCGGAGGTGTTCCAAGAGTTCTGCCAACTGTACGGGTGTAAGAAGATCCGAACCACACCATACCATCCCCAAACCAATGGGATGTGCGAAAAGATGAACCAGGTGGTGATCGACTTACTAAAGACCTTGCCCGTAGAGGAACGGAGCCTGTGGCCAATGAAGTTGCCTGACTTGGTGGACATATATAATCACATCCCAGTAAATTCCACCAACTGCACTCCAGCATACCTAATGCGAGGAAGGTCTAGCCAGTTACCCGTTGATCTGGACATGGGGGTCCTAACGCCCGATGACACAGCACCAGATGCCGATTAGGATACCGAGAGGCGGCAAAGGTACCGCAAGGTACAGGAGTGCGTGGAAAGAAGCCTTGCTCAGGCCAGGCAAAAACAGGAAAGGGACTACAACCAGCATGCCCCTGCAATTCCCTTGCCACCTGGTGAGCACGTACTCAAACGAAAGAGGAGGCTACACAAACTCGACGACCAATGGGAAGCGGAACCGTATACCGTCCTGCCATCCGATTTTGATAACACGAAGGTTTGCCTCATCAGCAAGGATGGAGGGGAGACCTCGACAGTGATATCCAGGGACCACCTTAAAGCCTGCCCTGAAAAGCTGAGAGCGAGGGAAATTGATCCAGGAACCTGCCCACCTGTAGAAAAGGAGAAGATGATCCACACTGTCCTTGGTGACTTTCCCCAGTCCTGGACTCAGATAAATCAGGCCGTTGTGGTACCTGTTCTAACGTTCCACCAGCCGAACCCACCAGAACCAATGGTGGTACCAGATCATCCGGCCCCACAGCCTCAACAAGCCCTACCTGAAGATGCCATGCTGACCGTTGAACTGGCAAATCCTCCCTCTGCTATCAGTGAGCCTGCCGTACCCACTGTTGCTAGCAGCAGCCCTGAGAGCTCCAGCCTGCCAGTGCTACCCAGACTCACTAGAAGTGTAGCTAGAAGGCAGTGCACTACACCAGCGGTAGCAAGCATAGTGGGCCCTGTTAGGTCAATAGCGACTACTGCCCTGCGAAGGTCCACACGCAGCACTCAGAATCAAACTCCCCTCCGCTACAAAACTTGGAGGTATTAATGAGGGCTGCTATTTAGTTGAAAATGTTTGTGTGTATATCTTCTGTTACAGGTTTTAAAAATGGACAACGGAGTAATGGACAGTGAATTGCTCCAAAAACTTCTAAAAGGGGACCCCTTTGTTTAACCGGGGTCCCCGCTGTTTCAACCACTGAACTGAGAGTCATAAACTGTGCATGACCTAACTTCCGCAACTTTCAAGAAGTCCTCACCTCCCATGACGGGAAGCACTGTTACGTTTAATTGTGTATGATATTTCAAATTGTTGTGTGTTTCCTGTTAACATGTATTGTTGTTCTTGTTTTCCCAGTCCGGGAGTACTGGATTTAACCGGGGGGAGTGCAGCGCCCCAGAGTCCTGGTCGTTGCAGTAATGTCGCTGTGCCACTAAGGGGAGTGATGTTACGTCTGACTGAACTAAAGGATTTCACCTGACCAGGTAACACTTCACACTCCAGCCACCAGGGGGAGTGGTTCTATCTAGTAGGCCACTCCTCACACTCTGGTAAAACTGGGGGTTGGACAGGAAGACAGAGAGAAGTAACTGGGAAGAGCTAGAGAGAGGACCTGTCAGGGATGGGATCCTGACAGATTCCATAAGAAAGGACAAGAAGCGAGGTTTATTGTGCTGAGTGAGAAGAAACAGGAATACAGCAAAGAGGCGATAGGACCAGAAGGAGTCATGCTGTAAGATCGAGGCAACATCCTTCTGAGGCGCAAACAGTTGGTGGCCAGAACGCCGAGAAAGTAAGGGACTTTAAGCATTACTTCAAACCACGGCAGGGCAGCCAATTATAGGTTGGCTGTCTCACTTAAACACCTAAGCAGACAACGGAGGTGCTATGACCCCAATGGCAGAGGGTCTCAGGAATCAATACCAAGTCTGCAAACACAAAAAACCAGCTCATAGGGCAGTGGTAACTGGGCTGACCATATATCTAATCCTAGTACCACAAATAGAAGTTGCCGGGGAACGTGCCTATGTTGGTTCTAGACGTCTCGCGCCAGCCGGAGAACTAACTAACCCTAGAAGGGAAAAGAAAGACCTTTCTTGCCTCCAGAGAAAAGACCCCAAAAGTTGGATACAAGCCCCCAACAAATAATAACGGTGAGGTAAGAGGAAAAGACAAACATAAGAATGAGCTAGGTATTTAGCAAAGAGAGGCCCACTGACTAATAGCAGAATATAGTAAGATGACTTATAAGGTCAGCAAAAACACTATTAAAATATCCACGCTGGATATTCAAGAACCCCCGAACCGTCTAACGGCCGGGGGGAGAACACCAGCCCCCTAGAGCTTCCAGCAAGGTCAGAAATCACATTAGTACAAGCTGGACAAAAATAGTAGCAAAGCAAGTAACTCAAAAAACAAAGAAGCAAGACTTAGCTTAATTTTGCAAGAGCCGGGACCAGCAGACAGGAGCAACAGAAGGATCTGATTACAACGAAGCCAGGCACTGGACTAAGGATCCAGGAAGTTAATATAGCGACACCCCTGGACTAACGACCCAGGTGAGTGCCAAACAGAAAAAAGACAATCCCAGAGTCATACCACTAGTGACCACAAGAGGGAGCCAAAAAGTCTAATTCACAACAGTACCCCCCCCCTTAAGGAGGGGTCACCGAACCCTCACCAAGACCACCAGGGCGATCAGGATGAGCAGCGTGAAAGGCACGAACTAAATCGGCCGCATGCACATCAGAGGCAACCACCCAGGAATTATCCTCCTGACCATAGCCCTTCCACTTGACCAGATACTGAAGCCTCCGCCTGAAGAGACGAGAATCCAAGATCTTCTCCACCACGTACTCCAACTCGCCCTCAACCAACACCGGAGCAGGAGGCTCAAGAGAAAGAACCACAGGTACAACGTACCGCCGCAACAAAGACCTATGGAACACGTTGTGAATGGCAAACGACACAGGAAGATCCAAGCGAAAGGACACAGGATTAAGGATTTCCAATATCTTGTAAGGACCGATGAAGCGAGGCTTAAATTTAGGAGAGGAGACCTTCATAGGAACAAATCGAGAAGACAGCCATACCAAATCCCCAACACGAAGTCGGGGACCCACACCGCGGCGGCGGTTGGCAAAACGCTGAGCCTTCTCTTGTGACAACTTTAAGTTGTCCACCACATGATTCCAGATCTGCTGCAACCTATCCACCACAGAATCTACCCCAAGACAGTCAGAAGGCTCCACATGTCCCGAGGAAAAATGAGGATGGAAACCAGAGTTGCAGAAAAATGGCGAAACCAATGTAGCGGAACTAGCCCGATTATTAAGGGCAAACTCAGCCAACGGCAAGAAGGTCACCCAATCATCCTGATCCGCAGAAACAAAACACCTCAAATAAGCCTCCAGAGTCTGATTAGTTCGCTCCGTTTGTCCATTAGTCTGAGGATGAAAGGCAGACGAAAACGACAACTCAATGCCCATCCTAGCACAAAAGGATCGCCAGAACCTGGAAACAAACTGGGATCCTCTGTCAGACACAATATTCTCAGGAATGCCGTGTAAACGAACCACATTCTGAAAGAACACAGGAACCAGATCAGAAGAGGAAGGCAGCTTAGGCAAAGGTACCAAATGGACCATCTTAGAAAAGCGATCACATACCACCCAGATGACAGACATGCCCTGAGACACCGGGAGATCTGAAATGAAATCCATGGAAATGTGTGTCCAAGGCCTCTTCGGGACAGGCAAGGGCAAGAGCAACCCGCTAGCACGCGAACAGCAAGGCTTAGCTCGAGCACAAGTCCCACAGGACTGCACAAACGACCGCACATCCCGTGACAAGGAAGGCCACCAAAAGGACCTAGCCACCAGATCTCTGGTGCCAAAAATTCCCGGATGCCCTGCCAACACCGAGGAATGAACCTCAGAAATGACTCTGCTGGTCCACTTATCAGGAACAAACAGTCTGTCAGGTGAACAAGAGTCAGGTCTACCAGCCTGAAATCTCTGCAACACACGTCGCAAATCCGGAGAAATGGTTGACAAGATAACTCCCTCTTTAAGAATACCAACTGGTTCTGCGACTCCCGGAGAGTCAGGCACAAAGCTCCTTGAAAGAGCATCAGCCTTCACATTCTTTGAACCTGGTAAATACGAGACCACAAAGTCAAAACGGGAGAAAAACAATGACCAGCGGGCCTGTCTAGGATTCAGGCATTTAGCAGACTCGAGATACATCAAATTTTTGTGATCAGTCAAGACCACCACACGATGCTTAGCACCCTCGAGCCAATGACGCAACTCCTCAAATGCCCACTTCATGGCCAACAACTCCCGATTGCCAACATCATAATTCCGCTCAGCAGGCGAAAACTTCCTCGAGAAAAAGGCACAAGGTCTCATCACAGAGCAACCAGGGCCTCTCTGCGACAAAACGGCCCCTGCCCCAATCTCAGAAGCATCCACTTCAACCTGAAAGGGAAGTGAGACATCAGGCTGGCACAAAACAGGCGCCGAAGTAAACCGGCGCTTCAACTCCTGGAAAGCCTCCACGGCTGCAGGAGCCCAGTTAGCAACATCAGAACCTTTCTTGGTCATATCCGTCAAAGGTTTAGCAATGCTAGAAAAATTAGCAATAAAACGACGGTAGAAGTTAGCAAAACCCAAGAACTTCTGAAGACTCTTAACTGACGTGGGTTGAGTCCAATCATGAATAGCACGGACCTTGACTGGGTCCATCTCCACCGCAGAAGGGGAAAAAATAAACCCCATAAAGGGAACCTTCTGTACTCCAAAGAGACACTTTGAGCCCTTAACAAATAAAGCATTCTCACGCAAAACCTGAAACACCATCCTGACCTGCTCTACATGCGAGTCCCAGTCATCAGAAAAAAACAGAATATCATCCAGATAAACGATCATAAATTTATCCAGATACTTCCGGAAAATATCATGCATAAAGGACTGAAACACTGAAGGAGCATTAGAGAGCCCAAAAGGCATCACCAAGTACTCAAAATGACCTTCGGGCGTATTAAACGCGGTTTTCCATTCATCTCCTCGCTTAATGCGCACAAGGTTGTACGCACCACGAAGATCTATCTTGGTGAACCACTTGGCACCTTTAATTCGGGCAAACAAGTCTGACAACAGAGGCAAAGGATACTGAAATTTAACAGTGATTTTATTCAAACGCCGATAGTCAATACAAGGTCTCAAAGATCCGTCCTTCTTGGCCACAAAAAAGAATCCCGCACCAAGAGGGGAAGAGGAAGGACGGATATGCCCCTTCTCCAGAGATTCCTTGATATACGAACGCATTGCGGTATGCTCAGGTACAGACAGATTAAATAGTCTTCCCTTAGGAAATTTGCTACCTGGAATCAAATCTATGGCACAGTCACAGTCCCTATGAGGAGGCAGAACACTGGACCTGGACTCGCTGAACACATCCTGATAATCAGACAAATACTCAGGAACTTCCGAAGGAGTAGAAGAAGCAATAGACACCGGCGGGGAATCACCATGAATACCCTGACAGCCCCAACTTGACACAGACATTGCCTTCCAATCCAAGACTGGATTATGAGTCTGTAACCATGGCAAACCCAAAACGACCAAATCATGCATTTTATGCAGAACAAGAAAACGAATCACCTCCCGATGTTCAGGAGTCATGCACATGGTTACCTGTGTCCAAAACTGCGGTTTATTTTCCGCCAATGGCGTAGCATCAATACCTCTAAGAGGGATAGGATTTACCAACGGCTCAAGAACAAAACCACAGCGCTTGGCAAACTGTTATGACCCCAATGGCAGAGGGTCTCAAAAGTACATACCAAGTCTGCAAACACAAAAAACCAGCTCATAGGGCAGTGGTAACTGGGCTGACCATATATCTAATCCTAGCACCACAAATTGCAGCAGCCGGGGAACGTGCCTACGTTGGTTCTAGACGTCTCGTGCCAGCCGGAGAACTAACTAACCCTAGAAGGGAAAAGATAGACCTTTCTTGCCTCCAGAGAAAAGACCCCAAAAGTTGGATACAAGCCCCCAACAAATAATAACGGTGAGGTAAGGAGAAAAGACAAACGTAAGAATGAACTAGATATTTAGCAAAGAGAGGCCCACTGACTAATAGCAGAATATAGTAAGATGACTTATATGGTCAGCAAAAACCCTATCAAAATTTCCACGCTGGATATTCAAGAACCCCCGAACCGTCTAACGGCCCGGGGGGAGAACACCAGCCCCCTAGAGCTTCCAGCAAAATCAGGAATCACATTTAGTACAAGCTGGACAAAAAATAAGAACAAAGCAAATAACCAAAAAACAAGGAAGCAGGACTTGGCTTAATTTTGCAAGATCCAAGACCAGCAGACAGGAGCAAACAGAAAGGAACTGATTACAACGATGCCAGGCACTGGACTGAGAAACCAGGAAGTTTATATAGCAACACCCCTGGACTAACGACCCAGGTGGGTGCCAAACTGAGGAAAGACAATCCCAGAGTCATATCACTAGTGACCACAAGAGGGAGCCAAAAAAGTCTAATTCACAACAGGAAGGACTACAACACACAGGCGCTAGAAGGTAGACACTGATTCCCACCTGAAAAGGGAGCTCCGGATGTGCCGTTGGACCGGCCGGTCTCAGCCAGCCCTGTTAACAGTACTCTGTATTGAGTCCCTCCAAGCCTTCAGTAAAGAGGTAAAGAGACTGCAACCTGGTGTCCTCGTTATTTACTGTGACCAGCACTGCACCGCACTACCACCACCATCCACACCTTTCATTGGGCGCCCCTCAGCAGGGTCACGGACCGGGTCTAGCCACCGTGACAACCCCAGAGCAGAGACTCAGAGGTTCGGTACCGGGTACCCCTCGGCCCTGCGGCAGTGGGGGCGCTACACATGCATACTTGGATAGGGATGAAGGTGCCATTCATACCATGATGGGGATGTGGGCCAATCATACAAGGATAAGGATGGGACCATGGACCAGGTTGGAGAAGAAGGCCTTGCATACCAGGATAGGGTTGAGAGGGACCATGCCTTCTCAGATAGAGATGAGGGGGCCAAACCTTCCAATCTAGGGATAAGGGGGCATTGCTACCAGGCTAGGGAAGAGGGGGTCATGCATACCAGGATAGGGATGAGGGGGCTATGCACTCCAGGATGGGGATGAGGGGGCCGTGCATACCAAGATGAGGATGAGGGGGCTGTGCATACCAGAAGGGCCGCCATCAGGGCATTACTGCCCTGACTGGCATATGGGGTCCGGTGGGCAGAGTGGGCCCGCATCGGGCCCCCTCTCATCTGCTCACCGGGCCCCTACCGCTGCTGCGGCAGTTTAACACTATTGACGTGCGGGTGGGGGCCCGTGCCTGCACATCAATAGTTAACAGCCGCCAGCCAATCGGAGGCTGGCAGCTGACGTGAGCCGCAGCACGCACTTCGCCGGCATCTGATGTCATTGTCAGCCGCCGGCGAGTGCGCGCTTCACCTGGAGGGAGGGAGGGAGCGAGCTGCGCCTGCCACAGGAGCGCGGCCAGGTAAGAACTCATGTTGTTTGGTTTTTTTTGTTTTTATGAGAGCGGCGATCCAGGGGGCCCCGGAGCATAATGCTGGACACACTGGGGCACAGATGCTGGACACTCTGGGGGCAGAATGCTGGACACACTGGGGGCAGAATGCTGGACACACTGGGGGTAGAGATGCTGGAGACACTGGGAGCAGAGATGCTGGACACACTGGGGGCAGAGATGCTGGACACATTGGGGGCAGAGATGCTGGACATACTGGGGGCAGAATGCTGGACACACTGGGGGCAGAATGCTGGAGACACTGGGGGCAGAATGCTGGAGACACTGGGGGCAGAATGCTGGACACACTGGGGCAGAATGCTGGACACACTGGGGGCAGAATACTGGACACACTAGGGCAGAATGCTGGACACACTGGGGCAGAATGCTGGGGACACGGGGCAGAATGCTGGACACACTGGGGCAGAATGCTGGAGACATGGGGCAGAATGCTGGACACACTGGGGGCAGAGATGCTGGACACACTGGGGGCAGAATGCTGGACATGCTGGGGCAGAATGGTGGAGACACTGGGGCAGAATGGTGGAGACACTGGGGCAGAAATGCTGAAGACACTGGGGCAGAATGCTGGAGACAAAGGGGTCAGAAATGCTGGAGATACTGGGGGCAGAAATGCTGGACACACTGGGGCAGAGATGCTGGATACACTGGGGGCAGAAATGCTGGAGACTCTGGAGGCAGAAATGCTGGAGAAACTGGGGGCAGAGATGCTGGACACATTGGGGGCAGAAATGCTGGAGACACTGGAGGCAGAATGCTGGACACGCTTGGGGCAGAAATGCTGGAGACACTGGGGCAGAAATGCTGGACATGCTGGGGCAGAGATGCTGGACATGCTGGGGGCAGAATGGTGGAGACACTGGGGGCAGAAATGCTGGGCACACTGGTGGCAGGACTGGAGACATAGGGGGCAGAATGGAGATACGGGCATGATTGGAGACACCGGGCAGAATGAAAGGCATGGGGGCATGATTGGAGACACTGGGGGCAGGATTGGAGACAGATCGTGCAGGATCATGGGGCAGGATGGATATGACGGAGGCAGATGGGGCAGGATGGAGAGATCATATGGGGCAGGATGGATACTCATGAGGGCAGGATGGGAGAACATATGGCTGGAGCCAGAAATGAGACACACAGGGGCCAGGATGGGGAATATTATTACCATAGGGGCTAATTAAGGGATATTATTACTGCAGTGATGTATTTATTTTATTTTTTGAGTATACTGTTTTAAATGGGGGGGCGGTCCTGTTACTGTGTAGAGTGATGGGAAAAATTAAGTAATGTGTTCTGCAAGCAGAGCTCGAGATAACTGTGTTATTTCCTGCAGAGACAAGTCCTGGCTGGAAGAAGTGACGGCGGTCTGTGCTGGATGAAAGTTGAAAGATGAAGGACTTCACCTAGAGACGTCACTGGTGAGTCAGTGTGTTACCTATACACTGACACTATACACTGTATACTATATACAGATGTCCTGTGTATAATGTCACCAGGGCTCACTGTATTACCTGTACACAGACACTGCATACTAAGTACAGATCTCCTGTGTGTAATGGCACTTATGGTGATATTATTGTGTTTTTTTATTACTCATCAGTATTGTAGTATTCGGTCACCATGTGGTAGTAATATGTGGTCTGGACATGGTCTTGCGGTATTTGTCCCTTGTATGTGCTATTTGGTCACTTTGTGGTGGTAATATGTGGTCTGGTCATGGTGTGGTGGTATTTGTTCCTTGTATGTGATATTATTTGGTCACTGGTGGTAATATGTGGTCTGGTCATGTGCTGTGATATTTGTTCCTTGTATGTGATATTATTGGTCATTTTAAAAATTGAAAAATAAATAAAAATATACCTAAATTTGCATATTTTAACAAATATTTAATAGGTTACATTAGAGTAGGGCCCGGCCAAAAGTGTCTACCATGTTATGGTGGCGTCTTAAAAAACCTTTTGGCCAAAACAAAAGCTGCCGATTATATGTGTGATCTGGTAATGGGAACTGTTATTGTGTGATAGGTGAGAAGTGGAGTTTTCCAAGAGAGAGCGGAGGGACTGTGGACAGTTCGAGGGGTGGAGTGTGGAGGCGGGGCTGGGGTGGAGCCTGGGCAGAGTCTCAAGGGGGCCCCCCAAAAATTGCCAGAATGGGGCCCTGAAATTTCTAGTGGCAGCCCTGCATACCAGGATGGGGTCGAGGGGGCCATGCCTACCAGGATAGGGATGAGAGGGCCATGCATGCCAGGATAGGGATGAAGGGGCCATGCATGCCAGGATAGGGATGAGAGGGCCATGCATAACAGGATGGGGATGAGGGGACCATATATACCAGGATACGAGATTTTAAGTACACATTTAACTACATTTTTTGCTTCAAATTTTTTTTCAAATTTTCTCTTCTAAAACCTACGTGCCTCTTATGGTCTTTTGCGTCTTATAGTCCAAAATACACGATACCTAAAAAGAGAATTGGATATTTTAAGAAATTTATAATAGGTTAGAGTAAAGTAGGGCCCTGACAAAAGAGTCTGCCTTGTCGTGGTGGCAGCTTAAAAAGTCTTTTGGCCTTAGCAAAAGCTGCAGGCTATGTATGTGATATGGATTTGATGGGAATTATTAATATGTGAATGGTGAGGACGTGGTGTAGAAGTGGAATTTCTCCAAGAGTGTGCGGTGGGACTGTGGAAGGTTCAAGGGGTGGAGGCGGAGCTGGGGTGGAGCCTGGGTAGAGTCTTAAAGGGGCCTGAAAATTGGCACAGTATGGGGCCCTGAAATTCCTAGTGGCAGCCCTGCAAACTTCACCTATAAGTCGTAAGAAACTGACAGATCTAATACCCTGTAGTACATAAGTATTGCAGGGTATTAAAGGGTATTAAACCAGCAATCAGACTATAAAATGTTTAAGTCCTATATGAAAACTACGCAAAACAGTAAAGAAATTGTAAAAATATCTACAAAAAATTCCCCCAAAAATTAAGAATTCAAAAGTTAAAAAAAAAAAAATTTCACAAAAAAACACCATTTTTTTTTAATGGAGAAACAAAAAAGTACACATATTTAGTATTGCTTCATATGATTTGACCCAATGAATAAAACTGACACACTATTTAAAATTTAAATAGAGGGTGTCCGTTTATACTAATGCAATGGTAGTTCTTAACAAAATGTAATTCATAACCATTTGGCGTATGATTGCTCCAAAAACAAGAAGAGATCCATTATGATAAAATATAGATAATTTATTTATTCCATTTAAAATGACAGCAAAAAAAGGAAAAGGTGAAAAAAGCTAAAGGTAAAAAATCTGAGTGCCTCATAAGGAGAATGCCATAAATTCATAATAATTAGTGATGAGTGAACGTGCTCGCCACTACACGTTTCTCGCCCGAGTATCGCTATGCTTGGCGAACTTGGCGTGCAGCGAGCATTTCCGGGATTATTCGGCGGTAACTGCAGTTTCCACCCAGCAGTTTTGGCAGACTTTAGAGACCCAGTCACGGTGCAGGGATTGTCTGCCATGCCATGAAACACCGCAGCCATCTTTGTTGTGGTCGTGCAGTGATTGGCTGGGCCGCACAGCATGATCCCGAGTACAAGAGAACAGGCGCCACCCTGCTCGCCGCATTCTGTTCCTGTTTCGGTGAGAGTACGGAGAGCTGCTGCCGATATAGGGTCAGAATCGTGGTTTTAGAGTTAGTGTAGGTCTGCAATTCTTACATCCACAACTCCTGAAAAACCAACAGTCCTTTTTAGGGCTAATTCGTGGGTCCTGATATTGCAGCGCTAGGTAGGCAGGCACAGCATATTCACATCAGTGCAAGGCCTGTAGGCACTGTATGTGCGTCCATTGCTCCTACTGCATCCTTCCCAAAGCTCCATAACTGTCTGCTCCTGCAGATTATTTACTGTCTATATACCTTTCTTTTTTTCACAAATTCCCCATCCCCAAAAAAAAAAAAAAAAGTGCAGTCTGTTCTGTCAGACTCAGGCCTGTTGAAAGTGATAGTTTGTCAGGCATACATAGCATAGTTGTGTGTGCTACCCTTGTGCCCCCTTTTTTTTGGTGTTTTAAATTCACTGAAAAGGGCCTCATATCTCTGTGCTCCAAGTTTGGTCATTGAAGGCCGGTGTACTTATTTTGTGGCTGTGTGATACTCAAAATCTATACAGCGATATTTAGCATAAAAAAAATTGAAAGGCCCCAGATTTGCCAGTGTGGTATTTCCGTTACAGCCGTCATATATCTCTGTGCTCTAAGTTTGGGCATTGGAGGCCGGTGTACTTATATTGTGGCTGTGTGATACTCAAATTCTATACAGCGCTATTTAGCATCCAAAAAAATTGAAAGGCCACAGATTTGTCAATGTGGTATTTGCATTGCAGCCGTAATATATCTCTGTGCTCTAACTTTGGGCATTGGAACCCGGTGTACTTATATTGTGGCTGTGTGATACTCAAATTCTATGCAGAGCTACTTAGCAAACAAAAAAATTGAAAGGCCACAGATTTGCCAGTGTGGTATTTCCGTTACAGCCGTCAACCGTCATATATCTCTGTGCTCTAAGTTTTGGCATTGGAGGCCGGTGTACTTATTTTGTGGCTGTGTGATACTCAAATTCTATATAGCGCTATTTAGCATCAAAAAATTACAAAGGCCACAGATTTGCCAGTGTGGTATTTCCATTACAGCCGTCATATATCTCTGTGCTCTAAGAATGGGCATTAGAGGCCGGTGTACTTACTTTGTGGCTGTGTGATAATCAAATTCTATAAAGTGCTATTTAGCATCCAAAAAAATTGAAAGGCCACAGATTTGTCAATGTGGTATTTCCATTACAGCCGTAATATATCTCTGTGCTCTAAGTTTGGGCATTGGAACCCGGTGTACTTATATTGTGGCTGTGTGATACTCAAATTCTATACAGAGCTATTTAGCAAACAAAAAAATTCAAAAGCCACAGATTTGCCAGTGTGGTATTTCCGTTACAGCCGTCATATATCGCTGTTCTCCAAGTTTGGTCATTGGAGGCCGGTGTACTTACTTTGTGGCTGTGTGATACTCAAATTCTATACAGAGCTGTTTAGCATCCAAAAAAATTCAAAAGCCACAGATTTGCCAGTGTGGTATTTCCGTTACAGCCGTCATATATCGCTGTTCTCCAAGTTTGGTCATTGGAGGCCGTTGTACTTATTTTGTGACTGTGTGATACTCAAATTCTATACAGTGCTATTTAGCATCCAAAAAAATTCAAAGGCTGCAGATTTGCCAGTGTGGAATTTCCGTTACAGACGTCATATATCTCTGTACTCTGTGTACTTATTTTTTGGCTGTGTGATACTCTAATTCTATACAGCGCTATTTAGCATAAATTACCGTATATACTTGAGTATAAACCTAGATTTTCAGCCCACTTTTTTGGCCTGAAAGTTCCCCTCTCGGCTTATACTCGAGTCATACCCAAGGGTCACCAGGTGAGGGGGAGCGGGGGCTGTCTAATGCAGCACCCCAGAGTCCTGGTTGTTGCAGTACTGTGGCTCCGCCACTATGGGGAGCTATGGTGCGTCTGATTACACTATGGAGTTTCTCTGACCAGGTACACTGACACCACACTTCACACTCCGGCCACCAGGGGGGGGTGGTCCTATCTAGTAGGCCACTCCTCACAACTCTGGTAAAACTGGGGGTTGGACAGGAAGACAGGGAGAAGTAGCTGGGAAGAGCTAGTGAGAGGACCTGTCAGGGATGGGATCCTGGCAGACTCCTCAGAGCAGAACTAACCAGTAAACAACGGGAATACAGAAAAGGAGAAATACCAGAAGGGGTCCTGCTGTTAGACCGAGGCAACATCCTTCTGAGGCGCAAATAGTCGGTGGCCGGAACGCCGAGCAAGTAAGAGACTTTAAGTACATTGCAAACCACGGCCGGACAGCTAATTACAGGTTGGCTGTCTCACTTAACACCTAAGCAGACAACGGAGGCAGCTGTGGGAGAGGGGCGACTCTAGGGTCCCGGAAGAACTCCAGGCCTACCCCGTCATACGGGTGCGTCCTACCATATCATATCATCTGGAGGACGGAGAAAGAACAGTAGAGACAGAAAGAAACAGTTGTGAGGACTATCCCGGGAGCTCAGCAGGGAAGAACTACAACACACAGCGCTAGAAGGTAGATACTGATTCCCACCTGTAAGGAGGAACTCCTGATGTGTCGTTGGACCGGCCGGTCTCTGAAAACCCAGTTAACAGCGCTCTGGACTGAGGTCTCCAACATCTTCAGTAAAGAGGTAAAGAGACTGCAACCTGGTGTCCTCATTATTTACCGCGACCTGCACCGTTACAACACCACTTATTGCACCGGACGTCCCCCACTGACAGACAGGGCCACGGACCGGGTCTAGCCACCGTGACAACCCCAGGACTGAGACCTAGAGGCCCGGCTCCGGGTACCCCTCGGCCCGGCGGCGGTGTGGGGGCGCGCCGCAACTTGGCGTCACGAACAGGATCTACTTAAGCCTGAAGAATCAGGTCATGTGTGCCTTGGAACTGTGATTTATTGTGATTGGACTGTACTTTATTGAGAGAACTGTGTGCTACTGCTTGCCGCGGAGAGTTACCGCCAAAATTCGCCATTGCCGCGCGCGGAGGGAGGCGCCTTAGCTACGTGGGCGGGATCAGCCAAAAGAAGCGCGGAACGGAAAGCGCGGTAAGGCGCCAATCCCGGAAGAGGAACTCCGACCCCCAGCAGGTTAGTGGGAGGAAGGGACAGCCATGTCTGAGTCGGGAGGAGAGGAGGTGGCGGTCGCAGCCGCGGACGCAGGGGCAGCTCCGGTCCCCGCAGCGGGCGAAGCCGCAGCCCTAATACCGCCACTGGCTGCCGCAGAGCCCGCTGCCCCCATCAGCCAGTCGGACACCGCCGCTAACGCAAAAGCCATAATGCCCTTCTCCATGCCCTACCTGCCCGGAGCGACCTGGCTCCCACGATACTCTGGGGAGGCGCATACATTCACTGACTTTAAAGAAGGGCTCTGCAGCCTGCTCGAGTTCTATCCCCTAACCGAGCCCCAGAAAGTCCATATGATAACCGGCCAACTCTTTGGGGCGGCTCTTAGAGAATTGAAATCCTGGCCCGCTGAGGATAAAGGAACTGCACAACAGATTTTTGCCAAGCTTAAAGCCACCTTCGATACTCGCACTGCTACAGAAATTAAACTGATTTTTTATGGATGCAAACAAAGGTCACAGGATAGCTTGCGGGACTATGCCCTTAATCTCCAGGAAGCGATGCGGGCCATTAAGCAGAGTGACCCCGGCAGCGTGCAGGATGAAGATAAAATCCTGAAGGAGCGGTTCATTGAGGGGCTCCTGTGCAGTCACCAGCGGGGCCAATTGCACTTCCTGGCTATGCAAAATCCAGACTTGACTTTTGCGCAGTTTAAAGATAAAGCTATCCAGGCATTGCAGGAGCGACAGCCCAGCCGCGCAGTAACACCCAGGCGCCCCGCTCTCACCTACCACCAGGAGGTGGCATCGGATACCCCAGTTGCCGCGGAGGCCGACGCCCAGAGCTTCGAGGACGACTCCCCCGCAGGACTTCGGCTCCAGATGCAAGAGCTAACTAAGAGCGTCGCTGCCCTGGCCCGGACGGTGCAGTCCCTACAGGAGGCCCCCAAAGAGAAGATCCAGTTGGCTTCCAACCCGGAGGATGTCCCTTGGATGCGACAGAGGAGGACTCCGCCGACCAGGAGCCGGCCCGACGACCGCTTCCACCAGGATGGACGACCCATCTGCCGCCGCTGTCACCAGGTGGGCCATCTTGCAAGGTACTGTCCTTTAAACGAGCAACCCCTGGGGCAAAGGGCCAACCCCCAGGAGTAGGACGGTCAGGCCCGCAGCATTGGAGAACCAAGTATATTGGAGGACGACCAGTTCTCCCTGTAGTGATTGATGGAATCCCCTTGAATGCTTTGCTGGACACCGGTTCTCAGGTGACGACTATACCTTACGTGCTCTACAAACGGTATTGGGAGGACGCTGATATTACTCGTGGCCCTGACGATGATTTCACCATAATCGCCAGTAATGGTCAGCCGTTGCCACAAGTGGGGTATAAGGAGGTCACCATCAAAGTGGGGCGGGTGGAATTGAAAGCCCAAGGGATTGTGATTGTAGATATTGATCGTCGAGAATGTAATCCCATGATGACTCTTGGTACTAATGTTATAGAAAATTGTCTTGCAGAAGTGATTGTTTTGTTGCAACAGGTGGCAGAAAACGCTGGCCACAGTGAGCAACGTGCCCTGCAGAAGGAAATCAGAGCTCTGATGCAGAGACAGCAGGTAGAGCTGACTGGTGGTGAGATTGGTCGTGTCACTGTAAGTGATTCAAACCCCATCGCGATACCTCCCAAGAGTGAAATGTTAATATGGTGTCGAGCAGCCATAGGCCTCAGGGGTAGGGACTACCAGGCCTTGGTAGAACCTGTATATTCAGACAATAGGCCTACTGTTCTGACAGCCCGGGGGGTGGTCGACGTCCGACAGGGGAGAGTGCCCGTACGTGTCCTCAATTGTGGGGAGGAAGAGGTCCACCTAACCAAGTATACCACGCTCGCCAAACTGTTCACTGTCAATAATAGTGTAATACAGACACCTGAACCCTTGGTCCCGTCAAACGTGGCGGAGAACAAAGGTTCTGCAGAGCACTCGAAAGACTGGTGTCGGGAATTGCATGTGGGCACTGACTCTACCCCATCTCATCAAATACAGGGGGCTTACAGGGTAGTACACGAGTACGAGCAGGTATTCAGCAAACACCCCTCAGATTTTGGGCAGGTGAAAGGGATCCAACATCACATCCCCACGGGAGATCACCGACCCATAAAAGAGAGATATCGCCCTGTACCCCCAGCTCATTACCAGTGTGCCAAGGACATGTTGCGGGAAATGAAGGAGGCTGGGGTGGTGAGAGACAGCTGTAGCCCCTGGGCAGCTCCGTTAGTCCTCGTTAAAAAGAAAGATGGTACAATGAGGATGTGTGTTGATTACAGGCAGTTGAATCGCATTACACATAAGGACGCATACCCACTGCCCAGGATAGAGGAATCTCTGGCTGCTTTAAAATCTGCTAACTACTTCTCTACCTTAGATCTCACCAGTGGGTACTGGCAGGTTCCTGTAGCGGAGGCAGACAAGGAGAAGACGGCCTTCACGACACCAATGGGTCTCTGCGAGTTCAACTACATGCCCTTCGGACTGTGCAATGCTCCAGGAACGTTCCAGAGGATGATGGAGTGCTGCCTGGGACACATGAACTTTGAAACTGTGCTGCTGTATTTGGATGATGTCATTGTCTTCTCTAAGACCTACGAAGACCATCTGAAGCACCTGGCCGAGGTGTTCGAAGCCCTGTCCAAATTCGGCTTAAAGGTGAAACCGTCCAAGTGTCATCTGCTCAAACCTAAAGTGCAGTACCTGGGCCATGTGGTGAGCGCTGAAGGAGTGGCCCCAGACCCCGACAAGGTCACAGTGATCAAGGACTGGCCAAAGCCTAGTGACCTCCACGAAGTCCGGCAGTTCCTCGGGTTGGTAGGTTACTATCGGAGATTCATTAAGGATTTCACCAAGAAGGCCGCACCCTTGCAAAATCTGCTGGTGGGCCAACCAAAGAAGACCAAGGGGAGGAAAACCCCCTTTGATTGGAACGAAGAGCTGGAGGAATCCTTCACCTGTTTGAAGTCGGCACTGACGGGAGAAGAGATACTGGCTTACCCCGAATACGATCAACCGTTTGTGCTGTACACAGATGCCAGTAATGTGGGATTAGGAGCCGTGCTGTCCCAGGTTCAGAACGGCAAAGAAAGGGTGATCGCTTACGCCAGCAGGAAACTCCGTCCCACGGAAAGGAACCCTGACAACTATAGTTCCTTTAAGCTGGAATTCCTGGCCCTCGTCTGGGCAGTGACAGAGAGGTTTAAGCACTACCTGGCCTCCGCGAAATTCACCGTCTTCACGGACAACAATCCGCTAACGCATCTGGGTACTGCCAAACTCGGGGCTTTGGAACAGCGGTGGATGGCCCGGCTGTCCAACTATGATTTCACCATCAAATATCGGGCAGGACACCAGAATGCCAATGCCGATGCTCTGTCCCGAATGCCCAATCTACCAGAAGTGGGAGAAGACCCGGAGGCACTTGAAGAGGTGGAGCTGCCTGCCTTCCATCGCCCCAAAGCCACTCAGAACTCTCACCATGTGAAGAACAGGCACAAGAACCAACCGGATGCCACGCTGAATCCCCTGCCCCACCACGGATGGGCAGAAACCCAGGACAGTGACCCCGCGGTCCGTCAGGTGAAGGAACTCTTGACGCAGGCTGGGTTGCACCCTGGCCCAGATGATCCACAAGAAACTCAACAGCTGTGGAAGGGGAGAAGCAAACTGTTTATCCATGATGGCAAGTTGTGCAGGAGGAGCATCGACCCACGTACTCATGAATTGGTGTGGCAGATAGTGGTGCCAAGGCGAGATGCGCCCATGGTTCTGGGAGCCTACCATGATGGAGCCGACCCTTCGGATGGAGGAAGCTGGAGAAGCTGCTCCGAGGGAGGTTCTATTGGATTGGCATGAAGAGGACCATTGAGAAGTGGTGTCGAGAGTGTGGTCCGTGTAGTCTGCGAAGGAAGGACCGTGACAGTCAACGGGCTCCCCTGCGGCCTATCATCACCAAACGGCCGCTCGAACTGGTCGCGCTGGATCATGTGAAGCTGACGCCTAGCCGGTCGGGCTATATCTACGCCCTTACCATCGTGGACCACTACTCCAGGTTTTTGGTGGTTGTGCCTGTCAAGGATCTAACAGCTAGGACTGCCGCCAGGGCCTTCCAGCAGCACTTTTGTAGACCCCATGGCTACCCCGAGAAAGTACTGACCGATCAGGGGCCTGCATTCGAAGCGGAAGTGTTCCAAGAATTCTGCCAGTTGTACGGGTGTAAGAAGATCAGAACTACACCGTACCACCCCCAAACCAACGGGATGTGCGAGAAGATGAACCAGGTAGTAATCGATTTATTGAAGACCTTGCCTGTGGAGGAACGGAACCTGTGGCCGACAAAGTTGCCTGACTTGGTGGATATGTACAACCACATCCCAGTAAGTTCCACCAACTGTACTCCAGCGTACCTGATGCGAGGAAGGTCTAGTCGGTTACCCGTTGATCTGGACATGGGGGTCCTAGTACCCGAAGATACCTCGCCGGAGGCAGATTGGGATACAGAAAGGCAGCGAAGATACCGCGAAGTACAGGAGTGTGTGGAGAGAAGTCTCGCCCAGGCTAGGCAGAAACAAGAAAGGGACTACAATCAACACGCTCCTGCGATTCCCCTGTCACCTGGTGAGCAAGTGCTTAAACGAAAGAGGAGGTTACACAAGCTTGATGATCAATGGGAAGCGGAACCGTATACCATCTTGCCATCCGACTTCGACAACACTAAGGTCTGTCTCATCAGCAAGGACAGAGGGGAGACCTCGACAGCGGTATCCAGGGATCACCTTAAGGTCTGCCCCGATAAGTTGAAAGAGAGGGGCACGGACCCAGAAATCTCCCCGCCGGTGGAAAAGGAGAAGATGTTCCATACTGTCCTTGGTGACTTTCCCCAGTCCTGGACTCAGATAAATCAGGCCATCGCGGTACCTGTTCTAACGTTTCCACAGCCGGACCCACCAGAAACAATGGTGGTACCAGATCATCCGGTCCCGCAACCTCAACAAGCCTTGCCTGAAGAAGCCATGCCAACCGTTGAACCGGCAAATCCTCCCTCTGCTATCAGTGAGCCTGCCGTACCCACTGTTGAAAGCAGCAGCTCTGAGAGCCCCAACCTGCCAGTGCTACCCAGACTCACTAGAAGTGTAGTTAGAAGACAGCGCACTACACCAGCGGTAGCAAGCATAGCGGGCCCTGTTAGGCCAATAGCAACCCCTGCGCTGTGAAGGTCCACACGCAGCACTCAAAATCAAACTCCCCTCCGCTACAAAACTTGGAGGTATTGATAGGGCTGCTATGTAATTGAAAATGTTTGTATGCATATCTTTTTGTTACAGGTTTTAAATGGACACTAGAGTAATGGACGGTGAATTGCTCAAAAACTTCCACAAGGGGGGCCCCTTTGTTTACCCGGGGTCCCCGCTGTTTCAACCACTGAACTGTGAGTCATAAACTGTGCATGACCAAACTTTCGCAACGTTCAAGAATCCTCACCTCCCGTAAAGGGAAGCTCTGTTATGTTCAATTGTTATGCTATTTCAAAAATCTGTGTGTTTTCTGTTAACATGTATTATTGTTCTTGTTTTCCCAGTCCCGGAGTACTGGATTTAACCGGGGGGGAGTGCAGCACCCCAGAGTCCTGGTTGTTGCAGTACTGTGGCTCCGCCACTATGGGGAGCTATGGTACGTCTGATTACACTAAGGAGTTTCTCTGACCAGGTACACTGACACCACACTTCACACTCCGGCCACCAGGGGGGGTGGTCCTATCTAGTAGGCCACTCCTCACAACTCTGGTAAAACTGGGGGTTGGACAGGAAGACAGGGAGAAGTAGCTGGGAAGAGCTAGTGAGAGGACCTGTCAGGGATGGGATCCTGGCAGACTCCTCAGAGCAGAACTAACCAGTAAACAACGGGAATACAGAAAAGGAGAAATACCAGAAGGGGTCCTGCTGTTAGACCGAGGCAACATCCTTCTGAGGCGCAAATAGTCGGTGGCCGGAACGCCGAGCAAGTAAGAGACTTTAAGTACATTGCAAACCACGGCCGGACAGCTAATTACAGGTTGGCTGTCTCACTTAACACCTAAGCAGACAACGGAGGCAGCTGTGGGAGAGGGGCGACTCTAGGGTCCCGGAAGAACTCCAGGCCTACCCCGTCATACGGGTGCGTCCTACCATATCATATCATCTGGAGGACGGAGAAAGAACAGTAGAGACAGAAAGAAACAGTTGTGAGGACTATCCCGGGAGCTCAGCAGGGAAGAACTACAACACACAGCGCTAGAAGGTAGATACTGATTCCCACCTGTAAGGAGGAACTCCTGATGTGTCGTTGGACCGGCCGGTCTCTGAAAACCCAGTTAACAGCGCTCTGGACTGAGGTCTCCAACATCTTCAGTAAAGAGGTAAAGAGACTGCAACCTGGTGTCCTCATTATTTACCGCGACCTGCACCGTTACAACACCACTTATTGCACCGGACGTCCCCCACTGACAGACAGGGCCACGGACCGGGTCTAGCCACCGTGACAACCCCAGGACTGAGACCTAGAGGCCCGGCTCCGGGTACCCCTCGGCCCGGCGGCGGTGTGGGGGCGCGCCGCACTAATTATACTCACCTACTCCTGGCGCGGTCCCTGCAGGTCCCTGCAGTTTCTTCCTGTAGTGAGCGGACACATGGTACCGCTCATTACAGTAATGAATATGCGGCTCCACTTCCCATAGGGGTGGAGCCGCATGCTCATTACTGTAATGAGCGGTAACGGTGACCGCTCACTACAGGAAGAAAATGCGGCGCAAGGGAACAGACGTGAAGGGACCTCGCCGGGAGCAGGTAAGTATGACGGGGAGCAGTGCGCGATATTCACCTGGTCCTCGTTCCACCGTCGGCGCCGCTGTGTCTTCCGCAGTGACGCTCAGGTCAGAGGGCGCGGTGATGCGATTAGTGAGTGCTGCCCTCTTCCTGAACGTCAGTGCAGAGGATGGAAGACACAGCGGTGGTCAGCAGTGGAACGGGGTGCAGGTGACTATAGCAAGTGCCGGGGGCCAGAGAAGTGAGTATGTAATTTTTTTATTTTTTTTAATCGCAGCAACAGCATATGGGGCAAATATCTGTATGGAGCATCTTATGTGGCCATGTGCAGCATTATACGGGGGCAATTATCTGTATGGGGCATCTTATGTGGCCATGTGCAGCATGATAGGGGGGCCAATATCTGTATGGGGCATCTTATGTGGCCATGTGCAGCATGATATGGGGGCAAATATCTGTATGGGGCATCTGTATGGGGCCATGTGCAGCATGATATGGGGCAAATATCTGTATGGGTCATCTGTATGGGGCCATGTGCAGCATGATATGGGAGCAAATATCTGTATGGGGCATCTGTATGGGGCCATGTGCAGCATGATATGGGGACAAATATCTGTATGGGGCATCTGTATGGGGCCATGTGCAGCATTATATGGGGCCATGTGCAGCATGATATGGGGGCAAATATCTGTATGGGGCATCTGTATGGGGCCATGTGCAGCATGATATGGGGGCAAATATCTGTATGGGGCATCTGTATGGGGCCATGTGCAGCATGATATGGGGACAAATATCTGTATGGGGCATCTGTATGGGGCCATGTGCAGCATTATATGGGGCCATGTGCAGCATGATATGGGGGCAAATATCTGTATGGGGCATCTGTATGGGGCCATGTGCAGCATGATATGGGGGCAAATATCTGTATGGGGCATCTGTATGGGGCCATGTGCAGCATGATATGGGGACAAATATCTGTATGGGGCATCTGTATGGGGCCATGTGCAGCATTATATGGGGCCATGTGCAGCATGATATGGGGGCAAATATCTGTATGGGGCATCTGTATGGGGCCATGTGCAGCATGATATGGGGGCAAATATCTGTATGGGGCATCTGTATGGGGCCATGTGCAGCATGATATGGGGACAAATATCTGTATGGGGCATCTGTATGGGGCCATGTGCAGCATTATATGGGGGCAAATATCTGTATGGGGCATCTGTATAAGGCCATGTGCAGCATGATATGGGGACAAATATCTGTATGGGGCATCTGTATGGGGCCATGTGCAGCATTATATGGGGCCATGTGCAGCATGATATGGGGGCAAATATCTGTATGGAGCATCTTATGGGGCCATAATCCACATTTGTGGAGCATTATACAGGGCAAATGACTGCATGGAGCATCTTATGGAGCCCATCATAAACTGTATGGAGCATTATATTGGGCTCCTGATTCAATATGGATATTCAAAAACACTTAAACTACTGATGTCTCAATTAATTTTACTTTTATTGGTATCTATTTTTATTTTTGAAATTTACCAGTAGCTGCTGCATTTTCCACCCTAGGCTTATACTCGAGTCATTAAGTTTTCCCAGTTTTTTGTGGCAAAATTAGGGGGGTCGGCTTATACTCGGGTCGGCTTATACTTGAGTATATACGGTAACTTTAAAAAAAAAATTGAATACAGTCTGTTAGGTCAGGCTGAGGCCTGCCTGGTGTTTGGGTTTGAAAAATCATAGATTTGCTTGCATATTGATCACATATTATTTCACTAGTAATAAAGACATTAGTGTTGAGCATTTGAAATAGTGAAGTAGTCCATTTAAATGGTTAAGGAAAGGGGCAAGGGACGGGGAAGTGGACGTGATGCTGATGGTGCATCCAGAGGCCATGGGCAAGTGGGCAACAACAAAGACCCGCATCTTCTCGCTCGACCTTCCTGTCCCAGTTTCTGGGGGACCGCAGCACACCACTATTGAAGCCAGAGCAGTGTGAAACGGTTGTTGGTTGGATAGCGGATAATGCTTCCAGTCGCTTAGCCACCACCAACACCTTGTCTTCCACACAGTCAAGTCTGAGTAGCCGTGAGTGTGACCAGGATATTCCTCACCCTGATCCTCCTTCCTCCCACCATGCCGAGTGCCCTGAGACAACTGATCCCACACTTGGACACTCTGAAAAGCTGTTCAGTTTTCCATTTCAAGATTCAGAAATCTCTGCCAGTCAACTTGAAGTGGGGAAAGATGAGATCGCATGTAGAGCTGTACAAAGCTTTGTCCAGCCCCACTCACACGAAGGCGATGGTGGGAAAGTGTCACAAGAAGTGGACGATGATGAGACACAATTGCCAGAAAGTCAGGAGGAGGAGCAGGGTGCGTATGTGGAAGACCAGGTGGTGGATGACATAGTGACTGACCCAACTTGGCAGGAGGACATGCATAGCGAGGACAGCAGCACAAATGGGGAAGGAGGCATATCCCCCCAACAGGCAGGAAGAAGCAGTGTGGTGGCCACAGACAGAAGGCATGCATCCGTTCCCCTTAACACAACATGAGTGAAGTTGCCATTCCACCTGTGAGATCTTCCCGAGTCTGGCTGTTTTTTAAAGACTCTGCCGATAACCCCAAACAGGCCATTTGCAGCACCTGCCATGCTCGCATCAGCAGGGGTAGCAAAACAACCAGCCTGACCACCACCAGCATGATCAGGCACATGCAAGCAAAGCACCTGACTTTGTGGGCCGAACCCAAGGATCCAGGACCACTGCCTGCTGGTCACACCACTGATTCTTCCACTGTTTTGCCGAGAAGCCAATCCCCAGTACACCGTGCATGTGTAGATGCCTCTAGCCCTGCACCTGTTGTGGCCCACAGTCAAGCAGCACCATCAGCAAGCGCATCCACGTCCTTGTCTCAGCACAGCGTTCATTTGTCTATAACCCAGTCTTTGGAACGCAAGCGGAAATACCCAGCCAACACCCCACAGGCCACAGTACTCAATTCTAATATTTCTCTTCTGCTTGCACTAGAAATGCTGCCTTTTAGGCTTGCTGAGACAGAAGCTTTCCACAACCTGATGGCGGCAGCCGGTCCCCAGTCACCACTATTTCTCCCGGTGTGACGTACCGGCATTACACCAGCATGTGTCCCACAACATTACCTGTGCCCTCAACAATGCTGTTACCAGGAAAGTCCACCTAACCAAGGACACGTGGACAAGTGCTTGTGGGCAGGGACGGTACATCTCAATGACGGCACACTGGGTTAACATAGTGGAAGCCGAGACCCAGTCAGACCTTGAGATGGAACACATCCTCCCCACGCCAAGGATTGCTGGCCCTACGTCAATCAGGGTTGCCACCACAGTCTACAGCTCCTGCCCCTCCTCCTCCACCTCTTCATCCTCCATGTCTGAAATCAACACATCAGTCAGAAGCTGGAAGCACTGAAGCACTGCCTCAGCCAAGCGGCAACAGGCTGTGCTGAAGCTAATCTGCATAGGTGACAAACCGCTCAATGCAGAAGAGTCTTGGATAGCACTGAAAGAGCAGTCAGATGTTTGGATGACATCGCTGAACCTAAAGCCAGGCATGGTCATGCGTGACAATGCAAAGGCATTGAGAAACACCAGCGCTCCACATGCAGAAAAAAGATGTGAGGTTTGGAATGGATATAGAGAGCTGCTGGTGGTTAAAGCAGGTTCTGTGCGTACTTGCTACAGGAAAAAGTTATACAAAACAATAATAAACACCGCGCTCTTCTATATGTAGAGGATATAGTGAAATCAATCTGGTTGTTTCTGTGATACTATCAGGAGTTGTAAACAGAGAAGAGAAAACTTACTGAAGATGTAGCACAGGTTCAAATTGGATACCGAAAGCTGTTTAGAGGAAGCGGTGCTCCTTAAGTTTTGGTTGAATGCGTTGTCCGCTAATAGGGAAAAATGGTACTGATGAAATATAGTGGGGTTTGGCAGCGACACTAGTAAAGCAATATGGTGATGCTTGTCAAGTTAGACTTACTGTGATTATAGTAGATGCAATGATAAGATGGTGATCCTTTTTAATGAGTATAAAGGAGTATGAGATGTGGGTCCTTTCCGTGTGTACTACACTGATAGGGAACCTGATGTGGAAGATGTACTTGTCTGCAGGATACACCTGTTTATGGAAGAGATAGTAATCAATCTAGAGTACCTCTTGAGGTGAACTCTATAATACTTGTACTTACTGCTGATGTAGTTGCAGACGTCGTGTGCATACTTTCATGTACCCCTGTGGATACGGGTGTGTTTGGCTTCAAGCTGTAATGGCGGATTTTAGAAGGGGGGATGACATAGTGTGACAGTGAGTGTGTAGAAAATCTTGTAAATGATGATACGTAGGTGGCACTCACTGATTGCTCCGCTGGTGTTAAAGAGCTAAATGGCATACCTCAATCCCAGGAAGCTGTGGTGTTTCAAAGTGGAGATCGCAGGACCGCAAACAGAGAGCGTGCGGTCACCGAGCTGCGAGCCGGCAATGTTGTGAAATTGGATTTTGGGCTCCCCCGGTGGCCACTGGTGGAATTGAACTGGTGTGCATCATCCCCTCTGTTCACCTGTTCCCATCAGGATGTGGGAGTCACTATTTAACCTTGCTCCTCTGTCACTTCCATGCCGGTCAACATTGTAATCAGAAGCCTTTCTGTGCATGTTCCTGCTGCTAGACAACTCCCAGATAAGTTGGACTTTAGTCCTCGTTTGTTTTTGCATTTTGTTCCAGTTCACAGCTGTAGTTTCGTTTCTGTGTCTGGAAAGCTCTTGTGATCTGAAATTGCCACTCTGATGTTATGAGTTAATACTAGAGTCTTAAAGTAATTTCAGGATGGTATTTTGATAGGGTTTTCAGCTGACCATGAAAGTGCCCTTTCTGTCTTTCTGCTATCTAGTAAGCGGACCTCAATTTTGCTAAACCTATTTTCATACTACGTTTGTCATTTCATCTAAAATCACCGCCAATATATGTGGGGGCCTCTGTCTGCCTATCGGGGGAAATTTCTCTAGAGGTGAGCCAGGACTATATTTTCCTCTGCCAGGATTAGTTAGTCCTCCGGCCGGCGCTGGGCGTCTAGGGATAAAAAACGTAGGCAACGCTACCTGGCTACTGTTAGTTGTGCGGCAGGTTTAGTTCATGGTCAGTTTAGTTTCCATCTTCCAAGAGCTAGTACTTATGTTTGCTGGGCTATGTTCTCTTGCCATTGAGAACCATAACAGTTTGACCGGCCTACTGTTGTGAAATTGGATTTTGGGCTCCCCCGGTGGCCACTGGTGGAATTGAACAGGTGAACAGAGGGGATGATGCACACCAGTTCAATTCCACCAGTGGCCACCGGGGGAGCCCAAAATCCAATTTCACAACAGTACCCCCCCCTCAAGGAGGGGGCACCGAACCCTCACCAGAACCACCAGGGCGATCAGGATGAGCCCTATGAAAGGCACGGACCAGATTGGAGGCATGAACATCAGAGGCAGTCACCCAAGAATTATCCTCCTGACCGTATCCCTTCCATTTGACCAGATACTGGAGTTTCCGTCTGGAAACACGGGAGTCCAAGATTTTTTCCACAACGTACTCCAACTCGCCCTCAACCAACACCGGAGCAGGAGGCTCAACGGAAGGCACAACCGGTACCTCATACCTGCGCAACAATGACCGATGAAAAACATTATGAATAGAAAAAGATGCAGGGAGGTCCAAACGGAAGGACACAGGGTTAAATTAATTGACAGAGAAAGGAGAGAAAAGAGAAGTCTGCTGAAGATTTTTTTTTTTTTTTTTTTTTCCCCTTCCCTTCAGTTCTGAGTGTGCTTGTAATTGAATCTCTTGCAAGTCTGCCTATATTGCAGCCTTTCTCTCTCTCTCTCTCCTTCTAATCCTGGAATGGCTCTGTGTTCACCTGTTTAAAATGGATATTCAGAGTTTAGCTGCAGGTTTGAATAATCTCACCACGAAAGTTCAAAATTTACAAGATTTTGTTGTTCATGTTCCTATATCTGAACCTAGAATTCCTTTGCCTGAATTTTTCTCGGGGAATAGATCTTGCTTTCAAAATTTCAAAAATAATTGCAAGTTGTTTTTGTCCCTGAAATCTCGCTCTGCTGGAGATCCTGCTCAGCAGGTCAGGATTGTGATTTCCTTGCTCCGGGGCGACCCTCAGGATTGGGCTTTTGCATTGGCTCCAGGGGATCCTGCGTTGCTCAATGTGGATGCGTTTTTTCTGGCCTTGGGGTTGCTTTATGAGGAACCTCAGTTAGAGCTTCAGGCGGAAAAGGTCTTGATGTCCCTATCTCAGGGGCAAGACGAAGCTGAAATATACTGCCAGAAATTCCGTAAATGGGCTGTGCTTACTCAGTGGAATGAGTGCGCCCTGGCGGCGAATTTCAGAGAGGGTCTCTCTGATGCCATTAAGGATGTTATGGTGGGGTTCCCTGTGCCTACGGGTCTGAATAAGTCCATGACAATGGCTATCCAGATCGATAGGCGTCTGCGGGAGCGCAAACCTGTGCACCATTTGGCGGTGTCTACTGAGAAGACGCCAGAGAATATGCAATGTGATAGAATTCTGTCCAGAAGTGAACGGCAGAATTTAAGACGAAAAAAGGGGTTGTGCTTCTATTGCGGTGATTCAACTCATGTTATATCAGCATGCTCTAAGCGTACTAAGAAGCTTGATAAGTCTGTTTCAATTGGCACTTTACAGTCTAAGTTTATTCTATCTGTGACCCTGATTTGTTCTTTATCATCTATTACCGCGGATGCCTATGTCGACTCTGGCGCCGCTTTGAGTCTTATGGATTGGTCCTTTGCCAAACGCTGTGGGTATGATTTGGAGCCTCTTGAAACTCCTATACCCCTGAAGGGGATTGACTCCACCCCATTGGCTAGTAATAAACCACAATACTGGACACAAGTAACTATGCGGATTAATCCGGATCATCAGGAGATTATTCGCTTTCTTGTGCTGTATAACCTACATGATGTGTTGGTGCTTGGATTGCCATGGCTGCAATCTCATAACCCAGTCCTTGACTGGAAAGCTATGTCTGTGTTAAGCTGGGGATGTAAGGGGACGCATGGGGACGTACCTGTGGTTTCCATTTCATCATCTATTCCCTCTGAGATTCCTGAATTCTTGACTGAATATCGTGACGTTTTTGAAGAACCTAAGCTTGGTTCATTACCTCCGCACCGGGAGTGCGATTGTGCCATAGATTTGATTCCGGGTAGTAAATACCCTAAGGGTCGTTTATTTAATCTGTCTGTGCCTGAACATGCTGCTATGCGAGAATATATAAAGGAGTCCTTGGAAAAGGGACATATTCGTCCTTCGTCATCTCCCTTAGGAGCCGGTTTTTTCTTTGTGGCTAAGAAAGATGGCTCTTTGAGACCGTGTATTGATTATCGGCTTTTGAATAAAATCACGGTTAAATATCAATATCCGTTGCCACTGCTGACTGATTTGTTTGCTCGCATAAAGGGGGCCAAGTGGTTCTCTAAGATAGATCTCCGTGGGGCGTATAATTTGGTGCGAATTAAGCAGGGGGATGAGTGGAAGACCGCATTTAATACGCCCGAGGGCCACTTTGAGTATTTGGTGATGCCTTTTGGTCTTTCAAATGCCCCTTCAGTCTTTCAGTCCTTTATGCATGACATTTTCCGTGATTATTTGGATAAATTTATGATTGCGTATCTGGATGATATTTTGATTTTTTCGGATGACTGGGACTCTCATGTCCAGCAGGTCAGGAGGGTTTTTCAGGTTTTGCGGTCTAATTCCTTGTGTGTGAAGGGTTCTAAGTGCGTTTTTGGGGTTCAAAAGATTTCCTTTTTGGGATATATTTTTTCCCCCTCTTCCATCGAGATGGATCCTGTCAAGGTTCAGACTATTTGTGATTGGACGCAACCCTCTTCTCTTAAGAGTCTTCAGAAATTTTTGGGCTTTGCTAACTTTTATCGTCGATTTATTGCTGGTTTTTCTGATGTTGTTAAACCATTGACTGATTTGACTAAGAAGGGTGCTGATGTTGCTGATTGGTCCCCTGCTGCTGTGGAGGCCTTTCGGGAGCTTAAGCGCCGCTTTTCTTCCGCCCCTGTGTTGCGTCAGCCTGATGTTGCTCTTCCTTTTCAGGTTGAGGTCGACGCTTCTGAAATCGGAGCTGGGGCAGTTTTGTCGCAGAGAAGTTCCGATTGTTCCGTGATGAGACCTTGTGCCTTTTTCTCGTGTAAATTTTCGCCCGCCGAGCGGAATTATGATGTTGGGAATCGGGAGCTTTTGGCCATGAAGTGGGCTTTTGAGGAGTGGCGTCATTGGCTTGAGGGGGCTAGACATCAGGTGGTGGTATTGACTGACCACAAAAATCTAATTTATCTTGAGTCCGCCAGACGCCTGAATCCTAGACAGGCGCGCTGGTCGTTGTTTTTCTCTCGGTTTAATTTTGTGGTGTCCTACCTGCCGGGTTCTAAGAATGTTAAGGCGGATGCCCTTTCTAGGAGTTTTGAGCCTGACTCCCCTGGTAACTCTGAACCTACAGGTATCCTTAAGGATGGAGTGATATTGTCTGCCGTTTCTCCAGACCTGCGGCGGGCCTTGCAGGAGTTTCAGGCGGATAGACCTGATCGTTGCCCACCTGGTAGACTGTTTGTTCCTGATGATTGGACCAGTGGAGTCATTTCTGAGGTTCATTCTTCTGCGTTGACGGGTCATCCTGGAATCTTTGGTACCAGGGATTTGGTGGCAAGGTCCTTCTGGTGGCCTTCCCTGTCTCGAGATGTGCGAGGCTTTGTGCAGTCTTGTGACGTTTGTGCTCGGGCCAAGCCTTGTTGTTCTCGGGCTAGTGGATTGTTGTTGCCCTTGCCTATCCCGAAGAGGCCCTGGACGCACATCTCGATGGATTTTATTTCGGATCTTCCTGTTTCTCAGAAGATGTCTGTCATCTGGGTGGTGTGTGACCGTTTCTCTAAGATGGTCCATTTGGTTCCCCTGCCTAAGTTGCCTTCTTCTTCCGAGTTGGTTCCTCTGTTTTTTCAAAATGTGGTCCGTTTGCATGGTATTCCGGAGAATATCGTTTCTGACAGAGGAACCCAATTCGTGTCTAGATTTTGGCGAGCATTCTGTGCTAGGATGGGCATAGATTTGTCTTTCTCGTCTGCTTTCCATCCTCAGACTAATGGCCAGACCGAGCGGACGAATCAGACCTTGGAGACATATTTGAGGTGTTTTGTGTCTGCAGATCAGGATGATTGGGTTGCTTTTTTGCCTTTAGCGGAGTTTGCCCTCAATAATCGGGCCAGCTCTGCCACCTTGGTGTCTCCTTTTTTCTGTAATTCGGGGTTTCATCCTCGATTTTCTTCTGGTCAGGTGGAATCTTCGGATTGTCCTGGAGTGGATGCTGTGGTGGAGAGGTTGCATCAGATTTGGGGGCAGGTAGTGGACAATTTGAAGTTGTCCCAGGAGAAGACTCAGCTTTTTGCCAACCGCCGGCGTCGGGTTGGTCCTCGGCTTTGTGTTGGGGACTTGGTGTGGTTGTCTTCTCGTTTTGTCCCTATGAGGGTTTCTTCTCCTAAGTTTAAGCCTCGGTTCATCGGCCCGTACAAGATATTGGAGATTCTTAACCCTGTGTCCTTCCGTTTGGACCTCCCTGCATCTTTTTCTATTCATAATGTTTTTCATCGGTCATTGTTGCGCAGGTATGAGGTACCGGTTGTGCCTTCCGTTGAGCCTCCTGCTCCGGTGTTGGTTGAGGGCGAGTTGGAGTACGTTGTGGAAAAAATCTTGGACTCCCGTGTTTCCAGACGGAAACTCCAGTATCTGGTCAAATGGAAGGGATACGGTCAGGAGGATAATTCTTGGGTGACTGCCTCTGATGTTCATGCCTCCGATCTGGTCCGTGCCTTTCATAGGGCTCATCCTGATCGCCCTGGTGGTTCTGGTGAGGGTTCGGTGCCCCCTCCTTGAGGGGGGGTACTGTTGTGAAATTGGATTTTGGGCTCCCCCGGTGGCCACTGGTGGAATTGAACTGGTGTGCATCATCCCCTCTGTTCACCTGTTCCCATCAGGATGTGGGAGTCGCTATTTAACCTTGCTCCTCTGTCACTTCCATGCCGGTCAACATTGTAATCAGAAGCCTTTCTGTGCATGTTCCTGCTGCTAGACAACTCCCAGATAAGTTGGACTTTAGTCCTCGTTTGTTTTTGCATTTTGTTCCAGTTCACAGCTGTAGTTTCGTTTCTGTGTCTGGAAAGCTCTTGTGATCTGAAATTGCCACTCTGATGTTATGAGTTAATACTAGAGTCTTAAAGTAATTTCAGGATGGTATTTTGATAGGGTTTTCAGCTGACCATGAAAGTGCCCTTTCTGTCTTTCTGCTATCTAGTAAGCGGACCTCAATTTTGCTAAACCTATTTTCATACTACGTTTGTCATTTCATCTAAAATCACCGCCAATATATGTGGGGGCCTCTGTCTGCCTATCGGGGAAATTTCTCTAGAGGTGAGCCAGGACTATATTTTCCTCTGCCAGGATTAGTTAGTCCTCCGGCCGGCGCTGGGCGTCTAGGGATAAAAAACGTAGGCAACGCTACCTGGCTACTGTTAGTTGTGCGGCAGGTTTAGTTCATGGTCAGTTTAGTTTCCATCTTCCAAGAGCTAGTACTTATGTTTGCTGGGCTATGTTCTCTTGCCATTGAGAACCATAACACGGCAAGTCCTAGCGTGCCCCGGCCGGAAGCAGTGCTTGAGGACCCCGTGAGTGAGGAGGGGGTGGAGTTACTGGGGTGACATCACCAGTTGAGGAGAAGGACGAATGCGCAGGAGGGTCACTATGCCAAAGCTTTTCGAGGGTCATCGGCCCTCTTCATCAGGATAGTTACCCCCTGCGTCTGAGTACGTTCTTTTATAGAGAGAGTCTCTCCTCCGCCCTCCTCAAATGCAGCTGCGGTGTATCGGGTAATTGAGAGCCAATTGAGGCCAATTAAGAGATGAATGGGAAATGATTCTAAACCTGGGATTGGATAATGGGTTGATGAAGTGTTTAGCATCCTCAATAAAATCTAGGTGTGTATTTAAAATGCGCCCATTAGTAGTATGCTCTAAAACCAAAACTTTATTAAGTTGCTTATTAAAAACATGAGGGCGTATTATGATATGCACATGTTATTGTTACTAGTGCTTGTACACTGTGTTCCAAATTATTATGCAAATTGGATTTAAGTGTCGTAAAGATTTAATTGTTCTGTTTTTCAAATAAACTCGTGAATGGTATTGTGTCTCAGGGCTCAATGAATCACTGAAATCAATCTTAAACACATGGAATAATTATTTTTCCAGGTGATTCTAATTAAAGGAAAACTACTCAAAAATGATGTTCCACATTATTATGCAGGTCACAGGTTTCAAGCAATATGGGAAATAAAAAAGATCTCTCTGCTGCTGAAAAGTGTTAAATAGTGCAATGCCTTGGACAAGGTATGAAAAAATGTTATATTTCACGAAAACTTAAGAGTGATCATCATACTCTGATGAGATTTGTGACTGAAACAGAGCACACGCAGAGTTCATGCAAATAAAGGCATAATGAGGACGTTTTCTGGCAGACAAATTCATTGGATTAAGAGAGCAGCTGCCAAAATACAATTACAAAGTAGCAAACAGTTATTTGAAGCTGCTGGTGCCTCTGGAGTCCCTCGAACTTCAAGGTGTAGGATCCTTCAAAGGCTTGCTGTGGTGCATAAACCTACTATTCGGCCACTCCTAAACAGTGTTCACAAACAGAAACGGTTGCAGTGGGCCCAGACATACATGAAGACTAATTTTCAAACAGTCTTGTTTACTGATGAGTGTCGAGCAACTCTGGATGGTCCAGATGGATGGAGTACTGGATGGTTGGTGGATGGCCACCATGTCCCAACAAGGCTGCGACGTCAGCAAGGAGGTGGAGGAGTCATGTTTTGGGCTGGAATCACGGGGAACCAGCTGGTAGGGCCCTTTAAGGTTCCTGAAGGTGTGAAAATAACCTCAGCAAAGTAAATAGAGTTTCTGACTGACAACTTTCTTCCATGGTCTAAAAAGCAGAAACGTGCCTTCAGGAACAAAATCATCTTCATGCCTGACAATGAATACCTCTGACTAATTGGCTGCTATGGGCATAAAAGGAGATAAACTCATGGTGTGGCCACCATCTTCCCCTGACCTCAACCCTATAGAGAACCTTTGGAGTATCATCAAACAAAAGATCAATGAGGGTGGGAGGCAGTTCACATCAAAACAGCAGCTCTGGGAGGCTATTCTGACTTCATGCAAAGAAATACAAGCAGAAACTCTCCATAAACTCACAAGTTCAATGGATGCAAGAATTGTGAAGGTGATATCAATGAAGGGCTCCTATGTTAACATGTAACTTGGCCTGTTAGAATGTTTTGGAGTTAAATAGCTTTTTTTGTTCAGTGAATGTGACCTCCTAATGCTCCAAATTCCACAAATGAACATTTTCAGTTCTTTAAAACATATCAAATGTTTAGAAATACTACTGTGCCTAATGAATTGGAACAGTGCATTTTCAGTTTTTATTCATTTCGGAGATTATACTGTTATCATTGGGAGGTTTCTTCAATAAAATTCGATGTATGATCTAACAGGTGATGACTTTCATTAGACTGACTGTCATTTGCACCGACCATTTAGGAAAATCATTAATTAAAATTAGCAGCGGCAGACACCTTTAGTAGGCCCAACCAAACAAGTAGGTCAAATGCAGTTTAATATCCGAAACAGATGAAAATTGAGGCTCAGCTTTGTTCAGTGGAGGAGAACAACAAGCAGCGACAGACACCGTTAGTAGGCCCAAACAAACAAGTAGGCCAAATGTAGTTTAACCCCTTCATGACCCAGCCTATTTTGACCTTAATGACCTAGCCGTTTTTTGCAATTCTGACCAGTGTCCCTTTATGAGGTAATAACTCAGGAACGCTTCAACGGATCCTAGCAGTTCTGAGAATGTTTTTTCATGACATATTGGGCTTCATGTTAGTGGTATAGTTAGGTCGATAATTTTTGCGTTTATTTGTGAAAAAAATGCAAATTTGGCTAAATTTTTGAAAATTTTGCAATTTCAAAATTTTGAATTTTTATTCTGTTAAACAAGAGAGTTATGTGACACAAAATAGTTAATAAATAACATTACCCACATGTCTACTTTACATAAGCACAATTTTGGAAACCAAATTTTTTTTTTGCTAGGAAGTTATAAGGGTTAATATTTGACCAGCAATTTCTCATTTTTACAACGAAATTTACAAAACCATTTTTTTTAGGGACCACCTCACATTTCAAGTCAGTTTAAGGGGTCTATATGGCTGAAAATACCCAAAAGTGACACCATTCTAAAAACTGCACCCCACAAGGTACTCAAAACCACATTCAAGAAGTTTATTAACCCTTCAGGTGCTTCACAGCAGCAGAGGCAACATGGAAGGAAAAAATGAACATTTAACTTTTTAGTCACAAAAATGATCTTTTAGCAACATTTTTTTTATTTTCCCAAGGGTAAAAAGAGAAACTGGACTCCAAAAGTTATTGTACAATTTGTCCTGAGTACGCCAATACCCCATATGTGGGGGGAAACCACTGTTTGGGCGCACGACAGGGCTCGGAAGGGAAGGAACGCCATTTGACTTTTTCAATGAAAAATTGGCTCCAATCTTTAGCAAACACCATGTCGCGTTTGGAGAGCCCCTGTGTGCTTAAACATTGGAGCTCCCCCACAACTGACCCAATTTTGGAAACTAGACCCCCCCAAGGAGCTCATCTAGATGCATAGTGAGCACTTTGAACCCCCAGGTGCTTCACAAATTGATCTGTAAAAATGAAAAAGTACTTTTTTTCACAAAAAATTTCTTTTATCCTCAATTTTTTCATTTTCACATGGGCAGCAGGATAAAATGGATCCTAAAATGTGTTGGGCAATTGCTCCTGAGTACACCGATACCTCATATGTGGTCACAAACCACTGTTTGTGCACACGGCAAGAATCGGAAGGGAAGGAGTGCCATTTTACTTTTGAATGAAAAATTAGCTCCAATCGCTAGCGGACACCATGTCGCGTTTGGAGATCCCCTGTGTGCCTAAACATTGGAGCTCCTCCACATGTGACCCCATTTTGGAAACTAGACCCCCCAAGGAACTTATCTAGATGCACAGTGAGCACTTTGATCCCCCAGGTGCTTTACAAATTGATCCGTAAAAATGAAAAAGTACTTTTTTTTCACAAAAAAATTCTTTTAGCCTCAATTTGTTCATTTCCACATAGGCAACAGGATAAAATGGATCCTAAAATTTATTGAGCAATTTCTCCTGAGTACACTGATACCTCACATGTGGGGGTAAACCACTGTTTGGGCACACTGTAAGGCTCGGAAGGGAAGGAGCGCCATTTGACTTTTTGAATGAAAAATTAGCTCTAATCGTTAGCGGACACCATGTCGCGTTTGGAGAGCCCCTGTGTGCCTAAACATTGGAGCTCCCCCACATGTGACCCCATTTTGGAAACTAGACCTCCCATGGAACTAATCTAGATGTGCGTTGACCACTTTAAACCCCCAAATGCTTCACAGAAGTTTATAACGCAGAGCTGTGAAAATAAAAAATAATTTTTCTTTCCTCAAAAATTATTTTTTAGCCCGCAATTTTTTATTTTCACAAGAGTAATAGGAGAAATTGGACCCCAAAAGTTATTGTCCAGTTTGTCCTGAATACACTAATACCCCATATGTCGGGGTAAACCACTGCTTGGGCATACGTCGAGGCTCGGAAGGGAAGTAGTGACTCTTGAAATGCAGACTTTGATGGAATGGTCCGCGGGCATCACGTTGTGTTTGCAGAGCCCCTGATGTGCCTAAACAGTTAGAAACCCCCCACATGTGACTCCATTTTGGAAACTAGACCCCCCAAGGAACTTATCTAGAAGGAGCGCCATTTTACTTTTGAATGAAAAATTAGCTCCAATCGCTAGCAGACACCATGTCGCGTTTAGAGAGCCCCTGTGTGCCTAAACATTGGAGCTCCTGCACATGTGACACCATTTTGGAAACTAGACCCCCCAAAGAACTTATCTAGATGCATAGTGAGCACTTTGAACCCCCAGGTGCTTTACAAATTGATCCGTAAAAATGAAAAAGTACTTTTTTTTCACAAAAAAATTATTTTAGCCTCAATTTGTTCATTTCCACATGGGCAACAGGATAAAATGGATCCTAAAATTTATTGAGCAATTTCTCCTGAGTACACTGATACCTCACATGTGGGGGTAAACCACTGTTTGGGCACACGGCAAGGCTCGGAAGTGAAGGAGCGCCATTTGACTTTCTGAATGAAAAATTAGCTCCAATCGTTAGCGGACACCATGTCGCGTTTGGAGAGCCCCTGTGTGCCTAAACATTGGAGCTCCCCCACATGTGACCCCATTTTGGAAACTAGACCTCCAATGGAACTAATCTAGATGTGCGTTGACCACTTTAAACCCCTAAATGCTTCACAGAAGTTTATAACGCAGAGCTGTGAAAATAAAAAATTATTTTTCTTTCCTCAAAAATTATTTTTTAGCCCACAATTTTTTATTTTCACAAGAGTAACAGGAGAAATTGGACCCCAAAAGTTATTGTCCAGTTTGTCCTGAGTACACTAATACCCCATATGTCGGGGTAAACCACTGCTTGGGCACAAGTCGAGGCTCGGAAGGGAAGTAGTGACTTTTGAAATGCAGACTTTGATGGAATGGTCTGCGGGCATCACGTTGTGTTTGCAGTGCCCCTGATGTGCCTAAACAGTAGAAACCCCCCACATGTGACCCCATTTTGGAAACTACACCCCCCAAGGAACTTATCTAGATATGTGGTAAGCACTTTGACCCCCAAAGTGCTTCGCAAAAGTTTACAACGCAGAGCCGTGAAAATAAAAAATAATTTTTCTTTCCTCTAAAATTATGTTTTAGCAAGCAATTTTTTAGTTTCACAAGGGTAGCAGGAGAAATTGGACCCAAAAGTTGTTGTCCAGTTTGTCCTGAGTACACTGATACCCCATATGTGGGGAGGAACCACTGTTTGGGTACACGTCGGGACTCGGAAGAGAAGTAGTGACGTTTTGGAATGCAGACTTTGATGGAATGGTCTGCGGGCGTCACGTTGCATTTGCAGAGCCCCGATATGCCCAAACAGCAGAAACACCCCACAAGTGACCCCATTTTGGAAACTAGACCCCCCAAGGAACTTATCTAGATGTGTGGTGAGCACTTTGAACCCCCAAGTGCTTCACAGAAGTTTATGACGCAGAGCCATGAAAATAAAAAATAATTTTTCATTCCTCTAAAATTGTTTTAGCAAGCAATTTTTTATTTTTGCAAGGGTACCAGGAGAAATTGGACCCCAATAATTGTTGCCCAGTTTGTCCTGAGTATGCTGTTACCCCATATGTGGGGGTACACCACTGATTGGGTGCACGTCGGGGCTTGGAAGGGAGGGAGCACCATTTGACTTTTTGAACGCAAGATTGGCTGGAATCAATGGTGGCGCCATGTTGCGTTTGGAGACCCCTGATGTGCCTAAAAAGTGGAAGCCCCTCAATTCTAACTCCAACACTCACCACAACACACCCCTAACCCCAATCCCAACTCTAGCCATGACCCTAATCACAACCCTAACCCCAACACACCCCTAACCACAACCCTAACCCCGACACAACCATAACCCTAATCCCAACCCTAACCCTAATCCTAACCCTAATCCTAACCCTAACCACAACCCTAACCCCAACACACCCCTAACCATAACCCTAACCACAGGCCTAATCTTAACCCTATTTCCAATCCTAGCCCTAATTCCAACCCATCTCTAATTCCAACCCCAACCCTAAGGCTATGTGCCCACGTTGCGGATTTGTGTGAGATTTTTCTGCCCCATTTTTTTAAAATCCGCAGGTAAAGGGCACTGCGTTTTACCTGCGGATTTACTGTGGATTTCCAGTGTTTTTTGTGCGGATTTCAGCTGCGGATTCCTATTGAAGAACAGGTGTAAAACGCTGCAGAATCCGCACAAAGAATTGACATGCTGCGGAAAATACAACACAGCGTTTCCGCGCGATATTTTCCGCACCATGGGCACAGCAGATTTGGTTATCCATAGGTTTACATGGTACTGTAAACCTGATAAAAAACTGCTACGAATCCGCAGCCAAATCCGCACCGTGTGCACATAGCCTAATTCTAACCCTAACCCTAGTTCTAACCCTAACCCTAGCCCTACCCCTAACCCTAGCCCTAACCCTAGCCCTAACCCTAACCCTAACAATAGTGCAGAAAAAAAAATATTTTCCTTATTTTATTATTGTCCTTACCTATGGGGGTGATAAAGGGGGGGGTTCATTTACTATTTTTTTTTATTTTGATCACTGTGATAAGTTTTATCACAGTGATCAAAATGTACCTGGAACGAATCTGGCCTTCCATTTTGGAAGATGGCGGCGCCCATGGAAAAGACGGATGGACTCCGGGAGGCTTGGTAAGTATGAGGGGGGGGATCGGAGCACGGGGGGGTGGATCGGAGCATGGGGGGAGCGGGCAGGAGGACGGGGGAGCGGACAGGCGGACGGAGGACTGGGGAGGCGATCGGTGGCTGTGGGGGGGGGCACATCAGGGTTTCCAGCCATGGCCGATGATATTGCAGCATCGGCCATGGCTGGATTGTAATATTTCACCACTTTTTATAGGTGAAATATCACGAATTGCTCTGATTGGCTGTTGCACTTTCATCAGCCAATCAGAGCGATTGTAGCCACGAGGGGGTGAAGCCACCCCCCCTGGGCTGAAGCACCACTCCCCCTGTCCCTGCAGAATGGGTGAAATTGGAGTTAACCCTTTCACCCGATCTGCAGGGACGCGATCCCTCCAAGACGCCACATAGGCATCACAGGTCGGATTGGCACCGACTTTCATGACGCCTACGTGACGTCACAGGTCGAGAAGGGGTTAATATTCGAAACAGGATGAAAATTGAGGCTCAGCTTTGTTCAGTGGAGGAGAAAAGCAAGGAGCGGCACACACCGTTAGTAGGCCCAACCAAACAAGTAGGCCAAATTCAGTTTAATATTCGAAACAGGATGAAAATTGAGGCTCAGCTTTGTTCAGTGGAGGAGAACAACAAGCAGCGGCAGACACCTTTAGTAGGCCCAACCAAACAAGTAGGCCAAATGCAGTTTAATATCCGAAATAGGATGAAAATTGAGGCTCAGCTTTGTTCAGTGGAGGACAACTGTAATGGGAGGCAGACACAGTTAGTAGGCCTAAATAAGTAAGTAGGCTAAATGCACTTCAAAATTGGTAACTGGAGTACACAGGCGGCATAGCTTTGTTCAATGGAGGACAGCTGTAATGAGTGGCGCAGACAGACTTAGTAGGCCAAACATAAAAAGGTAGGCTAAATGCATTTCAAAATTGGTAACTGGAGTACACAGGCGGCATAGCTTTGTTCAATGGAGGACAGCTGTAATGAGTGGCGCAGACAGACTTAGTAGGCCTAAAATAAAAAAGTAGGCTAAATGCAGTTTAAAATTGGTAACTGGAGTCCACAGGCGGCATAGCTTTGTTCAATGGAGGACAGCTGTAATGAGTGGCGCAGACAGACACATGTAGTAGGCCTAAAATAAAAAAGTAGGCTAAATGCAGTTCAAAATTGGTAACTGGAGTACACAGGCGGCATAGCTTTGTTCAATGGAGGACAGCTGTAATGAGTGGCGCAGATAGACTTAGGAGGCCTAAAATAAAAAAGTAGGCTAAATGCAGTTCAAAATTGGTAACTGGAGTACACAGGCAGCATAGCTTTGTTCAATGGAGGACAGCTGTAATGAGTGGCGCAGACAGACTTAGTAGGCCTAAAATAAAAAAAGTAGGCTAAATGCAGTTCAAAATTGGTAACTGGAGTACACAGGCGGCATAGCTTTGTTCAATGGAGGACAGCTGTAATGAGTGGCGCAGACAGACTTAGTAGGCCTAAAATAAAAAAGTAGGCTAAATGCAGTTAAAAATTGGTAACTGGAGTACACAGGCGGCATAGCTTTGTTCAATGGAGGACAGCTGTACTGAGTGGCGCAGACAGACTTAGTAGGCCTAAAATAAAAAAAGTAGGCTAAATGCAGTTCAAAATGGGTAACTGGAGTCCACAGGCGGCATAGCTTTGTTCAATGGAGGACAGCTGTAATGAGTGGCGCAGACAGACGCATGTAGTAGGCCTAAAATAAAAAAGTAGGCTAAATGCAGTTCAAAATTGGTAACTGGAGTACACAGGCGGCATAGCTTTGTTCAATGGAGGACAGAGTTAATGAGTGGCGCAGACAGACTTAGTAGGCCTAAAATAAAAAAAGTAGGCTAAATGCAATTCAAAATTGGTAACTGGAGTACACAGGCGACATAGCTTTGTTCAATGGAGGACAGCTGTAATGAGTGGCACAGACAGACTTAGTAGGCCTAAAATAAAAAAAGTAGGCTAAATGCAATTCAAAATTGGTAACTGGAGTACACAGGCGGCATAGCTTTGTTCAATGGAGGACAGCTGTAATGAGTGGCGCAGACAGACGCAGGTAGTAGGCCTAAAATAAAAAAGTAGGCTAAATGCAGTTCAAAATTGGTAACTGGAGTACACAGGCGGCATTGCTTTGTTCGGTGGAGGACAACTGGAAGGAGTGGCTGACACAGTTAGTAGGCCAAAATAGTAAAATGGGCTAAATGTCTGCCAAAACAATGTTCCTAAATAAACAGGTGGCATAGCTAGGTACAGGGGTGGGCCCCTCTGCGGAGTAGCAGACAGTGGTAGTTCGCGCACAATATTAACTGGTCTAAATGGAGGGCAGGGCCCCTGTATATTTTTACTATCATCTATCATTTCAACAAATTTGTATTGGCAGTGCCATTGAAGGATTTAACAGCACAGACTAAACAGTGGTGGAGCAGTGAGGTAAGTTTTGCAAGTGGTAGAGCACTGTTTGAGCTGGGGGGAACACTCTCTCGTGGGCGGCGGTACTGGCACAGGGCCCCTCATATTACGACGGTGTGTCTGACGTTGGTTGTGCACCACCATCGTCAGAGACACTTCAATGTACTATGAGGGACCCTGTGCCAGTGCCGTCGCCCAAAAGTGGGCACACCCACCTGTCTAGGCAAATGGCACTCGCACGGGTGCTTCCGCCAAGTGGTGACCACGGCCCTGTGGGGGGAGTCAGACCATTTAGGGAGGTATAAAAATGGCCTATGGTGGACATTCAGCAGCTGCAAATGGAGGAATTGGAGCAGTCAGTAAGAGGAGGCCAAAAGCAAGACATTTTTCAGTCAAGCTACGTGTCAGCAGAGGAAGGTGGGGCAAAATAATTTGAAATCCATGATTGGTTCATTTTAATGAAGGTTAGATCATCAACATTTCGGGTAGCCAGACACGTCCTTTTTTCGGTCAGTATTGAACCAGCAGCACTGAAGACTCTTTCTGATAGCACACTAGCAGCTGGGCAAGCGAGCTCCTGTAATGCATATTCTGCCAATTCAGGCCAGGTGTCTATTTTAGATGCCCAGTAATCAAAGGGGAATGACGTGTGAGGGAGAACATCGATAAGGGAGGAAAAATAGTTCGTAACCATACTGGACAAATGCAGTCTCCTGTCACTTTGAATTGATGCATCAGTACCTGTTGTGTCAGCGGTCATTGCGAAATCACTCCACAACCTGGTCATAATACCCCTCTGTCCAACGCCACTTGGATTTGTGCACCTCTATCACCTCTGCCATGTTGCCCCCTATGGCTCGTGTGAGAACCATCACCGTCGCTGTGTGCTGGAAATGCCTGAACCAAACGGTCTATAAGAGTTGCTTGTTTGGTAGCCAATATTTGCTCAAGGTTCTCATGTGGCTGTCACGGGAAGCCTAGGTGGGCAAGAGCTAATAACCCGGGCCCCTGCAATTTCCCTCAGACTAGGGAAATCCTGACTGACCCTCTACCTAGAGTTTACACTGATGGTGTGCATGTCTAGGCCTCCACCCTCACCCTGTCTCCTGTTTCAACCCTAGGCTGAAACCACCACCCACCACCCAGTGAAGAGATCATACACCAATACCCACAGTTAGCACAGACAAGGATAACGAAAAATACACACCACGCCGCAGTCACTCAGGAATACACTATAAATGCACAGGGCAAAATAAATACAAATATAGGAAGGAGTAAATAAGACAAAGGGAAATACACCACCAGATACGATACTCCAACTCCTAGCTCACCACTCCAGACCGAGATAACCAAGCACTAGACAGAAGCTATAATCGGTGACGCCCAATGTTCAGAAGAACTATTTAAAGGCAGTGGGCATGGCCCAGCTTCCAATCCGAGCACCAGCTAAATTAACCCCGGACCAGCTAGATAAAATCTAGCCGACGCCACTGAGCACATAGTGGACAAAACCGGAATTACCGCTGTCTGTCGAATGCTCTGGTATGAACAGCATCCGACATGACAGTGGCATGATATTTTGTAATTTTCCTTTATATCGTGGATCCAGGAGGCAGGCCAACCAGTAATCGTCATCGGTAATCATTTTGATAATGCGGGGTCGCTTTTTAGGATACGCAAGGCATAATCAGCCATGTTGACCAATGTTCCAGGTGTCAATTCACTGCTTGTGCTGGGTTGAGGAGCACTTTCTTGCAAATCAACATCACTTGTGTGCCGCAAAAACCCTGTACCTTACCTTGCAACGCCACCAGTTTCTATTGCCCCCTGAGAAGCATCCTCCTCCCATAAATATTCATCCCCATCATCCTCCTCCTCCTCTTCGTCCGCCACCTCGTCCAGGAGAGTTCCCTGAGCAGACAATGGCTGACTGTCATCAAGGCTTCCCTCCTCCTCGGCTGCAGACGCCTGCTCCTTAATATGCGTCAAAGTTTGCATCAGCAGACGCATTAGTGGGATGCTCATGCTTATGATGGTGTCGTCTGCACTTACCAGCGGTGTGCATTCCTCAAAACACTGAAGGACTTGACAGAGGTCTTGTAGCTTCGACCTCTGCACACCAGACAACTCCATGTCTGCCATCCAAGTGCCTGCCCGTGTATGTGTATCCTCCCACAAATTAATTACAGCACGCCTCTGTTCGCACAGCCTCTGAAGCATGTGCAGTGTGGAGTTTCACCTTGTTGCAACGTTGATTATTAGGCGGTGCTGGGGAAGATTCAGCGATCGCTGATGGTTCAGCATATGGCTGGAGTGTACGGGCGACCGGCGGATGTGCGAGCAAGTCTTCGCACCTTCAGGAGCAGGGCTGGTAACTCCGGATAATTTTTGAGGAAGCACTGCACCACCAGGTTCAAGGTGTGAGCCAGGCAAGGTATGTGTTTCAGTTCTGAAAGGGCTATGGCAGCCACAAAATTCCTTCTGTTATCACTGACTACCTTGCCTGCCTCAAGATGTACACTGCCCAGCCATGACTGAGTTTGTTGCTGCAAGTACTCGTCCAGTACTTCCGTGGTGTGTCTGTTGTCGCCCAAACACTTCATTTGTAACACAGCCTGCTGACGCTTATCACTAGCTGTTCGATAATGGGACATCTCGTGTGCAACACTGGCAGCTGCGGATGAAGTGGTCGTGCGACTGCACTCTGTGGATGAGCTTTCGCTTCTGGAGGAGGAGGAGGGGTGGTGAATGCCTACAGCCAACTGTTTCCTAGACCGTGGGCTAGGCAGAACTGTCCCACTATGGCTGTCCCCTGTGGACCCTGCATCCACCACATTAACCCAGTGTGCCGTGATGGACACGTAACATCCCTGGCCATGCCTACTGTTCCATGCATCTGTTGTGAGGTGTACCTTTCCACTGACTGATTGCCTCAGTGCATGGACAATGTGGTCTTTGACATGCTGTTGGAGGGCTGGGATGGCTTTTCTCGCAAAGAAGTGCCGAGTGGGTAGGTGATAGCATGGTACTGCGTAGGCCATCAGGTCTTTGAAAGCTTCACTTTCAACCAACCAGTGGGGCATCATCTCTAACGAGATTAGTATAGCAATCTGGGCGTTCAAACCCTGTGTACGCGGATGAGAGGATGAGTGCTTTCTTTTCCTAACGAGAGTCTCTTGTAGGGTGAGCTGGACTGGAGAGCTGCATATGGTGGAACTAGCGGTGTTGGTGGTGGACATGGCGGATTGAGAGAGGGTTGGTGATGGTGGAGCGCCCCCAGACGCAGGGCCGCGGGGTACTCGGTACCGGGCCTCTCGGTCTCAGTTCTGGGGTCGTCACGGTGGCTAGACCCGGTCCGTGACCCTGCTAAGGGGCGTCCAATGAAAGGTGTGATGATGGTGCGTGGTGCAGGTCGCGATGAATAACGAGGACACAGGGTTGCAGTCCCTTTACCTCTTTACTGAAGGCTTCAGGATCCTCAATCCAGAGTACTGCTAACAGGGCTGGCTGAGACCGGCCGGTCCGAAGGCACGTCCAGAGTTCCCTTTGCAGGTGGAAATCAGTGCCTACCTTCTAGCGCCTGTGTGTTGTAGTACCTCCCTGCTGAGCACCACGGGATAGTCCTCACAACTGTTGTGTCTGTTTCTGATGGTCTCTCTCTCTGTCCCCCAGATGATATGGATAGGACGCACCCATATGACGGGGTAGGCCTGGAGTTATTCTGGGACCCTAGAGACGCCCCTCTCCCACAATTGCCTCTTTTGTCTTCGTTAGGTGATTTAGGTGAGACAGCCAACCTATAGTTAACTGTCCTGCCGCTGTTTGAAGTAATAAGTAGAGTCCCTTACTTCCTCGGTGCTCCGGCCACCGGCTACGCACCTCAGAAGGATGTTGCCACTGTCTTAAGGGCATGACTCCTTCTGGTTCTATCTCCTCTATCCCACCCCTGACAGGTCCTCTCTCTAGCTCTCCCTAGCTACTTTCTCCCCAACTTCCTGTCCAACCCCCAGTTTTACCAAAGTGTGAGGAGTGGCCTAATAGATAAAACCACCCCCCCTGGTGGCCGGAGTGCGGAGCGTAGTGTGTGTCTGTGATACCTGGTCAGGTGAACTCTTTTAGTGCAATCAGACGTAGCATCACTCCCCTTAGTGGAAGAGCGACACCACTGCAACGACCAGGACTCTGGGGCGCTGCAATGGTATTCTTGATGTTGGCCTACATACAGTGTTTCCTACCAATAACCTTTTGATTCCCTGACTGCTTTGGCCTTGCGACGATACCTCCACATTTGCTGCTGGTGGTGTCCTAACCGGTGGGCTTACAGTGAGGGAAGCAATGTAGCATTGCTGACTACCTTCATTCTGAGCAGGTGCACCAACGGTACGGGATGTAGGCTTGCAAGTGCATGCTGGTTAAATGTCTAAGCATGCACGTTGTATTTAAATTTTGAAGATTCTTCCCTCTGCTAAAGGTCTTTGAGAATTTCTTACAGATAACTTTTGACTGATCATTCGGATCTTGGTTAAAAAATTGCCACACTACACTCTTCCTACTATGGAATACCTTTTCAGGCATTGCACGCTGTGCTATTTTCACCGGAGGGCTACGCTGTCCTAAAACTGTTTTTGTTTTTGACACACGTTTTTGGCCTGATACGGGCCTGCCAGATGACAGCTGTTGCGATGTAGATGCGATGCTGCGGATCATTCTCCTCCAATTCTGAGCTACTGGCAGCGGCACCCTCTTCCCCCAATGGCTGCCAATCTGGGTCAACAACTGGGTCATCTATCACCTCCTTTTCAATGTCATGTGCACCTTCCTCTGTGTCACCGTGTAAGGTGCTATAGCGTTAGGGACGGGGCACCATAGTCTCATTAGGGTCAGATTTTGGCTCAGTACACTTCGAGGACAATGTAGTGATCTGAGTCAATGGAACACCATAATAATCTAGCTGTGGCTGTGCATCAGTGCACTCCATGTCCGATTCATCTTGTAATGGGCAGTTAACAATTTCCCTTTCTAACCCAGGCACGGTAGGTGTAAAGAGCTCCATGGAGTAACCTGTAGTGTCGCCTGACGCATCCTTCACTTTTGGTTTGGGTGAAGGACACAAGGAAACGTCTTGTTCCTGACCAGGAGCATCCACTGACGACTTGCTGCTTTTATATTTGGAACTTTCTGAAGAGGAGGTGAAAGAGCTAGAGGCTGAGTCAGCAAGGAAAGCCAAAACTTTTTCCTGCTGCTCCGGATTTAAAAGCTGTTTTCCTACTCCCAGATAAGGGAGCCTTCGAGGCCTTGTGTAGCCAGATGATGACGCTGGCTCAACACCTCCAGCCTTAGATGCTATTGTGCTTTTGCCACTCCCACCAGATGCACCACCACCACCACCATCAGTACCAGCTGGCAACCACCGCCCACGGGCTCTTCCACCAGACTTCCTCATTTTTTGGAAAATCTAACCAAAATAACAACCGTTATATGGTACTGTAAAACAAGGTAGAAGGTGTATATAAACTTGTTGAGAATTTAAATCTCCCTTTTTTTTGGGAGACTGAACCAAAACTCAGGCCCTGTGCATAAAACAACACAATGTAAGTGGCAGAAAGTGGCTGGCTGATATACGACAAACTAACAGGACTGAAGTGTATCCACTTTGTGAGAATTTGAATCTCACTTTTGTTTTTGGGAGACTGAACCAAAACTCAGGCCCAGTGTATAACAAAACACAATGTACGTGGCAGAAAGTGGCTGGCTGATATACGACAAACTTACAGGACTAAAGTATATCCACTTTCTGAGAATTTGAATCTCACTTTTTTTTTTGGAGACTGAACCAAAATTCAGGCCCAGTGTATAACACAACACAATGTACGTGGCAGAAAGTGGCTGGCTGATATGCAACAAACTAACAGGACTGAAGTATATCCACTTTGTGAGAATTTGAATCTCACTTTTGTTTTTGGAGACTGAACCAAAACTCAGGCCCAGTGTATAACACAACACAATGAACGTGGCAGAAAGTGGCTGGCTGATATACAACAAACTAACAGGACTGAAGTATATCCACTTTGTGAGAATTTGAATCTCACTTTTTTGGGGGGTAACTGAACCAAAACTCAGGCCCAGTGTATAACACAACTGTTGTGAATTAGACTTTTTTGGCTCCCTCTTGTGGTCACTAGTGATATGACTCTGGGATTGTCTTTCCTCAGTTTGGCACTCACCTGGGTCGTTAGTCTAGGGGTGTCGCTATATAAACTCCCTGGATTCTCAGTCCAGTGCCTGGCATCGTTGTAATCAGATCCTTCTGTTTGCTCCTGTCTGCTGGTCCCGGTTCGTGCAAAATTAAGCTAAGTCCTGCTTCTTTGCTTTTTGGTTAATTGCTTTGCTCTTATTTTTGTCCAGCTTGTACTAAATGTGATTCCTGACTTTGCTGGAAGCTCTAGGGGGCTGATGTTCTCCCCCCGGGCCGTTAGACGGTTCGGGGGTTCTTGAATATCCAGCGTGGATATTTTGATAGGGTTTTTTGCTGACCATATAAGTCATCTTACTATATTCTGCTATTAGCTAGTGGGCCTCTCTTTGCTAAATACCTAGCTCATTCTTACGTTTGTCTTTTCCTCTTACCTCACCGTTATTATTTGTTGGGGGCTTGTATCCTACTTTTGGGGTCTTTTCTCTGGAGGCAAGAAAGGTCTTTCTTTTCCCTTCTAGGGTTAGTTAGTTCTCCGGCTGGCGCGAGACGTCTAGAACCAACGTAGGCACGTTCCCCGGCTGCTGCTATTTGTGGTGCTAGGATTAGATATATGGTCAGCTCAGTTACCATTGCCCTATGAGCTGGTTTTTTGTGTTTGCAGACTTAGTAATTATTTCTGAGACCCTCTGCCATTGGGGTCATAACACACAACACAATGTATGTGGCAGAAAGTGACTGGCTGATATACGACAAACTAACAGGACTGAAGTATATCCACTTTGTGAGAATTTGAATCTTACTTTTTTTTGGGAGACTGAACCAAAACTCAGGCCCAGTGTATAACACAACACAATGTACGTGGCATAAAGTGGCTGGCTGATATACGACAAACTAACAGGACTGAAGTATATCCACTTTGTGAGAATTTGAATCTCGCTTCTTTTTTTTTTGGGAGACTGAACCAAAACTCAGGCCCAGTGTATAACACAACACAATGTACGTGGCTAAAAGTGGCTGGCTGATATACGACAAACTAACAGGACTGAAGTATATCCACTTTGTGAGAATTTGAATCTCACTTTTTTGGGGGGTAACTGAACCAAAACTCAGGCCCAGTGTATAACACAACACAATGTATGTGGCAGAAAGTGGCTGGCTGATATACGACAAACTAACAGGACTGAAGTATATCCACTTTGTGAGAATTTGAATCTTACTTTTTTTTGGGAGACTGAACCAAAACTCAGGCCCAGTGTATAACACAACACAATGTACGTGGCATAAAGTGGCTGGCTGATATACGACAAACTAACAGGACTGAAGTATATCCACTTTGTGAGAATTTGAATCTCGCTTTTTTTTTTTTTTGGAGACTGAACCAAAACTCAGGCCCAGTGTATAACACAGCACAATGTACGTGGCTAAAAGTGGCTGGCTGATATACGACAAACTAACAGGACTGAAGTATATCCACTTTGTGAGAATTTGAATCTCACTTTTTTTTTTTGGAGACTGAACCGAAACTCAGGCCCAGTGTATAAAACAACACAATGTAAGTGGCAGAAAGTGGCTGGAAGATATATGAAAAAATACAAGGACTGTAGTACAATTTCAGTCTCCCTACAATGATCTCAGGACAAGTATGGCAGCAATAAAAAGGACTGCTGCACACAAAAGTGTGGACAAAAAAACAAAATAACTGTGCAGAAAGGAGCAACAGCATTTTTGCTTTTAAAAAAGCACTTGGTTTGCACAGCAGCGGTACAAACAGCAATGCAGCTATCAGGGAGCCTTATAAGGCAGCCTAATAAGCTACAGAGCTGATGCACAAAAATATAGCCTACACTGTCCCTGCAAAAAAGGTGGTGTTGGACAGTGGAAATCACTACAGCACAAGCAGTTTGGGGGTTAATCTTCCCTCCCTAACTATATCCCTTCTTCTGATGAAACTGCAGCAACCACTCCCTATGCTAAGATCAGCAGAAGTAAGATGGCAGTCGGCGTGCCCCTGTGACGCCGCAGAAAGCAAGCCAATCACTGTCATGCCCTTCTCTAAGATGGTGGGGACCGAGACCTATGTCATCACGCTGCCCACACTATGTGTCCTCCTTCATTGACTGAAAAATGGCGCTGAAAGCATCATACGAAACGCGACTTTTACGCGCAGATCGCCGACCTCATGGCCGATCCCACACTAGGATCGGGTCGGGTTTCATGAAACCCGACTTTGCCAAAAGTCGGCAATTTTTGAATTTGTCCGATCCGTTTCGCTCAACCCTAGTCGCCACTATTTCTCCAGGTGTGCTGTACCGGCATTACACCAGCATGTCTACCACAACATTACTCATGCTCTCAACAATGCTGTTACAGGGAAAGTCCAACTAACCACAGACACATGGACAAGTGCTTGTGGGCAGGGACGGTACTTCTCACTGATGGCACATTGGGTTAACATAGTGGAAGCCGGGACCCAGTCGGACCTTGGGATGGAGCACATCTGTTATGATTCCTAGTGGCTGAGGATCACAAATAGATCAGCAAGTGATTAAACTAAGGACGAGCTCTAGGGAGATGGTAACTGGACTGATCGCAAATCTGAACCTATCCAAAACAACTAGAGGTAGCCGGTGAACGTGCCTAAAAAATTCCTAGACGTCTCGAGCCAGCCTGAGGAACTAGCTACCCCTAAAGAGAAAGAAAGACCTCGCTTGCCTCCAGAGAAATAATCCCCAAAGATATAGAAGCCCCCAACAAATATTAACGGTGAAGTAAGAAGAAGGCACATACATAGGGATGAAATCAGATTCAGCAAAAGAGGCCCACTAGTACTAGAAAGCAGAAAATAGAGCAGGGGTCTATGTGATCAATAAAAAACCCTTACAAAATATCCATCCTGAGATTTCAAGAACCCACACACCAACTAACGGTGTGTGGGGAGAAACTCAGCCCACTAGAGCAACCAGCAAGCGAGGGAATTACATTTTAGCAAGCTGGAACAGAAAACATGATAAACACTGCTGATCAAAAAATGAGCAAACAAAACTTAGCTTATCCTGGATGGACTGGGAGCAAGGTAGTCAGAAGGAATCTGGGTAGCACTGATTACATCGACAGCCGGCAACAAGTGGAAGTAAAACAGAGCTATATAGGAACCTCCCAGAGGATAACGAACCAGCTGATAGCCAGAGACCAGCAGGATAACAGGTAAAGCCACCAGGGGGAGCCCAAAGCAAAAGTCACACCATACCACCAGTGACCACAAGAGGGAGCCTGAACACAGAGTTCACAACAGTACCCCCCCCTTGAGGAGGGGTCACCGAACCCTCATGAAAACCACCAGGGCGATCAGGATGAGCCACATGGAAGGCACGAACCAAATCGGCTGCATGAACATCAGAGGCGACAACCCAAGAATTATCCTCCTGACCATAGCCCTTCCATTTAACCAAATACTGGTGCCTCCGTCTAGAAATACGAGAATCCGAGATCTTCTCCACCACGTATTCCAATTCTCCCTCAACCAGCACCGGGGCAGGAGGCTCAGCCGGAGGAACCACAGGCACCACATACCTCCGCAACAACGAGCGATGGAACACATTATGAATAGCAAATGATGCTGGGAGGTCCAGACAAAATGACACAGGGCCAAGGACTTCCAGAATCTTATAAGGACCGATAAACCGAGGCTTGAACTTAGGAGAGGAGACCTTCATAGGAACGAAGCGAGAAGACAACCACACCAAGTCCCCAAAGCAAAGTCGGAGACCCACACAGCGACGGCGGTTGGCAAAGAGCTGAGCCTTCTCTTGAGACAGCTTCAAATTGTCCACCACATGATTCCAAATCTGATACAACCTATCAACCACAGCATCCACTCCAGGACAGTCAGAAGGCTCCACCTGACCCGAGGAAAAACGAGGATGAAACCCCGAATTACAAAAGAAAGGAGAAACCAAAGTAGCAGAACTAGCCCGATTATTAAGGGCAAACTCGGCCAACGGCAAAAAAGTAACCCAGTCGTCCTGATCAGCAGAAACAAAACATCTTAAATAAGTCTCCAAGGTCTGATTAGTTCGCTCGGTTTGGCCATTCGTCTGAGGATGGAAGGCCGACGAAAAAGACAAATCAATGCCCAATTTAGCACAAAAGGTCCGCCAAAATCTAGACACAAACTGGGATCCTCTGTCAGAAACAATGTTCTCAGGAATCCCGTGCAAACGAACCACATTTTGAAAAAACAGTGGAACCAACTCGGAGGAGGAAGGCAACTTAGGCAAGGGCACCAAATGGACCATCTTAGAAAAACGATCACACACCACCCAGATGACAGACATTCTCTGAGAGACAGGGAGATCTGAAATAAAATCCATGGAAATGTGCGTCCAAGGCCTCTTCGAGACAGGCAAAGGTAACAGCAAACCACTGGCTCGAGAACAGCAAGGCTTAGCCCGAGCACAAATTCCACAAGACTGCACAAAGGAACGCACATCCCGCGACAAGGAAAGCCACCAAAAAGACCTGGCCACCAAGTCTCTGGTACCAAATATTCTAGGATGGCCCGCCAACACCGAAGAATGAACCTCGGAGATGACTCTGTTTTTTCCATCTATCCAGGACAAACAGTCTCTCCGGTGGACAGCGATCAGGTCTATCCGCCTGAAACTCTTGCAACACACGTCACAAATCTGGGGAGATGGCAGACAAAATCACCCCTTCTCTAAGAATACCAGCCGGCTCTGAATCTCCAGGAGAGTCAGGCACAAAACTCCTAGAAAGAGCATCAGCCTTCACATTCTTCGAACCAGGCAGGTACGAAACCACGAAATCAAAACGAGAGAAAAACAACGACCAACGAGCCTGTCTGGGATTCAGCCGCTTGGCCAACTCGAGATAAATCAAATTCTTGTGATCAGTCAAGACCACCACATGATGCTTAGCTCCCTCGAGCCAATGTCGCCACTCCTCAAATGCCCACTTCATAGCCAACAACTCCCGATTACCGACATCATAATTCCGCTCGGCAGGCGAAAACTTTCTTGAAAAGAAAGCACATGGCTTCATCACAGAGTCATCGGAGCTTCTCTGCGACAAAACAGCCCCCGCTCCAATCTCGGAAGCATCAACCTCCACCTGGAAGGGAAGTGAGACATCTGGCTGACATAAGACCGGAGCCGAAGAAAACCGGCGCTTCAGCTCCCGAAAGGCCTCCACAGCCGCAGAGGACCAATTAGTCACATCAGAACCTTTCTTGGTCAAATCCGTCAAAGGCTTAACAACACCAGAAAAATTAGCTATGAAGCGACGGTAAAAATTAGCAAAACCCAAGAACTTCTGAAGACTCTTAACCGATGTAGGCTGCGTCCAGTCATGAATAGCCTGAACCTTGACTGGGTCCATCTCAATAGTAGAAGGAGAAAAAATGAAACCCAAAAAAGAAATCTTCTGGACTCCAAAAAGACATTTTGAGCCTTTTACAAATAAAGCATTGTCACGCAGGACCTGAAAGACCATCCTGACCTGCTTAACATGAGACTCCCAATCATCCGAAAAAAACAGAATATCATCCAGATACACAATCATAAACTTATCCAGATATTCACGGAAGATGTCGTGCATAAAGGACTGAAAGACTGAAGGAGCATTAGAAAGTCCAAAAGGCATCACCAGGTACTCAAAATGGCCTTCAGGCATATTAAATGCAGTTTTCCATTCATCACCCTGTTTTATACGCACAAGGTTATACGCACCACGAAGATCTATCTTGGTGAACCAACTAGACCCCCTAATGCGAGCAAACAAATCAGTTAACAATGGCAAAGGATACTGAAATTTGACCGTGATTTTATTCAAAAGGTGATAATCAATACAAGGTCTCAGGGAACCATCCTTCTTAGCCACAAAAAAGAATCCCGCACCAAGAGGGGAAGAGGACGGGCGAATATGTCCCTTCTCCAAAGACTCCTTTATATAACTCCGCATGGCAGCATGCTCCGGCACAGATAAATTGAAAAGTCGTCCCTTAGGAAACTTACTACCAGGAATCAAATTTATAGCACAATCACAGTCCCTATGAGGAGGTAGAGAATTGAGTTTGGGCTCCTCAAATACATCCTGGTAGTCTGACAAAAATGTAGGGACTTCAGAAGGAGTGGACGAAGCAATTGACACCACAGGAGCGTCACCATGAATTCCCTGACAACCCCAACTTGACACAGACATAGCTTTCCAATCCAGGACTGGATTATGAGTCTGCAACCATGGTAGACCCAACACGACAACATCATGCAAATTATGCAATACAAGAAAGCGAATCACCTCCTGATGAACAGGAGTCATGCACATGGTCACTTGTGTCCAGTACTGAGGTCTATTCGTAGCCAATGGCGTAGAGTCAATTCCCCTTAGTGGAATAGGGAATTTTAAAGGCTCCAAATCAAAACCACAGCGCCTGGCAAATGACCAATCCATCAGACTCAGGGCAGCACCTGAATCTACAAAGGAATTAACCGGGTAAGATGACAGGGAACAAATCAGGGTAACAGACAAAATGAACTTAGGCTGTAAAGTACCAATGGTGACAGATTTATCAACCTTTTTTTTGCGCTTAGAGCATGCTGAGATAACATGAGCTGAGTCACCACAGTAAAAGCACAACCCATTTTGCCGTCTATAATTTTGCCGTTCACTTCTGGTCAGAATTCTGTCACATTGCATAGATTCAGGTGTCTGTTCAGAAGACACCGCCAAATGGTGCACAGGTTTGCGCTCACGCAACCGCCGATCAATCTGAATGGCCAGAGTCATTGACTCATTCAGACCTGCAGGCGTAGGGAACCCCACCATGACATTCTTAATGGCTTCAGAAAGACCTTCTCTGAAATTTGCAGCCAGGGCACACTCATTCCACTGAGTAAGCACCGACCATTTCCGAAATTTCTGGCAGTACACCTCTGCTTCATCTTGCCCCTGCGAGAGGGCCAATAACGCTTTTTCATCCTGGTTCTCAAGATTAGGTTCCTCATAGAGCAATCCAAGGGCCAGAAAAAACGCATCCACACTGAGCAATGCAGGATCCCCTGGCGCCAATGCGAAGGCCCAATCTTGAGGGTCACCACGCAAAAAGGAAATAATAATCCTAACTTGCTGAACGGCATCACCAGAGGAACGAGGTTTCAAAGAAAGAAACAACTTACAATTGTTCTTAAAATTTAGGAACCTAGATCTATCTCCAGAAAACAACTCCGGAATAGGTATCCTAGGCTCAGACATAGGACTGTGAACAACAAAATCCTGAATACTCTGAACTCTAGCAGCAAGATGATCCAGACTGGAAGCCAAGCTCTGGACATCCATGTCAGCAGCTGAACTCAGAGCCACACCAAGATTAAGAGGAGGAGAGAAGCTAGCACAGCAGCTAGACACACGGCAACAACAAGAAGAAAAAAAAAAATTTTTTTCAAGGCTTCTTTTCTCCTGCTTCTGCCATGCAATTAACACTTTGCGGGCCAGCTGTACTGTTATGATCCCTAGTGGCTGAGGATCACAAATAGATCAGCAAGTGATTAAACTAAGGACGAGCTCTAGGGAGATGGAAACTGGACTGATCGCAAATCTGAACCTATCCAAAACAACTAGAGGTAGCCGGTGAACGTGCCTAAAAAATTCCTAGACGTCTCGAGCCAGCCTGAGGAACTAGCTACCCCTAAAGAGAAAGAAAGACCTCGCTTGCCTCCAGAGAAATAATCCCCAAAGATATAGAAGCCCCCAACAAATATTAACGGTGAAGTAAGAAGAAGGCACATACATAGGGATGAAATCAGATTCAGCAAAAGAGGCCCACTAGTACTAGAAAGCAGAAAATAGAGCAGGGGTCTATGCGATCAATAAAAAACCCTTACAAAATATCCATCCTGAGATTTCAAGAACCCACACACCAACTAATGGTGTGTGGGGAGAAACTCAGCCCACTAGAGCAACCAGCAAGCAAGGGAATTACATTTTAGCAAGCTGGAACAGAAAACATGATAAACACTGCTGATCAAAAAATGAGCAAACAAAACTTAGCTTATCCTGGATGGACTGGGAGCAAGGTAGTCAGAAGGAATCTGAGTAGCACTGATTACATCGACAGCCGGCAACAAGTGGAAGTAAAACAGAGCTATATAGGAACCTCCCAGAGGATAACGAACCAGCTGATAGCCAGAGACCAGCAGGATAACAGGCAAAGCCACCAGGGGGAGCCCAAAGCAAAAGTCACACCATACCACCAGTGACCACAAGAGGGAGCCTGAACACAGAGTTCACAACACACATCCTCCCCACGCCGAGGATTGCTGGCCCTACATCAATCAGGGTTGCCCCCACAGTCTACAGCTCCTGCACCTCCTCCTCTTCATCCTGCATATCTGAAATCAACACATCAGTCAGAAGCTGGAAGCACTGCAGCACTGCCTCAGCCAAGCGGCAACAGGCTGTGCTGAAGCTAATCTGCATAGGTGACAAATCACACAATGCAGAAGAGTTGTGGACAGCGCTGAAAGAGCAGTCAGATGTTTGGATGACACTGCTGAACCTACAGCCAGGCATGGTCGTGTGTGACAATGGCCATAACCTGGTGGCGGCTCTGAGGCAAGGTGAGCTCACAGACATACTTTGCTTGGCCCATGTGCTTAACCTCGTGGTTCAATGTGTTCTGAAAACATACTCAGTGCTACCGGATCTGCCAGTGAAAGTACGCCATCTGTCTGCCCATTTTAGAAAGTCAGCTACAACTTTAGCCGCCCTTGCAGTGCTTCAGCAGCTTTTGCAGCTTTCAGCTCACCGGCAGGTGTGTGATGTCTCCACATGCTGGAACTCTACGCTGCATATGTTGGAAAGGATTTGTGAGCAGAAGATGGCAGTTGTTGACTACCAATATCAACAAGGCCATTGATATACAGTTCAGACTCCACATATAACACCTCAGGAGTGGACATGGATGTCCGACATATGTACCATCCTACAAAACTTTGAGTACTGTACCAAGATGGTGAGCGGCGATGACGCCATAATTAGCGTCACCATCCTGCTTCTCAGCATTCTGAAAACCTCTCTGCTCACAATTAAAGAGGATGCAGTTCAGGCAGAGCACGAGGACATGGAGAACGAAACCATACAGGGGGATTACACTCTTCCCAGCCTCATGTCTTCTCAATCTGGATTGGTAGGCAATGAGGAGGAGGAAGAAGAGGAGGAAGAACAGGAGCTACTTTCATGTGCTATAGATGGTACTACAAACACAGCTGTCATACCATCTGTTCAGAGCGGATGGCCTGAGGACAGGGAGGATGAGGAGGAGGAGGACAGCATGGTCAGTCATTCTGTTGGTGAGGACATGGAAGTCTTGCCTGTTAGCAGTCTGGCACGCATGGCTGACTTTCTGTTGTGCTTCGTTTCACGTGACCCTCGCATTATAAAAATTTTGGGTGACACTCATTACTGGTTGGTGACACTTCTAGACCCAGGCTACAAGGAGAACTTTCAGTGTCTTCTGCCAGAGGCAGAGAGGTGTACTAAAATTTTGCAGCACCAGAGGGCCCTTGTAGCGGAATTACTTAGAAAATTTCCATGGTGGAATGCTGGCAGCAGACGTCAGAGTTTGTTGTACAACCAAGGAGTCCAAGCGAGAGAGACAGAAGTACTATCCAGCACAGGCAGGGGAACAATAGCAAAGTTCTGGGACAGATTTCTCAAACCCTCTCCATCATGACGGCACAGAGGCAAAGGGTGCTGTCACAAGAAGTGCAATGTTTAGGAAGATAGTTAGGGAGTACCTTGCAGATCGTACAAACATCCTCCGTGATTCCTCTGTGCCTATTACTTATTGGGTATCCAAGCTGGACCCGTGGCATGAACTGACCTACTACTGACCTACTAACAGCTAAATCTAATGGTCACTACTCCATGCTAATTCTCTTGGATCTTTCCGCAGCATTTGACACTGTGGATCATCAGCTCCTCCTCACTATGCTCCGCTCCATCGGCATCAAGGACACCGTTCTCTCTTGGTTCTCCTCCTATCTCTCTGACCGATCCTTCACTGTATGCTTTGCTGGTTCCTCCTCCTCTCCCCTTCCCCTTACTGTTGGGGTTCCTCAAGGATCAGTCCTAGGCCCCCTCCTCTTCTCTTTGTATACTGCCCCTATTGGACAAACAATCAGTAGATTTGGTTTCCAGTACCATCTCTATGCTGACGACACCCAATTATACACCTCTTCTCCTGCTTTCACTCCGACCTTCTTAGAAAACACCAGTGATTGTCTTACCGCTGTCTCTAACATCATGTCCTCCCTCTATCTGAAACTGAACCTGTCAAAAACTGAACTCCTCGTGTTCTCTCCCTCTACTAACCTACCTTTGCCTGACATTGCCATCTCCGTGTGCGGTTCCACCATTACTCCCAAGCAACATGCCCGCTGCCTTGGGGTCATCCTTGATTCCGAGCTTTCATTCACCCCCCACATCCGATCACTGGCTCGCTCTTCTTATCTGCATCTCAAAAATATTTCTAGAATTCACCCTTTTCTTACTTTCGACTCTGCAAAAACTCTTACTGTCTCACTTATTCATTCTCGTCTGGACTATTGTAACTCTCTACTAATCGGCCTCCCTCTTACCAAACTCTCCTTGCTCCAATTTGTCCTGAATGCTGCTGCCAGGATCATATTCCTCACCAACCGTTACACCGATGCCTCTACCTTGTGCCAGTCATTACGCTGGCTACCCATCCACTCCAGAATCCAGTACAAAACTACTACCCTCATCCACAAAGCACTCCATGGCTCAGCACCACCCTACATCTCCTCTCTGGTCTCAGTCTACCACCCTACCCGTGCCCTCCACTCCGCTTATGACCTCAGGTTAGCATCCTCAATAATCAGAACCTCCCATTCCCGTCTCCAAGACTTTACACGTGCTGCGCCGATTCTTTGGAATGCACTACCTAGGTTAATACGATTAATCCCCAATCCCCACAGTTTTAAGCGCGCCCTAAAAACTCATTTGTTCAGATTGGCCTACCGCCTCAACGCATTAACCTAACTATCCCTGTGTGGCCTAATAAAAAAAAAAAAAAAACATAATCAGGTTCCTCGCATCATGTACTCATACACTTTATGCAGTCAATAGCACTCTGTGTCTGTACTGCTACATACTTAGGCAGTTAACTGGTTCATGCAGCTTTACATGAACACCCGAGCCTTACACTATGGCTGGTCCAAATAACTAAAGCAATTGTTACCATCCACCTCTCGTGTCTCCCCTTTTCCTCATAGATTGTAAGCTTGCGAGCAGGGCCCTCACTCCTCCTGGTATCTGTTTTGAACTGTGATTTCCGTTATGCTGTAATGTCTATTGTCTGTACAAATCCCCTCTATAATTTGTAAAGCGCTGCGGAATATGTTGGCGCTATATAAATAAAATTATTATTATTATTATTATTATTAACTGACTCTCTATGCCTTGGAGGTCCTGGCCTGCCCTGCTGCTAGCGTTCTGTCAGAGCGGGATTTTAGGTCCGCTGGTGGAATTATAACAGATAAGCGCATCCGCCTGCCACTTGAAAATGCTGACAGGCTGACTCTTATAAAAATGAACAAGGGCTGGATTGGGAAAGACTTCCATACACCACCAAGTGAAAACAGCGAAACATAACCTCAAATACATTCTCTGTTTTGGGGAGGTGTATTCTCATGCACCTCTTCACAACCACACATGGGTATACACTTCCAGATTTGGTCTGTTTGTTGTTATCCTCCTCCTTTTCCTCATCCTCATCATCCAGAACCACTAGATGACCAGGGTGAACGTGCTCTGTACTGTTATAGGCCGGTGCATTTTGGGGAAGGGGCTGTGATGGCACTATTTTATTTAGTTAGGAAAGGACCCCACATTGGGGAATTGGGCATGACATTACATTGGGCCTACTTCTTAACTCTGTCTCCTGAAATGTGTCCTTTAACTGCCACTAGATCACCAGGGTGAACGTGCTCAGTACGATGCATTTTGTGCAAGGGGGCTGTGATGGCACTATTTTATTTAGTAAAGAAAGGACCCCACATTGGGGAATTGTTTGTCAGCTCATGCCCTCCATTACAAGTCTCAGAAACCCACACCCCTACATTGGACCTACTTCTTAAGTCTGTTTGCTGCAATATCTCTTCCTTATCTCCGATGACGTGACCTGGGTGAAAGTGTTCTATACTTTTATAGGCCCCAAAATTTATGAGCAAGGGGGGTTGTGATGGCACATAACATTTGTGTACCTTAAAGAGCTCACTTGAAAAGCTCCTTTTGGTGTTGCCTGGTTGCTCACATTGGACACAACACACTTCATATAAATTTGATAAAGCAATGCTGTTAGTTTGGCTCAATAGTTCATTACAAATATTTCTTTGTTGATTATATTAGTTTCTCTCTTTGAGAGCCATAACCTTGGCTGCCTCAAATGTACAAATTGAGAATATACAAATGGGGATTTGGAATCCAGATTAAAATACTGTATACTAAATGCATTCAAACTTCACATAGCTGCATTTCTTGTAAAACATTTACAGATATGACAGACAATGCTCATAGTGACTCAATCTTGAGAAATGTTTGTTTATTCACTTCACAAACAGTTCTAAGCCCCTATATGTTTGCTGTTTGTCTTGTAAAACATTAAGGTTTACTGAAACTCTGTCTGTGGTGGTTTGATCTAAATCCTTGTGGTTTTTATATTCTAGGGGTTTATGGACCCTCATCTGATGACTCCATGATATGTCAGTTTCATACAACCTTTAAAGCTGGCCACTTGAAGGTCTGGATGAAACTAGAGTTACTACACAGTGTAAATCACTATATAAGACCAGAGAAACATGACTAAGACAGATGCCAAAATTGGAGTACCTGTACATGTACAGTGTGCTGATGCCTGCATAATTGGGGACGCCCATGCAGTGTAGGTATCTCCCAGGGGTTCTCTATTTTGGTGTTGCTTCTCTGATATTCCAGACGGATGATGTTTAAAAGCCTTTTGTGGATGATGTAAGTAAACTGTATGTAGTTCATCTTCATATATACGTAATCACTATATGTATTTAATCCTTATATGTACTTATTAACCTTTGTATGTTAAGATATTCAAAAGTGTACGCACTGACACTATTCAATCATACTATTCCTTGAATTTTGTAGTTTGCAATAAAATTGCATTGTATTGCAAGTATTAGCCTTATTTAAAGCCGTATCTGAAACTTAGTGTTAAAAACATGGCAAATAAAATTGCCAAATTCTACTGTAAATAATTTGGCAAAGAGGGAACCATCATACCATTAAAAAATCCCATGGGCCCATCCAGTATGTGGGATCCAAGGTGCAATGTGGTGCATATGACTATGCAGCAGGGCTGGCCTTTGTGCCAATGTGTAAAACAAAGGAGTATGGGAGTACAAAATGCATATTGTGAAGTGGATTTTCAGGGGCCCATCCAGTATGTGGGTTTCAAGGTGTAATGGGGTGCATATGACTGAATATGCAGCAGGGCTGGCTTTGTTGCCAATGTGTAAAACAAAGGAGTACGGAGTACAAAATGCATATTGTGAAGTGGATTTTTAGGGGCCCATCCAGTATGTAGGTTCAAAGGCTTATTGGGGTGCATATGAATTGGTAGCAGGGCAGGCCTTGAATTCAATGCAACACTTTTTCAGGAGTCCCCCCTGGACATCTTATGAGAGGGGTATTGTGGTGCATCGCAATTCTTAGCAGTCCATCCACTCACAGCATAGGCTACAACAGCTTAGGAGACCCACTGTTAAATAATGGCCCTTTAAGAAGATTAATGCCACCTGATGCACCAGTAAAAATAGGCTCTGTGACTTTAAGAGTCCCTCCTTTATAAATGAAGATGGGTCTGCGTATGTGTCACACACCACATGGCCAGCTAGGGTTGTTAAATGTTACAATGACATTTCCCAGTGAATGCATTTGTAGTGGTTGAAAGCAATGTTAAAGTTGAAAAACGCTTTAAAAACGCTGCGTCTGAACTAAGCCTAAGTGGGGAATTAAATTTTTGGTCTGGGGTTAAATATTTTGCCTTACAGGCAAGTCCTTAACCTGCAAAGGATGTACCTTGACATATTTCCCAGCAATATCCGTTTTGGTTTCGTTTTAACATGTTTTTTGTTGCACCTGGAAAAATGGCATGAATCTCAGAAAAAAATGTTTACAGCTGTGAACTAGGAGTCAGGAATGCTTCCAGAGGCGATCCCCACGAGGTCCCTGTGTCTTTTGAGCAGTGTTTCCATCATTTTCAGAAGTTTTTAGACCTTAAAAGGACCCCCAAGGGGGATCGCGGTAAAAATACTCGGGTCTCTCATAGACTTACATTGGGCTCCTTGTTCTGGCCGAGTACCTGAGTATACCAATCTGCTCGACCCGAGCAACGAGCACCCGAGCACTTTAGTGCTCGCTCATCACTAGTAATTAGTCGCCAGAAAGGCTGCCTGCTTTGTGCTGGCTAATGGGCACACTCCAGCGAGGGCGATATATGTTGTGAATTCTATTTTTGGGCTCCCTCTAGTGGTCTCAAGCGGTACTGTGTAGTGTTGTCTTTCTGCAGGTTGGCTGCATCAGCTGGTTCGTTATCCTTGGTTGGTTTCCTATTTAGCTCACCTGGAGACTCAGTTCCTTGCCTGCTATCAATGTATTCAGTGCTCTTCAGATTCCTTGTGGCTACCTTGCTCCCAGTCTCTCCAAGACAAGCTAAGTTTTTGTTTGATCATTTTTTGATTATCAGTGTTCATTATGTTTTTAGTCCAGCTCGCTAAAATGTGATTTCCTCGCTTGCTGGTTGCTCTAGGGGACTGAGTTTCTCCCCCCACACCATTAGTTGGTGTGGGGGTTCTTGAAATCTCAGAGTGGATATTTTGTAAGGGTTTTTTACTGACCGCATAGATTTCCTTTTCTATTTTCTGCTATCTAGTATTAGTGGGCCTCATTTGCTGAATCTGCTTTCACCCCTGTGTATGTGCCTTCCTCTTACCTCACCGTTATTATCTGTTGGGGGCTTCTATATCTTTGGGGATTATTTCTCTGGAGGCAAGAGAGGTCTTTCTTTCTCTCTAGGGGTAGTTAGTTCCTCAGGCTGGCTCGAGACGTCTAGGATTTTTAGGCACGTTCACCGGCTACTTCTAGTGTGTTTGGATAAGTTCAGATTTGCGGTCAGTCCAGTTTGCCACCTCCCTAGAGCTTGTCCTATGTTTGTTACTTAGCTGGAGTAATTTGTGATCCTCAACCACTAAGGATCATAACAGATATAACTACTCCCACTCAGGCAGTAACAATAATTATCAGCTCCACCGTCGCTACAAAGCCTCCCAACACACAGGACACCAGCTCCGATTTCCTAATTATTAATGGGTCCAGAGAGACAATTTGTTATAGAACAAGGAGAGACAAGCTAGTACTTTTATATTTTACTCCTAAAAAGGTAGGCAGTGTTTACAGAGGTATAAAAAGATATTATAAAGGAGACAAATCATATGTACAATACAATTACAAATAAAATGGGATTAAAATTGAAAAGAACACTTACAGGTCGTTATGTCATTGCATCATCATGGCTGGCTGTGTGCTGAGGAGGAAGGTGAGCATACTGTATATCCAGATGCATCATCCCTGTAAAGCAGCTAGACCCCAGACAAAAGAAAGTGAAGACTCCTGCTTCACACATTTTTTTCCTAGCCTAAAACCAAAACCCTCCCCCTGTGGTGGTGACCTCACTTAGAGGCTGAAACCTCCCCTTTACTTAGAATTATGAGAACTATTTTTATGCCTAGCTTGCTGTATGAATCTCGTATACGAAGACACGATGATCAGAATGTGCTCCACATCATGGGGATTCTTTTAAGTGTAAACACGGAGTAATTACCTGAACCGCTTACGGAGAAACCCTCACTTTGCACTCTTTGGGTTTAGCTTCTAGCAGTTTCAGGGGGTTATAGATCTATCAATGGACAACCGGAATATATCATTCTTATATCTCTAGCCCGGATCGGTGCCCCTATATATCACTTTAATAGAACAAAGAAGCTCATGGTTTCTACACCAGTTTCAACCAGTACCAGGTGGGAGGGGGAATGAGTAGTTTAGGGAGACTGGTCTGCCCACAGCATAGAACCATATAAATTCTTGTGGGAGGGGTGAAATGAGGAGTTTAGGATTCACACACACAGGCAGCAGGCAGAGTGAGAAGAGGGGGGGTCGGAATGGCCCACAGCATGTGTCTGCCATGGAACCTTCTGGAACTCAACTCACAATATGACATTTTTACATTATCACGACACACATACACTTTCATACACACACTCATATACACACATACTCATACACTCAAACACACACTCTCATATACACACTCACACACATTCAAAAACATACACACTCATACACACACACTCTCATGCACACACACTCTCTTGCACACACATGCTCATTCACACACTCATACACACACTCATGCACAAAAACACTCATATACACAGTCATATACACTCATACACATACTCATACACACTCACACACTCATACACACACTCGTACACACATTCATACACACACACTCACACACATTCATAAACACACAAACACTCATACACACACTCTTATACAAACACTCATACACACATACTCATACACTCATATACACACAGTCATACACACACTCATACACACTCATGCACATACACACTCATACACACATTCATACACATACTCATACACACTCATGCACACACTTATAGACTCACTCATACACACACTCATACACACTCATACACACATTCATACACACACTCATACACACACTCATACACACATATACACACATTCTTATACAAACACTCATATACACACACTCATACACACATTCATTCACTCATACACACTCTCACATGCACACACTCATACACAGAAACTCATGCACACACACAGTTACACACACACTCATACACAAACTCATACACATACACTCATACACACCCTCATACACACACATTCATACACTCGAAGACACAAAAGAGCACAGTGAGGTCAAAAATACTCTGTTGTAAAAAAAAAAAATCGCAGTAATCAGCAAGTGCTAGTCAAAAGATGTAAAGAAAACAGGGTATTTAGTTGATACGTTTTTTTGCAAAAAAATGTATACTAAGCTGCTCCACCAAATCGTCAAGGTATACCCTTATAGAGCAGTCCTAACTAATGTATAGAATCCCTATCTGATGTATTTAAAACCTGATCATCTGTATAATACCTGTATAAGCAGGGTTCAGAGAAGGACTATCCATGTGGACATGCAGGATGGAGCAGTTAAATGCAAATGACCCACAGAGGAGTGGTGGACTCCCTAGTCTTGTAGAAACAAGAGAACAATTATAGAACCAGAAACACATGGGCCACTTGCACATTGAACAAGTCTGTAGGAACCTGTTCACACCACCAGAATACTTGAAGACACAAAAGAGCACAGTGAGGTCAAAAATACTCTGTTGTAAAAAAAAAAAAAAAAAAAAAAAATCGCAGTAATCAGCAAGTGCTAGTCAAAAGATGTAAAGAAAACAGGGTATTTAGTTGATACGTTTTTTTGCAAAAAAATGTATACTAAGCTGCTCCACCAAATCGTCAAGGTATACCCTTATAGAGCAGTCCTAACTAATGTATAGAATCCCTATCTGATGTATTTAAAACCTGATCATCTGTATAATACCTGTATAAGCAGGGTTCAGAGAAGGACTATCCATGTGGACATGCAGGATGGAGCAGTTAAATGCAAATGACCCACAGAGGAGTGGTGGACTCCCTAGTCTTGTAGAAACAAGAGAACAATTATAGAACCAGAAACACATGGGCCACTTGCACATTGAACAAGTCTGTAGGAACCTGTTCACACCACCAGAATACTTGAAGACACAAAAGAGCACAGTGAGGTCAAAAATACTCTGTTGTAAAAAAAAAAAAAAAAAAAAACAATCGCAGTAATCAGCAAGTGCTAGTCAAAAGATGTAAAGAAAACAGGGTATTTAGTTGATACGTTTTTTTGCAAAAAAATGTATACTAAGGAGGAGTCCTCTGTGGGTCATTTGCATTTAACTGCTCCATCCTGCATGTCCACATGGATAGTCCTTCTCTGAACCCTGCTTATACAGGTATTATACAGATGATCAGGTTTTAAATACATCAGATAGGGATTCTATACATTAGTTAGGACTGCTCTATAAGGGTATACCTTGACGATTTGGTGGAGCAGCTTAGTATACATTTTTTTGCAAAAAAACGTATCAACTAAATACCCTGTTTTCTTTACATCTTTTGACTAGCACTTGCTGATTACTGCGATTTTTTTTTTTTTTTTTTTTTTTTTTACAACAGAGTATTTTTGACCTCACTGTGCTCTTTTGTGTCTTCAAGTATTCTGGTGGTGTGAACAGGTTCCTACAGACTTGTTCAATGTGCAAGTGGCCCATGTGTTTCTGGTTCTACATTCATACACTCATACACACTCTCATGCACACTCATGCACACAGTCACACACAGTCATACACACACACTCAAACACATATACACACACCCATACACACACACTCATATGCACTCATAAACACACTCATACACACACTCATACACACACATTCATAAATGCATTCATATACACATATACTCATGCCCACTCATACACACACTCACTCATACACACGCATACAGTCATACACACACACACATACACACACTCAAACACATACACACACTCATACGCACACTCATACACACACTCACACGCACACTCATACACACTCATACGCATACAATCACACTCATACGCACAAATTCATGCACACATATACACACACACTCTCATACACACACTCTCATACACACTCATACACAGACACTCATGCACACACACTCATACACACACACTCATACACACTCATACACACACGTACACACACTCATACACACTCACACACATACACACACTCATGCACAAACTCATACACGCACTCATACGCACACACTCATACACACACTCATACACACATACACACTCATACCTCACACACACTCATACACATTCATACACACTCATACACACTCATACAGACACATTCATACACACACTCATACACACTCATACACGTATACTCATACACACACTCATGCACTCACACACACTCTCATACAAACATTCATACACACACTCATACACACACATACACATACTCATATGCACACTCATACACACATACATATGCACACTCATACACACAGTCATACACACTCATACACACTCTCATACACACTCATGCACTCACACACACTCTCATACACACATTCATACACACACTCATACACACACTCATACGCACACTCATACACACACTCATATGCACTCATACACACTCATACGCATACACTCACACTCATACACACTCATACGCACAAATTCATACACACACTCATACACGCACTCTCATACACTCATACATACACAAACTCATACATACACTCACACACACAATCATACACACACACTCATACACACACACTCATAACTCAAACACACTCATACCTCACACACACTCTCATAAATTCACACACACTCTCAAACACTCTCATACACAGTCAAATGCACACACTCATACACACTCTCAAACATATAAAAAAACACTCACACACACTCATGCACATTCATACAGACACACTCATATACACTCTTATACACACACTCATACATGTATACTCATACATACTCATTCATACACACACTCTCATACACACACTCATGCACACACTCATACACACACATTCATACACACTCATACACGCACTCATGCACATACTCATACACACTCATAGGCTTACTCATACACACAATCATACACACTCATACACACACATACTCATACACTCACTCATACACACATATACACACACTCTTATACAAACACTCATACACACACTCATACACACATTCATACACTCATACACACTCTCACATGCACACACTCATACACAGAAACTCATGCACACACAGAGTCATACAAACACTCATACACATAATCTCATACACATACACTCATACACACACTCATACACACACTCATACACACATTCATGCACACACTCATACACTCACACACACTCTCATACACACTCTCATGCACACAGTCACACACAGTCATACACACACACACTCAAACACATACACACACCCATACACACACACTCATACACACTCATACACACACTCATAAACACACATTCATACACGCATTCATATACACATATACTCATGCACACTCATACACACACTCACTCATACACACATATACACACTCATGCACTCACACACACTCTCACACACACACTCATACACACTCATACACACAGTCATACACACACTCAAACACATACACACTCATACACACACACTCATACGCATACACTCACACTCATACACACTCATACGCACAAATTCATTCACACTCATACACGCATACACACACACTCTCATACACACACTCTCATACACACTCATACACAGACACTCATGCACACACACTCATACACACACACTCATACACACTCATACACACACATACACACACTCATACACACTCACACACATACACACACTCATACACAAACTCATACACGCACTCATACACACTCATACAAAAACTCATTCACACACACACACACTCATACACCACACACACTCTTATACACTCATACACACTCTCAATTCTCAAACACACCCATACACACAGTCAAACGCACACACTCATGCACACACACTCATACACATTCATACACACACATTCATACACACTCATACACACACTCATACACACTCATACACGTATACTCATACACACACTCATGCACTCACACACTCTCATACATACATTCATACACACACTCATACACACACTCATACACACTCATACACATACTCATACGCACACTCATACACACACACTCATATGCACACTCATACACATTCATACACACTCATACGCACACAGTCTCATACACACTCATGCACTCACACACACTCTCATACATACATTCATACACACCCTCATACACACACTCATACACACACTCATACACACACTCATACATACACTCATACACACACACTCATATGCACACACACACTCATGTGCACAAATTCATACACACACTCATACACACATTCATACACACTCATACACGCACACTCATACACACACAAACTCATACACACACTCACACACACAATCATACACACACACTCATACACACACTCATACCTCAAACACACTCATACCTCACACACACTCTCATACACTCATACACACTCTCAAACACACTCACACACAGTCAAACGCACACACTCATACACACTCTCAAACACATACACACACTCACACACACTCATACAAATTCATACAGACACACTCATACACACTTATACACACACTTATACACACACTCATACACACTCATACACACACATTCATACACACACTCTCATACACACACTCATGCACTCACACACTCTCATACTTACATTCATACACTCACTCATACACACACTCATACACATACTCATATGCACACTCATACACACACACACTCATATGCACACTCATACACACCCATACGCATACACTCACAGTCATACACACTCATACACACAAATTCATACACACACTCATATACATACACACATTCATACACTCATACACGCACACTCATACATACACAAACTCATACACACACTCACACACACATTCATACACACACACACTCAAACACACACACTCATACCTCACACACACTCATACCTCACACACACACTCATGCACTCACACACTCTCATACTTACATTCATACACACACTCATACACATACTCATATGCACACTCATACACACACACTCATATGCACACTCATACACACCCATACGCATACACTCACAGTCATACACACTCATACACACAAATTCATACACACACTCATATACACACACACATTCATACACACTCATACACGCACACTCATACATACACACACTCATACACACACTCACACACACATTCATACACACACACTCAAACACACACACTCATACCTCACACACACTCATACCTCACACACACTCTCATACACACTCTCATACACACTCATACATACAGTCATACGCAAACACTCATACACACGCTCAAACACATACACACATTCATACACACTCATACACGCACAGTCATACACACACTCTCAAATGCACACAATCATACGCACACACTCAAACATATACACATACACTCATATACACACACACATACACATTCATACACTCATACACACACATTCATGCACACTCATACAGACACACTCATACACACACTCTCATACACACTCATAAACGTATACTCATACTCACACACTCATACACACACTCTCATACACACACTCATGAACTCACACGCACTCTCATACATACATTCATACACACTCTCATACACACTTATACAGTCATACACACACACTCATACACACTTTCATACACACTCATACACGCAGTCATACACACACTCTCTTACACACACTCTCATACACACACTCATACACAGACACTCATGCACACACTCATACACACACACACTCATATGCACACTTATATACACACACTCATATGCACACTCTCTCATACAAACACATTCATACACACATTCATACACACACTCATACACACACACTCACACACATTCATATACACTCTCAAACACTCATACACACAGTCATACGCACACACTTATACATACGCACTCATATACACACTCATACACAAACTCATACACACTCTCATACACACACATTCATACACACATTCATACACATATACTCATACACACATTCACTCATTCACATGCATACGAAAACATGCACTCACACACTTTCATACACACTTTCATACACACTCATACACACAGTCATACACACACACTCATATGTACACTCATGCACATATTCATATGCACACTCATTCACACCCATACGCATACACTCACACTCATACACACTCATACACACAAATTCATGCACACACTTACACACACATTCGCATACACACTCATACACACACATTCATGCACACTCATACACACTCTCATACACACACTCATACACAGACACTCATGCACACACACTCATAAACACACACACTCATACAGTTGTGGCCAAAAGTATTGACACCCCTACAATTCTGTCAGGTAATACTCAGTTTCTTCCTGAAAATGATTGCAATGACAAATTCTTTGGTATTATTATCTTCATTTAATTTGTCTTAAATAAAAAAACACAAAAGAGAATGAAGCAAAAAGCAAAACATTGATCATTTCACACAAAACTCCAAAAGTGGGCCAGACAAAAGTATTGGCACCCTCAGCCTAATACTTGGTTGCACAACCTTTAGCCAAAATAACTGCGACCAACCACTTCTGGTAACCATCAATGAGTTTCTTACAATGCTCTGCTGGAATTTCAGGCCATTCTTCTTTGGCAAACTGCTCCAGGTCCCTGATATTTGAAGGGTGCCTTCTCCAAACTGCCATTTTTAGATCTCTCCACAGGTGTTCTATGGGATTCAGGTCTGGACTAGTGTTGAGCATTCCGATACCGCAAGTATCGGGTATCGGCCGATACTTGTGGGTATCGGAATTCCGATACCGAGATCCGATACTTTTGTGGTATCGGGTATCGGTATCGAAACAACATTAATGTGTAAAAGAAAGAATTAAAATAAAAAATATTGCTATACTCACCTCTCCGACGCAGCCTGGACCTCACCGAGGGAACCGGCAGCGTTGTTTGCTTAAAATGCGCGCTTTTCCTTCCTCCCGTGACGTCACGGCTTGTGATTGGTCGCATGCCGCCCATGTGGCCACGACGCGACCAATCACAGCAAGCCGTGATGTAATTTTCAGGTCCTGAATGCCGAATTCTAGGCATTCAAGATTTTAAAATTACGTTCCGGCTTGTGATTGGTCGCGTCGCGGTCACATGGGCGACGCGACCAATCACAAGCCGTGACGTCACGGGAGGCAGGAAACGCGCGCATTTTAAAATTACGTCCCGGCTTGTGATTGGTTGCGTGCCGCCCATGTGACCGCGACGCGACCAATCACAGCAAGCCGTGACGTAATTTCAGGTCCTGAATGCAGAATTCTAGGCATTCAAGATTTTAAAATGACGTTCCGGCTTGTGATTGGTCGCGTCGCGGTCACATGGGCGACGCGACCAATCACAAGCCGTGACGTCATGGGAGGCAGGAAACGCGCGCATTTTAAAATTATGTCCCGGCTTGTGATTGGTTGCGTGCCGCCCATGTGACCGCGACGCGACCAATCACAGCAAGCCGTGACGTAATTTCAGGTCCTGAATGCAGAATTCTGCATTCAGGACCTGAAATTACGTCACGGCTTGCTGTGATTGGTCGCGTCGCGGTCACATGGGCGGCACGCAACCAATCACAAGCCGGGACATAATTTTAAAATGCGCGCGTTTCCTGCCTCCCATGACGTCACGGCTTGTGATTGGTCGCGTCGCCCATGTGACCGCGACGCGACCAATCACAAGCCGGAACGTCATTTTAAAATCTTGAATGCCTAGAATTTGGCATTCAGGACTTGAAAATTACGTCACGGCTTGCTGTGATTGGTCGCGTCGCGGTCACATGGGCGGCACGCGACCAATCACAAGCCCTGACGTCACGGGAGGAAGGAAAAGCGCGTATTTTAAGCGAACAACGCTGCCGGTTCCCTCGGTGAGGTCCAGGCTGCGTCGGAGAGGTGAGTATAGCAATATTTTTTATTTTAATTCTTTCTTTTACACATTAATATGGTTCCCAGGGCCTGAAGGAGAGTTTCCTCTCCTTCAGACCCTGGGAACCATGAGGGATACCGTCTGATACTTGAGTCCCATTGACTTGTATTGGTATCGGGTATCGGTATCGGATTAGATCCGATACTTTGCCGGTATCGGCCGATACTTTCCGATACCGATACTTTTAAGTATCGGACGGTATCACTCAACACTAGTCTGGACTCATTGCTGGCCACCTTAGAAGTCTCCAGTGCTTTCTCTTAAACCATTTTCTAGTGCTTTTTGAAGTGTGTTTTGGGTCATTGTCCTGCTGGAAGACCCATGACCTCTGAGGGAGACCGAGCTTTCTCACACTGGGCCCTACATTATGCTGCAAAATTTGTTGGTAGTCTTCAGACTTCATAATGCCATGCACACGGTCAAGCAGTCCAGAGGCAGCAAAGCAACCCCAAAACATCAGGGAACCTCCGCCTTGTTTGATTGTAGGGACCATGTTCTTTTCTTTGAATGCCTCTTTTTTTCTCCTGTAAACTCTATGTTGATGCCTTTGCCCAAAAAGCTCTACTTTTGTCTCATCTGACCAGAGAACATTCTTCCAAAATGTTTTAGGTTTTTTCAGGTAAGTTTTGGCAAACTCCAGCCTGGCTTTTTTATGTCTCGGGGTAAGAAGTGGGGTCTTCCTGGGTCTCCTACCATACAGTCCCTTTTCATTCAGAAGCTGACGGATTGTACGGGTCAACACTGTTGTACCCTCGGACTGCAGGGCAGCTTGAACTTGTTTGGATGTTAGTCGAGGTTCTTTATCCAACATCCGCACAATCTTGCGTTGAAATCTCTTGTCAATTTTTCTTTTCCGTCCACATCTAGGGAGGTTAGCCACAGTGCCATGGGCTTTAAACTTCTTGATGACACTGCGCACGGTAGACACAGGAACATTCAGGTGTTTGGAGATAGACTTGTAGCCTTGAGATTGCTCATGCTTCCTCACAATTTGGTTTCTCAAGTCCTGAGACAGTTCTTTGGTCTTCTTTCTTTTCTCCATGCTCAATGTCGTACACACAAGGAAACAGGACAGAGGTTGAGTCAACTTTAATCCATGTCAACTGACTACAAGCGTGATTTAGTTATTGCCAACACCTGTTAGGTGCCACAGGTAAGTTACAGGTGCTGTTAATTACGCAAATTAGAGAAGCATCACATGATTTTTCGAACAGTGCCAATACCTTTGTCCATCCCCTTTTTTATGTTTGGTGTGGAATTATATCCAATTTGGCCTTAGGACAATTCTTTTTGTGTTTTTTCATTTAAGACAAATTAAATGAAGATAATAATAACAAACAATTTGTGTTTGCAATCATTTTCAGGAAGAAACTGAGTATTATCTGACAGAATTGCAGGGGTGTCAATACTTTTGGCCACAACTGTACATACACACTCATACACACGCACTCATACACACAATCATACACACACACTGAAGCAAAGAGAAAAAGAAGCCACTGAACAATTAATCGCACACCACCCATAATAAGTATCAAAAGGAACAACTTTATTGGTAACACAATGATTAAAAACAATTAAAAACGATACAGAAAAATGCAGACCATCAGGTCTGTTCAAGAATAACTGCTGCATAAATAACAAGAACTCATGCTGGATGATACGCATGAATGTACGCCATGAAATAACACACTGCGAGAACAAATCGGGAACCAAATGCTGGTAAGTGGAGCACCCTCATATATAGAGCACACACCTCATATACCCCCAGATAAGGGGGGGAGGGGAAGTAAAGACACAACCCACTCCTATAAGTAACCCTACTAGACCAAAGTATATCCAAGGTCTAGCACAATGACCACTTAGGCATATAATAATGCAGTATACCCCCTGCTATCCATAAGCGAAGGCAAGAGGCCAGGAAAAATCCTGTGCAAAACACCAGCCCAAAAGAACACAGTGTAAAGTACGGTTACCATGAAGTACCTACAATAAGGATGGTAACCAAGCAGCTGAATGTGGAACAGGACCGACAGGCAGGAGGTCCCAACGCATATCGCGGTTACAAGGACCGCTTCGTCAGGGGAATCATACACACACACTTTCATACACACACTCATACACACATACACACACTCTCATACACACACTCATGCACTCACACACACTCATACATACTCATGCACACTCATACACACACACACACTCATATGCACACTCATACGCATACACACACTCATACGCACAAATTCATACACACACTCATACACACATTCATACACACTCATACACTCATACATACACTCACACACACACACAATCACACACACACTCATACCTCACACACACACTCATACCTCACACACACTCATACACACTCTCAAACACACTCATACACACAGTCAAGCGCACACACTCTCAAACACATACACACACACTCATGCACATTCATACAGACACACTCATACATGTATACTCATACACACACACTCTCATACACACACTCATGCGCTCACACACTCTCATACATACATTCATACACACACTCATATGCACACTCATACACACCCATACACTCACACTCATACACACTCACACACAAATTCATACACACACATTCATACACACTCAAACACGCACACTCATACACTCATACATACACAAACTCATACACACACTCACACACACATTCATACACACACTCAAACACACACACTCATACCTCTCACACACTCATACCTCATACACACTCTCTTACACACAGTCATACGCAAACACTCATACACACACTCTCAAATGCACACAATCATACGCACTGTGGTGCAGTAAAAGGTGTAGTGCTGGACGGAAGATATATTTCTCCCAGCAGGATAAGTTTTGGCCTGTTATTTTCCTAAGGTTGAGGACCTGCAGTGATGTCACGATCACATGATCAGCCCATGTGATGGTACTTCACCTGTGGGTGTGGCTATAGACTATGTAATGGAGTTTCTTTTGTTTGGCACATGTTATTCTGGGTTTGGAGCTGGGCTGGAATGAGCCTGAACTGTTTTTCTCTGCCACATATGCCGTAAAGGACGGTGACATGACTGTTAGCAACCCTGGGAATGGCACCTGGCGGAAGCCGCTGACCTGGCAGCCGCTTAGTTAAGCCCGTCCCGTGTAAGGGTGCGTCTGAGACCAGTGGTTCTCCAAGCTGGAGTATGTTTGGTTTTTTTCTCTTGCTTTCTGTCATGGACTGTTTAAAGTGCCAATAAACCACTGAAGTTTGGACTGTAAGCCTGTGTGTTGCCTCATTACTGCCAATCCCTACAGCACACACTCAAACATATACACACACACTCATACACACACACTCATACACACACACTCATACACACACACTCATACACACACACTCATACACACACACTCATACACATTCATACACTCATACACACACATTCATGCACACTCATACAGACACACTCATACACACACTCTCATACATACATTCATACACACATACACACTCATACATGTATACTCATACTCACACACTCATACACACACACACTCTCATACACACACTCATGAACTCACACACACTCTCATACATACATTCATACACACTCTCATACACACTCTCATACACAGACACTCATGCACACACTCATACACACACACACTCATATGCACACATACACACACACTCATACAAACACATTCATACACACATTCATACACACACTCACACACACTCATACACTCAAACACTCATACACTATCATACACACAGTCATATGCACACACTTATACATACGCACTCATACACACACTCTCATACACACACTCTCATACACACACTCATACACTCTCTCATACACTCTCTCATACACACACACTCATATGTACACTCATGAACATATTCATATGCACACTCATTCACACCCATACGCATACACTCACACTAATACACACTCATACACGCAAATTCATGCACACACATACACACACATTTGCATACACACTCATTCACACACATTCATACACACTCATACATGCACACTCATACACACTCTCATACACATACACAGACACTCATGCACACACACTCAAACACACACACTCATACATACACACTCATACACACACAGTCATACACACAATCATACACACACTTTCTTACACAAACTCATACACAAACTCATACACACACAAATTCACACATTCATACACACACACATACACACTCATACACACAGTCATATGCACACACTCATACACACACACTCAAACACATACACACACTCATGCAAACACACTCATACACATTCATACACATGCTCATACACACTCATACACACACTCATACACACACATTCATACACACACACATACGCATATACTCATACACACACTCATACACACACACACTCATGCACTCACACACTCTCATACACACTCACACACACTCATTCACACACACACACTCAAACACATACACACACTCATACACATACTCATACGCACACTCATACACCCACACTCATACACACACTCATACACAAATTCATGCACACACTCCTACATTAACACTCATACCTCACACACACTCTCATACACACAGTCATACGCATACACTCATACACACACAGTCAAACAAATGCACACACTCATACGCACACACTCATACACACAGTCATGCACACACTCATAAACACAGGCTCAAACACTCACACACATACACACACACTCATACAAATTCATACATTCATACACACACATTCATACACACTCATACACACTCTCATACATTCATACACACACTCATACACACTCATACACGTATACACATACACTTATACACACACTCTCATACACACACTCATGCACTTTCACACACTCTCATACATACATTCATACACACTCATACACACTCACACACACAGTCATACACACACTCATACACACACTCAAATACATACACACACTCATACACACACACTCATACACACTCATACACATACTCATGCGCACACTCATACTCACACACTCAAACTGAGTAGCTGTGTGTGGAAGTGTGGAAGTGTGGCTTCCAGTAAGCAGGATACCCCAGCGCCACACCAAGAGGAGCCCCTTTTGGGACCTAATTTCAAATTTTCAAACAGCATCAGCTACTCAGTTTGAGAAAGACCCGGAACTGGGTCGAAACGTCACTTTGTTTTCTTATCCTGCTGTATGTGTACATATATTTGAATGTCAAACACATGTGAATAAATACACCACTTTGCAAGCTATAACCCAAGAGAGTGCGGCTGTTTTCTCGCTTATTTGACTGGTATTGGGTTCTTCCCAAGTACAGCCTGCACCACCTGATTTGCTGAGTGTGCTCCATTCCCTTGAATTCACATTCATACATACACACTCATACACATATACTCATACACACTCATACACACACACACTCACTCATACCCACGCATAAACACACTCATGCACTCACACACTCTCATACACACACTCATACACACATATTCATGCGCACACTCATACACACTCATACACATACACTCACACTCATACACACTCATACGCACAAATTCATGCACACACTCATACACACACTCATACACACATTCATACACACTCATACACACACTCATACACTCATACACACATTCTCATACACACATTCATACACACATACACACACTCATGCACAGTCATACACACTTTCATACACAAACTCATACACACACACTCATACACACACACACACACACTCATACATACTCATACACACCCTCATGCACACACACTCATACACACACTCATACACACATATACACACTCATACACACATACACACACTCATACACACACTCACACACACTCATACACACATTCATACACACATTCATACACACTCATACACATATTCATACGTACACACTCATACACATACACACACTCATACACATAGTCATATGCACACACTCATACACACACACTCAAACACATACACACACACTTATACACATTCATACACACACACTCATACACACATTCTCATACAATTCATACACACGCTCATACACACATGCTCATATACACACGCTCATACACACACGCTCATATACACACGCTCATATACACACGCTCATACACACACGCTCATACACACACACTCATACACACCCTCTCATACACATTCATACACACATTCACTCATACACACTCATACACATATAATTATACACACACACTCACACACACTCATGCACATGCATACACACACTCCTGCACTCACACCCTCTCATACACACTCATACACACTCATAGGCACAAATTCATACACACACTCATACACACACTCCCATACACACTCATACACACACTCATGCACACACTCTCAAACACACACTCTCATACACTCATACACACACACACTCATACATTTATACACACACTCACACACTCAGACACACTATCATAGACACACACACTCATAGACAAACACATACACACACATTCATACACACACTCATACACACACTCTCATGCACATACGTTCATACACATTCTCATACACACACACAGTCATACACATACACTTAAACACATACACACACTCAACACACACACTATTACACACACTCATATGCACACACACTCATACACACTCATACGCATACATTCACACTCATACACACAAATTTATTCACACACTCGCATACACACTCATGCACACACTTATACACACTCATATGCACACTCATACACACACTCATACACTAACATTCATGGACACTAATACACACACACACTCATATACATACACTCATACACATACACACACACACTCATACGAGTGCAGCGCCCCAGAGTCCTGGTCATTGCAGTACTGACGCTCCGCCACTAAGTGGAGTGATGGTACGTCTGATGACACTAAAGGAGTTCACCTGACCAGGTATCACAGTCACACATTACACTTCACACTCTGGCCTCCAGGGGGAGCAAAGGGTTCTATGTATTAGGCCACTCCTCACAATCTGGTAAAACTGGGGGTTGGATAGGAAGTTAGAGAGAAGCTGACTGGGTTTGATCCAGGCAACATCCTGTGGCAGAGGGTGTTGCAGGGGAAGATTCAGGGGGGTCCCTGTCAGGGGTGGGATCCTGACAGAGGCCTAGCGAAAAGGACAGATTGTTACGGAACCGCGCCTGCACCTGATTGCGGTGGTATCTTAAGAAAGGATAAGAAGCGAGGTTTATTGTGGAGAAGTGAGAAACGAGATCACAGCACAAAGGAGAATAGAACCAGTAGGAGTCGTGCCTAAAGATCGTGGCAACATCCTACTGAGGCACGTAGCCGGTGTCCGGAACGCCGAGGAAGTATTGGGCTCCAAGCATTACTTCAAACAGCGGCAGGGCAGTTGACTTTAGGTTGGCTGTCTCACCTAAATCACCTAAGCAGACATAGGAGGAAATTGTGGGAGAGGGGCGACTCTAGGGTCCCGGAAGAACTCCAGGCCTACCTGTCATATGGGTGCGTCCTAGCCATATCATCTGGGGGACGGAGAAGAGCATCAGAACAGAAACGAGAGTTGTGAGAAAGAACATCAGAAACAGACACAACAGTTGTGAGGACTATCCCGTGGTGCTCAGCAGGGAGGTACTACAACACACAGGCGCTAGAAGGTAGGCACTGATTTCCACCTGCAAAGGGAACTCTGGATGTGCCTTCGGACTGGCCGGTCTCAGCCCGCCCTGTTAGCAGTGCTCTGGATTGCGGACCCTGAAGCCTTCAGTAAAGAGACTGCAACCCTGTGTCCTCGTTATTCGCGACTTGCACCACGCACCACCATCACACCTTTCATTGGACGCCCCTTAGCAGTGTAACAGACCGGGTCTAGCCACCGTGACAACCCTAGGACAGAGACAGAGAGGCCCGGTACCGAGTACGCCGCGGCCCTGCATCTGTGGGCGCTCCACACACACTCTCATACACTCATACATACACATTCATACACATACACACATACACACTCATGCGCATACACACACACACTCACACACACTCAGACACACACAATCATAGACACACACTCCTAGACACACAAATACACACACTCATGCACACACTCTCATACACTCATACACACACTCATGCATACACACTCATACACTTATACACACATACACACAGACACATATACTCATACACATACACACACACTCATACACACACATTCATACACACTCATACACACACTCTCATACACACACATTCATGCACACATTCACTCATACACACTGATACACATATACTCATACACACACTCATACACACACACTCATTCACACATATACACACACTCATGCACTCACATACTCTCATACACACAGTTATACACACACACACTCAAATACACTGATATGCACAAATTCATACACACTTATACACACACTCCCATACACACTCATACACACACTCTCTCAAACACACACTCTCATACACTCATACACACAAAGTCATACACATACACTCATACACACACACACTCATGCACACACTCATACATTTATACACACACACTCACACACACTCAGACACACACAATCATAGACACACACTCATACACACACATACACATACACACACACTCATACACACACTCTCATACACACATTCATACACACACTCATACATACACATATACTCATACACACACACACACTCATACACACCCATTCATACACACGCATACACACACTCATGCACTCATACACTCATAGACACTCATACACACAGTCATACACACACACATACACACACTCATACGCACACACACTCATACATTCACATTCATACACACTCATACACACAAATGCATACACATACTCACATACACAATCATACACACACTCATTTGCACACTCATACACACACTCATACACTATCACTCATACACACTAATACACACACACTTATACACATACTCATACACACACACATTCTCAAACACACACTCTCATACACTCATACGCACAAATTCATACACATACACTCATACACACACTCATGCACACACACTCATACACTTATACACACACTCATACACACACACTCCCAGTGATGCGCACACCCGTGGGACTGCGTGGCACCTATAAGGTATTGATCTCCCTAGAATTATCTTCCGCTGCTGGCACTTTGCACTTTTTATGTATTGCACTTTGCTACTCTATTTGTGGATTGTTTTATCCTTTGCTGTTGGCACTTTGCCCTTTTTTTTATATTGCACATTGCTACCCGGTGCAGTGGTGTTTTTTACGATCGGATCTAATTGGCCACACTTCGTTTATTAATTAATTTTTTACACTTTGCACAATGTTACCCTATGCATCGGTTCTTTATTGCTTGTTCATGTTTATAATTTGATGTGGCTAGTGAGATATATGATCCCTTTGCCATTGGAGATCTGCATGTTTGTGTGTATATATATACATATATATATATATATATATATATAATATATATATATATATATATCTCTTGGTGCCCCCCACTTCTTTTTAGATTTCAGCACATGATTGATTTTAAGCATATTTAACTTTTATTTATAATTATTTTTTTTTCCTTGTCCTATATGTGCTCACTGTATGTTACATTTTAATTGTTGCAAATAAATTATATTTAATTTTATATCCTTGCTAGTGATTTCTTGGGTTTGGTTCCATAGTCTTGGTGATTGGCTTACAAGATTAAATAACAGCGGTGGCTATGGGAGGTATGAGATCCAGCATACAGGCTACAATGATTAGTCGTTTACCCACCACCAATTACCAGAATGTGTTCATGCCCTTCAGAAGATTGTTGTAACAGACGCACCTGTGAGACTCGGCCTAAAAAATGCCCGTCAAAAATATGGTGCCAAAGATGCATGTGTCTGTAAAAGGGTAAAGTGCAATATGTTTGTGAGATACTGAATTACAGAAAGCAGATCAGTGTTGGAGGAAAATCAAACAAACTGATGAATGCTTGTGAAAAACTAAATTTAAAGAGGAGTTCACTGACCGTAACTATAAACACCACCATGGCCCAAGCTTCTTCATCTTCACCCATACATATTACCAATAAGATCCAAATGCCACAGTCGAAAATTATTTTTTCTAGTGTAACGAACACTGATAAAGGAATGTCACTAAACGTAGATAACCATGACCCTTGCAAACACTAGATTTCCTCTTTGCAAAATATGGATGACTAGATGGCAGCCCGATTCTAAAGAATCGGGAGTCTAGAATCCATATATACTTTATTTATTCAAATGTAAGAATAATACAATTAATAAATAATAGTAAGAAAGAACAAAAAATGGCTGCACTCACCAGCTCTTGACAATTCTTGACAGTACGGCACATTTCTGATTGGTCGCTCGCGGCAGGCGGCAACCAATCAGAAAAGTGCCGCGCACCACGAAGGCATATATCTTTGTCCACCCTGAGCGGGTGTAGGACGCTGGTGACGTCACTTATCTCCGGACATTATCTCCGGACAAAGCCACGGAAGTTGGCACAAATTGCCGGAAGTAGTATTCTAGGCAATTATATATTAGATTTTAATGTTATCAGTGTTTACCTTTGAACGTTTATATTGTATTGTCCTGTCACCAGCCATGTGTACGATTATCGGCCGAAAGCCTCTCTGGAACCAATAATCACCACATGTAAAGGTATCTTTATAAGTTAAAGATTCAGAATACTATGACTTTTATCATATCCTGAACAGTCAAGTTTTTTATGAACCGTTAAGGTTTTCTGGTTGAAGTAAAAAAAACTCTGAGTGTTTACAGTTTGAAACCATAAAATGTTGAAAAATTATGTCATTCTTGAGTATATCACTCAATGGTGCTCATAAACGTGTCAAATTTGATCTATAATATACTTTAATATACGTTACTTTAATCTTTAATATACTTAAGAACAGGGCCGCAGACATCACACAGGGGGTCTGAAACACCGCACAGTGGTCCAAAATATCGCTGTGCTCTGCCTGGGGCCCCATATGCTGCCTGGGGCCCCTGTGCTCTGCCTGGGGCCCCATATGCTGCCTGGGGCCCCTGTGCTCTGCCTGGGGCCCCTGTGCTCTGCCTGGGGCCCCATGTTCTGCCTGGGGCCCCTGTGCTCTGCCTGGGGCCACTGTGCTCTGCCTGGGGCCCCATATGCTGCCTGGGGCTCCTGTGCTCTGCCTGGGGCCCCATATGCTGCCTGGGGCCCCTGTGCTCTGCCTGGGGCCCCATAGGCTGCCTGGGGCCCCTGTGCTCTACCTGGGACCACTGTGCTCTGCCTGGGGCCCCATATGCTGCCTGGGGCCCCTGTGCTCTGCCTGGGGCCCCTGTGCTCTGCCTGGGGCCCCTGTGCTCTGCCTGGGGCCCCATGTTCTGCCTGGTGCCACTGTGCTCTGCCTGGGGCCCCATAGTCTGCCTGGGGCCCCTGTGCTTTGCCTGGGACCACTGTGCTCTGCCTGGGGCCCCATATGCTGCCTGGGGCCCCTGTGCTCTGCCTGGGGCCACTGTGCTCTGCCTGGGGCCCCATATGCTGCCTGGGGCCCCTGTGCTCTGCCTGGGGCCCCATATGCTGCCTGGGGCCCCTGTGCTCTGCCTGGGGCCCCTGTGCTCTGCCTGGGGCCCCATGTTCTGCCTGGGGCCCCTGTGCTCTGCCTGGGGCCACTGTGCTCTGCCTGGGGCCCCATGTTCTGCCTGGGGCCACTGTGCTCTGCCTGGGGCCCCATAAGCTGCCTGGGGCCCCTGTGCTCTGCCTGGGACCACTGTGCTCTGCCTGGGGCCCCATATGCTGCCTGTGGCCACTGTGCTCTGCCTGGGGCCCCATATGCTGCCTGGGGCCCCTGTGCTCTGCCTGGGGCCCCATAGGCTGCCTGGGGCCCCTGTGCTCTGCCTGGGGCCCCTGTGCTCTGCCTGGGGCCCCATGTTCTGCCTGGGGCCCCTGTGCTCTGCCTGGGGCCACTGTGCTCTGCCTGGGGCCCCATATGCTGCCTGGGGCCCCTGTGCTCTGCCTGGGGCCCCATATGCTGCCTGGGGCCCTTGTGCTCTGCCTGGGGCCCCTGTCTGTCTTTATGAAAAGCGACAATGAGCTCCGGGATCTGCTACAGAAAGTATGACGCCCTGCGTACCCATTTTAGAAAATCAGTTAGAGCATTATCCGCCCTTGCCGTGCTGTTATGACCCCAATGGCGAGGGTCTCAGAGATATCAGCAAGTCTGCGAAGTACAAAAATCCAGCTCATAGGGCAGTGGTAACTGGGTTGACCATATATCTACTCCTAACGCCAACACTAGAAGTAGCCGGGGAACATGCCTACGTTGGTCGCTAGATGTCTCGCGCCAGCCGGAGAGCTAACTACCCCTAGAAGAGGAAAACAAAGACCTCTCTTGCCTCCAGAGAAAAGACCCCAAAAGTTGGATACAAGCCCCCCACAAATAATAACGGTGAGGTAAGAGGAAATGACAAACACAGAGATGAACTAGGTTTAGCAAAGAGAGGCCCACTCACTAATAGCAGAATGTAGTAAGATAACTTATATGGTCAACAAAAACCCTATCAAAAATCCACGCTGGAGATTCAAGAACCCCCGAACCGTCTAACGGCCCGGGGGGAGAACACCAGGCACCCTAGAGCTTCCAGCAAGGTCAGGATACAGATTATATACAAGCTGGACAAAAAATGCAAACAAAAACGAATAGAAAAAAGCAAGAAAGCAGACTTAGCTTAATCAAGCAGGAACCAGGATCAGTAGACAAGAGCACTACAGATTAGCTCTGATATCAACGTTGCCAGGCATTGAACTGAAGGTCCAGGGAGCTTATATAGCAACACCCCTGACCTAACGACCCAGGTGAGCATACAAGGGATGATAGACATACCCAGAGTAAAATCACTAGTAGCCACTAGAGGGAGCCAAAAGGTAAATTCACAACAGTACCCCCCCCTTAGTGAGGGGTCACCGAACCCTCACCAAGACCACCAGGGCGATCAGGATGAGCGGTGTGAAAGGCACGAACCAAATCGGCCGCATGCACATCAGAGGCGACCACCCAGGAATTATCCTCCTGACCATAGCCCTTCCACTTGACCAGGTACTGAAGCCTCCGCCTGGAGAGACAAGAATCTAAGATCTTCTCCACCACGTACTCCAACTCGCCCTCAACCAACACCGGAGCAGGAGGCTCAGCAGAAGGAACCACAGGCACAACGTACCGCCGCAACAAGGACCTATGAAATACGTTGTGGATGGCAAACGACACCGGAAGATCCAGGCGAAAGGATACAGGATTAATGATTTCCAATATCTTGTAAGGACCAATGAAGCGAGGCTTAAATTTGGGAGAGGAGACCTTCATAGGAACAAATCGAGAAGACAGCCATACCAAATCCGCCAACGCGAAGTCGGGGACCCACACCGCGGCGGCGGTTGGCAAAACACTGAGACTTCTCCTGTGACAACTTCAAGTTGTCCACCACATGACTCCAAATCCGCTGCAACCTATCCACCACGGAATCCACCCCAGGACAGTCAGAAGGCTCCACATGTCCCGAGGAAAAACAAGGATGGAAACCAGAGTTGCAGAAAAATGGCGAAACCAAGGTGGCGGAACTAGCCCGATTATTAAGGGCAAATTCAGCCAACGGCAAGAAGGTCACCCAATCATCCTGATCAGAAGAGACAAAACACCTCAAATAAGCCTCCAGAGTCTGATTAGTTCGCTCCGTTTGTCCGTTAGTCTGGGGATGGAAAGCGGATGAAAACGACAACTCAATGCCCATCCTACCACAAAAGGATCGCCAGAACCTGGAAACAAACTGGGATCCTCTGTCTGACACAATATTCTCAGGAATACCGTGCAAACGAACCACGTTCTGGAAGAACACAGGAACCAGATCAGAAGAGGAGGGCAGCTTAGGCAAAGGAACCAAATGGACCATCTTGGAGAAACGATCACATATCACCCAGATGACAGACATGCCCTGAGACACCGGAAGATCAGAAATGAAATCCATAGAGATGTGTGTCCAAGGTCTCTTCGGGACAGGCAAGGGCAAGAGCAACCCGCTGGCACGAGAGCAGCAAGGCTTAGCTCGAGCACAAGTACCACAGGACTGCACAAATGACCGCACATCCCTTGACAAGGAAGGCCACCAAAAGGACCTGGCCACCAGATCTCTGGTGCCAAAAATTCCCGGGTGCCCTGCCAACACCGAGGAATGAACCTCGGAAATGACTCTGCTGGTCCATCTAGCAGGCACAAACAATCTGTCAGGTGGACAAGAGTCAGGCCTACCAGCCTGAAATCTCTGTAACACACGTCGCAGATCTGGAGAAATAGCAGACACGATAACTCCTTCCTTAAGAATACCCACAGGTTCAGCGACTCCAGGAGCATCAGGCACAAAGCTCCTAGACAGAGCATCGGCCTTCACATTCTTAGAACCTGGTAAATACGAGACCACAAAGTCAAAACGGGAGAAAAACAATGACCAGCGGGCCTGTCTAGGATTCAGTCGTTTAGCAGACTCGAGATACATCAGATTTTTGTGATCAGTCAAGACCACCACACGATGCTTAGCACCCTCGAGCCAATGACGCCACTCCTCAAATGCCCACTTCATGGCCAACAACTCCCGATTGCCCACATCATAATTTCGCTCTGCCGGCGAAAACTTCCTAGAGAAAAAGGCACAAGGTCTCATAGTAGAGCAACCAGGGCCTCTCTGCGACAAAACGGCCCCTGCCCCAATCTCCGAAGCATCCACCTCAACCTGAAAGGGAAGTGAGACGTCAGGCTGGCACAAAACAGGCGCCGAAGTAAACCGGCGTTTCAACTCCTGGAAAGCCTCCACGGCAGCAGGAGCCCAGTTAGCTACATCAGAGCCTTTCTTGGTCATATCCGTCAGTTAAACCAACCACGCTAGAGAAATTTGCGATAAAACAACGGTAGAAGTTAGCAAAACCCAAGAACTTCTGAAGACTCTTAACTGACGAGGGTTGAGTCCAATCATGAATAGCTCGGACCTTGACTGGATCCATCTCCACAGCAGAAGGGGAAAAAATGAACCCCAAAAAGGGAACCTTCTGTACACCAAAGAGACACTTTGAGCCTTTTACAAACAAAGAATTTTCACGCAGAATCTCAAAAACCATCCTGACCTGCTCCACATGCGAGTCCCAATCATCAGAAAAAAACAGAATATCATCCAGATAAACAATCAAAAATTTATCCAGATACTTCCGGAAAATGTCATGCATGAAGGACTGAAAAACTGAAGGTGCATTAGAGAGCCCAAATGGCATCACCAAGTACTCAAAATGACCTTCGGGCGTATTGAATGCGGTTTTCCATTCATCGCCCTGCCTAATGCGCACAAGGTTGTACGCACCACGAAGGTCTATCTTGGTGAACCACTTGGCACCTTTAATCCGGGCAAACAAATCTGACAACAGCGGCAAAGGATACTGAAATTTGACAGTGATCTTATTTAAAAGCCGATAGTCAATACAAGGCCTCAAAGATCCGTCCATTTTGGCCACAAAAAAGAATCCCGCACCAAGAGGGGAAGAAGAAGGACGGATATGCCCCTTCTCAAGAGACTCCTTGATATATGAACGCATCGCGGTATGTTCAGGTACCGACAGATTAAACAGTCTCCCCTTAGGAAACTTACTGCCAGGAATCAAATCTATTGCACAGTCACATTCCCTATGAGGAGGCAGTGCACTGGACTTAGACTCGCTGAAGACATCCTGATAATCAGACAAATACGCCGGAACTTCCGAAGGCGTAGAAGAAGCAATAGACAAGGGCAGGGAATCTCCATGAATTCCATGGCAGCCCCAACTTGACACTGACATAGCCTTCCAGTCCAAGACTGGATTATGGGTCTGTAGCCATGGCAAACCCAAAACAACCAAATCATGCATTTTATGCAGAACAAGAAAACGTATTACCTCCCGATGTTCGGGAGTCATGCACATGGTAACCTGTGTCCAAAACTGCGGTTTATTTTTTGCCAATGGCATAGAATCAATACCCCTAAGAGGGATAGGATTTTCCAATGGCTCAAGAACAAATCCGCAGCGCTTGGCAAATGACAGATCCATAAGGCTCAGGGCCGCACCTGAGTCCACAAACGCCATGACAGGATACGATGACAGTGAGCAAATCAAAGTTACAGATAGAATAAATTTAGGTTGCAAATTACCAATGGCGACCGGACTAACAACCTTAGTAAGACGTTTAGAGCATGCTGAGATAACATGTGTAGAATCACCACAGTAGTAACACAAGCCATTCTGGCGTCTATGAATTTTCCTCTCATTTCTAGTCAGGATTCTATCACATTGCATTAAATCAGGTGCCTGTTCAGACAACACCATGAGGGAATTTGCGGTTTTGCGCTCCCGCAACCGCCGGTCGATTTGAATAGCCAGGGCCATAGAATCATTCAGACCTGTGGGAATGGGAAAACCCACCATCACATTCTTAATGGCTTCAGAAAGGCCATTTCTAAAATTTGCAGCCAATGCACACTCGTTCCACTGGGTCAGCACGGACCATTTCCGAAATTTTTGGCAATACACTTCAGCCTCGTCCTGGCCCTGAGACATCGCCAGCAAGGCTTTTTCTGCCTGAATCTCAAGATTGGGTTCCTCATAAAGCAAACCGAGCGCCAGAAAAAACGCATCAATGTCAGCCAATGCCGGATCTCCTGGCGCCAGCGAGAAAGCCCAATCCTGAGGGTCGCCCCGTAAAAAAGAAATAACAATTTTTACTTGCTGAGCGGAGTCTCCAGATGAACAGGGTCTCAGGGACAAAAACAATTTACAATTATTCCTGAAATTTCTAAATTTAAATCGGTCTCCGGAAAACGGTTCAGGAATCGGTATCTTAGGTTCTGACATAGGTTTTCTGATAACATAATCTTGTATACCCTGCACACGAGCAGCAAGCTGGTCCACACTTGTAATCAAGGTCTGGACATTCATGTCTGCAGCAAACACAAGCCACTCAGAGGTAAAGGGGAAAAGAAAAAAAAAATGAGAGAGAGAAAAAAAAAACTCAGAACTTTCTTTCTTATAATCCCGCTTCTGCAATGCATTTAACATTTAATACTGGCCTGGCAAACTGTTATGACCCCAATGGCGAGGGTCTCAGAGATATCAGCAAGTCTGCGAAGTACAAAAATCCAGCTCATAGGGCAGTGGTAACTGGGTTGACCATATATCTACTCCTAACGCCAACACTAGAAGTAGCCGGGGAACATGCCTACGTTGGTCGCTAGATGTCTCGCGCCAGCCGGAGAGCTAACTACCCCTAGAAGAGGAAAACAAAGACCTCTCTTGCCTCCAGAGAAAAGACCCCAAAAGTTGGATACAAGCCCCCCACAAATAATAACGGTGAGGTAAGAGGAAATGACAAACACAGAGATGAACTAGGTTTAGCAAAGAGAGGCCCACTCACTAATAGCAGAATGTAGTAAGATAACTTATATGGTCAACAAAAACCCTATCAAAAATCCACGCTGGAGATTCAAGAACCCCCGAACCGTCTAACGGCCCGGGGGGAGAACACCAGGCACCCTAGAGCTTCCAGCAAGGTCAGGATACAGATTATATACAAGCTGGACAAAAAATGCAAACAAAAACGAATAGAAAAAAGCAAGAAAGCAGACTTAGCTTAATCAAGCAGGAACCAGGATCAGTAGACAAGAGCACTACAGATTAGCTCTGATATCAACGTTGCCAGGCATTGAACTGAAGGTCCAGGGAGCTTATATAGCAACACCCCTGACCTAACGACCCAGGTGAGCATACAAGGGATGATAGACATACCCAGAGTAAAATCACTAGTAGCCACTAGAGGGAGCCAAAAGGTAAATTCACAACAGTACCCCCCCCTTAGTGAGGGGTCACCGAACCCTCACCAAGACCACCAGGGTGATCAGGATGAGCGGTGTGAAAGGCACGAACCAAATCGGCCGCATGCACATCAGAGGCGACCACCCAGGAATTATCCTCCTGACCATAGCCCTTCCACTTGACCAGGTACTGAAGCCTCCGCCTGGAGAGACAAGAATCTAAGATCTTCTCCACCACGTACTCCAACTCGCCCTCAACCAACACCGGAGCAGGAGGCTCAGCAGAAGGAACCACAGGCACAACGTACCGCCGCAACAAGGACCTATGAAATACGTTGTGGATGGCAAACGACACCGGAAGATCCAGGCGAAAGGATACAGGATTAATGATTTCCAATATCTTGTAAGGACCAATGAAGCGAGGCTTAAATTTGGGAGAGGAGACCTTCATAGGAACAAATCGAGAAGACAGCCATACCAAATCCGCCAACGCGAAGTCGGGGACCCACACCGCGGCGGCGGTTGGCAAAACGCTGAGACTTCTCCTGTGACAACTTCAAGTTGTCCACCACATGACTCCAAATCCGCTGCAACCTATCCACCACGGAATCCACCCCAGGACAGTCAGAAGGCTCCACATGTCCCGAGGAAAAACAAGGATGGAAACCAGAGTTGCAGAAAAATGGCGAAACCAAGGTGGCGGAACTAGCCCGATTATTAAGGGCAAATTCAGCCAACGGCAAGAAGGTCACCCAATCATCCTGATCAGAAGAGACAAAACACCTCAAATAAGCCTCCAGAGTCTGATTAGTTCGCTCCGTTTGTCCGTTAGTCTGGGGATGGAAAGCGGATGAAAACGACAACTCAATGCCCATCCTACCACAAAAGGATCGCCAGAACCTGGAAACAAACTGGGATCCTCTGTCTGACACAATATTCTCAGGAATACCGTGCAAACGAACCACGTTCTGGAAGAACACAGGAACCAGATCAGAAGAGGAGGGCAGCTTAGGCAAAGGAACCAAATGGACCATCTTGGAGAAACGATCACATATCACCCAGATGACAGACATGCCCTGAGACACCGGAAGATCAGAAATGAAATCCATAGAGATGTGTGTCCAAGGTCTCTTCGGGACAGGCAAGGGCAAGAGCGACCCGCTGGCACGAGAGCAGCAAGGCTTAGCTCGAGCACAAGTACCACAGGACTGCACAAATGACCGCACATCCCTTGACAAGGAAGGCCACCAAAAGGACCTGGCCACCAGATCTCTGGTGCCAAAAATTCCCGGGTGCCCTGCCAACACCGAGGAATGAACCTCGGAAATGACTCTGCTGGTCCATCTAGCAGGCACAAACAATCTGTCAGGTGGACAAGAGTCAGGCCTACCAGCCTGAAATCTCTGTAACACACGTCGCAGATCTGGAGAAATAGCAGACACGATAACTCCTTCCTTAAGAATACCCACAGGTTCAGCGACTCCAGGAGCATCAGGCACAAAGCTCCTAGACAGAGCATCGGCCTTCACATTCTTAGAACCTGGTAAATACGAGACCACAAAGTCAAAACGGGAGAAAAACAATGACCAGCGGGCCTGTCTAGGATTCAGTCGTTTAGCAGACTCGAGATACATCAGATTTTTGTGATCAGTCAAGACCACCACACGATGCTTAGCACCCTCGAGCCAATGACGCCACTCCTCAAATGCCCACTTCATGGCCAACAACTCCCGATTGCCCACATCATAATTTCGCTCTGCCGGCGAAAACTTCCTAGAGAAAAAGGCACAAGGTCTCATAGTAGAGCAACCAGGGCCTCTCTGCGACAAAACGGCCCCTGCCCCAATCTCCGAAGCATCCACCTCAACCTGAAAGGGAAGTGAGACGTCAGGCTGGCACAAAACAGGCGCCGAAGTAAACCGGCGTTTCAACTCCTGGAAAGCCTCCACGGCAGCAGGAGCCCAGTTAGCTACATCAGAGCCTTTCTTGGTCATATCCGTCAGCGGTTTAACCACGCTAGAGAAATTTGCGATAAAACAACGGTAGAAGTTAGCAAAACCCAAGAACTTCTGAAGACTCTTAACTGACGAGGGTTGAGTCCAATCATGAATAGCTCGGACCTTGACTGGATCCATCTCCACAGCAGAAGGGGAAAAAATGAACCCCAAAAAGGGAACCTTCTGTACACCAAAGAGACACTTTGAGCCTTTTACAAACAAAGAATTTTCACGCAGAATCTCAAAAACCATCCTGACCTGCTCCACATGCGAGTCCCAATCATCAGAAAAAAACAGAATATCATCCAGATAAACAATCAAAAATTTATCCAGATACTTCCGGAAAATGTCATGCATGAAGGACTGAAAAACTGAAGGTGCATTAGAGAGCCCAAATGGCATCACCAAGTACTCAAAATGACCTTCGGGCGTATTGAATGCGGTTTTCCATTCATCGCCCTGCCTAATGCGCACAAGGTTGTACGCACCACGAAGGTCTATCTTGGTGAACCACTTGGCACCTTTAATCCGGGCAAACAAATCTGACAACAGCGGCAAAGGATACTGAAATTTGACAGTGATCTTATTTAAAAGCCGATAGTCAATACAAGGCCTCAAAGATCCGTCCATTTTGGCCACAAAAAAGAATCCCGCACCAAGAGGGGAAGAAGAAGGACGGATATGCCCCTTCTCAAGAGACTCCTTGATATATGAACGCATCGCGGTATGTTCAGGTACCGACAGATTAAACAGTCTCCCCTTAGGAAACTTACTGCCAGGAATCAAATCTATTGCACAGTCACATTCCCTATGAGGAGGCAGTGCACTGGACTTAGACTCGCTGAAGACATCCTGATAATCAGACAAATACGCCGGAACTTCCGAAGGCGTAGAAGAAGCAATAGACAAGGGCAGGGAATCTCCATGAATTCCATGGCAGCCCCAACTTGACACTGACATAGCCTTCCAGTCCAAGACTGGATTATGGGTCTGTAGCCATGGCAAACCCAAAACAACCAAATCATGCATTTTATGCAGAACAAGAAAACGTATTACCTCCCGATGTTCGGGAGTCATGCACATGGTAACCTGTGTCCAAAACTGCGGTTTATTTTTTGCCAATGGCATAGAATCAATACCCCTAAGAGGGATAGGATTTTCCAATGGCTCAAGAACAAATCCGCAGCGCTTGGCAAATGACAGATCCATAAGGCTCAGGGCCGCACCTGAGTCCACAAACGCCATGACAGGATACGATGACAGTGAGCAAATCAAAGTTACAGATAGAATAAATTTAGGTTGCAAATTACCAATGGCGACCGGACTAACAACCTTAGTAAGACGTTTAGAGCATGCTGAGATAACATGTGTAGAATCACCACAGTAGTAACACAAGCCATTCTGGCGTCTATGAATTTTCCTCTCATTTCTAGTCAGGATTCTATCACATTGCATTAAATCAGGTGCCTGTTCAGACAACACCATGAGGGAATTTGCGGTTTTGCGCTCCCGCAACCGCCGGTCGATTTGAATAGCCAGGGCCATAGAATCATTCAGACCTGTGGGAATGGGAAAACCCACCATCACATTCTTAATGGCTTCAGAAAGGCCATTTCTAAAATTTGCAGCCAATGCACACTCGTTCCACTGGGTCAGCACGGACCATTTCCGAAATTTTTGGCAATACACTTCAGCCTCGTCCTGGCCCTGAGACATCGCCAGCAAGGCTTTTTCTGCCTGAATCTCAAGATTGGGTTCCTCATAAAGCAAACCGAGCGCCAGAAAAAACGCATCAATGTCAGCCAATGCCGGATCTCCTGGCGCCAGCGAGAAAGCCCAATCCTGAGGGTCGCCCCGTAAAAAAGAAATAACAATTTTTACTTGCTGAGCGGAGTCTCCAGATGAACAGGGTCTCAGGGACAAAAACAATTTACAATTATTCCTGAAATTTCTAAATTTAAATCGGTCTCCGGAAAACGGTTCAGGAATCGGTATCTTAGGTTCTGACATAGGTTTTCTGATAACATAATCTTGTATACCCTGCACACGAGCAGCAAGCTGGTCCACACTTGTAATCAAGGTCTGGACATTCATGTCTGCAGCAAACACAAGCCACTCAGAGGTAAAGGGGAAAAGAAAAAAAAAATGAGAGAGAGAAAAAAAAAACTCAGAACTTTCTTTCTTATAATCCCGCTTCTGCAATGCATTTAACATTTAATACTGGCCTGGCAAACTGTTATGACCCCAATGGCGAGGGTCTCAGAGATATCAGCAAGTCTGCGAAGTACAAAAATCCAGCTCATAGGGCAGTGGTAACTGGGTTGACCATATATCTACTCCTAACGCCAACACTAGAAGTAGCCGGGGAACATGCCTACGTTGGTCGCTAGATGTCTCGCGCCAGCCGGAGAGCTAACTACCCCTAGAAGAGGAAAACAAAGACCTCTCTTGCCTCCAGAGAAAAGACCCCAAAAGTTGGATACAAGCCCCCCACAAATAATAACGGTGAGGTAAGAGGAAATGACAAACACAGAGATGAACTAGGTTTAGCAAAGAGAGGCCCACTCACTAATAGCAGAATGTAGTAAGATAACTTATATGGTCAACAAAAACCCTATCAAAAATCCACGCTGGAGATTCAAGAACCCCCGAACCATCTAACGGCCCGGGGGGAGAACACCAGGCACCCTAGAGCTTCCAGCAAGGTCAGGATACAGATTATATACAAGCTGGACAAAAAATGCAAACAAAAACGAATAGAAAAAAGCAAGAAAGCAGACTTAGCTTAATCAAGCAGGAACCAGGATCAGTAGACAAGAGCACTACAGATTAGCTCTGATATCAACGTTGCCAGGCATTGAACTGAAGGTCCAGGGAGCTTATATAGCAACACCCCTGACCTAACGACCCAGGTGAGCATACAAGGGATGATAGACATACCCAGAGTAAAATCACTAGTAGCCACTAGAGGGAGCCAAAAGGTAAATTCACAACACGTGCTTCATCAGTGTTTGCAGCTTCTGGCTCACCGACTGGTGATGTACCCACGCATTGGAACTCTACACTTCAGATGTTGGAAAGGATTTGTGAGCAGAAGAGAGCAGTTGGTGACTACCATCATCAACAAGGTGGTCGGTATTCAGTTCTGACTTCACACATAATATCTCTGTAGTGGACATGGATGTTAGACATATGTACCATCCTTCAAAACTTTGAGGAATCCAGCAAGATGGTGAGCAGCAATGACACCATAATTAATATCTCTATCCTGCTTCTCTGTGTAATAATAATATTTATATTTATTTATATAGTGCCAACATATTTACATTTTAACAGTTTCAAACACAACAGTCCGAATTAACAATAATGCAATAATTAAACCAAAATAAAAAGACCCTGATCGTGACAGCTTACAATCTACAGTAAGTAACAACGATAACAATAATACAATAATTAAACCAAAATAAAAAGACCCTGCTCCTGATAGCTTACAATCTACAATAAGTAACAACAACAATAATTTAACCAAAAAAAGATCCTGCTCGTGACAACTTCCAATCTACAATGAGGTAGGGGAGATAAAAACTACAGGGGTGTATTTACAATGATGATGTATTTACAATGATAGTTCTGAGGTAAGTCGAAAGTTGTGGAGGCCTGAGGACAAGGAGGAGGATGAGAGCATGGTCACTCGTCCTCTTAGTAAGAACACGGAAGTATTGACTGTTACCAGTTTTGCATGCATGAATGAGTTTATGTTACGCTGCCTTTCCCGTCACCCTTGTGTTCTCCAAATTTTGGGTGACAGGCAATGCTGATTGGTGACACTTCTTGACCTATGCTACAAGGAGAACTTTAGATCTCTTATTCCAGAGGCAGATTGGTGTACTAAACTGCTGGAGGACAAGAGGGCCCTTCTTGCAGAATTATTAAAAGAATTCACATCTGAAAAGCCTGGAAGCAGAGGTCACAGACACAGTTCGTTGGCAAAGCAAGGAGTATAGGTGAGATAGACACAACTCCAATCCAGCAGAGGCAGTGGAACACTGGAAAAGTTCTGAGAGAGTTTTCTCAAACCCTCCCATCGCCCTGGCCCTGAGTCGCGGGGGACTCTCACAAGGAGTGTAAAGTTTGGTAGATGCTGAGGGAGTACTTTACTGACCGTACCAATGTCCTCTGTAATTCCTCTGTGCCTTATAATTATTGGTTTGCAAAGGTGAGCACGTGGCATAAACTGGCTTGCTCTACTGTGCACATGTGCTGTACTCACAGTCATGGAGCGCACGGCGCCACGCTCTCTGGCAGTTCTGATATATTATTGGCAGGATGCAACGGTAACAGTCCTTTGCGACTCCAGTGCTCAACGGACAGAGCACACTGCTCAGCCTCCTATGCGCTGCTTGTCCACACCAAAAATCTCTGCTGTCCTACCTGCTTTCTCTTAAGCTGTCCCCCCTTCCTCTAGGTCACCAGGTCTGTCTGCTGCAGTTCATTGCAGTGCCGGCACTTCGGATGCGTAGTGCACTGCCCTCCTTGCTGCTCACACACTGACAGCTGGGAACTCACTCCTGCTTTCCTTTTTTCAATCAGCTTCCTGGGTAATGGGGTCTGTCCATTCCCCTATTCCTTCCCCCAGGAAACAAGGGACACAGCCTTGACATCTCCGAACCCGGCGCAGCACAGGTACCCACAGCCCGGTCATCCCGATTTCATATGTATCTGGACAATCAGTTGTTCAATGCAAGCATTATAGAAGGCATGTTCTAATTTTCAAGAGCAAATTGTACATTACACCCAGAACAGTTTCACTTTGAAGGACTTTGTGGCTCATATCAATCCACAAGATGACACTAGGCTCATACTTCAAAATTTCGGTGGTAGATCGTTTCCCCACAGATAGGTTGTGTATGTTCTGACTTCTGTAACATCATTTGAGTGTAAATTATTCACACCTATTTGTTTCACAATATATTCATCTTCTTTATCTTCTTCAAGGCTTCGGAATATAATGTTGTAAAAGTGAAAGCAAGTAGATGAAGTGTGTGTGAACTGAAATGTGAAAGTAATTGACACCTTTACTATTTTTCCATTGCGTGTACGGCTAACCACCTCATTGATCTTATTTTGTTTCTTTTGAAAGAAAACAACAGCTCCATCAATACCATGTATTTTTTCTATAAATTTATCATGCTGGTAAAGTAGAGGTAACCAGTAATGAGTTGTCCATGAAAATTTCAATAATGCGAGGGTCAAGGGAAATGCAGCGCAACATAAAGTCAGCCATGCGTTCAAGACTGCTAACAGGCAAGATTTATGTGTCCTCACCAACAGGAAGACTGACCATGCTGTCCTCCTCATCCTCTTCCTCCCTGTCCTCAGGCCATTCCCGCTGAACAGAAGGTATGACAGCTGTGCTTGTAGTACCATCTATAGTTCATAATAGTAGCTCCTGTACTTCCTTCTCCTCCTCATTGTCTACAAATCTACATTGGGACGACATTAGGCTGGGCTGAGTGTAATCACCCTGTATGGTTTCTTGCTCCATGTCCTTGTGCTCTGCCTGCAATGCATCCTCTTTAATTGTGAGCAGAGAGGTTTTCAGAATGCAGAGAAGCAGGATGGAGATGCTATTTATGGCATCATCGCCGCTCACCATCTTGGTGCAGTCCTCAAAGTTTTGGAGGATGGTACATACAGTATGTCTGACATCCATGTCCACTCCTGAGGTCTTATGTGTGGAGTCTGAAGCTGTAGCTGACTTTCTAAAATGGGCAGACAGACGGCAGATAGACTATCAGACGGCCGACATCCATGTCCACTCCTGAGGTCTTATGTGTGGAGTCTGAACTGAATATCAACACCCTTGATGATGCTGGTAGTCAACAACTGCCCTCTTCTGCTCAAAAATCCTTTCCAACAAATGCACTGTAGAGTTCCAACGCGTGGGTACATCACACACCAGTCAGTGAGCCCGAAGCTGCAAACGCTGCTGAAGTATGGCAAGAGAGGCTGAATGTTGTGAATTCTGCTCTTGGGCTCCCTCCGGTGGTTGTTGGTGGTAGTGCAGTTGTCTTGGGGTTGTAATCCGGGCAGGTGTTTCTGCTGATTGCAGCTCTATTAGGTATTTAGGTGTGCAGGATCCATGAGTCTGTGCCAGTTGTCCATTGTACTTGGAGGGATTGCATCTCTCTCTGGCTCCTCATGCCCTGCTGCCAATTCATCTAAGATAAGTGTCTGGTCTGGTGAGGCAAGATAGAATTCCCATTTCCATCTATAGGGGTATTTAGTCCTCCGGCTGTGTCGAGATGTCAAGGACGTGTTAGGTACATCCCACAGCTACTTCTAGTTGCGGTGTTAGTTTAGGGTTTGCGGTCAGTACAGGTACCACCTACTCCTGAGAAAGTCTCTCATGCGGCTCCAAGGTCACCAGATCATAACAGTACAACTGGCCAACAATGAGTTAAATGCATCTCAGAAGAAGGGAAGAAAGAGCCATTTTTTTTTCTGTAGCCTGCTGTGTCTTTTCTTCCCTCTTTTCTTCTGGGTGACTGAGGAGTCTTGTGCTAGCATGGATGTTCAGGGATTAGTTTCTCGTGTAGACCAGCTTGCTGCTAGGGTACAGGATATTTCTGATTATATTGCTCAGACTCCGCTTTTAGAGCCTAGGATTCCTACTCCTGATTTGTTTTTTGGGGACAGGTCCAAATTTTTGAGTTTTAAAAACAACTGTAAACTGTTTTTTGCTCTGAAGCCTCGTTCCTCTGGTGATCCCATTCAGCAGATTAAAATTGTCATCTCCCTGCTGCGTGGCGATCCTCAGGATTGGGCATTTTCCCTGGAATCTGGGAATACGGCCTTGCTTAATGTAGATGCCTTTTTTCAGGCTCTAGGATTATTATATGATGAATAGTGTTGAGCATTCCGATGCTGCAAGTATCGGGTATCGGCCGATACTTGCTGTATCGGAATTCCGATACCGGGATTCCGATACTCTTGTGGTATCGGGTATCGGGTATCGCAACAACATTAATGTTAAAATGTGTAAAAGAGAGAATTAAAATAAAAAATATCGCTATACTCACCTCTCCGACGCAGCCGGGACTTCAGCGAGGGAACCGGCAGCGTTGTTTGTTTAAAATTCGCGCTATTACTTGGTTACGTGAATTCCCGGCTTGTGATTGGTCAGGTCGGCCATGTTGCCGGGACGCGGACCAATCACAGCAAGCCGTGACGAAATTACGTCACGGCTTGCTGTGATTGGTCCGCGTCCCGGCAATATGGCCGCCCTGACCAATCACAAGCCGTGACGTCACGGGAGGCTGGACACGCGCCCATTTTAAAATGAGCGCGTCCAGCCTCCCGGCTTGTGATTGGTTGACCGCGGCGCAACCAATCACAAGCCGTGACGTCACGGGAGGCTGGACACGCGCCCATTTTAAAATGAGCGCGTCCAGCCTCCCGGCTTGTGATTGGTTGACCGCGGCGCAACCAATCACAAGCCGTGACGTCACGGGAGGCTGGACACGCGCCCATTTTAAAATGAGCGCGTCCAGCCTCCCGGCTTGTGATTGGTTGACCGCGGCGCAACCAATCACAAGCCGTGACGTCACGGGAGGCTGGACACGCGCCCATTTTAAAATGAGCGCGTCCAGCCTCCCGTGACGTCACGGCTTGTGATTGGTCAGGGCGGCCATATTGCCGGGACGCGGACCAATCACAGCAAGCCGTGACGTAATTTCGTCACGGCTTGCTGTGATTGGTCCGCGTCCCGGCAACATGGCCGACCTGACCAATCACAAGCCGGGAATTCACGTAACCAAGTAATAGCGCGAATTTTAAACAAACAACGCTGCCGGTTCCCTCGCTGAAGTCCCGGCTGCGTCGGAGAGGTGAGTATAGCGATATTTTTTATTTTAATTCTTTCTTTTACACATTTATATGGTTCCCAGGGCCTGAAGGAGAGTTTCCTCTCCTTCAGACCCTGGGAACCATCAGGAATACCGTCCGATACATGAGTCCCATTGACTTGTATTGGTATCGGGTATCGGTATCGGATTGGATCCGATATTTTGCCGGTATCGGCCGATACTTTCCGATACCGATACTTTCAAGTATCGGACGGTATCGCTCAACACTAATGATGAACCAAATTCAGTGGATCAAGCAGAGAAGACCTTGTTGGCCCTGTCTCAGGGTCAAGAAGCGGCAGAATTGTATTGTCAGAAATTTAGAAAATGGTCTGTGCTGACTAAATGGAATGAGGATGCTTTGGCGGCAATTTTCAGAAAGGGTCTTTCTGAATCTGTTAAAGATGTTATGGTGGGGTTTCCCACGCCTGTTGGTCTGAGTGATTCTATGTCTCTGGCCATTCAGATCGATCGGCGCTTGCGGGAGCGCAGAACTGTGCGCGCTGTGGCGTTATTCACAGAGCAGATGCCTGAGCCTATGCAGTGTGATAGGATTCTGTCTAGAACGGAACAACAAGGATTCAGACGTCAGAATAGGTTGTGTTTTTATTGTGGCGATGCTTCTCATGTCATTTCAGTCTGCCCAAAGCGTACAAAGAGAATTGCTAGTTCAGTTACCATCGGAACTGTACAACCTACATTTCTGTTATCTGTGACCTTGATCTGCTCATTGTCATCATTTTCTGTCATGGTGTTTGTGGATTCAGGCGCCGCTTTGAACTTAATGGACATTGAATTTGCCAGGCGTTGTGGTTTCCCCTTGCAGTCTTTGCAGAACCCTATTCCGTTAAGGGGCATTGATGCTACACCTTTGGCTAAAAATAAACCCCAGGTTTGGACACAGGTGACCATGTGCATGGCGCCAGCCCATCAGGAAGATTGTCGTTTTCTGGTGTTGCATAATTTGCATGATGCTATTGTGCTGGGTTTTCCATGGTTGCAGATACATAATCCTGTGTTGGATAGGAAGTCTATGTCTGTGACTAGTTGGGGTTGTCAGGGGGTTCATAATGACGTTCCTGTGATGTCAATCTCCTCTTCCTCCTCTTCTGAAGTTCCAGAGCTTTTGTCTGATTTTCAGGATGTATTCGATGAGCCCAAGTCCAGTTCCCTTCCACTGCATAGGGACTGTGATTGTGCTATTGACTTGATTCCAGGCTGTAAGTTTCCTAAGGGCCGACTTTTCAACCTGTCTGTGCCGGAACATACCGCCATGCGGAGTTATGTTAAGGAGTCTTTGGAGAAGGGGCATATTCGGCCATCTTCTTCACCGTTGGGAACGGGATTTTTTTTTTGTTGCTAAGAAGGATGGCTCCTTGAGACCCTGTATTGATTATCGCCTCTTGAATAAGATCATGCTCAAGTTTCAATACCCTTTACCTTTGCTTTCCGATTTGTTTGCCAGGATTAAGGGGGCTAGTTGGTTTACTAAAATTGACCTTCGGGGGGCATATAATCTTGTTCGTATTAAGCAGGGTGACGAATGGAAAACTGCGTTTAGTACGCCCGAAGGCCATTTTGAATACCTTGTGATGCCATTCTGGCTCTCTAATGCTCCATCTGTTTTTCAGTCCTTCATGCATGATATCTTCCGGAATTATCTTGATAAATTCATGATTGTATATTTGGATGACATCTTAATTTTTTCCGATGATTGGGAGTCTCATGTGAAACAGGTCAGGATGGTATTTCAGATCCTTTGTGATAATGCTTTGTTTGTGAAGGGGTCTAAGTGTCTTTTTGGAGTGCAGAAGGTTTCTTTTTTGGGCTTCATTTTTTCTCCCTCATCTATAGAGATGGATCCGGTTAAGGTTCAGGCCATTCATGATTGGATTCAGCCCACATCCGTGAAGAGCCTTCAGAAATTTTGGGGCTTTGCTAATTTTTATCGTCGTTTCATTGCTAACTTCTCCAGTGTGGTTAAACCCCTGACCGATTTGACGAAGAAAGGCGCTGATGTAACGAATTGGTCCTCTGTGGCTGTCTCTGCCTTTCAGGATCTTAAACGCCGATTTACTTCTGCCCCGGTGTTGCGTCAGCCAGATGTTTCTCTTCCGTTTCAGGTTGAGGTTGACGCTTCTGAGATTGGGGCAGGGGCCGTTTTGTCTCAGAGGAATTCTGATGGTTCCTTGATGAAACCGTGTGCCTTCTTTTCCCGTAAGTTTTCGCCTGCTGAACGCAATTATGATGTCGGCAATCGGGAGTTGTTGGCTATGAAGTGGGCGTTTGAGGAATGGCGACATTGGCTTGAGGGAGCCAAGCACTGTATTGTGGTCTTGACCGATCATAAAAATCTGATTTACCTCGAATCTGCCAAACGGCTGAATACTAGACAGGCTCGATGGTCCCTGTTTTTCTCCCGTTTTGATTTCGTGGTTTCGTATCTTCCGGGATCTAAGAATGTTAAGGCTGATGCCCTCTCTAGGAGTTTTTTGCCTGATTCTCCTGAGGTACTTGAGCCGGTCGGCATTCTGAAGGAAGGGGTGGTCCTTTCTGCCATTTCCCCTGATCTGCGACGGGTTCTGCAGGAATTTCAGGCTGACAAACCCGACCGCTGTCCAGTGAGGAAACTGTTTGTTCCTGATAGATGGACTAGTAGAGTGATTTCTGAGGTTCATTGTTCTGTGTTGGCTGGCCATCCTGGTATTTTTGGTACCAGAGATTTGGTTGGTAGGTCCTTTTGGTGGCCTTCTTTGTCGCGTGATGTGCGTTCTTTTGTGCAGTCCTGTGGGACTTGTGCGTGGGCCAAGCCTTGTTGTTCCCGTGCTAGTGGGTTGCTTTTGCCTTTGCCGGTCCCTGAGAGGCCCTAGACGCATATTTCTATGGATTTTATTTCAGATCTTCTGGTTTCCCAGAGGATGTTGGTTATCTGGGTGGTTTGTGACCGGTTTTCTAAGATGGTTCATTTGGTGCCTTTGCCTAAATTGCCTTCCTCTTCTGATTTGGTTCCGTTGTTTTTTCAGCATGTGGTTCATTTGCATGGTATTCCGGAGAATATTGTGTCTGACAGAGGTTCCCAGTTTGTTTCTAGGTTTTGGCGGGCCTTTTGTGCTAGGCTGGGCATTGATTTGTCTTTTTCTTCTGCATTTCATCCTCAGACAAATGGCCAGACCGAGCGAACTAATCAGACTTTGGAAACTTATTTGAGATGCTTTGTGTCTGCTGATCAGGATGATTGGGTGGCTTTCTTGCCATTGGCCGAGTTTGCCCTTAATAATCGGGCTAGTTCGGCTACCTTGGTTTCACCCTCCTTTTGTAATTTTGGTTTTCATCCTCGTTTTTCTTCGGGGCAAGTTGAACCTTCTGATTGTCCTGCTGTGGATTCTGTGGTTGACAGGTTGCAGCAGATTTGGGCTCATGTGGTGGACAATTTGGTGTTGTCTCAGGAGGAGGCTCAGCGTTTTGCTAACCGTCGTCAGTGTGTTGGTTCCCGGCTTCGGGTTGGGGATTTGGTCTGGTTGTCTTCCCGTCATGTTCCTATGAAGGTTTCTTACCCTAAGTTTAAGCTTCGGTTTATTGGTCCTTATAGGATTTCTGAGATTATCAATCCGGTGTCTTTTCGTTTGGCCCTTCCGGCCTCTTTTGCCATCCATAATGTTTTCCATAGATCTTTATTGTGGAAATATGAGGTGCCCGTTGTTCCCTCTGTTGATCCTCCTGCTCCTGTGTTGGTTGATGGGGAGTTGGAATATGTGGTTGAGAAGATTTTGGATTCTCGCTTTTCGAGGCGGAGGCTTCAGTACCTTGTCAAATGGAAGGGTTATGGCCAGGAGGATAATTCTTGGGTTTTTGCCTCTGAAGTCCATGCTGCTGATTTGGTCCGTGCCTTTCAACTGGCTCGTCCTGATCGGCCTGGGGGCTCTGGTGAGGGTTTGGTGACCCCTCTTCAAGGGGGGGTACTGTTGTGAATTCTGCTCTAGGGCTCCCTCCGGTTGTTGTTGGTGGTAGTGCAGTTGTCTTGGGGTTGTAATCCGGGCAGGTGTTTCTGCTGATTGCAGCTCTATTAGGTATTTAGGTATGCAGGATCCATGAGTCTGTGCCAGTTGTCCATTGTACTTGGAGGGATTGCATCTCTCTCTGGCTCCTCATGCCCTGCTGCCAATTCATCTAAGATAAGTGTCTGTTTTTTGTCTCTGTGCACACATTCCGTGTGCTTTGCAATTCAGTGCAATTTATTGTGTTTTTATCCAGCTTAGACTTTGTTTGGATTTTTCAGTCATGCTTGGATTCTCAGGAGCTGCAGATATACTTTCTATGTCTTTAGTTAGATGTGGAATATTTATATTATCTGCTGTGGATATTTTTAGGATTTTAATACTGACCGCTTAGAATTCTGTCCTATCCTTTTCTATTTAGCTAGAAGTGCCTCTTTTGCTAAATCCTGCTTTTCTGCCTGCGTGTGTCTTTCCTCTTATACTCACAGTCAATATTTGTGGGGGGCTGCCTATCCTTTGGGGTTCTGCTCTGAGGCAAGATAGAATTCCCATTTCCATCTATAGGGGTATTTAGTCCTCCGGCTGTGTCGAGATGTCTAGGACGTGTTAGGTACATCCCACGGCTACTTCTAGTTGCGGTGTTAGTTTAGGGTTTGCGGTCAGTACAGGTACCACCTACTCCTGAGAAAGTCTCTCATGCGGCTCCAAGGTCACCAGATCATAACAGCTGAAGCTGTAGCTGACTTTCTAAAATGGGCAGACAGACGGCGTACATTCACTAGCAGATCCGGCAGCTACAGGTAGCTTTTGAGAAAACATTGAACAATGAGGTTAAGCGCATGGGCCAGGCAAGGTACATGTGTGAGCTCTCCTCGCCTCAGAGCCTCCACCATGTTCTGGCCATTGTCACACACGACCATGCCTGGCTGTAGGTTCAGCGATGTCATTCACATATCTGACTGATCTTTCAGCACTGTCCAAAACTCTTCAGCATTGTGCGGTTTATCAACAAAGCAGATTAGCTTCAGAACAGCCTGTTCCTGCTTGGCTGAGGCAGTGCTGCAGTGCTTCCAGCTCCTGTCTGATGTGTTCATTTCAGAGACGGAAGCTGAAGAAGAGGAGGTGCAGCAGCCGTAGACTGTGATTGACATAGGGCCCGCAATTCTCAGCATGGGGAGGATGTTTTCCATCCCAAGGTCTGACTGGGTCCCGGCTTCCACTATGTTAACCCAGTGTGCCGTCAGTGAGATGTACCATCCCTGCCCACAAGCACTTGTCCACGTGTCCATGGTTAGGTGGACTTTCCCAGTAACAGCATTGTTGAGAGCACAGGTAATGTTGGGGGACACATGCTGGTGTAGTGTCAGTACTGCGACTGGGGAGAGAGTACCTTGGGACGGCTGCTGCCATAAGGTTGTGGAAAGCTTCTGTCTCAACTAGCCTAAAAGGCAACATTTCTAGCGCAAGCAGATGAGAAATGTGCAAATTTAGTACTGTGGCCTGTGGGGTGTTGGCTGGGTATTTACGCTTGCTTTCCAATGACTGAGGTATAGACAACTGAAGGCTGCACTGGGACAAGGATGTGGACGGGCTTGATGATGGTGCTGCTTGACCATGGGCAACAACAGGTGCAGGGCCAGAGGCATCTTCACATGCATGTTGGACTGGAGATTGGCTTCTATGTAAAACAGTGGAAGAAGCAGTGGTGTCACCTGCAGACAGTGTTCCTGGAGCCCGGGGTTCGGCCCACAAAGTCGGGTGCTTTGCTGCCATGTGCCAGATCATGCTTGTGGTGGTCAGGTTGGTAGTTTTGCTACCCCTGCTGAATCGGGCATGGCAGGTGCTGCAAGTGGCCTGTTTGGGGTTATCGGCAGAGTCTTTAAAAAATGACCAGACTCGGGAAGATCTAACAGTTGGAATGGCAACTTCCCTCAAGGACAGAGACAGAACTATGCAACGTATTGCTGCAAAGCAAAGATTTTTGCACCACAGATACACAAGGTGTCAGACGGAGATAACAGACTGTATACATTTTTTGGTATGTTTTGTAGTAATTTTTGAAAAAAAATACTGAGTAGAACAAGGCTAGCAGACAGAACTATGCAATGTATGCCTGCGAAGCCAAGATTTTTCCACCACAGATACACCAGGCGTCTGACAGAGATAACAGACAGTTAAAATGTTTTGGTTTTTTAAATATATTTTTTAAACCAAAAATACTGAGTAGAACAAGGCTAGCAGACATAACTATGCAACATATGCCTGCGAAGCAAAGATTTTTCCACCACAGATACACCAGACATCTGACGGAGATCACTGTATACATTTTTTGTAGAGTTTGACACCACTGATACAGCAGGCGTCAGCCAGAGATAACAGACTGATCAAAACGTGGCCTTGATTTTTTTCGGCACACCAAAATTTTGTCAATAAGTTGGCTATGACACAAAAAAAAAATTTGGAGTTCTAAAATTTTATGATATTTAGCGCAATAATATGCGATGTGTGTGGCATATAACTCACAGTGATAAGTATAAGAACTGTAGCTAGATTTTTTGGGGCCAGCTACAGATTTTTGGGCCAGCAAAATAGTGTCCAAAAATGTTGTAAGACACTACAATTTATTAGATAGTACCCAAAAAAAAAGGACAGATTTTTGGGCGCACTCACATCTGATGCCTGGAACAAAACAAAAAGGTTAAATTCGTAGATTTGCACGCTCTTCTATTGCAAAAACCTGGCTGTAGTCTGCAGCATGACCAAGCAAATACATGTAGAAAAAAGGGGGCTATAAATTGCTTTAGAATAAAATGAGCAGGTATCAGCTGCAAAAAAAAAAAAAAAAAATTGCCACAGATAACTGCAGCTTGGTAGCTATTAAATAAGCAGCAGGAACAGGAGCTTGTTTAGGTATGCTGTGGGATCTATACATTCACACACAGTGCCTGCAGGTCTTGCACTGATGTGGATATGTGCACATAGACTCCCCTGCCTACTTAGCGTTGCAATCTCTGTACACCCGAATTAGCCCTAAAAAGGACTGTTGGTTTCTCAGGATTTGTGGACTGAACACTAGCAGATCCACACTAACTATTAGAAGCACGATTCTGACCCCATCTCAACAGCAGCTCTCCCTACACTCGCTAAGTCCAGAGCAGAATATGGAGAACAGGGCGGTGCCAGGTCTCTTGTAGACCTGATGACGCAGTGTGGCCAGCCAATCACCGTAATACCACAACAAAGATGTCTGCGGCATTACAGTGCATGGCAGACAATCACTGCATGGTCATTTTCACTCTAAATAGCGCCAAAATTGCAGGGCGGAGACCCGAGCTCCTGCCGAATAATCCCGGAAATACTCGGTGCTCGCCAACTACACCGAGCATAGTGCTTCTTGGGCGGGTACCGAGTAGTGTCGAGCACGTTCGCTCTTCACTAATGATAACCGCAGCTCTGCTACATCTGACCCTGATCTTTGCTCGACCCAACAAACTCCAACCTGCTACATCTGACAACCTCACAGTTTTAGCAGGAACATATCTGACAACCTCATCTCATCCACATACCGTCTGTAGATGAATGCAGGGACTGAACCCCCATCAGTAGATGAATGTAGGGACAGAAACCCCATCAGTAGATGAATGCAGGGACAGAACCCCAATCACTAGATAAATGCAGCGACAGAACCCCCATCAGTAGATGAATGCAGGGACAGAACCCCCATCAGTAGATGAATGCAGGGACAGAACCACAGACAGTAAACAAATACAACATTAGAACCACCATCAGTAGATGAATGCAGAGACAGAACCATCATCAGTAGATGAATACAACCTTACAACCACCGTCATTAGATGAATGCAGCACCATGCTTATAAGAGTGGTCGATTTCAGTGTTAGATCAGCCCCATGATACACTTGTATGACATGAACATGTACCTTCCAGTATGTCCTTAGCTATGGTAAGGAGATACTGGGAGTTGTTGTTACCTTCATCATCAAACCATACAGAAACCTCACTGCATATAACATGTAGTCAGTATTACAAACATTTACATCCTGGTACCTTACCTATACCTGATCGGAATCATTCCCGTCCCTTTTGTCATCATGTAGTACAGGCGCCATGATGAGATTTCATGCCCACAGCTATTGTCTGCAAACTTCCCTCTTTTCCATCTTCAGCAGCATTTCCTGACACGGTGCCCTAAAAATTAAAAAGTGTCATTATACTGACAACAAAATATAAATATTTACCATGCTGAACCCCCTGACTAAATAATTACCAGTCAATGTGCTTCCTGCACAAAATATCCCGCCAGACTGTCTCTCTCCATAGTATCCCTCCCACACCACCCTTCTCCATAATATACCCCCTACACCACCCCTCCCCATAATATACCCCCACACCGCCCCTCTTCATAATATACCCCCACACCGCCCCTCTCCATAATATACTCCCTTCACCACTCATCTCCCTAATATCCCCTTCACTGACCCTCCCCATTATATACCCCAACACATGCCGCCCCTCCCCATAATATACCCTCCTACACGCCGCCCCTCCCCATAATAAATGTCCCTCTCCATAATATCCCCATCGTTGACTCTCCCTATAATATACCCCAAACACCACCCCTCCCCAAAACATAACTCCCCTCTCCATAATATCCCGCCTACACCATCCCTCTCCATAATGTTCGTCTCCATAATGTCCCCCACATACTGTCCCTAGTCTCTATAGTATCCTCCCTCCACACTGCCGGTCTGAAAACAAAATCTCATTCACACACAGACTCAAGCACATTTACACACCCTCATACACACTCACACACTCTCATACACACACACTCTCATAAACTCGTACACACAAACTCTCATACACACACACACTCTTTCACTCATCAAACAGTCATACATTCATACACACACTCATACACACATTCATACATACACACACTCATACACTCACACACACACTTATACACACACTCATACATTCGTACACACTCATACACAATCATACACACTCACTCATACACACAAACTCATCATACACACACTCATACACACACTTTCAAACACTCATACACACACAAATACATACACACTAATACACACTCTCATACACATACACACTCATACACACACTCATACACACACACTCTCATACACTCATACACATACACACACTCATATACGCACACTCATGCACACACTCATACACATACACACTAATACACACACATTCATACACACACACTCATACACACACACTCATACACACACACTCATAGACACACACTCATACACACACACTCACACACACTCATACACACACTAATATAGTCACACACTCATACACACATACTCATACTCACACACTCTCAAACAAACACGCACACACTCTCATACACTCATACACACACTCATGCATACACTCACACACACACTCATACACTCTACACACTCATACACACACACTCATACACTAATACACACACACTCATAAAAACACACATACATACACTCATATACACACTCATACACACCCATACACACACACTTATGAACACACTCATACATTCATACACACACTCATACACACCAACTCATATACACTCACTCATACACACACACTCATATACACACACTCATACACATACAATCATACACACACTCTCATACACACACACTCTCATACACACACTCATACACATACAATCATACACACACTCATACGCACACACTCATACACACATATACACATACACACACTCATACACTCATACATACACACATACACACTCATAAACACACTCATACACTCATACACACAAAAACACAGACTCATACATACACACACTAAAACACACACACTCAAACACACACACTCTCATACACACACTCTCATACACACACCCATACACACACACACACACTCATACACACACATACAATCATACACAAACACATTCATACACACTCACACTCATACACACAAACTCTCATACACTCTCATACACACACTCATACACACACACTCTCATACACTAATACACGCACATACACTCATACAGACACACTTTCATACACACACACTCATACACTCACACTCATACACACACTCATACACGCACTCATACATACACTCATACGTGCACACTCATACACACATATATACATACTCACACTCTCATACACACACTCATACATACACACATATACATACTCATAAACACACTCATACACTCATACACACACAAACACATAGACTCATACATACACACACTAAAACACACACTCAAACACATACACACTCACACACACACTCTCATACACACACTATCATACACACATCCATACACACACATACACAAACACATTCATGCACACTCATACACACAAACTCTCATACACACACACTTATACACTCTCACACTCATTCACACAAACACACACATACACACTCTCATACACTGATACACACACTCATACACACACTCTAATAAACACACTCATACACTCTACACACACTCATGCACACACACTCATACCCTCAGACACACACTCATGCACACTCATACACTTATACAAACACTCATATACACACTCATACACACACATACATTCATAAAAACACACATACACACTCATACACACTCATGCACATACACACCCATACACACACACTCATAAACACACTCATACATTCATACACACACACTCATACACACCAACTCTTATACACACACTCATACACATACAATCATACACACACTCTCATACACACACTCTCATACACACACTCTCATACATATACAATCATACACACACTCATACACATACAAACTCATACATACACTCATACGCACACACATACACATATATACACATACACACACTCATACATACACACATACACACTCAAACACACTCACACACAAAAACACATAGACTCATACATACACACACACTAAAACATACACACTCAAACACATACACACTCATACACACACTCTCATACACACACACTCTCATACACACACCCTCATACACACACATACAATCATACACATACACCTAAACACACACACTCATACATTCATACAAACACACATACACACACTCATATACACACTCATACACTCTCACACTCATACACACAAACACACACGCACACACTCTCATACACTCATATACACACTCATGCACACACACTCTCATACACACACTCGTACACTCTCACACTCATACACACAAACACACACGCACACACTCTCATACACTCATACACACACTCATGCATACACTCATACACACACTCTCATACACCCACTCATACACACTCATACACACACACTCTCATACACACACTCTAATAAACACACTCATACACTCTACACACACTCATACACTGAGTCACACACTCATACACACACACTCATACACACTCATACAAACACACATACACCTAAACACACACACTCATACACACACTCATACATTCATACAAACACACATACACACACTCATGCGCATATACACACTCATACACACACTCTCATACACACACTGTCATACACTCATACATACACACCATACACACACACTCATACACTCATACACACACACTCATACACACCAACTCTTATACACACACTCATACACACACACTCATACACACACACTCATACACACACACTCATGCACTCATACACACACTCATACACACACACTCCTACATACACTTATACACACACTCATACACACATATATATACACACACACTCTCATACACACACACTCATACACGCATACATACACACACATACTCAAACACACTCATACACACACAAACACATAGATTCATACATACACACTCTCATACACACACTCATACATGCATACATACACACATACTCATAAACACACTCATACACACACAAACACATAGATTCATACATACACACACTAAAACACACAGACTCAAACACATATACACTCACACACACTCTCATACACACACCCATACACACACTCATACACACACATACACTCATGCACAAACACATTCATACACACTCATTCATACACACTGTCACAAATCCACACTGCTGCCGCCAATATGTCACGATTCACACCGTGACCGTCACCCCTACGTCACGGATCGGGGTGACTTTAGGCCAACAGACGGCTATCACATGTGCAGGGGGGCTTATCCTAGTTATCCCTCCTCTGCTACAATGTGATGAAAAAAACACAGCAGGGGCTTATCTCAGGTATCCCTCTGCTCTTCAATATACCACGAACTGCAGGGATTTATTTATATCCCGCTTACAGTTCCACTTGAAACTTGCAGCTCTCTGGGGCCCCCCTTACTCTCAGGTCAGATTAGGTACTGCACCTAGGGTAATTAGTCACCAGAAAGGCTGCCTGCTGTGTACTGGCTATTGGGCACACTGCAACGAAGCGATATAAATACTCCCGCTCAGGCAGGAACAATAATTATCAACGCCGCAGTTGCTACAATGACTCCCAACTACCCAGTACAACGGTATGCTGCCACCAGCTTCGATTAAACGGGTCCGAAGGTAACCCAAAACAGTACCATAATTCTCTTCAGAAGACTTAGGATACGTTTTAGAGCATGAAGAATGAATCTAGTATTAAATATTATACTCCATTAAAGATTAGGCAGTGTTTATAGAAAAATATTACAAGGTTGTTATAAAAAGAGACAATTGCAAATAGGTACAGAGGTAATTATAAAAATAACAGGGGTTAAATGAGAAATAACACTTACATGTGTTCGGATCATTTGAGGCAACCAGGCTAGTGGGTGGAGTTCCCAAATGTCCCAATTCATCAGGGCTCTGGAGTAAGATCAGGCTCACACAGACTCCAGCAGACAGACTTCAGGCTGGGGTGAGGGTAGAAACTTATAGAGTGTAGCTCGGTGACATCACCAAAAGAGCTGGCTTACCCAGACCCTCCTCTCTCTTCAGTCTTACTAAATTTAACCTAAATTTGTCTAATACCTGTAACTCCGCTACAGAACATGTCACAATCATAACAAACCCAGCATTCATCTCGTATTAACGTTGGCATTCTAATGAGATTAAATATGTCCTATTTGTGATGCATAATTACAGAGAAATCCCTACTTTTTACCTGATGGAGTTAGAAGCACATGTTTAGAGTGGCAGACAGAACCGCCGATGACCGTTAACAATATGTATTTTTCCTTTTTCTAGCCTACATCGTTGGCCCAATATCTTACAATATTAGAACAAAAGACCGCATGTTTTAAAAGGGAGATCAGACCAGTTTCTGCTTGCACAACTGCAGCTATGCCAGTCGTAAATACCTTTCTTCAATAAAACTCCCCCACATACATTGACGAGGCAAGCTCTTGGCTGAGTGAAAGGGAAAGGGGGTTTTAGCCCACAGCCTGGGCTAACAGGAGAAACTAAACTTATATGATATTTCATACCATATCGTGACACCTCCCACTTTTGGTGTGCGCTACGGAGGCAGAACCTCTCGGTATGCCTCCATGCGCACCTCAGTAGGTTCACCCTGGCGGGACAGTCCATCTGCATTGCCATGCTCCCTGCCCATTTTGTGTTCAATGGTGAAGTCAAACTGCTGAAGGGCAAGGCTCCAGCATAGCAACCTGCAGTTGGTTCCACACATGGCATTTAGCCAGCGCAGAGGGTTGTGGTCGGTCACCACAGTGAAGGTGCGACCGTACAAGTAGGGCTGCAAGCGCTGCAGGGCCCAGACTATGGCCAGGCACTCCTTCTCAATGGTGGAGTAGGCCACTTCCCTCGGCAAAAGTTTCCGGCTCAGGTACAACACGGGGTGCTCTTGGTCCTCCGAGTCAACCTGGCTGAGCACAGCACCGAGGCCAAACTCGCTGGCATCAGTCTGTACCAAGAACGGTCGACTGCTGTTGACTGCTCTCAACACAGAGGCATTGCACAGCACGGTTTTCAACGCCTGGAAGGCCCCCTCACAGCCATCTGTCCAGTTGATGATGTGGGGTAGCTTCTTCCTGGTGAGGTCCGTCAAAGGTTTTTCCAGGCTACTATAGTGCTGTACGAAGCGCCTATAGTACCCTGCAGTGCCCAGGAAGGACATCACCTGTTTCTTGGTCCCGGGAGTGGGCCAGTTCACGATCACGCCCACTTTCTCAGGCTCTGGCTTCAGGGTGCCTCCGCCTACCCGGTGCCCCAGGTAGTGGACCTCCCTCATGCCCATCTGGCCTCCCAGGAGGGACTGAAGATGGCAATGTCATCCACGTACGCTACTGGGTACTTCTCCAGTCCCTGAAGCAGGAGGTTGACCATCCGCTGGAAAGTGGCAGGGGCATTCTTCATGCCGAAGGGCATGACCGTGGACTTGTACAGTCCAAAGGGTGTGATAAAGGTGGACTTCTCCTGCGCCTCGGGGCTCAGGGGAATCTGCCAGTATCCTCGACTCAGATGCATTATTGTCAGGTATTTTGCGCCAGCTAACTTCTCAAGCAGCTCCTCGATGCACGGCATTGGGTGCACGTCAGAGGCTGTAATGGCGTTGAGCCCCCTGTAGTCCACGCAGAACCGGGTGGTCCGGTCCTTCTTTGGCACGAGAACTACAGGAGAGGCCCATGCGCTCTTTGACCGTCGAATCACCCCCAGCTGTAACATCTCATCTATCTCCTGGTGCATAACCTGCTGCACCTGGTCGGAGATTCGATAGGGTGTTCGCCATAGTCGGGCATGATTCCCGGTGTCCACCTCGTGGACTGCTAACTCAGTCCTTCCAGGTTAGTTGGAAAACATGACCCGGAAGGGTTCCAGTGTGGTTTGCAACTGCAACCGCTGTGGTTCAATTAGCGAGGCGCTTACCTACACGTCCTCAATGGACCCACCGGCCTTGGCTTGGGCCAGCATGTCCTTGAGGGTGTCTTCCTCCCCGTCTTCGGGTAAGCTGCAGACCGGTAGGGCAAAAGGTTCACGTTCGTGATGAGCCTTCATCATGTTGACGTGAAAGGCCTTTCGCCTTTCCCGAGCGTGGTCAAGCGTGACCACGTAGGTGACCGGGTTGAGCTGTTGGTGGATGATGTACGGGCCCTCCCAGGCTGCCTGAAGCTTATCCGTTGGCACGGGGACCAGCACCCACACCTTCTGACCCACGTGGTAGGTCTGCTACCGGGCGTTCTGGTCGTACCAGTGCTTCTGATCAGCCTGAGCCTGCGTCATGTCATGTACCAACTGCGTCAAGGTCTGCATCTTGTCACGGAAGCGCATGACATACTCCACTATGGACACTTCAGAAGGGTTCGGCTCCTCTTCCCAGGATTCTCTTACCAACCCAAGAAGTCCCCGGACTCGCCTGCCATACAGGAGCTCGAAGGGGGAGAACCCCGTCAAGGCCTGCAGAACCTCTTGGTAAGCGAACAGAAGGTGTGGAAGGTACCGCTCCCAGTTGCACCCTTGTGTCTCAACCAGCATGCGTAGCATATGTTTAAGGGTACCATTGAAGCGTTCACACAAGCCATTGGTCTGTGGGTGATACGCACTCGATACCAGGTGCTTCACCTGCATTCTCTTACAGAGAGCCTCCATTAGGCGAGACATAAATTGGGTCCCTTGATCAGTAAGCATTTCCCTGGGAAATCCTACACGTGAAAAGATGGCCAACAGGGCATCTGCCACCTTATCTGCCCTACTTGAAGACAGAGCTACTGCCTCTGGGTACCGGGTAGCGTGGTCTACCACAGTAAGAAAATATCGCTTTCCAGAGCTGCTGGGGATGGCCAGCGGGCCCACAATGTCCACCGCGATCCTCTGGAAAGGCTCCTCTATCACTGGCAAAGGGATCAGGTTCAGTTGGCACAGGTACAACATTTTCACCATCAATCCTAGGGAAAAAATGGTTATCAGATGCATCATTATAAGATAAAGCATGATAAGGTAACACATGCGATTTCCCATTATCATCATCATCATCAGGGTTTTCCCCCGGAATGATTTCTTCAGGGGCCGCCAGTTCGGGTCGGATGAGGGTTCATTCAGCCCCGGTGTCCTTGAGGCCTGTAGCAACATGGCCTCCCACTGTGACGTGCTGTACATTGTCACACACCCTCCCAGCCACATCACCCACCAAAAGAACTGCTGCATTAGGCCCGGGGGCCTTGGATGGGGGTTTCTTCGGCTTGTCTGGACAGTAGGGACTGATATGACCAGTCCGGTTGCAGACGTAACACTGGCGAGGTTCGGTGGTGGGTCTGATGCTGTTGGCTACGGGGACAGGACTTCTAGGGTATTGGCTGGCAGGGGTACTGGCGTTGGTTGCAGGCTTACCCCCTCTCCAGCTGGTGGTGACTGGCTTCTGCACTTTCGATCTATGGTTGGCCTCATAGGCATCAGCAATCTGCGCTGCTTTCGTCACGTCTTTGGGTTCTCTGTCCATCACGAATTGTCGCACCTCAGCTGGGCAAAGATGTAAGAACTGGTCTTTGATCATCAGGTCTCGCAGCTGTGCAAAGGTGGTCACTGACAGTCCTTGGGTCCACTGGTCAAAGTGGGTCCCCTGTCCATGCGCCACATCGCTGTAACTGTCATGTGGGCCATGGTGGAGGTTCCGGAACTTTCTACGGTACACCTCAGGTGTAAGCAGGTACTTGGCTATCAGAGCCTGCTTGATGGCCTCATAGTCACCATCTTGTTCTTGAGGGAGGGCAGCAAATGCCTCCAGAGCTTTGCCTCTCAGCCCTGGTGTCAGGTATCGTGCCCATTCTTGTGTAGGCAGCTGGTACTGTCTGCACGCTTTCTCAAATGCCCGCAGAAAAGTGTCCAAGTCCCCATCCTTTTCCATAACAGGGAAGTGATCGGGCCGGGGCTTCGGTATCTGAGCGCTGCTGGGCTCACAGCCGGACTGGGACATTCCCTGCATTTGCAGTCGGGCTAACTGCAGCTGATACTCCCGCTCCGCTTGGGCCTCTCGCTCAGCTCGATGGGCGTCGCTCGGCTCGGACCTCGGCCTCCTGCCGGTATTGCTGAATCAGCTGCCGACATCCCTCATGGTCGTCAGTGGGGAATTCTTTCAAGGCTGCCTGCAGGTGGGGGTCCAATTTGCCCTGATTGCTAACAGGGCCAGCATTCAGTGGTTGGACCTCTGCTGCAGCCCCATGTTCGCCAGTGCTGGCTTCTGAGGCCACTGGGCTCTGAGAGTGGTCTACTGCGGCTTCCCATTGCACCAGAACTGCAACCAGTTGGGCTTTGTTTTTGCCTGCAAAGTCAATGTGCTGTGACTTGCATAAGGCAATAAGGGTGTCTCTGGTCTGCTGCTCATAAAAGGTTTCTCCCAGCACAACCATGATAGGACAGAAAAACGAAGAGAAAGGGAAGGGATAATTACCAGTACACACAATTGTCTCAAGACTAATAAACACTGAGTTCGTTCTCCAAACTTATTTGCGCAGAGTCCTCACAAGAACTTTGCAAGTTTTTAGTGAGAGGAATGATTGCTCAAACCAGATCACTAATGCTCTAAGATCCCACCGCCTTGTCACCAATTTGTCACGAATCCACACCGCTGCCGCCAATATGTCACGATTCACACCGTGACCGTCACCCCTACGTCACGGATCGGGGTGACTTTAGGCCAACAGATGGCTATCACATGTGCAGGGGGGCTTATCCTAGTTATCCCTCCTCTGCTACAATGTGATGAAAAAAACACACACAAGGCTATTGACCTCTTAGTTTACAGCAAGGGCTTATTTTAGGTATCCCACTGCTCTTCAATATACCACGAACTGCAGGGATTTATGTATATCCCGCTTACAGTTCCACTTGAAACTTGCAGCTCTCTGGCACCCCCCTTACCCTCAGGTCAGATTAGGTACTGCACCTAGGGTAATTAGTCGCCAGAAAGGCTGCCTGCTGTGTACTGGCTATTGGGCACACTGCAACGAGGTGATATAAATACTCCCGCTCAGGCAGGAACAATAATTATCAACGCCGCAGTCGCTACAACGACTCCCAACTACCCAGTACAACGGTATGCTGCCACCAGCTTCGATTAAACGGGTCCGAAGCTAACCCAAAACAGTAGCGTAATTCCCTTCAGAAGACTTAGGATACGTTTTAGAGCATGAAGAACGAATCTAGTATTAAATATTATACTCCATTAAAGTTTAGGCAGTGTTTATAGAAAAATATTACAAGGTTGTTACAAAAATACACAATTGCAAATAGGTACAGAGGTAATTATAAAAATAACAGGGGTTAAATGAGAAATAACACTTACATGTGTTTGGATCATTTGAGGAAACCAGGCAAGTGGGTGGAGTTCCCAAATGTCCCAATTCATCAGGGTTCTGGAGTAAGATAAGGCTCACACAGACTTCAGCAGACAGACTTCAGGCTGGGGTGAGGGTAGAAACTTATAGAGTGTAGCTCGGTGACATCACCAAAAGAGCTGGCTTACCCAGACCCTCCTCTCTCTTCAGTCTTACTAAATTTAACCTAAATTTGTCTAATACCTGTAACTCCGCTACAGAACATGTCACAATCATAACAAACCCAGCATTCATCTCGTATTAACGTTGGCATTCTAATGAGATTAAATATGTCGTATTTGTGATGCATAATTACAGAGAAATCCCTACTTTTTACCTGATGGAGTTAGAAGCACATGTTTAGAGTGGCAGACAGAACCGCTGATGACCGGTAACAATATGTATTTTTCCTTTTTCTAGCCTACATCATTGGCCCAATATCTTACAATATTAGAACAAAAACCGCATGTTTTAAAAGGGAGATCAGACCAGTTTCTGCTAGCACAACTGCAGCTATGCCAGTCGTAAATACCTTTCTTCAATAAAACTCCCCCACATACATTGACAAGGAAAGCTCTTGGCTGAGTGAAAGGGAAGGGGGGGTTTAGCCCACAGCCTGGTCTAACAGGAGAAACTAAACTTATATGATATTTCATACCATATCGTGACACACACAAACTCTCATACACACACTCATTCACTCTCATGCTCATACACACAAACTCTCATACACACACACTTACACACTCACTCATATGCACACACACACTCACACACATACATACACACTCATACACATACACTAATACACACACTCATACACATACACTCATTCACGCACACTAATACACACACACTCTCATACACACTCTCATACACTAATATACACACTCAGACACACTCATACACATACTTATACAATCATATACACACAGACTCATACACACACACTCATGCGCACACTCTCATACACTTACACACACTCACACACACATACACACACTCATACACACACTCATGCAAACACTCATACACACATTCTCATACACACACACACTCATACAAACACACACACTCATACTCATACACTCAAAAGCACACACTCAAAAACACACACTCATACACATACCCTCATACACACACTCAAACACACTTTTTCACACACTAATACACACACACTCTTATACACAAAATCATGCACACACACTCATGCACACACTCATACATACACTCTCATACACACACTCTCATACACACACACTTTCATACACACACTCATACATTCACACTCATACACGCATTCATACATACACTCATATGCACACACTCATACACACATATATACATACACACACTCATACACACACTCATACATACACACACATACACACTTATAAACACACTCATACACTCATACACACACAAACACATAGACTCATACATACACACACAAAAACACACACTCAAACACATACACACTCACATACACACTCACTCTCATACACACACACATACACACACCCATACACATATACTCATACACACATACACTCATACACAAACACATTCATACACTCTTACACTCATTCACACAAAAACACACGTACATACACTCATACACTCATACACACACTCATGCATACACTCATACACACACTATCATACACACACACAATCATACACACTCATACACACACACTAATAAACACACTCATACACTCTACACACACTCATGCACACACAATCATACACTCAGGCACATTCATGCACATACACTCATACACACTCATGCACACACACACTCATACACTTATACAGACACACTCATATACACAGACACACTCATATACACACTCACACACACACTCATACATTCATACAAGCTCACATACACACACTCATATACACACTCATGCACATACACACTCATACACACACTCTCATACACACACACTCTCATACACTTATACAAACACACCCATACACACACTCATACACACACTCTCACACTCATACACACATTCATACACACCATCTCTTATACACACACTCAGACACACACTCATACACTCATACACACACTCATACACACCATCTCTTATACACACACTCATACACACACTCACACACACACACACTCATATACACACACTCATACACACACTCTCATGCACACACATTCATGCACTCATACACACACACACACTTACACACACTCATACACACAGTCATACACACACACTTATACACACACATACACACATATATACATACACACACTCTCATACACACACATACATATACAAACACATACACACTCATAAACACACTCATACACACAAACACATAGACTCATACATACTGTAGCGTTTCACCCGCTACGGGTCTTGGGGATACTCGCTTGGCAGCAGGATAAACACTTCAGGCACAATATCTCACACATCAGTCCATATGGTTTATTCAAACTCCGTATAAACCAGACAGGGTACAGTCCATTTCATTACAGCCATGAAACATTAGACAGTTCACGTAGCAGATAGGCTTCGCTGCTGTATATTATAATCCCATTGCCCGGGGTTACCTCTCAGAAGTTCCACTCCTTACACTGACTTCAGGTCAGTCCCAGGTCTTCAACACAGACCGTCCAGGTCTACGGTCTCCAGGTGCTTCCAGGTTGACTCCACTTCCAGGAGTCTCCAACACCAACCATCCGTGCTATGTCCAGCACGCAGGCTCTCCAGCCTGGAATGGTCTCTGTGTGCTTCCAGGACGTCCCCACTTGGAACCGTCCAACACACAGGCCATTCTGCAGTGTCCTGCCAGGACACACGGAAGTGTGTCCACCCTGACAGACACTCACTCAGTCACTCAATCTTTCTCTCATGTGCCACACACACCTCCTTTACATAGGTGTAACCACACCCAGGTACCTGTCACATGGCTAGTCAGGTGAGCATGACATCACCACAGGTCCTTTCACACAAAACCATCTTACATGTTCAGACACGCCTCTTTGGCTGGGTTTGTAGGTGACTGAACCCACCCATCTCTCCAATCACCTGGAAGCCTTCCCAATGTAAACAAACCCCTCAGCAGTAGATCTGCTTGAGCAAAACATACCCAGGCTTCCATCACAGGGCCACCCACCTCTGCGATACATACCATCCATCATTCACATGACCAGTCGTTATGCTACAATACACACACTAAAACACAGACTCAAACACATACACACTCATACACACACTCTCATACACACACCCATACACACACACACTCATACACACACATACACTCATACACACACTTATACACACTCACATTCATATACACTCACACTCATACACACACACACTCATACACACACACTCATACACTCAGTCATACGCACACGCTCACACTCATACACATACATACATACACACTCATATACATACATACACATTCATACATGTACACTCATTCACACACTCACATACACGCACACATACTCTCATACACTAATATACACACACTCATACGCATACTCATACACTCATATACACAGACTCACACACACACTCATGCGCACACTCTCATATACTCACACACACACTCATACACACATGCACACACTCATACACACACTCATGCAAACACTCATACACACACTCATACACACTCATGCAAACATACACACTCATTTTCATACACTCACACTCAAAAACACACATTCATACACATGCCCTCATACACACACTCAAACACACTCATACATTCTTATACACACAATCATACACACACACTCATACACTCATGCACACACTCATACACACACACTCATACACACACTCTTATGCATTCATACACACACTCATACAGACACACACTCATACACACACTCATACACATACACTCACACACACAGTCTTACACACATTCATACACACTCATACACACACTCTTATGCATTCATACACACACTTATACACATACACTCATACACACAGTCTTACACTCATACACACATTCTCATACACACACTCTCATACACACACTCATACACACACACTCTAATAAACACAAACACACATACGCACACACTCATACACACATATTCATACACACTGTCACAGTTCATAGGGAGGATACCTTTATCATCTCCACCCCTCACACCAATTTGTTACGAACCGTGGTTGTTTGGTTGCACCTGGTTCTTTCTTAAGGGGATTTATATATATCCCACTTCCTAGTTCCAGTTTGGAATTTGCAGCTCTCTTGCACCCCATTACCCTCAGGTCAGTCAGGGTACTGCACCTAGGATAATTATTTGCCAGAAAGGCTGCCTTACTTTGTACTGGCTAATAGGCACACTGCAGTGAGGGCGATATAAATACTCCCACTGAGGCGGGAACAATAATTATCAATGCCATGAGTCGCTACAAAGACTCCCAAGCGCACAGGACAAATCCGCTGTCACCATCTCTGATTTCCTAATTAATAACGAGTCCGGAGCCCACCCAGATTAGTAGTGTAATTCGTTATAGAGCAAGGAGAGACAAAGCTAGTAATTTTATATTTTACTCCAAAAAAGGTAGGCAGTGTTTACAGAAGGGTAAAAAGATATTATAAAATGAGATGATCAGGTATTTACAGACGATTAGAAATAAAAAAGGATTAACAAAAGAAAAAAAACACTTACAGTTCCTTATATTATTTCAGTTCATGGTAGACCATGTGGCTCGGGGAAGGGGCGATACATCAAGATGCATTACAGAGCATCTCTCAGCTAGCTTCCTGGTCAAAAATTTGTGAAATCTGAACTCTCGGGGTCTTATACCCCTTCGTTGTGACATCACTGAGTGGACGGAGCTATGAAATGTATTCCTACTGTCTCAGAGGGACTCAGAGTTATGGAACATTCATATCCCCCGTAGCTCCAGGATGCAACCTAGTATAGCGATCATGGAACTATCATTCTTCTGGGCATGAGCTGGGTGTTAATTTGAGCCCAAACACGACGTGGTTATGAGCCCCTGTTAAGCAGCAATCCGTTTCTCCGTATCCACAAGGTGGTGCCCCTAGAAAATGCACTGTGTGATGGCCCGGCTGATGCACATACCAAATATATAACTTCCATATCTCTGTCACTAATTGGGGTCAAGTGATGCTTACTATCAAGGTAGTACATGAGCAGGAGAGCACAAGGTTTTCAGACAAAGGATTTCTACACACTCCTGCATTTGAGAGGAAGGGGGCACTGAATCCCACACTGGAGTTTCAAGCTACAGCTGTATTCAGGGGAGAGGGAGTTGCCTGCGGGCCAAGACAAAGAATGAGAGCTTTCTAGGTAAAGTGTCTGGAACCTTGGCACCTTCTCAAAAAATCCCTCAGACCATGGTATTTTTACATTATTGTGACCCTTCCCCGGTTTGGATGGCGCTACGGAGGCAGAACCTCTCGGTACTCCTCCAGGTGCACCTCGTCAGGTTCACCCCGGCGGGACAACCCATCTGCATTGCCATGCTCCCTGCCCATTTTGTGTTCGACTGTAAAGTTGTACTGCTGGAGGGCAAGGCTCCAGCGTAGAAAACTTCCGTTGGTTCCCCACATGGCTTGTAGACAGCGCAGAGGGTTGTGGTCTGTCACCACAGTTAAGGTGTGATCATACAGGTAGGGCTGAAGATGTTGCAGGGCCAAGACTATGGCCAGGCACTCCTTCTCGTTGGTGGAAAAGGCCACTTCCCTCGGCAGAAGCTTCCAGCTCAGGTACAACACGGGGTGCTCTTGATTCCTCGAGTTGACCTGGCTGAATACAGCACCAAGGCCAAACTCGCTGGCATCGGACTGTACCAGGAATGGTCGACTGCTGTCAACTGCTTTTAACATAGGAGAGTTGCACAAGGCTGTTGTCCCCCTCTCAGCCATCGGTCCAGTCGACTATTTTGGGTGGCTTCTTCCTGGTCAGGTCCGTTAAGGGTTTTTCCAGGCTACTATAGTTCTGTACAAAGCACCTATAGTACCCTGCAGTGTGCAGCAGGGACATCACCTACTTCTTGGTCCTGGGGGTGGTCCAGGACACGATTGCATCCACTTTCCCAGGCTCTGACTTTATGGACTTCCCACCTACCCAGTGCCCCAGGTAGTGGACCTCTCTCATGCCCATCTGGCACTTTCCCGGCTTGATGGTCAGACCGGCTTGGTGAATGGTGAATTCACCTGAGCAGCTCCTGAAGATGCTGCAGGTGTTCATTCCAAGAGGAACTGAATATGTAAATGTCATCCAGGTATGCCAACACGTACTTCTCCAGTCTCTGAAGCAGGTGGTTGACCATCTGCTGGAAAGTGGCAGCGGCATTCTTCATGCCGAAGGGTATGACCGTGGACTCGTACAGTCTGAAGGTGTGATAAAGGCAGACTTCTCCTGCACCTCGGGGCTCAGGGGAATCTGCCAGTATCCCCGACTCAGATCTATTATGGTCAGATATTTTGCAACAGCTAACCGCTTAAGCAGCTCCTCGATGCGCGGCATTGGGTGAGCGTCAGAGGCTGTGATGGCATTGAGCCCCCTGTAGTCCACGCAAAACTGGGTGGTCTGATCCTTCTTTGTTATGAGAACTACCGGTGAGGGCCATGCGCTCTTTGACCGTTGAATCACCCCCAGCTGTAACATCTCATCGATTTCCTGGCGAATAACCTGCTGCACCTCGTCGGTGTTCGCCGTAGTGGGGAATGATTCCCGGTTTCCACCTCGTGGACCGCTAACTCAGTCATTCCAGGTCGGTTGGAGAACACGGCCTGGAAGGGTTCCAGCGTAATCTGCAACTGCGACCATTGGGGTTCGGTTAACAAGGCGCGTACCTCCACGTCATTGATTTAGACAATCAAAAGAAGCACCAAGCAGTCATGGAATCCAAAATCAAAATCACTTTATTGTACTAAACAGAGTAAAAAACAGAGTAAAAACCAGACAAACAATGCAAAAGCAGGGCTAAAAAGATGACAAGGGATGTCACCAACATCATGCCAAGCCCAAGGTAGGGTATATCCCTGAATCACGGTAGTAGCATACAGGTAGATTATAAAATGCAAAGTGCGAGATGCAGAAACGGTGGCATCCACCGAAACATAGGGCAATAGAACCTATACAAACAACTAGTAGGCAGTCCAATAAGAATATACAATAGCTGCAGTATTAATGGATCGTAAGCTTATGTCCAAACGTGCATATTACCTGATGCAGATGGCGGATAATAGAGGAACACCTGTCCACCCATCATTGATGGACACACCAGTCTTGGCTGGGGCCAGCATGTTCAGGAGGGGGTCTTCCTCCCCGTCTTCGGGTAAGTTGCAGACCGGTAGGATGTAGGCTTCACATTCATGATGAGCCTTCATCATATTGGCGTGAAAGACCTTTTGCCCACCTCAAGCGTGGTCAAGCATGACATCATAGGTGACTGGGTTGAGCTGTTGGTGGACGATATATGGGCCTTCCCAGGCTACCTTAAAGCTTATCCTTTGGTACAGGGACCAGCACACACACCTTTTGACCCATCTAGTAGGTCCGCTCCCGGGCATTCTGGTTGTACCAGTGCTTCTGAGCAGCCTGAGCCTGAGTCTTGTTGTCATGCACCAACTGCGTCAAGGTCTGCATTTTGTCGCGGAAGCGCATGACATACTCCACTATGGACACTTCAGAAGGGTTCGGCTACTCTTCCCAGGATTCCCTTACCTACCCAAAGGGGTCCCCGTACTTGCCTGCCGTACAGGTGCTCGAAGGGGGAGAACCCCGTTGAGGCCTGTGGAACCTCTCGGTAAGCAAATAGCTGGTGTGGGAGGTACTGCTCCCAGTCATGTCCTTGGGTCTCAACCAGCATGTGTAGCATCTGTTTGAGGGTACCATTGAAGCACTCACACAAGCCATTGGTCTGTGGGTGATACGCACTCGATACCAGACGCTTCACCTGCATTTTCTTACAGAAAGCCTCCATTAGGCGAGACATGCATTGGATCCCTTGATTGGTAAGCATTTCCCTGGGAAATCCTACCCGTGAAAAGATGGCCAACAGCGCATCCGCCACCTTATCTGCCCTAGTTGAAGACAGAGCCACGGGTAGCGTAGTCTACCACAGTGAGGACGTATTGCTTTCCAGAGCTGCTAAGGACGGCCTTTGGGCCCACAATGTCCACCGTGATCCTCTGGAAAGGCTCCTCTATCACTGGCAAAGGGATCAGGGGAGCCTTAAGAGCAGGCCCTGCCTTCCCCACTCTTTGACAGGTGATACAGGAGCAGCAGTAGTCTGTCACATCTGACTCCATCTTGGGCCAATAGTGCCCTGATTGGCGTATGGGGCCCGGTGGGCAGAGGGGGTCTGCATCGGGCCCCGTCTCATCTGCTCACCGGGCCCCTACCGGCGCTGCGGCAGTGTAACAATATTGAAGTGCAGGTGCGGGCCTGCGCCCGCACGTTAATAGTTAACAGCCACCAGCCAATCGGAGGCTGGCAGCTGACGTCAGCCGTAGTGCACACGTCGCCGGCGTCTGACATCATTGTCAGTCACTGGCAGGTGCGTGCTTCAGCTGCGTGGAGGGAGCTTCGCCACAGGAGCGTGGCCAGGTAAGAAGAACTCAGGTTTTTCTTTTTTTTTCTGAGAGCGGTGATCTAGGGGGCCCGGGGCAGAATGCTGGAGACACAGGGGCAGAATGATGGAGACACGGGGGGCAGAATGCTGGACACACTGGGGCAGAATGCTGGAGACTCGGGGGCAGAATGTTGGACACACTGGGGCAGAACGCTGGAGACACGGAGGCAGAATGCTGGACACACTGAGGCAGAATGCTGGAGATACAGGGGCAGAATGCTGGAGACACTGGGTGCAGAATGCTGGACACTGGGGCAGAATGCTTGAGACACTGGGGCAGAATGCTGGAGACACAGGGTAGAATGCTGGAGACACTGGGGCAGAATGCTGGACACACTGGGGCAGAACGCTGGAGACACGGGGGCAGAATGCTGGACATGCTGGGGCAGAATGCTGGACACACTGGGGCAGGAAGCTGGAGACACTGAGGCAGAATGCTGGACACACTGGGGCAGAATGCTGGACACACTGGGGCAGAATGCTAAACACACTGGGGCAGAATGCTGGACACACTGGGGCAGAATGCTGGAGACACTGGGGCAGAATGCTGGAGACACTGGGGCAGAATGCTGGACACACTGGGGCAGAACGCTGGAGACACGGGGGCAGAATGCTGGACACGCTGGGGCAGAATGCTGGACACACTGGAGCAGGAGGCTGGAGACACTGAGGCAGAATGCTGGACACACTGGGACAGAATGCTGGACACACTGGGGCAGGAGGCTGGAGACACTGAGGCAGAATGCTGGACACACTGGGGCAGAATGCTGGACACACTGGGGCAGAACGCTGGAGACACTGGGGCAGAATGCTGTAGACACTGGGGCAGAATGCTGGACACACTAGGGCAGAATGCTGGAGACATGGGGTAGAATGCTGGACACACTGGGTGCAGAATGCTGGACACACTGGGGCAGAATGCGGGACACACTGCGGCAGAATGCTGGAGACACTGGGGCAGAATGCTGGACACACTAGGGCAGAATGCTGGAGACATGGGGTAGAATGCTGGACACACTGGGTGCAGAATGCTGGACACACTGGGGCAGAATGCTGGACACACTGGGGCAGAATGCTGGAGACACTGGGGCAGAATGCTAGAGACACGGGGGCAGAATGCTGGACACACTGGGGCAGAATGCTGGACACACTGGGGCAGAATGCTGGACACACTGGGGCAGAATGCTGGAGACACGGGGGCAGAATGCTGGACACACTGGGGCAGAATGCTGGACACACTGGGGCAGAATGCTGGAGACACTGGGGCAGAATGCTGGAGACACTGGGACAGAACACTGGAGACACGGGGGCAGAATGCTGGACACACTGGGGCAGAATGCTGGACACACTGGGGCATAAGGCTGGAGACACATGCAGAATGCTGGACACACTGGGGCAGAATTCTGGACACACTGGGGCAGAACACTGGAGACACTGGGGCAGAATGCTGGACACACTGGGGCAGAATGCTGGGGACACTGGGGGTAGAGTGCTGTAGACACAGGGGCAGAATGTTGGAGACACTGGGCAGAATGCTGGACACACTGGGGGGAAGGACTGGAGACACTGGGGCAGGACTGGAGATATGGGCATGATTGGAGACACGGGGCAGAATGCTGGAGACATGAGGTAGAATGCTGGACACACTGGGTGCAGAATTCTGGACACACTGGGGCAGAATGCTGGACACACTGGGGCAGAATGCTGGATTCACTGGGGCAGAATGCTGGAGACACTGGGGCAGAATGCTGGAGACACGGGGGCAGAATGCTGGACACACTGGGGCAGAATGCTGGACACACTGGGGCAGAATGCTGGACACACTGGGGCAGAAGGCTGGAGACACATGCAGAATGCTGGACACACTGGGACAGAATGCTGGACACACTGGGGCAGAATGCTGGACACACTGGGGCAGAAGGCTGGAGACACATGCAGAATGCTGGACACACTGGGACAGAATGCTGGACACACTGGGGCAGGAGGCTGGAGACACTGAGGCAGAATGCTGGACACACTGGGGCAGAATGCTGGACACACTGGGGCAGAACGCTGGAGACACTGGGGCAGAATGCTGTAGACACTGGGGCAGAATGCTGGACACACTAGGGCAGAATGCTGGAGACATGGGGTAGAATGCTGGACACACTGGGTGCAGAATGCTGGACACACTGGGGCAGAATGCTGGACACACTGGGGCAGAATGCTGGAGACACGGGGGCAGAATGCTGGACACACTGGGCAGAATGCTGGACACACTGGGGCAGAATGCTGGACACACTGGGGCAGAATGCTGGACACACTGGGGCAGAAGGCTGGACACACTGGGGCAGAATGCTGGACACACTGGGGCAGAATGCTGGACACACTGGGGCAGAAGGCTGGAGACACATGCAGAATGCTGGACACACTGGGACAGAATGCTGGAGACACAGGGGCAGAATGATGGAGACTCTGGGGCAGAATTCTGGAGACTCGGGGGCAGAATGTTGGAAACACTGGGGCAGAACGCTGGAGACACGGGGGCAGAATGCTGGACACACTGAGGCAGAATGCTGGAGATACAGGGGCAGAATGCTGGAGACACTGGGTGCAGAATGCTGGACACTGGGGCAGAATGCTTGAGACACTGGGACAGAATGCTGGAGGCACAGGGTAGAATGCTGGAGACACTGGGGCAGAATGCTGGACACACTGGGGCAGAACGCTGGAGACACGGGGGCAGAATGCTGGACATGCTGGGGCAGAATGCTGGACACACTGGGGCAGGAAGCTGGAGACACTGAGGCAGAATGCTGGACACACTGGGGCAGAATGCTGGACACACTGGGGCAGAATGCTGGACACACTGGGGCAGAACACTGGAGACACTGGGGCAGAATGCTGGACACACTGGGGCAGAATGCTGGAGACACTGGGGCAGAATGCTGGAGACACTGGGGCAGAATGCTGGACACACTGGGGCAGAATGCTGGAGACACGGGGGCAGAATGCTGGACATGCTGGGGCAGAATGCTGGACACACTGGGACAGAATGCTGGACACACTGGGGCAGGAGGCTGGAGACACTGGGGCAGAATGCTGGACACACTGGGGCAGAATGCTGGACACACTGGGGCAGAACGCTGGAGACACTGGGGCAGAATGCTGTAGACACTGGGGCAGAATGCTGGACACACTAGGGCAGAATGCTGGAGACATGGGGTAGAATGCTGGACACACTGGGTGCAGAATGCTGGACACACTGGGGCAGAATGCTGGACACACTGCGGCAGAATGCTGGAGACACTGGGGCAGAATGCTGGAGACACTGGGGCAGAATGCTGGAGACACTGGGGCAGAATGTTGGAGACACTGGGGCAGAATGCTGGAGACATGAGGTAGAATGCTGGACACACTGGGTGCAGAATTCTGGACACACTGGGGCAGAATGCTGGACACACTGGGGCAGAATGCTGGACACACTGGGGCAGAATGCTGGAGACACTGGGACAGAACACTGGAGACACAGGGGCAGAATGCTGGACACACTGGGGCAGAATGCTGGACACACTGGGGCAGAAGGCTGGAGACACATGCAAAATGCTGGACACACTGGGGCAGAATTCTGGACACACTGGGGCAGAACACTTGAGACACTGGGGCAGAATGCTGGACACACTGGGGCAGAATGCTGGGGACACTGGGGGTAGAGTGCTGTAGACACAGGGGCAGAATGCTGGAGACACTGGGCAGAATGCTGGACACACTGGGGGTAAGGACTGGAGACACTGGGCAGGACTGGAGATACCGGCATGATTGGAGACACGAAGCAGAATGCTGGAGACATGAGGTAGAATGCTGGACACACTGGGTGCAGAATTCTGGACACACTGGGGCAGAATGCTGGACACACTGGGGCAGAATGCTGGACACACTGGGGCAGAATGCTGGAGACACTGGGGCAGAATGCTGGAGACACTGGGGCAGAATGCTGGAGACACGGGGCAGAATGCTGGACACACTAGGGCAGAATGCTGGACACACTGGGGCAGAATGCTGGACACACTGGGGCAGAAGGCTGGAGACACATGCAGAATGCTGGACACACTGGGACAGAATGCTGGACACACTGGGGCAGAATGCTGGACACACTGGGGCAGAAGGCTGGAGACACATGCAGAATGCTGGACACACTGGGACAGAATGCTGAACACACTTGGACAGGAGGCTGGAGACACTGAGGCAGAATGCTGGACACACTGGGGCAGAATGCTGGACACACTGGGGCAGAACGCTGGAGACACTGGGGCAGAATGCTGTAGACACTGGGGCAGAATGCTGGACACACTAGGGCAGAATGCTGGAGACATGGGGTAGAATGCTGGACACACTGGGTGCAGAATGCTGGACACACTGGGGCAGAATGCTGGACACACTGGGGCAGAATGCTGGAGACACTGGGGCAGAATGCTAGAGACACGGGGGCAGAATGCTGGACACACTGGGGCAGAATGCTGGACACACTGGGGCAGAATGCTGGACACACTGGGGCAGAATGCTGGAGACACGGGGGCAGAATGCTGGACACACTGGGGCAGAATGCTGGACACACTGGGGCAGAATGCTGGACACACTGGGGCAGAAGGCTGGAGACACATGCAGAATGCTGGACACACTGGGACAGAATGCTGGACACACTGGGGCAGGAGGCTGGAGACACTGAGGCAGAATGCTGGACACAGTGGGGCAGAATGCTGGACACACTGGGGCAGAATGCTGGAGACACTGGGGCAGAATGCTGGAGACATGGGGTAGAATGCTGGACACACTGGGGGCAGAATGCTGGACACACTGGGGCAGAATGCTGGACACACTGGGGCAGAATGCTGGAGACACTGGGGCAGAATGCTGGAGACACTGGGGCAGAATGCTGGAGACACGGGGGCAGAATGCTGGACACACTGGGGCAGAATGCTGGGGACACTGGGGGTAGAGTGCTGTAGACACAGGGGCAGAATGCTGGAGACACTGGGCAGAATGCTGGACACACTGGGGGTAAGGACTGGAGACACTGGGCAGGACTGGAGATACCGGCATGATTGGAGACACGAAGCAGAATGCTGGAGACATGAGGTAGAATGCTGGACACACTGGGTGCAGAATTCTGGACACACTGGGGCAGAATGCTGGACACACTGGGGCAGAATGCTGGACACACTGGGGCAGAATGCTGGAGACACTGGGGCAGAATGCTGGAGACACTGGGGCAGAATGCTGGAGACACGGGGCAGAATGCTGGACACACTAGGGCAGAATGCTGGACACACTGGGGCAGAATGCTGGACACACTGGGGCAGAAGGCTGGAGACACATGCAGAATGCTGGACACACTGGGACAGAATGCTGGACACACTGGGGCAGAATGCTGGACACACTGGGGCAGAAGGCTGGAGACACATGCAGAATGCTGGACACACTGGGACAGAATGCTGAACACACTTGGACAGGAGGCTGGAGACACTGAGGCAGAATGCTGGACACACTGGGGCAGAATGCTGGACACACTGGGGCAGAACGCTGGAGACACTGGGGCAGAATGCTGTAGACACTGGGGCAGAATGCTGGACACACTAGGGCAGAATGCTGGAGACATGGGGTAGAATGCTGGACACACTGGGTGCAGAATGCTGGACACACTGGGGCAGAATGCTGGACACACTGGGGCAGAATGCTGGAGACACTGGGGCAGAATGCTAGAGACACGGGGGCAGAATGCTGGACACACTGGGGCAGAATGCTGGACACACTGGGGCAGAATGCTGGACACACTGGGGCAGAATGCTGGAGACACGGGGGCAGAATGCTGGACACACTGGGGCAGAATGCTGGACACACTGGGGCAGAATGCTGGACACACTGGGGCAGAAGGCTGGAGACACATGCAGAATGCTGGACACACTGGGACAGAATGCTGGACACACTGGGGCAGGAGGCTGGAGACACTGAGGCAGAATGCTGGACACAGTGGGGCAGAATGCTGGACACACTGGGGCAGAATGCTGGAGACACTGGGGCAGAATGCTGGAGACATGGGGTAGAATGCTGGACACACTGGGGGCAGAATGCTGGACACACTGGGGCAGAATGCTGGACACACTGGGGCAGAATGCTGGAGACACTGGGGCAGAATGCTGGAGACACTGGGGCAGAATGCTGGAGACACGGGGGCAGAATGCTGGACACACTGGGGCAGAATGCTGGACACACAGGGGCAGAATGCTGGACACACTGGGGCAGAATGCTGGACACACTGGGGCAGAATGCTGGAGACACGGGGGCAGAATGCTGGACACACTGGGGCAGAATGCTGGACACACTGGGGCAGAATGCTGGACACACTGGGGCAGAAGGCTGGAGACACATGCAGAATGCTGGACACACTGGGACAGAATGCTGGACACACTGGGGCAGGAGGCTGGAGACACTGAGGCAGAATGCTGGACACAGTGGGGCAGAATGCTGGACACACTGGGGCAGAATGCTGGAGACACTAGGGCAGAATGCTGGAGACATGGGGTAGAATGCTGGACACACTGGGTGCAGAATGCTGGACACACTGGGGCAGAATGCTGGACACACTGCGGCAGAATGCTGGACACACTGCGGCAGAATGCTGGAGACACTGGGGCAGAATGCTGGAGACACTGGGGCAGAATGCTGGAGACACTGGGGCAGAATGTTGGAGACACTGGGGCAGAATGCTGGAGACATGAGGTAGAATGCTGGACACACTGGGTGCAGAATTCTGGACACACTGGGGCAGAATGCTGGACACACTGGGGCAGAATGCTGGAGACACTGGGGCAGAATGCTGGAGACATGGGGTAGAATGCTGGACACACTGGAGGCAGAATGCTGGACACACTGGGGCAGAATGCTGGACACACTGGGGCAGAATGCTGGAGACACTGGGGCAGAATGCTGGAGACACTGGGGCAGAATGCTGGAGACACGGGGGCAGAATGCTGGACACACTGGGGCAGAATGCTGGACACACTGGGGCAGAATGCTGGACACACTGGGGCAGAATGCTGGACACACTGAGGCAGAATGCTGGAGACACGGGGGCAGAATGCTGGACACACTGGGGCAGAATGCTGGACACACTGGGGCAGAATGCTGGACACACTGGGGCAGAATTCTGGACACACTGGGGCAGAAGGCTGGAGACACATGCAGAATGCTGGACACACTGGGACAGAATGCTGGACACACTGGGGCAGGAGGTTGGAGACACTGAGGCAGAATGCTGGACACAGTGGGGCAGAATGCTGGACACACTGGGGCAGAATGCTGGAGACACTAGGGCAGAATGCTGGAGACATGGGGTAGAATGCTGGACACACTGGGTGCAGAATGCTGGACACACTGGGGCAGAATGCTGGACACACTGCGGCAGAATGCTGGAGACACTGGGGCAGAATGCTGGAGACACTGGGGCAGAATGCTGGAGACACTGGGGCAGAATGTTGGAGACACTGGGGCAGAATGCTGGAGACATGAGGTAGAATGCTGGACACACTGGGTGCAGAATTCTGGACACACTGGGGCAGAATGCTGGACACACTGGGGCAGAATGCTGGAGACACTGGGGCAGAATGCTGGAGACACTGGGACAGAACACTGGAGACACGGGGGAAGAATGCTGGACACACTGGGGCAGAATGCTGGACACACTGGGGCAGAAGGCTGGAGACACATGCAGAATGCTGGACACACTGGGGCAGAATTCTGGACACACTGGGGCAGAACACTGGAGACACTGGGGCAGAATGCTGGACACACTGGGGCAGAATGCTGGGGACACTGGGGTAGAGTGCTGTAGACACAGGGGCAGAATGCTGGAGACACTGGGCAGAATGCTGGACACACTGGGGGAAAGGACTGGAGACACTGGGGCAGGACTGGAGATACGGGCATGATTGGAGACACGGGGCAGAATGCTGGAGACATGAGGTAGAATGCTGGACACACTGGGTGCAGAATTCTGGACACACTGGGTGCAGAATGCTGGAGACACTGGGGCAGAATGCTGGAGACACTGGGGCAGAATGCTGGAGACACGGGGGCAGAATGCTGGACACACTGGGGCAGAATGCTGGACACACTGGGGCAGAATGCTGGAGACACTGGGGCAGAATGCTGGAGACACTGGGGCAGAATGCTGGAGACACGGGGGCAGAATGCTGGACACACTGGGGCAGAATGCTGGACACACTGGGGCAGAAGGCTGGAGACACATGCAGAATGCTGGACACACTGGGGCAGAATTCTGGACACACTGGGGCAGAACACTGGAGACACTGGGGCAGAATGCTGGACACACTGGGGCAGAATGCTGGGGACACTGGGGTAGAGTGCTGTGGACACAGGGGCAGAATGCTGGAGACACTGGGGCAGAATGCTGGACACACTGGGGGCAGGACTGGAGACACTGGGGGCAGGATTGGAGATAGATCGTGCAGGATCATGGGGCAGGATGGATACGATGGAGACAGATGGGGCAGGATGGGGAGATCATATGGGGCAGAATGAATACTCATGGGGGCAGGATGGGCGAACATATGGCTGAAGCCAGGAATGAGATACACGGGGGCCAGGATGGGAAATGGGGAATATTATTAGCATAGGGGCTAATTAAGAGATATTATTACTGCAGTGATGTATTTATTTTATTTATTGAGTATACTGTTTTAAATGGGGGGTCGGTCCTATTACTGTGCAGAGCGACACTATGTAGCCTTTTTTTCTTTATGTGGTGTAATGTAGAACTTGGAAAAAATTAAGTAATGTGTTCTGCAAGCAGAGCTCGAGATAACTGTGTTTTTTCCTGCAGAGACAAGTCCTGGCTGGAAGAAGTGATGGCGATCTGTGCTGGATGAAAGATGAAGGACTTCAGCTAGAGACGTCACTGGTGACTCAGTGTGTTACCTATACACTGACACTATACACTGTATACTATATACAGAGGTCCTGTGTATAATGTCACCAGTGATCAATGTATTACCTATACACTATATACAGAGCTCCTGTGTATAATATCACCAGTGATCACTGTATTACCTGTACACAGACACTGCATACTAAGTACAGATCTCCTGTGTATAATGACACTTATGGTGATAGTATTGTGGGGGGGGTTTTATTACTGATGATCAGTATTTTTATCAAAAGTCTCACAAAGGTATCCAGCACACCTCAAAATCATGGCATAAGACAAAAAAATTTCCCCCAACATATAAAGGGAAAGAGAGGCATAGGCTATAAATTTAAAAACCAATTTTAATGAACATAATAAAATACAGAATATGTAGAAAAAAGCAGGGTAAAGCTCATAAAACGGCTGGGAGCAATAACAAAACCAGGAAATACAAAAATAATCAATTCACTACAAAAGCAAGAAAGTACTCAAAGAGGTATATTAAATACAGTCAAATGGACAGGAAACAACAGTTCCTATGGTGCCAAGTATAATTAACCTCAATAGTCACCTATAACTTGCCAAACCTAAAGTGCTCTAATGCTTAACCTGATAAATCTCTCTATACATCACTATGTAGTGTGCTAGCATATGGCACGCCATTGTAGAGAAACAAATAGTAAACTTACAAATGACTGTCCTGGTGGGAGATGTTCCACAGCGACCCCGACAGCGCCGTTTCGCCTGACTGGCTTCTTCAGATAGGGGGCATATGTGTCTATAACAAGCTACTCAGTCCTTATAACCACTTGAAACAGCTGTGACCGGCGTCAGCATAATGAATGTGTAACAGCGCATGCGTAAGTCTATGGACTCCCATACAAAGAGACTTCCGTACTGCCGCGCCAGTGATGCAAGCATGAAGAGCTTAGCATCTACCTTCTGCGCAGAGCCGGAAATCTAAGGGACGTCACTGACTCGCGCATGCGCAATCATGTAGCTGAGGCTAGAAAAGATATCAACACCGAAGAAGGTGTACCAACATGAAACCGGACACTACGTAGGTAATACATGTGTTAACCCTATAGTGAAAAGTGCTAAAGTGCAACAGAGTAGCGAAACTGCATAATATGACTGCTAAATTAACATACAAAAACGGACAGCTAAATAAGGTGTATCACAGTATAATAGATGGCAGAGAAACTACCCTAATTAAACAATATGTGAACCTGGTATTATATAAATACATATGCAAGAAAATATCGCAGTGTAATAAATAACAAAAAAACTACCTTTACTAAACAATATATGAACATGATGCTATATAACCATAATGAACACATATATAAACATGATGCTATATAAATACATATACACCCAAAATAAATAAATATATATACATTTAATATTATACAAATGAATAGATAAGTGAATATAACATATATCCCAAAAAATGCATAAAGAAACCTATAATATAATAAATATATAAATAAGTTAATAACAACAACGAATCTAAACAACATTTGAAAGACTAAGAAATTATATCATAGTCTAGAATAGTGGACATAATACTATATAAATATATGTACCACCAAAGAGAATAAATATATATATATAAAAACATCCTAATTTCATATAACAAAAATACAAAAAATGAGTGAATATAGCACATATTCAAAGATTACATGAAAATACCCATAATAATAAATAATAACAAATCTACACCAAGACACAACAATGTGGAAGACTGAGAGAAGAGATGTTCCATCATGGACTTCAATGGTGTCTCCATTCATGTTTGCAGAAAGGAAGATCATCAGCATATACAGATAATAGCCACCCAAAACAAGCGTCCTAAAAACTAGATAAAAATACAATTAGTATACAAAAAGACACACATACAGTAAATAAAAACAGGAGAACAGGAGAAACGCGGCTGAAAAACAGGGACCAAACTATAACTGCCTGTGACCAACAAAGTACCACAATAGAAATGAGATGTCAAAAAACCGGACTTAAATAAAGGTAAGGACTCACCAAATTTTACAAAAAGAAATTGAAACCCAAAGTCTCATTAAGACCCTGGGGAGCCATGGTCCCCAATAGATAGATCCACTTACTTTCCTTTTGGGCTAAAACTTTGGCCAAATTCCCCCCCCTGGCACCCAATTGAATCTGATCAATCGCTCGGATCTTAAGTCCTCTAGGGTCTGACTGATGGTACAACTTGAAATGCCTAGGCAGGGTTTTTAAAGTGCTGGGATCTTCCACACTTTTAGACTTCTCTATGTCTCTAACATGCTCCCTTGTGCTAGCACACTACATAGTGATGTATAGAGAGATTTATCAGGTTAAGCATTAGAGCACTTTAGGTTTGGCAAGTTATAGGTGACTATTGAGGTTAATTATACTTGGCACCATAGGAACTGTTGTTTCCTGTCCATTTGACTGTATTTAATATACCTCTTTGAGTATTTTCTTGCTTTTGTAGTGAATTGATTATTTTTGTATTTCCTGGTGTGGTTATTGCTCCCAGCCGTTTTATGAGCTTTACCCTGCTTTTTTCTACATATTCTGTATTTTATGATGATCAGTATTGTAGTTTTCAGTCACTATGTGGTGGTAATATGTGGTCTGGACATGGTGTTGCGGTATTTGTCCCTTGTATGTGCTATTTGGTCACTTTGTGGTGGTAATATGTGGTCTGGTCATGGTGCGGTGGTATTTGTTCCTTGTATGTGATATTATTTGGTCACTGGTGGTGATAATATGTGGTCTGGTCATGGTGTTGTGGTATTTGTTCCTCGTATGTGATATTATTGGTCATTTTAAAAATTGAAAAATAAATAAAAATATACCTTAATTGTATTGCATATTTTAACAAATATTTAATAGGCTACAGCAGAGTAGGGCCCGGCCAAAAGTGTCTACCACGTTATGATGGCGGCTTAAAAAATCTTTTGGCCAAAACAAAAGCTGCCGGCTATATGTGTGATCTGGTGATGGAAACTGTTAATGTGCGATAGGTGAGAAGTGGAGTTTTTCCAAGAGAGAGCAATGGCACTGTGGACAGTTCGAGGGGTGGAGCGTGGAGGCGGGGCTGGGGTGAAGTCTGGGAGGAGTCTTAAGGGGGCCCCGAAATTTCTAGCGGCAGCCCTGCCTCTGGGAACTGCCCTGTGTCCATCTCTGGTTCAGTCACACCTGTGATTGAGGAGGGCCCAGAAGACAGAACCTTATCTGCGTTCCGGGCACTCAGACTGTGGGTGACAGCAGCTACGTAGGCTGTCACCCCAGGAATTTCTACAGACCCATCAGCCGGTTCTGCTATGTGTACTACCTCCCCATCCACCCCCAACATTTCAGATGCAGTGCTACTTATGGGGCTGTTACCTTCCTCTGTGGCACTGGTCAGTTGCACAGCATCACCTTCCTCACGGTTCCCATGCATCTCCTCACTTGCTCCTGTTAGGGGTTCCTCAGCCATCCCACCTGGCAGAGTGACGGGGCTGAGCACTCCTGCACCTGTGAACACATCATTGTCAGGACATAAATGGTTGGCAGGTAAAATGTATATTTTCATCATCAGCATCATCAGTATTACCCTTGGCATTTTCTGAAAAATTATTATCAGGTAAAGCATTATCAGGTAACACATGCAAATTCCCATCGCTATCATCAGCATTCAATCGGGGAGGGGAGTCAGGGACATAGTATGCAACCATCCTCCCCAAATTAGTCCCCAATAACACAAGTGGGCAAGTTATCGGACAGCCCCACTTCCTTCACCCCGCTCCTAGCACCCCAATCTATATACACCCAGGCCATTGGCAGGGGACAGCTGATGCCCCCAATCCTGGTGACAGTCAGGGTTTTCCCTGAAATAATCTCTTCAGGAGCCGCCAGTTCGGGTCGGATGAGATTTCGTTCAGCCCCGGTGTCCTTGATGCCTTGAGCGACATGGCCCCCCACAGTGACATGCTGCACATTGTCACAGACCCTTCCAACCACCCCACCCACTGCATTAGGCCCTGGGGCCTTGGCTGGGGGGTTCTTCTGCTTCTCTGGACAGTGGGCACTGATATGACCAGTCCATTTGCAGAAAAAACACTGGCGAAGGTCGGTGGTAGGTCTGGTGCTATTTTCAACGGGTACAGGGCCTCTGGTGAGTTGACTGGCAGGGGTACTGGCATTAGTTGCAGGCTTACCCCCTCTCTAGCTGGCGGTGACTTCCGCATTTCGATTTTCGGTTGGCCTCATAGGCGTCGGCAATCTGCGCTGCTTTATCCGCATTTTTGGGCTCTCTGTCCATTACGAACTGTCGCACCTCAGCTGGGCAAAGATGTAAGAACTGGTCATTGATTATCAGGTCTCGGTCTCGCAGCTGTGTAAAGGTGGTCACTGACAGTCCTTGGCTCCACTGGTCAAAGTGGGTCCCGAGTCCATGCACCACATTGTTATAACTGTCGTGTGGGCCACTGTTGTGAATTTGGTTTTTGGGCTCCCCCGGTGGTCACTGGTGGTACTGGACTTGTGTGCTTCACTTTCTCTGTTCACCTGTTTCCATCAGGATGTGGGAGTATCCTATTTAGCCTTGCTGCTCAGTTATTCTGGTGCCGGCCATCAATGTAACCAGAGCCTTTCTGTTGCATGTTCCTGCTTCTAGACTACTATCAGCTAAGTTGGACTCTTAGTCCTAAGTTTGTTTTGCATTTTTGTTCCAGTTCACAGTTATGTTATTTTTCTGTAGCTGGAAGCTCTTGTGGGCCGAAATTGCCACTCCGGTGTCATGAGTTGACACACGAGTCTTAAAGTAATTTCGGGATGGTATTTTAATAGGGTTTTCAGCTGACCGTGAAGTTCCCTATTGTATCTTCTTGCTATCTAGTAAGCGGACCTCGCTTTGCTGAACCTACCTTCATACTACGTATGTCTTTTCCTCTGAACTCACCGTCAATATATGTGGGGGGCTTCTGTCTCCTTTTTGGGGGAATTTCCCTAGAGGTAAGCCAGGTCTGTCTTTTCCTCTATTAGGGTTAGTTAGTCCTCCGGCTGGCGCTGGGCGTCTAGGGATAAAACGTAGGTACGTCACCCGGCCACTGTTAGTTGTGTGATAGGTTTAGCTCATGGTCAGCTCGAGATTCCATCACCCAAGAGCTGTTCTGTTATTTATGTTCTCTGACTTTCCCTTGCCATTGGGAACCATGACAGTATGGCCGGCCAAGGGTTAAAACCGTTGGCAGAAGAAAGGAGAGAAAAAGAAGTCTGCAGATTTTTTTTTTTTTTTTTTTCCTTCTGAGCTTGCTTTTTAGTTGACTCAGTTGCATTTCTGCTCTAATTGCAGCCTTTGTCTCTCTCTCTCCTTCTAATCCTTGAATGGCTCTGATCTCACCTGATTAAAATGGATCCTCAGAGTGTGGCTACAGGTTTGAATAATCTTGCTATGAAGGTTCAAAATTTACAGGATTTTGTTATTCATGCTCCTATATCTGAACCTAGAATTCCTATACCAGAATTTTTCTCCGGGGATAGATCTCGTTTCCTGAATTTCAAAAATAATTGTAAATTATTTCTTTCCCTGAGATCTCGCTCCACTGGAGATCCCGCACAGCAGGTTAAGATAGTAATTTCCTTGCTGCGGGGTGACCCTCAAGACTGGGCATTTGCATTGGCACCCGGGGATCCTGCGTTACTCAATGTGGATGTGTTTTTTCTGGCTTTGGGGTTGCTTTATGAGGAACCTAACTTAGAGATTCAGGCTGAAAAAGCCTTGATGGCCCTATCTCAAGGGCAAGATGAAGCTGAAATATACTGCCAAAAATTTCGTAAATGGTCTGTGCTTACTCAGTGGAATGAGTGCGCCCTGGCGGCGAATTTCAGAGAGGGTCTCTCTGATGCCATTAAAGATGTTATGGTGGGGTTCCCTGCACCTACAGGTCTGAATGAGTCCATGACAATGGCTATTCAGATTGATCGGCGTTTGCGGGAGCGCAAACCTGTGCACCATTTGGCGGTGTCTTCTGAGAAGGCTCCAGAAAATATGCAATGTGATAGAATTCTGTCCAGAAGCGAGCGGCAGAATTTTAGGCGAAAAAATGGGTTGTGCTTCTATTGTGGTGATTCAACTCATGTTATATCAGCATGCTCTAAACGTACAAAAAAGGTTGATAAGTCTATTTCAATTGGCACCTTACAGTCTAAGTTTATTCTGTCTGTGACCTTGATTTGTTCATTATCGTCTATTACCGCGGATGCCTATGTCGACTCTGGCGCCGCTTTGAGTCTAATGGATTGGTCCTTTGCCAGGCGCTGTGGGTTTGATCTAGAGCCTCTGGAAGTTCCTATACCTCTGAAGGGTATTGACTCTACACCATTGGCTAGTAATAAACCACAATACTGGACACAAGTGACTATGCGTATGAATCCAGACCATCAGGAGATGATTCGCTTCCTTGTGTTGTACAATCTACATGACGTTTTGGTGCTCGGATTACCATGGTTACAATCTCATAACCCAGTCCTTGACTGGAAAGCAATGTCTGTGTTAAGCTGGGGATGTCAGGGGGCTCATGGGGACGTACCTTTGGTTTCCATTTCGTCATCTATTCCCTCTGAGATTCCGGAATTTTTATCTGATTATCGTGATGTTTTTGAGGAGCCTAAGCTTGGTTCACTACCTCCTCACAGAGATTGCGATTGTGCCATAGATCTGATTCCGGGCAGTAAATTTCCAAAGGGTCGTTTATTTAATCTATCTGTACCTGAACATGCTGCTATGCGAGAATATATTAAGGAGTCCCTGGAAAAGGGACATATTCGTCCTTCTTCATCTCCCTTAGGAGCCGGTTTTTTCTTTGTATCTAAAAAAGATGGCTCTTTGAGGCCGTGTATTGATTATCGACTCTTGAATAAAATTACAGTCAAATATCAGTATCCTCTGCCACTGCTTACTGATTTGTTTGCTCGAATAAAAGGGGCTAAGTGGTTCTCTAAGATTGATCTCCGTGGGGCGTATAATTTGGTGCGAATTAAGCAGGGGGATGAGTGGAAAACCGCATTTAATACGCCCGAGGGCCATTTTGAGTATTTAGTAATGCCTTTTGGTCTTTCAAATGCCCCTTCAGTCTTTCAGTCCTTTCTGCATGACATTTTCTGTGAATATTTGGATAAATTTATGATCGTGTATCTGGATGATATTTTGATTTTTTCGGATGACTGGGATTCTCATGTCCAACAGGTCAGGAGGGTTTTTCAGGTTTTGCGGGCTAATTCCTTGTGTGTGAAGGGTTCTAAGTGTATTTTTGGGGTTCAAAAGATTTCTTTTTTGGGGTACATTTTTTCCCCCTCTTCCATTGAGATGGATCCTGTCAAGGTTCGGGCTATTTGTGATTGGACGCAACCTTCTTCTCTTAAGAGCCTTCAGAAATTTTTGGGCTTTGCTAATTTTTATCGTCGATTTATAGCTGGTTTTTCTGATGTTGCTAAACCTTTGACTGATTTGACCAAAAAGGGTGCTGATGTTGCTGATTGGTCCCCTGCTGCTGTGGAGGCCTTTTGGGAGCTTAAGCGCCGCTTTTCTTCCACCCCTGTGTTGCGTCAGCCTGATGTTACTCTTCCTTTTCAGGTTGAGGTCGATGCTTCCGAGATCGGAGCTGGGGCGGTCTTGTCGCAGAAAAGTTCCGACTGCTCCGTGATGAGACCTTGTGCGTTCTTTTCTCGAAAATTTTCGCCCGCCGAGCGAAATTATGATATTGGTAATCGGGAGCTTTTGGCTATGAAGTGGGCTTTTGAGGGGTGGCGTCATTGGCTTGAGGGGGCCAGACATCAGGTGGTGGTATTGACCGATCACAAGAATTTGATTTATCTTGAGTCTGCCAGGCGCTTGAATCCTAGACAGGCGCGCTGGTCGTTGTTTTTCTCTCGGTTTAATTTTGTGGTCTCATACTTACCGGGTTCTAAAAATGTGAAGGCGGATGCCCTTTCTAGGAGTTTTGAGCCTGATTCCCCTGGTGATTCTGAACCTACAGGTATCCTTAAGGATGGGGTGATATTATCTGCTGTTTCCCCAGACCTGCGACGGGCTTTGCAGGAGTTTCAGGCGGATAGACCTGATCGTTGCCCGCCTGGTAGACTGTTTGTTCCTGATGATTGGACCAGTAGAGTCATCTCGGAGGTTCATTCTTCTGTGTTGGCAGGTCATCCCGGGATCTTTGGTACCAGGGATTTGGTGGCTAGGTCCTTCTGGTGGCCTTCCCTGTCTCGAGATGTACGAGTTTTTGTGCAGTCTTGTGATGTTTGTGCTCGGGCCAAACCTTGTTGCTCTCGGGCTAGCGGATTGTTGTTATCTTTTCCTATTCCGAAGAGGCCTTGGACTCACATCTCTATGGATTTTATTTCTGATCTCCCTGTTTCTCAGAAAATGTCTGTCATCTGGGTGGTGTGTGACCGTTTTTCAAAGATGGTTCATTTGGTGCCCTTGCCTAAGTTGCCTTCCTCATCCGAGTTGGTTCCTCTGTTTTTTCAAAATGTGGTTCGCTTGCATGGTATTCCGGAGAATATAGTTTCTGACAGGGGGACCCAGTTCGTGTCTAGATTTTGGCGGGCGTTCTGTGCTAGGATGGGCATTGATTTGTCTTTTTCGTCTGCGTTCCATCCTCAGACTAATGGCCAGACTGAGCGAACTAATCAGACCTTGGAGACTTATTTGCGGTGTTTTGTGTCTGCAGATCAGGATGACTGGGTTGCCTTTTTGCCGTTGGCGGAGTTTGCCCTCAATAATCGGGCTAGTTCTGCCACTTTGGTTTCTCCTTTTTTTTGCAATTCGGGGTTTCATCCTCGCTTTTCTTCCGGTCAGGTGGAGTCTTCGGATTGTCCTGGAGTGGATACTGTGGTGGATAGGTTGCATCGGATTTGGGGACAGGTGGTGGACAATTTGGAGTTGTCCCAGGAAAAGACTCGGCATTTTGCTAACCGCCGTCGTCGTGTTGGTCCTCGTCTTCGTGTTGGGGACTTGGTGTGGTTGTCTTCTCGTTTTGTCCCTATGAGGGTTTCTTCTCCTAAGTTTAAGCCTCGGTTCATCGGCCCGTATAAGATTTTGGAGATTCTTAACCCCGTGTCCTTTCGATTGGACCTCCCAGCATCTTTTTCTATCCATAATGTCTTCCGTCGGTCATTGTTGCGCAGGTATGAGGTACCGGTTGTGCCTTCCGTTGAGCCTCCCGCTCCGGTGTTGGTTGAGGGTGAATTGGAGTACGTTGTGGAGAAGATCTTGGACTCCCGTGTTTCCAGACGGAAACTTCAGTATCTGGTCAAGTGGAAGGGCTACGGTCAGGAGGATAATTCTTGGGTGACAGCCTCTGATGTTCATGCCTCTGATTTGGTCTGTGCCTTTCATAGGGCTCATCCTGATCGCCCTGGTGGTTCTTGTGAGGGTTCGGTGCCCCCTCCTTGAGGGGGGGGGTACTGTTGTGAATTTGGTTTTTGGGCTCCCCCGGTGGTCACTGGTGGTACTGGACTTGTGTGCTTCACTTTCTCTGTTCACCTGTTTCCATCAGGATGTGGGAGTATCCTATTTAGCCTTGCTGCTCAGTTATTCTGGTGCCGGCCATCAATGTAACCAGAGCCTTTCTGTTGCATGTTCCTGCTTCTAGACTACTATCAGCTAAGTTGGACTCTTAGTCCTAAGTTTGTTTTGCATTTTTGTTCCAGTTCACAGTTATGTTATGTTTCTGTAGCTGGAAGCTCTTGTGGGCCGAAATTGCCACTCCGGTGTCATGAGTTGACAAATGAGTTCTAAAGTAATTTCGGGATGGTATTTTAATAGGGTTTTCAGCTGACCGTGAAGTTCCCTATTGTATCTTCTTGCTATCTAGTAAGCGGACCTCGCTTTGCTGAACCTACCTTCATACTACGTATGTCTTTTCCTCTGAACTCACCGTCAATATATGTGGGGGGCTTCTGTCTCCTTTTTGGGGGAATTTCCCTAGAGGTAAGCCAGGTCTGTCTTTTCCTCTATTAGGGTTAGTTAGTCCTCCGGCTGGCGCTGGGCGTCTAGGGATAAAACGTAGGTACGTCACCCGGCCACTGTTAGTTGTGTGATAGGTTTAGCTCATGGTCAGCTCGAGATTCCATCACCCAAGAGCTGTTCTGTTATTTATGTTCTCTGACTTTCCCTTGCCATTGGGAACCATGACAGGCCACATTGGAGGTTCCTGAACTTTCTACGGTAAACCTCAGGTGTAAGCTGGTACTTTGTTATCAGGGCATGCTTGCTGGCCTCATAGTCTTCATTTTGGTCTGGTGGGAGAGAAGCAAATGCTTCCAGAGCTTTGCCTTTTAGTCCTGGGGTCAGGTATCGGGCCCATTGGTTCCCAGGCAGCTGGTACTGTCTGCAGGCTTTTTCAAATGCCCGCAGAAAAGTGTCCAAGTCCCCATCCTTTTCCATCACAGGAAAGTGCTCTGCCCGGGGTTTTGGGGTCTGAGCGCTGTTGGGCTCACCGCTGGACTGGGACGACCTCAGCACCTGGAGTTGGGCTAACTCCAGCTGGTAATCCCGCTCTGCTTGCCGCTCGGCTCTCTCCTGGTATTGCTGGATCAGCTGTAGATGTTAGTGATGAGCAAGTACACTCATTACTCGAAATTTCCCGAATACACTCGGGTGTCCTCCGAGTATTTTTTAGTGCTCGGAGATTTAGTTTCCATAGCCGCAGCTGAATGATTTACATCTATTAGCCAGCTTGATTACATATGAGGAGTCCCTAGCAACCAGGCACTTATGCTGGCTAGCAGCTGTAAATCTCCGAGCACTTACAAATACTCGGAGACCCCCGAGCACGCTCGGGAAATCTCGAGCAACGAGTATACTCGCTCATCACTAGTAGACGTCCATCACGGTCGTCGGCGGGGAGTTGTTCCAAGGCCGCCAGCAAGTTGTTGCAAGTAAGGCCAGCATTCAGTGGTTGTACCTCTGCTGCAGCACCATTTTCACACGTGCTGGCTTCTGCGTCCACTGCGCTCTGAGACCGGGCTTGGTCTGCTTCAATTTGCACCAGTTCCGTGACCAATTGAGCCTTGGTTTTGCCGTGGAGGTCCAGGCCATGGTACGTGCATACTCCAACAAGAGTGTCCCTGTTCTGCTTGGTGTACCAGGCTTATCCTTTTGCAGCCATCATTGCCAAATAAAAGATAGGATGGAAAAACGAAGAGAAGGGTAGGGGGTAATCGCAAGTGCACACTATTGTCCCAGTACTAGTAAACACTGAGCTCATTCTCCAAAACGTTTTTGTGCCAAGTCCTCGCAAGAACTGTGCAAGTTTTTAGTGAGAAGAATGATTGCTCAAACCAGATCACTAATGCTCTATTACCCCACCGCGTTGCCACCAATATGTCATGGTTCACGGGGAGGATACCTTTATCATCCCCACCACTCACACCAATTTGTCACAAACCGGGGTTGTTTGGTTGTCCCTGGTTCTTTCTGAAGGGGATTTATCTACATCTTACTTCCCAGTTCCAGTTTGGAACTTGCAGCTCTCTGGCACCCACTTTACCCTCAGGTCAGTCAGAGTACTGCACCTAGGATAATTAGTTGCTAGAAAGGCTGCCTAACTTTGTACTGGCTAATGGGAATGCTGCAGCGAGGGCTGTATAACTACTCCCACTCAGGCAGGAACAATAATTATCAACGCACAGGACAAATCTGCTGCCACCAGCTCCTATTTCTTAATTAATAACTGGACCAGAGCCCATCCAGATTAGTAGTGTAATTCACCTCAGGGCGTGACAGTTCATTATAGAGCAAGGAGAGACAAAGCTAGTAATTTTATATTTTACTCCAAAAAAGGTAGGCAGTGTTTACAGAAGGGTAAAAAGATATTATAAAATCAGATGATTAGGTATATACAGATGATTACAAATAAAAAAGGATTAACAGAAGAAAAAAACATTTATAGTTCCTTATATCATTTCAGCTCATGGCAGACCATGTGGCTCGGGGGAGCATCAAGATGCATTACAGAGTGTCTCTCAGCTAGCTTTCTGGTCAAAAACAAGTAATAACTGAGCGCTCAGGGTCTTAAACCCCTTGTTCATGACATCACTGAGTGGACGGAGCTATGAAATGCACTCCTACTTTCTCAGAGGGACTCAGAGTTATGGAACATTCACATCCCCGTAGCTCCAGGATGCAACCTCATATAGCAATCACGGAACTATCATTCTTCCGAGCATGAGCTGGGTGTTAATTTGAGCCCAAACACGACATGGTTATGAGCCCCTGTTAAGCAGCAATCTGTTTCTCCGTATCCGCTAGGCGCTGCTCATAGAAAGTGCACTGTGTGATGGTCTGGCCGACGCACATAACAAATATATAACTTCCATATCTGTGTCACTAATTGGGGTCAAGTGATGCCCTCCTATTAAGGTGCTACATGGAGTAGGAGAGCACATGGTTTTCAGACAACGGATTTCTACACACTCCTGCATTCGAGAGTGGGGGCAGAGTCCCACACTGGAGTTTCAAGTTACAGCTGCATTCAGGGGGAGGGAGTTGCCTGCAGGCCAAGACAGAGAATGAGAGCTTTTTAGGCAGAGTGTCTGGAACCATGGTACCTTCTCAAAAAATCCCTCCGACCATGGTATTTTTTACATTATCGTGACACACACATACACACACTGTCGTACACACACAATCATACACTCATACACACTCTCATACACACACACTAATACACACACATTCACACAGATACACACTCACACACACACACACTCTCATATACACACTCTCATGGAAACACACTCTCATAGACTCATACACACACACTCATACACACACTCATACACATACACACACTCACACATACTCATGCACACATTCATACACACACAGTCATACACTCATACGCACACACTCATTCACACTCATACACATACACTTATACACACTCATACACACACTCATACACATACGTATACACACACACACTCATACACACACTCATACACACACACACTCATACACACACACTCATACACACACACTCATATACACACACTCATATACACACTCATACACATACACACACTAATACACTCATACATACACACTCATACACACACTAATACACTCATACATACACACACACTCATACACACACTCATACACTCACACACACTCATACACACACTCATACACACACACTCATACACTAATACACACACACACTCATACACACACTCATATACATACACACACAAACACTCACACACATATACATACACACACTAATACACTCATACACACACTCTCATACACACACTCTCATACACACACTCTCATACACTCACACACTCATACACACACTCACACACACTGTCATACACTCATACACACACACTCTCATACACACATTCATACACATACACTCATACACACACACTCACGCACACACTCAAACACTCATACACATACACACACTCATACACACACACACTCATACACACTCAAACACTCATACACATACACACACATACACTCATACACATACACACTAATACACTCACACACACACTCATACACACACTCTCATACACACACACTCATACACTCATACACACACACACTCATACACACACTCATATACATACACACTCATACACATATACATACTGTGATGCAGTGACACCTGTTACAGCTAGGTGGCGCTGCATGTGCTCCTCAGGATATGCATGGAGGTATATCTGTAGTTGTAATGGCTGAACTAGCCACACACAACTTCCACCTATGGGAGTGGCTACAAGTATATAATGTGACCATGTGGGTCACATGGAGAGAATGGGTGGACCTGAGTGGTCTGTGTGTCAGGTCCTGGAGGGCCTCTGTGTTGGGAGGTCCTGGGAGTAGGACTAGATCCCTGAAGAGCACATGGGGGAGGCCTTGGACCTGGGGGCCTGTGTGTTGGACGGTCCCAGATGGGGATGGACGTCCTGAATAGCACACAGAGAGGACGCGTGTGCACAGTCCATGATGGCACTGCGTTTGGGGAAGCTACAGCCCGTCTGAGGATCTGGACTGTCAGGTGGCCTGGTGAGCAAGGCATGGCCGGGGACAGTGATCCCAGTTCTGCAGCTTCCCTGAGTACTGACAGGAGTCAGCATATGGAGCAGGAGCTCCTGGAAGGTAACCCAGCATATGGGGAACCGTGTAGTCACCCATGGTAACTGGATGGAGTAAGGTCCAGCATGATTAGAAACTGCAACCGTAATGTCGTATGTTGGTGCCTGTTGTGCTCCATGGACATTAATGAACTGTGTGGCGTACGGTCACCCCCGATAACTGGACACAGAGGTTCGGTGTTTTTAGTGACCGCGTTTCAAAGCCGTATACTATGATATGAAGATTGATGTAAAGACTGTTTGCCTGTCGTTCATATTTCTGTGGCTTATGACTAGTGTTGAGCGATACCGTCCGATACTTGAAAGTATCGGTATCGGATAGTATCGGCCGATACCCGAAAAGTATCGGATATCGCCGATACCGATACCCGATACCAATACTAGTCAATGGGACACCAAGTATCGGAAGGTATCCTTATGGTTCCCAGGGTCTGAAGGAGAGGAAACTCTCCTTCAGGCCCTGGGATCCATATTACTGTGTAAAATAAAGAATTAAAATAAAAAATATTGATATACTCACCTCTCCGGAGGCCCCTGGACATCACCGCTGGTAACCGGCAGCCTTCTTTGCTTAAAATGAGCGCGTTTAGGGCCTTCCATGACGTCACGGCTTCTGATTCATTTTAAGCAAAGCAGGCTGCCGGTCACCAGCGGTGATGTCCAGGGGCCTCCGGAGAGGTGAGTATATCAATATTTTTTATTTTAATTCTTTATTTTTTACATGGATATGGATCCCAGGGCCTGAAGGAGAGTTTCCTCTCCTTCAGACCCTGGGAACCATACACTAGGAACTTCCGATTCCGATTCCCGATACCACAAAAGTATCGGATCTCGGTATCGGAATTCCGATACCGCAAGTATCGGCCGATACCCGATACTTGCGGTATCGGAATGCTCAACACTACTTATGACTCCATAATAAACGACATGGACTGTTAAAGTGAAAACCCGTGCCTGACTACGTTAATCCGCTGCCAAATGAGTGTCCCCCAATACACTCAGTAAGTGCAATCTTACAATACACACACTAATACACTCATACACACACTCTCATACACTCACACTCTCATACACTCACACTCTCATACACTCACACTCTCATACACTCACACTCTCATACACACACTCACACACACACACTCATACACATACTCATAATGCTGTGCAGCTGCCCCGCGGACTACTAACACCATGGATTCATACTCCATACCCTATGCACAGCAAATTACATCTCTAATCTTCAGCAGCTCAGCTCCTGCTCCAAATTGGAAGCGCTGCTCACCATTCTTCCTGCCGGCTGCCGCATCCCCGCCTCTTCTGCCCCACTCTGCATCGCCAGCAGCGGCAGTGTGATGAGGTTGCAGCATGATGACCTCATCACTCTGCTGCTTGCTAGGCCGCGGAGCACGAACAACCACGATGCTCTGCTCTGTGCCAGATATTGCGGCCGCAAGCAAAAGTACAGTGGCGGTCATCCGGCGGCACTGAACAGCTGCCTGGGGACTGGCCCAGGGGGAAAATGTATCCCTGTTCCCCGGCCCATCCCACCACTGATTGCAGGAGTAGGGCGCCAAGTTATCTTACTGCAGAGGGTGGCGCTATCACTTCTATTGCCCTCAGCTCTACTACACTCAACAAGCTCATTGCACCTTCTTCAGAAATAGTAACCTTACCCACATTTGATATTCTCAGTTTGGGATATATCTGACAAATTGAGATTTTATTACATCCTGACAACCTCAACTTTATTTATTCTGACAACAAGCTAAATGCGGCTGAAAACAGCTTCCTGACCACCTCAGGTTTGCTATATCTTACAGACAAAATCTTTATGTCTGAAACCACAGCTCATTGGTATATGATAACCACAGCTCTTCTACATGTGACAACCTCACCTTTGCTTGACCCAACAAACTCCAGCCTGCTGCATCTGACAACCTCACAGTTATAGCAGGACCATATCTGACAACCTCAGCTCATCCATGTAGGGTAACACCAACTCTGCTACATCCGACTACCTTACTAGATCTAGCTTCTAGATCTGAAAAGCCCAGCTCATTCACATAGCGTATCTACTTCTATTCTGACAGTCTGATGGAGGGAAGCGGTGAACTGTGACAGAGCCATGCAGCAGCAGCGCTCGGGGCGGGTGGGAGATGTTTACAGTTAGTTCCTGCCAGTTACTGCTCTGCGACTAGTTCCAGTGTGTGTCCCAGAAGATCGGGAGACGGGGTGCCGCCACTGCACCTCAGCCACTGGTAAGTAGACTTAAAGAACAGTAACAGTCACCTTCTAGGCACGATAATCTGGGGCACTTTAGGCTGTTGGTGACAGTGTCAGCAGGGATTACAAGGAGAGTTGGCACCAGCACCACGTGTTCTGACCGCTGCTCTGCCACCCCCTGTCTTCAGGGACGCCCCGTCGCCTGAGGCAAAGTGCGCAACTTGCCTCATGATAGGTGCGCCCCTGAGCCAATCCACCAACATTAAGGTAATCTAATGGATCGGATAGGTTCCTGACCTAACTGCCTAATGTGAACACTTACCTCTGGCTAATGTTTTGGTAAAGCCTGTTTTCTATTCGCCACGAGAGCACCCACTAGAGAGAGGGGATCCGCCCCTAGGAACAGGAAACCTACAGAATGATAAAAGGGACGGCCCCCCTCGCTCCTCAGTTGGTTTCCTGCTCCTAGATGGGAACCCACAGAAAAGACTCTAGTGGATAATGACTAACGAAGAGGAAAACCTGCCTGGCCTGCCGCCTGTATGACTTTGCTAAGCGGCAGGGGCTCCAGAGCAGGTAACAGAGTCGGGGGAATGATCCTGTTGGCTCCCCCCTCATCTGGTTATGCTGCTGCGAGGTTTGGAGGTTTTTTCCCAAACAGTCTCCCTGCTGGGACACTGTTTGCAAGGCCACCGCTGAATGATACAGAGCGGCACCTGCCTCGGCCGGCCCTGAGTGGGACAAGTAAGGGCAATGATTGTTTGAGTGGCGCTTACCTCCCCTGTAATAGACTTTCCGGAGGGGATGGAGCCGGCATGTGGCGCGATGGGGCTGTGGATACGGCACTTACCCAGGTGTAGCGGCGTCCTCGGGCTACGCTGCAGACAGGCGGGCGCACGCATTGGCGTCCCGGAAGTGGTTGGTTGAACTTCCAGGGTCGCAAGGTTAGAATGCCATTTCCGGTGGAGACGCCATGTTTGATTCTTCTTTGCGGTCCAGTCCACCCTGGTGGCAAGGCCTTCATCCGGATGCAGAGGTAATAATAAAAAAAAAGAAAAAGAAAAGGGGAAATGGAATGGCAGGAAAGGGTGTGTTTGAGGAAGGTGCCTACACTATAAAAGGCATCTCAGCAGATTGGAGTGTGCGCTATCATGTCGTCTCAGGAGGATATGGCTGAGCGCCCTATGGAGGAGTTAATGTTACCTGTTGGTGATACCAGGAGGAAAGGTAGTGGACACTCAAAAGTGAGTGATTCCACTGACAAATCGGGAAAGAACAGAGGATCAACCCGTTCTACACCCCAGGCCAGCCAAACAACCCTGCAGCCGGTATATAATTATAACTCCGGGTGAGTGTATAAACAGCTTCATTGAAGCTTATAGTAGTCTCTTCTGCTTTTATTTCTTATAGGCAAAAAAGACTGGGAAGTCTAAACATAAGCAGTGTGCGATATGTTCCGAACCCCTGCCTGACTCCTATATAAAGAGATTGTGTCAGAGTTGTATAAATAATACCTTACAGCAGGAGGGATCGGTCAAGATGGATGAGATTCGTCTTATGGTCCGTGAGGAGCTTCAGTCCTTAGGAGGTGGTCCTTCTATGAATATTGTGAGGAAAAGCAAGAGAGTACCCTCACCTAGAGCAGACACGTCTGCAGAAAGTGGGGAAATTGATTCCGACATCTCTCAGGCTTCGGGTTCCTCAGAGGAGGAGGACTATGTGTGTTTTCCTACTGACGGTATAAATAATTTGGTAAAATCAGTGAGGAGCACAATGGGTTTATCAGAATCCAAGGAACCTCAGACGCCACAAGAGGTTATGTTTGCAGGTCTCTCCCAGCGAAAGGGTCATGTAGTTCCTGTAAATCAGACCATTAAGGACTTTGTCAAAAAGGAATGGAGTAAGCAGGGACAGAACGGGTTTGTACCGATATCTTGTAAGAGACATTATCCCTTTGACGATGAGGATTTGGCCACCTGGGCTAAGGTGCCTAAAGTAGATGCGGCAGTCGCATCTACCTCTCGTTGTTCCTCTTTACCTGTGGAAGATGCAGGTTCTCTGTCCGTTCCAATGGATAGAAAATCAGATGCGCTTCTAAAAAGATCATGGGAAGCTTGTATCACCGCATTTAAACCAGCAATCTTAGCCACGTGCACTGGCAGGTCTATGCTGGTTTGGCTAGATCAGCTAGATCAGAACATTAAGAGTGGTATGTCCAGAGAAAAATTGCATACCTCTATTCCCTTGATTAAGGGTAGGGTTGAGCGACTTTCATTTTTTTAAGATCGAGTCTGGTTTTGTGAAACCCGATTTAGTCCAGAGTCGAGTCGAGTGAAGTCGGCCGATTATCGCTAAAAGTCGGGGATCGACCGAAACACGAAACCCAATGCAAGTCAATGGGGAAGCATAGCCGGCAGTGAGTGGAGGCCAGGAAAACACCTACAGTGCCCATTTTACTGCCAAAAACATCCATTCTTGTTTTCTGAAGCTTGTCAATCTTAATTAACTTTATAATAATAGTTGGGCACTGGAAATTGGGGGTCATTTGGCAAAAGTTGTGGGGGGTAGGGCTGGTTCAAGGTTTTAGTGGGCCCAGGAAACGTGGACTACATCATGGCGGTGGAGCAGGGAGAGGTAAGTATTTCAACGTTGCAAGTGCTGTGATCCTGAGCAAGCAGGGGGGGCCCACTCGTTCGCATTGGCACTGGCACAGGGCCCCTCAAAGTACGGCGGTGTGTTTGCATGGCGGGGGCGCCTCCCACCAGCAGCGACACTTTTGCGTACTCTGAGTGGCCCTGTGCCAGTGACGTCGCCAACGAGTATGCCCCCCCCACCTGATGAAGGAACCTGCACTTTCATCTGCACCTTCCTCTTTGTCCCTGTGTAAGGTGGTATAATATGCGGGAAGGGGAACCTTACTTTCAGCAGGGTCAGATTCTGGCTGTGTAGAGTACAAGGGGAATGTAGTGGTCTAGGTCAATGTACCAGCAGACTCATCTAGCAGTGGCTGGGCAATGGGCAGGATGAGGAGGAAACAGATATAGGGCCAAAGAATAAAGTAGGCTAAATGCAGATCAAAATTGGTAACAGGACTAAACAGGCAGCATTGCTTTGTTCAGTGGAGTAGCAAACCCAAGAGCAGCAGACACTGTTTCAAGGGCCTAACCACACTAGGAGGCCAAATGCATATCTGATAGTATAGGCCGAAAGCCAGAATGTGGAAGCTCAGCTTTGTTCAGTTGAGGACAACACCAGGGAGGGGCAGACACCGTTAGTAGGCCGTAACCAAAGTTGAAGGCCAAATGCAGTTTAATATCTGATACTATAGGCCGAAAGCCAGAAGGTTGAAGCACAGCTTTATTCAGTTGAGGGCAACACCAGGGAGGGGCAGACACTGTTAGTAGGCCCTAAACACCATTTTGTTTTTTAAAAAACACTTAATGAGAGCCAGAAGGTTGAAGCTCAGCTTTATTCAGTTGAGGGCAACACCAGGGAGGGGCAGAAACCGTTAGTAGGCCCTAACCACCATTTTGTTTTTTAAAAAACACTTAATGAGAGCCAGAAGGTTGAAGCTCAGCTTTATTCAGTTGAGGGCAACACCAGGGAGGGGCAGAAACCGTTAGTAGGCCCTAAACACCATTTTGTTTTTTAAAAAACACTTAATGAGAGCCAGAAGGTTGAAGCTCAGCTTTATTCAGTTGAGGGCAACACCAGGGAGGGGCAGAAACCGTTAGTAGGCCCTAAACACCATTTTGTTTTTTTAAAAAACACTTAATGAGAGCCAGAAGGTTGAAGCTCAGCTTTATTCAGTTGAGGGCAACACCAGGGAGGGGCAGACACCGTTAGTAGGCCGTAACCAAAGTTGAAAGCCAAATGCAGTTTATTATCTGATACTATAGGCCGAAAGCCAGAAGGTTGAAGCACAGCTTTATTCAGTTGAGGGCAACACCAGGGAGGGGCAGACACCGTTAGTAGGCCGTAACCAAAGTTGAAGGCCAAATGCAGTTTAATATCTGATACTATAGGCCGAAAGCCAGAAGGTTGAAGCACAGCTTTATTCAGTTGAGGGCAACACCAGGGAGGGGCAGACACCGTTAGTAGGCCGTAACCAAAGTTGAAGGCCAAATGCAGTTTAACATCTGATACTATAGGCCGAAAGCCAGAAGGTTGAAGCACAGCTTTATTCAGTTGAGGGCAACACCAGGGAGGGGCAGACACCGTTAGTAGGCCGTAACCAAAGTTGAAGGCCAAATGCAGTTTAATATCTGATACTATAGGCCGAAAGCCAGAAGGTTGAAGCACAGCTTTATTCAGTTGAGGGCAACACCAGGGAGGGGCAGACACCGTTAGTAGGCCGTAACCAAAGTTGAAGGCCAAATGCAGTTTTATATCTGATACTATAGGCTGAAAGCCAGAAGGTTGAAGCACAGCTTTATTCAGTTGAGGGCAACACCAGGGAGGGGCAGACACCGTTAGTAGGCCCTAACCACCATTTTGTTTTTTAAAAAACACTTAATGAGAGCCAGAAGGTTGAAGCTCAGCTTTATTCAGTTGAGGGCAACACCAGGGAGGGGCAGAAACCGTTAGTAGGCCCTAAACACCATTTTGTTTTTTAAAAAACACTTAATGAGAGCCAGAAGGTTGAAGCTCAGCTTTATTCAGTTGAGGGCAACACCAGGGAGGGGCAGAAACCGTTAGTAGGCCCTAAACACCATTTTGTTTTTTAAAAAAAACTTAATGAGAGCCAGAAGGTTGAAGCTCAGCTTTATTCAGTTGAGGGCAACACCAGGGAGGGGCAGAAACCGTTAGTAGGCCGTAACCAAAGTTGAAGGCCAAATGCAGTTTAATATCTGATACTATAGGCCGAAAGCCAGAAGGTTGAAGCACAGCTTTATTCAGTTGAGGGCAACACCAGAGAGGGGCAGACACCGTTAGTAGGCCCTAACCACCATTTTGTTTTTAAAAAAACACTTAATGAGAGCCAGAAGGTTGAAGCTCAGCTTTATTCAGTTGAGGGCAACACCAGGGAGGGGCAGAAACCGTTAGTAGGCCCTAAACACCATTTTGTTTTTTAAAAAACACTTAATGAGAGCCAGAAGGTTGAAGCTCAGCTTTATTCAGTTGAGGGCAACACCAGGGAGGGGCAGACACCGTTAGTAGGCCGTAACCAAAGTTGAAAGCCAAATGCAGTTTAATATCTGATACTATAGGCCGAAAGCCAGAAGGTTGAAGCACAGCTTTATTCAGTTGAGGGCAACACCAGGGAGGGGCAGACACCGTTAGTAGGCCGTAACCAAAGTTGAAAGCCAAATGCAGTTTAATATCTGATACTATAGGCCGAAAGCCAGAAGGTTGAAGCACAGCTTTATTCAGTTGAGGGCAACACCAGGGAGGGGCAGACACCGTTAGTAGGCCGTAACCAAAGTTGAAGGCCAAATGCAGTTTAATATCTGATACTATAGGCCGAAAGCCAGAAGGTTGAAGCACAGCTTTATTCAGTTGAGGGCAACACCAGGGAGGGGCAGACACCGTTAGTAGGCCGTAACCAAAGTTGAAGGACAAATGCAGTTTAATATCTGATACTATAGGCCGAAAGCCAGAAGGTTGAAGCACAGCTTTATTCAGTTGAGGGCAACACCAGGGAGGGGCAGACACCGTTAGTAGGCCGTAACCAAAGTTGAAGGCCAAATGCAGTTTTATATCTGATACTATAGGCTGAAAGCCAGAAGGTTGAAGCACAGCTTTATTCAGTTGAGGGCAACACCAGGGAGGGGCAGACACCGTTAGTAGGCCGTAACCAAATTTGAAGGCCAAATGCAGTTTAATATCTGATACTATAGGCTGAAAGCCAGAAGGTTGAAGCTCAGCTGTATTCAGTTGAGGACAACACCAGGCAGGGGCAGACACCGTTAGTAGGCCGGAACCACCAATGTGTTTAAAAACAGCAGTTAATCAGAGCCGGAAGGTAGAAGCTCAGCTTTATTCAGTTGAGGACAACTTGAATTAGGGACTGCAGACAGACTTAGCAGGCTGTCCCCTGTGTGGACCATGCATCCAATACATTAACCCATTGAGCCACAAAGGACACGTAACCTTCCGTGGCCATGCCTACAGGTCCATGTGTCTGTTGTCAGGTGTACCTTTGTCAGTGTAGGCCTAGTGGAAGGAGGGACCGCAGACAGGCTTCCAAGGCCTAACATAATAAAATGGGCTGGCTGTAGGCACTTTATAATTGGTTCCAGGGGTACACGGGCAGCAGTGGTCTGGTCAGTGGAGGCCTAGTGGAAGGAGGGACCGCAGACAGGCTTCCAAGGCCTAACATAATAAAATGGGCTGGCTGTAGGCACTTTAAAATTGGTTCCAGGGGTACACGGGCAGCAGTGATCAGGTCAGTGGAGGCCTAGTGGAAGGAGGGACCGCAGACAGGCTTCCAAGGCCTAACATAATAAAATGGGCTGTCTGTAGGCACTTTAAAATTGGTTCCAGGGGTACACGGGCAGCAGTGGTCAGATCAGTGGAGGCCTAGTGGAAGGAGGGACCGCAGACAGGCTTCCAAGGCCTAACATAATAAAATGGGCTGGCTGTAGGCACTTTATAATTGGTTCCAGGGGTACACGGGCAGCAGTGGTCAGATCAGTGGAGGCCTAGTGGAAGGAGTGACCACAGACAGGCTTCGAAGGCCTAACATAATAAAATGGGCTGGCTGTAGGCACTTTAAAATTGGTTCCAGGGGTACACGGGCAGCAGTGGTCAGGTCAGTGGAGGCCTAGTGGAAGGAGGGACCGCAGACAGGCTTCCAAGGCCTAACATAATAAAATGGGCTGGCTGTAGGCACTTTATAATTGGTTCCAGGGGTACACGGGCAGCAGTGGTCAGGTCAGTGGAGGCCTAGTGGAAGGAGGGACCGCAGACAGGCTTCCAAGGCCTAACATAATAAAATGGGCTGGCTGTAGGCACTTTATAATTGGTTCCAGGGGTACACGGGCAGCAGTGGTCAGATCAGTGGAGGCCTAGTGGAAGGAGTGACCGCAGACAGGCTTCGAAGGCCTAACATAATAAAATGGGCTGGCTGTAGGCACTTTAAAATTGGTTCCAGGGGTACACGGGCAGCAGTGGTCAGGTCAGTGGAGGCCTAGTGGAAGGAGGGACCGCAGACAGGCTTCCAAGGCCTAACATAATAAAATGGGCTGGCTGTAGGCACTTTATAATTGGTTCCAGGGGTACACGGGCAGCAGTGGTCAGGTCAGTGGAGGCCTAGTGGAAGGAGGGACCGCAGACAGGCTTCCAAGGCCTAACATAATAAAATGGGCTGGCTGTAGGCACTTTATAATTGGTTCCAGGGGTACACGGGCAGCAGTGGTCAGGTCAGTGGAGGCCTAGTGGAAGGAGGGACCGCAGACAGGCTTCGAAGGCCTAAAATAACAAACAATAGGCTCATGGCAGTTTTACAGCGGTTACATGGATACACGGCAGGCAGCTTGGTGGTCAGTGGAGGAGTATTTAAAGTAGGTACCGTAGACAGGCTATCAAAGGCCTAAAATAACAAACAATAGGCTCATGGCAGTTTTACAGCGGTTACATGGATACACGGGCAGGCAGCTTGGTGGTCAGTGGAGGAGTATTTAAAGTAGGGACCGCAGACAGGCTATCAAAGGCCTAAAATAACAAACAATAGGCTCATGGCAGTTTTACAGCGGTTACATGGATACACGGGCAGGCAGCTTGGTGGTCAGTGGAGGAGTATTTAAAGTAGGGACCGCAGACAGGCTATCAAAGGCCTAAAATAACAAACAATAGGCTCATGGCAGTTTTACAGCGGTTACATGGATACACGGCAGGCAGCTTGGTGGTCAGTGGAGGAGTATTTAAAGTAGGGACCGCAGACAGGCTATCAAAGGCCTAAAATAACAAACAATAGGCTCATGGCAGTTTTACAGCGGTTACATGGATACACAGGCAGCTTGGTGGTCAGTGGAGGAGTATTGCAAGGAGTGTCTGTCCCAGTACTCCCAAAATATAAATAGATGTTAATGTCTCGCAAAACAACCAAAACAAAAAAAAAGGTGGCATACTTAGGTACAGGGGTGGGCTCGTCTGCTGAGTTTCTGACATAGTAATTTGGCAGTAACTATTTAATGGTGCCAATATAAGACACAGACACAGACTACTTTAAGTTGCATCATAGATGTCTACAAATTTGTATTGTCAGTACCAGACATTGAATCATGTCAGCGAATAGACTAAAGATTGGTGGAGCTGTGCGACATAATTTTGCACGTGGCACAGCACATTTTGAGCTGGGGGAGGGGGGAACTCTCTTGAGGCCGGCGGGACCGCCCCAGGGCCCCTCATGTTACAACGGTGTGTCTGACGTTGGGTGCGCACCACCACCGCCAGAGACACTACATTGTACTATGAGGGACCCAGTAGCAATGCCGTCAACCAAAAGCGAGCACACCCACCTCTTCAGACAAACAGCAGTCTCACGGGTGCTTGCGCCAAGTCGCGATACCACGGCCCCGTGTGGGGAGTTTGGCCATTTAGGGAGGTGTAAATATGTCGTATGCTGTACAATCAGCTGCAGCAAATTAGACATTAGAAAAGTAATTCACAGGCAAGAGCTTTTCATAGGAAAGCTAGGTGTCGGCCGGGCAAGGTGGGGCAAAAGATTTCGAAATCCAGTTGTGGTTCATTTTAATGAATGTTAGATCGTCAACATTTTGGGTAGCCAGACGAGTCCTTTTTTCGGTTAATATTGAACCTGCAGCACTGAATACTCTTTCTGATAGGACACTTGCTGCCGGGCAAGCAAGCTCCTGCAATGCATATTCTGCCAATTCTGGCCAGGTGTCTAATTTGGAGGCCCAGTAATCAAATGGGAATGACGGTTGAGGGAGAACATCGATAAGGGATGAAAAATAGTTAGTAACCATACTGGACAAATGTTGTCTCCTGTCACTTTCAATTGATGCAGCAGTACCTGTCCTGTCTGCGGTCATAGCAAAATCACTCCACAACCTGGTCAGAAAACCCCTCTGTCCAACGCCACTTCTGATGTGTGCACCCCTAACACTCCTAGTCTGCTGCCCCCTGGAGCTCGTGTGAGAACGATCACGTGCGCTGTGTGCTGGGAATGCCTGAAGCAAACGGTCAACAAGAGTTGATTGTTTGGTTGCTAATATTAGTTCCAAGTTCTCATGTGGCATAATATTTTGCAATTTGCCTTTATAGCGTGGATCAAGGAGGCAGGCCAACCAGTAATCGTCATCGTTCATCATTTTCGTAATGCGTGTGTCCCTTTTTAGGATACGTAAGGCATAATCCGCCATGTGGGCCAAAGTTCCAGTTGTCAAATCTCCGGTTGTGATTGGTTGAGGGGCAGTTGCAGGCAAATCTACGTCACTTGTGTCCCTCAAAAAACCAGAACCCGGCCGTGACACGCAACCAGTTTCCAGTGCCCCCGGGAAAGGTTCCGCATTAAAAATATACTCATCCCCATCATCCTCCTCGTCCTCCACCTCCTCTTCGCCCGCTACCTCGTCCTGTACACTGCCCTGACCAGACAATGGCTGACTGTCATCAAGGCTTTCCTCTTCCTCTGGTGCAGACGCCTGCTCCTTTATGTGCGTCAAACTTTGCATCAGCAGACGCATTAGGGGGATGCTCATGCTTATTACGGCGTTGTCTGCACTAACCAGCCGTGTGCATTCCTCAAAACACTGAAGGACTTGACACATGTCTTGTATCTTAGACCACTGCACACCTGACAACTCCATGTCTGCCATCCTACTGCCTGCCCGTGTATCCTCCCACAAATAAATAACAGCACGCCTCTGTTCGCACAGTCTCTGAAGCATGTGCAGTGTTGAGTTCCACCTTGTTGCAACGTCTATGATTAGGCGATGCTGGGGAAGGTTCAAAGACCGCTGATAGGTCTGCATACGGCTGGCGTGTACAGGCGAACGTCGGATATGTGAGCAAAGTGCACGCACTTTGAGGAGCAGGTCGGAGAACCCAGGATAAGTTTTCAATAAGCACTGCACCACCAGGTTTAAGGTGTGAGCCAGGCAAGGAATGTGTTTCAGTTGGGAAAGGGAGATGGCAGCCATGAAATTCCTTCCGTTATCACTCACTACCTTGCCTGCCTCAAGATCTACTGTGCCCAGCCACGACTGCGTTTCTTGTTGCAAGAACTCGGACAGAACTTCCGCGGTGTGTCTGTTGTCGCCCAAACACTTCATAGCCAATACAGCCTGCTGACGCTTGCCAGTAGCTGGCCCATAATGGGACAACTGGTGTGCAACAGTGTCATCTGCCGATGGAGTGGTTGGCCGACTGCGTTCTGTGGAAGAGCTGTAGCTTCTGCAGGAGGACGAGGAGGAGGAGGAGGAGGGGGTGCGAACGCCTACAGCTAACTGTTTCCTAGACCGTGGGCTAGGCACAACTGTCCCTAAATTGATGTCGCCTGTGGACCCTGCATCCACCACATTCACCCAGTGTGCCGTGATGGACACATAACGTCCCTGGCCATGCCTACTGGTCCATGCATCTGTAGTCAGGTGCACCTTTGTACTCACAGATTGCCTGAGTGCATGGACGATGCGCTGTTTAACATGCTGGTGCAGGGCTGGGATGGCTTTTCTGGAAAAAAAGTGTCGACTGGGTAGCTCGTATCGTGGTTCAGCGTACTCCATCAGGGCTTTGAAAGCTTCGCTTTCAACTAACCGGTAAAGCATCATCTCTAACGAGATTAGTCTAGCTATGTGGGCGTTAAAACCCTGTGTACGCGGATGCGAGGATAAGTACTTCCTTTTTCTAACCAGAGTCTCATGTAGGGTGAGTTGGACTGGAGAGCTGGAGATCGTGGAACTTTCGGGTGTGCCGGTGTACATGGCAGACTGAGAGACGGTTGGAGACGGTATTGTTTCCGCCGGTGCCCTAGATGCAATATTTCCTCCTACAAAACTGGTGATTCCCTGACCCTGACTGCTTTTGGCTGGCAAAGAAACCTGCACAGATACTGCCGGTGGTGCGGAAAATGGTGGCCTTACAGTGACGGAAGGGATGTTGCGTTTCTGACTAGCTTCATTGGCCGAGGGTGCTACAACCTTAAGGGACGTTTGGTAGTTAGTCCAGGCTTGAAAATGCATGGTGGTTAAGTGTCTATGCATGCAACTAGTATTTAGACTTTTCAGATTCTGACCTCTGCTTAAGCTAGTTGAACATTTTTGACAGATGACTTTGCGCTGATCAGTTGGATGTTGTTTAAAAAAATGCCAGACTGCACTCTTCCTAGCATCGGATCCCTTTTCAGGGATTGCAGACTGAGCTTTAACCGGATGGCCACGCTGTCCTCCAACAGGTTTTGGCTTTGACACGCGTTTTGGGCCAGATACGGGCCCGGCAGATGGAACCTGTTGCGATGTTGATGCCTGCTGCGGCCCCTCCTCCACCTCCGCTTCTGAACTACTGCCGCCTGCACCCTGTTCCCCCAATGGCTGCCAATCGGGGTCAATAACTGGGTCATCTATTACCTCCTCTTCGAGCTCGTGTGCAACTTCGTCTGTGTCACTGTGTCGGTCGGTGGTATAGCGTTCGTGGCGGGGCAACATAGTCTCATCAGGGTCTGATTGTGGATCTGTACCCTGAGAGGGCAATGTGGTGGTCTGAGTCAAAGGAGCAGCATAGTACTCTGGCTGTGGCTGTGCATCAGTGCACTCCATGTCAGAATCTACTTGTAATGGGCATGGCCTGTTAAATGTTTCACTTTCTAAGCCAGGGACGGTATGTGTAAAGAGCTCCATGGAGTGACCCGTTGTGTCGCCTGCTGCATCCTTCTCTCTTGTTGTAGTTTTTGCTGAGGAGGACAAGGAAGCGACTTGTCCCTGACCGTGAACATCCACAAGCGACGCGCTGCTTTTACATTTACCAGTTTCTGAAGAGGAGGCAAAAGAGCTAGAGGCTGAGTCTGCAATGTAAGCCAAAACTTGCTGTTGCTGCTCCGCCTTTAAAAGCGGTTTTCCTACTCCCAGAAAAGAGATCGTTCGAGGCCTTGTGTAGCCTGACGACGAAACTGGCTCCACAGCTCCAGACTTAGGTGGAATATTTTTATCCCCACGACCACCTGATGCTCCACTACCACTACCATCATTACCAGCTGACAATGAACGCCCACGACGACCTCTTGCACCAGACTTCCTCATTGTTTTAAAATCTTAACCAAAGTAACTTTATTTGTTGCTGTCAAACAACTTACACGGTGAGCTATAACTTCAGTATGATTTCAATATCCCTTAACAGGTTGGTGAGACCACAAGGAAAATCAGGCACAATGTTACACACTCTGTTTTCTGTGGCACCAAATCACAGAGATGACACACACGCAGGACTGTCACTCAAGCACTAATGTCAATATTAATCTCCCACCTAATTTATTTTTTTTTTTTTCTCAGGGAGACTTTAGAAACCAAATAATATTAAAAAAAAAACAAACAAAAAAAAAGGCTTTCTATGGCCCACTGAATGAGAGATGGCACGCACAGGAGTGGCACACAAGCCCTGACTGAGGCCAATATTTTTCTCCCACTGATTGATGTAGTGTTTTTGTGTTGAGGTAGATTTTAGAACACAAATGAAGGAAAAAAATAAATAGGCTTTCTATGGCCCACAATTAGAGAGAGAGAGGTGGCACACCCAGGAGTCAAGACTGGCGCACAAGCTGAAAGGGCAATATTACTCTCCCACTGTTTTTTTATGTTTTTTTTTTTTTTTTTCAGGGAGACTTTAGAAACCAAATAATATTAAAAAAAAACAAAAAAAAAGGCTTTCTATGGCCCACTGAATGAGAGATGACACGCACAGGAGTGTGTTATGACCCCAATGGCGAGGGTCTCAGAGGAACGTGGAAGTCTGCAGAATACAAAAATCCAGCTCATAGGGCAGTGGTAACTGGGTTGACTATAAATCTACTCCTAACGCCAACACTAGAAGTAGCCGGGGATCATTCCTACGATGATTCTAGATGACACGCTCCAGCCGGAGAATCTAACTACCCCTAGTAGAGGAAAACAAAGACCTTTCTTGCCTCCAGAGAAGGGAACCCCAAAGCTGGATAGAAGCCCCCCACAAATAATAACGGTGAGGTAAGAGGAAATGACAAACACAGAAATGAACCAGGTTTAGCACAGAGAGGCCCGCTTACTGATAGCAGAATAAAGAAAGGTAACTTATATGGTCAACAAAAACCCTATCAAAATCCACACTGGAAATTCAAGAACCCCCGAACCGTCTAACGGTCCGGGGGGAGAACACCAGCCCCCTAGAGCTTCCAGCAAAGGTCAGGATATAGATTTGGAACAAGCTGGACAAAAATACAAAACCAAAACAAATAGCAAAAAGCAAAAAGCAAACTTAGCTGATATAACCGGAACCAGGATCAGTAGACAAGAGCACAGCAGACTAGCTCTGATAACTACGTTGCCAGGCATTGAACTGAAGGTCCAGGGAGCTTATATAGCAACACCCCTAACTAACGACCCAGGTGTGGATAAAAGGAATGACAGAAAAACCAGAGTCAAAAAACTAGTAACCACTAGAGGGAGCAAAAAGCAAATTCACAACAGTACCCCCCCCTTAGTGAGGGGTCACCGAACCCTCACCACGACCACCAGGGCGATCAGGATGAGCGGCATGAAAGGCACGAACTAAATCGGCCGCATGAACATCAGAGGCGACCACCCAGGAATTATCCTCCTGACCATAGCCCTTCCACTTGACCAGGTACTGAAGCCTCCGCCTGGAGAGGCGAGAATCCAAGATCTTCTCCACCACGTACTCCAACTCGCCCTCAACCAACACCGGAGCAGGAGGTTCAGCAGAAGGAACTACAGGCACAATGTACCGCCGCAACAAGGACCTATGAAATACATTGTGAATAGCAAACGACACAGGAAGATCCAGACGAAAAGATACAGGATTAAGGATTTCCAATATCTTGTAAGGCCCAATAAAACGAGGTTTAAATTTGGGAGAGGAGACCTTCATAGGAACAAAGCGGGAAGAAAGCCATTCCAAATCCCCAACGCGTAGTCGGGGACCCACACCGCGGCGGCGGTTGGCAAAGCGCTGAGCCCTCTCCTGTGACAACTTCAAGTTGTCCACCACATGACTCCAGATCCGCTGCAACCTATCCACCACAGAATCCACCCCAGGACAGTCAGAAGGCTCCACATGACCCGAAGAAAAGCGAGGATGGAAACCAGAGTTGCAGAAAAAAGGCGAAACCAAGGTGGCGGAACTAGCCCGATTATTAAGGGCAAACTCAGCCAACGGCAAGAATGTCACCCAATCGTCCTGATCAGCAGAGACAAAACACCTCAAATAAGCCTCCAAAGTCTGATTGGTTCGCTCCGTCTGTCCATTAGTCTGAGGATGGAAAGCAGACGAAAACGACAAATCAATGCCCATCCTACTACAAAAGGATCGCCAGAACCTGGAAACGAACTGGGATCCTCTGTCTGACACAATATTCTCAGGGATGCCGTGCAAACGAACCACGTTCTGGAAAAACACAGGAACCAGATCGGAAGAGGAAGGCAGCTTAGGCAAAGGAACCAAATGGACCATCTTGGAGAAGCGATCACATATCACCCAGATAACGGACATGCCCTGAGATAGCGGAAGATCAGAAATGAAATCCATGGAGATATGTGTCCAAGGTCTCTTCGGGACAGGCAAGGGCAAGAGCAAACCGCTGGCACGAGAACAGCAAGGCTTAGCTCGAGCACAAGTCCCACAGGACTGCACAAATGACCGCACATCCCTTGACAAGGAAGGCCACCAAAAGGACCTGGCCACCAGATCTCTGGTGCCAAAAATTCCCGGGTGACCTGCCAACACCGAGGAATGAACCTCGGAAATGACTCTGCTGGTCCACTTATCCGGGACAAACAGTCTGTCAGGTGGACAAGACTCAGGCCTATCAGCCTGAAATCTCTGCAACACACGTCGCAGATCCGGAGAAATAGCTGACAAGATAACTCCATCTTTAAGAATACCAACAGGATCAGCGACTCCAGGAGCATCAGGCACAAAGCTCCTAGAAAGAGCATCGGCCTTCACATTCTTTGAACCTGGTAAATACGAGACAACAAAATCAAAGCGGGAGAAAAACAATGACCAGCGGGCCTGTCTCGGATTAAGGCGTTTAGCAGACTCGAGATACATCAGATTTTTGTGATCAGTCAAGACCACCACACGATGCTTAGCACCCTCGAGCCAATGACGCCACTCCTCAAATGCCCATTTCATGGCCAACAACTCCCGATTGCCCACATCATAATTTCGCTCGGCAGGCGAAAACTTCCTAGAGAAAAAGGCACAAGGTTTCATAACAGAGCAACCAGGGCCTCTCTGCGACAAAACGGCCCCTGCTCCAATCTCTGAAGCATCCACCTCAACCTGAAAGGGAAGTGAGACATCGGGCTGGCACAAAACAGGCGCCGAAGTAAACCGGCGTTTCAACTCCTGGAAAGCCTCCATGGCAGCAGGAGCCCAGTTAGCTACATCGGAGCCCTTCTTGGTCATATCCGTCAAAGGTTTCACAATGCTAGAAAAATTAGCGATAAAACGACGGTAGAAGTTAGCGAAACCCAAGAACTTCTGAAGACTCTTAACTGACGAGGGCTGAGTCCAATCAAGAATAGCTCGGACCTTGACTGGGTCCATCTCCACAGCAGAAGGGGAAAAAATGAACCCCAAAAAGGGAACCTTCTGTACACCAAAGAGACACTTTGAGCCCTTGACAAACAAAGAATTTTCACGCAAAATTTTAAAGACCAACCTGACCTGCTCCACATGCGAATCCCAATCATCAGAAAAAACCAAAATATCATCCAGATAAACAATCAAAAATTTATCCAGATACTTCCGGAAAATGTCATGCATAAAGGACTGAAAAACTGAAGGCGCATTGGAGAGCCCAAAAGGCATCACCAAGTACTCAAAATGACCTTCGGGCGTATTGAATGCGGTTTTCCATTCATCACCTTGCTTAATGCGCACAAGGTTGTACGCACCACGAAGGTCTATCTTGGTGAACCACTTGGCACCTTTAATCCGGGCAAACAAGTCAGACAACAGCGGTAAAGGATACTGAAATTTGACAGTGATCTTATTTAAAAGCCGATAATCAATACAAGGTCTCAAAGATCTGCACAAGCCACAAAAAAGAATCCTGCACCAAGAGGGGAAGAAGACGGACGAATATGTCCTTTCTCCAGAGACTCCTTGATATATGAACGCATAGCGGTATGTTCAGGTACCGACAGATTAAACAGTCTTCCCTTAGGAAATTTACTGCCTGGGATCAAATCTATAGCACAGTCACAGTCCCTATGAGGAGGCAGTGCACTGGACTCAGACTCACTGAAGACATCCTGATAATCAGACAAATACTCCGGAACTTCCGAAGGCGTAGAAGAAGCAATAGACACAGGCAGGGAATCCCCATGAATACCACGACAGCCCCAACTTGACACTGACATAGCCTTCCAGTCCAGGACTGGATTATGGGTCTGTAACCATGGCAGCCCTAAAACAACCAAATCATGCATTTTATGTAAAACCAGGAAACGTATCACCTCGCGGTGTTCAGGAGTCATGCACATGGTAACCTGTGTCCAATACTGCGGTTTATTTGCTGCCAATGGCGTAGCATCAATACCCCTAAGAGGAATAGGATTTTCTAATGGTTCAAGAGTAAAACCACAGTGCTTAGCAAATGACAGATCCATAAGACTCAGGGCAGCACCTGAATCTACAAACGCCATGACAGGATAAGACGACAGTGAGCAAATCAAAGTTACAGACAGAATAAATTTAGGTTGCAAATTACCAACGGTGACAGGACTAACAACCTTAGCTATACGTTTAGAGCATGCTGAGATAACATGTGTAGAATCACCACAGTAGTAGCACAAGCCATTCCGGCGTCTATGAATTTTCCGCTCATTTCTAGTCAGGATTCTATCACATTGCATTAAATCAGGTGTCTGTTCAGACAACACCATGAGGGAATTTGCGGTTTTGCGCTCCCGCAACCGCCGGTCAATTTGAATAGCCAGTGCCATAGTATCATTCAGACCTGTGGGAATGGGAAAACCCACCATAACATTCTTAATGGCTTCAGAAAGGCCATTTCTAAAATTAGCGGCCAGTGCACACTCGTTCCAATGTGTCAGCACGGACCATTTCCGAAATTTTTGGCAATACACTTCAGCCTCGTCCTGCCCCTGAGACATAGCCAGCAAGGCCTTTTCTGCCTGAATCTCAAGATTGGGTTCCTCATAAAGTAAACCGAGCGCCAGAAAAAACGCATCAATATCAGCCAATGCCGGATCTCCTGGCGCCAGCGAAAAAGCCCAATCCTGAGGGTCGCCCCGTAAGAACGAAATAACAATTTTTACTTGCTGAGCAGAGTCTCCAGATGAACAGGGTCTCAGGGACAAAAACAATTTACAATTATTCATGAAATTCCTAAACTTAAACCTGTCTCCGGAAAACAGTTCAGGAATCGGTATTTTAGGTTCTGACCTAGGATTTCTGATAACATAGTCTTGTATGCCCTGCACACGAGTAGCCAGCTGGTCCACACTTGTAATCAAGGTCTGGACATTCATGTCTGCAGCAAGCATAGCCACTCTGAGGTAAAGGGGAAGGAGAAAGAGAAAAAAAAAAAAAAACTCAGAATCTTCTTTCTTATAATCCCTCTTCTGCAATGCTTTAAACATTTAATACTGGCCTGGCAAACTGTTATGACTAGTGTTGAGCGATACTTTCCGATATCGGAAAGTATCGGTATCGGAAAGTATCGGCCGATACCGTCAAAATATCGGATCCAATCCGATACCGATACCCGATCCCAATGCAAGTCAATGGGACGAAAATATCGGAATTAAAATAAACCCTTTATAAACTTGTAGGTTCATTCTACATGAAGGAAAACAACTAAGAATAATGTAGGATGTATTGGGGGACGTGGCGGAGACATTAAAGGCACAGAGGTTTAGCCCAATGTAATAGAATAGCAGTTTTTTGTTTTTTTTTTATGACGTTCGGCGTTAGAAAGAATTTGAGTATGTTATTTTTTTTTTTTTTTAATGTCAGATATTGATGTTTCACTACTTCCACGCCCTTCACATTCTTTTTTACTTCTCCCACGCTTTCTTCTTCATTATCCTCATCATCAGCTTCTTTGACATCAACTTCTTCACCTTATTCATCTTCTTCTTCATCTTCTACCTATAATTTTTTTGGTTACATTGTTCATATTCTTTTTATTTTACTATTATCTTCATCATATTCTACTTCTTCATCATATTCTTATTTGTGACAGGCATTCCCGTAGTTGTTATCTATAAAAGTTTGAAGATTACACCTTCCGTTCTGCCTGTCACAAAACAGTTACATTTGTCCGCGTTCAGTTTGGCCTGCAGCATCAGGCTTTATCCAGGGGCACCACGAGGAGGAACGGACTCACCCCCATACACTGCTTAGTCTTCTTCTGCTTATAATTTAGATAATATTTTTTGCTCTGATATTAAGTGTTATGCTTCATGTTCTTCTGCTCTTTGTTCTGCAGCCTCTTGTTCTTCTGCTTCTCGGTCTTCCAGGTCGTCGTCGTCTCCAGGGTCGTCGTCTCCGGGGTCGTCGTCATCGGGGTGGTCTTCAGGGTCATCGTCTCCAGGGTCGTCGTCATCACGGTGGTTGTCGTCTCTGGTGTCGTCGTCATCTTAGGGGTGGTCTTCCGGGTCATCGTGTTTAGTCTCTTGAACTTGGAAATGTAGCAGAAGGTACAAGAAGGCTGAGAAAATGCCGAGAACCAGCTGATGGAACTGGAACTCGGATGGCTACCCGAAGGTCCAAGAGCCAATGGAACTACCGAGGACCAGCTGACGTTACTGGAACCCGGTTACTAAGCAGGAGGTACCCGTGCCTGAAAGCACTACCAAGGACCACCTGACGTTGGTGGAACTCGGATACCCAGAGGGAGGCACCTAAGCCAAAGGCTCTGCCCGGAACCAGCTGACGGTACTGGAACCAGGATGGGGAGCAGAAGGTACAAGAGCAAAAGACAGTGCCGAGAACCAGCTGACGGTGCTGGAACCCGGATGGGTAGCCGAAGGTCCAAGAGCCAATGGAACTACCGAGGACCAGCTGACGTTACTGGAACCCGGTTACTAAGCAGGAGGTACCCGTGCCTGAAAGCACTACCAAGGACCACCTGACGTTGGTGGAACTCGGATACCCAGAGGGAGGCACCTAAGCCAAAGGCTCTGCCCGGAACCAGCTGACAGTACTGGAACCAGGATGGGGAGCAGAAGGTACAAGAGCAAGTGTCTGCGTGGCTTTTGCAGGACACGATGCCGGCTGCACAGCAGGGGAACAGCTGGCGGTGCTGAACCCCACTGACACATTGGCTGGTGTTTTTCTCTGTGCAGCTAGCAGTACAGGGCCCCAACTGGAGGTGTTGGAGCCCGGGGTCAGCAGGAGGAGGAGATGGAGCAGAGTGTAGGCCGAAGCCTGCACTGGCGGCAGCTTTTGGGTCTGTTGTGCCTGCGTGGCAGTTGCAGGACACGATGCCGGCTGCACAGCAGGGGAACAGCTGGCGGTGCTGAACCCCACTGACACATTGGCTGGTGTTTTTCTCTGTGCAGCTAGCAGTACCGGGCCCCAACTGGCGGTGTTGGAGCCCAGGGCTCTGCAGGGGGAGCAGAGTGTAGGCCGAAGCCTAATTGAACCAATTTCAAAGGTAACCTTTAACCCCCCCTCAGGGGTTACAAAGTAGAAGAGCCACAGCTTATGCAGCAGTAGTGCTGCACAAGTCAAAGGTTGCTCTTTTAATTTCGCTCCTTGCACACGCTGAGTGAAACACGTATAACATTTAGCCCTTTATACAGTCAAACTGTGTTGGGAGGCGCGAGTTCCCTTTGTAATGAGACGCAGCACAGATGTCAAGAATCCCACCTTGGTGCTGGGTGCAGCCTCCTGAGCGTTGTTATTTGCTGTACAGGAGTCTGCGCTGTCGTGTTATCCCCTGGCCTAGCGCTGTTAGCGCTGCCCATGTTCTGGCATCATTTAATGTCGGCCGGTGCGTTTCGCGATGACCATGAATCCCAGCCCCGCAGTGTCTTAACATTGTTAAAACACTGCGGGGCTGGGATTCAGGGCCTGGCGCAGCACATATGTTCGCCTCTCGCACTCGGGTCCTTACACCCGCTTCAGACTGTGCGGCGTCATCTGGTCCCTTAACGCATGCCACGGCCATGAAGCCGCACAGTCCGCAGAAGGCGGAAGGAGATGAGGGACAGGCGAACTGATGCACTGATCATGCCCATCAATCACACCCTCGCAGTCCCAATAACTAAGACAACGAGGGGCGTTGTGTGGGTCAGGGCGGCCGCAGAGGCGCAGGCAGCCAAACCATGATGCCAGAAGACGGGCAGCGCTACCAAGGGGGTTGCAGCGTGTCATTACAAAGGAAAGTCACACCACCGGGACAATTAAATGGTCACACAGAGGACACATTTTAGACGTGTTTTCAGTTCCACATGTGCGAGGAGAATACGTTTATGAGCCACCTTGCACACATGCAGCATTACCGCTGTACAAGGTGGCCTTTAAAACGTACAAACGCCTGGGGGAGGGGGGACAGGTTCCCTTCAATTTCAGTTCTTGTGTCTGCGTGGCTTTTGCAGGACACGATGCCGGCTGCACAGCAGGGGAACAGCTGGCGGTGCTGAACCCCACTGACACATTGGCTGGTGTTTTTCTCTGTGCAGCTAGCAGTACCGGGCCCCAACTGGCAGTGTTGGAGCCCGGGGTCAGCAGGAGGAGGAGATGGAGCAGAGTGTAGGCCGAAGCCTGCACTGGCGGCAGCTTTTGGGTCTGTTGTGCCTGCGTGGCAGTTGCAGGACACGATGCCGGCTGCACAGCAGGGGAACAGCTGGCGGTGCTGAACCCCACTGACACATTGGCTGGTGTTTTTCTCTGTGCAGCTAGCAGTACCGGGCCCCAACTGGCGGTGTTGGAGCCCGGGGTCAGCAGGAGGAGGAGATGGAGCAGAGTGTAGGCCGAAGCCTGCACTGGCGGCAGCTTTTGGGTCTGTTGTGCCTGCGTGGCAGTTGCAGGACACGATGCCGGCTGCACAGCAGGGGAACAGCTGGCGGTGCTGAACCCCACTGACACATTGGCTGGTGTTTTTCTCTGTGCAGCTAGCAGTACCGGGCCCCAACTGGCGGTGTTGGAGCCCAGGGCTCTGCAGGGGGAGCAGAGTGTAGGCCGAAGCCTAATTGAACCAATTTCAAAGGTAACCTTTAACCCCCCCTCAGGGGTTACAAAGTAGAAGAGCCACAGCTTATGCAGCAGTAGTGCTGCACAAGTCAAAGGTTGCTCTTTTAATTTCGCTCCTTGCACACGCTGAGTGAAACACGTATAACATTTAGCCCTTTATACAGTCAAACTGTGTTGGGAGGCGCGAGTTCCCTTTGTAATGAGACGCAGCACAGATGTCAAGAATCCCACCTTGGTGCTGGGTGCAGCCTCCTGAGCGTTGTTATTTGCTGTACAGGAGTCTGCGCTGTCGTGTTATCCCCTGGCCTAGCGCTGTTAGCGCTGCCCATGTTCTGGCATCATTTAATGTCGGCCGGTGCGTTTCGCGATGACCATGAATCCCAGCCCCGCAGTGTCTTAACATTGTTAAAACACTGTGGGGCTGGGATTCAGGGCCTGGCACAGCACATATGTTCGCCTCTCGCACTCGGGTCCTTACACCCGCTTCAGACTGTGCGGCGTCATCTGGTCCCTTAACGCATGCCACGGCCATGAAGCCGCACAGTCCGCAGAAGGCGGAAGGAGATGAGGGACAGGCGAACTGATGCACTGATCATGCCCATCAATCACACCCTCGCAGTCCCAATAACTAAGACAACGAGGGGCGTTGTGTGGGTCAGGGCGGCCGCAGAGGCGCAGGCAGCCAAACCATGATGCCAGAAGACGGGCAGCGCTACCAAGGGGGTTGCAGCGTGTCATTACAAAGGAAAGTCACACCACCGGGACGGTTAAATGGTCACACAGAGGACACATTTTAGACGTGTTTTCAGTTCCACATGTGCGAGGAGAATACGTTTATGAGCCACCTTGCACACATGCAGCATTACCGCTGTACAAGGTGGCCTTTAAAACGTACAAACGCCTGGGGGAGGGGGGACAGGTTCCCTTCAATTTCAGTTCTTGTGTCTGCGTGGCTTTTGCAGGACACGATGCCGGCTGCACAGCAGGGGAACAGCTGGCGGTGCTGAACCCCACTGACACATTGGCTGGTGTTTTTCTCTGTGCAGCTAGCAGTACCGGGCCCCAACTGGCGGTGTTGGAGCCCGGGGTCAGCAGGAGGAGGAGATGGAGCAGAGTGTAGGCCGAAGCCTGCACTGGCGGCAGCTTTTGGGTCTGTTGTGCCTGCGTGGCAGTTGCAGGACACGATGCCGGCTGCACAGCAGGGGAACAGCTGGCGGTGCTGAACCCCACTGACACATTGGCTGGTGTTTTTCTCTGTGCAGCTAGCAGTACCGGGCCCCAACTGGCGGTGTTGGAGCCCAGGGCTCTGCAGGGGGAGCAGAGTGTAGGCCGAAGCCTAATTGAACCAATTTCAAAGGTAACCTTTAACCCCCCCTCAGGGGTTACAAAGTAGAAGAGCCACAGCTTATGCAGCAGTAGTGCTGCACAAGTCAAAGGTTGCTCTTTTAATTTCGCTCCTTGCACACGCTGAGTGAAACACGTATAACATTTAGCCCTTTATACAGTCAAACTGTGTTGGGAGGCGCGAGTTCCCTTTGTAATGAGAAGCAGCACAGATGTCAAGAATCCCACCTTGGTGCTGGGTGCAGCCTCCTGAGCGTTGTTATTTGCTGTACAGGAGTCTGCGCTGTCGTGTTATCCCCTGGCCTAGCGCTGTTAGCGCTGCCCATGTTCTGGCATCATTTAATGTCGGCCGGTGCGTTTCGCGATGACCATGAATCCCAGCCCCGCAGTGTCTTAACATTGTTAAAACACTGCGGGGCTGGGATTCAGGGCCTGGCGCAGCACATATGTTCGCCTCTCGCACTCGGGTCCTTACACCCGCTTCAGACTGTGCGGCGTCATCTGGTCCCTTAACGCATGCCACGGCCATGAAGCCGCACAGTCCGCAGAAGGCGGAAGGAGATGAGGGACAGGCGAACTGATGCACTGATCATGCCCATCAATCACACCCTCGCAGTCCCAATAACTAAGACAACGAGGGGCGTTGTGTGGGTCAGGGCGGCCGCAGAGGCGCAGGCAGCCAAACCATGATGCCAGAAGACGGGCAGCGCTACCAAGGGGGTTGCAGCGTGTCATTACAAAGGAAAGTCACACCACCGGGACGGTTAAATGGTCACACAGAGGACACATTTTAGACGTGTTTTCAGTTCCACATGTGCGAGGAGAATACGTTTATGAGCCACCTTGCACACATGCAGCTTTACCGCTGTACAAGGTGGCCTTTAAAACGTACAAACGCCTGGGGGAGGGGGGACAGGTTCCCTTCAATTTCAGGTCTTGTGTCTGCGTGGCTTTTGCAGGACACGATGCCGGCTGCACAGCAGGGGAACAGCTGGCGGTGCTGAACCCCACTGACACATTGGCTGGTGTTTTTCTCTGTGCAGCTAGCAGTACCGGGCCCCAACTGGCGGTGTTGGAGCCCGGGGTCAGCAGGAGGAGGAGATGGAGCAGAGTGTAGGCCGAAGCCTGCACTGGCGGCAGCTTTTGGGTCTGTTGTGCCTGCGTGGCAGTTGCAGGACACGATGCCGGCTGCACAGCAGGGGAACAGCTGGCGGTGCTGAACCCCACTGACACATTGGCTGGTGTTTTTCTCTGTGCAGCTAGCAGTACCGGGCCCCAACTGGCGGTGTTGGAGCCCAGGGCTCTGCAGGGGGAGCAGAGTGTAGGCCGAAGCCTAATTGAACCAATTTCAAAGGTAACCTTTAACCCCCCCTCAGGGGTTACAAAGTAGAAGAGCCACAGCTTATGCAGCAGTAGTGCTGCACAAGTCAAAGGTTGCTCTTTTAATTTCGCTCCTTGCACACGCTGAGTGAAACACGTATAACATTTAGCCCTTTATACAGTCAAACTGTGTTGGGAGGCGCGAGTTCCCTTTGTAATGAGACGCAGCACAGATGTCAAGAATCCCACCTTGGTGCTGGGTGCAGCCTCCTGAGCGTTGTTATTTGCTGTACAGGAGTCTGCGCTGTCGTGTTATCCCCTGGCCTAGCGCTGTTAGCGCTGCCCATGTTCTGGCATCATTTAATGTCGGCCGGTGCGTTTCGCGATGACCATGAATCCCAGCCCCGCAGTGTCTTAACATTGTTAAAACACTGCGGGGCTGGGATTCAGGGCCTGGCGCAGCACATATGTTCGCCTCTCGCACTCGGGTCCTTACACCCGCTTCAGACTGTGCGGCGTCATCTGGTCCCTTAACGCATGCCACGGCCATGAAGCCGCACAGTCCGCAGAAGGCGGAAGGAGATGAGGGACAGGCGAACTGATGCACTGATCATGCCCATCAATCACACCCTCGCAGTCCCAATAACTAAGACAACGAGGGGCGTTGTGTGGGTCAGGGCGGCCGCAGAGGCGCAGGCAGCCAAACCATGATGCCAGAAGACGGGCAGCGCTACCAAGGGGGTTGCAGCGTGTCATTACAAAGGAAAGTCACACCACCGGGACGGTTAAATGGTCACACAGAGGACACATTTTAGACGTGTTTTCAGTTCCACATGTGCGAGGAGAATACGTTTATGAGCCACCTTGCACACATGCAGCATTACCGCTGTACAAGGTGGCCTTTAAAACGTACAAACGCCTGGGGGAGGGGGGACAGGTTCCCTTCAATTTCAGTTCTTGTGTCTGCGTGGCTTTTGCAGGACACGATACCGGCTGCACAGCAGGGGAACAGCTGGCGGTGCTGAACCCCACTGACACATTGGCTGGTGTTTTTCTCTGTGCAGCTAGCAGTACCGGGCCCCAACTGGCGGTGTTGGAGCCCGGGGTCAGCAGGAGGAGGAGATGGAGCAGAGTGTAGGCCGAAGCCTGCACTGGCGGCAGCTTTTGGGTCTGTTGTGCCTGCGTGGCAGTTGCAGGACACGATGCCGGCTGCACAGCAGGGGAACAGCTGGCGGTGCTGAACCCCACTGACACATTGGCTGGTGTTTTTCTCCGTGCAGCTAGCAGTACCGGGCCCCAACTGGCGGTGTTGGAGCCCGGGGTCAGCAGGAGGAGGAGATGGAGCAGAGTGTAGGCCGAAGCCTGCACTGGCGGCAGCTTTTGGGTCTGTTGTGCCTGCGTGGCAGTTGCAGGACACGATGCCGGCTGCACAGCAGGGGAACAGCTGGCGGTGCTGAACCCCACTGACACATTGGCTGGTGTTTTTCTCTGTGCAGCTAGCAATACCGGGCCCCAACTGGCGGTGTTAGAGCCCAGGGTCAGCAGGAGGAGCAGGGGGAGCGGAGTGTAGGCCGAAGCCTGCACTCGAGCAAGTTGAAAGGAAACCTTTAACCCCCCCCCCCAGGCGTTTGTAGCTGAAAGAGCCATTGTGTACAGCACTAATGCTGGAAAAGGTAAACTTAGCTCTTTTAATTATGGTCCTTGCACATGCGGAACCTAACAGTTATGAAATGTGTCCCCTCACAGCGTAAAACCGTCCGGTAGGTGGAACTTTCCTTTGTCGTGTGACGCAGCACAGCCATCATTTTTACCCCCTTGGCGCCGTGCGCCGCCTCCTCAGCGTTGTTTGAATCTGTCCCGGAGCCTGCGCTGTTAGGTTAGCCCTTGGCCATGCACACATGTTGCGGTGCCCGTCTTCTGACATCATTTGGTGTCAGGCTGGCTGCGCCTGTGCGGGTGCGCTGGCCGAGATCCCGCCTCGCAGTGTCGTCTAATGTAATCCCACCGCGGGCCTGTGATCCGTGCCCGTGCGCAGTGCATATCCTCGCCTCTCACTCCCCTCCCTACGGCTTTTTCAGACTGTGCGGTGTCACCGCCGTGGCATGCTATTAGGGACCATCTGACATCGCACAGTCTGAAGAAGCCGTAGGGAGGGGAGTGAGAGGCGAGGATATGCACTGCGCACGGGCACGGATCACAGGCCCGCGGTGGGATTACATTAGACGACACTGCGAGGCGGGATCTCGGCCAGCGCACCCGCACAGGCGCAGCCAGCCTGACACCAAATGATGTCAGAAGACGGGCACCGCAACATGTGTGCATGGCCAAGGGCTAACCTAACAGCGCAGGCTCCGGGACAGATTCAAACAACGCTGAGGAGGCGGCGCACGGCGCCAAGGGGGTAAAAATGATGGCTGTGCTGCGTCACACGACAAAGGAAAGTTCCACCTACCGGACGGTTTTACGCTGTGAGGGGACACATTTCATAACTGTTAGGTTCCGCATGTGCAAGGAGCACCACGAAAAGAGGCACTTTTTCCCTTTGCATCATTACTGCTGCACAAGGTGGCTCCTTCAGTAACAAACGCCTGGGGGGGGGGGGGGACAGGTTCCCTTAAAGTAAACTTGTTGTGACTGCGTGGCGGTCGCAGTACACGTTGCCGTATACACAGCAGGGGAACAGCTGGCGGTGCTGAACCCCACTAACACATTGGCGAGGTGTTTGGCTCTGTGCGTACAGCACTTCTGGACGGCAACTGACGGTGTTGGAGCCCAGGGGCAGGTGGAGGAGGAGGAGGTTGGAGGAGGTAGGAGGGATTGCCACACACACAGCAGGGGAACAGCTGACGTTACTGAACCCCAATAACAGAGGAGGGACTGTTGACTGTGCGTACAGCACTTCTGGAAGGCAACTGACGGTGTTGGAGCCCAGGGGCAGGTGGAGGAGGAGGAGGTTGGAGGAGGTAGGAGGGATTGCCACACACACAGCAGGGGAACAGCTGACGTTACTGAACCCCAATAACAGAGGAGGGACTGTTGACTGTGCGTACAGCACTTCTGGACGGCAACTGACGGTGTTGGAGCCCAGGGGCAGGTGGAGGAGGAGGAGGTTGGAGGAGGTAGGAGGGATTGCCACACACACAGCAGGGGAACAGCTGACGTTACTGAACCCCAATAACAGAGGAGGGACTGTTGACTGTGCGTACAGCACTTCTGGACGGCAACTGGCGGTGTTGAAGCCCAGGGACAGGTGGAGGAGGAGGAGGTTGGAGGAGGTTGGAGGAGGTAGGAGGGATTGCCACACACACAGCAGGGGAACAGCTGACGTTACTGAACCCCAATAACAGAGGAGGGACTGTTGACTGTGCGTACAGCACTTCTGGACGGCAACTGACGGTGTTGGAGCCCAGGGACAGGTGGAGGAGGAGGAGGTTGGAGGAGGTAGGAGGGATTGCCACACACACAGCAGGGGAACAGCTGACGTTACTGAACCCCAATAACAGAGGAGCGACTGTTGACTGTGCGTACAGCACTTCTGGACGGCAACTGACGGTGTTGGAGCCCAGGGGCAGGTGGAGGAGGAGGAGGTTGGAGGAGGTAGGAGGGATTGCCACACACACAGCAGGGGAACAGCTGACGTTACTGAACCCCAATAACAGAGGAGGGACTGTTGACTGTGCGTACAGCACTTCTGGACGGCAACTGACGGTGTTGGAGCCCAGGGGCAGGTGGAGGAGGAGGAGGTTGGAGGAGGTAGGAGGGATTGCCACACACACAGCAGGGGAACAGCTGACGTTACTGAACCCCAATAACAGAGGAGGGACTGTTGACTGTGCGTACAGCACTTCTGGACGGCAACTGGCGGTGTTGAAGCCCAGGGACAGGTGGAGGAGGAGGAGGTTGGAGGAGGTTGGAGGAGGTAGGAGGGATTGCCACACACACAGCAGGGGAACAGCTGACGTTACTGAACCCCAATAACAGAGGAGGGACTGTTGACTGTGCGTACAGCACTTCTGGACGGCAACTGACGGTGTTGGAGCCCAGGGACAGGTGGAGGAGGAGGAGGTTGGAGGAGGTAGGAGGGATTGCCACACACACAGCAGGGGAACAGCTGACGTTACTGAACCCCAATAACAGAGGAGCGACTGTTGACTGTGCGTACAGCACTTCTGGACGGCAACTGACGGTGTTGGAGCCCAGGGGCAGGTGGAGGAGGAGGAGGTTGGAGGAGGTAGGAGGGATTGCCACACACACAGCAGGGGAACAGCTGACGTTACTGAACCCCAATAACAGAGGAGGGACTGTTAACTGTGCGTACAGCACTTCTGGACGGCAACTGGCGGTGTTGGAGCCCAGGGACAGGTGGAGGAGGAGGAGGTTGGAGGAGGTAGGAGGGATTGCCACACACAGCAGGGGAACAGCTGACGTTACTGAACCCCAATAACAGAGGAGGGACTGTTGACTGTGCGTACAGCACTTCTGGACGGCAACTGGCGGTGTTGGAGCCCAGGGACAGGTGGAGGAGGAGGAGGTTGGAGGAGGTTGGAGGAGGTAGGAGGGATTGCCACACACACAGCAGGGGAACAGCTGACGTTACTGAACCCCAATAACAGAGGAGGGACTGTTGACTGTGCGTACAGCACTTCTGGACGGCAACTGACGGTGTTGGAGCCCAGGGACAGGTGGAGGAGGAGGAGGTTGGAGGAGGTAGGAGGGATTGCCACACACACAGCAGGGGAACAGCTGACGTTACTGAACACCAATAACAGAGGAGCGACTGTTGACTGTGCGTACAGCACTTCTGGACGGCAACTGACGGTGTTGGAGCCCAGGGGCAGGTGGAGGAGGAGGAGGTTGGAGGAGGTAGGAGGGATTGCCACACACACAGCAGGGGAACAGCTGACGTTACTGAACCCCAATAACAGAGGAGGGACTGTTGACTGTGCGTACAGCACTTCTGGACGGCAACTGGCGGTGTTGAAGCCCAGGGACAGGTGGAGGAGGAGGAGGTTGGAGGAGGTTGGAGGAGGTAGGAGGGATTGCCACACACACAGCAGGGGAACAGCTGACGTTACTGAACCCCAATAACAGAGGAGGGACTGTTGACTGTGCGTACAGCACTTCTGGACGGCAACTGACGGTGTTGGAGCCCAGGGACAGGTGGAGGAGGAGGAGGTTGGAGGAGGTAGGAGGGATTGCCACACACACAGCAGGGGAACAGCTGACGTTACTGAACCCCAATAACAGAGGAGCGACTGTTGACTGTGCGTACAGCACTTCTGGACGGCAACTGGCGGTGTTGGAGCCCAGGGACAGGTGGAAAAGCAGAGGAACACAATGTAGGCCGAAGCCTGAGAAAGTCGAAAGGGAACCTTTAACCCCCCCCCCAAGGCGTTTGTAGCTGAAAGAGCCAGCTTGTGCAGCACAAAAGATGCAAAAGGAAAAGGTGGCTCTTTTCATCATGCTCCTTGCAAACACAGAACTAAACACTTATAAAATGTGTCCCATGAAGCCGTGAAACCGTCCCGGAGGTGGGACTTTCCTTCGTAATATGACGCAGCACAGCACATCATTCCTACCCCCCCGCCGCCGTGCCCCGGCTCCTCAGCGTTGTTTGATTCCGTCCCGGAGCCTGCGCTGTTATGTTATCCCGTGGCCAGGCACACTTAGCGCTGCCCATCTTCTGACATCATTTGGTGTCAGGCTGGCTGCGCCTGTGCGGCCGCGCTGGCCGAGAGCCCGACTCGCAGTGTCTTCTGATTTAATCCCACTGGGGGCCTGGGATCCATGGCCATGCGCAGTGCATATCCTCGCCTCTCACTCCCCTCCCTACGGCTTCTTAAGACTGTGCGGTGTCACGGCCGTGGCATGCTATTAGGGACCAGCTGACACCGAACAGTCTGAAGAAGCCATAGGGAGATGAGTGAGAGGTGGAGGTTCAGATATGCACTGCGCATGTCCATGGATCCCAGGCCCCCAGTGGGATTAAATCAGAAGACACTGCGAGGCGGGCTCTCGGCCAGCGTGGCCGCACAGGCGCAGCCAGCCTGACACCAAATGATGCCAGAAGACGGGCAGCGCTAAGTGTGCCTGGCCACGGGATAACATAACAGCGCAGGCTCCTGGACGGAATCAAACAACGCTGAGGAGCCGGGGCGCGGCGCCGGGGGGGTAGGAATGACGGCTGTGCTGCGTCATATTACGAAGGAAAGTCCCACCTCCGGGACGGTTTTACGGTATCAGTGGACACATTTTATAAGTGTTAAGTTTTGCGTGTGCAAGGAGCAAAACCAAAATAGCTACCTTTTTCCTTGTGCAGCATTACTGCTGCACAAGGTGGCTCTTTCAGTAACAAACGCCTTGGGGGGGGGGGACAGATTCCCTTACATTTCAGTTGTTGTGTCAGCGTGGCGGTCGCATGACACATTGCCGGCTACACAGCTGGGGATCAGCTGACGTTACTGAAACCCAATAACACTGGGTCGTATGTTTTGACTGTGCAGACGGCACTTCTGAGCCTCAACTGGCGGTGTTGGAGCCCAGGAATTTAAGTTCAGGTGGTAGAAAGATGAACACAACAGGAGACCTGGATAACGTATACAGTGACCTAATTATTCAATCAGGAGGAGGAGTGGCAAATTCCTGCGAGATCCAGGCCTTGTTCATTTTCAGGAAAGTAAGCCGGTCAACGTTATCGGAGGATAGTCGCATGCGACGGTCAGTTAGTACACCACCTGCAGCACTAAAGACACGTTCCGATAATACACTGGCCGCAGGGCAAGACAGCACCTCCAATGCATACTGGCTTAGCTCTGGCCATGTATCCAGCTTTGAGACCCAAAACTTGAAAGGGGAAGAGCCGTCAGGGAGTACAGCAAGAGGGCAAGACATGTAGTCTGTCACCATCTGACGGAACCGTTGCCTCCTGCTGACTGGAGCCGTCTGTGATGGTGTAGACTTTTGTGGCGGGCACAGAAAACTGTGCCACAGTTCGGCCATACTGGTCTTGCCTTGGGCAGAGGCACTACTTCTGCTCCCTCTTTGTGCAGAGCCTCCACCACGGCCTGGACGCACTGAGCTGCTTTGGAATGCACTAGCAGCACTTCTCTCAGTTGGAATGGAGAAGATGATGGAATTGACCAGTGTGTCTTGGTACTCCCGCATTTTTCGCTCCCGGTTCAACGGTGTGATGAGGCTTTCTACGTTGTCCCGGTAGCGAGGATCGAGGAGGGTGAACACCCAATAATCAGACATGTTGAGAATGTGGTCGATGCGGCGGTCGTTTCTCAGGCACTGCAGCATGTAATCCACCATGTGCTGCAGACTGCCAACTGCCCAAGAAACGCTGTTCCCTGCTGGAGGCGTGATCTCTGCCCGCTCGTCATCACCCCACCCTCGCTGTACACACTGAGTACTGGACAATTCGGTAACTCCCTCCTCTGGACGGATGTCTTCCTCCTCCATTGACTCCTCCTCATCCTCCTCACAAACTGTCCCCTGCCTACGCGTTTGTGAGGAACCACGTGGCGCTGACTGTCCAGAAGATGATGGAAATGGTGAAGCATCATCCTCCACCTCTTCCACAACATCATCCCTTAGCGCTTGCAGTGATTTTTCAAGCAGGCAGATAAGGGGGACAGTCATGCTGACTAGTGCATCATCTGCACTCGCCATCCGCGTGGAATAATCAAAGGGACGCAAAACCTGGCAGACGTCATTCATAGTGGCCCACTCTGTGGTTGTGAAGTCTGTACGGCGCTGACTGCGACTTTTTTGCGCCTGAAGCAGCTGGTACTCCATTACAGCTTGCTGCTGCTCACACAACCGCTCCAACATATGTAACGTGGAATTCCACCTGGTAGGTAGGTCACATATGATGCGATGTTCCGGCAGGCGGTGTCGGCGCTGCAGAGCCGCAATGCGCGCTTTTGCCGTGCTGGAACGCCGCAAGTGAGCACACTCTAGGCGGACCTTGTGCAGCAGTGCATCAAGATCCGGATAGTCCCTCAAAAAGCTCTGCACGACCAAATTGAGCACATGTGCCAGACATGGGATGTGAGTGAGGTTGCCGAGGCCCAGAGCTGCCACCAGATTTCGGCCAATATCACACACTACCATGCCTGGCTGGAGATTCGCTGGCACAAACCACATATCGCTCTCCTGCTTGATGGCATTCCAGAGCTCCTGCGCTGTGTGGCTACGATTCCCCAAAAAAATTAATTTCAAGACGGCCTGTTGACGTTTGGCCACGGCTGTGCTCATGTCGGTCGTAACAGGTACACGTTCATCACGGGTCCATGTGGAGGTGGACTGTGACGGCTCCTGCAGCGATGATTCTGAGGAACTGGTGTAAGAGGAGGAGTCAATGCGTACAGAATGGATTCCTGCAATCCTTGGAGTGGGCAGGACACGTCCTGCGCCACTCGCACGGTCTGTACCCGGCTCAACGACATTAACCCAATGGGCAGTGAGGGAAAGGTATCGCCCCTGTCCATGTTGACTGGTCCACGCATCGGTGGTGAGGTGGACCTTGCTACTGACGGCGTTCAGTAGCGCGTGTTTTATGTGTCCCTCCACATGCTTGTGCAGGGCAGGGACGGCTTGCCTGCTGAAGTAAAAGCGGCTGGGCACATTGTACTGTGGGACTGCCAATGACATCAAGTCACGGAAGCTGTCAGTCTCCACCAGCCTGAATGACAGCATTTCCAGTGACAGAAGTTTGGCAATGCCTGCAGTCAGAGCCTGTGCTCGTGGGTGGTTTGACGAGAAAGGCCGCCTTTTCTCCCATGCCTGTACTACCGATGGCTGTAGACTGGGCTGGGAGTGTGTGGATGACTGGGAAAGTGGCGCTGCGGGTGGAATTACAGCGGGTCTCTGGACAACAGGGACAGAGGTTCTTCCACGGCGATCCTGGGAGGAAGCCGAACCAGCTGCGTGTGAGCTAGAGGAAGAGGCAACACGAGCTGAAGAGGTGGTAGCTGCCGCTGTTGGTTGGCCTACCTCTTCAGTGTGTTTTTCTAACTCCGCCGGGTGCCTGTTGCGCACATGTTTCCACATGTTGGAGGTATTGAGGTTGCTGACATTTCGACCTCTTTTGACTTTTTGATGACACACCTTGCATCTGACATAGCAAATGTCATCTGCAACTGTGTCAAAAAAGGACCAGGCACTGCAAGTCTTGGGAGCGCCCTTTTTTGCTTTGGGAAGAGACATGCTCCTAACGGGTGCCAAAGCGGAGGCTGCAGGATCCGCAGTCTTCCCCCTCCCTCTCCCTCTTTGGGCCGTACGGGGAATCTCTTCCTCAGAGCTGCTCCCACCACCTTCCTGTCCCTCACGCCAAGATGGGTCGAGGACCTCATCATCTACACTACCCTCTGCCCCCAACTGCTCCTCCTGGGTAGTCTCAGCAGCAGAGCACTCACCAGTAAGTGGCACCTGAGTGTCATCATCAGCTGATGCGGCCTGCGATGTGGTGACCGGAGCCACTGGCCCACCCGCCTCTTCAGAGGAAGACAGAAAAAGCTGTTGGGCATCACTGCACCCTGCCTCTTCTTCCATTTCTCCAATGCTGCTTGGCTGGCCCCCTGTTTCCAAGCCAAGAGATTCAGAGAACAGAAGTAGAGACGGCTCCTGTCCTGGGCTCTCTGTCTGCCTGGGCAATTTGGCATGTGGTGAAGAGACAGATGGCTGCTCTCCAGTGCTCTGTGTCTGAGAGGATGTGGCACTAATGGAAGTTGATGCATTAGCTGCCATCCATCCGACAACAGCTTCAATTTGTTCTTCACGCAGCAGCGGTGTACGGCGCTCGGACACAAAGCTTCGCATGAACGACTGTTGCCTGGTGAAAGTGGGTGCTGATGAGTCACCGGTGCCCGCAGCAGGCACAGAATCCCCACGTCCCCTCCCTGCTCCGCGACGGCTCCCACGCCCACGTGCCTTACTCACTGCCTTCTTCATCTTGGTTGACTGATAAAGATAAGCAGAAAAGTACTAACGGATTTGTGTGCTTATTCCTGAGCAACTCCTCCTAACAGGTATAAGAAACACTAATTATCTAAAGTGTGGACTAGACTTTAATATGAGCTAATGTGGCCTATACAAATGTAAAGTGGTGTAACTGGTGTGTTTGGTGAACTTTATTATTTTTTTTTTTTTTTGGGGCTGAACTGACAACAGATAGAGCTGCAGTCACCCGGAGACCGTGCAGACAGCCGTAAACGGCGCTGCAAGGCCCAAAAACCCTCCTCTACTTTATCCTATGTAGTGTTTTTCCACAAATTAGCTGGAGACGGGTGGAAAGACACTAATAGGATTTTTTTAAATAAATTAGCAGCAGACTACACTACTTGGAAAAAAAAGAAAATTGATTTGGCGGTATGACGCAGTGAACAACCCTGAGCTGGAGACAACCAGGCTATAGCTGCTCACAGACTACAGGGCGAGCTGCAGTCACACGGAGACCGTGCAGACAGCCGTAAACGGCGCTGCAAGGCCCAAAAACCCTCCTCTACTTTATCCTATGTAGTGTTTTTCCACAAATTAGCTGGAGACGGGTGGAAAGACACTAATAGGATTTTTTGGAATAAATTAGCAGCAGACTACACTACTTGGAAAAAAAAGAAAATTGATTTGGCGGTATGACGCAGTGAACAACCCTGAGCTGGAGACAACTAGGCTATAGCTGCTCACAGACTACAGGGCGAGCTGCAGTCACACGGAGACCGTGCAGACAGCCGTAAACGGCGCTGCAAGGCCAAAAAACCCTCCTCTACTTTATCCTATGTAGTGTTTTTCCACAAATTAGCTGGAGACGGGTGGAAAGACACTAATAGGATTTTTTTAAATAAATTAGCAGCAGACTACACTACTTGGAAAAAAAAGAAAATTGATTTGGCGGTATGACGCAGTGAACAACCCTGAGCTGGAGACAACCAGGCTATAGCTGCTCACAGACTACAGGGCGAGCTGCAGTCACACGGAGACCGTGCAGACAGCCGTAAACGGCGCTGCAAGGCCCAAAAACCCTCCTCTACTTTATCCTATGTAGTGTTTTTCCACAAATTAGCTGGAGACGGGTGGAAAGACACTAATAGGATTTTTTTAAATAAATTAGCAGCAGACTACACTACTTGGAAAAAAAAGAAAATTGATTTGGCGGTATGACGCAGTGAACAACCCTGAGCTGGAGACAACTAGGCTATAGCTGCTCACAGACTACAGGGCGAGCTGCAGTCACACGGAGACCGTGCAGACAGCCGTAAACGGCGCTGCAAGGCCAAAAAACCCTCCTCTACTTTATCCTATGTAGTGTTTTTCCACAAATTAGCTGGAGACGGGTGGAAAGACACTAATAGGATTTTTTTAAATAAATTAGCAGCAGACTACACTACTTGGAAAAAAAAGAAAATTGATTTGGCGGTATGACGCAGTGAACAACCCTGAGCTGGAGACAACCAGGCTATAGCTGCTCACAGACTACAGGGCGAGCTGCAGTCACACGGAGACCGTGCAGACAGCCGTAAACGGCGCTGCAAGGCCCAAAAACCCTCCTCTACTTTATCCTATGTAGTGTTTTTCCACAAATTAGCTGGAGACGGGTGGAAAGACACTAATAGGATTTTTTTGAATAAATTAGCAGCAGACTACACTACTTGGAAAAAAAAAAAAAAAAAAAAGAGAACAGTACTGTATGAGGCAATGAACCACCCTCCCTGAACTGAATACAACCAGCTATGGATGGCCTATGTGGCTGCACTCAGACTAGAGAGTGGGCTGCACTCACACACACACACACACAGACCTTGCAGATCGCTGTGAAAACAGCGCTACAAGGCAAAAGCAAGGTGAATAGTAGGTGAACACAGCGGTTGCTAAATTAGCCTTTGGAAAGCACAAAGAAGCAAATCGCTATCTCTAAACTGTCCCTCAGTCAGCAAACAGCGTCCTGTCACTAACTGAATTCACAGCAGAGTGATCGCAAAATGGCGCCAGCGACTTTTAAACTGCATCATGACATCATTTCAGCAGCCAATCACAGCCTTGCCAGTACTTTCATGCCCTCCATGCTAAACAGGATGTGCCCACACTTGGAATCATTCTCATTGGCTGAATTTCTGAATTTTGAATCTTGGAACTTCCGATTCCGGTATCAGATACGCGGCAAGTATCGGAATCCCGGTATCGGAATTCCGATACCGCAAGTATCGGCCGATACCCGATACTTGCGGTATCGGAATGCTCAACACTAGTTATGACCCCAATGGCGAGGGTCTCAGAGGAACGTGGAAGTCTGCAGAATACAAAAATCCAGCTCATAGGGCAGTGGTAACTGGGTTGACTATAAATCTACTCCTAACGCCAACACTAGAAGTAGCCGGGGATCATTCCTACGATGATTCTAGATGACACGCTCCAGCCGGAGAATCTAACTACCCCTAGTAGAGGAAAACAAAGACCTTTCTTGCCTCCAGAGAAGGGAACCCCAAAGCTGGATAGAAGCCCCCCACAAATAATAACGGTGAGGTAAGAGGAAATGACAAACACAGAAATGAACCAGGTTTAGCACAGAGAGGCCCGCTTACTGATAGCAGAATAAAGAAAGGTAACTTATATGGTCAACAAAAACCCTATCAAAATCCACACTGGAAATTCAAGAACCCCCGAACCGTCTAACGGTCCGGGGGGAGAACACCAGCCCCCTAGAGCTTCCAGCAAAGGTCAGGATATAGATTTGGAACAAGCTGGACAAAAATACAAAACCAAAACAAATAGCAAAAAGCAAAAAGCAAACTTAGCTGATATAACCGGAACCAGGATCAGTAGACAAGAGCACAGCAGACTAGCTCTGATAACTACGTTGCCAGGCATTGAACTGAAGGTCCAGGGAGCTTATATAGCAACACCCCTAACTAACGACCCAGGTGCGGATAAAAGGAATGACAGAAAAACCAGAGTCAAAAAACTAGTAACCACTAGAGGGAGCAAAAAGCAAATTCACAACAGGAGTGGCACACAAGCCCTGACTGAGGCCAATATTTTTCTCCCACTGATTGATGTAGTGTTTTTGTGTTGAGGTAGATTTTAGAACACAAATGAAGGAAAAAAATAAATAGGCTTTCTATGGCCCACAATTAGAGAGAGAGAGGTGGCACACCCAGGAGTCAAGACTGGCGCACAAGCTGAAAGGGCAATATTACTCTCCCACTGTTTTTTTATGTTTTTTTTTTTTTTTTCATGGAGACTTTAGAAACCAAATAATATTAAAAAAAAACAAAAAAAAAGGCTTTCTATGGCCCACTGAATGAGAGATGACACGCACAGGAGTGGCACACAAGCCCTGACTGAGGCCAATATTTTTCTCCCACTGACTGATGTAGTGTTTTTGTGTTGAGGTAGATTTTAAAACACAAATGAAGGAAAAAAATAAATAGGCTTTCTATGGCCCACAATTAGAGAGAGAGAGGTGGCACACCCAGGAGTCAAGACTGGCGCACAAGCTGAAAGGGCAATATTACTCTCCCACTGTTTTTTTTAAGTTTTTTTTTTTTTTCTCAGGGAGACTTTAGAAACCAAATAATATTAAAAAAAAAACAAAAAAAAAGGCTTTCTATGGCCCACTGAATGAGAGATGACACGCACAGGAGTGGCACACAAGCCCTGACTGAGGCCAATATTTTTCTCCCACTGATTGATGTAGTGTTTTTGTGTTGAGGTAGATTTTAGAACACAAATGAAGGAAAAAAATAAATAGGCTTTCTATGGCCCACAATTAGAGAGAGAGAGGTGGCACACCCAGGAGTCAAGACTGGCGCACAAGCTGAAAGGGCAATATTACTCTCCCACTGTTTTTTTATGTTTTTTTTTTTTTTTTTTCATGGAGACTTTAGAAACCAAATAATATAAAAAAAAAACAAAAAAAAAGGCTTTCTATGGCCCACTGAATGAGAGATGACACGCACAGGAGTGGCACACAAGCCCTGACTGAGGCCAATATTTTTCTCCCACTGATTGATGTAGTGTTTTTGTGTTGAGGTAGATTTTAAAACACAAATGAAGGAAAAAAATAAATAGGCTTTCTATGGCCCACAATTAGAGAGAGAGAGGTGGCACACCCAGGAGTCAAGACTGGCGCACAAGCTGAAAGGGCAATATTACTCTCCCACTGTTTTTTTTTTTTTTTTTTTTTTTTTTTCAGGGAGACTTTAGAAACCAAATAATATTAAAAAAAAAACAAAAAAAAAGGCTTTCTATGGCCCACTGAATGAGAGATGACACGCACAGGAGTGGCACACAAGCCCTGACTGAGGCCAATATTTTTCTCCCACTGATTGATGTAGTGTTTTTGTGTTGAGGTAGATTTTAAAACACAAATGAAGGAAAAAAATAAATAGGCTTTCTATGGCCCACAATTAGAGAGAGAGAGGTGGCACACCCAGGAGTCAAGACTGGCGCACAAGCTGAAAGGGCAATATTACTCTCCCACTGTTTTTTTAAGTTGTTTTTTTTTTATTTTCAGGGACACTTTAGAAACCAAATAATATTAAAAAAAAAAAAAAAAAGGCTTTCTATGGCCCACTGAATGAGAGATGACACGCACAGGAGTGGCACACAAGCCCTGACTGAGGCCAATATTTTTCTCCCACTGATTGATGTAGTGTTTTTGTGTTGAGGTAGATTTTAGAACACAAATGAAGGAAAAAAATAAATAGGCTTTCTATGGCCCACAATTAGAGAGAGAGAGGTGGCACACCCAGGAGTCAAGACTGGCGCACAAGCTGAAAGGGCAATATTACTCTCCCACTGTTTTTTTAAGTTTTTTTTTTTTTTATTTTCAGGGAGACTTTAGAAACCAAATAATATTAAAAAAAAACAAAAAAAAAGGCTTTCTATGGCCCACTGAATGCGAGATGACACGCACAGGAGTGGCACACAAGCCCTGACTGAGGCCAATATTTTTCTCCCACTGATTGATGTAGTGTTTTTGTGTTGAGGTAGATTTTAAAACACAAATGAAGGAAACAAATAAATAGGCTTTCTATGGCCCACAATTAGAGAGAGAGAGGTGGCACACCCAGGAGTCAAGACTGGCGCACAAGCTGAAAGGGCAATATTACTCTCCCACTGTTTTTTTATGTTTTTTTTTTTTTTTTTCATGGAGACTTTAGAAACCAAATAATATTAAAAAAAAACAAAAAAAAAGGCTTTCTATGGCCCACTGAATGAGAGATGACACGCACAGGAGTGGCACACAAGCCCTGACTGAGGCCAATATTTTTCTCCCACTGATTGATGTAGTGTTTTTGTGTTGAGGTAGATTTTAAAACACAAATGAAGGAAAAAAATAAATAGGCTTTCTATGGCCCACAATTAGAGAGAGAGAGGTGGCACACCCAGGAGTCAAGACTGGCGCACAAGCTGAAAGGGCAATATTACTCTCCCACTGTTTTTTTAAGTTTTTTTTTTTTTATTTTCAGGGAGACTTTAGAAACCAAATAATATTAAAAAAAAACAAAAAAAAAAGGCTTTCTATGGCCCACTGAATGAGAGATGACACGCACAGGAGTGGCACACAAGCCCTGACTGAGGCCAATATTTTTCTCCCACTGATTGATGTAGTGTTTTTGTGTTGAGGTAGATTTTAGAACACAAATGAAGGAAAAAAATAAATAGGCTTTCTATGGCCCACAATTAGAGAGAGAGAGGTGGCACACCCAGGAGTCAAGACTGGCGCACAAGCTGAAAGGGCAATATTACTCTCCCACTGTTTTTTTTTTTTTTTTTTTTTTTTTTTTTCAGGGAGACTTTAGAAACCAAATAATATTAAAAAAAAACAAAAAAAAGGCTTTCTATGGCCCACTGAATGAGAGATGACACGCACAGGAGTGGCACACAAGCCCTGACTGAGGCCAATATTTTTCTCCCACTGATTGATGTAGTGTTTTTGTGTTGAGGTAGATTTTAAAACACAAATGAAGGAAAAAAATAAATAGGCTTTCTATGGCCCACAATTAGAGAGAGAGAGGTGGCACACCCAGGAGTCAAGACTGGCGCACAAGCTGAAAGGGCAATATTACTCTCCCACTGTTTTTTTAAGTTTTTTTTTTTTTATTTTCAGGGACACTTTAGAAACCAAATAATATTTAAAAAAAAAAAAAAAAAAGGCTTTCTATGGCCCACTGAATGAGAGATGACACGCACAGGAGTGGCACACAAGCCCTGACTGAGGCCAATATTTTTCTCCCACTGATTGATGTAGTGTTTTTGTGTTGAGGTAGATTTTAGAACACAAATGAAGGAAAAAAATAAATAGGCTTTCTATGGCCCACAATTAGAGAGAGAGGTGGCACACCCAGGAGTCAAGACTGGCGCACAAGCTGAAAGGGCAATATTACTCTCCCACTGTTTTTTTAAGTTTTTTTTTTTTTATTTTCAGGGAGACTTTAGAAACCAAATAATATTAAAAAAAAACAAAAAAAAAGGCTTTCTATGGCCCACTGAATGCGAGATGACACGCACAGGAGTGGCACACAAGCCCTGACTGAGGCCAATATTTTTCTCCCACTGATTGATGTAGTGTTTTTGTGTTGAGGTAGATTTTAAAACACAAATGAAGGAAACAAATAAATAGGCTTTCTATGGCCCACAATTAGAGAGAGAGAGGTGGCACACCCAGGAGTCAAGACTGGCGCACAAGCTGAAAGGGCAATATTACTCTCCCACTGTTTTTTCAAGTTTTTTTTTTTTTTTCTCAGGGAGACTTTAGAAACCAAATAATATTAAAAAAAAACAAAAAAAAAGGCTTTCTATGGCCCACTGAATGAGAGATGACACGCACAGGAGTGGCACACAAGCCCTGACTGAGGCCAATATTTTTCTCCCACTGATTGATGTAGTGTTTTTGTGTTGAGGTAGATTTTAGAACACAAATGAAGGAAAAAAATAAATAGGCTTTCTATGGCCCACAATTAGAGAGAGAGAGGTGGCACACCCAGGAGTCAAGACTGGCGCACAAGCTGAAAGGGCAATATTACTCTCCCACTGTTTTTTTATGTTTTGTTTTTTTTTTTTCATGGAGACTTTAGAAACCAAATAATATTAAAAAAAACCAAAAAAAAAGGCTTTCTATGGCCCACTGAATGAGAGATGACACGCACAGGAGTGGCACACAAGCCCTGACTGAGGCCAATATTTTTCTCCCACTGATTGATGTAGTGTTTTTGTGTTGAGGTAGATTTTAAAACACAAATGAAGGAAAAAAATAAATAGGCTTTCTATGGCCCACAATTAGAGAGAGAGAGGTGGCACACCCAGGAGTCAAGACTGGCGCACAAGCTGAAAGGGCAATATTACTCTCCCACTGTTTTTTTAAGTTTTTTTTTTTTATTTTCAGGGAGACTTTAGAAACCAAATAATATTAAAAAAAAACAAAAAAAAAAGGCTTTCTATGGCCCACTGAATGAGAGATGACACGCACAGGAGTGGCACACAAGCCCTGACTGAGGCCAATATTTTTCTCCCACTGATTGATGTAGTGTTTTTGTGTTGAGGTAGATTTTAGAACACAAATGAAGGAAAAAAATAAATAGGCTTTCTATGGCCCACAATTAGAGAGAGAGAGGTGGCACACCCAGGAGTCAAGACTGGCGCACAAGCTGAAAGGGCAATATTACTCTCCCACTGTTTTTTTTTTTTTTTTTTTTTTTTTTTTCAGGGAGACTTTAGAAACCAAATAATATTAAAAAAAAACAAAAAAAAAGGCTTTCTATGGCTCACTGAATGAGAGATGACACGCACAGGAGTGGCACACAAGCCCTGACTGAGGCCAATATTTTTCTCCCACTGATTGATGTAGTGTTTTTGTGTTGAGGTAGATTTTAGAACACAAATCAAGGACAAAAATAAATAGGCTTTCTATGGCCCACTCAGTGAGAGATGGCACACACAGGGATGGCACTGTAGCAGAAATGCCAATCTTAATCTCCCACAAAAAAAAAAAACAGGGACTGTCCTACAATTACTATCTCCCTGCAGTAATCTAAGCCAGGTATGGCAGGCAGCAATAGGAGTGGACTGATGCACAAATTAAATAAAAAGTGTGGACAAACAAAAAAGATAGCTGTGCAGAAAGGAAGGAACAAGAGGATATGTGCTTTGAAAAAAGCAGTTGGTTTCCACAGTGGCGTACACACAGCAATACAGCTATCACGGAGCCTTCTAGGGCAGCCCAATGAGCTACAGCGCTGAGGGAAAAAAAAAACAAAAAATTGCTTTCACTGTCCCTGCACACCGAAGGTGGTGTTGGACAGTGGAAATCGCTACAGCACAAGCGGTTTGGTGGTTAGTGGACCCTGCCTAACGCTCTCCCTGCTTCTGACGAAGCGGCAGCAACCTCTCCCTAAGCTCAGAGCAGCAGCAGTAACATGGCGGTTGGCGGGAACGCCCCTTTATAGCCCCTGTGACGCCGCAGACAGCAAGCCAATCACTGCAATGCCCTTCTCTAAGATGGTGGGGACCAGGACCTATGTCATCACGCTGCCCACACTCTGCGTTCACCTTCATTGGCTGAGAAATGGCGCTTTTCGCGTCATTGAAACGCGACTTTGGCGCGAAAGTCGCGTACTGCATGGCCGACAAGCACAGGGGTCGGATCGGGTTTCATGAGACGCCGACTTAGCCAACAGTCGGCGACTTTTGAAAATGAACGACCCGTTTCGCTCAACCCTAATTAAGGGTGCTGCGGCCTTTTTATCAGATGCCTCAATAGACTCGCTCCGCTTAGCAGCCAGAACAGCTAATCTAACTAATACAGCACGGAGAGCGTTATGGTTCAAGAATTGGAAGGGGGATGGCCAGTCTAGATGTAAGCTGTGTGCCATACCCTGTCAGGGTGAGTACCTTTTCGGGACTGTTCTGGATGATATACTGACCAAAGCAGGTGAGAGGAAGAAAGGGTTCCCTAATCCCTTTATTCCTTCTTACAGAAGGGTGTTCAGAAAGCCACCATTTGGCAAGAAAAGAGACTTTAAGGACCGCTGGAATAACAAGGAATTCAGGCAAAAAGGAAATTTGTTCAATAAACGTCCCTTCAAACCAGCCGGTAGGTCCCGTTAATCCTATTCTACCTATAGGAGGTAGATTGTTAAAATTTGCTAACCAATGGAAAGAAATAACTACTAATTCTTGGGCTATAAATCTAGTATCTTCAGGCCTGACCTTAGACTTCATCCGGACACCTCCGGATTCTTTCCTTCTGACTTCCTTAAAATCCAAGCTACAGCAGGAAGCACTTGAACTTGAAATTACATCTTTCTTAACCAAACAGGTTTTAATAGAAGTTCCATCATCTCAAATAGGGAAAGGATTTTACTCTCCCTTATTTTTGATTACTAAGCCTGATGGATCTTTCAGAATGATAATAAATTTAAAAAGATTGAACACCTTTTTAAGATCCAAGACATTTAAGATGGAGTCCATTCGTTCGGCTATAAAAAATATCTATTTCCAACCTGGTTGTCTTGGATCTTAAGGATGCTTATTACCATCTTCCTATACACCAATCACACCAGCAATTTCTCAGGGTGGCGGTAATATTGAATGGTCAGATTTGTCATCTGCAGTTCAGAGCAATGCCCTTTGGGTTGTCTATGGCCCGGAGAGTGTTTACTAAATTGTTATTAGAGGTGATGTCCTTTCTACGGGTAAAAGATACACTGGTCATTCCGTACCTAGACCACCTGCTAATTGTAGGAAAATCCCCCCTTCAGTGTGAACAGAGGCTGGAGGAAGTTGTGTTTCCTCTATAAAGACTTGGCTGGATTATCAATTGGGAAAAATCCAGACTCCAGCCGGTAACATGTCAAAAATTTCTTGGACTTCTTCTAGACTCAGAGAGCCAGGAATGTTTGCTTCCTGAGGATAAGAAGACCTCCATAATTAGTAAGCTGAACCTAGCAATTAAAAAACGCAGTATGTCATTAAGAAGTGCCATGTCCTTGCTAGGTTCGTTAACTTCATGTATTCCTGCTGTTCAGTGGGCACAATTTCATACTAGACAACTACAGAATTTAGACGTTAAGAGGACTGTTCTGGCCTACTTAGAGAAGACTAGGGACTGGAGGAAGAGTAAGGATCTCTTTGTGTCTTTCCAGGGTAAAAACAAATTCTCCAGAGTCACAAAGAATACGTTATCACGCTGGATCAGAGATGCCATAATCCTGGCATATAAAGCTAAAGGAAGAGATCCACCACTACATGTGGGAGCACACTCTACAAGGGCTTTGTCGGCTTCCTGGGCAGAGAAGGCAAACGTGTCAATAAACCTTATATGTAAGGCCACAACCTGGTCTTCACCTAGTACTTTCTATAAGCTCTATAGATTAGACCTGTCTTCCTCCTCTGATCTAACCTTTGGAATATCGGTCCTTGACACGGTGAACCCACCCAAATTATAGTCTTTGTAAATCTCTCTAGTGGGTGCTGTCGTGGCGAATAGAAAATACCGGATTACTTACCGGTTATGCTCTTTTATAGAGCCCACGACAGCACCCACTCACATCCCTCCCTTTTTTATAGTAGCACGAGGTACCTTGGTGGTGAGGTATTAATAGTAGAACAATATAATGTAAGGTTGTAAATATGTACATATTTCTGAGCCTATTAACTAAAGCCTGGCGGCGGTTCCTCCTATTCTCTGTAATACAACTGAGGAGCGAGGGGAGCCGCCCCTTTTATCTCTCTGTAGGTTTCCTGTTCCTAGGGGCATATCCCCTCTTTTTAGTCGATGCTGTCGTGGGCTCTATAAAAGAGCATTACCGGTAAGTAATCCGGTATATTTATAGGAAGGTCGAAACCAAAATGTGTTTGGATGTAATTAAAATCACTGCATGGTAAAGGGCGGGGTCTCCAAGTCAGAAAAAATAGTACATAACAAGTAATGGTAAACTGACTGAACAAAAAACTAGTTTGAAGTGGTGCATACCCAAAAACAACTTACATAGCAAATAGAGAAATGTTTGCACTCAATTGTAATAAAGACATTAGCCAAAGGTTAGTATTCACAATAGGCAGTTAGTTCAGGGACCCATCCGATCCATGAGATTACCTTGACGTTGGTGGATGGGCTCACATTTTTTGGCCTGTTTGATGGACTCTCCATGCATGGGTCATGAATGTCGCACAGCCGCAACACTAGCAGCTGCGACGCTGATCAGCTGATCGGCCAGCGCGATCCAGGAAGCCGGGTTTCCTCTGCAGCTTATTCAGCAAGAGCTATAGCTTACCGAATAAGAGGGAACCCGAGCAAATTCGCTCATCTCTAGTCCTAACCTTGGGACTCGGTCAATGCAGAGTTTGCCACATTGATCATTGTATATTTATATAGGGGACTTAGCCCCTATTAAAATTGTATCTGTAGTATAGCTAATAATAATCTTTCTTTTTATATAGTGCTAACATATTCTGCAGTTCTTTACAGTTTTTGCACATATTATCATCGCTGTCCCCAATGGGGCTCACAAATCTAAATTACCTATCAGTATGTCTTTGGAGCTTTTAGTTACCATAAAAAAATATATTTCATATGCAAGTGAGGGGTCTTTGAAGCGCTCTTGGCATACCCAAGAGCTCACTACATGATTAGGTCACCTCAGTTTGGATGACATATGTCATAACTTCAATTAACTTAATCTGACTTTGAATCCTGTTGACAGCAGAGTACCGAAACACACTGGAGCCAGTGATGAGAGCACAGTCGCATGCCACTCGCACAGTGACTGTGTAGCTGTAGACAGGAGCAAGCAATGAGATTACACACTAAGTATTCTGCTGCAGACAGGAGCCAGCAATGAGAGCTGGCAATAACGCTATGTGCATGCAGCTGCAGTGTTCATATGGAGGTGTAGAGCCACTCATTATCATATTTTTATTGACAGTGCTGAACTCCTTCTGCACAGAGACTGCAGCCACGCTCACATAGTGTCACTGTTAGATTTCATCACTGTCTCCTGTTTGCAGATGTAGCTTCTTAAAAGGGTGGTCTGAAGCTAACACTCATTTAATCCTAAATCTCTATTTAATATAATAGTCACATGCATACAGTGACAGAGAGGGGACAGAAGACCACGGTGTCTGGTTTCACACACTCCTGCACTCGATAGAGGTACTTTACTATCTTATTAAACATTGCAGGTTTTTATCTTGCTAGCAATGCAAGGGCTAATCTGTTAAGTAGAAGATCCTGGAGCTTTCCTACTTGGATTGTTTCCGCTGTTCAGCATTGGCTACTCCTCTCTGCTATATATGCTCACCTCTGGCACTTAGGGATTGCAAGTGTTAGTTCTTACTGCCTAGTTCTGGAGTTGGAGGTGTAGTTTGTGGTTGGAGTTGGCTGTTAGAGATTATTCAGGCGATTGCTGCTTGGAGTTTTGTCTGTGTGCAGATCCCCATCCTCTCCTATTTGGTTTCTCCTTCCTTTAAGTCCTATGTTTCCCATTCTGTTGTTTGGTGTGTGTGTGTATTTTGTATGGTTGGTATTTTCATTTATCCCTGTCCAGTTAGTGTGTTGCTCTTCACTTCACATTCCGACTACCCTGGGTGGGAGAGGGGACAGATCAAGGAGCATAGTAATCAGGGTAAACATCGGGTTACTAAGCGCAGGGCCGCGCTTAGTAACCCGATGTTTACCCTGGTTACCAAAAAAAACAAACACTACATACTCACCATCTGTTGCCCGTCAGGTCCCTTGGCGTCTGCTTCCTGCTCTGACTGCCGCCGTAAAGTGAGAGCACAGCAGTGACGTCACCGCTGCGCTCTGCTCTCACTGTACGGCTGGATCTCAGTCAGTGTGGGAAGCAGACGGCAAGGGACCTGACGGGCAACAGATGGTGAGTATGTAGTGTTTGTTTTTTTGGTAACCAGGGTAAACATCGGGTTACTAAGCGCGGCCCTGCGCTTAGTAACCCGATGTTTACCCTGGTTACCCGGGTGCTGCAGGGGGACTTCGGCATCGTTGAAGACAGTTTCAACGATGCCGAAGTCGTTCCCCTGATCGTTGGTCGCTGGAGAGAGCTGTCTGTGTGACAGCTCCCCAGCGACCACACAGCGACAAAACAGCGACGCTGCAGCGATCAGCATCGTTGTCTGTATCGCTGCAGCGTCGCTGTGTGAGACGGGGCCTTAAGGCATGAGAACCTGGCGTCTCCAACTTTAGTAGTAATCCGGAGACAGGTATACACTAGGGTGCCCCTAGTTCTAGAAAACCTGGTTAGTTCCCACAGTCCCAACTCCATTGTGACAGTAATAATATAATACCCTTTTTAATATAATTTAATTAAAAAGTCCCCATCATTCCCTCTCTAACTGTATTATCTATTTTGCATCAACTTCCTGTGTGATGATGCTTCAGTTAAGTATCCCCAGTGCATGCTAGAATACTCAAACAAGTGTAAGCAGGTTGCGGGAAGCAGTGACAGGCAGGAGGTAAAGCAAGGGTTAGCAAAATGTAACAATTTAATAGGACAAGGTATTCACTCCTCGCAGGGAGGTTAATGGTTAAAGGCGGGATAACAGGGATAACAAATAACAGTCCAATTAAGGAACTTATGTCCTGTATGCTCCTCTGCAGCTGATGGTCCCACAGGGGGCTTGTAGAACCGGCAGCAGCCGAGTGATGTCCTCAGATGGGGTCCTCAAAATGTTGATCCATCTTCTGGCTGCAGCGGTCTGCGGTACCTTCCGCTGAGCCCCTAGTCCATAAACACTTGCGGACTGAGCAAACAAGGCCAGAGCCCTCTCCAAATACAACGTGGATCGGTCAATGTTCACTGGCAAGGAAGGCCGCAGGTATACGCCCAGTACCCGGCCTTCTTTACTCTGCACGTGTGCAGTACTCACAGCTACGGAGCGCATGGTGCCTCGCTCTCTGACAGACGCAGAGCACGCAGCACCTCAGTCTCTCACAGTCTCTCTGGTTGTGGCAGGAGCTGGCAGGCACAGACCGTTGCAGTGCTGGAGCTCTGGGATGGAGCACGCTGCTCAGCCTGCTGCGCGCTGCATGTTCGCATCAAACTGCCTGAGGCTGCGCACGCGCACGCTTTTCCTTTTAAGCTGCCCCTCCTACTCGGTTTACTCGGGTCATAAGGTCTGTCCGGCTCCTCATTCCTTCCCCCAAACAACAAGGGTGGCAGTCTCAACAGTTCCGGACCCGGCGCCGTACAGGTACCCGCGGTCCGGTCTTCCTTCTTACACTCCCCCTCTCCTTTAGCTTTAGCCATTCCAAGGGTGAGAGTTCTTGCAGCAGGTGTTGACACTCCTACATCTCTTGAATGATCCGCTGCCAAATAAATTGGTCTTGTTCATAATGATTGGGAGGTATTCTAGCTGTCGTCTGTTCTGTGCGGTGTAAGTCAGGTTGGGTAGTCGAGTCAGGTCGGGCAGACGAGGACGGCGACGCGTCCGGGTTAGGTGGAGCTGCCATTTCGGGAGTTTCAGGTTCTCGCACTTCCCCTGTTCCAGTGTGTAACGGTCCATCCAGATCAGAGGGTAAGGCAGGTTCTTCTTCTTCATCACAATCAAAGGTTGCTGGAGTGGACACTTCAGGAACACTTGGTGCTCTTTCTCCTCTTTCGAGATCTCGTGAGAGGCAAGGATGTAGCATGCTTCAGTGGACTACTCGGGTAAGGGCCCCTAATTCTCCCTCAGGCTGGACTTCATAGATGGGTCCATCAGTTCCAATTCAGTGTTTCACCCAGTATGTAGTTTGTTCCCATGAATGCAATAACTTGCTTTGCGGTCTCTTGTCTCGGACCAATACTTGGTCCCCAGCTTTGAGAGCTGTCCCTCGCAGAGGCATCGTCTCATGGTGCTCAAGTTCCCAAATACTGCAGTGGTCGGTACTTGTCGACACAGATTCTGCAAGCAATGTTAATGTTCACGGACCCAGGTGGGTAGTCCTCCTCTGGGTCCAACTCCAGCTCAGTAATCTATTGTCTTTTTTGTGTGAGCAGCAGTGTATGGCGTGTATCCAGTTGTACTGTGCACTCAGTTGTTGTACACCCAGACCAACTCAGCTACATACTCAGGACAACAGACTTTTCTGTCTTCCTCCAATGTTCTCAACATCTGAATCAACATCCGGTTGAAACGTTCACAGTGTCAGGACTCTGAACATTTTTTATTACCTTTTGTGCATTACTGCCCTTTTCCAAGATGGCATCTTTGGTCTCATGTGCACTGTGTCTTCCTGCTATAAAACTCCACCCCAGCCTTCAGTCTGTGCTAGAGTATTCTGCCTTGCATCCAGCTCCTGACCCTGGTGACTCCCTGGCTATATACCTGCTCCTGTGAACCTGTGTGGTGATCCTGCTACTCTGCTCTGAGTTCCTGCTGCATACACCAGTTTCCAGTAATCCTCCTTCATCTGCTGCTCGTGTTTACTTCCATCTGCATTTGCTGGACATGTAAGCTGTTGCTGCTCTGCTTAAACCTGAGATTATCACCCAGGCCTTCCTAGTTGAGATAAGACATTGCTTGAACTGCCTTATAAGCATATCTATCTGTGTTTGGACTAAAACAAGGACTTATTCGTGTCAAGTATCCTCAAGAATAACTGTGCTTCATAGACTTTCTGCGTGATTGCACTTTCCTCTGAAGATCCCTATAGACTGCTAAGCTGCGTTTAATATTTACACCAAGTGTTGTGGACTTGAGTTTCTCTCTGCACCTGTTTGAATCACCATGTGATAATATAGACTTTACCACTTAAAAAACTGTGTCCTGTAGTTGTCTTGTTCGACGCAAAGAGTCTCCTGAGTTATCCCCTATAATTATTACAGGATACTCTAGCCAGAAAAGAGGAGACTGCTGGAACAATGACGGCAGAAAGCAGATTAGAGCAGGTGTTTTCCATAATTAGATCACTGCAGAAAGATGTGGAAGATCTGCAATTCTGCAAAAAAATTGGAATCATTGAACATAATCAACAAGTGTTTGGACAAACTTTGCAGGACTTAAGCACCCGCATGGCAGTCCAGGAAAACAAACTTGCTGGCATAGAGTCCCAGTATCGATGGGCTTTTCAGGACATAAGCACGCAAATAGCTGCACAAGCGACTTTACCCTCTGGGCAACCGCCACCAGCTAGCCCACCTAAGTTGCCCCTATTCAGATTTAATGGCGATCGCGACAAATTTCGTGGCTTAGTGAATCAATGTATGCTATATTTTGATGTGCATGCTGACCGTTTTCCTACTGATAGATCCAAAGTATTGTGTGTAATAATGCTGCTGACCTCACGAGCGCTCGCCTGGGCGAATCCGATGATTGAGTCTTGTGACCCACGGTTAATGATGATTTATTGGCCGCTATGGCATTAATGTTTGATGATCCTAATCGCCGTGCAACCGCTGAATCTGCTTTGTTGTCTTTACGCCAGGCTAAACGTTCTGTTATTGAGTATGCCACTGAATTCAGGAGATTAGCGGTAGATACCAATTGGGACAGTTGTGCACAATTGCCTATTTTTAACCCCTTCCCGACCTTTGATGCATACGCTGCGTCATGAAAGTCGGTGCCAATCCGACCAGTGACGCAGCGTATGCGTCATGGAATGATCGCGTCCCTGCAGATCGGGTGAAAGGGTTAACTCCAATTTCAGCCCAGGGCTACGATCGCTCTGATTGGCTGTTGAAAGTGAAACTGCCAATCAGAGCGATTTGTAATATTTCACCTAAAAACTGGTGAAATATTACAATCCAGCCATGGCCGATGCTGCAATATCATCGGCCATGGCTGGAAATACTGAAGTGACCCCCCCCCACCCCACCGATCGCCCCCCCAAGCCACCGATCTGTCCCGTAGTCCCCTCCGTGCTGTGCTCCGCTCCCTCATCCTCCTGTCCGCTCCCCCCGTGCTCCTATGTCACCCCCCCCCCGTGCTCCGACGCCCCCCCCTTGCCCCGATCTCCCCCCCCCTTATACTTACCGAGGCTCCCGGTGTCGGTCCGTCTTCTCCATGGGCGCCGCCATCTTCCAAAATGGCGGGCGCATGCGCACTGTGCCCGCCGAATCTGCCGTTCGGCAGATTTGTTACAAGTACATTTTGATCGCTGTGGTAGGTTCTATCACAGCGATCAAAATAAAAAAAATAATAAATAAACCCCCCCTTTATCACCCCCATAGGTAGGGACAATAATAAAATAAAGAAATTATTTTTTTTTCTTTTTCCACTAGGGTTAGGGTTTCAACTAGGGTTAGATCTAGGGGTAGGGTTAGGGTTAGGGTTAGGGGTAGGGATAGGGTTATGGCATGTGCACACAGTGCGGATTTGGCTGCGGATCCGCAGCGGATTGGCCGCGGATCCGCAGCAGATTGGCCGCGGATCCGCAGCGGATTGGCCGCTGCAAATTCGTAGCAGTTTTCCATCAGGTTTACAGTACCATGTACACCTATGGAAAACCAAATCCGCTGTGCCCATGGTGCGGAAAATTCCGTGCAGAAACGCTGCGTTGTATTTTCCGCAGCATGTCAATTCTTTGTGCGGATTCCGCAGCGTTTTACACCTGTTCCTCAATAGGAATCCGCACAAAAAAACACTGGAAATCCGCTGTAAATCTGCAGGTAAAACGCAGTTGCCTTTTACCTGCAGATTTTTCAAAAATCGTGCGGAAGAATCTCACACGAATCCGCAACGTGGGCACATAGCCTTAGGGTTAGGGTTGGAATTAGAGTTAGGGTTGGAATTAGGGCTAGGGTTGGAAATAGGGTTAAGATTAGGCTTGTGGTTAGGGTTACGGATAGGGTTAGGAGTGTGTTGGGGTTACAGTTGTGGTTAGGGTTGGGATTAGGGTTAGGATTAGGGTTGGAATTAGGGTTACGGGTGTGTTGGGGTTAGGGTTGTGGTTAGGGGTGTGTTGGGGTTAGGGTTGTGATTAGGGTTATGGATACAGTTGGGATTAGGATTAGGGGTGTGTTAGGGTTAGTGTTGAAGTTAGAATTGAGGGGTTTCCACTGTTTAGGCACATCAGGGGTCTCCAAACGCAACATGGCGCCACCATTGATTCCAGCCAATCTTGTGTTCAAAAAGTCAAATGGTGCTCCCTCCCTTCCAAGCACCGACGTGCGCCCAAACAGTGGTTTACCCTGACATTTGGGGTACCAGCGTACTCAGGACAAACTGGGCAACAACTGTTGGGGTCTAATTTCTCCTGTTACCCTTGCAAAAATAAAAAATTACTTGCTAAAACATAATTTTTGAGGAAAGAACAATTATTTTTTATTTTCACGGCTCTGCATTATAAACTTCTGTGAAGCACTTGGGGGTTGAAAGTGCTCACCACACATCTAGATAAGTTCCTTCGAGGGTCTAGTTTCCAAAATGGGGTCACTTGTGGGGTGTTTCTACTGTTTAGGCACATCAGGGGCTCTGCAAATGCAATGTGACGCTCGCAGAACATTCCATCAAAGTCTGCATTTCAAATGTCACTACTTCCCTTCCGAGCCCTGACGTGTGCCCAAACAGTGGTTTACCCCCACATATAGGGTATCAGCGTACTCACAACAAACTGGGCAACAAATATTGGGGCCCAATTTCTCCTGTTACCCTTGTGAAAATAAAAAATTGCTTGCTAAAACATCTTTTTTGAGGAAGGAAAAATGATTTTTTTATTTTCACAGCTCTGCGTTGTAAACTTCTGTGAAGCACTTGGGGGTTGAACGTCCTCACCACACATCTAGATAAGTTCCGTGGGGGGTCTAGTTTCCAAAATGGGGTCACTTGTGGGGGGTTTCTACTGTTTAGGCATATCAGGGGCTCTGCAAACGTAACATGATGCCCGCAGACCATTCCATCAAAGTCTGCATTCCAAAATGTCACTACTTCCCTTCCGAGCCCCGGCATGTGCCCAAACAGTGGTTTACCCCCACATATGGGGTATCAGCGTACTCAGGAGAAACTGGACAACAACTTTTGGGGTCCAATTTCTCCTGTTACCCTTGCAAAAATAAAACATTCTGGGCTAAAAAAATATTTTTGAGGAAAGGAAACACATTTATTATTTTCACGGCTCTGCGTTATAAACTTCTGTGAAGCACTTGGGGGTTCAAAGTGCTCACCACACATCTAGATAAGTTCCCTTGGGGGTCTAGTTTCCAAAATGGAGTCACTTGTGGGGAGTTCCTACTGTTTAGGCACATCAGGGGCTCTGCAAACGCAACCTGATGCCCGCAGAGCATTCCATCAAAGTCTGCATTTCAAAACGTCACTACTTCCCTTCCGAACCCCGACGTGTGCCAAAACAGTGGTTTACCCCCACATATGGGGTATCAGCGTACTCAGAAGAAACTGGACAACAACTTTTGGGGTCCAATTTCTCCTGTTACCCTTGGGAAAATAAAAAATTGTGGGCTAAAAAATCATTTTTGAGAAAAGAAAAATTATTTTTTATTTTCATGGCTCTGCGTTATAAACTTCTATGAAGCACTTGGGGGTTCAAAGTGCTCATCACAGATCTAGATTAGTTCCTTGGGAGGACTAGTTTCCAAAATGGGGTCACTTGTGCGGGAGCTCCAATGTTTAGGCACACAGGGGCTCTCCAAACGCGACATGGTGTCCGCTAATGATTGGAGCTAATTTTCCATTCAAAAAGCCAAATGGCATGCCTTCCCTTCCGAGCCCTGCCGTGCGCCCAAACAGTGGTTTACCCCCACATATGGGGTATCATCGTACTCAAGACAAACTGGACAACAACATTTGGGGTCCAATTTCTCCTATTACCCTTGGGAAAATAAAAAATTCTGGGCTAAAAATCATTTTTGAGGAAAGAAAAATTATTTTTTATTTTCACGGCTCTGCGTTATAAACTTCTGTGAAGCACCTGGGGGTTATAAGTGCTCACTATGCATCTAGATAAGTTCCTTGGGGGGTCTAGTTTCCAAAATGGGGTCACTTGTAGGGGAGCTCCAATGTTTAGGCACACAGGGGCTCTCCAAACGCGACATGGTGTCCGCTAACGATTGGAGCTAATTTTCCATTCAAAAAGTCAAATGGCACGCCTCCCCTTCCGAGCCTTGCCGTGCACCCAAACAGTGGTTTACCCCCACATATGATGTATTGGCGTACTCAGGAGAAATTGTCCAACAAATTTTAGGATTCATTTTATCCTGTTGCCCGTGTGAAAATGAAACAATTGAGGCTAAAAGAAATTTTGTGTGAAAAAAAAGTACTTTTTCATTTTTACGGATCAATTTGTGAAGCACCTGAGGGTTTAAAGTGCTCACTATGCTTCTAGATAAGTTCCTTGAGGGGTCTAGTTTCCAAAATGGGGTCACTTGTGGGGGAGCTCCAATGTTTAGGCACACAGGGGCTCTCCAAACGTGACATGGTGTCCGCTAGCGATGGAGATAATTTTTCATTCAAAAAGTCAAATGGCGCTCCTTCCCTTCCGAGCCTTACCATGTGCCCAAACAGTGGTTTACCCCCACATGTGAGGTATCGGTGTACTCAGGAGAAATTGTCCAAGAAATTTTAGGATCCATTTTATCCTGTTGCCCATGTGAAAATGAAAAAATTGAGGCTAAAATAATTTTTTTGTGAAAAAAAAAGTACTGTTTCATTTTTACGGATCAATTTGTGAAGCACCTGGGGGTTTAAAGTGCTCACTATGCTTCTAGATAAGTTCCTTGGGGGGTCTAGTTTCCAAAATGCGGTCACTTGTGGGGGAGCTCTAATGTTTAGGCACACGGGGGCTCTCCAAACGCGACATGGTGTCCGCTAAAGATTGGAGCCAATTTTTCATTGAAAAAGTCAAATGGCGCTCCTTCCCTTCCGAGCCCTGCCGTGCGCCCAAACAGTGGTTTACCCCCACATATGAGGTATCAGCATACTCAGGACAAATTGGACAACAATATTCGTGGTCCAGTTTCTCCTTTTACCCTTGGGAAAATAAAAACATTTTCGCTAAAAGATCATTTTTGTAACTAAAAAGTTAAATGTTCATTTTTTACTTCCATGTTGCTTCTGCTGCTGTGAAACAACTGAAGGGTTAATAAACTTCTTGAATGTGGTTTTGAGCACCTTGAGGGGTGCAGTTTTTAGAATGGTGTCAATTTTGGGTATTTTCAGCCATATAGAACCCTCAAACTGACTTCAAATGTGAGGTGGTCCCTAAAAAAAATGGTTTTGTAAATTTTGTTGTAAAAATGAGAAATCACTGGTCAAATTTTAACCCTTATAACTTCCTAGCAAAAAAAAAATTTGTTTCCAAAATTGTGCTGATGTAAAGTAGACATGTGGGAAATGTTATTTATTAACTATTTTGTGTCACATAACTCTCTGGTTTAACAGAATAAAAATTCAAAATGTGAAAATTGCGAAATTTTCAAAATTTTCGCCAAATTTCCGTTTTTTTCACAAATAAACTCAGAAATTATCGACCTAAATTTACCACTAAAATGAAGCCCAATATGTCACGAAAAAACAATCTCAGAATCGCTAGGATCTGTTGAAGCGTTCCTGAGTTATTACCTCATAAAGGGACACTGGTCAGAATTGCAAAAAACGGCAAGGTCATTAAGGCCAAAATAGGCTGGGTCATGAAGGGGTTAAAAGGGGTCTGTCTAGTATTATAAAAGATGAACTAGCTCGCTCTGAGTCACCACAAGAGCTAGAGACATTTATACAGCATTGTGTGCGCATAGACATTCGCCTTACTGAGCGTAGGCAGAAGTTTGCTGCATATAACCGTATTTCTAACTTTTCCCTTCCTTCCAAAGAGCCTGCAGGTAAAACCTCTCGGGAGGTGGAGGAGGTGCCCATTCAAATTGATTCCGTTCAGAGGCGCGAGATTAATGAGCGCTGGGAGCATCGCCTTCGTGAAAGTCTATGTTTCTACTGCGGTCAGTCTGACCACTTTTTAATCAACTGTCTCAAGTGTCCCAAGCAGCCTAACAAGGTGCTAGCAGCGGTAGGAGAATATGACAACTGTGATGATGAATCTGACATCTCTGAATGTAGCCTGCCTTTAAATGCTGTATTCCATTCACTTTCTATGACTTCAACCCCCAAGGAGCTGAAGGAGAAGAACTCTCACTGTTCTCTCCCTATTAAGATCCTGTGTTCAGGACAGTGGATTTCCAGTGCAGCTATGATTGACTCTGGTGCAGGTGGCAATTTCATGGATATCGCATTTGCCAAGGAACATGGTATTGAAATTCAGCAAAGAACCTCTCCAATTACCATGGAAACAGTGGATGGGTCACCTTTAATCTCTGGGCCTGTGGATTAGGAGACCGTACCCCTTGAAATTTTGTTGGAGCCTAATCATCAGGAGCAACTTTCTTTCTTGCTAATTTCTTCTCCTCATTTTCCTGTGATTTTAGGCATTCCATGGTTGCGTTCTCAGAACCCAATTATCAACTGGGAGACCAAGGAGATTATCTTTCCAACAAGGAGCAACTCAGCGTTAACAGAAGCTGTCCCTGAGTCCACGGCTACGGAACCACATGTACAGGTATTTACTTTACCTTCAGCATATAAAGAGTTCTCTGACATCTGTGACAAGAAGAATGCAGATCAGCTTCCTCCACACAGGCATTATGACTGTCCCATTGAGCTGATTCCTGGGGCAGCTATTCCTTTGGTAACGTATACCCTTTGGCGGCACCTGAGCTTCAAATCTTAAAGGAGTATATTGATGAAAATCTGGCCAAAGGCTTCATACGTCCTTCTTCCTCACCAGCAGGGGCACCAATATTTTTTTGTAAAAAAGAAGGATGGGAGCCTGAGACCCTGTGTTGACTATCGGGAACTTAATAAGGTAACCATACGAAACCGTTACCCTTTGCCTCTGATTCCCGAATTACTGGAAAGAGTCCACCATCCTAAGGTGTTCTATAAACTGGATCTTCGCGGGGCTTATAATTTGGTGCGTATTCGTCCAGGGGATGAGTGGAAGACAGCATTCAGATGCCGGTATGGACACTTTGAATATCTTGTGATGCCCTTCGGGCTTTGTAATGCCCCTGCAACATTTCAACACCTTGCTAATGACATTTTCAGAGATTTGTTGGACCAGTTTGTGGTGATCTATTTGGACGATATACTAATCTTTTCTGACTCTCTACAGGAACATGAAGAACATGTCAAAACTGTTTTAAGACGTCTGAAAGAGAACCATCTGTATATTAAGCCGGAGAAATGCGAGTTCCATCGTTCTGAGATACAGTTCTTAGGTTATATCATCTCTCCCCAGGGGCTGAACATGGAATCTGGTAAGATAAAGGCTATCCTTGACTGGCCGGTACCCAAGAATGTTAAGGAGGTCCAAGGTTTTATTGGTTTTGCAAATTTCTACAGACGCTTCATTCGAATTTTTTCTGATATTGTCCATCCCATTACTTCCTTGACAAAGAAGGAAAAGCCCTTTAAGTGGTCATCACAGGCTCAAGAAGCTTTTGATCGGCTTAAGATCTGTTTCACCTCAGCACCGCTGTTGATACACCCAGATCCAACACTTTCTTTCATTGTGGAGGTGGACGCTTCTGATAATGCTTTGGGGGCTATTCTCTCCCAAAGAACTGGAGAGAAGGGTCTGCTACATCCTTGTGCTTTCTTTTCCCGTAGACTAACCTCAGCAGAGAAGAATTACGATGTGAGAGATAAGGAATTGCTGGCTATTATTGCGGCTTTCAAAGAATAGAGGCATCATCTGCAAGGAGCTGCACAACAGATCATAGTGCTAACTGACCATCGCAATTTAGAGTTCCTTAGATCCGCTAGATGTGTTTCTCCTCGTCAGGCTCATTGGAATTTATTTTTAAATCAATTTAACTTTGTTATCTCGTACCGTCCAGGTTCTTGTAATGGGAAGGCTGATGCTTTCTCCCGAATCCACGCTGTGGATCCGTACCTGGAGCCCCATCCAAGACCATTCTATCTGATGCCAATTTCATCGGAGTTATCCACGATCAGGACTTGTGGAAGGAGTGCAGGGAGGCTTATGACTGTGATGTATTTCTGGCCAACCCACCTGTGGATATTAATCTTGTCTTTAAGGGTGGCATGTGGTTCAGAGATCGACGTATCTACGTCCCTGAGGTCGTCCGTCTGCAGATCCTCAAGTTGGTACATGACTCCAAGTTGGCTGGTCACAGGGGGGTACAGAAGACACGAGTTCCTGAGCCAATTCTTCTGGTGGCCAACTTGCCTGAAGGATACCAAGGACTATGTTCTCTCTTGCGAGGTATGTGCTCGTTACAAGACTCCTCATGTGGCACCTATGGGTCTTCTACAACCAACACCTGTTTCGTCCCACCCTTGGGGGTCTATATCAATGGACTTTATTGTGGAGCTGCCTACATCGGGGGGCATGAATACAATCATGGTGGTAGTTGATCGCCTGACTAAAGCTGCTCATTTTGTTCCGTGCACCGGCCTCCCCTCAGCTAAAGATACAGTGAACTTGGTTATACAGAATGTCTTTCGGTTGCATGGGGTCCCGGATGAGATCATCTCTGACCGTGGAGTACAGTTCACTTCAAGATTCTGGAAAGGGTTTTGCTCTGCACTCAATATTAATGTCTGACTCTCTTCCGCTTACCATCCCCAGACAAATGGTCAGACTGAGCGGACCAACCAGACGCTGGAACAATATCTAAGATGCTATGTCAGCCATCACCAGGATGATTGGTTGGAGTTGCTGCCATTACCCGAATTTTCATATAACAATTCTCAGAGTGCCTCCACTAAATTTACACCATTCTTTGCCAATCTGGGTTATCATCCGTGTATCTTACCTAGGTCTCCAATTAATTCTCCGGTTCCAGCAGTGGAGGAAAGGCTAACTGCGATGAGGCAAAATCTGGAGGTTCTGAAGGAATCCCTGACCACAGCTCAAGAACGTTATAAGAGATCGGCTGATAGATTCCGTAAACCTGCACCCATGTTCAAGGTAGGAGATTCCGTGTGGTTAGCAACTAAGAATCTGAAGTTAAACATTCCTTCACAAAAACTTGGACAGAAATTAATTTGCCCTTTCAAGATCAACAGTATTGTGAGCTCTGTGGCCTGCCGGCTGAAGCTGCCTAGGACTATGAAGGTACACCCAGTTTTTCATGTATCTTTACTAAAGCCTGTATCTCCTAATACCTTCCAAGGACGTGTTGTGCCACCTCCGCAGCCTGTGGTGATTGATGGGCAAGAACAATTTGTGGTGGAGGAAATTATTGATTCCAGGATTTGCAGGAATTGTCTCCAATATCTGATAAGATGGCAGGGATATTCCCCTGAGGAAGACTCTTGGTAACCTGTGGAAAACATCAATGCCCAGCAGAAGAATTCTCATTTTCATCAGAGATTCCCTGAGAAACCAGGTCCAGGATCATCCTGAGGCCGCTTCTAAGGAGGGAGTAATGTCAGGACTCTGAACATTTTTTATTACCTTTTGTGCATTACTGCCCTTTTCCAAGATGGCGTCTTTGGTCTCATGTGCACTGTGTCTTCCTGCTATAAAACTCCACCCCAGCCTTCAGTCTGTGCTAGAGTATTCTGCCTTGCATCCAGCTCCTGACCTCTGGTGACTCCCTGGCTATACACCTGCTCCTGTGAACCTGTGTGGTGATCCTGCTACTCTGCTCTGAGTTCCTGCTGCATACACCAGTTTCCAGTAATCCGCCTTCATCTGCTGCTCGTGTTTACTTCCATCTGCATTTGCTGGACATGTAAGCTGTTGCTGCTCTGATTAAACCTGAGATTATCACCCAGGCCTTCCTGGTTGAGATAAGACATAGCTTGAACTGCCTTATAAGCATATCTATCTGTGTTTGGACTAAAACAAGGACTTATTCGTGTTACGTATCCTCAAGAATAACTGTGCTTCATAGACTTTCTGCGTGATTGCACTTTCCTCTGAAGTTCCCTATAGACTGCTAAGCTGCGTTTAATATTTACACCAAGTGTTGTGGACTTGAGTTTCTCTCTGCACCTGTTTGAATCACCGTGTGATAATATAGACTTTACCACTTATAAAACTGTGTCCTGTAGTTGTCTTGTTCCACGCAAAGAGTCTCCTGAGTTATCCCCTATAATTATTACACACAGGCTCCATTCCCCTGTGGATGGTAAGGTGTCGTTCTGGACTTTTCAATCCGATACAGGCGGTGAAGCTCCTCCATCACTCGACCCTGGAAGCAGGCACTTGATCAGAATGGATCCTTTTTGGGCATCCATATACCCGGATGAAATATCAACAGATGGCCTGTGTAGCAGACTCAGCCATCTGATCCCGGGTCGGAGTCACCACAGCGAACTTAGTGAAATGATCGGTCGTCACAAGACAATGTTCATATCCGAGATGGGCAGGACCCCTGATCAAGTAGTCGATCATTAGCAGTTCCAAGGGAGCAGAGGTCACAATGGTCTGCGTGGGAAATCTCTGTTCTGGAGGTTTAGTCAATTCACAGCTTCGACATTGTCGATAGGCCTCTTCCACTGCAGTCTTCAACCGGGGATGATAGACCAGCTTCTGAAACCACTGAAATGTCTTCTCCAGACCAAAGTGAGCACCTCTTACATGGGCTTCCATGGCCATCTCATTGATCACTTTTTCGGGGAGCACCACTTGCCAGGTGATGTCCAATTCTCAGAACAACTGCACCTTCCGTACAGCAAACCATCTTCCAGTTAAAGACTTTCCCATTGTCGAACAATCGGCAGTATCCCAGAGGACAGGGCATCTCACTCTCTGGCTGGGGAATTGTTTTAGGACCACCCATTGTCTTAACTGAGCGAGTTCCTTGTCTTCCTGCTGAAGCCGCACTCAGCATTTCGAGATTGTCCCAATAGGTGTTTTCCTGACGCCTCTTCGACCTGTTCCCACGTCATCGTCAATGTCCTTGTGAGGTTCTGGAACCCAGGGATTTCTTCTGCCTCCAACTCTTCAGCTGGGTCCCGGCCCAGTCGCTCATGAGTCACTCAGAACAGGACATTGGCATGTGTAATCTCAGCTCCTTTTCTGTATGCGATTTTGTATCGATATTTTGCCATACGGGCCACCAATCTTTGCTCCATGGCCCCCAGTTTCTCATTTTCTAGGTGGGCTAGAGGATGGTTGTCAGTTCATACCAAGACTTCGGATCATGACAGGTACTCAGTAAACTTCTCGGTCATCGCCCACACTAACGCCAGTATCTCCAGCTTAATGTAACTATAGTTGTCTAGGTTTTATTCTTAGTTGTGGAGAGATCGGCTCACGTAGGCAATCACTCATTCCTTTCTGTCCTGTACCTGGGACAATACAGCCTGTAGCCAATGTGTATAATAAACGTGTGCACAGTGACTAAAGGGTGCCAGGGTAGGTTCCCAAACTGTAGCTAAATATAAAACAGAACCTGGCACTCAACTTTGTAGTGAGGTTTAGGTGATTTTATTCAATCCCAAATAGTAGCATTAAACATTTCAGTCCCAACATGAGACCTTCGTCAGTTACGTACTAAGGGATATGGTAAAATAAACAGTTATACCGAAGTCAAGGGGTGTAGTAGAGAAAATGCCAATAGGCTATATTGCAGTCTGATATATACAGTTTGCGCAGGGTGGATGCAGCCTTGAATGCTGCTGCATACGCGGCATCCACCGCTGGTCTCCAGAGCATTCGGCACCTCAGTCTCTCACTCTCAGTCTGGTGGTGGCGGGAGACAGCAGGCACAGACCATTGCAGCGCTGGAGCTCGGGGGACGGAGCACGCTGCTCAGCCTGCCACATGCTGCTTGTTCATGCCAACTGCCCACGGCTGCGCGCACTTTTCCTTTTAAGCTGCCCCTCCTACTCGGGTCATGAGGTTGGTCCAGCTACTCATTACTTCCCCCAGGCAACAAGGGAGGCAGCCTCAACAGTTCCGGCTCGGTACAGGTACCTGCAGTTCGGTCTTCCTCCTTACACATGATGTTGATGTCACAGCCTCTGTTCCCACCCTGAAACTAAGCATCATCAGTACCGTCCATTTCAGGAGCTGGGCTAGACCCAGCTTTAGTAAGCAGGCATCGGTTGTCAATTCTGATGTATGCTCAGTAGGATTTTGACACGGTGAAGTATTATTTTCAATATTCAGTGTCAGTGTGCTCCTTTGCCAGCTTTTCCGAGAAGTGACAAGTCAGCAAGAGAGTTTGCTGTCAGTATGCATTGTAAGGATGCAAACAGGTGAGAGACTTCCAGGAGACCACAGGCAAGCAGGCAGGATATTGTAAACTGCTGGGAGGTGGTGTACATCCAGTAGACCACAGGCAAGTAGGTGGAAGACATCCAGGAGACTACAGACATGTGGGCAGGATGCAGGAAATTGCAGGCAGGCATCCAGAAGATCACAGGCAAGCAGGTAGGAGATATCCAAGAGACCACAGGCATGTAAGAGGGATGCTGGAAACCACAGGCAGGCAGATAACAGCTTAGCAGCTTAATATGTCAAGGTGTATAGAGCAAGCCAGAATCTAGCAACACTGAAGTCTTAATACTGAGACTAGTGATGAGCGAACGTGCTCGCCACTACTCGTTACTTGCCCGAGTATCACTATGCTCGGTGTACTCGGCGAGCACTGAGCAGTTCCAGGATTATTTGGCGGTAACTGGTGTCTCCACCCAGCGTTTTTGGCGGACATTAGAGACCCAATCATGGTGCAGGGATTGTCTGCTAGGCCATGAAATGCCGCAGCCATCTTTGTTGTGGTTGTGCAGTGATTGACTTGGCCACACAGCATCACCCCGAGTATAAGAGTTCAGGCGCCGCCCTGCTCGCCGCATTCATCTCCAGATTCAGCGAGAGTAGGGAGAGCTGCTACAGAGATAGGGTCAGAATCATGGTTTTTAGAGTTAGTATAGGTCTGCAACTCTTAAATCCACAACTGCTCAGAAACCAAAAGTCATTTTTAGTGCTAATTCGTGGGTCTTGATATTGCAGCGATAGGTAGGCGGGGCACAGCATATCCACATCAGTGCAAGGCCTGCAGGCACCGTATGTGAATCCATTGCTCCTACTGCATCCCTCCCAAACCTCCCCTCCCAAACTGCCTGCTGCTGTTGCAGCTTCTTTACTATATACCTAGTTGCATTTTTTTTTTCCCAAAATTCACCCCAAAAAAACAAAAATATACAGTCTGTTCTGTCAGACTGAGGCCTGTTGAAAAATCATAGTTTGTCAGGCATACGTAGCATAGATGTGTGTGCTAGCCTTGTGCCACTTTCTTTTTGGGGTGTTTGAAATTCATCGAAAAAGGCCTCATATATCTGGGTGCTCCAAGTTTGGTCATTGTAGGCCGGTGTACCCCTTTTTTTGCTGTCTGATACTCTAATTCTATACAGCACTATTTAGCTTCAAAAAATATATAAAAAGGCCACATATTTGCCAGTAGGTATTTCCGTGACAGCCCTCATATATCTGCGTGCTCCAAGTTTGGTCATTGTAGGCCAGTGGACCACTTTTTTTGCTGTCTGTTACTCTAATTATATACACTATGTTCCAAATTATTATGCAAATTACATTTTTCTTGGATTTTCCTAAATGGTCAGTGCAAATGACAGTCAGTCTAATAAAAGTCATCACCCGTTAGAGTATACATCGAATTTTATTGAAGAAACCTCCCAATGATAACAGTATAATCTCCAAAATGAATAAAAACTCAAAATGCACTGTTCCAAATTATTACGCACAGTAGTATTTCTAAACATTTGATATGTTTTAAAGAACTGAAAATGCTCATTTGTGGAATTTGCAGCATTAGGAGGTCACATTCACTAAACAAAAAAGCTATTTAACTCCAAAACATCCTAACAGGCCAAGTTACATGTTAACATAGGAACCCTTCATTGATATCACCTTCACAATTCTTGCACCTTTGAACTTGTGAGTTTTTGGAGAGTTTCTGCTTGTATTTCTTTACATGAAGTCAGAATAGCCTCCCAGAGCTGCTGTTTTGATGTGAACTGCCTCCCACCCTCATTGATCTTTTGTTTGATGATACTCCAAAGGTTCTCTATAGGGTTGAGGTCAGGGGAAGATGGTGGCCACACCATGAGTTTATCTCCTTTTATGCCCATAGCAGCCAATTACTCAGATGTATTCATTATCATGCATGAAGATGATTTTGTTCCTGAAGGCACGTTTCTGCTTTTTAGACCATGGAAGAAAGTTGTCAGTCAGAAACTCTATTTACTTTGCTGAGGTCATTTTCACACCTTCAGGAACCTTAAGGGCTACCAGCTGGTTCCCCATGATTCCGGCCCAAAACATGACTCCTCCACCTCCTTGCTGACGTCGCAGCCTACATGGTGGCCATCCACCAACCATCCACTACTCCATCCATCTGGACCGTCCAGAGTTGCTCGACACTCATCAGTAAACAAGACTGTTTGAAAATTAGTCTTCATGTATGTCTGGGCCCACTGCAACCATTTCTGCTTGTGAACACTGTTTAGGAGTAGCCGAATAGTAGGTTTATGCACCACAGCAAGCCTTTGAAGGATCCTACACCTTGAGGTTCGAGGGAATCCAGACACACCAGCAGCTTCAAATAACTGTTTGCTGCTATGTAATGGTATTTTGGCAGCTGCTCTCTTAATCCAATGAATTTGTCTGCCAGAAAACTTCCTCATTATGCCTTTATTTGCATGAACTCTGTCTGTGCTCTGTTTCAGTCACAAATCTCATCAGAGTATGATGATCACTCTTAAGTTTTCGTGAAATATCTAATTTTTTCATACCTTGTCCAAGGCATTGCACTATTTAACGCTTTTCAGCAGCAGAGAGATCCTTTTTATTTCCCATATTGCTTGAAATCTGTGACCTGCATAATAATGTGGAACATCATTTTTGAGTAGTTTTCCTTTAATTAGAATCACCTGAAAAACTAATTATCACATGTGTTTAAGATTGATTTCAGTGATTCATTGAGCCCTGAGACACAATACCATCCACGAGTTTATTTGAAAAACAAAACAATTAAATCTTTAAGACACTTAAATCCAATTTGCATAATAATTTGGAACACAGTGTACAGCACTATTTTGCATTTAAAAAAAATATAAAAGCAGGCCACATATTTGCCAGTGTGGTATTTCCGTTACAGCCCTCATATATCTGCGTGCTCCAAGTTTGGCCATTGTAGGCCGGTGGACCACTTTTTTTGCTGTCTGTTACTCTAATTATATACAGCACTATTTATCATAAAAAATATAAAAAGGCCACATATTTGCCAGTGTGGTATTTCCGTGACAGCCCTCATATATCTGTGTGCTCCAAGTTTGGGCATTGTAGGCAGGTGGACCACTTTTTTTGCTGTCTGATCCTCTAATTCTATACAGCACTATTTAGCTTCCAAAATTATAAAAAGGCCACATATTTGCCAGTGTGGTATTTCCGTGACAGCCCTCATATATCGGAGTGCTCCAAGTTTGGTCATTGTAGGCCAGTGGACCCCTTTTTTTGCTGTCTGTTACTCTACTTATATACAGCACTATTTTGCATAAATTCACTTCACAAAAAAGCCCCCCAAAATTGAATACAGTCTGTTATCTCAGGCTGAGACCTGCCTGGTGTTTGGGTTTGAAAAATAGTAGATTTGCAGGCATACTGATCAGATATTATTTCGCTACTAATAAATATATTTGTGTTGAGCATTTGAAGTAGTGCAGTAATCCATTTAAAATGGGAAAGGCAAGGGGCAAGGGAAGGGTAAGTGGACATGATGATGATGGTACATGCAGATGACAAGACCGTGGCCAAGGTGAAAGTGGGAAACAAATAGACCCACATCTTAACACTCGACCTTCCTGTCCTAGTTTCTAGGTGACCACAGCACACCACTATTGAAGCCAGAGCAGTGTGAAACGGTTGTTGCTTGGATAGCGAATAATGCTTCCAGTCACTTAGCCACTACTACCACCATGTCTTCCATACAGTCAAGTCTGAGTAGCCGTGAGTGTGGCCCTGATATTCCTCACACTGATCCTCCTTCCTTCCACCATGCCGAGTGCCCTGATCCCACACTAGGACACTCTGAAGAGCTGTTCAGTTTTCCATTTCAAGATTCAGAACTCTCGGAAAGTCAACTTGAAGTGGGGACAGATGAGATCGCATGTAGAGATGCCCAAAGCTTTGACCAACCCCGGTCACACGAAGGCGATGGTGGGAGAGTGTCAAAAGAGGAGGACGATGATGAGACACAATTGCCCGAAAGTCAAGAGGAGGAGCAGGGTGCCAATATGGCAGACAGGGTGGTGGATAACTATGTGACTGATCCAACCTGGCAGGAGGACATGCAGAGCGAGGAAAGCAGCACACATGGGGAAGGAAGCATATCACCCCAACAGGCAGGAAGAAGCAGTATGGTGGCCGCAGACAAAAGGCGTGCATCCATTCCCTGCAACTCCTGAGGAAAGTTGCCATACCAACTGTTAGATCTTCCCGAGTCTGGTTATTTTTTAAAGACTCTGCCAATAACCCCAAACAGGCCATTTGCAGCACCTGCCATGCGCACATCAGCAGGGGTAGCAAACCATCCAGCCTGACCACCACCAGCATGATCAGGCACATGGCAGCAAAGCACCCGACTTTGTGGGTGGAACCCCAGGCTCCAGGACCACTGCCTGCAGGTCACACCACTGCTTCTTCCACTGTTTTGTGTAGAAGACAATCCCCAGTACACCATGCATGTGAAGATGCCTCTAGCCCTGCACCTGTTGTGGCCCACAGTCAAGCAGCACCATCATCAAGCTCGTCCACGACCTTGTCCCAGCACAGCCTTCAGTTGTTTATAACCCAGTCGTTGGAACGTAAGCGGAAATACCCAGCCAACGCACCACAGGCCAGTCTTAAATTCTAATATTTGTCTTCTGCTTGCGCTAGAAATGCTGCCTTTTAGGCTCGTTGAGACAGAAGCTTTCTGCAACCTGATGGCGGTGGCCATCCCAAGGTCCCCCAGTTGCCACTATTTCTCCCGGTGTGCCATACCAGCATTACACCAGCATGTGTCCCACAACATTACCTGTGCCCTCAACAATGCTGTTATAGGGAAAGTCCACCTAACAACGGACACATGGACAAGTGCTTGTGTGCAGGGACGGTGCATCTCACTGACGGCACACTGGGTTAACGTGGAAGCCGGGACCCAGTCGGACATTGGAATGGGAGGTAGCCGTAGGCACTACTATTAAAGGTGGTGCTCAAGTAGGTGCCCAAACCTTATAATAGTGTAAAATAACTTGGCACACACGTGATCAAATGCTTGTGAGATTTAATAAAGAGAGTACATACAGACGTTTCGGTCATAGACCTTCTTCAATGTACTAAATAAAATGATAACAAAGTGGATGCAATAAATAAAGTATATACAATAAATAAATAGCGGTCAGATACAGAAAACAGCATAATAATGATGACTGCTTTGGCAATGGCATTCTCCTAAGTATGCTAATCTCTTATACAGTGCAGTTTGGTGAGGAAACTTACTAAACGTCATGCACTAGTCGTGTATACACTATGTTCCAAATTATTATGCAAATTACATTTTTCTTGGATTTTCCTAAATGGTCAGTGCAAATGACAGTCAGTCTAATAAAAGTCATCACCCGTTAGAGTATACATCGAATTTTATTGAAGAAACCTCCCAATGATAACAGTATAATCTCCAAAATGAATAAAAACTCAAAATGCACTGTTCCAAATTATTACGCACAGTAGTATTTCTAAACATTTGATATGTTTTAAAGAACTGAAAATGCTCATTTGTGGAATTTGCAGCATTAGGAGGTCACATTCACTAAACAAAAAAGCTATTTAACTCCAAAACATCCTAACAGGCCAAGTTACATGTTAACATAGGAACCCTTCATTGATATCACCTTCACAATTCTTGCACCTTTGAACTTGTGAGTTTTTGGAGAGTTTCTGCTTGTATTTCTTTACATGAAGTCAGAATAGCCTCCCAGAGCTGCTGTTTTGATGTGAACTGCCTCCCACCCTCATTGATCTTTTGTTTGATGATACTCCAAAGGTTCTCTATAGGGTTGAGGTCAGGGGAAGATGGTGGCCACACCATGAGTTTATCTCCTTTTATGCCCATAGCAGCCAATTACTCAGATGTATTCATTGTCATGCATGAAGATGATTTTGTTCCTGAAGGCACGTTTCTGCTTTTTAGACCATGGAAGAAAGTTGTCAGTCAGAAACTCTATTTACTTTGCTGAGGTCATTTTCACACCTTCAGGAACCTTAAGGGCTACCAGCTGGTTCCCCATGATTCCGGCCCAAAACATGACTCCTCCACCTCCTTGCTGACGTCGCAGCCTTGTTGGGACATGGTGGCCATCCACCAACCATCCACTACTCCATCCATCTGGACCGTCCAGAGTTGCTCGACACTCATCAGTAAACAAGACTGTTTGAAAATTAGTCTTCATGTATGTCTGGGCCCACTGCAACCATTTCTGCTTGTGAACACTGTTTAGGAGTGGCCGAATAGTAGGTTTATGCACCACAGCAAGCCTTTGAAGGATCCTACACCTTGAGGTTCGAGGGAATCCAGACACACCAGCAGCTTCAAATAACTGTTTGCTGCTATGTAATGGTATTTTGGCAGCTGCTCTCTTAATCCAATGAATTTGTCTGCCAGAAAACTTCCTCATTATGCCTTTATTTGCATGAACTCTGTCTGTGCTCTGTTTCAGTCACAAATCTCATCAGAGTATGATGATCACTCTTAAGTTTTCATGAAATATCTAATTTTTTCATACCTTGTCCAAGGCATTGCACTATTTAACGCTTTTCAGCAGCAGAGAGATCCTTTTTATTTCCCATATTGCTTGAAATCTGTGACCTGCATAATAATGTGGAACATCATTTTTGAGTAGTTTTCCTTTAATTAGAATCACCTGAAAAACTAATTATCACATGTGTTTAAGATTGATTTCAGTGATTCATTGAGCCCTGAGACACAATACCATCCACGAGTTTATTTGAAAAACAAAACAATTAAATCTTTAAGACACTTAAATCCAATTTGCATAATAATTTGGAACACAGTGTAGAAGGCTTTTGTAAAGTGACATAAGGACTAAGGATCTAAAGTAATAAGGAAAAAAGAGAAGGACCTACCCTCTCTCAGAGAGTCTTATCTGGTGAGCAGATTTTTGGGGTAAAATAATCCTGTAAATATGCGTGTAATATTTTAGAATCCCAGTGCATATCGTGGCATATACTAGGAACGAAATGGGAGAGAACATACCCCTTTGTGCGTCTGTAGGTGGTAACTACGGTCTGTACATGAGTCCGGCACTGTGGGATAAAGTGACATGGCTGTGAGTGCCTCCGACTCACAGACAGGGGGAGTGGCCCGTGAGCGGTCTGGTGCCTGGCTTACCTAGCGTGTCACGATCCTGGACGCGGTGTCCACCGCTTGTCCTCGATGTGGTGAGGTGCGCTGGTAGTCGCCATTTAATAGCCGCGCTTAGAGACGCGCTACCGGAAGTGCTGGGCCGGAAGTGACCTAGCAGTGTGGGTTTGGCTCTATTGCGTTCCACTAGTGCTGCTGTAGGAGGGGCCGTGCGTTCCACTGCGGACATGCGTGGTGAGATGGTGCCCTGGAGTTCTAAGATACGTGAACTGCTGTTCCAGAAAGATAAGAAGAAGCTCTCATTGTGAGGTGGTGACCGGTGGCCATTCTTGGTGATAAGTGACAATAATGTAGCAGGGGTGACATTCAATCCGGATAACATTAATACAGTCGATTTTGTGGAAAGAGATATAAGTGTTAGAATTTGTAATCAACAATAACGGCGACATTTTACTGACAAAGATGGCATTTGTAGAGGTTACATTGAATTAAAGGTACATGGCAGTCTTGGGTGATTCAAATAATCCACCATTTAAGAGAGGAAGGCCTGGATATCGTAGTCTCTGTTCAGGCCCCTTGGGGCTAAAGTCTGAAGTTCGTGTATCCAAAAGGCCTCTCTCTTTTTCACCTCTACGTAGTGATGATACCTGTTCAATCACCTGAAATCTTAGCTGGGCGATTGTATGGCCCTGCGTAATAAAATGATAAGGGATGGGTAATAGGGTATTCTTGCACCTTATCGTAGATTTGTGCTTGGAGATCCTCTGTTTAATAGGTTGGGTTGTCTCACCAACATAGTATAGACTGCAAGGGCACTTGATTATATAGATCACATATGATGAATCGCACGTGAAAAAACCATTAATAGGATATTCTTTGCCATTATGCGGGTGGTATAGGGTTGTGCCTCTTTGTATGTTGTTACATTGCATGCATTGCAGGCATGGGAATGTGCCTGTCCTTGGATTGGAGAGGAAGCGTTGTCTTGGTATAGATTGCGAGCTCCCTATGTCTGCTCTCACTAGTTTGTCACGCATGTTCCGTGGTCTACGGAAGCAAGGGAGGAAAGGTTCAATAAATTCCTTGACCCCTGGGTGTGCTGTGCCTAAAATATGCCAGTGGCGTCTAATGGACTTATGAAGTAGGTACGCTAGGGGATGGTAGTTGTGAATGAAAGGGATGCGGTAGTTGGTATCTTTTCCTTTGTTAGGTGAAGGATTTGTCGTGGTCACATCAAGGGTGTATGTGGGATAACCCCTATCTAGAAATATCGTCCGCATCTCTTCTAGTCGTGTAGCTTGTAAGTCTTTATCAGTGACTATTCTGTGGACCCTTTGGAACTGAGATTTTGGAATGGAGTCTTTCATTCTCTAGGGGTGAAAGCTGTCATAATGTAACAAGCTGTTACGATCCTTTGGTTTGATATATACAGTGCCTACAAGTAGTATTCAACCCCCTGCAGATTTAGCAGGTTTACACATTTGGAATTAACTTGGCATTGTGACATTTGGACTGTAGATCAGCCTGGAAGTGTGAAATGCACTGCAGCAAAAAAGAATGTTATTTCTTTGTTTATTTTTTTTTTTAATTGTGAAAAGTCTTTTCAGAGGGTCATTTATTATTCAACCCCTCAACCCACCAGAATTCTGTTTGGTTCCCCTAAAGTATTAAGAAGTAGTTCAGGCACAAAGAACAATGAGCTTCACATGTTTGGATTAATTATCTCTTTTTCCAGCCTTTTCTGACTATTTAAGACCCTCCCCAAACTTGTGAACAGCACTCAAACATGGTCAACATGGGAAAGACAAAGGAGCATTCCAAGGCCATCAGAGACAAGATCGTGGAGGGTCACAAGGCTGGCAAGGGGTACAAAACCCTTTCCAAGGAGTTGGGCCTACCTGTCTCCACTGTTGGGAGCATCATCCGGAAGTGGAAGGCTTATGGAACTACTGTTAGCCTTCCACGGCCTGGACAGCCTTTGAAAGTTTCCTCCCGTGCCGAGGCCAGGCTTGTCCGAAGAGTCAAGGCTAACCCAAGGACAACAAGGAAGGAGCTCCGGGAAGATCTCATGGCAGTGGGGACATTGGTTTCAGTCAATACCATAAGTAACGTACTCCACCGCAATGGTCTCCGTTCCAGACGAGCCCGTAAGGTACCTTTACTTTCAAAGCGTCATGTCAAGGCTCATCTACAGTTTGCTCATGATCACTTGGAGGACTCTGAGACTGACTGGTTCAAGGTTCTCTGGTCTGATGAGACCAAGATCGAGATCTTTGGTGCCAACCACACACGTGACGTTTGGAGACTGGATGGCACTGCATACGACCCCAAGAATACCATCCCTACAGTCAAGCATGGTGGTGGCAGCATCATGCTGTGGGGCTGTTTCTCAGCCAAGGGGCCTGGCCATCTGGTCCGCATCCATGGGAAGATGGATAGCACGGCCTACCTGGAGATTTTGGCCAAGAACCTCCATCAAGGATCTTAAGATGGGTCGTCATTTCATCTTCCAACAAGACAAAGACCCAAAGCACACAGCCAAGAAAACCAAGGCCTGGTTCAAGAGGCAAAAAATCAAGGTGTTGCAGTGGCCTAGTCAGTCTCCTGACCTTAACCCAATTGAAAACTTGTGGAAGGAGCTCAAGATTAAAGTCCACATGAGACACCCAAAGAACCTAGATAACTTGGAGAAGATCTGCATGGAGGAGTGGGCCAAGATAACTCCAGAGACCTGTGCCTGCCTGATCAGGTCTTATAAAAGATGATTATTAGCTGTAATTGCAAACAAAGGTTATTCCACAAAATATTAAACCTAGGGGTTGAATAATAATTGACCCACACTTTTATGTTTAAAATTTATAAAAATTTAACTGAGCAACAAAACTTTTTGGTTTGTAAGATTTATACATCTGTTAATAAATCCTGCTCTTGTTTGAAGTTTGAAGGCTCTAACTTATTTGCATCTTATTAAACCTGCTAAATCTGCAGGGGGTTGAATACTACTTGTAGGCACTGTAGATCTGTTGAAAGTTCACCTTTATCATTTTTTAGAATTGTGGTATCCAGAAAATTTACTTTTGCCTGATCATACGTGATTGTAAAATCCAGGCCAGGCCAAGAGGTCTTGAGGAATTCAAAAAAGGATTCCAATGTGGTTAGGGGGCCATTCCAGATACAGAATATATTGTCAATGAACCTTTTCCACACAATGGCATGCGTGCGGAAAAGGTCATTGGCGTAGATGGTGCTGTTTTCGTAGTCCGCCATGTACGAATTTGCGCACGGAGGCGCTACGTTACTCCCCATCGCGGTGCCTCTCCTTTGTACGTAAAATTTGTCCTCAAATAAGAAATAGTTTCTAGTAAGTATTAGGGACAATAGCTCGCAGCAGAGATTGATCTGATCAGGGTCTAAATTAGAGGTCACAAGTAACCTCCTCATTGACCTGATGCCATCCTCATGTGGTATGGACGTATACAAGTCCTTTACGTCAAATGTGACAAGATAGGCCTCTGGTGGGATGTTCTTTAGTTCATCTATAAGTTTAAGGAAGGCTCCCGTGTCCAATAGAAAGGAGGGAGTTTGTTTGATCATTGGTGTGAGAATTTTTTCTAAGTATTTCGATATGGGTGAGAGAATGGAATCCGTTGAAGCCACTATGGGTCTTCCAGGTGGGTTAGTTAGACTTTTATGAATTTTTGGTAGTACATAAAAAACTGGCGTGATGGGATTTTGTTTCGTGAGGTATTCGCATGTTTTTGGAACACATCCTCCCCATGCTGAGGATTGCTGGCCCTACGTCAATCAGGGTTGCTCCCACAGTCTACAGCACCTGTTCCTGCTCCTCCTCTGCATCCTCCAACTCTGAAATCAACACATCAGTCAAAAGCTGGAAGCACTGCCTCAGCCAAGCGGCAACAGGCTGTGCTGAAGCTAATCTGCATAGGTGACAAACTGCAGAATGCAGAAGGGTTGTGGACAGTGCTGAAAGAGCAGTCAGATGTTTGGATGACACTGCTGAACCTACAGCCAGGCATGGTCGTGTGTGACAATTGCCGGAACCTGGTGGCAGCTCTGAGGCAAGGTGAGCTCACACACGTACCTTGCTTGGACCATGTGTTTAACCTCATAGTTCAACATTTTCTGAAAAGCTACCCAGAGCTGCTGGATCTGGTAGTAAAGTACGCCGTCTGTCTGCCCATTTTAGAAAGTCAGCTACAGCTTTAGCCACCTTTGCCTGCTTCAGCAGCGTTTGCAGCTTCCAGCTTACTGGCTGGTGTGTGATGTCCCCACATGCTGGAACCCTACGTTGCTTATGTTGGAAAGGCTTTGTGAGCAGAAGAGGGCAGTTGTTGACTACCAACATCAACAAGGGCGTCAATATTCAGTTCAGACTCCACACATAAGACCTCAGGAGTGGACATGGATGTCCAACATATGTACCATCTTCCAAAACTTTGATGACTGCACCAAGATGGTGAGCAGTGATGACACCATAATTAGAGTCACCATCCCACTTCTCAGCTTCTCAAAACCTCTCTGCTCACAATTAAAGAGGATGCATTGCAGGCATAGCACGAGGACATGGAGCAAGGAACCATGCAGGGGAATTACACTCAGCCCAGCCTCATGTCTTCTCATCATGGATTATGTTGTGAATTCTGTTCTAGAGCTCCCTCCTGTGGTTATGAATGGTACTTCGGCGAGTTCTGTTCATGGACTCCCTCTGGTGGCTGTGAGTGGAGCTGCTGGTTCTGAGATTCCTTCTCCAGCTGATCTCGTTCAGGTCTTGGCTGGCTGTTCTATTTAACTCCACTCAGATCGTTACTTGATGCCAGCTGTCAATGTCCTAGTACTGGTTCAGTTCTCTTGGATCTTTCAGATGACCTGTCTACTTCAGCAAAAGCTAAGTCCCTGCTAGCTTACTTGTTACCACTGTGTTTTTGTCCAGCTTGCTATAATGAATTTATCTTGTTAGCTGGAAGCTCTGGGATGCAGAGTGGCACCACCGCGCCGTGAGTCGGTGCGGTGGTTTCTTTTGCACACTCTGCGTGGTTTTTTGTTAGTTTTTTATGCTGACCACAAAGATACCTTTTCTATCTTCAGTCTGTTTAGTTAAGTCTGACCTCCTATGCTGAAACCTATTTCATTCCTGTGTTTGTGACTTCCATCTTAACTCACAGTCAATATATGTGGGGGCTGCCTATTTCTTTGGGGAATTTCTCTGAGGCAAGGTAGGCTGTATTTTCTATCTTTAAGGGTAGTTAGCTCTTAGGCTGTGAAGAGGCATCTAGGCAGAGTCAGGAACGCTCCACGGCTATTTCTAGTTGTTGTGATAGGATTAGGGGTTGCGGTCAGCAGAGCTCCCACTTCCCAGAGCTCGTCCTGTATTACTAGTTTGCTCATCTGGTCATTTCTAGTGCTCCTAACCACCAGCCCAACATAACAGTACAGCTGGCCCACAAAGTGTTAATGCATCTCAATAGAGGGATAAGAGAAGTTCTGAGACCATTTTTTTTTCTCTGCAGTGTGTTTTGTATTTCTTTTCCCCTTAACCTCTGGGTGGTTCAGGACACAGGTGTAGATATGGACATTCAAGGTCTGTCCTCTTGTGTTGATCAACTCACTGCAAGGGTACAAAGCATTCAAGATTATGTAGTTCAGAACCCGATGTTAGAACCCAGAATTCCAATTCCTGATTTGTTTTCTGGGGATAGATCTAAGTTCCTGAATTTCAAAAATAATTGTAGACTGTTTTTGCTTTGAAACCCCGCTCCTCTGGTGACCCCATTCAGCAAGTAAAAATCATTATTTCTTTGCTACGTGGCGACCCTCAAAACTGGGCATTTTCCCTTGTGCCAGAAGATCCTGCATTGCGTAATGTAGATGCGTTTTTTCTGGCGCTTGGATTGCTTTATGATGAACCAGATTCAGTGGATCAGGCAGAGAAAATTTTGCTGGCTTTGTGTCAGGGTCAGGATGAAGCGGAGGTATATTGTCAGAAGTTCAGAAAGTGGTCTGTGCTTACTCAGTGGAATGAGTGTGCCCTGGCGGCAATTTTCAGAAAGGGTCTTTCTGAAGCCCTTAAGGATGTTATGGTGGGATTCCCCACGCCTGCTGGTCTGAATGAGTCTATGTCCTTGGCCATTCAGATCGATCGACGCTTACGTGAGCGCAAAAATGTGCACCATTTGGCGGTGTTTCCTGAGCTGAAGCCTGAGCCTATGCAATGTGATAGGACCTTGACCAGAGCTGAACGGCAAGAATACAGACGTCAGAATGGGCAGTGTTTTTACTGTGGTGACTCCACTCATGCTATCTCTGATTGTCCTAAGCGCACTAAACGGTTCGCTAGGTCTGCCACCATTGGTACGGTACAGCCAAAATTTCTTTTGTCCGTTACTCTGATTTGCTCTTTGTCATCCTATTCTGTTATGGCATTTGTGGATTCAGGCGCTGCCCTGAATTTGATGGACTTGGAGTTTGCCAGGCACTGTGGTTTTTTCTTGGAGCCCTTGCAGTATCCTATTCCATTGAGAGGAATTGATGCTACACCTTTGGCCAAGAATAAGCCTCAGTACTGGACTCAATTGACCATGTGCATGGCTCCTGCACATCAGGAGGATATTCGCTTTTTGGTGTTGCATAATCTGCATGATGCGGTCATTTGGGTTTGCCATGGCTACAGGTCCATAATCCTGTATTGGATTGGAAATCAATGTCTGTATCCAGTTGGGGTTGTCAAGGGGTACATGGGGATGTCCCATTGTTGTCTATTTCGTCCTCCCATCCTTCTGAAGTCCCTGAGTTCTTGTCAGATTACCGGGATGTGTTTGATGAGCCCAATTCCAGTGCCCTACCTCCTCATAGGGATTGCGATTGTGCTATTAATTTGATTCCTGGTAGTAAGTTTCCGAAGGGCCGACTGTTCAATTTATCTGTGCCAGAACACGCTGCAATGCAGAGTTATATAAAGGAGTCCTTGGAGAAAGGGCATATTCGCCCGTCGTCATCACCGTTGGGAGCAGGGTTCTTTTTTGTGGCCAAGAAGGATGGTTCTCTGAGACCTTGTATAGATTACTGCCTTCTTAATAAAATCACCGTCAAGTTTCAGTACCCTTTGCCGCTGCTGTCTGATTTGTTTGCTCGGATTAAGGGAGCTAGCTGGTTCACCAAGATAGATCTTCGAGGGGCGTATAATCTTGTGCGTATTAAACGGGGTGACGAATGGAAAACAGCATTTAATACGCCCGAGGGTCAGTTTGAGTACTTGGTGATGCCATTCGGGCTTTCTAATGCTCCATCTGTGTTTCAGTCCTTTATGCATGACATCTTCCGAAAGTACCTGGATAGATTCATGATTGTATATTTGGATGATATTTTGGTCTTTTCGGACGATTGGGAGTCTCATGTGAAGCAGGTCAGAATGGTGTTCCAGGTCCTTCGTGCTCATTCCTTGTTTGTGAAGGGGTCTAAGTGTCTCTTTAGAGTTCAGAAGGTTTCATTTTTGGGCTTCATTTTTTCCCCTTCTGCTATCGAGATGGACCCTGTTAAAGTTCAGGCCATTTATGATTGGACTCAGCCTACTTCTGTGAAGAGCCTTCAGAAATTTCTGGGCTTTGCTAATTTTTACCGTTGCTTCATCGCTAATTTTTCTAGTGTTGTTAAACCATTGACTGATTTAACCAAGAAAGGTGCTGATGTGGTCAATTGGTCCTATGCGGCCGTTGAGGCTTTTCAGGAGCCGAAGCGTCATTTTTCTTCTGCCCCTGTGTTGTGTCAGCCAGATGTTTCGCTTCCGTTTCAGGTCGAGGTGGATGCTTCTGAGATTGGAGCAGGGGCTGTTTTGTCTCAAAGAGGTTCTGATGGCTCTGTAACGAAACCATGTGCTTTCTTTTCTAGAAAGTTTTCGCCTGCTGAGCGCAATTATGATGTGGGTAATCGAGAGTTGTTGGCTATGAAGTGGGCGTTTGAGGAGTGGCAACATTGGCTTGAAGGAGCCAAACATCGCGTGGTGGTCTTGACGGATCACAAGAATCTGACTTATCTCGAGTCTGCCAAGCGGTTGAATCCTAGACAGGCTCGATGGTCGCTGTTTTTCTCCCGCTTCAATTTTGTGGTTTCGTACCTTCCGGGTTCTAAGAATGTGAAGGCTGATGCCCTTTCAAGGAGTTTTGTGCCTGATTCTCCAGGAGTTCCTGAGCCAGCTGGTATTCTCAAAGAGGGGGTAATTTTGTCTGCCATCTCCCCTGATTTGCGGCGGGTGCTGCAGGAGTTTCAGGCTGATAGACCTGACCGTTGCCCAGCGGAGAAGCTGTTTGTCCCTGATAGATGGACTAGTAGAGTTATCTCTGAGGTTCATTGTTCGGTGTTGGCTGGTCATCCTGGAATCTTTGGTACCAGAGATTTGGTGGCTAGATCCTTTTGGTGGCCTTCCTTGTCACGAGATGTGCGTTCTTTTGTGCAGTCCTGTGGGACTTGTGCTCGGGCTAAGCCCTGCTGTTCTCGTGCCAGTGGGTTGCTTTTGCCCTTGCCGGTCCCGAAAAGGCCCTGGACGCATATTTCCATGGATTTTATTTCAGATCTCCCTGTCTCTCAGAGGATGTCAGTTATCTGGGTGGTTTGTGATCGCTTCTCTAAGATGGTCCATTTGGTACCTTTGCCTAAATTGCCTTCCTCCTCTGATTTGGTTCCATTGTTTTTCCAGCATGTGGTTCGTTTACATGGCATTCCGGAGAACATCGTGTCAGACAGAGGTTCCCAGTTTGTTTCAAGATTTTGGCGGTCCTTTTGTGCTAAGATGGGCATTGATTTGTCTTTTTCTTCAGCTTTCCATCCTCAGACAAATGGACAAACCGAACGAACCAATCAGACTTTGGAAACATATCTGAGATGCTTTGTTTCTGCTGATCAGTATGATTGGGTGTCCTTCTTGCCTTTGGCTGAGTTCGCCCTTAATAATCGGGCCAGCTCGGCCACTTTGGTTTCGCCTTTTTTCTGTAATTCGGGTTTCCACCCTCTTTTTTCTTTGGGGCAGGTTGAGCCTTCGGACTGTCCTGGTGTGGATTCTGTGGTGGACAGGTTGCAGCGAATTTGGACTCACGTAGTGGACAATTTGACGTTTTCCCAGGAGAAGGCTCAACGTTTCACTAACCGCCGTCGCTGTGTTGGTCCCCGACTTCGTGTTGGGGATTTGGTTTGGTTGTCGTCTCATTTTGTTCCTATGAAGGTTTCGTCTCCTAAGTTTAAGCCTCGTTTCATTGGTCCTTATAAGTAGCGTTGAGCGATACCGTCCGATACTTGAAAGTATCGGTATCGGAAAGTATCGGCCGATACTGGCAAAATATCGGATCCAATCCGATACCGATACCCGATACCAATACAAGTCAATGGGACTCATGTATCGGACGGTATCCCTGATGGTTCCCAGGGTCTGAAGGAGAGGAAACTCTCCTTCAGGCCCTGGGATCCATATAAATGTGTAAAAGAAAGCATTAAAATAAAAAAATAGGGATATACTCACCCTCTGACGCGCCCTGGACTTTACCGCCGTAACCGGGAGCCTTCTTTGCTTCAAATGCGCGCGTTTTCTTCATTCCGTGACGTCACGGCTTGTGATTGGTCGCGTGCCGCCCATGTGGCGGCGACGCAACCAATCACAGCAAGCCGTGACGTAATTTTAGGTCCTTCAGGATTTTAAAATTACGTTCCGGCGTTGTGATTGGTTGCGTCGCGGTCACATGGGCGACGCACCCAATCACAAGCCGTGACGTCACGGGAGGCTGGACACGCGCGCATTTTAAAATGCGCGCGTCTCCTGCCTCCCGTGACGTCCCGGCTTGTGATTGGTCACGTCGCCCATGTGACCGCGACGCAACCAATCACAACGCCGGAACGTAATTTTAAAATCCTGAAGGACCTAAAATTACGTCACGGCTTGCTGTGATTGGTTGCGTCGCCGCCACATGGGCGGCACGCGACCAATCACAAGCCGTGACGTCACGGAATTAAGAAAACGCGCGCATTTGAAGCAAAGAAGGCTCCCGGTTATGGCGGTAAAGTCCAGGGCGCGTCAGAGGGTGAGTATATCCCTATTTTTTTATTTTAATTCTTTCTTTTACACATTTTTACATTAATGTTGTTTCGATACCGATACCCGATACCACAAAAGTATCGGATCTCGGTATCGGAATTCCGATACCCGCAAGTATCAGCCGATACCCGATACTTGCGGTATCGGAATGCTCAACACTACTTATAAGATTTCTGAAATTATTAATCCTGTGTCATTTTGTTTGGACCTTCCAGCTTCTTTCACCATCCATAATGTGTTCCATAGGTCGTTGTTGTGGAGATATGTGGTTCCTATGGTTCCCTCCGTTGATCCTCCTGCCCCTTTGTTGGTTGAGGGGGAGTTGGAGTATGTGGTGGAGAAGGTTTTGGATTCTCGTATTTCGAGATGGAAACTTCAGTACCTAGTCAAGTGGAAAGGTTATGGTCAGGAGGATAATTCCTGGGTGGTTGCCTCTGATGTTCATGCTGCCGATCTTGTTCGTGCCTTTCATTTGGCTCGTCCGAAGCGGCCTGGGGGCTCTGGTGAGGGTTCGGTGACCCCTCCTCAAGGGGGGGGGTACTGTTGTGAATTCTGTTCTCGAGCTCCCTCCTGTGGTTACGAATGGTACTTCAGCCAGTTCTGTTCATGGACTCCCTCTGGTGGCTGTGAGTGGAGCTGCTGGTTCTGAGATTCCTTCTCCAGCTGATCTCGTTCAGGTCTTGGCTGGCTGCTCTATTTAACTCCACTCAGATCGTTACTTGATGCCAGCTGTCAATGTCCTAGTACTGGTTCTGTTCTCTTGGATCTTTCAGATGACCTGTCTACTTCAGCAAAAGCTAAGTCCCTGCTAGCTTACTTGTTATCACTGTGTTTTTGTCCAGCTTGCTATAATGAATTTATCTTGTTAGCTGGAAGCTCTGGGATGCAGAGTGGCACCACCGCGCCGTGAGTCGGTGCGGTGGTTTCTTTTGCACACTCTGCGTGGTTTTTTGTTAGTTTTTTATGCTGACCGCAAAGATACCTTTTCTATCTTCAGTCTGTTTAGTTAAGTCTGGCCTCCTATGCTGAAACCTATTTCATTCCTGTGTTTGTGACTTCCATCTTAACTCACAGTCAATATATGTGGGGGCTGCCTATTTCTTTGGGGAATTTCTCTGAGGCAAGGTAGGCTGTATTTTCTATCTTTAGGGGTAGTTAGCTCTTAGGCTGTGAAGAGGCGTCTAGGCAGAGTCAGGAACGCTCCACGGCTATTTCTAGTTGTTGTGATAGGATTAGGGGTTGCGGTCAGCAGAGCTCCCACTTCCCAGAGCTCGTCCTGTATTGCTAGTTTGCTCATCTGGTCATTTCTAGTGCTCCTAACCACCAGCCCAACATAACAGGATTGGTAGTCAATGAGGAGGAGGAGGAGGAACGAGAGCTACTTTCATGCGCTATAGACGGTACTACGAACACAGCTGTCATACCGTCTGTTCAGCAGGGATGGCCTGAGGACAGGGAGGAGGAGGAGGAGGACAGCATGGTCCGTCATCCTGTTGGTGAAAACACGGACGTCATGTCTGTTAGCAGTCTGGCACGCATGGCTGACTTTATGTTGCACTGCGTTTCACGTGACCCTCACATTATAAAAATTTTGGGTGACACTCATTACTGGTTGGTGACACTTCTAGACCCACACTACAAGGAGAACTTTCAATCTCTTCTACCAGAGGCAGAGAGGTGTACTAAAATGTTGCAATACCAGAGGGCCCTTGTAGCGGAATTACTTAGAAAATTCCCATGTGAGAATGCTGGCAGCAGACATCAGAGTTTGTTACACAACCAAGGAGTCCAAGTGAGAGAGACAGAAGTGCAATCCAGCTCAGGCAGGGGAACAATGGCAAAGTTCTGGGACAGTTTTCTCAGACCCTCCCATCGTGACGGCACAGAGGCAAGGGGTGCTGTCACAAGAAGTGCAATGTTTGTGAAGATGGTGAGGGAGTACCTTGCAGATCATACAAACGTCCTCAGTGATTCCTATGTGCCTTTTAATCATTGAGTATCCAAGCTGGACATGTGGCATAAGCTGGCTCTCTATGCCTTGGGGGTCCTGGCCTGCCCTGCTGCTAGTGTTCTGTCACAGCGGGTTTTTAGTGCCACTGGTGGAATTATAACAGAAAAGAGCATCCGCCTGTCAACTGAAAATGCTGACAGGCTGACTCTTAAAAATGAACAAGGGCTGGATTGGGAAAGACTTCTGTACACCACCAAGTGAAAACAGCAAAGCATAATCTCAAATACATTCTCTCTTTTGGGAGGTGTATTCTCATGCACCTCTTCACAACCACACATGGGTATACACTTCCAGATTTGGTGTGTTTGTTGTTATCCTCCTCTTTATCCTCATCCTCATCATACAGAACCACTAGATGACCAGGGTGAATGTACTCTGTACTGTTATAGGCAGGTGAATTTTGGGCACGGGGGCTGTGAAGGCACTATTTTATTTACTGTAAAAAGGACCCCACATTGGGGAATTGGGCATTACATTACATTGGGCCTACTTCTTAAGTCTGTCTCCTGCAATGTGTCCTTTAACTGCCACTAGATCACCAGGGTGATCGTGCTCAGTACTGTTATAGGCCGGTGAATTTTGGGCAAAGGGCCTGCGATGGCACTAGTATTTTTAAAAAAGGTACACCCATTGGGGAATTGGTTGGCAGCTCATGCACTGCATTACAAGTCTCAGAGACACACACCACTACATTGGGCCTCTTTCTTAACTTTGTCTCCTGCAATGTGTCCCTTAACTGCCACTAGATGACCAGGGCGAATGTGCTCTGTACGGTGCATTTTGGGCAAGGGGGCTGTGATGGCACTATTTTATTTAGTAAAGAAAGGACCCCACATTGGGGAATTCGGCATGACATTACATTGGGCCTACTTCTTAACTCTGTCTCCTGATTTGTGTCCTGCCACTAGATGACCAGGGTGAACGTGCTCAGCACTGTTATAGGCCGGCGAATTTTGGGCAAGGGGCCTGCGATGGCACTAGTGTATCTGTAAAAAAGGTACCCCCATTGGGGAATTGTTTTGCAGCTCATGCACTCCCTTTTAAGTCTCAGTGATCCACACCACTACATTGGGCTTACTTCTTAACTCTGTCTCCTGCAATGGCTCTTGTTTAACTGCCACTAGATCACCAGGGTGAACGTGCTTTGTATTGCTATAGGCCGGTGAAGATTGGGCAAGGGGGCTGCGATGGCACTAGTCTATTATTAAAAAATGTACCCCCATTGGGGAATTGTTTGGCAGATCATGCACTGCATTACAAGTCTTGGAGTCACATACCACTATATTGGGCCTAATTCTTAACTCTGTCTCCTGCAATGTCTCTTGTTTAACTGCCACTAGATCACCAGGGTGAACATGCTTTATACTGTTATAGGCCGGTGAAATTTTGGCAAGGGGGGCTGTGATGGCAATAGTATATTTTTAAAAAAGGTACCCCACATTGGTGAAATCAAATCCTTGTTGGCAAAGACTTCATAACATTTGTGTACCTTAACCCCTTCACCCCAAAGCCTGTTTTCACCTAAGTGACACGGCCAATTTTTACAATTCTGACCACTGTCACTTTATGAGGTCATAACTCTAAAATGCTTCAACGAATCCTGCTGATTCTGAGACTGTTTTCTCATGACATATTATACTTCATGATAGTGGTAAAACTTCTTCGATATGACTTGCATTTATTTGTGAAAAAAACAAAAATTTGTCGAAAATTATGAAAATTTAGCAATTTTCAAACTTTTAGTTTTTATGCCCTTAAATTAGAGAGTTATATCTCATAATATAGTTAATAAGCAACATTTCCCACATGTCTGCTTTACATCAGCACAATTTTGGAAACATAATTTTTTTTTGTTAGGGAATTATAAGGGTTAAAAGTTGACCAGCTATTTCTCATTTTTGCAACAAAATTAGCAAAACCATTTTTTTTACGGACCACCTCACACTTGAAGTGACTTTGAGGGGTCTATATGACAGAAAATGCCCAAAAGTGACACCATTCTAAAAACTGCACCCCTCAAGGTACTCAAAACCACATTCAAAAAGTTTATTAACCCTTCAGGTGCTTCACAGGAATTTTTGGAATGTTTAAAAAAAATTGAACATTTAACTTTTTTTCACAAAATTTTTACTTCAGATCCAATTTGTTTTATTTTACCAAGGGTAACAGGAGAAATTGGACCAAAAAAGTCGTTGTACAATTTGTCCTGAGTACGCCGATACCCCACATGTTGGGGTAAACCATTGATTGGGCACATGGCAGAGCTCGGAAGGGAAGGAGCGCCATTTGACTTTTCAATGCAAGATTTGCTGGAATTGAGATCGGAACCCATGTCGCGATTGGAGAGCCCCTGATGTGCCTAAAACAAAGGAAACCCCCACAAGTGACACCATTTTGGAAAGTAGACCCTCTAAGGAACTAATCTAGATGTGTGGTGAGCACTTTGAACCTCCAAGTGCTTCACAGAAGTTTATAATGTAGAGCCGTAAAAAAAAAAATTCATATTAATTTTCACAAAAAATGATCTTTTTGCCCCAAATTTTTTATTTTCAAAAGGGTAACAGAATAAACTGGACCCCAAAAGTTGTTTTGCAATTTGTCCTGAGTACGCTGATACTTCATATATGGGGATAAACCACTGTTTGGGCGCATGGCAGAGCTTGGAAGGGAAGGAGCGCCATTTGACTTTTCAATGCAAAATTGGCTGGAATTGAGATCGGAACCCATGTCGTGTTTGGAGAGCCCCTGACGTGCCTAAACAGTGGAAACCCCCACAAGTGACACCATTTTGGAAAGAAGACCCCCTAAGGAACTTATCTAGATGTGTGGTGAGCACTTTTAACAACCAATTGTTTCACTAAAGTTTAGAATGTAGCGCTGTGAAAATTAAAAAATCATTTTTTCTTTCCACAAAATGATGTTTTAGCCCGCAATTTTTTTTTCCCCAAGGGTAACAGGAGAAATTGGACCACAAAAGTTATTGTCCAATTTGTCGTGAGTACGCTAATACCCCATACATTGGGAAGAACCACTGTTTGGGCGCACGGCAGAGCTCGGAAGGGAAGGAGCGCCGTTTGAAATGCAGACTTAGATGGATTGGTCTGCAGGTGTCATGTTGCATTTGCAGAGCCCCTGATGTACCTAAACAGTAGAAACCCCCCACAAGTGACCCCATATTGGAAACTAGACCCCCCACGGAACTTATCTAGATGTGTTGTGAGAACTTTGAACCAACAAGTGTTTCACTACAGTTTATCACGCAGAGCCGTGAAAATAAAAAAAAAACATTTTCCACGAAAATTATATTTTAGCCCCCACGTTTTTATTTTCCCAAGGGTAACAGGAGAAATTGGACAACAAAAGTTGTTACCCAATTTGTCCTGAGTACGCTGATACCCCATATATGGGGGGGAACCACTGTTTGGGCACACGGCAGAGCTCGGAAGGGAAGGAGCGCCGTTTGAAATGCAGACTTCGATGGATTGGTCTGCAGGTGTCATGTTGCATTTGCAGAGCCCCTGATGTACCTAAACAGTAGAAACCCCCCACAAGTGACCCCATATTGGAAACTAGACCCCCCACGGAACTTATCTAGATGTGTTGTGAGAACTTTGAACCAACAAGTGTTTCACTACAGTTTATCACGCAGAGCCGTGAAAATAAAAAATATTTTTTTTTCCACGAAAATTATATTTTAGCCCCCACGTTTTTATTTTCCCAAGGGTAACAGGAGAAATTAGACAACAAAAGTTGTTGTCCAATTTGTCCTGAGTACGCTGATACCCCATATATGGGGGGGAACCACTGTTTGGGCGCACGGCAGAGCTCGGAAGGGAAGGAGCGCCGTTTGAAAGGCAGACTTAGGCCGGGGTCACACTAGACCGTAATACGGACGAGTGCTATGCGATAAAAAATCGCATAGCACTCGGCCCAATGTTAATCTATGGTGCAGCTCCCATCATCCGATATTTTCTCCACCGGATCCAAGGGAACTCGCAGCAGGCTGCGATTGTCAGCGTATCTCGGCCGAGACTCGCCAATGAAAGTCTATGGGTGCGAGAAAAAATCGGATTACACACGGACCGTGCGTGTGCATTGCGAGAAATACGCAGCGGTGTTCTATAGAAAAGCCGGTAATTCAATTGCCGGCTTTGCATTTCTCCTTCACAAACCCGACAGGATATGAGACATGGTTTTCATACAGTAAACCATCTCATATCCCCCTTTTTTTTGCATATTCCACACTACTAATGTTAGTAGTGTGTATGTGCAAAATTTGGCCGCTGTAGCTGCTAAAATAAAGGGTTAAATGGCGGAAAAAATTGGCGTGGGCTCCCGCGCAATTTTCTCCGCCAGAATGGTAAAGCCAGTGACTGAGGGCAGATATTAATAGCCAGGAGAGGGTCCATGGTTATTGCCCCCCCCCCCCCCCCCGTGGCTAAAAACATCTGCCCCCAGCCACCCCAGAAAAGGCACATCTGGAAGATGCGCCTTTTCTGGCACTTGGCCACTCTCTTCCCACTCCCTGTAGCGGTGGGCTACGGGGTAATGAAGGGTTAATGCCACCTTGCTATTGTAAGGTGACATTAAGCCAGATTAATAATGGAGAGGCGTCAATTATGACACCTAACCATTATTAATCCAATTGTAGGAAGGGGTTAAAAAACACACACACACACATGATTAAAAAGTATTTTAATGAAATAAACACAGCGGTTGTTTTAATATTTTATTGCTCTCTCATTCCATTTTCAGACCCTCGCTTGGCAAAACAATAAACACACAAGATACATACCCTCTCTGATGAACTGTCACGTCCCACGAAGTAATCCATCTGAAGGGGTTAATTAATATTACAGGCACGAGCTGCGATAAACCACTCGCTCGTGCCTGTAATCCCCGGGTGCTGAAAGGAAAGCAGTGATCTATACTTACATTCAGTCGCGGTGATGCGCCCCTGCTGGATGTTCTCAAGAACTGCAGCCTGGGAACTTTTTGCCACGCTCCAGGTCATATGAGGACATCCACCAGGGGGCGCATCACCGCGACTGAAGGAAATGTAGGTCATTGTAGGTGCCTTTTCTGGGGTGGCTGGGGGCAGATGTTTTTAGCCACGGGGGGGGGGGGGGGGCAATAACCATGGACCCTCTCCTGGCTATTAATATCTGCCCTCAGTCACTGGCTTTACCATTCTGGCGGAGAAAATTGCGCGGGAGCCCACGCCAATTTTTTCCGCCACTTAACCCTTTATTTTAGCAGCTACAGCGGCCAAATTTTGCACATACACACTACTAACATTAGTAGTGTGGAATATGCAAAAAAAAGGGGGATATGAGATGGTTTACTGTATGTAAACCATGTCTCATATCCTGTCGGGTTTGTGCAGGAGAATTGCAAAGCCGGCAATTGAATTACCGGCTTTTCACAGATATCGCGCTGAATGAAATATAAATACAGAATATATATATGTGTCTCAATGACATATATATATATATATATATATATATATATATATATATATATATATATATATATATATATATATATACTGTATATATGTTTTCCCGAACATTTGAGCACATAAATCCATTAGATGTCGGTTTTGCAAGCTTTCGAGAAAATCTCGGCATACGGATGCCACACGGATGTCATACGGATGTCACACGGATCATTTGATGCGAGGAAATAGCATCCTCGCACTGCACATGGATCACTGTTTTTGAAACATTTGTGCGATTCTCGGCCGTGAAAAACGGACCGTTTTTTTATACGTTAAGTGTGTCCCCGGCCTTAGATGGATTGGTCTGCAGGTGTTATGTTGCATTTGCAGAGCCCCTGATGTACCTAAACAGTAGAAACCCCCCACATGTGACCCCATATTGGAAACTAGACCCCCCAGGGAACTTATCTAGATGTGTTGTGGGAACTTTGAACCCCCAAGTGTTTCACTACAGTTTATAACGCAGAGCCGCGAAAATAAAAAATATATTTTTTTCCACGAAAATTATATTTTAGCCCCCACGTTTTTATTTTCCCAAGGGTAACAGGACAAATTGGACCCCAAAAGTTGTTGTCCAACTTGTCCTGAGAACGCTGATACCCCATATGTTGGGGGGAACCACTGTTTGGGCGCACAGGAGAACTCGGAAGGGAAGGAGCACTGTTTTCGTTTTTCAAAGCAGAATTGGCTGGAATTGAGATCGGATGCCATGTCGCATTTGGAGAGCCCCTGATGTGCCTTAACAGTGGAAACTCCCCAATTCTAACTGAAAACCTAACCCCAACCCTAACCCCAGCCCTAACCCTAGCCCTAACCCCAGCCCTAACCCTAGCCCTAACACCAACCCTAACCCTAGCCCTAACCCTAGTCCTAACCCTAGCGCTACTTTCACACTAGCGTTTTATTTGCATACGTCGCAATGCGTCGTTTTGGCGAAAAAACGCATCCTGCAAAGTCATCTGCAGGATGCGTTTTTTCCCCATAGACTAACATTAGCGACGTATTGACACACGTCGCAACCGTCGTGCGACGGTTGCGTCGTGTTGTGGCAGACCGCCGGCAGCAAAAAACGTTACATGTAACTTTTTTTGTGCCGACGGTCCACCATTTCCGACCGCGCATGCGCGGCTGGAACTCCGCCCCCACCTCCCCGCACCTCACAATGGGGCAGTGGATGCGTGGAAAAACAGCATCCGCTGCCCCCGTTGTGCGGCGCTTGCACAGTATGCGTCGGTATGTCGGGCCGACGCAGCGCGACGGCCCCGTACCGACGCTAGTGTGAAAGTAGCCTAACGGGAAAATGGAAATAAATATATTTTTTTAAATTTTATTATTTTTCCCTAACTAAGGGGGTGATGAAGGGGGATTTGATTTACTTTTATAGCGTTTTTTGGGTGGATTTTTATGGTTGGCAGCCATCACACACTAAAAGACGCTTTTTATTGCAAAAAATAGTTTTTGCATCACCACATTTTGAGAGCTATAATTTTTCCATATTTTGGTCCACAGAGTCATGTGAGATCTTGTTTTTTGCGGGACGAGTTGATGTTTTTATTGGTACCATGTTCGGGCACATCACATTTTTTGATCGCTTTTTATTCCGATTTTTGGGAGGCGGAATGAACAAAAACCAGCAATTCCTGAAATTCGTTTAGGGGGGGCGTTTATACCATTCCGCGTTTGGTAAAAAGGATAAAGCAGTTTTATTCTTCGGGTCAGTACGATTACAGCAATACCTCATTTATGTAATTTTTTTATGTTTTGCCGCTTTTACACAATAAAAACTATTTTATATAAAAAATAATTGTTTTTGCATCGCTTTATTCTGAGAGCTATAACTTTTTTATTTTTCTGCTGATGATGCTGTGTGGCGGCTTTTTTTTTGCGGGACAAGATGACGTTTTCATTGGTACCATGGTTATTTATATCCGTCTTTTTGATCGCGTGTTATTCCACTTTTTGTTTGGCGGTATGAGAATAAAGCGTTTTTTGCCTCGGTTTTTTTTTTTTTTTTTTTACGGTGTTCACTGAAGGGGTTAACTAGTGAAAATAGTTTTATAGGTGGGGTCGTTACGGACGCGGCGATACTAAATATGTGTACTTTTATTGTGTGATTTTTTTTTATTTAGATAAAGAAATGTATTTATGGGAATATTTTTTTTTTTTTCTTTATTTAGGAATTTTTTTTTTATTTTTTTTTACACATGTGGACATTTTTTTTTTTTACTTTTTTACTTTGTCCCAGGGGGGGACATCACAGATCGGTGATCTGATAGTGTCACAGCACTCTGTCAGATCACTGATCTGACGGGCACTTTGCAGAGGCTTGCCGGCGCCTGCTATGAGGAATTCTCAGCAGGCGCCGGCAAGCAGGGTCACCTCATGACCCGGAAGGAGTCCCGCGGCCATCTTGGATCCGGGGACTCATTCCAGGTCACCGGAGCAGTGCGATCTCATCGCGCTGCTCCGGTGGGAGAGCGCAGGGAGCCCCCATCCCTGCGCGATCCCCCTCTATGCCGCTGTCACTATTGACAGCGGCATCAGAGGGGTTAAATGCCCGCGATCGGCAATAGCGCCGATCGTGGGCATTGCTGCGGGGTGTCAGCTGTCATATACAGCTGACACCCGCACCCGATCACCGCGGCGCTCAGCGCGAGAACGCGGTGATCGATGCGCCGTACTAGTACTGCGGCTGGCACTAATGCAGTGCTGGCAGCGCCGTACTAGTACGGCGCATGGCACGAAGGGGTTAAAGAGCTCCCTTAAAAAGCTCATTTTTGTGTTGCCTGGTTGCTCACATTGAACAAAATACACTTCATATAAATTTGATAAAGCAATGCTGTCAGTTAGGCTCACTAGTTCATTAGAAATATAGCTTTGTCCACTATATTAGTTTCTCTCCTTTAGAGCCATAACTTTGGCTGCCTCAAATGTACAAATGGTGAATATACAAATGGCGATTTGTAAACAAGATTGAAATACTGTATACCGAATGCATTCACACAATCACATAGCTGCATTTCTTGTAAAACATTTACAGATGTTACAGATGTGACAGGCAATGCTCATAGTGACACAATCTTGATAAATGTTTGTTTATTCACTTCACAAACAGTTCTAAGCCTCTATATGTTTGCTGTTTGTCATTGTAAAACATTAAGGTTTACTGAAACTATGCCTGTGGTGGTTTGATCTAAATCCTTGTGGCTTTTATTTTCTAGGGGTTTATGGCCCCTCGTCTGATGACTCCATGCTATCTCAGTTTCATCCAACCTTGAAAAGTGGCCACTTGAAGATCTGGGTGAAACTAGAGTTACTACATAGTGTAAATCACTATATAAGACCAGAGAAACATGATTAAGACAGATGCCGAAACTGGGGTAGCTGTACATGTACAATCTGCTGATACATAATTGGGGACACCATGGGCGGACATACCGCCTGTTCAACCTGTGCAACCGCACAGGGGCCCAGAGCGGGAGGGGGCCCCCGACAGGCATACAAAGCAATGAATGTGAATGACATCCGGCGGCAGTATTACTGCTAACAGGAGAAGCAGAGGGGCCCGCTCTGCTGCATGCATGTGATATGACAGTTAAATGGGCCCCCCTCCTCACCTGCTAGCATATATTATGCTGCTGTCCAGCCGGCTGTCACTGCTGCGGTCTGCGGTGAGGTGACGGGTAGCAGACGCTGGACCAGGAAGAGAGGAGGGACAGGGAGGGCCTCTCAGTCACAGTGAGTCACTGAAACTTGCTCAGGACCTGTGATGAGGTCACAGGAGGGGAGGAGCCAGGAGTCACATGATCAGGGGCCTCCGTGTATTGCAGGAATCTGCTTTGCTGTCATGGTGCTAGATGGTAAGCTTATGTGTGGGGTCAGGAGTTGTTTACAGTGTGGATGTAGCAGAACCGTGTGTGTACGAGGTGTTCAGAGTGGAGCCGTGTGTGTATGCGATGTACAGAGCGGAGCCGTGTGTATCTATGAGGTGTACAGAGCAGAACCATGTGTGTGTATGAGGTATACTGAGCAGAGTCGTGCCTGTATGAGGTGTACGGAACTGAGCCGTGTGTATGAGGTGTATGGAGCTGAGCCGTGTGTGTGTATGAGGTGTACAGAGCTGAGCTGTGTGTATGAGGTGTATGGAGCGGAGGAGCCGTGTGTGTATGAGGTGTATGGAGCTGAGCCATGTGTGTATGAAAAACAAAAGAGAAGGAAGAGCACTCACCATCCGTACTTATAGTCCGATCTTTATTAAGGTGGCTTCACAGTAAAAAACAGAGCATGGCAGGGAGAGACAGTGGGAGGACGACGGCCGTTTCACGCTCCTGCGCTTCAACGGGTCCGATGGCCCGTGAAGCGCAGGAGCGCGAAACGGCCGTCGTCCTCCCACTGTCTCTCCCTGTCATGCTCTGTTTTTTACTGTGAAGCCACCTTAATAAAGATCGGACTATAAGTACGGACGGTGAGTGCTCTTCCTTCTCTTTTGTTTTTCATCTTGATTAGCTTTTTTCTGAATGAGCACCCGTGGTCCGCAGTGGTAATGATACATTCCTAAGCCTCAGCCTAAGGGAGGTGAAACAGGAAGCTCAGTCTGAACAGTGTGCACGTCTATTGTCTTTTTTGGTTTGTTTACACCATGTGTGTATGAGGTGTATGGAGCAGAGCCGTGTGTATGAGGTGTACGGAGCTGAGCCGTGTGTGTATGAGGTGTACGGAGCTGAACCGTGTGTGTGTGAGGTGTACGAAGCATAGGAGCCATGTGTGTATGAGGTGTATGGAGCTGAGCCGTGTGTATAAGGTGTACGGAGCGGAACCGTGTATTCAAGGTGTACAGAACGAAGCCACGTATGTAGGAGTAACTATGTGTGGTCATTATACTGTATGCAGTATCATGTGTGGCCATTATACAGTATGTAGTATCATGTGGGGCCATCTTATAGTATGTAGCATAATGTGTTGCCATTATACAGTATGGAGCATCATGTGGGGCCATTATACAGTATGGAGCATCATGTGTGGTCATTATACAGCATGGAGCATCATGTGTGGCCATTATACAGTATGGAGCATCATGTGTGGCCATTATACAGTATGGAGCATCATGTGTGGTCATTATACAGTATGGAACACTATGTGACCATCATACAGTATGTAGCATCATATGTGGCCATTATACAGTATGGAGCATCATGTGTGGCCATTATACAGTATGTAGCATCATGTGTGGCCATTATACAGTATGGAGCATCATGTGTGGCCATTATACAGTTTGGAGCATCATGTGTGGCTATTATACTGTACGCAGTATCATGTGTGGCCATTACACAGTATGTAGCATCATGTGGGGCCATCATACAGTATGTAGCATAATGTGTGGCCATTATACAGTATTGAGCATCGTGTGTGGCCATTATACAGTATGTAGCATCATTTTGGGCCATCATACAGTATGTAGCATCATGTGGGGCCATCATACAGTATGGAGCATCATGTGTGGCCATTATACAGTATGAAGCATCATGTGTGGCCATTATACAGTATGGAGCATCATGTGGGGCTATTATACAGTATGGAGCACTGTGTGGCTATTATACAATATGGAGCACTGTGTGGCCATTATACAGTACAGAGCATCATGTGTGGCCATATTTTTTTGTTTATAATTATTGTTTATGAAACAGTGTGATCAGCAATGCTAAATGGCTGTGGTTGGGATTTGGATATGGGTGTGACTAGTGTGTAGTAGCGTGTGTAGGAGTAACTATGTGTGGCCATTATACTGTACGCAGTATCATGTGTGGCCATTATACAGTATGTAGTGTCATGTGGGGCCATCTTATAGTATGTAGCATAATGTGTTGCCATTATACAGTATGGAGCATCATGTGGGGCCACTATACAGTACGGAGCATCATGTGTGGTCATTATACAGCATGGAGCATCATGTGTGGCCATTATACAGTATGGAGCATCATGTGTGGCCATTATACAGTATGGAGCATCATGTGTGGTCATTATACAGTATGGAACACTATGTGACCATCATACAGTATGTAGCATCATGTGTGTCCATTATACAGTATGGAGCATCATGTGTGGCCATTATACAGTATGTAGCATCATGTGTGGCCATTATACAGTATGGAGCATCAATGTGTGGCCATTATACAGTATGGAGCATCATGTGTGGCTATTATACTGTATGCAGTATCATGTGTGGCCATTATACAGTATGTAGCATCATGTGGGGCGATCATACAGTATGTAGCATAATGTGTGGCTATTATACAGTATTGAGCATCGTGTGTGGCCATTATACAGTATGTAGCATCATGTGTGGCCATTATACAGTATGTAGCATCATGTGTGGCCATTATACAGTATGGAGCATCAATGTGTGGCCATTATACAGTATGGAGCATCATGTGTGGCTATTATACTGTATGCAGTATCATGTGTGGCCATTATACAGTATGTAGCATCATGTGGGGCGATCATACAGTATGTAGCATAATGTGTGGCTATTATACAGTATTGAGCATCGTGTGTGGCCATTATACAGTATGTAGCATCATGTGGGGCCATCATACAGTATGTAGCATCATGTGGGGCCATCATAAAGTATGGAGCATCATGTGTGGCCATTATACAGTATGAAGCATCATGTGTGGCCATTATACAGTATGGAGCATCATGTGGGGCTATTATACAGTATGGAGCATCAAGTGGGGCTATTATACAGTATGGAGCACTGTGTGGCTATAATACAATATGGAGCACTGTGTGGCCATTATACAGTACAGAGCATCATGTGTGGCCATATTTTTTTGTTTATAATTATTGTTTATGAAACAGTGTGATCAGCAATGCTAAATGGCTGTGGTTGGGATTTGGATATGGGTGTGACTAGTGTGTAGTAGCGTGTGTAGGAGTAACTATGTGTGGCCATTATACTGTACGCAGTATCATGTGTGGCCATTATACAGTATGTAGTATCATGTGGGGCCATCTTATAGTATGTAGCATAATGTGTTGCCATTATACAGTATGGAGCATCATGTGGGGCCATTATACAGTATGGAGCATCATGTGTGGTCATTATACAGCATGGAGCATCATGTGTGGCCATTATACAGTATGGAGCATCATTTGTGGCCATTATACAGTATGGAGCATCATGTGTGGTCATTATACAGTATGGAACACTATGTGACCATCATACAGTATGTAGCATCATGTGTGGCCATTATACAGTATGGAGCATCATGTGTGGCCATTATACAGTACGTAGCATCATGTGTGGCCATTATACAGTATGGAGCATCATGTGTGGCCATTATACAGTATGGAGCATCATGTGTGGCTATTATACTGTATGCAGTATCATGTGTGGCCATTATACAGTATGTAGCATCATGTGGGGCGATCATACAGTGTGTAGCCTAATGTGTGGCCATTATACAGTATGTAGCATCATGTGGGGCCATCATACAGTATGTAGCATCATGTGGGGCCATCATAAAGTATGGAGCATCATGTGTGGCCATTATACAGTATGAAGCATCATGTGTGGCCATTATACAGTATGGAGCATCATGTGGGGCTATTATACAGTATGGAGCATCAAGTGGGACTATTATACTGTATGGAGCACTGTGTGGCTATTATACAATATGGAGCACTGTGTGGCCATTATACAGTACAGAGCATCATGTATGGCCATATTTTTTTGTTTATAATTATTGTTTATGAAACAGTGTGATCAGCAATGCTAAATGGCTGTGGTTGGGATTTGGATATGGGTTGACTAGTGTGTAGTAGCGTGTGTAGGAGTAACTATGTGTGGCCATTATACTGTACGCAGTATCATGTGTTGCCATTATACAGTATGTAGTATCATGTGGGGCCATCTTATAGTATGTAGCATAATTTGTTGCCATAATACAGTATGGAGCATCATGTGGGGCCATTATACAGTATGGAGCATCATGTGTGGTCATTTTACAGCATGGAGCATCATGTGTGGCCATTATACAGTATGGAGCATCATGTGTGGCCATTATACAGTATGGAGCATCATGTATGGTCATTATGCAGTATGGAACACTATGTGACCATCATACAGTATGTAGCATCATGTGTGGCCATTATACAGTATGGAGCATCATGTGTGGCCATTATACAGTATGTATCATCATGTGTGGCCATTATACAGTATGGAGCATCATGTGTGGCCATTATACAGTATGGAGCATCATGTGTGGCTATTATACTGTATGCAGTATCATGTGTGGCCATTATACAGTATGCAGTATCATGTGTGGCCATTATACAGTATGTAGCATCATGTGGGGCTATCATACAGTATGTAGCATCATGTGGGGCCATCATAAAGTATGGAGCATCATGTGTGGCCATTATACAGTATGAAGCATCATGTGTGGCCATTATACAGTATGGAGCATCATGTGGGGCTATTATACAGTATGGAGCATCAAGTGGGGCTATTATACAGTATGGAGCACTGTGTGGCTATTATACAATATGGAGCACTGTGTGGCCATTATACAGTACAGAGCATCATGTGTGGCCATATGGCCATATTTTTTTGTTTATAATTATTGTTTATGAAACAGTGTGATCAGCAATGCTAAATGGCTGTGGTTGGGATTTGGATATGGGTGTGAATAGTTGGGAAATGGGTGTGGTCAGAGGTGTGGCTTAAAATTTGCTGAGCACGCCACAAACTTTATCCCTCTTTCTCCTCTCCAAAGATTTCTTGCACAGGGGCCCTCTGCAGTCTGTGTCCGCCCCTGGGGGACATCCATGCAGTGTAGGTAATCTCCAAGGAGTTCTCTATCTTGGTGTTGCTTCTCTGATATTCCAGTAGGATGATGTTTAAAAGCCTCTTGGTGATGATCTAAGTATACTGTATATAGTTAATCTTCATATATACGTAATCACTATATTTATTTAATCCTTATATGTACTTATTAACATTTGTATGTTAACATATACAATAGTGTACGCACTCACACTATTCAATCATAATATTCCTTGAATTTTGTGGTTTGCAATAAAATTGCTTTGTATGGCAAGTATTAGCCTTTTTTAAAGCCGTATCTGAACCTTAGTGTTAAAAACATAAAATTGCCAAATTCTCCTGTAAATAATTTTGCAAAAAATTAGCTTAAAAAAATATAAAAAGGCCATATATTTGCCAGTAGGTATTTCCGTGACAGCTCTCATATATCTGCGTGCTCCAAGTTTGGTCATTGTAGGCCGGTGTACCACTTTTTTTGCTGTATGTTACTCTAATTATATACAGCACTATTTTGCATTTAAAAAAAAATATAAAAGCAGGCCACATATTTGCCAATGTGGTATTTCCGTTACAGCCCTCATATATCTGCGTGCTCCAAGTTTGGCCATTGTAGGCCGGTGGACCACTTTTTTGCTGTCTGTTACTCTAATTATATACAGCACTATTTAGCATAAAAAATATAAAAAGGCCACATATTTGCCAGTGTGGTATTTCCGTGACAGCCCTCATATATCTGTGTGCTCCAAGTTTGGGCATTGTAGGCAGGTGGACCACTTTTTTTGCTGTCTGATCCTCTAATTCTATACAGCACTATTTAGCTTCCAAAATTATAAAAAGGCCACATATTTGCCAGTGTGGTATTTCCGAGACAGCCCTCATATATTTGCGTGCTCCAAGTTTGGTCATTGTAGGCCAGTGGACCCCTTTTTTGCTGTCTGTTACTCTACTTATATACAGCACTATTTTGCATAAATTCACTTCACAAAAAAGCCCCCCAAAATTGAATACAGTCTGTTATATCAGGCTGAGGCCTGCCTGGTGTTTTGGCCAAATCTTGTGCTAAGCATCTCATGTGTTTTTTCATAGATTTTACAAGCCATTAAGCTATTCACATTTCATGTATCGCATATTTCCTTGCTTTAGTACAGTTGAGTGCAGCCATTGATCTATTTGCTATGTAAGTCTTTTTTGGTTATGCACCAGTTCAGACTAGAGTGCTGTTCAGTCAGTTTACCTATATTTACTAAGTACTATTTTTTCTGACTTGAACGCCCCGCCCTTCACCATGCTGTGATTTTAATTACATCCAAACACAGTTGGTTAAGACCTTCCTATAAATGCATGCTTTACCATGTTATTAGCCAGAGGTAAGTGTTCACACTAGGCAGTCAGGTCAGGGACCCATCCGATCTGAGATTACCTTGACGTTTGGTGGATGGGCTCACATTTTTTGGCCAAATCTTGTGCTAAGCATCTCTTCTGTTTTTTCATAGATTTCACAAGCCATTAAGCTATTCACATTTCATGTATCGCACATTTCCTTGCTATAGTACAGTTGAGTGCAGCCATTAATCTATATGATATGCAAGTCTTTTTTGGTTATGCACCAGTTCAGACTAGATTGCTGTTCAGTCAGTTTACCTATATTTACTCTGCTTATTTTAGAAAGTCAGCTACAGCTTTAGCCGCCCTTGCCGTGCTTCAGCAGCGTTTGCAGCTTCCAGCTTACCGGCTGGTGTGTGATGTCCCAACACGCTGGAACTCTACGCTGCTTATGTTGGAAAGGCTTTGTGAGCAGAAGAGGGCAGTTGTTGACTACCAACATCAACAAGGCCATCGATGTTCAGTTCAGACTCCACACATAAGACCTCAGGAGAGGACATGGATGACCGACATATGTACCATCCTCCAAAACTTTGAGGACTGCACCAAGATGGTGAGCGGTGATGACACCATAATTAGCATCACCATCCCGCTTCTCAGCTTCTCAAAACCTCTCTGCTCACAATTAAAGAGGATGCATTGCAGGCAAAGCACGAGGACATGGAGCAAGGAACCATGCAGGGGAATTACACTCAGCCCAGCCTCATGTCTTCTTATCATGGATTGGTAGTCAATGAGGAGGAGGAGGAAGAAGAACAGGAGCTGCTTTCATGCGCTATAGACAGTACTACGAACACAGCTGTCATACCATCTGTTCAGTGGGGATGGCCTGAGGACAGGGAGGAGGAGGATGAGGAGGAGGAGGAGGACAACATGGTCCGTCATCCTGTTGGTGAAAACACAGATGTTATGTCTGTTAGCAGTCTGGCATGCATGGCTGACTTTATGTTACGCTGCGTTTCACGTGAACCTCGCATTAAAAAAAATTTGGGTGACACTCATTACTCGTTGGATAAATTTCTAGACCCACACTACAAGGAGAACTTTCAATCTCTTCTACCAGAGGCAGTGAGGTGTACTAAAATGTTGCAATACCAGAGGGCCCTTGTAGCAGAATTACTTAGAAAATTCCCATGTGAGAATGCTGGCAGCAGACGTCAGAGTTTGTTGTACAACCAAGGAGTCCAAGCGAGAGAGACAAAATTGCAATCCAGCTCAGGCAGGGGAACAATGGCAAAGTTCTGGGACATTTTTCTCAGACCAAAAAAAAAAGGAGAAGCCAGCACTGCTAATGGTCAGAACGCAATACAAATGGTGCACATGCACCTACTGAATTCTAACTGTAGTTCAAATATGAGACATTTAGCAAATAATTGATCAATTCTTTGAGCTACCCTGCCACTTCATGGCAATCTCATAATGGGGCAGTCCTACGCTACGTATTTTATTAACATTGTGCCATTACGGCCTCCTAGATGTATAAAAAGAGCATAAAAAGAAAGACACCATTACCTTACTATGACATGCAAGCTGTACCTGGAGCATTTTCAGAATCACTCCCTTGGTGCCAGGAAGGACAAGCTTAGGTGAAGGCCGATCAGGTCCTGTGTGGACATATCAGATCTGGCCTCCATGCCTCCAAACCAGCACCAAGGTTAAAGGGTGAGACAGGTTCAGACACAGCTGCAAAATTAACTAGAGCCTTAGGCAGGGCAGGGCTGCTGTGTGTGTGAACAGCAGCCTATCAATCACAGAGAACACAGAAAGAATGGCATACGTAACCCAGCGTGCGCGACAACAGTGGTGGTCAGCCACTTACCAATGTAAAAGAAAAAAAAAAGGAGAAGCCAGCACTGCTAATGGTCAGTACGCAATACAAATGGTGCACATGCACCTACTGAATTCTAACTGTAGTTCAAATATGAGACATTTAGCAAATAATTTAGTTCTAACCCTAAGCAGTGCTGGCTTCACTCTTTTTTTTTTTTTTTCTCAGACCCTCCCATCGTGACGGCACAGAGGCAAGGGGTGCTGTCACAAAAAGTGCAATGTTTGTGAAGATGGTGAAGTAGTACCTTGCAGATCATACAAACGTCCTCAGTGATTCCTCTGTGCCTTTTAATCATTGAATATCCAAGCTGGACATGTGGCATGAACTGGCTCTCTATGCCTTGGAGGTCCTGGCCTGCCCTGCTGCTAGCGTTCTGTCAGAGCGGGTTTTTAGTGCCGCTGGTGGAATTATAACAGAAAAGAGCATCCGCCTGTCAACTGAAAATGCTGACAGGCTGACTCTTTTAAAAATGAACAAGGGCTGGATTGGGAAAGACTTCTGTATACCACCAAGTGAAAACAGCAAAGCATAATCTCAAATACATTCTCTCTTTTGGGAGGTGTATTCTCATGCACCTCTTCACAACCACACATGGGTATACACTTCCAGATTTGGTGTGTTTGTTGTTATCCTCCTCTTTATGCTCATCCTCATCATACAGAACCACTAGAGGACCAGGGTGAATGTACTCTGTACTGTTATAGGCAGGTGAATTTTGGGCGCGGGGGCTGCGAAGGCACTATTTTATTTACTAAAAAAAGGACCCCACATTGGGGAATTGGGCATTACATTACATTGGGCCTACTTCTTAAGTCTGTCTCCTGCAATGTGTCCTTTAACTGCCACTAGATCACCAGGGTGGTCGTGCTCAGTACTGATATAGGCCGGTGAATTTTGGGCAAGGGGCCTGCGATGGCACTAGTCTATTTTTAAAAAAGGTACCCCCATTGGGGAATTGGTTGGAAGATCATGCACTGCATTACAAGTCTAAGAGACACACACCACTACATTGGGCCTACTTCATAACATTTGTGTACCTTAAAGAGCTCCCTTAAAAAGCTCATTTTTGTGTTGCTTGGTTGCTCACATTGGACACAATACACTTCAAATAAATTTGATAAAGCAATGCTGTCAGTTTGGCTCAGTAGTTCATTAAAAATATAGCTTTGTCCACTATATTAGCTTCTCTCCTTGAGAGCCATAACTTTGGCTGCCTCAAATGTACAAATGGTGAATATACAAATGGCGATTTGTAAACAAGATTGAAATACTGTATACCGAATGCATTCACACAATCACATAGCTGCATTTCTTGTAAAACATTTACAGATGTGACAGATAATGCTCATAGTAACACAATCTTGATAAATGTTTGTTTATTCACTTCACAAACAGTTCTAAGCCTCTATATGTTTGCTGTTTGTCATTGTAAAACATTAAGGTTTACTGAAACTATGCCTGTGGTGGTTTGATCTAAATCCTTGTGGCTTTTATTTTCTAGGGGTTTATGGCCCCTCGTCTGATGACTCCATGATATCTCAGTTTCATCCAACCTTGAAAAGTGGCCACTTGAAAGTCTGGGTGAAACTAGAGTTACTACATAGTGTAAATCACTATATAAGACCAAAGAAACATGACTAAGACACATGTCAAAACTGGGGTACCTGTACATGTACAATCTGCTGATACATAACTGGGGACACCCATGCAGTGTAGGTAATCTCCCAGGAGTTCTCTGTCTTGGTGTTGGTTCTCTGATATTCCAGTAGGATGATGTTTAAAAGCCTCTTGGTGATGATCTAAGTATACTGTATATAGTTAATCTTCATATATATATATGTAATCACTATATTTATTTAATCCTTATATGTACTTATTAACATTTGTATGTTAACATATACAAAAGTGTACGCACTCACACTATTCAATCATAATATTCCTTGAATTTTGTGGTTTGCAATAAAATTGCTTTGTATGGCAAGTATGGCAAGCCTTTTTTAAAGCCGTATCTGAACCTTAGTGTTAAAAACATAAAATTGTCAAATTCTCCTGTAAATAATTCTGCAAAGAGTGCACCGTCATACCATTAAAAAATACGAGTGGATTTTCATGGGCCCATTCAGTATGTGGGTTCCAAGGCGTAATGGGGTGCATATGACCGACTATCAAGCAGGGCTGGCCTTGCTGCCAATGTGTAAAACAAAGGTGTACGGGAGTACAAAATGCATATTGTGAAGTGGATTTTCCTGGACCCATCCAGTATGTGTGTTCAAAGGCGTAATGGGGTGCATATGTATTGCTAGCAGGGTGGGGCACCCCACAGTCCTGGTCATCACAGTAGCATTGCTCTCCTCTCGGGGAGAGTGATGTTGCACCTGGAAGCGTGAAGGATAACTCTTATCAGGTAACCACCATACACACAACATGTTCGCACTCCAGGCCTCAAGGGGGAGCTTTTGATCCTATTTCATAGGTGACTCCCCTATATATATTGTGGTTTGGAGGGAAAGTGAGAGAGTTCATGCCAGACAGCAGACTGAAGCAGTCTGAGGCAAGAATAGAGCAGCCTAAAGGACTGGAGGGGCCGTTCAGCCAGAAAGTGCTGAAGCTCCTGGGCAGAGATTATACCGACAGCCGAACATCGTTGAGTGAGCTTGAAGGAGAGTGAAGCACAGGGGAAAGACCAGCTAAAAGCAGGCTGCCTCCCTCTGAGGCGCAGATAACCGGTAGTCGGACCACCAAGGTTGTAAAGACTCTACGACTTACATCAGAGACCGGCAGGACAGCTGAACTGCAAGTTACCTGTCTGCCTTAATACCCAGGAGACACGGTGACACCTATAGAGCCTGGGGTGTGCTAGAGTCCCTGTAAAAAGGCTCAAGTCACCAGTCATACGGGTTATATCCTATCCTATATGGGGGACAGAGAGAACAGCTGTGAGGACCTTATGTGAATCCATAGGCAGTAAGGGACTACAAGACCACTGCGCTTTGAAGAAGGCTTTTAACTCCCACCTGGTAAAGGACTCTGGATTCGCTTCCAAGCCGGCCAGACCCTGCTTGCCCTGTGATCTGGTGCCCTGGACTGTGGCTGCCTGAAGTCTTCAGTAAACCAGGTAATGAGACTGCAAACCTGTGTCCTCATTCTTTACTGCGCCATTCACCATCTTTTATCTACACACCGGGAGCCCTGGGGACACCGTTCACCTGTGGGAAGTTATACCATCTAGCTGAAAATAACATCACCCCAGTGGACCCCTTAAAGCAGCGTCGGTTCCCACTGACCGAATACCACAGGTGGCGTCACGAACATAAACTTTATTAAAAATCTACCCTTTTACATGGGTGCCCAAAGCCACGGACCGAGTCACCGCCACCGTGACATCCCCTTGTGAATACCAGACCCGGTACAGGGTACCCCACGGCCCTGGCGGGCGACTCATCTTGGCGTCACGAACAGGATGGACCGACCCTGAGAATCGGGTTATGTGCACCTAAAAGACTGCGCCTGAACTGTGCTTTATTGAGAGACTGTGAACTGTAAATTGCCGCCAAAACCGCCGACATTACAGTGCCACGAGGAGCTCCCAGAGAAGAAGGGCGTGCCAGCATGGGAGGAGACTGCCAGAGCGGTGCGAACAGTGATGAACGCCACCCCTTTACATGTTATTACACGACGAGAACGTGCCCATCTGCCAAAGGGGTCCACCTCCTGATATGCTATGGTGGGAACAAGGGGGAGAAGAAGCCCTGCCCCCGGAAGAGAGAGCAGCAGCGTGCACATGTGGCCGCAGACGCGGGAGAGAGAATGGTGATCAGCAGTCACCCGGAGCGTGGGGATGCAGCCGAAGAGAACCCGGACTCATCATTGCCAGAGAATCTGGACTTCCTGGAAACACAGGTGGAGGAGCTGAGCCGCCAGCTCCTGGAGGCTGAGCTGACTGCAGTGAAGAAATGGAAAGCAGCCCTGTACAGGAAGATCGTGCTGGAGGAGCATCAGCAGCCAACGTCAGCTGCCTCACAAATGGAGCGGATTGACACAGGTGGAACCACATCAGACTCAGGTATAGGAAACAACCCTGCCCCGGTGACCGACCCCGCTCCCACGACTTCTCCTGCCCCAGCCAGTGACCGTGCTCCAGCGACTGTTCCTGCCTCAGCCACCGACTCCACTCCTGCGACCGCTCCTGCTCCAGCTGAAGGCCCTGCTTTAGTGACTACTACGGCCGCCACCGATGAGACACTGGTAGGCCCGCTCCCCGCTCCATCAGCCCCCCGATCTGGTTGGGGCCACTACAACGTCCCCTGGGATCAGGACTCCAGGATGGAGAGGCACCTGAGCGCTCCACTAACACCCATCGGCACCCCACTGGAGGTGAGCGCAGAGGGTGTTGTCTTCCAATGGGACAATCCAGGAGTAGAGCTGATCGGGTTTCCTGGGAAGAGGGATCTCATATAAAAGGGTGGAGTATAGCCAGCGTCTAGAGCTAAAATGGAGAAAGTAGGATGAGAAGTACCAGGCCAGGTGCAGAGCTTTTAATGAAAGGGATCTACACGCTAAGGCTCAGGCCCGCAAGAACCGACAAACAAATCAGGCCCCGCTAAGGCAGGGCACAGTGGTAACCTTCAAGCTAAGGGGAGGCTGCAAATCTGTGTCCTCGTTCTTTACTGCGCCATTCACCATCTTTCATCTACACACCGGGAGCCCTGGGGACACACTTCACCTGTGGGAAGTTATACCATCTAGCTGCAATAACATCATCCCAGTGGACCCCTTAAAGCAGATTCGGTCCCCACTGACTGAATACCACAGGTGGCATCACGAACATAAACTTTATTCAAAATCTACCCTTTTACATGGGCGCCCAGGGCCACAGACCGGGTCACCGCCACCGTGATATCCCCCTGTTAACACCGGTACCGGGTACCCCATGGCCCTGGCGGGCGACTCAAGGGCAGGCTTTTAATTCAATGCAACATTTTTTCAGGAGTTCCCACTGAACATCTTATAAAAGGGATATTGTGGTGCGTCGTAATTCTTGGCAGCCCATCCATTCACAGCCTAGGCTACAACAGCTTAGGGGACCCACAGTTTAATAATGGCCCTTTAAGAAGATTAATGCCGCCTGATGCACCAGTAAAAATAGGCTCTGTGACTTTAAGAGTCCCTCTTTCATGAATGAAACAAGATGGGTCTGCGTATGTGTCACACACCACATGGCCAGCTAGGGTTGTTAAATGTTACAATGACATTTCCCAGTGAATGCATTTGTAGTCGTTGAAAGCAATGTTAAAGTTGAAAAACGCTTAAAAACTGCTGCGCCTGAACTAATACTAAGTGGGGGAGGAAATTTTCTGTCTGGGGTTAAATATTTGGCCTTACAGGCAAGTCATGAACCTGCAAAGGATGTACCTTGTCATATTTCCCAGCAAAACCAGTTTTGGTTTCGTTTTAATGTGTTTTTTGTGGCACCGGGAAAAATGGCATGAATCTTGGAAAAATTGATTAAAGCTGTGAACTAGGATACGATACGATACGATACGATACACTTTATTGATCCCGTGGGAAATTATGGTATCACAGCAGCACAACTTACATCATAAGAATCATAAAATTAATTACTTAATTTACATGACAATTTGTTGACAGAAGGACATTATACATTAGAATAGGACATACACCGCGGGTGAACTGAAAAGTAGAAGGAATAAAGTAGACATTCACTTTGATTATTTAACCCTAATGTTATTGTTGTACATCCCCATAGCAGTTGGCACAAACGATTTCCTATATTTTTCCTTCTTACACCTCAGAAGTATTAGCCGGTTACTGAAGGTGCTCTTCTGTCTCATGAATAGCTCATATAGTGGATGTGCATTATTGTTCATAATTGCCATACACTTTTTCAGAGTTCTTCTCTCCACTACCTCCTCAAAAGAGTCCAGATTGCAGCCCACAGCAGAACTTGCATTTTTGATAAGCTTATTCAGCCTATTAGCATCAGAGGCCCGCACACTACTACCCCAGCATATGATTGCAAAAAAGATGGCACTTGCCACCACAGACTGGTAGAACATTTCAAACATTTTGCTGCACACATTAAAAGACCTCAGTTTCCTTAGGAAATACAATCTGCTCATCCCCTTCTTGTAGACATCTCCAGTCCAGTTTGCTGTCCAAATGGACCCCCAAATATTTGTAACTCTCCACCTGCTCTACCTCCTGCCCAGCAATAGTGATCGGTAAGCATTCCAACTTAATCCTGCTATAGTTGGCCACCAGCTCCTTGGTTTTCTTAACATTTAGTTGTAGATAGTTACCATTGCACCAATCCACGAAATTCAACACCACACTTCTATATTCCTCATCCCCCCGATCTCCCCTAATACATCCCACAACCACGGAGTCATCCGAAAATTTTTGAAGGTGGCAAAGATCAGATTTATACTGAAAGTCTGATGTATACAGTGTGAATAGAAAGGGTGCAATCACCGTTCCCTGGGGGGCACCTACACTGCTCAGTAATCTGCTTGACACAACTGCTCCCATCTGTACAAACTGTGGCCGATCTGATAGGTAGTCAGTTATCCAATTTCTCATCCCCACCTCCACCTTCATATCAGTCATCTTTTTGTGTAGTAAAGGTGGCTGCAGGGAATTAAATGCACTCGAGAAATCAAAGAACATCGCTCGCACCATGGTTCCGTCAGTCTCCAGAAATGAATGTACACTATGTAACAGGGAAAGAATAGCATCATCCACCCCCAATCTATGTCAGTAAGCAAACTGAAGGGGATCAATAAAAGCGTTAACCCTCGGTCTTAAGTGAGCAAGAACTAATCTTTCCAAGGCCTTCATAGCATGAGATGTTAAGGCTACAGGACTATAGCCATTTAGGGTTGCAGGAGAAGAAGTCTTGGGTACCGGCACCAGACAGGAAGTTTTCCATAACACTGGTACCCTCTGTGTTTGTAGACATCCATTAAATAGGAGTGTAAAGACAGTACACAGCTGGTCTGCTGTTGTGAACTGTGTTTCTGGGCTCCCTCTGGTGGTCACTAACGGTATTGTGTTAGGTATGTCTTGTTGCAGGCCTGAGCTCCAGCTGTGTCATTAAGCAGCGGGTGTTTCCTATTTGAGTCTCCTCTGGACTCAGTCTCTTGCCTGGCATCGTTGTATCCAGACCTATTTGGTCTCCTCCGGATTCCTTTCAGTCTGCCTCATGCAAGAAAAGCTAAGTCTGTTTTGTACAATTTGGATTGTTTGCATTATTCAGTGTTTTTGTCCAGCTTGCTTTACATTTGATTTTTGACTCGCTGGAAGCTCTAGGGGGCTGATATTCTCCCTCCACACCGTCAGTCGATGTGGGGGTTCTTGAATGTTCAGCGTGGATGTTTTGTAGGGTTTTCTGCTAACCGCATAGTCCACTATCTATTTTCTGCTATCTAGACTATTGGGCCTCACTTTGCTGAATCTAGTTCATCTCTACGTTTGTGTTTTCCTCTTGCCTCACCGTTATTATTTGTTGGGGGCTTTCTATATCTTTGGGGTTCAATTTCTCTGGAGGCAAGCGAGGTCTTATTTTTTCCCTCTAGGGGTAGTCAGTTCTCCGGCTGGCTCGAGACGTCTAGAACCAACGTAGGCACGTTCACCGGCTACTTTTAGTTGTTTGTGTCAGGATCAGGTATGCGGTTAGCCCAGTTTCCACCTCCCTAGAGCAGTATTTATATTTTTGCTATCTTGCCGGAATATCAGAGATCCTCTGCCATTGGGATCATAACAGAATGCCAGGCCAAAAGAAAATGTTTAATGCATCGCAGAAGCGGGATTAAAAAGAAGTTCTGAGTTTTTTTGTTTTTTTTTGCTGCAGTTTGCCTAGCTTCTTCCATCCCCTTTTTCTCTGAGTGGCTGAAACTCTGCTGCAGATATGAATATCCAGACTTTGACTTCTAGTGTGGATCAGCTTGCTGCTAGGGTGCAAAGCATTCAGGATTTTGTTATCCATAGCCCTATGTCTGAACCAAAAATACCTATTCCTGAGCCGTTTTTTGGAGATAGATCTAAATTCCTGAATTTTAGGAAATTTTTTTGTAAATTGTTTCTGTCTCTGAAACCTCGTTCCTCTGGTGATTCCGCTCAGCAAGTTAAGATTGTTATTTCTTTCTTGCGCGGCGACCCTCAGGATTGGGCCTTCTCTCTGGCGCCAGGAGATCCTGCATTGGTGAATGTTGATGCGTTTTTTCTGGCACTTGGTTTGCTTTATGAGGAGCCTAATCTTGAAAATCAGGCTGAAAAAATGTTGCTGGTTATCTCTCAGGGTCAGGACGAAGCTGAGGTATATTGCCAAAAATTTCGGAAATGGTCCGTGCTTACTCAATGGAATGAGTGTGCACTGGCCGCAAATTTCAGAAATGGTCTTTCTGAAGCCATTAAAGATGTGATGGTGGGGTTTCCTATCCCTACAGGTCTAAATGATTCAATGGCTCTAGCCATTCAAATTGATCGACGTTTGCGGGAGCGCAAATCTGATAATCCTTTGGCGGTGCTGTCTGAACGGTCACCTGATTCTATGCAATGTGACAGAATTCTGACCAGAGCCGAGCGACAAAATCATAGACGTCAAAATGGGTTGTGTTTCTACTGTGGTGATTCAACACATGTAATCTCAGCATGCTCTAAACGTTTAAAGAAAAAAGTTAATCCTGTCGCCATTGGTACTTTTCAGCCTAAGTTTATTTTGTCTGTGACTTTAATTTGTTCATTATCTTCTTACTCAGTTATGGCTTTTGTGGATTCTGGTGCTGCTTTAAGTCTGATGGATTTGTCGTTTGCCAAGCGCTGCGGTTTTGTCCTAGAGCCTTTGGAAAATCCTATTCCTCTTAGAGGAATTGATTCTACGCCATTGGCAGAGAATAAACCTCAGTATTGGACGCAGGTGACCATGTGCATGACTCCTGTACATCAGGAGGTGATTCGTTTTTTGGTACTGCATAAAATGCATGATGTTGTCGTTTTGGGTCTGCCATGGTTACAGGCCCATAATCCAGTTTTAGATTGGAAAGCTATGACTGTGTCTAGTTGGGGGTGTCAGGGGATTCATGGCGATTCTCCATTGGTGTCTATTGCTTCTTCTACTCCTTCTGAGATCCCTGAGTTTTTGTCAGACTTTCAGGATGTATTTAATGAGACCAGGTCCAGTGCCCTTCCTCCTCATAGGGACTGTGATTGTGCTATAGATTTGATTCCTGGTAGTAAGTTTCCTAAGGGACGACTCTTTAATTTATCTGTGCCAGAGCATGCCGCGATGCGGAGTTATATAATGGAGTCTTTGGAGAAGGGACATATTCGCCCATCCTCGTCCCCTCTTGGTGCAGGATTCTTTTTTGTGGGCAAGAAAGACGGGTCTCTGAGACCTTGTATTGATTATCGTCTTCTGAATAAGATCACTGTTAAATTTCAGTATCCTTTGCCATTGTTGTCTGATTTGTTTGCTCGGATTAAGGGATCCAGTTGGTTCACCAAGATAGATCTTCGTGGTGCGTATAACCTTGTGCGCATAAAGCAGGGAGATGAATGGAAAACGGCATTTAATACGCCTGAGGGTCATTTTGAGTACCTGGTGATGCCTTTCGGATTATCTAATGCTCCTTCTGTGTTTCAGTCCTTCATGCATGACATCTTCCGGAAATATCTGGATAAATTTATGATTATTTATCTGGATGATATTTTGTTTTTTTCTGATGATTGGGAGTCCCATGTGAACCAGGTCAGGATGGTGTTTCAGGTTTTGCGGGAGAATGCTCTATTTGTGAAGGGCTCAAAATGTATCTTTGGGGTACAGAAGGTTTCTTTTTTGGGTTTTATTTTTTCCCCTTCTACTGTGGAGATGGACCCAGTTAAGGTCCGTGCCATTCATGACTGGACTCAGCCCACGTCTGTTAAGAGCCTGCAGAAGTTCTTGGGCTTTGCTAATTTTTACCGTCGTTTTATCGCTAATTTCTCCAGCGTGGTTAAACCTTTGACGGATATGACCAAGAAGGGTTCTGATGTTGCGAATTGGTCTCCTGCGGCCGTGGAGGCCTTTCGGGAGCTGAAGCGTCTGTTTACTTCAGCGCCACTTGTGCCAGCCGGATGTCTCTCTTCCCTTCCAGGTTGAATTTGATGCTTCTGAAATTGGTGCAGGGGCTGTTTTGTCGCAAAAAAGTTCTGATGGCTCCGTGATGAAGTCATGCGCCTTCTTTTCAAGGAAATTTTCGCCTGCTGAGCGGAACTACGATGTTGGTAATCGGGAGTTGTTGGCCATGAAGTGGGCATTTGAGGAGTGGCGACATTGGCTCGAGGGAGCTAGACATCGTGTGGTGGTCTTGACTGATCATAAAAATCTGATTTACCTCGAGTCTGCCAAGCGCCTGAATCCTAGACAGGCCCGTTGGTCGTTCTTTTTCTCCCGTTTTGACTTTGTGGTCTCATACCTGCCTGGCTCGAAGAACGTGAAGGCTGATGCACTTTCTAGGAGTTTTGTGCCTGATTCTCCGGGAGTCTCTGAGCCGGCTGGTATTCTCAGAGAGGGAGTAATTTTGTCTGCCATTTCCCCAGATTTGCGACGAGGGCTGCAAAAATTTCAGGCTGATAGGCCTGATCGTTGTCCACCAGAGAGATTGTTTGTCCCTGATGGATGGACCAACAGAGTTATTTCTGAGGTTCATTCTTCGGTGTTGGCGGGACATCCTGGGATTTTCGGTACCAGAGATTTGGTGGCCAGGTCCTTTTGGTGGCCTTCCTTGTCGCGGGATGTGCGTTCTTTTGTGCAGTCCTGTGGGATTTGTGCTCGGGCTAAGCCTTGCTGTTCTCGTGCCAGCGGGTTGCTTTTTCCCTTGCCTATCCCGAAGAGGCCTTGGACGCACATTTCCATGGATTTCATTTCGGATCTTCCGGTGTCTCGGAAGATGTCTGTCATCTGGGTGGTGTGCGATCGTTTTTCTAAAATGGTCCATTTGGTGCCCTTGCCTAAGTTGCCTTCCTCCTCTGATTTGGTTCCTTTGTTCTTTCAGAATGTGGTTCGTTTGCATGGCATCCCTGAGAATATTGTATCTGACAGAGGATCCCAGTTTGTGTCCAGATTCTGGCGATCCTTTTGTGCTAAGATGGGTATTGATTTGTCTTTTTCGTCGGCTTTTCATCCTCAGACTAATGGCCAGACCGAGCGAACTAATCAGACGTTAGAGACTTATTTGAGATGTTTTGTTTCTGCTGATCAGGACGACTGGGTTACCTTTTTGCCACTGGCCGAGTTTGCCCTTAATAATCGGGCTAGTTCTGCCACCTTGGTTTCACCCTTTTTCTGCAACTCTGGTTTTCATCCTCGTTTCTCCTCGGGTCAGGTTGAACCTTCTGACTGTCCTGGGGTTGATTCTGTGGTGGATAGGTTGCAGCGGATTTGGAACCATGTGGTGGACAATTTGAAATTGTCACAAGACAAGGCCCAGCGGTTTGCCAACCGCCGCCGCGTTGTGGGTCCCCGACTTCATGTTGGGGATTTGGTTTGGTTGTCTTCTCGGCATGTTCCTTTGAAAGTCTCCTCTCCTAAGTTCAAGCCTCGCTTTATCGGTCCTTATAAGATTTTGGAAATCCTTAACCCGGTGTCTTTTCGCTTGAACCTTCCAGTGTCTTTTGCTATTCATAATGTGTTCCATAGGTCCTTGTTGCGGCGGTATGTGGTGCCTATGGTTCCTGCTGTTGAGCCTCCTGCCCCGGTTTTGGTTGAGGGCGAGTTGGAGTACGTGGTGGAGAAGATTCTGGATTCTCGTATCTCTAGATGGAAACTCCAGTATTTAGTTAAGTGGAAAGGCTATGGTCAGGAGGATAATTCCTGGGTTGTCGCCTCTGATGTTCATGCGGCTGATTTGGTTCATGCCTTTCACGCTGCTCATCCTGATCGCCCTGGGGGTCTTGGTGAGGGTTCGGTGACCCCTCCTCAAGGGGGGGGTACTGTTGTGAACTGTGTTTCTGGGCTCCCTCTGGTGGTCACTAACGGTATTGTGTTAGGTATGTCTTGTTGCAGGCCTGAGCTCCAGCTGTGTCGTTAAGCAGCGGGTGTTTCCTATTTGAGTCTCCTCTGGACTCAGTCTCTTGCCTGGCATCGTTGTATCCAGACCTATTTGGTCTCCTCCGGATTCCTTTCAGTCTGCCTCATGCAAGAAAAGCTAAGTCTGTTTTGTACAATTTGGATCGTTTGCATTATTCAGTGTTTTTGTCCAGCTTGCTTTACATTTGATTTTTGACTCGCTGGAAGCTCTAGGGGGCTGATATTCTCCCTCCACACCGTCAGTCGATGTGGGGGTTCTTGAATGTTCAGCGTGGATGTTTTGTAGGGTTTTCTGCTAACCGCATAGTCCACTATCTATTTTCTGCTATCTAGACTATTGGGCCTCACTTTGCTGAATCTAGTTCATCTCTACGTTTGTGTTTTCCTCTTGCCTCACCGTTATTATTTGTTGGGGGCTTTCTATATCTTTGGGGTTCAATTTCTCTGGAGGCAAGCGAGGTCTTATTTTTTCCCTCTAGGGGTAGTCAGTTCTCCGGCTGGCTCGAGACGTCTAGAACCAACGTAGGCACGTTCACCGGCTACTTTTAGTTGTTTGTGTCAGGATCAGGTATGCGGTTAGCCCAGTTTCCACCTCCCTAGAGCAGTATTTATATTTTTGCTATCTTGCCGGAATATCAGAGATCCTCTGCCATTGGGATCATAACAGTCTGCACATACTTTAAGGACACGTGGACTGAGTCCATCAGGTCCTGCAGCTTTACCAATGTTAAGTGACTTAAACTGCCTCCTCACATCATTTTTGGATACTCTAAAATTAGTCTGCTCCTCCTCCAATATCGATGTTGCAGAATTTGCACCCAATTCCCCTCCACTTCCAGTTGGCAGTACACATGTACTGCTAAATCTATTGAAATACTCGTTCATCTCATTAGCCTTGTCCAGTTTTCCTCCCCTGTGATCAGACCTTGCCTTAAGCTCAGTCAGTAATTTCATTCCTGACCAAACCTCCCTGGTATTATTGTGGGACAGTTTCTTTTCAAGTTTAATTCTGAAGGCTTTCTGGGCCTCCTTTATTTTATACTTCAATTCATGCTGTATCATTTTAATTTCCTCTTTGTCTCCTAATTTAAATGCCTTTTTTTTCCTGTTGAGCAAATGCTTCAATTCCTTTGTTATCCATGGCTTGTTATTTGCAAAACACCTAATCTTTTTAGCCGGCACCAGCATATCAGTGCAGAAGTTAATGTAGTCAGTCACTCTACCAACCACTTCATTGCACATCCCAGTCTGTAAGATGAAAGCAATCCTGCAAAGCCTGTTCATTTGTTGGATTCCACATTCTAACTGTTTTAATTGTAGCAGTCTGTTTTCTAACAACAGGTTGGTAGACTGGTGACAATAGTATAAGATTGTGATCAGATTTCCCCAAGGGCGGCAGGGTAGACGATGAATAAGCATTCTTGACATTCGCATAGAGTAAGTCCAAAATAATGTTGTCACGTGTTGTACATTTAACAAATTGATAGAATTTAGGTAGAGCAGTTGAAATTTTAGCCCGATTAAAATCCCCAGAGATTACAGTAAGCAAGTTGGGGTGTTTCATCTGGAGCCGAGCAATGACTCCTGACAGCACTTCACCTGCAGCCTCATGGTTTGCAGTTGGTGGTATGTACAACACTATTGCAGTAACAAGCGAAAATTCTCTAGGAATATAGTAAGGTCTGAGGCCAACAGCTAGCAGTTCAATGTTCGGACAACAATGGCGCTCCCTCACTGTCACAGTCCCCTGGTTGCACCATCCATTGTTTGTGTAGAGTATAACTCCTCCGCCCTTTTTTTTGCCGCTCTTCATAGTGTCTCTATCAGCCCGGACCATGTGAAATCCTGGTACTGAAACACTCGAGTCAGGGATCTCGCCGCGTAACCATGTTTCAGTAAAACACATCAAACTGCATTCCTTGTAATCCCTCTGGGTCCGTATTAATGCCAACAGTTCATCCGACTTATTTCCCAGTGATTGAACATTCCCCATGATGATGGACGGAACTACAGGTTTAAACCGTCTTCGCCTTGCCTTTAGTTTTTTGCCCGCTCTGCAGCCTCTGAAAGGTCGCCTTACCTCACTAGGGACACGTGGTCTACCCACTGCAGGAGAAGACATTAGCCTGCGCAGCTCCAGAAGTCAGCCCTTTGAGTAAGCAACACGTTTAGGAACAGACTTTGAGACATCCATCAGAACCTTGGCCATATTAGTCGCAGCAAGCATGTCCGTGCAGGGTGGCATACAGTGCACGCCTCCAGACATAGCTGTGCCAATTCCCAGGCAGGTAGTGGCCACCCGGCCGTAGGTGCATATAAAAACCAGACCTAAGTTGCAAGGTGATCACAAATGCACTGTAAATCCAGATAGCTGTGGGTAGTAGCAAACATCCAAGGGAAACATTTCAAAGGAACCCAGGTTCAGAAGCATACATCCAGAAGCAGAGGGTAGCAGTATGCATCCATGGGAAACAAATCAGAGGATCCAAGGTTTAGAAGCAAACATCCAAGGGGAAATCCAAGGGTTCAGCATAAATCCAAGGGAAGCCTTCCAGGGGATCCAAGTTCAGAAGGAGAAGGTACTGGGGAAAAGGTTCCTTAGAGTTCCAAAAACTGAGGTTCAGAAAGAAAAAAGGTTCACACATAACAAAAATAATTCCTAAATAGAACTAAAACTATTGCTGCTGCAATGGGCTGCCACTAGCACGGCGCCTTATTGTCCTTATCCAGCAGAGAGCAGACAGACACGTCTGCTCTCTTCAGTGTCAGGACAGGAGTCAGCAATGATTCCAGGGGCGATCCCCATGATGTCCCTGTGTCATTTGAGCAGTGTTTCCATCATTTTCAGATGTTTTTAGACCTTAAAAGGACCCCCAGGGGGGATCGCAGTAAAAATACTAGGGTCTCCCATAGACTTACATTGGGCTCGTTGTTCTGGCTGAGTACCAGAGTATACCAAACTGCTCGACCAGAGCAACGAGCACCAAGCATTTTAATGCTCACTCATCACTAACTGAGACCCATGTATGTATCTTTGGAGGCCTTACATAGGCCCAGGCTGATGGTCACATGGGAGCACGCCAGGCTATCTATAAAGCCCAACGTAGAGCACCACAGAGTTTAGACGAGGCTGATGGAAAGCCAGAAACTGAAACAGGTTGGTAACAATGGTCCAATTGTCCTGAGCATCTCATTTGATTGAAAGAAAACCATGGATTTCTCTGAAATAAGACTTCAGATCGCAGATATCAAGGTATCGTCTTATTCAGCATTCTATGACCTGCTGTCACGGGGAGACTAGGTGAGCGAGAGCTAATAATCCGGGCCCCTGCAATTTCCCTCAGACTAGGGAAATCCTGGCTAACCCTCTACCTGAAGTTTACACTGATGGTGTGCATGTCCAGGCCTCGAACCTCACCCTGCCTCCTGTTTCAACCCTAAGCTGAAACCTCCACCCATCACCCAAGGAAGAGATAATTCACCAATACCCACACTTAGCACAGACAAGGATAAAGGAAAATATACACCACGCCACAGTCACTCAGGAATACACTATAAATGTGCAGGGCGAAATAAATACAAATATAGGAAGGAGTAAATAAGACAAAGGAAAATACACCACCAGCAATGAATCTCCAACAACCAGCTCTCCACTCCAGACCGAGATAACAACGCACAAGACAGAAGCTATAATCGGCGACACCCAATGATCAGAAGAGCTATTTAAAGGCAATGGGCATGGCTCAGCTTCCAATCTGAGGATAAGGTAAATTAACCCCGGAACAGCTAGACAAAATCTAGCCGACGCCAATGAGCAAATAGTGGTCAAAAGCGGAATTACCGCTGTCTGTCGAACGACCTGGTCTGAACAGCGTCCGACATGACAGTACCCCGCCTTCTACGAGGGACCCCAGGGCCCTCACGGCTTATAGGACCCGGCTTGTCTGGATGGCGACGATGAAAAAACCTGACCAGCCGATCCGCATGAATGTCCGAGGCTGGTACCCAGGACCTCTCCTCAGGCCCATAACCACGCCAGTGTACCAAATACTGTAAAGTGCGGCGCACTACACGAGAGTCAACCACCTTGGAGACTTCAAACTCCAAATTACCATCCACCAAGACTGGAGGTGGCATAGGCGCCGCGTCCACAGAACCCACCACCTTCTTTAAAAGAGACCTGTGGAACACGTTGTGTATCTTATACACCGTAGGAAGCTCCAATTGGTATGCTACTGGGTTAATGACGGCGGTGACCCTAAATGGACCAATAAACCGTGGACCCAATTTAAGGGACGGTATTTTGAGTCTTATGTTTTTTGTGGATAACCACACCCAGTCATCCACACTCAGGTCCGGACCTGGTACATGCCTACTGTCAGCCACACGTTTGTACCTAGCACCCACACTCAGCAAGCGCTGTTTAACTCTCCTCCAGACTGATGACAATTGTGCTCCTAACTGGTCCTCCTCCGGAACGCTGGAAGAGCCCCTCTGACTCAAAGTACAAAATTGAGGATGTAGCCCGTAAACACAAAAAAACGGAGACTCCCCAGACGACTCCTGGCGGTGATTATTGATGGCAAACTTAGCCAAAGGAAGAAAGGTAGACCACTCCTCCTGGTTATCAGAGACAAAGCAGCGTAGGTACTGTTCCAAATTTTGGTTCATACGCTCAGTCTGACCATTTGACTGAGGATGAAACGCCGAAGAATGAGACAACTTGATCCCCAGCCGTGAGCAAAATGCTTTCCAAAATTTTGCCACAAACTGAGTACCCCTATCAGACATGATGTCAGATGGAACCCCATGAAGTTTGACCACCTCCTGCACAAATACCTGAGCCAGAGTCTTAGCGTTAGGCAACGAAGGCAAAGACACAAAGTGCGACATTTTAGAAAACCGATCAACAATCACCAAGATGACCATGTTCCCAGCTGATGAGGGCAAATCAGTGATGAAATCCATGCAGATTTCCATCCACGGCTTACTAGGTACCTCAAGAGGAAGAAGTGTGCCAACAGGACGGGAGCGGGGCGTCTTAGCCCTAGCACACGTGGTACAAGCTGACATGTATGAGACCGCGTCCTGTCGGATCTTGGGCCACCAAAACCGACGTGACACCAACTCCAAGGTACCTCTAACCCCTGGGTGGCCAGCCAGGACAGCATCATGATGCTAAGCCAAAATCTTTAAGCGGAGATGAAGCGGTACAAAAGATTTGTTGATGGGAAGCTCAGATGGTACCTCCTCCTGAGCCTCGGCAATCTCAGCCTCAACCTCGGTAGTGAGAGCCGAAACCACAACACCCTTTTGGAGGATGGGTACTGGATCCTCCCGAGGTTCTCCCCCCGGAAAACACCTGGACAGAGCATCCGCCTTAGTGTTTTTAGACCCCGGTCTATAAGTGACAACAAAATTGAACTGCGTGAAAAACAATGCCCAGCGAGCCTGCCTGGGGGACAGACGCTTGGCTGACTCCAAATACAGCAAATTCTTATGATCGGTAATAACAGTTACCTGATGTACCGACCCCTCCAAGAAGTGTCGCCATTCCTCAAAGGCCAACTTAATTGCCAACAACTCCCTGTTGCCGATATCGTAGTTACGTTCAGCGGACGACAGTTTCTTGGAGAAATAGGCGCACGGACGCAAACCACTCAAAGATGAGCCTTGAGATAGTACCGCCCCCACACCAACCTCAGACGCATCGACTTCCACAACAATGGGTTTTGATACGTCTGGCTGCACAAGAATGGGGGCTGAAACAAAACTGTTCTTAAGAAATTCAAATGCGCGCACAGCAGCCTCAGGCCAAACGGAGAAATTGGTACCCTTTTTAGTCATGTCAGTTAGTGGTTTAGCAATGATGGAAAAATCCTTGATAAATTTCCTATAGTAGTTAGAAAACCCAAGGAACCGCTGAAGTGCTTTCAGGTTATCAGGCCGTTCCCAATGCAGCACCGCTTGCACCTTAGCGGCGTCCATTTTAAAACCAGAAGCAGACACAATATAACCCAAGAAAGGCAACTCTTGAGCAGAAAATACACATTTCTCAAGTTTAGCATACAGCTTATTCTCTCTGAGAAGCTGTAACACCTGCCTGACATGATCTAAATGAGCATCACGGTCGCAAGAATATATGAGAATGTCATATAGGTACACGATAACGAATTTCCCCAAAACATGTGAGAACACATCATTGATGAAATGTTGGAACAGTGCAGGTGCGTTAGTCAACCCAAATGGCATCACCAAATTTTCAAAATGACCCTCAGGGGTATTAAAAGCCGTCTTCCACTCATCACCTTGACGGACTCTTATGAGGTTGTACGCCCCCCTGAGGTCAAGCTTGGTAAACCACTTAGCACCTGCCACCTGGTTGAACAAATCTGGTATCAGTGGCATAGGGTATGGATCACGAACTGTAACCGTAATCCGCCATCTTTCTTCTTCACGAAGAAGAACACCCTGCTGCCACCGGCGAGGATGACGGCCTGATGTGCCCTTTGCTCAAGCTTTCAGCAATATAATCTTTTAGCGCTTGTCTCTCCGGACCGGAGATGTTAAACATCCTTGCTTTAGGCAATTTGGCCCCTGGTTTAAACCTGATAGAACAGTCATAGGGACGATGTGGCGGCAACTCTGAACAACCCTTCTCAGAGAACACATCCACAAAATCCAGAAGTGACTCCGGAACGCTTGAAGTCACCGCAGCCACACATGTGGCCAGGCAATTCTCCTGGCAGAACTCGCTCCACCGAATTATGTCCTGAGTTTTCCAGTGAATCACCGGGTTGTGCATAGACAACCAAGGAAAACCCAAAACCACCTGAGCAGGAAGATTCCTGAGCACGTTACATGTAACCCGCTCGGAATGTAGAACTCCAATGTGGAGTTTCACCTCAGCCACAAATTCAGTAATCTCCCCCTGAGAGAGAGGAGCAGCATTGATGGTGACCACGCGGATAGGATGAGACAGTTTTTCAATCCTAAAACCTGCTGTGCGCGCAAACTCCTCATCAATGAGATTTGTGGCTGAACCACTATCCACAAAAACAGTAATTGGCAGCTCACTGCCAGCGATAATAACCTTAGCAGGGAGCATGCATTGAGAAACCACCGTGGAGGATATACGTAAGCTCAGACTGGTCTCCTCCACACCCTCTGAGCTTAGAAGTTTTCCGCCGTTGCGTTTTTCTTAGACAGCAGAGGACAGATGTTAATAAAATGACCAGTTTTACCACAGTAAAAACAGGCTCTCTGCTTCCTGAGCTCAGGGACTAGACGCTTTACATGTGACACCCCTGTGATTTGCATAGGCTCCGTGGGCTCACCTGCAGCAACTTCACGTGAACCTAAACCCTCTCCCATAGGCGGTGTCTCATGCTCCCCCTGACGCATACGGCGATCAATGCGGACAACCAGACTCATAGCGGAATCTAGAGAAGTAGGAGTCTCGTACATCAGAAGGGCTTTTTTAATCCTTCCAGAAATCCCATGTATAAACTGACTCCGCAATGCTGGATCATTCCATTGTGTATCGATCGCCCAGCGACGAAATTCAGAACAGTAATCCTCTGCAACTCGCTCCCCCTGGCGAATAGTGCGTATCTTAGATTCTGCTAGAGCCATTCTGTCAGGTTCATCGTAGATTTTTCCAAGAGAGGAAAAAAAACTCTCCACAGAGTCAAATGCCGCAGAATCAGATGGCAAAGAAAATGCCCATGCTTGGGGATCCCGGCTTAACAATGACAACACCAGGCCCACACGCTGAGCCTCATTACCCGAGGAGATCGGGCGCATACGGAAATATAGTTTGCAAGCTTCACGAAAAGAAACAAATTTACTGCGTTCCCCAGCAAATTTTTCAGGCAAAGGAAATTTGGCTCAGCAACTCTTCCTGTCCCTCCAGCTTGCACATTAGACACTGCTAGTCCCTGTTGCTGTACTGCCCCCCTCAACTCAGGGACCTGTAGGGACAGCGCCTCCAAATGGCGGGTTATGGAAGTCATGGGATCCATGACAAACACAAAAAAAAGAAACCCCTTTTTTTTTTTGTTGGGCCGATTATAATGTCACAAGGAGACTAGGTGAGCGAGAGCTAATAACCCGGGCCCCTGCAATTTCCCTCAGACTAGGGAAATCCTGGCTGACCCTCTACCTGAAGTTTACACTGATGGTGTGCATGTCCATGCCTCGAACCTCACCCTGCCTCCTGTTTCAACCCTAAGCTGAAACCTCAGCCCACCACCCAGTGAAGAGGTAATTCACCAATACCCACACTTAGCACAGACAAGGATAAAGGAAAATATACACCACGCCGCAGTCACTCAGGAATACATTATAAATGTGCAGGGCAAAATAAATACAAATATAGGAAGGAGTAAATAAGACAAAGGAAAATACACCACCAACAACCAGCTCTCCACTCCAGACCGAGATAACAACGCACAAGACAGAAGCTATAATCGGCGGCGCCCAATGATCAGGAGAGCTATTTAAAGGCAATGGGCATGGCCCAGCTTCCAATCTGAGGATAAGGTAAATTAACCCCGGAACAGCTAGACAAAATCTAGCCGACGCCAATGAGCAAATAGTGGTCAAAAGCGGAATTACCGCTGTCTGTCGAACGACCTGGTCTGAACAGCGTCCGACATGACACCTGCATGTCCATATACGTATTATCTTATTCAGCTTCCTATAACCTGAATACCCAAATAGGCAGCTTAGGAGGGTTAATCCTATAGACAGATTTGCTTTAAATATACAAACATATGACCAAAGATCATGTACATATTTGCCACAGCATGGTTCTCTGTTGCTGAGCAATAATAAATGGCGCTCGATAACAAGCAGTACATTGGTGCTTTGTAAAGTCTATCCGTGTAAATGAGTCTTGGTCTTTACTTTCAGCTTCCTGTAAGGTGTGAGAAAACTTAAGCAATAGTATAATTTGTCAAATTGACATATTGAGAGGCCTAAGCGCTGACCCACATCCTCACTCCTCAGTGAGTGCTCAATGCTCTCACCAGTATTGCAACAAATAGAGAAAATATCAATTTGGAGATTTAAAACTTACTTCAAATTTGCCTTTAACTTGACAAAGCTGCCAATTTTCTCTAGTAACACAATTGTTTTAATTCTATCATTGCTCATGCTTGTTGCACATAACAAACTAATGCATCACTTCTACCTTGTGCTGAAACAAGTTTAGTGACACTGCTGAGAAAAGAATTACAAAGTTACACTTTGTTTCCATTTCATAAAGGAATAAATTCCACTCTAATTTCTTAAGCAAATCTCAAACTTCTTTGATCACTCGTCTACCTTGACACATAATAATCAATATAGTTTTCACAAAATCAAAGAGTCACTCTACAAACTAAGATTTATTTATTTTACTCGCTTGCATAGCACCGTTAATCTCTTCATGAGTGGGCAGTTGTCCGTTTTTATATTTTCGTTTTTTCCTTCCTTTCTTCCAAGAGCCATACCTTTTTATTTTTCTATCCACATACCCATATGAGGGCTTGTTTTTTGGGGGACAAGTTTCACTTTTGAATGACACCATTCATTTTATCATGTGATGCACTAAATTACAATTAAGTTAAAATTGCAAAAAAAAAGTGCAATTTCAACATTTTTTTTTATTTTATTTACCATGTTTACTATATGGTAAAACTGACTTGGCAATATGATTCTCCAGGTCAGTACAATTACGCAGATACCAAACATGTATAGTTCTTTTTTAATTTAAAGGGTGAAAAATAAATTGGAAATTTGTACATTTTTTTTTTCCCTTGTGCTGACAGTTTCCAAGACCAGTAACATTTTAAATTTTTGGGATATGGGGCAATGGGGTAGCTTATTTTTAGTGCCCTGAGATAATGTTTTGATCACATCTTACTGCATTTTATTGCAATGTTGCAGCAGCTAAAAAACATAATTCTGGTGTTTCAAATTTTTTTCTGGTTTACTGATCTGATTCATTTACTTTATATTTTGATAGATGAGACTTTTACGAATGCAGAAATACCAAATATGTGTATTTTTTTATTGCTTAATTTTAAAGGGGTGATTTGAACTTTTCATTTTTTAACATTTTTAAATCTTTTTTTTTTTTTTTTTTTTTTTTTTACTGTATTTGTTCATCCCCTTAACTTGAAGCTGCGTTCATCCGTTCGCTGGTACTATACTAAGCAGTGCATTAGCAAAAGTCGCGGTCTCCTATGAATGTCAGGTAAAGACTGTCGTTTACAAGAGATTCATGATGTCCAGCACGGAGGTCTTCAGCAGATCCCATGTCTTGGCAACCCATCAGCCCTCCCGCAATCATACCACGAGCATGGAATGACATGCCCACAATTCCATTGTCAGAGATGGATGGCAACATTTATCATGTTGATGTGGGTCTCCACTGTCTGTGGGGGGAAGTACTCACTTGGCTGGTCATTGAGGAATATACCCGGGACACTCAGGGTTAAAAGTCCACTCAGATTATTTGTACACAGCATAAACCTCTTTTCAGGAACTTGGTAACATACAGCATCCCGTGCACGATCCAGCAACAATTCAGCCTCATAGCACCCACGGTCCTCGTTGAGCTATGGTATGCCTAATGCTGGTTAGAGTCCGTTACCTGTCAGCAATGCTCGCACAGGTTAACCGGATACCTCTTATTCTCAGAGGTTCTCATGGGCCCTGGGCGAAAGAGTCCCGGTGGGCCCCTTTAACACATACCATAATTCATAATGCCCTAATACGGCAGAGAAATATAGGTATAGTACAATGCCAAAGATTTCACTTACTTCTTACATTACATGAGTGATATCTATTGTACATTCTACATTAGCTCAGAAATCGGACAATATAGTCCTCTATACAGAATAATGAGCCCCATATATTGCTCCAAACAGAATAATGAGCCACATATATTGCTCCATACAGTATAATGGCCCCATATAGTGCTCCATACAGTATAATTGGCACCACATAGTCCTCTATACAGAATAATGAGCCCCATATATTGCTCCAAACAGAATAATGAGCCCAATATTATGCTCCATACAGAATAATGAGCCTCATATAATGCTCCATACAGTATAATGGGCACCACAGAGTGCTCCATACAGAATAAGCCGCATATATTGCTTCATACGGAATTGACCCCATATAATGCTCCATACAGTATAGTGAGCCACATATAATTCTGGATACAGTATATGATGGGCCTCATCTATTGCTCCATATAGAATGGGCCTCATATAATGCTCCATACAGAATGGGCCCCATATAATACTCCTTACAGAATGGGCCTCATATAATGCTCCATACAGTATATGATTGGCCCCATACAGTATACTGAGCCCCATATATTGCTCCATACAGAATGGGCCCCATATGATGCTCCATACAGAATGGACTCCATATAATACTCCTTACAGAATGGGTCTCATTTAATGCTCCAAAAATAATTGGCCCCATAAGATGCTTCATATATTATTGGCCCCATATACTGCTCCATATGTAATTGTCCCCATATACTGCTCTATATTGAATTGGCCCCATAAGATGCTCCATATTAAATTGGCTCCATATTAAATTGGCCCCATATAATGCTCCCTATAGAATTGGCTTCATAAGATGCTCCCTATATTATTGGCCCCATAAGATACTCCATATAGAATTAGCCCCATATAATGCTCCATATATGGGCCCCTTCTGATGGTCCCCATATATTGCTCCAAATATTTTAAAAAAAAATTAAATACTCACCTCTCGTTGCTTGTCGCTGCTCTGCTCTGGACTCCTCACCGTCGGCGTCTTCCTGTTCTCTGTGCTGCGACTGCTCAGGCAGAGGGTGCGCACTGGAGACATCATCGCACCCTCTGACCTGAATGTCACAGTCAGAGGTTGGAAGACGCTGCAGCGCTGGAACCGGGATAGGTAAGTATCGCAAGTGCTGGGCAGGGGCTCGGAGCAGGCAGGGGGTACACTCGCGGGGGCCGGCACTAAAGCACGCCAGTGTCCCCTGCCTGCTCAGGGCCCCAGCACTTGCCCGGGTGCGCCGGGTGCTGACGCCAGCCCTGCTCAGAGGCATCCTGCAAACACTTCTCACTCTGGCTCAGACTTGCCAGCCCTGCCACCCGTGCACAAACATACAGACTCCATCTTGGGTCTCTAGACACACCCCCTTGGGTGGGGTATGTAGATGAATAGACCCACCCATCTCTCCAAATCACCTGGAAGCCTTCCCAAGGTATAGTAAAACCCTCAGCAGTAAATCTGCTGAGAAAACAAGCTCAAACTTCCATCACAGGGCCACCCACCTCTGCAATACATACCAACCATTAACCACATGACCAGTCGCCATACCACAATGTTAACAGCCGCGAGCTGAGTTCCTCCCATGGCTGTTAGATGCAGATGATGGCTAAATAACACAGCCATCATCTGCCAGGAAAGATATGGGCTTTCAAGTTGAGCTGGACATGATATATGAAGTAGTTGTGTGTCAAATGTTGGGAAGGAGTTTATTTACCCAGTGCTTTACATCTTCACTCTCCTCACTGGTGTTCACAATCTAAATTTGAAAACAAGCTCAGGCTTTCATCACAGGGCCACCCACCTCTGCAATACATACCGCCCATTAACCACATGACCAGTTGCCGTACCACCCCCTCTGCCTAAAGCCATGGGGCTTGGCAATTTCCATTACAAAACCAGAAACCCTTCTCGGTTGCCTTTGAAAGTCAAACCGTCTGCCAAAATCCAGCCCTGTCACTGAACTCTGTTGGCACATCCTCAGATAGGGTTGCCCCTTTGTCAGACCACCCCTATCCCCGGCAATCAGTACAGTGTTGCGATTCCCTTGGACTCATACCTTCTGTCTGGTCTGACTTTTTGTAACCACATCCACTACCAGGTCTCCCGCCTACGCCACTCAGCACTGAGCTAACAGAGGAGCCTCTATTTCTAACTCTTCCAACAGGCCACCTTCAATTGTCTCTCTGTTGGCCATTTCTCCCATTGTCTTTATTACCCAGAGAGCAGTCATTCCATTTATCTCTAGTTTTCATTTTAGCCTCAGGCTTACTTCCACCCTTTAGAGAACCCCTTCATTTCTCCGTATCTTGGGTTGAAAATGGCCGCCATCTTCTTTGCATTTCCATTGTTTATTGATCTGCAGCCTGTCCGGTCTTAGCTGCTCTACCTCTCTTAAGTACACCACATGATCTTTAAGGAGTATTCGGATATTCTTAAGGCTGTCCATTGACCCGACAGCAAAAAATGGAACCATCCTATCTTCACCAGCTGTAACGCCTGAGGCCAACTGTTATGTCAGAGACGGTGGTGGACAAGAGACTGTTACGCCTGAGGCCGACTGTTATGTCCGAAACGGAGGTGGACAAGAGTGGATCCACTGGACCATGATACCGAACCTCCTCCAAGTGAGCGATCAAGTATAGACAACCCCTATACAGGGACAGTTAGGAAGCAAACTCAGAGGCCTCAAGTACCACAGATGCCAGGACCAGGGATTGGCTCAGGAAGGGAAGGAAAGAGGACAGGACAGGTGAACTGGACAGGGAAGGTGGAGCGGAGGATGTATGGGATAGGAGACCTGGGCAGAGGTGAACAGAGAAACCAGGAGATTAGCAGAGGCACAGGGAATGTATAGAAGGAGGAGCTAAGGAAGTGGTATAAAGACTGCGATCAAAGGGGGAACCAAAGACAGCAAGACGGGCCTGGAAAGATGAGCAAAACTAGAGCAGAAACTCAGAGTCAAACTCAACAGTCAGGAGCCTCCACAAGGAGAGGGCGGCCTGAAATACAAGATGCCAACCCCCCAATGGCCAACAAACACTGCCGGGTCAGGTTGCAGCCCAGGATAAGGAGGAGGAGTGTGCGTGCACCTGATCTCTAAGGAGAGGACGGGAGGAGACACGGCGCGTGACAGGCTGCAGAGGGGAGGTGCGCCGATGTGCCTGAAGAGACACGCAGCGGGAACCAGACCAGGAAGAAGCAGAGGCAGGAGCGACGACTGCGGAGGAAGAAGGAGCAGCGAGCACAGCATCAGCAGAGACAGCCCCGGGACCGGCGGAGGTAAATATAGCGGTAACAGTACCCCCTCTCTTACACCCCTCTCCCTTCCTCCTAGACAAAAATTTCTTAAGAATAAGGGGTACATTAATGTTCTTCTGAGGTTCCCAAGACCTCTCCTCAGGACCAAATCCCTTCCAATCAATCAAAAAGAAGGTTTTGCCCCTAACAATCTTTGAGGCTAAAATATCCTTTACCTCAAAAACATCATCAGCACAAACCGGTGGAGGGGAAGAACCGGAAACGGGATGAAAACGGTTTAGAATAACTGGATTAAGGAGTGAGACGTGAAAGACGTTGGGAGTGCAGAGTGAAGCAGGCAACCTCAGCTTTTAGGCTATGTTATTAATATGTCGGAGGACTTCGATTGGACCGATGTAACGAGGAATCTTTAGTCTGATATATTTTGACGAGAGCCAAACCTTCTCGCCCGGCCGATAGGTTGGAGCATCCAGGCATCTCTTGTTGGCTTGTTTCTTCATACGCTCTCCCGCTCTCTTGAGTGCTTCTTCAGTCTCAAGCCAGATTCTGGAAAATTCCAAGACCTCGGAATCAGCTGCAGGAACCCCAGAGGATGCAAAAATCAGCAAGGGAATATTAGGATGCATGCCAAAAACTACAAAGAAGGGAGACTTGGCAGAAGACTCATTAGGATGATTATTATAGGCGAACTCTGCCCACGGAAGAAGACCGGACCAGTCATCTTGATGTGAGTTGGAGAAATGACGTAGGTAGGAAGACAACACTTGATTTATATGCTTCACTTGACCGTTGGTTGGCGGGTGATATGTGGAGGAGAAGTCCAATTTCACCTCTAAGAGACCACACAAAGCCTTCCAGAATCAAGATGTAAATTGAACTCCCCGATCAGAAACAATATGTTGAGAGAATCCATCAAGTCGGAATATATGCTGGACGAAAACTTTAGCTAATTCGGGAGCGGAGGGCAGTCCAGGTAGAGGAACGAAGTGCGCCATCTTTGAGAACCGGTCTACCACCACCAAAATAGTAGTATATCCAGAAGAGCGAGGCAGGTCAGTAACAAAATCTAGAGTGATATGTTGCCATGGGGACGATGGAACAGACAACGGTAGCAGAAGCCCTGTTGGTAGATGCCTGGGAACTTTGACTTTTGCACAACAAGAACACGAAGCCGTGAAGTCAGTTACATCTTGACAGAGAGAAGGCCACCAATAGAACTGGGAGATGAGTTCTAGAGTCTTCTTAACACCGACATTCCTAGAGATTTTGGAAGAATGTCCCCAACGCAAGATCGTTTTTCTATCAGCCTCTGGAACAAAGGTTTTGCCTGGAGGTGGTGTGATCAGTCTTATGAGAGCCACAGTTACAATTTTGGATGGATCCAAAATGTGAGAGGGTTCCTCCTCAAAGTCAGAAGGCTGGAGAGAGCGAGATAACGCGTCGGCCTTGATATTCTTCGACCCTGGACGAAAGTGCAACTCGAAATCGAAATGGGTAAAGAACAAAGACCACCTGGCTTGTCTGGGATTAAGCCTCTGGGCAGACTGAAGGTAGGAGAGATTCTTGTGGTCAGTGAAGATAGTAAAAGGATGGTCTGCACTTTCCAACAAATATCGCCACTCCTCCAAAGCCATTTTAATGGCCAGCAGTTCCCGATCCCCAATGGAGTAGTTGCACTCCGCAGATGAAAAGGCCTTAGAAAAGAACCCACAGGTGACCAAATGACCGGTAGAAAACTTCTCGGACAGCACCGCTCCAGCACCAATGGAGGATGCGTCCACCTCCAGAACAAAAGGCTTGTTTGCTTCAGGTCGATGTAAAATAGGAGCAGTTGTAAAAGCATGTTTAAGACTAAGAAAAGCATCTTCAGCCTCCGGGGACCAAGTTGCAGAACCCAGACCTGTCCGCGTAAGATTCGAAATTGGCTTAGTTACAGATGAGAAGTGCGGAACAAACTGTCGATAGTAGTTGGCAAAACCGAGAAAACGTTGGATAGCCTTTACTCCCACCGGGGAGGCCACTGAAGTATTGCAGAGAGTTTCTCCGGATCCATTTCCAGTCCAGTCTCAGAGACAATATACCCTAAGAAGGGCAGAGAGGCTTGCTCGAAGATGCATTTTTCCATCTTAGCGTATAGCCGGTTCTCCCGCAGACGTTGCAGCACAAGATGAACACTCCTCCGGTGGGAAGACAAATCTGGAGAGAAAATGAGGATATCATCAAGATATACCACAACGCAGGAGTATAACAAATCTCGGAAGATGTCATTGACAAACTCCTGGAACACTGCGGGCGCGTTACAGACTGAAGGGCATGATGAGGTACTCATAGTGACCGTCTCGAGTGTTAAACGCGGTCTTCCATTCGTCTCCTGGGTGGATTCGAATGAGGTTGTAGGCTCCACGTAAGTCTAATTTGGAGAATACACGAGCCCCTCTCAGACGGTCGAAAAGTTCAGGAATCAGCGGCAGAGGATACTTGTTCTTTATTGTAATAGCATTCATACCCCGGTATTTTATTCATGGTCGAAGAGAACCATCCTTCTTTTTAACAAAGAAGAAGCCGGCACCCGCGGGTGAGGAGGATTTACGTATAAACCCCTTGGCAAGGTTTTCATAGATATACTCTGACGTAGCTGAAGACTGAGCCGGAGAGAGTGCATAGATTTGACCCCTGGGTGGGGTAGCCCCTGGCCGTAGTTCAACTGGACAGTCATAGGAACGATGTGGTGGCAAGGTCTCCGCTTCCTTTTTATCAAAGATGTCTGCATAAGACCAATAGGAGGAAGGCAAGCCGACTGGACCAGAGGAAGGTTTAGAAGAAGTAACCGGATGGACTGAGACTAAGCATCTCTCCTGACAAGGATGTCCCCACCGGAGGACCTCTCCAGAGCACCAATACAGAACGGGTTCATGGGTCCAAAGCCACGGAAGACCAAGGAGTAGCACATGAGACAGATTGGGCAAGACATAGAAGGCAATTCTCTCTTGATGAAGGGCCGCGACTTGAAGAATCAGTTCCTCAGTGACCATGGTGACAGACTCTTGCAGGAGTTTTCCATCAACGGAGGCAATCATACGAGGGTGCTCTAATGAAATCACGGGGATCCGGTATTTCTTCACCTCCTCGAGCCGGATGAAGTTGCCTGCCGCGCCCGAATCCACATACGCCACCTCAGTGTAACCTCTGCAATCTTGGACAATTAAAACAGAAAGAGTAAGCGGTGAAGAGGAATTAGACTCACCTAGGGAGACCTCTCCTACCTGACCTAGGTGGAGACGTTTCCCGGCCTCTCAGGGCAGGAACGCAAGAAGTGAGACGCTCCACCGCAGTATAAGCACAGACCCTGTGCCAACCTTTCTTTTCAACGACCTTCGGCCAACTTAACCCGATCTACCTGCGTGGGCTCAGGAACGGAGCTACTGGAAGAACCAGAAGGGCGAGGGCTGAGAGACCTAGGAACAGAGGAAGAAGATGAGGACCTGTAAGACCTCTTCTCCCTGGCAGCCTCTCGAGTATATTCCTGAAAGCGCAAATCAATGCGCGTAGCAAGTGAAATGAGATCCTCCAGAGTGGTCAGAGTATCCCGTCCAGCAAGTTCATCCTTGATCTTGCCGGACAACCCTCTCCAAAAGGCCCCAACCAGCGCTTCATTGTTCCACCCCAGCTCCGAAGACAGAATGCGAAAACGGATGGCGTATTGCCCAACGGTGAGGGTGCCCTGCTGTAGATTAAAGAGGGATTCAGTGGTGGAAGCAAGGCGACCGGGCTCCTCAAAAACCCTCTAGAAGGTGTTCAAGAAAACGGCAATACTAGTGACCACAGGGTCGTCACGTTCCCAAAGAGGGTTTACCCAGGATAAAGCCTCCCCGTCCAAGTGAGAGACGATAAACGCCACCTTAGCCCGGTCGGTGGGATACTGTTGGGGTAGCAGCTCGAAGTGCAGGCGACACTGGTTAAGAAAACCTCGGTACTGCTTAGGATCGCCACCATAACGAGGCAGTTTAGCAAGGCGAGGGGAGGAGCAGGTATGGGATCAGAGATGCGGGAAGCGGCCTGCACCGAAGCAGACTGCAGAGAAAGCAAACTGTCATCTATCGAAGCCATATACGATAAGATGTGTGCCTGGGTATCGCGCTGCTGGACCAATTCTTGCTGGAGACCGGCTATCTGAGAGGCATTACCAGGATCTGCGGCCTGTAAGGCAAACAAGTGGGAGTCCATTGTCTTCATAAAAGACATAATGTGAGTCTGGTTCTCTCTCAGAAATAGCAGTTCCTTCTGAGCGGTGGTCCCGGCGGGATCCATGGCCTGACTGTTCTGTAATGCCTGAGGCCGACTGTTATGTCAGAGACAGTGGTGGACAAGAGTGGACCCACTGGACCGTGATACCGAACCTCCTCCAAGTGAGTGATCCAGTATAGACAACCCCTATACAGGGACAGTTAGGAAGCAAACTCGGAGGCTTCAAGTACCATGGATGCCAGCACCAAGGATCGGCTCAGGAAGGGAAGGAAAGAGGACGGGACAGGCGAACTGGACAGGGAAGGTGGAGCGGAGGATGTATGGGATAGGAGACCTGGGCAGAGGTGAACAGAGAAACCAGGAGATTAGAAGAGGCACAGGGAATGTATAGAACGAGGAGCTAGGGAAGTGGTATAAAGATTGCGATCAAAGGAGGAACCAAAGACAGCAAGACGGGCCTGGAAAGATGAGCAAAACTAGAGCAGAAACTCAGAGTCAAACTCAACAGTCAGGAGCCTCCACAAGGAGAGGGCGGCCTGAAATACAAGATGCCAACCCCCCAATGGCCAACAAACACTGCCGGGTCAGGTTGCAGCCCAGGATAAGGAGGAGGAGTGTGCGTGCACCTGATCTCTAAGGAGAGGACGGGAGGAGACACGGCGCGTGACAGGCTGCAGAGGGGAGGTGCGCCGATGTGCCTGAAGAGACACGCAGCGGGAACCAGACCAGGAAGAAGCGGAGGCAGAAGCGATGACTGCGGAGGAAGAAGGAGCAGCGAGCACAGCATCGGCAGAGACAGCCCCAGGATGGGCTGAGGTAAGTATAGCGGTAACACCAGCTACCTGGGTTTCCTCATCAGCCGTAATCCTCACTGTCTTCACACCAGACTTATCTACGACTTCCTGTATTACCCTTACCAGTCTTCCATTAACTTTTCTCACCAGATTCCTGGGCACTTGAACAATGTCCTTCACCAATTCCAACCGACTTTGAGCTTTCTATGCACGCTACAGACATCGAGCGTCTTCCTCATTCCTCAACAGGATCCTCTGTTTTGTGTGAAGACAGTGTAGGTGCATGTCACTCAGGATAGCCACCCGCTTCACTGTGACTTCCCTAGTCGACAGTATAACTAACTGCTTAGACTCTGGTGCCCAGTTTACACTACACACTTTCACAACCTTTCTAAATTCCTTATGCACAGCCTCACTGGCACAAGCTTCTCGCAAGTCCTCAGGTACTTTTACTACGCACTTGAAGAGCGAAGTTTCATCCTCTCCATGGCCGGGCGGCTCCTGCTTTGCGTTGGACAATTCCCTCAAGTCATCTGCCATCACCGGGTGATCGTCTTGTTCAGCTTTTAGAGCAAGCTCTGCCTCCTTACCACTCTGGCACTGCCGCTGTACCTCTGCGACCACCACCACCTCCTGTAGAAGTCCCCTTAATGCTTATCTGAGCACCTCCATATCTTCCGAAATGGCCTTGTTCACAGTTTGACACGTTGTCAGATGATCTCTGAGTTCAGAGACTTCCTTTTCCAGCTCATCAACTCTGTGTTCAGCCGCTTGTCTCAGGATCTTTTCTTGTTTTGCACAGTTTCTTACTGTCTCCTTAAACATCTCCATTTTGTGATCCTATTCCCTTTTTCCTAGACCTTGTTGCACCATAAACTCGTTAATCATATTTTCAGATGGGGCAGCTTGCCCACCCATTTTCTGATGCATTCAGAGATCCACCTGATCCTTCATCAGCAGGTTCAGCTTTCTCTCGGGTCTTCCCCGCATTATCTTCGAATGCCTCAAGGGTCTCTGCTGGGCTTTCGGAAGATTCAATGTTTTTGCTCCCAGATTCCATCTCCTCAGCCTCGGGTTCTCTGGAGTTCTCATCACCTCCTGTCCTGTGTCATTCGCCTCAGTACAGTTCCTTGCCCTCCCAGAGGTTTGGCGTAGTTGTCATTTTCCGCACCCTCAAAGGTGAATGAACCACCAGTCTGCTCTCCGTAACCTTTGTGGGTTTTCCCTCCACCCGCGCTCTCTGTGACTTCTTCTACTGTGGCCTTTGCTGATGGGTCTTCACTGTCACAATGTGCCAGTTTTATAATCAGCACATCATCGACTACCTCTTTGCTGGGGTTTGTCAGCGCCAATGTGACGTCCTTATCAAGGATATTAAGCTTGTTTGCACTTGACCCTGTCTTTCTGCAGCCACCGTGTCCCCAGTGATGAGGGGAAGACTTGCCATTTTTACTCGGGTCCAGCTCACCACACTCTCTTTCCCTTGAATTAGAGTCACAGTCTGAATTGGAGTCACCACCACACACCCTGTCAACCTGCAGGAAGAAGTCCCCACTTAACCAGGTGTTGGTCCCGTTGTCTGGAGCTACGCCAATTCCAACGGTCACCCTGTTGGTCACCCCTGCTAAGTCCCCGAGTTGGTCAGACCCACAATTTCCTCCGGTCACCCCTAATTCTGGACTTTCGACCTTAGGAACCTGTACCTCATCCTCTTTATACATCACATTCACAGGAACCCCTTCAGCCGTCTGCTATGTTGGGACACCCTTAGGGTCGTTCCGGCTCACCTCTGAGCAATCATACAATTTCCTCTCCTCCCACAAATCCCAAAACTATTTAAAGTCCTGGCCTATTATAATAGGTTATGGCAAGTCCAGGACCACAGGGACGTCATGGCTGTTGATAACCGTAGGTGTCTCAATGATCACCCTGGACACCGGGTAATCCCTAGTGACCTCATGGATGCAGTGAACATCCATCTTCCTTCCGGGAATCAGATATACCTGGGGGGTGGTGCTCACAAGGGTCACCGAGTTCCCTGAGTCTAGAAGTCCAGTCACACTCTCTCCATTGACTTACACAGAACACATCTGTGACAACTTGTCAAATGGAAAGTCAGCACATAAACTTTGACATCCGCTGTTCAAACATTGTTCCCGGCAACAGTCCTTCGGTGCACTCATCGCCGCCCCTATTTGGGTCGCTGACCCTTTTGGGGACTTCACCCCCTTTTGGGCAACCATCCCTGTTTGGGTCACTGCCCCCTTCTGCAACTGCACCCCTTTTGGGCAACCATCCTTGTTTGGGTCACTGCCCCCTTTTGGACTCCACCCCCTTTCAGACAACCATCCCTCCTTGGTCACCAGCCCCCTTTGGGACTCCACCCACAATGGACTCCTCATGGCACTCTCAGACCCCTCACCGCCTGTGCACAGCAGTCTTTCTTCCCCAACAGTTCCTCACAGCGAGGCTTCGCACAGCTCCGCAAGGCTCTGCCTGGCTCCGCTAGGCTTTGCACGGCTCCACACAGCTCTGCATGGCTCCGCGCCACTCTGTCAGGTTCTGCACCGCTCCGCAAGGCTCTGCATGGTTCTGCACAGCTCCACAAGCCTCCGATCTACAGATTTTGTGGACCCGCCAATCCATAGCAAGCCGCCCTGAGTTCATGAACCTGCCGATCCCCAGCAAGACGCCTGGAGTTTGTGAATCTGCCGATACACAGCAAGCCGCCCAAAGTTCGTTTACCCATGGATCCACAGCAAGTCGCATGGAGTTTGTGGACCCGCCGATCCACAGTAATCACCTGCTGCAATACTCCCATGCACCTCCTGGACCAATGCCCGCAGTCTAGCACCAACTGTGGTGGGTCTTCACTGTCTGTGGGGGGAAGCACTCACTTGGCTGGTCGTTGAGGAATATACCTGGGACACTCAGGGTTAAAAGTCTACTTGGATTATTTGTACACAGCATAAACCTCTTTTCAGGAACATGGTAATATACAGCATCCCTCTTATCCTCAGAGGCATCCTCCAAACACTTCTCACTCTAGCTCTGACTCTCCAGCCCTGTCGCCCGTGCACAAACAGACAGACTCCATCTTGGGTCTCTAGACATACACCCTTGGGTGGGGTATGTAGGTGACTGGACCCATCCATCTCTCCAAGTCACCTGGAAGCCTTCCCAATGTATAGTAAAACCCTCAGCAGTAGATCTGCTAAGAAAACAAGCTCAGGCTTCCATCACAGGGCCACCCACCTCTACAATTCATACTGCCTAATAACCACATGACCAGTCGCCATACCACAACGTTAACAGCCACGAGCTGAGTTCTGCCCACGGCTGTTAGATGCAGATGATGGCTAAATAACACAGCCATCATCTGCCAGGAAAGATATGGGCTCGCAAGTTGAGCTGGACACCATATATGAAGTAGTTGTGTGTCAAATGTTGGGAAGGAGTTCATTTACACAGTGCTTTACATCTTCACTCTGGTGTTCACATTCTAAATTTCCCATCAGTATGTCTTTGGAGTGTGGGAGGAAACCCACACAAACATGAGGGGAACATACAAGCCCTTTGCAGATGGTATCGTTGGTGGAATTTGAACCAAGGACCGCAAAGCAATAGTGCTAACCACTGAGCCATTCTGCTGCCCTAGAATAAGTTAGCATGCACTAAGTAAAGAGGTTGTCCACTACTCAGACAACCCCTTCTCAATCCCTATAATTTGGCCTTATAAAATAACACCTCCAGTGCTTGTGCCCTTCCATAGGTGTTGGCAGCAGATATTCAGGGGATCAATGTGATCAATCAGCACTGGCTTCACTCTCCCAACCTTTGAATGAATCATATACATCTGGAGTACATGAGTGAGCAGCAACATGTATGTGATTTGATCAAAGGCACGGAGAGTGAAGCTAGACCTGATTAGTAGGAAAGCCAGTGCGACACTGTTGAAATGGCGCCGGCACAACAAGTGAGTGTAGTTGTTATTATTTTCAAGGGTGAAACATATGTATTAAGAAGGGTTGTGTCACAGGTGTGTCAGAGGCTGCAGACAGTCGCACTGCATCTAGCTGCAGAAGGTCTCTAGGTTTGGCCTTTTAGACACCTTCGTAATCCTTCTGAGTCTTAGACTCAGTGGCAACATTTCTCCAGCTCTAATTGACAAACCTGGATCTGGTTGTTTATAGACACCCAGCCTGCTACTGGGAGTTTTTTCCATTTCCCCCTGTTGATTCTTGGAGCTATAGCAATCGGCTATCTTTCTGTTTGGTGTTGCTGGAGGACATCTGTGTTACCTCTCTGAGTCTACTCAAGATAAGTGTTCCTCTTGTTCATCTATCCCAACTGTCTTTATTGGTAGTGGGGATCAACTAGTGCAACCCCGTCATCCCCTAAGTAGGACTTATCATCAGGGTCAGGCAGGGATTAGGTTCCTCCTGGGCGATAGGTGTAGAACCTATGCCTACGGGGTCTCCACTCCCCCCTTCCTTGTTGTTGGGCACCCTTCCACTCATCCATTCGTGTTGCACTTAGTGTTTCCTAAACTCTGCGTGACAGGTTGTCCTAGTAGTGAATAAACCCTTTAAAGACATTATTTGTTTCTGCGTATTCCTTCCTTTGTACCAAAAACTATGTTTTTTGTTCTATCATTGACATATACATACATATATATGATACCGTATTCTTCCGACTAGAAGACGCACTTTTCCCCCCCAAAAAAAGGGGGGAAAATGGGGGGTGCGTCTTATAGTTGGAATACAGGCTTACCGGCAGTGGTGTGGCGGCGGAAGAGGTGCGGCAGCGGCAGAGGTGCAGGGATGAGGAGGCGCAGTGAGCAGTATGGCGTGAGCGGGGTCCCTTCCACAGGTGAGGTGACGCAGCAGCCCGGTAAGCAGCAAAGCCGGGTGAATCATGGTGTTATCGGTGGTGGCGGCCAACTTCCTGAGGCCACGCATGCGCAGATGGAGTGGTCTGCTTCCCGGGGCTTCAGGAAAATAGCCGCCGGGCCGAATAGCCAATTTCGCAGATTTAGATCTTGGCTTCAGGAAAATGGCCGCCGCGATCTCCATCTGCGCACGCGCGGCCTCCCACGGCCATTTTCCTGAAGCCTCGGGAAGCAGAGCACTCCATCTGCGCACGTGCAGCCTCAGGAAGATGGCCGCCACTACCGAGAAACCGGTAATTAACCTGGTTCTGCTGCTCACAATGGATACAGGGCCCCTGCGTCACCTCACCTGTGGAAGGGACCCTGCTCACGCCATAACGCTCATTATCCCCGCACCTCTGCTGCAACCCCCCCATGGACACCAGGCCGTGGCGTCGCCCACCTAAGCAGGAAGGGACCCTACTCAGGTGCACGCCGTACCGCATCACCCCACCTCTGCCGACACCATGCCTCCTGTGACCCTGCTCTGCCACCGCCAGCCCTCAGGTAAGATACTGTAAATTCGGACAATAAGACAGACCCCATCTTATAAAAAATGTTTTTTTTTCTGCAATTTTCACCCCAAATTTGGGGTGCGTCTTATGGTCCGGTGCAGTAGAAAAAAAGAGAGGGCTGACAGTACTCACTCAAGGGGGCGCCCGTTCCATGTCCAGGCAACCATCCTGGATACTCCAAACAGTACAAAAATCGATGAACAGTGCTCCAGCCAGGTGTAATAGTATCAAGAAGAATATTTATTTCGCCATGAAACAGCATGGTCTGGTGCGTCTTATAGTCTAAAAAATATGGTATATACTTTATTTATTTTAGTGGTTAAAAAAAATTCTGAATTTGTGATTAAAAAAAATGTTGTTTTTGCAATTTTCTGAGACTTGAAACTTTTTTTATTTTACCATCCAAGAAACTGGATGAGGGCTTGTTTTTTTGTTCGCTGAACTTAAGTTTTTACGGATACTGTTTTGTACATCAGACATTTTGATCACTTTTTATTGTATTTTTGCAGGCTAGGATGACAGCTAAAAAATTGCAATTCTGGCATTTCCATTTTTTTTCTTTTTGGCATTTAAAGGGCCACTGTCACCCCCCTCCAGCCGTTATAAACTAAAAGAGCCACCTTGTGCAGCAGTAATGCTGCATTCTAACAAGGTGGCTCTTTTAGTTTTAGGTTCAAGCATACCCCAAATAAAACATTTTTATACTTAGCCACAATTCTTGTCTCTAGCCAGGTAGGCGGGTCCTCACTCCCCAGCTTGGCCAGCTCCTCTGCCATCACTCACATCTTCCTGCGCTTTCGGCGCTGCCCCCTCAGCGCTGTTATCTTTTCAAAACTGGCACCTGCGCTGTGTACTGGTGTCCTGCGCAGACGCAGGCCGCCGGCCAGCCACCTTTGGAATCCCCGGAAAAAACATCTTCTTATCAGTATATATTTATGTTTCACCTATACAGAATATTCCGTGTAATGGCTGATACCAGAGAACAAAAGACATCCACAGAACACCAGGATGGATCTGCTGCACAGCAAATAGCTGTAGGACCTGCGATGACGTCACTGCCATGTGATTAGGGCAATCACATGGCAGTGACGTCATCGCAGGTCCTACAGCTATTTGCTGTGCAGCGATCCATCCTGGTGTTCTGTGGATGTCTTTTGTTCTCTGGTATCAGCCATTACACGGAATATTCTGTATAGGTGGAACCTTTGGAATCCCCGCCCCGCACTGTGCATAATGCATAACACAGTGCGGGGCGGGGATTCCAAAGGTGGCTGGCCGCAATGCCCACGCAGGCACAGTGTGCAAGCCTGGCTGGGACATCAGACGGCCAGAGCTTACTGCATCTGTGCAGGACACCAGTACACAGCGCAGGCGCCGGTTTTGAAACGAAACAGCGCTGAGGGGGCGGCGCCGAAAGCACAGGAAGATGTGAGTGACGGCAGAGGAGCTGGCCAAGCTGGGGAGTGAGGACCCGCCTACCTGGCTAGAGACAGGAATTGTGGCTAAGTATAAAAATGTTTTATTTAGGGTATACTTGAACCTAAAACTAAAAGAGCCACCTTGTTTGAATGCAGCATTACTGCTGCACGAAATGGCTCTTTTAGTTTATAACGGCTGGAGGGGGTGACAGTGGCCCTTTAACATACAGTTTAAAAACTTTTTAATTTTCTTACAAACAGTAGTGGAGTTTGAATGATACAAGTGACAATCTATATACAGTATATATAAAGCTTAGTGTATGAATGTGTGTGCGTGTACAGGTCCTTCTCAAAAAATTAGCATATAGTGTTAAATTTCATTATTTACCATAATGTAATGATTACAATTAAACTTTCATATATTATAGATTCATTATCCACCAACTGAAATTTGTCAGGTCTTTTATTGTTTTAATACTGATGATTTTGGCATACAACTCCTGATAACCCAAAAAACCTGTCTCAATAAATTAGCATATCAAGAAAAGGTCCTCTAAACGACCTATTACCCTAATCTTCTGAATCAACTAATTAACTCTAAACACATGCAAAAGATACCTGAGGCTTTTAAAAACTCCCTGCCTGGTTCATTACTCAAAACCCCCATCATGGGTAAGACTAGCGACCTGACAGATGTCAAGAAGGCCATCATTGACACCCTCAAGCAAGAGGGTAAAACCCAAAAAGAAATTTCTCAACAAATAGGCTGTTCCCAGAGTGCTGTATCAAGGCACCTCAATGGTAAGTCTGTTGGAAGGAAACAATGTGGCAGAAAACGCTGTACAACGAGAAGAGGTGACCGGACCCTGAGGAAGATTGTGGAGAAGGACCGATTCCAGACCTTGGGGAACCTGAGGAAGCAGTGGACTGAGTCTGGTGTGGAAACATCCAGAGCCACCGTGCATTCCCCAGGTAAAGCCACTTTTGAACCATAAACAGCGGCAGAAGCGCCTGACCTGGGCTACAGAGAAGCAGCACTGGACTGTTGCTAAGTGGTCCCAAGTACTTTTTTCTGATGAAAGCAAATTTTGCATGTCATTCGGAAATCAAGATGCCAGAGTCTGGAGGAAGACTGGGGAGAAGGAAATGCCAAAATGCCTGAAGTTCAGTGTCAAGTACCCACAGTCAGTGATGGTGTGGGGTGCCATGTCAGCTGCTGGTGTTGGTCCACTGTGTTTCATCAAGGGCAGGGTCAATGCAGCTAGCTATCAGGAGATTTTGGAGCACTTCATGCTTCCATCGGCTGAAATGCTTTATGGAGATGAAGATTTCATTTTTCAGCACGACCTGGCACCTGCTCACAGTGCCAAAACCACTGGTAAATGGTTTACTGACCATGGTATTACTGTGCTCAATTGGCCTGCCAACTCTCCTGACCTGAACCCCATAGAGAATCTGTGGGATATTGTGAAGAGAAAGTTGAGAGACGCCAGACCCAACACTCTGGATGAGCTTAAGGCCGCTATTGAAGCATCCTGGGCCTCCATAACATCTCAGCAGTGTCACAGGCTGATTGCCTCCATGCCACGCCGCATTGAAGCAGTCATTTCTGCCAAAGGATTCCCGACCAAGTATTGAGTGCATAACTGAACATTATTATTTGATTGTTTTTTTGTTTGTTATTAAAAAACACTTTTATTTGATTGGACGGGTGAAATATGCTAATTTATTGAGACAGGTTTTTTGGGTTATCAGGAGTTGTATGCCAAAATCATCAGTATTAAAACAATAAAAGACCTGACAAATTTCAGTTGGTGGATAATGAATCTATAATATATGAAAGTTTAATTGTAATCATTACATTATGGTAAATAATGAAATTTAACACTATATGCTAATTTTTTGAGAAGGACCTGTATATATGTATCAAGCCACCCCCCACTCCACATAGCCACACTCACTCCATATGCATAGCCCAGTCAACACAGCCCACATTGTTAGGGTACACGTGCGGAGACACATTCACCTCGAAAGCCACCCTGCAAAACTCAATGGCTGTGACGTCCCAGCTGCTGCGAGCTACAATCAGGGCCACCACCTTCAGAGCATCAGTGCGTAGCAGGCACAGGCCACATCTAGCTCCGTCATGTCTAGAATGGAGTTGCTCCTGTGAAGCATGCCGTCAAGGGAAAGGCAGGAGCCTTATGGATTACACCGCTGTGCTCATAACAGGAAGTTGCTATGAAAATACGGTAAAGAAGGTGCTCACTAGTTTAAAGGATGTGCTCTGGAGAAAAAAGTCCAATATCATATAAAGAAACTCCGGCACACTCTTGAATTATCAAACTCGTTTTTATTATTTTCTTCTATTCAAAAAATTCTTTAAACGGTGGGATTCCATATAAGAAAAAATTCTGCAGACTTTTTGTAACAGACATATATCACATTTTCTCAACGTTTCGGCATATTAGCCTTTTTCAAGAGATTTCTGTATTTCTGCAATATACATAAACAAACACAACTTAAATGGGAAAAAAAAGAAAACCAGAAAAAATATACATATCACAAAATGAGGGAAATATTGTATGTGTGGCATATTTCCTCATGTATAGTGTATCTCACCCACCGTGTGCATAAAAGAGTGTGCAAAGCAGTCATCAAAGCAAAAGGTGGCTACTTTGAAGAACCTAGAATATAAGACATAACTTCAATTGTTTCACACTTTTTTGTTAAGTATATAATTCCACATGTGTTAATTCATAGTTTTGATGCCTTCAGTGTGAATGTACAATTTTCATAGTCATGAAAATACAGAAAAATCTTTAAATGAGAATGTGTGTCCAAACTTTTGGTCTGTACTGTATATATTAGATAGATAGATAGATAGATAGATAAATAGAAGAAAAGCTGGCAATTCCTGTGCGCGTACAATGAATTCACACTGACAGGTTAGAATAGAATAGAATAGATACATATATACTAGTGATGAGCGAATATACTCGTTACTTGAGATTTCTCGAGCATGCTCGGGGGTCCTCAGAGTATTTTTTAGTGCTTGGAGATTTAGTTTTTCTTGCCGCAGCTGAATTATTTACATCTATTAGCCAGCATAAGTACATGTAGGGGTTGCTTGTTTGCTAGAGAATCCCTACATGTACTGTACTTATGCTGGCTAACAGATGTAAATCATTCTGCTGCGGCAAGAAAAACTAAATCTCCGAGCACTAAAAACTACTCGGAGGACCCCCGTGCATGCTCCAGTAAATCTCGAGTACGAGTATATTCGCTCATCACTAATATATGCACATAGAATACATATATTTAAATAAATATATTGTAGCGTTTCACCCGCTACGGGTGTTGGGGATACTCGCTTGGCAGCAGGCACGATATCTCACACATATCAGTCCATATGGTTTATTTTAACTCTGCATAAACCAGATAGGGTACAGTCCATTTCATTACAGCCATGAAACATTAGACAGTTCATGTAGCAGATAGACTTCTCTGCTGTATATTATAATCCCGTTGTCCGGGGTTACCTCTCAGAAGTTCCACTCCTTACACTGACTTCAGGTCAGTCCCAGGTCCTCAACACAGACCGTCCAGGTCTACAGTCTCCAGGTGCTTCCAGGACGACTCCACTCCCAGGAGTCTCCAACACCAACCGTCCGTGCTATGTCCAGCACGCAGGCTCTCCAGCCTGGAATGGTCTCTGTGTGCTGTTCAGGACGTCTGTTCCCACGTGGAACCGTCCAACACACAGGCCAGTCTGCAGTGTCCAGCCAGGACAGACGGAAGTGTGTCCACTCTGACACTCACTCAATCTCTCTCACCATGTGCTACACACACCTCCTTTACATAGGTGTAACCACACCCAGGTACCTGTCACATGGCTAGTCAGGTGAGCGTGACATCACCACAGGTCCTCACACACAAAACCATCTTACGTGTTCAGACACGCCTCTTTAGCTGGGTTTGTAGGTGACTGAACCCACCTATCTCTCCAATCACCTGGAAGCCTTCCCAATGTAAACAAACCCCTCAGCAGTAGATCTGCTTGAGCAAAACATACCCAGGCTTCCACAGGGCCACCCACCTCTGCGATACATACCATCCATCATTCACATGACCAGTCGCTATGCTACAATATATATATACAATCTCTACTATATACAGTAATTGTCTAAGGGGTACTTCTGTCTGACTGTCCTTCTGTCTGTCTGTCTGTCACAGATATTCATTGGACGCGGCCTCTGTCTGTCATGGAATCCAAGTCGCTGATTGGTCTCGCCAGCTGCCTGTCATGGCTGCCGAGACCAATCAGCGATGGCCACAGTCCGATTAGTCCCTCCCTACGCCCCTGCAGTCAGTGCCCGGCGCCCGCTCCATACTCCCCGCAGTCACCGCTCACACAGGGTTAATGCCAGTGGTAACGGACTCACTCCATTAGCGCCGCCATTAACCCTGTGCGACCAGGTTTTTACTATTGACGCTGCCTATGCAGCGTCAATAGTAAAAACATCTAATGTTAAAAATAATTAAAAAAAAATAAAAAATCATTATATACTCACCTTCCGCCGCCTTTCCCGCTCCTCTCGACGCTCCGGTGACCGCTCCATGCAAGCGGCAGGTTCCGGTGGCAAGCATGGTATGCGAGAAGGACCTGCCGTGATGTCATGGTCATGTGACCGCGACGTCATCACAGGTCATGCGCGCCTGCGCGAGAAGGACCTGCCATGATGTCACGGTCACGTGACCGCGACGTCATCACACCCTGGGACCGGACGTCACGGTCATGTGACCGCGACATCATCACAGGTCCTGCGCGCCTGCACGAAAAGGACCTGCCATGATGTCACGGTCACGTGACCGCGACGTCATCACACCCTGGGCCCGGAAGCTGCCGCCTGCACCCCGCACAGGCGACAGAACTACAACGTGCCTTCGGAAGGTGAGTATATGTTTATTTTTTACTTTTTTAACCGGTGACATACGTGGCTGGGCAATATACTACGTAGCTGGGCAATATACTAAGTGACTGCCCAATATACTACGTGGCTGGGCAATATACTACATGGCTCTGTGCTGTATACTACGTCGCTGTGCAATATACTATGTGGCTCTGTGCTGTATACTATGTCACTGGGCAATATACTATGTGTTGTGTATCCGCTTTTTGGGCTCCCCTGGTGTTTGCTGGTGGTACTGGTGACTTGTTTGCACTTTGCTTCTTCTGTTCACCTGCTTCCATCAGTGTTTGGGAGTTTCCTATTTAGCCTTGCTCTCCAGTCATTTCCTTGCCGGTCATCATTGTAACCAGAGCCTTCGGTTGCATGTTTGTTGTGAATTCTGTTTGTGGGCTCCCCCGGTGGTGTTTTATGGTAGTGCCACTTATTTGCCTTCTTCTATCATTGATCACCTGTTGACACCCATTAGGGGAGTTTCCTATTTAAGGCTGCTTGGCTGCTGGTCCGGTGCCGGCCAACAATGTATCAGTAGCATTCTGTTGCATTCTCCTGCCTCAAGATCCTGTTCAGCTAAGTTGAATTTTGTTTCTAGTTAATGCTATTTTTGTCCAGCTATTTGCAATGTGACTCTCTGCAGCTGGAAGCTCTCGTGGACTGAAATTGCCACTCCAGTGGCATGAGTTGTCACTGGAGTTTTAAAGTAATTTCAGGATGGTGTTTTTGAGTAGTGTTTTGAAGTTGACCATGAAGTGACTCTTTCCTGTACTTCTGCTATCTAGTAAGCGGACCTCACTGTGCTAAATCTGCTGTTCATCCTACGTATGTCTTTTCCTCTTGACTCACCGTCAATATCTGTGGGGGCCTGCTATCTCCTTTTGGGGTTCATCTCTGGAGGTAAGGCAGGCCTGTATATTCCTCTGATAGGGGTAGTTAGATCTCCGGCTGGCGCGTGGTGTCTAGGGCATCGTAGGAAACACTCCCCGGCTACTTCCAGTGTTGTGTCAGGTTCAGGTCACGGTCACTTTAGTTCCCATCACCCGAGAGCTAGTCCGTTGTTATTTTGTTTTCCCTGCCATTGGGAAAATCATAACAGTTTGGCCGGCCCACATGTGTTAAAACTATGCACTAAAGCAGGAAAGGATATGAAAAGGTTTTTTTTTTCTTTCTGTGTTTGGAAAGTGCACCTTAGTGCTTATTTGTACTCCTTGCTTAAACTGCAGTCTTCAGCCTTTTTTTTTTTTCCTCTCCTCTTAATCTCTGAATGGCTTTGGTTACACCTGTTTGAATCATGGATCCACAGAGTTTGGTTGTAGGTCTGAATAACCTGGCTACAAAAGTCCAGAACTTACAAGATTTTGTTATACGTGCTCCAATGTCTGAACCTAAGATCCCTATGCCTGAATTTTTTACCGGAGACAGATCCCGTTTTTTGAATTTCAGAGAGAATTGTAAATTGTTTTTGTCTCTGAAATCTCACTCTGCTGGTGATCCTGCGCAACAGGTTAAAATTGTTATTTCTCTATTGCGGGGTGACCCACAAAGTTGGGCATTTGCATTGTCGCCAGGGGATCCTGCGTTATTAAATGTAGATGCGTTTTTTCTGGCTTTGGGGTTGCTTTATGAAGAACCTAATTTAGAGATTTTGGCTGAGAAAGCCTTGATAGCTCTTTCCCAAGGGCAAGATGAAGCTGAGATATACTGCCAAAAATTTCGTAAATGGTCGGTGCTTACTAAATGGAATGAGTGCGCTCTAGCAGCTAATTTCAGAGAAGGTCTCTCTGATGCCGTGAAGGATGTCATGGTGGGGTTCCCTGTGCCTACAGGTCTGAATGATGCCATGAAATTGGCTATCCAGATTGATCGGCGTTTACGGGAGCGCAAATCTGTGCACCATATGGCGGTATCTTCTGAGCAAAAATCTGTGCACCATATGGCGGTATCTTTTGAGCAAAAACCTGTGCACCATATGGCGGTATCCTCTGAGCAAAAACCTGTGCATCATTTGGCGGTGACCTCTGAAAAGGCACCAGAGCATATGCAATGCGATAGTGTATTGTCTAGAGGCGAACGACAGAATTACAGGCGCAAAAATGGGTTGTGCTTCTATTGTGGAGATCCAGCTCATGTTATATCAGCATGCTCTAAACGCATAAAGAAGGTTGATAAAAAGGTTGATAAATCTTTTTCTATGGGTACCTTGCAGTCTAAATTTCTTTTGTCCATGACATTGATTTGTACTTTATCATCTGTTACTGTGGATGCTTATGTGGATTCTGGTGCCGCTCTGAGTCTCATGGATTGGTCCTTTGCCAAGCGTTGTGGGTTTGATTTGGAGCCTCTGGAAGTTCCTATACCCCTAAAGGGGATTGATTCTACACCTTTGGCTAGCAATAAACCACAATATTGGACACAAGTGACTATGCATCATACCCCAGACCATCAGGAGATTATTCGTTTCCTTGTGTTATATAATCTACATGACGTATTAGTACTTGGATTACCATGGTTACAAATTCATAATCCAGTCTTGGACTGGAGATCAATGTCTGTGCTGAGCTGGGGATGTCGGGGGATTCATGGGGATGCACCTTTGGTTCCCATTTCTTCATCTACTCCCTCTGAGATCCCAGCATTTCTGTCAGATTTTTATGATGTCTTTCAGGAGCCTAAAACTGATTCTCTTCCCCCTCACAGAGAGTGTGACTGCGCTATTGAGTTGATTCCCGGTAGTAAATTTCCTAAGGGTCGCTTGTTTAATTTGTCTGTACCTGAACATACTGCTATGCGGGAGTATATCAGAGAATCTTTGGAAAAGGGTCATATTCGCCCCTCTTTGTCTCCACTGGGGGCAGGGTTTTTCTTTGTGGGTAAAAAGGATGGTTCATTGAGACCTTGTATCGACTATCGACTTCTGAATAAGATTACAGTTAAATACCAGTACCCGTTACCTTTACTGACTGATCTTTTTGCTCGCATAAAGGGGGCGAAGTGGTTCACTAAGATCGATCTACGTGGTGCGTATAATTTGGTGCGGATTAAGCAGGGGGATGAGTGGAAGACCGCATTTAATACGCCTGAAGGCCATTTTGAGTATTTGGTAATGCCTTTCGGTCTCGCGAATGCCCCTTCCGTTTTTCAGTCCTTTATGCACGATATTTTCCGTGAATATCTGGATAAATTTATGATTGTGTATTTGGATGATATTTTGATTTTTTCGGAGGACTGGGAATCTCATGTTCAACAGGTCAGGAGAGTTTTTCGGGTTTTGCGAGCTAATTCTCTATTTGTGAAGGGCTCAAAGTGTGTTTTTGGGGTTCAGAGAATTTCCTTTCTGGGATATATTTTTTCCCCTTCATCTATGGAGTTGGACCCTGTTAAGGTTCAGGCTATTTGTGATTGGATACAACCTACTTCTCTAAAGAGTCTTCAGAAATTCTTGGGATTTGCTAATTTCTATCGCCGATTCATAGCGGGTTTTTCTGCCATTGCTAAACCTTTGACTGATTTGACCAAGAAGGGTGCTGATGTTGCTAATTGGTCCTCTGCGGCTGTGGAGGCCTTTCGGGAGCTTAAGCGCCGCTTTTCTTCTGCTCCTGTGTTGCGCCAGCCTGATGTTTCGCTCCCGTTCCAGGTTGAAGTAGATGCTTCCGAGATCGGAGCAGGTGCAGTTTTGTCGCAGAAAGGTCCTGACTGCTCAGTGATGAGACCATGTGCGTTTTTCTCTCGAAAGTTTTTGCCCGCTGAGCGAAATTATGATGTTGGAAATCGGGAGCTCTTGGCTATGAAGTGGGCATTTGAGGAGTGGCGTCATTGGCTTGAGGGTGCTAGACACCAGGTGGTGGTCTTGACTGACCACAAAAATCTAATTTATCTTGAGTCAGCCAGGCGTCTGAATCCTAGACAGGCGCGCTGGTCGTTGTTTTTCTCTCGATTTAACTTTGTGGTTTCATATCTGCCTGGGTCTAAGAATGTGAGGGCGGATGCCCTCTCTAGGAGTTTTGAGCCTGACTCGCCTGGTGATTCCGAACCTACTGGCATCCTGAAGGATGGGGTGATATTGTCAGCTGTCTCCCCAGACCTGCGGCGCTCTTTGCAGGAGTTTCAGGTGGATAGGCCTGATCGCTGTCCGCCTGGTAGACTGTTTGTCCCTGATGACTGGACCAGTAGAGTTATTTCGGAGGTTCACTCTTCCGCGTTGGCAGGTCATCCTGGAATTTTTGGCACCAGGGATCTGGTGTCTAGGTCCTTCTGGTGGCCTTCCTTGTCTCGAGATGTACGTATTTTTGTGCAGTCTTGTGATGTTTGTGCTCGGGCTAAGCCCTGCTGTTCCCGGGCCAGCGGGTTGTTGTTGCCCTTGCCTATTCCTAAGAGGCCTTGGACGCACATCTCTATGGACTTTATTTCTGACCTTCCTGTTTCTCGTAGGATGTCCGTCATCTGGGTGGTGTGTGACCGTTTTTCCAAGATGGTTCACTTGGTACCTTTGCCCAAATTGCCCTCCTCCTCTGAGCTGGTCCCTCTATTTTTTCAGAATGTTGTGCGTTTGCATGGTATTCCTGAGAATATAGTGTCTGACAGGGGTACTCAGTTTGTGTCTAGATTTTGGCGGGCGTTTTGTGCCAGGATGGGCATCGACTTGTCTTTTTCGTCTGCATTCCATCCTCAGACTAATGGCCAGACTGAGCGTACTAATCAGACCTTGGAGACTTACTTGAGGTGTTTTGTGTCCGCTGATCAGGACGATTGGCTTGATTTTTTGCCATTGGCAGAGTTTGCCCTTAACAATCGGGCCAGTTCTGCCACTTTGGTTTCTCCATTTTTTTGTAATTCTGGGTTTCACCCTCGCTTTTCGTCCGGTCAATTGGAGTCTTCGGATTGTCCTGGAGTAGATGCTGTGGTTGATAGAATGCATCGGATTTGGGGACAGGTTGTGGACAATCTGAAGTTGTCCCAGGAGAAGACTCAACAGTTCACTAATCGTCATCGGCGTGTCGGTCCTCGTCTTTGTGTTGGGGACCTGGTTTGGTTGTCTTCTCGATTTGTTCCTATGAAGGTCTCGTCTCCTAAGTTTAAGCCTCGGTTTATCGGCCCTTATAGGATTCTGGAGGTTCTCAATCCTGTGTCCTTTCGTTTGGACCTCCCAGCATCTTTTACTATTCATAATGTTTTTCATCGGTCATTATTGCGGAGGTATGAGGTGCCGGTTGTTCCGTCTGCTGATCCTCCTGCTCCTGTGCTGGTTGAGGGTGAGTTGGAGTATGTGGTGGAAAAGATCTTGGACTCCCGTGTTTCCAGACGGAAACTTCAGTATCTGGTTAAGTGGAAAGGCTATGGTCAGGAGGATAATTCTTGGGTGACAGCATCTGATGTTCATGCTCCTGATTTGGTTCGTGCATTTCATAGTGCTCATCCAGATCGCCCTGGTGGTTCTGGTGAGGGTTCGGTGCCCCCTCCTTAAGGGGGGGGTACTGTTGTGAATTCTGTTTGTGGGCTCCCCCGGTGGTGTTTTATGGTAGTGCCACTTATTTGCCTTCTTCTATCATTGATCACCTGTTGACACCCATTAGGGGAGTTTCCTATTTAAGGCTGCTTGGCTGCTGGTCCGATGCCGGCCAACAATGTATCAGTAGCATTCTGTTGCATTCTCCTGCCTCAAGATCCTGTTCAGCTAAGTTGAATTTTGTTTCTAGTTAATGCTATTTTTGTCCAGCTATTTGCAATGTGACTCTCTGCAGCTGGAAGCTCTCGTGGACTGAAATTGCCACTCCAGTGGCATGAGTTGTCACTGGAGTTTTAAAGTAATTTCAGGATGGTGTTTTTGAGTAGTGTTTTGAAGTTGACCGTGAAGTGACTCTTTCCTGTACTTCTGCTATCTAGTAAGCGGACCTCACTGTGCTAAATCTGCTGTTCATCCTACGTATGTCTTTTCCTCTTGACTCACCGTCAATATCTGTGGGGGCCTGCTATCTCCTTTTGGGGTTCATCTCTGGAGGTAAGGCAGGCCTGTATATTCCTCTGATAGGGGTAGTTAGATCTCCGGCTGGCGCGTGGTGTCTAGGGCATCGTAGGAAACACTCCCCGGCTACTTCCAGTGTTGTGTCAGGTTCAGGTCACGGTCACTTTAGTTCCCATCACCCGAGAGCTAGTCCGTTGTTATTTTGTTTTCCCTGCCATTGGGAAAATCATAACACATGTTCCTGTTACTAGTCTGATGATCAGCTAAGTGGACTTTGTCCTTTTGTTTTGTACCTTTTGTCCAGTTTGCAGTTTTTGTATTTCTCTGTAGCTGGAAGCTCTTGCGGGCTGAAATTGCCACTCCTGTGTCATGAGTTGACACAGGAGTTTTAAAGTAATTTCAGGATGGTTTTTGAAAGGGTTTTCAGTTGACCGTGAAGTCCTCTTTTGTATCCTTCTGCTATCTAGTAAGTGGACCTCTCTTTGCTAAATCTACTTTCATACTGTGTATGTCTTTTCCTCTTAATTCACCGTTATTACATGTGGGGGGCTGCTATCATCTTTTGGGGTATTTCCCTAGAGGTAAGCCAGGTCTGTTTCTTCCTCTACCAGGCGTAGTTAGTCCTCCGGCTGGCGCGTGGCATATAGGAAGCCGTAGGTATGCTCCCTGGCTACTGTTAGTTGTGTGGTAGATTTAGCTCACGGTCAACTCGAGTTTCCATCACCCGAGAGCTCGTTCGTTACTTATGTGTTCTTTACGTTCCCTTGCCATTGGGAACCATGACAACTATGTAACTGGGCAATATACTACGTGGCTGGGCAATATACTACGTGGCTGGGCAATATACTACGTCACTGGGCAATATACTACGTGACTGGGCAATATACTACGTGACTGGGCAATATACTACGTGGCTCTGTGCTGTATACTATGTCGCTGTGCAATATACTACATAGCTGGGCAATATACTATGTGACTGGCCAATATACTACGTGGCTGTGCAATATACTATGTGGCTCTGTGCTGTATACTGCGTCACTGGGCAATATACTACGTAACTGGGCAATATACTACGTGGCTGGGCAATATACGTCACTGGGCAATATACTACGTGGCTGGGCAATATACTACATCACTGGGCAATATACTACGTGGCTGGGCAATATACATCACTGGGCAATATACTACGTCACTGGGCAATATACTACGTGCCTGGGCAATATTCTACGTCACTGGGCAATATACTACGTGGCTGGGCAATATACGTCACTGGGCAATATACTACGTGGCTGGGCAATATACTACGTGCCTGGGCAATATACTACGTCACTGGGCAATATACTACGTGGCTGGGCAATATACGTCACTGGGCAATATACTACGTGGCTGGGCAATATACTACGTGGCTGGGCAATATACTACGTGGGCTGTGCAATATACTACGTGGACATGCATATTCTAGAATACCCGATGCGTTAGAATTGGGCCACCATCTAGTATATATATATACATCCATGTCAGTAACACACACACATATATATATGTATTTATATTTCACAGAAAGATAAATAAAAAAAAAGCTGGTAATTCATCTGCCGGCTTCAGTAAAATCACTGCAGGAGCCGACAGAATAGAAGAGATGGATTACACACAGTAAATACAAATAGAATAGGTAGATATATAGGTGTCAGTGACAAATGCATGTAGTACAGTGTGTGTGCAAATTACTGGACATGTATTTAATTAAAAGATTATTTTTCTGAAAAAAATGGTGTGGGCTCCTGCATAATTTTCAAAACCAGCAGAGGGAAAGCCAGCAACTGGGGCAGATGATTATAGCCTGGGAAGGGGGTAATACCCATGGAGCTTCCCAGGCTATTAATATCAGCTCACAACTATATACTTAGCCTTTACTGGCTATTAAAATGGGGGACCCCAAAAAAAGACATGGGCTCCCTCTATAATTGATAACCAGCAAAGGCTATGCAGACAGCTGTGGGCTGATATTAATAGCCTAGGATGGGGCCATGGATATTGCCCCCCCCCCAGATAAAAACATCAGCACTCAGCCAGCCCAGAAAAGGTGCATCTCTAAAATACGCCGATTCCGGCACCTAGCCTCGCTCTTTACACTTGCCCTGTAGCGGTGGCAAGTGGGGTAATAGTTGTGGGGTTGCTGTCACCTTTGTATTGTAAGCCCACAGCTTAGTAATGGAGAGGTGTAAATAAGACACCTATCCATTACTAATCCTATAGTTGTTACATGTTAAATAAGGCATAGCTAGAAAAAGTCCTTTAGTTAGATAAAACACAACACAGTTTTCCCATTTTATTATTAATCCTAATCCATGCACCTCCCCTGATCTCCTGTAATAAAAATAAAAATAACAAACCAATAATATACCATACCTGTCCATCGTTGTGTCCCACACCGTAATCCATATCTGGGTAATATACAGTTTTGAACCAGGATGGTGCCAAGATGCGACCGTCCCAGCTGAAAACCACTAATAAATGAGCTGCTGGGAGTGGAGCTTCAGTAACTAGCGATGACGTCACTGAAGCTGCGCTGCCTCACATCCTGAACTGCGGCAACATCTGGACCATGGGAAAATGCTACTGCATTTTCCCATGGTCCAGAGTTCACCGCAGAGTGAGCTTTCTGAGAAGGTTAAATCTCTTCAGGGATCTATTTCCCAATCTGTCTGTAAGCACTCACTGGTGATGTTTCACTGCCCTCTCCTGAACCTATGGTCAGGCCCCCAGATACCTTCTCTGTAGAAAAGGAGAAGTTCCGTACGTTTAGGCAGAATTTTAAGTTGCTGTTTTTTCTTAGACCCCCATCCTCTAATAATGAGAGTCAGCGGGTGAGGATAATTATTTCCTTACTTCGGGAGGGACGCCAATTGGGGGCTTTCTCTTTACCTGCTACTGCCCCTGAACGCATGTCTGTTGATAAGTTCTTTGAGGCCTTAGGACTTTTTTTTTATGCACCTGACCAGGTCACAGTGGCAGAGGGCACTATCATGGGTCTCTTTCAGGGTAAGCTCTTGGCCAAATGGTATTACACAGAATTCTGACGATGGTCCACTGAGGTGTCCTGGAACGACTCTGCGCTAAGGTGTTAGTTCAGGAGAAGACTGTTGGATCACCTGAAGGATGCTCTGCCTCTCCATCCACCACCCAGCTCCTTGAAGGGGGCCATGACTCATGCTATCTGTATGGATCGGAGGCTGCGGGAGAGAGGTGTAGTGCAGTGAGAGGTTCATTTGCTTTCTGCTACTCCTTGTTATGCCACCTTATGAACCTATGGAGGTGGGGCCATCAACCTCAGGGAGAAAGAGAGGAGACGGCGACGCAAAGGAATATTGTGTTTCTACTGTGGATATCCAAGACATTGGAAAAAGAACTGTCCCTTCTGCCCACCGACTAGCAAGGTGGCGGGAAACGCCTACGTGTGGGTGACTACCGAGGAAGTCACCCAGACTCTCAGGTACTTTTTTTTCCTCATTTCATAAAATATTGTTGGAAGTGGAACTTTGTTGTGGGAATTGCTTCACGCCCACTTCTGTTTTCGTTGACTGCGGGTCGTCCATGAACTTTATTGACTTGGTGACCAATTGCAAGTTAGGGACAGTTAGGCTTGAGACTCATATTCATATTGTGGCCATTGACAAAACACCATTGGCTAAGAATGTTATTAAAATTGTCTCAGAGGAGTTCCTCCTTAAAGGGAATTTGTCACCTGAATTTGGCGGGACCTGTTTTGGGTCATATGGGCGGGGTTTTCGGGTGTTTGATTCACCCTTTCCTTACCCGCTGGCTGCATGCTGGCCGCAATATTAGATTGAAGTTCATTCTCTGTCCTCCGGAGTACACGCCAGCGCAAGGTAATATTGCCTTGTGCAGGCGTGTACTCCGGAGGACAGAGAATGAACTTCAATCCAATATTGCGGCCAGCATGCAGCCAGCGGGTAAGGAAAGAGTGAATCAAACACCCGAAAACCCCGCCCATATGACCCAAAACTGGTCCCGCCAAATTCAGGTGGCAGGTTCCCTTTAAGATGGGTTCCTTGCACCAGGAACTTATTTCATGTTTTGTACTGGACAATCTTCCTGCGGGACTGGTATTGGGATTTCCTTGGTTACAGTTACACAATCCTGTGATTGACTGGGAATCTCAGGACATTGTTAAATGGGGTCCTAGTTGTGTTAAAGGTTGTCTTACCTTTGTACTGGTGTCATCCATAAGTCTGGAGGTTATTCCGGAGTACCTGAAGGATTTTGAGGACGTTTTTCCCGAAAAAGAGGCCGAGGTCATACCACCATACTGTCCTTTTAATTGTGCTATCAATCGGATTCTGGGTGCTAAATTGCCGAAGGCCCATCTGTACGACCCCGCTGGCCTGGAGCGTACCAGTATGGCCGGAGACACACTGGTGCGAGATACGGCCGAGTCTCGCTGGTTAAAAGCAAGCTGTGGCACCTGCACTCCGGAGCGGAGCGTGCAGCTGCATAGCAATACATGGAGCCGCACGCTCCGCTCCGGAGTGCCGGTGCCACAGCTTGCTTTTAACCAGCGAGACTCAGCCGTATCTCGCACCAGTGTGTCTCCGGCCTATGAAAGAGTATACACTACCATTCAAAAGTTTAGGGTCACTTAGAAATTTCCTTATTTTTTAAAGAAAAGCACAGTTTTTTCCAATGAAGCTAACATTAAATGATTCAGAAATACACTCTATACATTGTTAATGTGGTAAATGACTATTTTAACTGTAAACGTCTGGTTTGTAATGCAATATCTTCATAGGTGTATAGAGGCCCACTTCCAACAACCATCACTCCAGTGTTCTTATGGTACTTTGTGTTTGCTAACTGTGTAAGAAGGCTAATGGATGATTAGAATACCCTTGAAAACCCTTGTGCAAGTATGTTAGCACAGCTGAAAACAGTTTGGCTGATTAGAGAACCTATAAACCTGACCTTCCTTTGAGCTAGTTGAGAATCTGGAGCATTTCATTTGTTGGTTTCATTAAACTCTCAAAATGGCCAGAAAAAAAAGAAATGTCATGTGAAACTCGACACACTATTCTTTTTCTTAGAAATGAAGGCTATTCCATGCAAGAAATTGCCAAGAAACTGAAGATTTCCTACAACGGTGTGTACTACTCCCTTCAGAGGAGAGCACAAACAAGCTGTAACCAGAGTAGAAAGAGAAGTGGGAGGCCCCTCTGCACAACTGAGCAACAAGACAAGTACATTAGAGTCTGTAGTTTGAGAAATCGACGCCTCACAGGTCCTCAACTGGCAGCTTCATTAAATAGTGCACGCAAAATGCCAGTGTCAACGTCTACAGTGAAGAGGCAACTCCGGGATGCTGGCCTTGAGGGCAGAGCGGCAAAGAAAATGCCATATCTGAGACTGGCTAATAAAAGGAAAAGATTAATATGGGCAAAACAAGACAGACATTGGACAGAGGGATATTTTAAAAACGTGTTATGGACAGACGAATCCAAGTTTGAGGTGTTTGGATCACACAGAAGAACCTTTGTGAGATGCAGAACAACTGAAAAGATGCTGAAAGAGTGCCTGACACCATCTCTCAAGCATGGTGGATGTAATGTGATGGTCTGGGGTTGCTTTGGTGCTGGTAAAGAGGGAGATTTGTACAAGGTAAAAGGGATTTTGAATAAGGAAGGCTATCACTCCTTTTTTACAACTCCATGCCATACCCTGTGGACAGCACTTGATAGGAGCCAATTTCATTCTACAACAGGACAATGACCCAAAGCACACCTCCAAATTATGCAAGTACTGCCGTATATACTCGAGTATAACCCGAGAATTTCAGCCCATTTTTTTAGGCTGAAATTGCCCCTCTTGGCTTACACTCTAGTCATTCCCAGGGGTCGGCAGGGGAGGGGGAGCGGCAGCTGTCTAATAATACTCACCTGCTCCTGGCGCGGTCCCTGCACATCCGTGGTTCTCCGGGTGCTGACAGCTTCTTCCTGTATTGAGCGGTCACATGGTACCACTCATTACAGTAATGAATATGGATCCCACTGCACTCCCATAGGGATGGAGCCGCATATTCATTACTGTAATGAGCGGTACTATGTGACCGCTCAATACAGGAAGAAGCTGCCGGCGCCCGGAGAATCAGGGACGTCCAGGGACCGCGCCGGGAGCAGGTGAGTATGACGGGGCAGTGCACTATATTCACCTATTCCTCGTTCCACCGTCAGCGCCGCTCCGTCTTCTGCAAGTGCAGCGCCCCAGAGTCCTGGTCGTTGCAGTACTGTGGCTCCGCCACTATGGGGAGCTATGGTACGTCTGATTGCACTAAAGGAGTTTCTCTGATCAGGTAACACCTCACTACACTTCACACTCCGGCCACCAGGGGGGGTGGTCCTATCTAGTAGGCCACTCCTCACACTCTGGTAAAACTGGGGGTTGGACAGGAAGACAGGGAGAAGTAGCTGGGAAGAGCTAGTGAGAGGACCTGTCAGGGATGGGATCCTGGCAGACTCCTCAGAGCAGAACTAATCAGTGCACAATGGGAATACAGTAAAGAGGAATTAGGACCAGAAGGAGTCGTGCTGTTAGACCGAGGCAACATTCTTCTGAGGCGCAAACAGTCGGTGGCCGGAACGCCGAGCAAGTAAGAGACTTTAAGTACTACTGCAAACCACGGCAGGGCAGCCAATTATAGGTTGGCTGTCTCACAAATCACCTAAGCAGACAACGGAGGCAGCTGTGGGAGAGGGGCGACTCTAGGGTCCCGGAAGAACTCCAGGCCTACCCCGCCATACGGGTGCGTCCTACCATATCACCTGGGGGACGGAGAGAACGAACATCAGGGACAGACAGATTCAGTTGTGAGGACTATCCCGGGAGCTCAGCAGGGAAGGACTACAACACCCAGCGCTAGAAGGTAGACACTGATTCCCACCTGTAAAGAGAACTCCTGATATGCCTTTGGACCGGCCGGTCTCTGACAGCCCGGTGGACAGCGCTCTGGACTGAGGTCTCTAAAACCTTCAGTAAAGAGGTAAAGAGACTGCAACTTGGTGTCCTCGTTATTTACTGCACCGCACCATCCACATCCGTCACATCATTCACTGTGCGCCCCTCGGCAGGGTCACGGATTGGGCCTAGCCACCGTGACAACCCCAGAGCAGAGACTCAGAGGCCCGGTACCGGGTACCCCTCGGCCCTGCTGCAGTGGGGGCGCTCCAACTTGGCGTCACGAACAGGATCTACTTAAGCCTGAAGAATCAGGTCATGTGTGCCTTGGAACTGTGATTTATTGTGCTTGGACTGTGTATTGCCATTTACCGCCAAAAATTCGCCATTGCCGCGCACGGAGGGAGGAGCCTTAGCTTCGTGGGCGGAACCAGCCAAAAGAAGCGCGGAACGGAAAGCGCAGTAAGGCGCCAATCCCGGAAGAGGAACTCCGACCTCCAGCAGGTTAGTGGGAGGAAGGGACAGCCATGTCCGAGTCGGGAGGAGAGGAGGTGGCGGCCGCAGCCGCGGACGCAGGGGCAGCTCCGGTCCCCGCAGCGAGTGAAGCCGCGGCCCTAATACCACCACCAGTTGCCGCAGAACCCGCTGTCCCCCTCAGCCAGTCGGACACTGCCGCTAACACAAAAGCCATAATGCCCTTCTCCATGCCGTACCTGCCCGGAGCGGCCTGGCTCCCACGATACTCTGGGGAGTCGCATACATTCACTGACTTTAAAGAAGGGCTCTGCAGCCTGCTCGAGTTCTATCCCCTGACAGAGCCTCAGAAGGTTCATATGATAACCGGCCAACTCTTTGGGGCGGCTCTGAGAGAATTGAAGTCCTGGCCCGCCGAGGATAAGGGAACTGCACAACAGATTTTTGCAAAGCTTAAAGCCACCTTTGATACTCGCACTGCTACAGAAATTAAACTGACTTTCTATGGATGCAAACAAAGGCCGCAGGATAGCTTACGGGACTATGCCCTTAATCTCCAAGAGGCGATGCGGGCCATTAAGCAGAGTGACCCCGGCAGCATGCAAGATGAGGATAAACTTCTGAAGGAGCGGTTCATTGAGGGGCTCCTGTGCAGTCACCAGCGGGGCCAATTACACTTCTTGGCCATGCAAAATCCAGACTTGACTTTTGCGCAATTCAAAGATAAGGCTATCCAGGCATTGCAGGAGCGACAGCCCAGCCGCGCAATACCACCCAGGCGCCCCGCTCTCACATACCACCAGGAGGTGGCATCGGATACCCCAGTTGCCGCGGAGGCCGACGCCCAGAGCTTCGAGGACGACTCCCCTGCAGGACTTCGCCTCCAGATGCAAGAGGTAACCAAGAGCGTTGCTGCCCTAGCCCGGACGGTGCAGTCCCTACAGGAGGCCCCCAAAGAAAAGATCCAGCTAGCCTCCGGACCAGAAGATGTCCCCTGGACGCGACAGAAGAGGACCCCACCGACCAGAGGCCGGGACAGCGATCGCTTCCATCAGGACGGACGACCCATCTGCCGCCGATGTCACCAGGTGGGCCACCTTGCAAGGTACTGTCCTTTAAACGAGCAACCCCTGGGGCAAAGGGCCAACCCCCAGGAGTAGGACAGTCAGGCCCGCAGCATTGGAGAACCAAGTATATTGGAGGACGACCAGTTCTCCCTGTAGTGGTTGATGGAATCCCCTTGAACGCTTTGCTGGACACCGGTTCTCAGGTGACGACTATACCTTACGTGCTTTATAAACGGTATTGGGAGGACGCTGATATTACTCGTGGCCCTGACGATGATTTCACCATAATAGCCAGTAATGGTCAGCCGTTGCCACAAGTGGGGTATAAGGAGGTCACCATCAAGGTGGGGCGGGTGGAATTGAAAGCCCAAGGGATTGTAATTGTTGATATTGATCGTCGAGAATGTAATCCCATGATGACTCTTGGTACTAATGTTATAGAAAATTGTCTTGCAGAAGTTATTGTTTTGTTGCAACAGGTGGCAGAAACCGCTGGCCACAGCGAGCAACGGGCCCTGCAGAAGGAAATCAGAGCTCTGATGCAGAGACAGCAGGTAGAGCTGACTGGTGGTGAGATTGGCCGTGTCACTGTGAGTGATTCAAACCCCATCGCAATACCCCCCAGGAGTGAGATGTTAATATGGTGTCGGGCAGCCATAGGCCTCAGGGGTAAGGACTACCAGGCCTTGGTAGAACCCGTATATTCAGACAATAGGCTTACTGTTCTGACAGCCCGGGGGGTGGTCGACGTCCGCCAGGGGAGAGTGCCCGTACGTGTCCTCAATTGTGGGGAGGAAGAGGTTCACCTCACCAAGTATACCACGCTCGCCAAATTGTTCACTGTCAATAATAGTGTGATACAGACACCTGAACCCTTGGTCCCGTCAAACGTGGCGGAGAACAAAGGTTCTGCTGAGCACTCGAAAGACTGGTGTCGGGAATTGCATGTGGGCACTGACTCTACCCCATCCCATCAAAAACAGGGGGCCTACAGGGTGGTACACGAGTACGAGCAGGTATTCAGCAAACACCCCTTAGATTTTGGGCAGGTGAAAGGGATCCAACATCACATCCCCACGGGAGATCACCGATCCATAAAAGAGAGATATCGCCCTGTACCCCCAGCTCATTACCAGTGTGCCAAGGACATGCTGCGGGAAATGAAGGAGGCTGGGGTGGTGAGAGACAGCTGTAGCCCCTGGGCAGCTCCATTAGTCCTTGTTAAAAAGAAAGATGGTACCATGAGGATGTGTGTTGATTACAGGCAGTTGAATCGCATTACACATAAGGACGCATACCCACTGCCCAGGATAGAGGAGTCTCTGGCTGCCTTAAAATCTGCTAACTACTTCTCTACCTTAGATCTCACCAGTGGGTACTGGCAGGTTCCTGTAGCGGAGGCGGACAAAGAGAAAACGGCCTTCACGACACCAATGGGTCTCTGCGAGTTCAACTACATGCCCTTCGGATTGTGCAATGCTCCCAGGACGTTCCAGAGGATGATGGAGTGCTGCCTAGGACACATGAACTTTGAAACTGTGCTGCTGTATTTGGATGATGTCATTGTCTTCTCTAAGACCTACGAAGACCATCTGAAGCACCTGGCCGAGGTGTTTGAAGCCCTGTCCAACTTCGGCTTAAAGGTGAAACCGTCCAAGTGTCATCTGCAGAAACCTAAAGTGCAGTACCTGGGCCATGTGGTGAGCGCTGAAGGAGTGGCCCCAGACCCCGACAAGGTCACAGTGATCAAGGACTGGCCAAAGCCCAGTGACCTCCACGAAGTCCGGCAGTTCCTCGGGCTGGTAGGCTATTACCGAAGGTTCATTAAGGACTTCACCAAGAAGGCCGCACCCTTGCAAAACCTGTTGGTGGGCCAACCAAAGAAGACCAAGGGGAGGAACACCCCCTTTGATTGGAACAAAGAGCTGGAGGAATCCTTCACCTGTTTGAAGTCGGCACTGACGGGAGAAGAGGTACTGGCTTACCCCGAATACGACCAACCGTTTGTGCTGTACACAGATGCCAGCAATGTGGGATTAGGAGCCGTGCTGTCTCAGGTCCAGAAAGGCAAAGAAAGGGTGATCGCTTACGCCAGCAGGAAACTCCGTCCCACGGAAAGGAACCCTGACAACTACAGTTCCTTTAAGCTGGAATTCCTTGCCATTGTCTGGGCAGTGACAGAGAGGTTCAAACACTACCTGGCCTCCACGAAATTCACCATCTTCACGGACAACAATCCGCTAACGCATCTGGATACTGCCAAACTCGGGGCTTTGGAACAGCGATGGATGGCCCGGCTGTCCAACTATGATTACACCATCAAGTACCGGGCAGGACACGAGAATGCCAATGCCGATGCCTTGTCCCGAATGCCCAATTTGCCAGAAGCGGGAGAAGACCCGGAGGCATTTGAAGAGGTGGAGCTGCCTGCATTCCATCGCCCCAAAGCCAATCAGAGCTCTCATCATGTGAAGAACAGGCACAAGAACCAACCGGATGACACGCTGAATCCCCTGCCCCATCACGGGTGGGCGGAAACCCAGGATGGTGACCCCGCGGTCCGTCGGGTGAAAGAGCTCTTGACGCAGGCAGGGTCGCACACTGGCCCAGATGACCCACAAGAGACCCAACAGCTGTGGAAGGGGAGAAGCAAACTGTTTATCCATGATGGCAAGTTGTGCAGGAGGAGCATCGACCCACGTACTCATGAATTGGTGTGGCAGATAGTGGTGCCAAGGCGAGATGCGCCCATGGTTCTGCGAGCCTACCATGATGGAGCCGGACACTTCGGATGGAGGAAGCTGGAAAGGCTCCTCCGAGGGAGGTTCTATTGGATTGGCATGAAGAGAACCATTGAGAAGTGGTGTCGGGAGTGTGGTCCATGTAGTCTGCGCAGGAAGGACCGTGACAGTCAACGGGCTCCCCTGCGGCCTATCATCACCAAATGGCCGCTCGAACTGGTCGCGCTGGATCATGTGAAGCTGACACCTAGCCGGTCGGGCTATATCTACGCCCTTACCATCGTGGACCACTACTCCAGGTTTTTGGTGGTTGTACCTGTCAAGGATCTAACGGCCAGGACTGCCGCCAGGGCCTTCCAGCAGCACTTTTGTAGGCCCCATGGCTACCCAGAGAAGGTACTGACTGATCAGGGACCTGCATTCGAAGCGGAAGTGTTCCAAGAATTCTGTCAACTGTACGGGTGTAAGAAGATCAGAACCACACCGTACCATCCTCAAACCAACGGGATGTGTGAGAAGATGAACCAAGTGGTAATCGATTTATTGAAGACCTTGCCTGTGGAGGAACGGAACCTGTGGCCAATAAAGTTGCCTGACTTGGTGGATATGTACAATCACATCCCAGTAAGTTCCACCAACTGTACTGGAGCGTACCTGATGCGAGGAAGATCTAGTCGGTTACCCGTTGATTTGGACATGGGGGTCCTAGTACCCGAAGATACCTCGCTGGATGCCAATTGGGATGCAGAAAGGCAGCGAAGGTACCGCGAGGTACAGGAGTGTGTAGAAAGAAGTCTCACCCAGGCTAGGCAAAAACAAGAAAGGGACTACAACCAACACGCTCCTGCGAATCCCCTGTCCCCTGGTGAACAAGTACTTAAACGAAAGAGGAGATTACACAAGCTCGATGACCAATGGGAAGCGGAACCGTATACCATCCTGCCATCAGACTTCGATAACACGAAGGTCTGTCTCATCAGCAAGGACAGAGGGGAGACTTCGACAGCGGTATCCAGGGATCACCTTAAGGTCTGCCCCGATAAGTTGAGAGAGAGGGACATGGCCCCAGAAATCTCCCCGCCAGTGGAAAAGGAGAAGATGATCCATACCGTCCTTGGTGACTTTCCCCAGTCCTGGACTCAGATAAATCAAGCCATCGTGGTACCTGTTCTAATGTTTCAACAGCCGGACCCACCAGAAACAATGGTGGTACCGGATCATCCAGTCCCGCAACCTCAACAAGCCCTACCTGAAGATGCCATGCCAACCGTTGAACCGGCAAATCCTCCCTCTGCTATCGGTGAACCTGCTGTACCCACTGTTGATAGCAGCAGCTCTGAGAGCCCCAACCTGCCAGTGCTACCCAGACTCACTAGAAGTGTAGCTAGAAGACAGTGCACTACACCAGCGGTAGCAAGCATAGCGGGCCCTGTTAGGCCAATAGCAACCCCTGCGCTGCGAAGGTCCACACGCAGCACTCAGAACCAAACTCCCCTCCGCTACAAAACTTGGAGGTATTAATAAGGGCTGCTATTTAATTAAAAATGTTTGTGTGCATATCTTTTGTTACAGGTTTTAAAATGGACAATAGAGTAATGGACAGTGAATTGCTCAAAAACTTTCACAAGGGGGCCCCTTTGTTTACCCGGGGTCCCAGCTGTTTCAACCACTGAACTGGGAGTCATAAACTGTGCATGACCTAAATTTCGCAACGTTCAAGAGTTCTCACCTCCCATAAAGGGAAGCGCTGTTATGTTTAATTGTTTAGGCTATTTCAAAATTTTGTGTGTTTCCTGCTAACATGTATTGTTGTTCTTGTTTTCCCAGTCCCGGAGTACTGGATTTAACCGGGGGGGAGTGCAGCGCCCCAGAGTCCTGGTCGTTGCAGTACTGTGGCTCCGCCACTATGGGGAGCTATGGTACGTCTGATTGCACTAAAGGAGTTTCTCTGATCAGGTAACACCTCACTACACTTCACACTCCGGCCACCAGGGGGGGTGGTCCTATCTAGTAGGCCACTCCTCACACTCTGGTAAAACTGGGGGTTGGACAGGAAGACAGGGAGAAGTAGCTGGGAAGAGCTAGTGAGAGGACCTGTCAGGGATGGGATCCTGGCAGACTCCTCAGAGCAGAACTAATCAGTGCACAACGGGAATACAGTAAAGAGGAATTAGGACCAGAAGGAGTCGTGCTGTTAGACCGAGGCAACATCCTTCTGAGGCGCAAACAGTCGGTGGCCGGAATGCCGAGCAAGTAAGAGACTTTAAGTACTACTGCAAACCACGGCAAGGCAGCCAATTATAGGTTGGCTGTCTCACAAATCACCTAAGCAGACAACGGAGGCAGCTGTGGGAGAGGGGCGACTCTAGGGTCCCGGAAGAACTCCAGGCCTACCCCGCCATACGGGTGCGTCCTACCATATCACCTGGGGGACGGAGAGAACGAACATCAGAGACAGACAGATTCAGTTGTGAGGACTATCCCGGGAGCTCAGCAGGGAAGGACTACAACACCCAGCGCTAGAAGGTAGACACTGATTCCCACCTGTAAAGAGAACTCCTGATATGCCTTTGGACCGGCCGGTCTCTGACAGCCCGGTGGACAGCGCTCTGGACTGAGGTCTCTAAAACCTTCAGTAAAGAGGTAAAGAGACTGCAACTTGGTGTCCTCGTTATTTACTGCACCGCACCATCCACATCCGTCACATCATTCACTGTGCGCCCCTCGGCAGGGTCACGGATCGGGCCTAGCCACCGTGACAACCCCAGAGCAGAGACTCAGAGGCCCGGTACCGGGTACCCCTCGGCCCTGCGGCAGTGGGGGCGCTCCACATCCTCTGCAGTGATGCTCAGGTCAGAGGGCGCGATGACACGATTAGTGTGCACCGCCCTCTGCCTGAGCATCAGTGCAGAGGACAGGAAAGACACAGCAGCGCTCTGCAGTGGAACGGAGGAACGGTGAATATAGCAAGTGCCGGGGCCTGAGGTGAGTATGTCTTTTTTTTTTTTTTAAATCGCAGCAACAGCATATGGGGCAAATATCTCTATGGAGCATCTTATGGGGCCATGTGCAGCATTATATGGGGCAAATATCTCTATGGAGCATCTTATGGGTCCATGTGCAGCATTATATGGGGCAAATAGCTCTATGGAGCATCTTATGGGGCCATGTGCAGCATTATATGGGGGCAAATATCTCTATGGAGCATTTTATGGGGCCATGTGCAGCATTATATGGGGCAAATATCTCTATGGAGCATCTTATGGGGCCATGTGCAGCATTATATGGGGCAAATATCTCTATGGAGCATCTTATGGGGCCATAATCAGCATTTGTGCAGCATTATACGGGGCAAATGTGTCTATGGAGCATCTTATGGGGCCATAATCAGCATTTGTGCAGCATTGTATGGGGCAAATATCTCTAGGGAGCATCTTATGGGGCCATACTCAGCATTTGTGCAGCATTATATGGGGCAAATGTGTCTATGGAGCATCTTATGGGGCTATAATCAGCATTTGTGCAGCATTATATGGGGCAAATGTGTCCATGGAACATCTTATGGGGCCATAATCAGCATTTGTGCAGCATTATATGGGGCAAATGTGTCTATGGAGCATCTTATGGGGCAATAATCAGCATTTGTGCAGCATTGTACGGGGCAAATGTCTCTATGGAGCATCTTATGGGGTCATGATTAACATTTGTGCAGCATTATATGGGGCATATTTTAATATGGAGCATCTTATGGGGCCCATCATAATAATAATAAATAATAATAATTTTATTTATATAGCGCCAACATATTCCGCAGCGCTTTACAACTTATAGAGGGGACTTATACAGACAACAGACATTACAGCATAACAGAAATCACAGTTCAAAACAGATACCAGGAGGAATGAGGGCCCTGCTGTTCGCAAGCTTACAATCTATGAGGAAAAGGGGAGACACAAGAGGTGGATGGTAACAATTGCTTTAGTTATTTGGACCAGCCATAGTGTAAGGCTCGGGTGTTCATGTAAAGCTGCATGAACCAGTTAACTGCCTAAGTATGTAACAGTACAGACACAGAGGCTATTAACTGCATAAAGTGTATGAGAACATGATGGAGGAACATGATTATGTTGTTGTTTTTTATTAATAGGCCACACAGGGATAATTAGGTTAATGCGTTGAGGCGGTAGGCCAATCTGAACAAATGAGTTTTTAGTGCACGCTTAAAACTGTGGGGATTGGGGATTAATCGTATTAACCTAGGTAGTGCATTCCAAAGAATCGGCGCCGCACGTGTAAAGTCTTGGAGACGGGAGTGGGAGGTTCTGATTATTGAGGATGCTAACCTGAGGTCATTAGCAGAGCGGAGGGCACGGGTAGGTTGGTAGACTGAGACCAGAGAGGAGATGTAGGGTGGTGCTGAGCCATGGAGTGCTTTGTGGATGAGGGTAGTAGTTTTGTACTGGATTCTGGATTGGATGGGTAGCCAGTGTAATGACTGGCACAAGGTAGAGGCATCGGTGTAACGGTTGGCGAGGAATATGATCCTGGCAGCAGCATTCAGGACAGATTGGAGCGGGGAGAGTCTGGTAAAAGGTAGGCCAATTAGTAGAGAGTTACAATAGTCCAGACGAGAATGAATAAGTGAGACAGTAAGAGTTTTTGCAGAGTCGAAAGTAAGAAAAGGGCGAATTCTGGAAATGTTTTTGAGATGCAGATAAGAAGAGCGAGCCAGTGATCGGATGTGGGGGGTGAATGAAAGCTCGGAATCAAGGATGACTCCAAGGCAGCGGGCATGTTGCTTTGGAGTAATGGTGGAACCGCACACAGAGATGGCAATGTCGGGCAAAGGTAGGTTTGTAGAGGGAGAGAACACGAGGAGTTCAGTTTTTGACAGGTTCAGTTTCAGATAGAGGGAGGACATGATGTTAGAGACAGCGGTAAGACAATCACTGGTGTTTTCTAAAAAGGTCGGCGTGATAACAGGAGAAGAGGTATATAATTGGGTGTCGTCAGCATAGAGATGGTACTGGAAACCAAATCTACTGATTGTTTGTCCAATAGGGGCAGTATACAAAGAGAAGAGGAGGGGGCCTAGGACTGATCCTTGAGGAACCCCAACAGTAAGGGGAAGGTGAGAGGAGGAGGAACCGGCAAAACAAACAGTGAAGGATCGGCCAGAGAGATAGGAGGAGAACCAAGAGAGAACGGTGTCCTTGAGGCCGATGGAGCGGAGCATAGTGAGGAGGAGCTGATGATCCACAGTGTCGAATGCTGCGGAGAGATCCAAGAGAATTAGCATGGAATAGTGACCATTAGATTTAGCTGTTAGTAGGTCATTAGAGACTTTAGTGAGGGCAGTTTCAGTAGAGTGTAAAGAGCGGAAACCAGATTGAAGAGGGTCGAGAAGAGAATTATCTGAGAGATAGCGGGTAAGACGGGAGTGGACCAGGCGTTCCAGGAGTTTAGAGATGAAGGGAAGATTAGAGACAGGTCTATAATTAGCGGCACAATTTTGATCGAGGGAGGGCTTTTTAAGTAGTGGATGTATGATGGCATGCTTAAATGAGGAGGGAAAAATACCGGAAGTGAGGGAAAGGTTGAATATTTTTGTTATGTGAGAGGTGACAGCCGGGGAAAGGGACTGGAGGAGATGCGACGGAATGGGGTCGCTGGTGCAAGTGGTCGGGCGAGAAGATGCAAGGAGCCTGCTTACTTCTTCTTCTGTAACTGGTTCAAAGTCAGAGAGTGAACTAGATGCAGTGGGGGAGGGAGGACAGTGCTTGGTATGAAGAGATTGGGAAATGATTTCCTGTCGAATGTGGTCAATTTTTTCTTTGAAGTAATTGGCCAGATCGTCAGCGTGGAGATCTGTGGTTGGGGCCTGCTCTCTTGGGTTGAGTAGGGACCGGAAAGTGTCAAAGAGACGTTTAGGGTTATTGGACAGCGAGGTGATGAGGGTGTTGAAATAGGTTTGTTTGGAGAGGTGAAGGGCAGAGTTGTATGTTTTTAACATGAACTTATAATGGATGAAATCTTTGGGCAGATTAGATTTTCTCCACAGACGTTCGGCGCACCTGGAGCACCGCTGCAGGAAACGTGTTTGCAGCGTGTGCCACGGTTGTCGCCGTCTGTGCCGAGTTGTTCTATGTATAGGAGGTGCAGCTTCTTCCAGGGCACTTTGCAGGGTTTCATTGTAATGCTTCAGAGCAGAATCAGGACAAGAGATGGAGGAGATTGGGGCCAATGAAGACTGCAAGTTCTTCATAAGTTTCTGGGTGTTAATGGCCTGTATGTTTCTATAAGTGTGGAAAGTGGGGATGACCTGAGCGGGATGGCAGTTCTTGATAGAGAATGAAAGAAGGTTGTGGTCAGAGAGTGGGAGAGGGGAGTTTGTGAAATCATCCAGTGAGCAAAGCCGGGAGAAGACCAAATCAAGGGAGTTTCCATCATCATGTGTTGGAGAGTTAGTATGCTGCGAGAGGCCGAAAGAGGAGGTTAGAGATAAAAGGTGAGAAGCAGATGGGGAGAGGGGAGAAGCAATTGGGATATTGAAATCACCCATGATGAGGGTGGGGGTGTCATAAGAGAGAAAGTGTGGAAGCCAGGTGGCAAAATGATCCAGGAACTGGTGAGAGGGGCCGGGAGGACGATACACCACCGCCACTCGCATGGAGAAGGGGACGTAGAATCTGACAGCATGGACCTCAAAGGAAGGGAATACAAGTGAGGGTACTTGGGGGATAACTTGGAAGGTACATTTGGGTGAAAGGAGCAGACCAACGCCTCCACCTGCTCTGTTGTCTGATCTTGGGGTATGAGAAAAGTGTAGTCCACCAAATGAGAGAGCAGCAGCAGCGGTGGTGTCTGACTGCTGGATCCAGGTTTCAGTAAGAGCCAGGAGATTAAGAGAGTTAGAAAGGAAGAAGTCATGAAAAACTGTATGGAGCATTATATGGGGCATATTTTGTATGGAGCATTGTATGGGGCCCATCATGAACTGTATGGAGCATTATATGGGGCTCCTGATTCAATATGGATATTCAAAAACACAACCTACCGATGTCTCAATTAATTTTACTTTTATTGGTGTCTATTTTTATTTTTGACATTTACTGGTAGCTGCTGCATTTTCCACTTTAGGCTTATACTCGAGTCATTAAGTTTTCCCAGTTTTTTTGTGGCAAAATTAGGGGTCTCGGCTTATACTCGGGTCGGCTTATACTCGAGTATATACGGTATTTAGGGAAGAAGCAGGCAGCTGGTATTCTATCTGTAATGGAGTGGCCAGCGCAGTCACCAGATCTCAACCCCATTGAGCTGTTGTGAGAGCAGCTAGACCGTATGGTACACAAAAAGTGCCCATCAAGCCAAGCCAACTTGTGGGAGGGTCTTCTGGGTGCATGGGGTGAAATTTCTCCAGATTACCTCAACAAATTAACTGCTAGAATACCATAGGTCTGCAATGCTGTAATTGCTGCAAAGGGAGCATTCTTTGATGAAAGCAAAGTTTGAAGGAGAAAATTATAATTTCAAATAAAAAACATTTTTTTTCCAACCTTGTCAAGTCTGGACTAGATTTTCAATTCATTTGGCAACTCATTTGATTAATAAAAGTATGAGTTTTCATGGAAAACACAAAATTGTCTGGGTGATCCTAAACTTATGAACGGTAGTGTATCTCTGAAAGCTTACGTAAGGGTCACATCCATCCCTCTGTCTCTCCAGTGGTGGCTGGATTCTTTTTGTTAAAAAGAAAGATGGTGGTTTACGCCCGTGCCTCGTTTTTCGGGAATTAAAAAAGATCACAATGAGAAATACTTATCCCCTCCCGCTCATCCCGCTGATTTGTATAACCAATTATCTGGAACCAAGTTGTTTTCTAAATTGGACCTCAGGGGAGCATATAATCTTATCCGTATTTGGGAAGGGGATGAGTGGAAAACGGCATTTCTCACCTCTGAGGGTTTGTTTGAGAATTTGGTTATGCCCTTTTGGTCTTACTAGCGTGCCAGCCATCTTTCAGAATTTTATTAACCATATATTTTCTGATTTCATTGGGCACTTTATGGTGGTTTACTTAGATGATATCCTGGTATTCTCATCTGACGAACAAGATCACCTGGGTCATTTTTGTGCAGTTCTCCAGAGGTTACGGGAGAACTCTCTTTTTGCTAAACCTGAAAAATGTTCATTTTCCATCCAAGAGCTGTCTTTTTTGGGGTTCATCCTGTCTACTAAGAGGTTTCGTATTGACGCTAGGAAGGTACGGGCCATTGTGGATCGGGTGCAACCCAGAGACCTAAAGGGTCTTCAGGGTTGTTTTGGGTTTTCCAATTACTACAGGAAATTCATTAAGGGGTTTTAACAGGTGGTCAAGCCCCTCGCAGATCTTACTCGTAAGGGGGCTGGTGTCAAAAACTGATCAGCTCCAGCAGTGGTGGCGTTTTCTTCATTAAAGGAATGCTTTTTGTCTGCTCCTGTTTTGATCCAGAATGATCCGTCTGAACCATTTATTGTTGAGGTGGATGCACTGGAGGTGGGGGTGGGGCGGTGTTGTCCCAAGGACCAACCAATTTGACTAACCTGAGACCCTGTGCCTTTTTCTGTAAGAGATTTTCTCCCGCTGAGAGAAATTACAATGTCGGGAATCGGGAGTTGTTGGCTATAAAGTTGGCTTTTGAAGAATGGAGGCACTTTTTGGAGGGGGTGGTTCATCAGATCACGGTGATTATGGACCCCAAGAACATGTCCTATATTGAGTCTGCCAAATGTTTAACTCCCAGACAGGCGAGGTGGTCGCTTTTTTTCACACTTTAATTTTCTCTTCACCTTTCGACTTGGTTCCAAAAATGTCAAGGCCAATGCCTTGTCTCGTAGCTTGGATCCGATATCACCTTCTGAACCTCCTTCTTCCATTCTCCAGCATGGGGTGGTCATGACAGCAGTGTCCTCAGAACTGGAGTGGGAGATTAGTGAGGCTCAGTCTCTTGCTCCTCCGTCATTGCCTGATAACAAGCTTTTCATCACTGTTCAGTACCGGTTGATGCTGCTCCAGGAGTTCCACGATTCTGCTCTTAGTGGACATCCTGGAATCTCAGCCACTAGAAGAGCTATTGCTAGGCTGCTTTGGTGGTCCTCTATGGCCTCTGATGTTGTCGTGTTTGTGTCTGCTTGTGATACTAGTGTCCGTGCTAAGAGCTCCCATAACCGGCCAGCCAGGGAATTGGTGCAATTGCCAATTACAGATAGACCTTCGACTCATTTGTCCATGGACTTTACCACTGTTCACACTCCTTCCAATAGCAAAACTGTGGTCTGGGTATTGGTGGACAGATTCAGTAAACAGGTTAATTTTGAACCTTTGGCAAGCCTGTCTAATGCTGAAACACTATCGAAGTTGTTTGTTAAAAATGTGGTGCAGTTGCATGGTGTGCCTTCAAGTGTTGTTTCTGATAGAGGGGTACAATTTGTGTCCAAATTCTGAAGGGCTTTTTGTAAAAGGTTATGTATTAGTTTGGCCTTCTCCTCGGCCTGTCATCCTGAAACCAACGGTTAGATGGAGATGACCAATCAGTCTCTTGAACAAATTTTGCTGTGTCTTGCCAGGTCCCAGCAGGATGATTGGTGCTCTTCGGTGCCAGTGGCAGAATTTGCATTTAACAATCGGATCAATCAGTCCACAGGCACCTCTCCGTTCTTTAGTAACTATGGTTTTCACTCCCATTTTGGTGAATTCTCTTGACTGGATTCTGGGTGTCCTGGGGCTGATTCGGCTATTCAGTGGTTGCAGGAGGTTTGGAGGAGGTCCAGAGGAACATTGGGGAGGCTCAGGGCAAGTGTAAACATTTTGCTGACAAGCGACGGTCTTCAGGCTCGGTATTTTTAGTAAGGGATAAGGTGTGGTTGTCTACTGAAAATATATGGTTGAAGGTTCCTTCTGTTAAGCTGGATCCCATGTTTATTGGTCATTATGAAATCATTGAGGTTGTCAAATAAGTTGCCTTTTGCTTACGCCTTCCTCCATCACTTCGGATCCTCAATGTGATCCATAAGTCCCTCCTGAAGCCATTTGCGTCTCCCTCTGTTGAAGCTCCATCCCTTCTGCCACCTGTCACTGGGAATGGTCAGACTGAGTATGAAGTGGAGCGGATTCTGGATTCTCGCATGGTCCGCCGTTCAGTTGAGTACTTGGTTCACTGGAAGGGTTACGGTCCTGAGGAGCGATCGTGGCTCCTGGCGCGATCTGTCCATGCGGATCAATTGGTTTGGGCATTTCATTCACGTTATCCTGGGAAACCAGGAGGTCCAGTGACCCCCTTCCTTGAGAGGAGGGTACTGTCATGATCCAGGCCAGGTTTTGAGTCCAGTCTTCCCCTTTTTCCAGTCTGGTCATGCCAGGGATCAAGTTTCTCAGCCTCAGTCTGGTCTCAGGTTTGTTATTTATCTCTGCTGTGTCCTGCAGACCATGTCAGTCATAGTTTCTGCCTACGGCCTGTGTAGCTGACTACGTTTGCCCTGATTTGTCCTGCTGCTTGCTTACTGAACCTGTGTCTTTATATTTATTTTTGATTCACTGGTTTTGACTTGGCTTGGACTCTGACCTGTTATTTTGTCTCTGGTCTTTAGAATATCTGCTCCTGACTGTTACTGACCCATTTGGCTTGTTATTGACTCTGTGTTTACTTATTTCTTTTGTACTGCGCTACAGTCATATATCGAACTGGCTTGTTTTGACAATTCTGCTGCCACCTAGTGGTGGCATCGCCGCTGCCTTGCGGGTCTGGTCTTGCTGTGTTCAGTCCTTCCTCCACTCTATTGCCACCTAGTGGAGCTTGCAATTACCTGCATTGCAGCGGCATGACATCTATATATTTTATTTGTCTTTACTGTATGTAATCCATCTCTTCTATCCTGTCAGCTCCTGCAGTGATTTTACAGAAGCCGGCAGATGAATTACCAACTTTTCTTCTATCATTCTGTGCAATATAAATACATATACGGTATATGTGTATGTTACTAACATGTACAGTATATATATATATATATATATATATATATATATATATACTTGTATATGTATTCTATGTGTATATTTCTATTCTATCTATTCTAGTCTAACCTCTCAGTGTGATTTTACCGTATACCGCACATGAATTACCAGATTTTCAAAGGACATCGGTGTGTAAAAAATGGACAGCACTCACATGGTGAGAGTGCTGTGTGTTTTTATCTCGCATCCATTGACTTGCATTGGCAAGTCTCGTCCGAGGTACTCAGCAAATCGCAGCATGCTGTGATTTTTTTCTCAGTCTGATTTCAGCTGAGAAAAAAATTGCAGATGGGATGTAACCCATTGAGTAACATTGGCCAGAGTGCAATCCGATTTTTTATCGGATTGCACTCATCCATTTTTCTTGCAAATGAGTATGAGCCCAAAGACTGACATCTGTTCTGTGTTTTGGAGACACTCCTCGTTTAGGCAAAGAAATACTAATGAAATACTGATCAAAAATACTGATGTGTGAATATAGCCCTAGCAGGAGTCTTTTGTAATCACCTCCTTTACTAGTTAAATTAACTCTTTTTGAAACTTCCAAACCTGTTGTACTCCTGAAACCCCTGTGTAATGTCTTGCCATTGCAAAGACATTTTTACTAGTGATGAGCGAGTGTACTCGTTGTTCAGGTTTTCCCCAGCACGCTCGGGTGGTCTCTGAGTATTTGTAACTGCTCGGAGATTTAGTTTTCAATGATGCATCTGCATGATTTACAGCTGCTAGCCAGCCTGAGTACATGTGGGGGTTGCCTGGTTGCTAGGGAATCCCCACATGTATTCAAGCTGTCTATCATGTTGTGAATTCGGTTTGTGGGCTCCCCCGGTGGTCTGTTATGGTAGTGCCTCTTATGTGCCTTCCTCCATCTCTGATTACCTGTCGCCACCCTCTAGGGGAGTTTCCTATTTAAGGCTGCTTGGCTGTTAGTCATATGCCGGCCAACAATGTGCTAGTAGCATTCTGTTGCATTCACCTGCCTCAAGTTCCAGTTCAGCTAAGTTGAATTTTGTTTCTTGTTTTTGCTATTTTTGTCCAGCTATCTGCAATGTGACTCTTCAGTGCTGGAAGCTCTTGTGGACAGAAAATTACTACTCCAGTGGCATGAGTTGTCACTGGAGTTTAAAGTAATTTCTGGATGGTGTTTTTGAATAGTGATTTTTAGGTCGACCGTGAAGTAACACTTTCCTGTCCTTCTGCTATCTAGTAAGCGGACCTCACTGTGCTAAATCTGCTGTTCATCCTACGTATGTCATTTCCTCTGAACTCACCGTCAATATCTGTGGGGGCCTACTATCATCTTTTGGGGTTCCTCACTGGAGGTAAGGCAGGCCTGTATATTCCTCTTATAGGGGTAGTTAGATCTCCGGCTGGCGCGTGGTGTCTAGGGCATCGTAGGTACATCCCCCGGCTACTGTAAGTGTTGGGTCAGGTTCAGGTCACGGTCGACCTTAGTTTCCATCACCCGAGAGCTAGTCCGTTTTGTATTTTTTTTCCCCTGGTCATTGGGGTAACCATAACAGTTTGGCCGGCCTGTAAAAAATCTATGTGTTAAAATATGCACTAAAGCAGGAAGGAGGAGAAAAGGGTTTTTTTTTTTTTTTTTGGTGTTTGAAAGTGCACCTTAGTTTGATCATTTGTATTCCTTGCTTAAACTGCAGTCTTCAGCCTTTTTTTTTTTCTCCTCTCCTCTTAACCTCTGAATGCTTGGGTTACACCCATTTGAATATGGATCCACAGAGTTTAGTTGCAGGTTTGAATAACCTTGCGACAAAAGTACAGAACCTACAAGATTTTGTTATACGTGCTCCAATGTCTGAACCTAAGATTCCTCTGCCTGAATACTTTACCGGAGACAGATCCCGGTTTTTGAGTTTCAGAGAAAATTGCAAATTGTTTTTGTCTCTGAGATCTCACTCTGCTGGTGATCATACTCAACAAGTTAAAATTGTTATCTCTCTATTGCGCGGCGACCCACAAAGTTGGGCATTTGCATTATCGCCAGGGGATCCTGCGTTGTTAAATGTAGATGCGTTTTTTCAGGCTTTGGGGTTGCTTTATGAAGAGCCTAATTTGGAGATTTTGGCTGAGAAAGCCTTGATAGCTCTTTCCCAAGGGCAAGATGAAGCTGAGATATACTGCCAGAAATTCCGTAAATGGTCGGTGCTTACTAGATGGAATGAGTGCGCTTTAGCAGCTAATTTCAGAGAAGGTCTCTCTGATGCCGTGAAGGATGTCATGGTGGGGTTCCCTGTGCCTGCAGGTCTGAATGATGCCATGAAATTGGCTATCCAGATTGATCGGCGTTTGCGGGAGCGCAAATCTGTGCACCATATGGCGGGGTCTTCTGAGGAAAAATCTGTGCACCATATGGCGGTATCTTCTGAGCAAAAACCTGTGCACCATATGGCGGTGTCTTCTGAGCAAAGACCTGTGCACCATTTGGCGGTGACCTCTGAAAAGGCATTAGAGCATATGCAATGCGATCGTGTTTTGTCTAGAGGCGAACGTCAAAATTACAGGCGCAAAAATGGATTGTGCTTCTACTGTGGAGATCCAGCTCATGTTATATCAGCATGCTCTAAACGTATAAATAAGGTTGATAAAAAGGTTGATAAATCTTTTTCTACAGGTACCTTGCAGTCAAAATTTCTTTTGTCCGTGACATTGATTTGTACCTTATCATCTGTTACTGTGAATGCTTATGTGGATTCTGGCGCCGCTCTGAGTCTCATGGATTGGTCCTTTGCCAAGCGTTGTGGGTTTGATTTGGAGCCGTTGGAAGTTTCTATTCCCCTGAAGGGTATTGATTCTACACCTTTGGCTAGCAATAAACCACAATATTGGACACAAGTGACTATGCGTCTTACCCCAGACCATCAGGAGATTATTCGTTTCCTTGTATTATATAACCTACATGATGTCTTAGTGCTTGGATTACCATGGTTACAGATTCATAATCCCGTCTTGGACTGGAAATCTATGTCTGTGTTGAGCTGGGGATGTCGGGGTATTCATGGGGATGCACCTTTGGTTCCTATTTCTTCATCTACTCCCTCTGAGATCCCAGCATTTCTGTCAGATTTTTATGATGTCTTTCAAGAGCCTAAAGTTGATTCTCTCCCTCCTCACAGAGAGTGTGACTGCGCTATTGAATTGATCCCCGGTAGTAAGTTTCCTAAGGGTCGCTTGTTTAATTTGTCTGTGCCCGAACATACTGCTATGCGGGAGTATATCAGAGAATCCTTGGAAAAGGGTCATATTCGCCCCTCGTTGTCTCCACTAGGGGCAGGATTTTTCTTTGTAGGTAAAAAGGATGGTTCATTGAGACCTTGTATCGACTATCGACTTTTGAATAAGATTACAGTTAAATACCAGTACCCGTTACCTTTACTGACTGATCTGTTTGCTCGTATAAAGGGGGCTAAGTGGTTCACTAAGATCGATCTACGTGGTGCGTATAATTTGGTGCGGATTAAGCAGGGGGATGAGTGGAAGACCGCATTTAATACGCCTGAAGGCCATTTTGAGTATTTGGTAATGCCTTTCGGTCTCGCAAATGCCCCTTCCGTTTTTCAGTCCTTTATGCACGATATTTTCCGTGAATATCTGGATAAGTTTATGATTGTGTATTTGGATGATATTCTTGTTTTTTCGGAGGACTGGGAATCTCACGTTCAACAGGTCAGGAGAGTTTTTCAGGTTTTGCGAGCTAATTCTCTTTTTGTAAAGGGCTCAAAGTGTAGTTTTGGAGTTCAGAGAATTTCCTTTTTGGGATATATTTTTTCCCCTTCATCTATGGAGATGGACCCTGTCAAGGTCCAGGCCATTTGTGATTGGATGCAACCTACTTCTTTGAAGAGTCTGCAAAAGTTCTTGGGTTTTGCTAATTTCTATCGCCGATTTATAGCGGGTTTTTCTGCCATTGCTAAACCTTTGACTGATTTGACCAAAAAGGGGTGCTGATGTTGCTAATTGGTCCTCTGCGGCTGTGGAGGCCTTTCAAGAGCTTAAGCGCCGCTTTTCTTCCGCTCCTGTGTTGCGCCAACCTGATGTGTTACTTCCGTTCCAGGTTGAGGTGGATGCTTCGGAGATCGGAGCAGGTGCAGTTTTGTCGCAGAAAGATCCTGACTGCTCAGTAATGAGACCATGTGCGTTTTTCTCCCGAAAGTTTTCGCCCGCTGAGCGAAATTATGATGTGGGAAATCGGGAACTTCTGGCCATGAAGTGGGCGTTTGAGGAGTGGCGTCATTGGCTTGAGGGTGCTAGACACCAGGTGGTGGTCCTCACTGACCACAAGAATCTAATTTATCTTGAGTCGGCCAGGCGTCTGAATCCTAGACAGGCGCGCTGGTCGTTGTTTTTCTCCCGATTTAACTTTGTGGTGTCATATCTGCCTGGGTCCAAGAATGTGAAGGCGGATGCCCTCTCTAGGAGTTTTGAGCCTGACTCGCCTGGTGATTCCGAACCTACCGGCATCCTGAAGGATGGGGTGATATTGTCAGCTGTCTCCCCAGACCTGCGGCGTTCTTTGCAGGAGTTTCAGGTGGATAGGCCTGATCGCTGTCCGCCTGGTAGACTGTTTGTCCCTGATGATTGGACCAGTAGAGTTATCTCGGAGGTTCATTCTTCCGCGTTGACAGGTCATCCTGGAATTTTTGGCACCAGGGATTTGGTGTCTAGGTCCTTCTGGTGGCCTTCTTTGTCTCAAGATGTGCGCATGTTTGTGCAGTCTTGTGATGTTTGTGCTCGGGCCAAGCCCTGCTGTTCTAGGGCCAGTGGGTTGTTGTTGCCCTTGCCTATTCCTAAGAGGCCTTGGACGCACATCTCTATGGACTTTATTTCTGACCTTCCGGTTTCTCGTAGGATGTCTGTCATCTGGGTGATTTGTGACCGTTTTTCCAAGATGGTTCATTTGGTACCTTTACCCAAATTGCCCTCCTCCTCTGAGTTGGTTCCTCTATTTTTTCAGAATGTGGTGCGTTTGCATGGTATTCCTGAGAATATAGTGTCTGACAGGGGTACTCAGTTTGTGTCTAGATTTTGGCGGACGTTCTGTGCCAGGATGGGTATCGATTTGTCTTTTTCGTCTGCATTCCATCCTCAGACTAATGGCCAGACTGAGCGTACTAATCAGACCTTGGAGACTTACTTGAGGTGTTTTGTGTCCGCTGATCAGGATGATTGGCTTGACTTTTTGCCATTGGCAGAGTTTGCCCTTAACAATCGGGCCAGTTCTGCCACTTTGGTTTCTCCATTTTTTTGTAATTCAGGGTTTCACCCTCGGTTTTCGTCCGGTCAATTGGAGTCTTCGGATTGTCCTGGAGTGGATGCTGTGGTTGATAGGATGCATCGGATTTGGGGACAGGTTGTGGACAATCTGAAGTTGTCCCAGGAGAAGACTCAACAGTTCACTAATCGTCATCGGCGTATTGGTCCTCGTCTTTGTGTTGGGGACCTGGTGTGGCTGTCTTCTCGATTTGTTCCTATGAAGGTCTCGTCTCCTAAGTTTAAGCCTCGGTTTATCGGCCCTTATAGGATTCTGGAGGTTCTTAATCCTGTGTCCTTTCGTTTGGACCTCCCAGCATCTTTTAATATCCATAATGTTTTCCATCGGTCATTATTGCGGAGGTATGAGGTACCGGTTGTTCCTTCTGCTGATCCACCTGCTCCTGTGTTGGTTGAGGGTGAATTGGAGTATGTGGTGGAAAAGATCTTGGACTCCCGTGTTTCCAGACGGAAACTTCAGTATCTAGTTAAGTGGAAAGGTTATGGCCAGGAGGATAATTCTTGGGTGACAGCATCCGATGTTCATGCTCCTGATTTGGTTCGTGCATTTCATAGTGCTCATCCAGATCGCCCTGGTGGTTCTGGTGAGGGTTCGGTGCCCCCTCCTTAAGGGGGGGGTACTGTTGTGAATTCGGTTTGTGGGCTCCCCCGGTGGTCTGTTATGGTAGTGCCTCTTATGTGCCTTCCTCCATCTCTGATTACCTGTCGCCACCCTCTAGGGGAGTTTCCTATTTAAGGCTGCTTGGCTGTTAGTCATATGCCGGCCAACAATGTGCTAGTAGCATTCTGTTGCATTCACCTGCCTCAAGTTCCAGTTCAGCTAAGTTGAATTTTGTTTCTTGTTTTTGCTATTTTTGTCCAGCTATCTGCAATGTGACTCTTCAGTGCTGGAAGCTCTTGTGGACAGAAAATTACTACTCCAGTGGCATGAGTTGTCACTGGAGTTTAAAGTAATTTCTGGATGGTGTTTTTGAATAGTGATTTTTAGGTCGACCGTGAAGTAACACTTTCCTGTCCTTCTGCTATCTAGTAAGCGGACCTCACTGTGCTAAATCTGCTGTTCATCCTACGTATGTCATTTCCTCTGAACTCACCGTCAATATCTGTGGGGGCCTACTATCATCTTTTGGGGTTCCTCACTGGAGGTAAGGCAGGCCTGTATATTCCTCTTATAGGGGTAGTTAGATCTCCGGCTGGCGCGTGGTGTCTAGGGCATCGTAGGTACATCCCCCGGCTACTGTAAGTGTTGGGTCAGGTTCAGGTCACGGTCGACCTTAGTTTCCATCACCCGAGAGCTAGTCCGTTTTGTATTTTTTTTCCCCTGGTCATTGGGGTAACCATAACACTATCAGCTGTAAATCATGCAGCTGAGGCAACGAAAACTAAATCTCCGAGCACTTACAAATACTCGGAGACCACTCGAGCGTGCTAGGGAAAACCCGAGCAACAAGTCCACTCGCTCATCACTAAATTTTACATTTTGTTTCTGTCTGTCAGATATATGTCCACAAATTGTTACTTTTAGCTCATACAGCCCACATAGGGCTTTGTTACATAAAATACAACTGATTAAATATATCACAAATTATAAGCCTCAATGAATGTATGACTGAATTTATAATAATTCTATTTTCATCTAGAGAGGAGAAAATTTGGGTTCCGTCTATATGTTTGCAAATAGTGATGAGCGAGTGTGCTCGTCACTCGAGTTTTCCGAGCATGCTCGGCTGTTCTCTGAGTATTTTGGGCGTGCTCCTAGATTATGTTTGTGTCCCCCCCGCAGCTGTATGATTTGTGGCTGTTAGATAACAGGGATAATAGGGAATCCCCACATGTATCCAGGCTGTGTAGGAGCTGCAAATCATGCAGCTGCAGGTGGGGGGATGGGGAAAACATAATCTACGGGCATGCCCAAGAAACTTGGAGAACCCAAGCATGCTCGGAAATCTCGAGTAACGAGCCCATTTGCCCATCACTATTTAGATATGTTATGCCCTCATCTGTTAGGGTATATGCACACGTTGCAGACTTGCCTGAGGAATATTCTGTGCAGATTCTTTCCTCTCTTGCCAGAAAACACAGATGCAGATTTGATGCATTTGTTTATGCGTTTTTGAAAGCTAAATAAAGATCTATTATTGAACAAAAAAAAGAATTGTGATGTCATTTCTTGTCCAACCTCTTCATTTACATACTCCATAGAAGAATAATGTTTACACAGACAGACAGATAGATAGATCTATAGATAGATAGATCTATAGAAAGATAGATATAGATATAGAGACAGATAGATAGATCTATAGATAGATAGATATAGATAGATCTAGAGATAGATCTATCTATCTATATATAGATTCAGTGCTGAAAGTATTCTGCTACCTGGAACTTTTTAACCTTTTCCCACATATCACAGAGAGCATCATGAAGACCAAGGAACACAACAGGCAGGTTCGTGATACTGCTGCTGCTGTGGAGAAGTTTAAAGCCGGATCTGGATATAAAATGCATTCAACTACATAGAAATACATGTAGCCGCACACTCCGGTCCCAAGTGCCGGCGGCAGTGCGGGTATTGAGGTGCGAGACTCGTGCGAGTTTCTCGTAAGTGTGAACCCCGGCCTTGCCCAATTTTCTCATCCAGAGTGGGAAAGCCAGCGACTGGGGGAAGATGTTTATAGCCTGGGAGCGAGTTAATACCCATGGAGCTTCCCAGGCTATGAATATCAGCCGCAGCGGTATATTTAGCCTTTAGTGGCTATTCAAATAGAGGGACCCCACGTAACTTATAGCCTGAAAGGCTATGCAGACAGCTGCAGGCTGATATTCATAGCCTAGAGAGCTAGCTGCTCCCAGCCACCCCAGAAATGGCGCATCTGTAAGATGCGCCAATTCCGGCACTTAGCCTCTCTGTTCCCACTGCCCTGTAGTGGTGGCATATGGGGTAATAAGGGGTTAATGTCACTTTTGATTGTAAGGTGATATTAAACCCTGTTAGTAATGGAGAGACGTCAATAAGATACCTATCCATTACTAATCCTATAGTAGTGAAAGAGTTAAAAAAAGACAGAGCCAGAAAAAAAGTATTTTAATATTCTTAAATTCACCATACTTACAACGACCATCGATCACCTACAAAAAATAAAAAATAATAAACCTCCCTGTCTGACGCAGTCCAATTAATAACGAGTGTCCCACGATGATCTTGCATCACTGAAGAGGTTACTTTAGTTTATTCTCTCGCTGTACAGCAATTTTGCATGGGAATTTTCTCACACAGCGTTGCAGGCGAGAGAATGAACTTAAGTGACCTCTCTCCCGGCAGCGCTGGAGGGATATACATTGTGGAGGATTTCCCCAGCTGTCAGTTCATCGCGGGGCCCCTGTAGAGTACTGACATCTGCCGATGTCAGTGTTCTACATGGTAGATCGTCGTGGGACACTCGTTATTTACTGGACAACGGCGGAAAGGTAAGTATAGGTTGGTTTATTATGTTATTTTTATTGCAGGAGAATTGAGGGCTTCAGGGACTAGATGATTGGTAAGTATGTACTCTGTTATGTGTTGTATGTTATGTGTATGTATTGTATGTTATGTGTTGTAGGTTCTGTATGTTTTTTAATTTTTTTTACTACTGAACACAGCCATTGTCTGATGGGACTACTTTCCCATCATCGGCAATGCTGTCACTGTGAGCATTCATTGCCGACACACACACACAAACCCGCACACACACACAGAGACACACGCACACACACAGGGCACACGCAAACAGACACAGATTCACTCACACATACACGCACATAGCTCCGCCCTCACTCCACTCACACTCTTCCCCCTCCCAATCTGCAGTGTTTTATCAGCAGCAAAAAAGCAGATCTTTTTTACATCTGTAGGTTTGTTGCGGATGTGCCTGACACAATGGATGTCAATGGGTGCAGAAATGCTGCAGATCTGCAAAAAGAAGTGATATGGTCCTTTTTTGAATCTGCTGCGTTTTCCATGTGTATTTTTCGGCGCAGCGTTTTTTTCCCATTGATTTACATTGTACTGTAAATCACTTGCGGATCTGCAGCTTTTCTGCACGGAAAAAAATGCTGCAGATCCACAGGAAATCTGCAACGTGTGCACATACCCTTACATCCTCTAGTTTGTAATTATTTTGAATTACTAGTTTGTCTGTTTTCAAAAAGATTTAGTGATCTTTTTTTGTGCAAGCGTTGGAGCTATTTTTGCCACCATACTGACACCATATTGATATCAGCTCTTATTCTATCTTACCTTAATATTTCTAAACAATTCTAAAAAATGTATTTAATGTGAGTAAACTCCATGCTGTAAGTAGTTACAAAATGTGTCTGACTGTTTATTTTCCTACGGTTTAGGTGTTAATAATTCCTTTCTATTCTTCATGTTAACTCTGTGTTTTGCTTTATTAATCATCCACCCAGAATAACCTCTTTGTGATAATCTTTGACATATTTTATCCTGTTCATGATGCCATACTTACTCATCCGAGTAGTTTCTCCTTGCTCTGGTGAGTTCAGCTATACGGATTGCGTTTTTGCACATGACTTGGATGGCATTACACTGCATGAAACTACGTGTTGCCATATATTGGTAATTGAATCAATAATACCAGTATCAGGATTCGATGTAAAGTTTAGATCTAAATTATTTTTGGAATATCCAGCTTCCTCAGTAAATTAAAGATTGACAGAATTCTCATTAAAATATTTAAAGAAACACTCCTCCCATCAAAGTTTATATCCTCATAATATATTGCAGTCATCATATTATATGGCACGGTGCACTTACAATTGCAAATGTTGTCCTTCTACCAAGTTAATTATTTTCTTATAGGTGAATAAGAGCAGACTAGCTGAATCCTTCCAAACTCTATGTAGAAATAAAAGTCTCTTTTCCTTAGAGCTACACTTCTTCATCCCTGCAAAGTTCCTGGCAACCTATTTCCACCTCCTTTTCAACTCCTGACCCAGCTGCTCTGCTCCTATCTTCTTCCAAGAACTTTGGAGTGATGTAGGATTGTAATTCTGATGATGACACATGCAGGGAAAATAGACTTCCTGTCTCTGCATAGAGTTGAGAAGGATTCATCTACATAGTTACATAGTTACATAAAGAGAAGAATTAACTGGGTAGAAGGGAAACATGAGCAATTGTAAGTAAACAGTGCTATATGATATGATGATTGCAATATTTTAAGATGATAAAAACTTTGACACCGTAAATATGATCTCATCCAGTGTGCTGAAAATAGGAAAAAAATCCAAGTAGGGTGAAAAAACCCACAGTTATACTTTTTAAATATATACCATTTTTTTCGGATTATAAGATGCACTTTTTTCCTCAAAATTTGTGGGGTAAATGGGGGTGCATCTTATAATGCAAATGTATGGTACCGTAGCTGCAGGCTGCAGGCTGGGATGAAAGGGTGTCCGGTGCTGCTACCCAGTGCTCTGTGGGTGTCTCCGGTGCCCGACGGTGCTGCGGGGGTGTCTGGCGGTGCTACTGCGGGTGTCCGGTGCTGCTGCCTGGTGCTCTGCTGGTGTCTCTGGTGCTGCGAGTGCACGGCCGGCGCTGCCCGATGCTGCTGCGGCGGTCTGAGATGAGATTTCAGCGCTGAAATCTCATCTCCCGAGATCTCGGTGCCGCGATCTCCATCTGTTCATGCGCCGATCCCCCGGCGGCCATTTTACTGGGGTCCGTCGCACAGGAAATCATGGGACTGCCGGGGCTCTGGCCTTTCACAAAATGTCGGCAGAGCCCCGGCAGCACCGGAGACCGCCACAGCAGCATCGGGCACCTGCAGCACCAGAGACACCAGCAGAGCACTGGGCAGCAGCACCGGACACCCGCAGCAGGACGGCCGGACACCCGCAGCAGGACAGCAGAGCATCGGGCAGCAGCGCCAACACCAGCAGCACTGCCGGGACACCCCTTCATCCCAGCCTGTGGCCTGCAGCATCACCCCACTTCTACCTCCTCCAACAGTGACCTGCAGCCACCACCCCCTGTAAGCAATAAGATGCATGGATTATAAGAAGCACCACCATTTTATAAAAAAAAAATTCTTTTTTTCCCTCAAAATTGGGGTGCGTTTTATAATCTGGAGCGTCTTATAAAGCAAAAAATACGGTACATACAAAGAATGGAGAGGTCTGTCATTTTTATCGTAGGCACACTGCAACTGTAAAATCCAGAAAATCAAATTGTATGATTTTTACATATTGATTTTTGAACTTTATGGCATGAAATAAGTAGTTAATACTGTAATACTATTGTAGGAACTCAAGGATTCTGATAGCGTGGGGCAATGAACAGACAGAGACGGGTTTCTTTAGTGCAAATAGTGTATTTGTACAACAGCAATAACACCCAAAACAATATACTGATAACCCACAGTGTCCTGGAATGAAACAAGTCCTTGAAACATATACAACAAATCGGCAGAGTTCTTAAGGCAGAGTCCTCAGCAAGGTGATCAAAAGGTGAGTGTGACAGGTGACGTGGTGCAAATCCAAACACTGTCGGTGCAGAGAGAGTCAAATCCAGGTATGAAGTAAACATAGGGAAGTCCAGGACAAGTCCACAAGTTCATCCCAGGTGTGGCATGAACACGGGTAAGTCAGAAACTAGTTCACAAGTTGATCCCAGATGTGGCATAAACAAGGGTAAGTTCAGAAACAGGTTCACATTTAAGTATTATACTGGTGCTGTTCCAACAGCTACCACCGGGGGGAGTAAATGTAGGATTAAGTAGCAACACACAGTCCAGAAACAAAGTCCAAAAACAAAGTTCCAAAAACACAGTTCTTACCAGGAGGAATGAACAAAGGGTTAAGTTCCAAGTCAGCAGACTAATGATAACAGAGAGAGTGTAGCTTACATATGCAGAGAATGTCCAGAGCCAGAGGTAGAGACACACTCAGAACCAGCAGCTGAGCTGAAGGAGAACAGAATCAGAATACTCCAGCAAAGAGGCTGACACCTGACCCGGTTTTTAAACAAACGAACAGGAAGTAGGGCAGACAAAAACAGCAAACTCCATCTTAACAAAGGGCAAAATCATTCACAAGGTGACTTGGAAAACCCGGAATACTGACAAATAAATTAGAAAAACAGAACCTAATATTTGGTACATAAACCTTTATTTGCAGTTACAGAGGTCAGACATGTCCTGTAGTTATTGACCAAGTTTTCACATGCTGATTCAGGGATTTTGGACCACTCCGCCATACAGATCTTCTCCAGATCATTCAAGTTTTGGGGCTGTCACTTGGCAACATTGAGTTTCAGCTCCCACCAAAGATATTCTGTCAGGTTCAGGTCTGGAGACTGGCTAGGCCACTCCAGGACTTTGAAATGCCTTACAGAGCCACTCCTTATTTGCCCTGGCTGTGTTTTTCGGGTCATTGTCATGCTGGAAGAACCAGCCATGGCCCATCTTCAATTCTCTTATTGAGGGAAAGAGATTGTTGACCAAAATCTCAAAAAACAGGACCCCATCTATCCTTCCTTCAATATAGTGCAGTCGTCCTGTTACCTTTGCAAAAAAGCACCCCCAAAATATTATGTTTCCCCCACTATGCTTCATGGTTGGGATGCTGTTCTTGGTTTTGCACTCATTCTACTTCTTCCTCCAAACACGGAGAGTGGAGTTGATATCAAAAAGTTCTATTTTGGTCTCATCTGAACACATGACCTTATCCCATGCCTTCTCCGCATCATCCAGATGGTCATTGGCTAACTTCAAACAAGCCAGGACATGTGCTAGCGTGATCAGGCAGACTTTGAGTGCCCTGTAGGATTTTAATCTATGATGGCATTGTAACGGACACACAGATTGTGTCCAGGGAATGAACACTAGGAGAAGTGAATAGGGAGACACCAGTAACTAATAGAAGTATGTGGCTTCTGCAAAGAGCGAGCTGCACTAACAGGACCTGAGACACATGATCACAGGGGGAGTGGCTGGAGAAGGAGCTAAGCTTAGTGCAAGGGAGAAAAAGAGTGGTAAGACAAGCCAGGTTCAAAAGCCAGAGAGCAAAGCAGTATCCAAGGGCACAGACTAAAGAATGGTCAAATACATGCTGTAACGGGGTCTGCTGTGCTGGAGTACCTCTTCAGTACCACCCCGTGTTTTAGGAGGTCCACTCTGCTTTGGCTGGATTCTGAAAGAAGGACGCTGGCTGGAATTCCTTGGTTACATGGGAGCATATAAAATATCACTGCTTCGCCATGTATTTCCAGTGTGACAACCCTTTACTCACAGAGCACAGAATATATAACACAACAGATACAGAGGGCCGGCCCATTCAAAAGCGGCAGGCCAGACATACATTACAATAGCCGCAGGTGGCCGGAGCCTGCTGATATTTACTGTGGGAATTACAAAGGTGGGGGAGGTGAGAAGGGGGATATCTTGTCTCTGCACAGGGGCGCAGCCTGTGGGCTGATGCATTAGGGACAAATATCTCACATGGAACCTATTATATATACAAATCACTGCATAACATATTCTGGGTGCTGGGAGGTTCTGTAACACGGCTCCCCCTTTCAGCGATGCGATCGGCATACACAGTCTGATCCTTAACGGATCGGTTTGGGGATGACCGAAGTTTATGGGGTTGGTACAAGTTCCGTTTGTCGACTTAGTCCATCGGCGTTACCGTTTTGTTTGCCGGGTCTGTAGTGGATGGTGAAGTCCAGAGGTTGTAGGGCTAAACACCGCAGTAATCTGGCATTGTCTCCGGAGACCCGATTAAGCCAGACTAGGGGATTATGGTCCGTTAGGAGGGAAAACTGTCGTCCATACAAATATGGTTGTAACTTTTTGAGTGCCCATACTACTGCCAGGCACTCCTTCTCGATAGCCGCATAGCTTACTTCATGGGGCAGTAGTTTCCGACTCAGGTAAGCTACCGGGTGTTCTTGGCCGTCCGGCCCGACTTGGCTCAGTACTGTCCCCAATCCAAACATAGAAGCGTCTGTGTGAACCAGGAAACGTTTAGTTGGATCGGGTGAGGCCAATACAGGGGTATTGGTGAGGGCGTCCTTTAGATGGCGGAAGGCTTCCTCACACTCTGGGGTCCAGGTTACCTGGCGCGGTTGGTTCTTACGGGTCAGATCAGTGAGGGGCTTGGCTACGCTGCTGTAATTGGAGACGAATTTCCTGTAATACCCCGCTGTCCCTAGAAACGCCATGACCTGGGTTTTAGTGTGTGGGGTGGGCCATTTGGCTATGGCCTCAATCTTGGCTGGTTCTGGTCTCTGTTTCCCACTTCCCACACAATGTCCTAAATACTGAACCTCTGCTTTGCCCACGTGACACTTGTTTGGGTTCACGGTGATTCCGGCCTTGTGGATCCTGTCCAATACTGTCTCTAGGTGATTTAGATGCTCTTCCTATGTCACACTGTAGATGGCGATGTCATCCAGGTAGGCACACGCATAGTCCTGGAGACCATCCAGAAGCCGGTCAGCCAGCCTCTGGAAGGACGCCGGGGCAGTCTTCATCCCGAATGGCATAATTTGAAACTGGAATAAGCCGAACGGGGTGACAAAAGCAGACTTGAAAATAGCATCAGGACTAAGGGGAATCTGCCAGTAGCCTTTACATAGATCGATGGTGGTCAAATACTTTGCCCCCGCCATCCGGTCTAACAACTCATCCACACGCGGCATGGGATAAACATCCGTCACCGTTTTCTCATTGAGCCTGCGATAGTCTACACAAAACCGTGTAGTCCCATCCTTCTTGGGCACTAACACTACGGGGGATGCCCAGGGACTATCTGATTCTTCAATGACCCCTAAACGCAACATCTCTCGTATCTCTTGTCGCATCCCTTCTCGTACAGACTCAGGGATGCGGAAGGGGGGTTGTCTCAGGGGGTTCTGATCCTGGGTCTCAACCTTGTGTTGTGCCAGGCGGGTGTACCCCAGTCTCCCTGAAAACATCCTCTGTTGCTGCCTCAACAACGCCTCTGCCTGCTGTCTCTCCCGGGGACCTAGGTCTTCACCCCAGTGTACCTGGTCCCATGTTTTAGACTGAGTCCTCTCCCCTAAGACATCAGGCAAGGGGAGTCCGGCTAAATCCTCTGCTTCAGGTGCACAGATGGCCACTACCTCTTCAGCGCGCTCCCGGTAGGGCTTCAGCATTTTCACGTGGAACATGCGGATAACCCTGGGGTCATCACAATCGGCGACATTATAGGTGGTGTCGGCTATTTTCCCCACTACCTGGTAGGGGCCCTGCCATGCAGCTTGGAATTGTTCTACCTAGTGGGTTCTAACACCAGGACCTTCTGTCCTGTCTCAAAGGTGCGTTCTCTGGCCCTCCGATCATACCATATGCGCTGGCGCCATTGGGCCACCTGCAGGTTCCCACGTACAACCTGGGTCAGCTCCTGTAGGTGGTCCCGGAATTCCAGTACATAGGGTACAATAGGTACCCCTTCTATGGTGCCCTCCCCTTCCCAGTGTTCTAGCACTAAGTCTAGGGGTCCCCTTACCCGCCTCCCATATACCAGTTCAAACGGGGAGAACCCTGTGGATTCTTGGGGTACCTCCCGATAGGCAAGCAGGAGGTGTGGCAAGAATTTCTCCCAGTCCCTATAGGTCCTGGTAAAAGTCCCAATGAGTTGTTTCAACGTTCCGTTAAAGCGTTCACTCAACCCATTGGTTTGCGGGTGGTACGGGGCGCTCCTAATGGACTTTACGCCGCACAGCTTCCACAGTTGGTTGGTCACTTGTGCTGTAAACTGGGTACCCTGGTCCGAGATAATCTCCCGGGGAAATCCAACCTGTGAGAAAACCTGGAGCAGGGCAGCCGCCACTGTCTCTGCCAGTATGTTAGGTAACACAACCGCCTCTGGATACCGTGCGGCATAATCTACCACTGTCAATATATACCTTTTCCCTGACGGACTGGGTTTGGCTAACGGCCCTATCAGATCGACCGCTACTCGGCTAAATGGTTCCTCCACAATGGGGAGAGGGCGTAATTTGGCCTTGCATCGATCTCCCCCCTTGCCAATGCGCTGGCAACTGTCACAGGTCTGGCAGTACTGACGAACATCATAGGTTACCCCCGGCCAAAAGAATTTTGTGTCAGACGATGCTTGGTGCCGGTGACGCCGAAGTGCCCGGCCAAGGGTATGTCATGAGCGATTCGCAGTAACTCCTGCCTATACTTCTTGGGAACTACCAGCTGTCGTTTTATAGTGGGGCTCATCCCTGTGTGGTGCTGCTCTGTGATCCGGTAGAGGAGTCCCTGCTTCCATACAAACAGCTCCCCTTCCAGTACTCCTCTCCCCTCCTGTGCCTTCCCACGATATCCCTCTGATGAAGGATCCTCAAGTACCTCCCTCTTAAATTCATCTGGTGTGGCCCAAGAAATGTGTCTGGCTATGGGAATACGTGTAGGGCTGGGATGTCTTACCTGGGCCTCCTCTGAGTGTGATTCCGCCTCCGCAGCTCGAGCTTGTCTCTGGGTGGTCACAGGATATGTCTCAGCCAGGGGGCCAACTGAGAAGGCAGACGACATAGGCCCCAAGTCATTTCCCAGCAAGATGTCTGCAGGCAATTCCTCCATCAAGCCGACCTCAACCAGGCCATCCCCAACTCCCCAGTTCAGGTGAATCCTGGCAGTGGGCAGGCGATGTATGGCTCCCCCTGCTACATGGACTGCCACTGTCCAGTCCGTCTTCTCTTGGTCCCGGACGAGATGAGACTTCACAAGGGTCAAAGTTGCTCCGGAATCTCTTAGTCCCTGCATACGTTTCCCATTAACCCACATGACCTGTCGATGCTGTTGTCGATTATCTGCCCGGGCCGCCTGCACGGGGTCTACTTCATGCAGCACTTCCTCCATCTATTCCATCCCCTGGTTAGTCATAGCCCCCAATGCCGGATCACCTTCGCCTTGGTAGCAGTGTACAGCGGCCCGGCTGAAGGCAGCTGTTCCCGCCTTTGGCCACTGGGTACGCTGAGACCGGTTGGGACATTGTCTTTGCAGGTGGCCCAGCTTATGGCAGGTGTGGCATCGCGCCCCAGGAGGACTGTGGTAGGTCGGGTTTTGAGCTGGTCCCCCGACAATCTTCTGTGATTTGGGGGCTTCCAGCCCCATGGGAGGACCCCTAGTGACCATCTTTGATCCGGCCGACTGAGGCCTCCTGGCATCATGGTGTTCGTCGGCCAGACGAGCAGCCTCCTCAAGAGTCATTGGTCGTCTGTCCCAAAGCCATTCCTGTGTCTCTGGGGTTAGTCCATTAAAGAATAGTCTAACAAGAAGAGCTGGAGGACGTCCTCCTTAGTGGTTGCTTGGCTCCCTTGTACCCACTGTAGCAGTGACCGCCGTAATTTACAGGCCCATTCAGCGTGGGTATCGGTTACCCGTTTTATAAGTCCGCGGAACTTTTGGCGGTATGCCTCTGGTGTCAACGCATACCGGGCCAAGATCACTTCTTTGATCCGCTCATAGTCCATACAGTCCTCATCAGGTACCGTGCGATAGGCGTCCGCTGCGTGGCCTATCAGCTTGCTGACCAGAATCTGAACCCGTTCCTCCGGCTTCACTTGATGAAGGGCACACTGCCGCTCAAAGTCCTGCAGAAAGCCATCAATGTCTTCCTCTGCCTCCCGCAACTGTCGGAAGGCATTATACTGGATCTTTTTGTGGCTTACTGTTGAAGGTACCTGGGCGGAGGCCAGAGCTCCCCCTGCTCGCTGACTCTCCTCTCTCCGCTGTGCCATCTCCATCTTGGCCAGCTCCACTTTGGTCCGCTCTGCCAACTCCATCTTGGCTAGCTCTATCCTGGTCCGCTCGGCCATCTTTTCCTTCAGAACAGTACGCACATCAGCCATCACCTCTCTTATGATCTCTACTGCAGGGTCTGGGTCATAGAACCCCAGTCTGTTCTTTACCTCCCTCTGGAATTCAGTCTCCTCCACGTTCACATTGGGGGGCGCTGCACTGTCGTGTTCAATGATGGCTGCTATCAAATCTGCTTTTGTTTTGTTGCTGGCGATTAACCCTCGAGCTTCCACCAGGTCTTTTAATGTAGTCGTCTTTAACTTCTGGTAGTTGTTTTCCATTCATTCCTTTCCTCCTGTAGATGGGGTATCACATCCCGCTGTCTGCCACCAGTGTAACGGGGTCTGCTGTGCTGGAGTACCTCTTCAGTACCACCCCGTGTTTTAGGAGGTCCACTCTGCTTTGGCTGGATTCTGAAAGAAGGACGCTGGCTGGAATTCCTTGGTTACATGGGAGCACATAAAATATCACTGCTTCGCCACGTATTTCCAATGTGACAAGCCTTTACTCACAGAGCACAGAATATATAACACAACAGATACAGAGGGCCGGCCCATTCAAAAGCGGCAGACCAGACATACATTACAATAGCCGCAGGTGGCCAGAGCCTGCTGATATTTACTGTGGGAATTACAAAGGTGGGGGAGGTGAGAAGGGGGATATCTTGTCTCCTCTGCACGGGACGCAGCCTGTGGGCTGATGCATTAGGGACATATATCTCACATGGAACCTATTATATATACAAATAACTGCATAACATATTCTGGGTGCTGGGGGGTTCTGTAACACATGCCGAAGTCAGGAAAGCCAAACAGGAACGCAGTAACCAAGGGCACAGACAAGAAGGGCAGTCAGAAAACAAGCCAGAGATCAGAACCAGAGAAATAGCAGAGGTACAAAATCAGAGTGCAGACACAAAACTAGGGACAAGCCGGATCATACACTAGACAAGCACACGGGAGCAAATGGTATACACAGGCATAGCAAGGTCAGCTGCTCAGCCGAGGACAAAACTATCACTGACAAACCCCCCACAGGAGAATGGGTTAATATGGCCCTCCCCAAACCAAAAGGAGGTCAGCAAAGTTAACTCCGTACAGCCCAAGGCAGGGAAAGGAATTCCCGTTCTGAGCCATGACAGTACCCCCTCTCAATGGGGGGCCACCAGATCCCCAGGTTTCCCAGGATGTCTGATATGAAACGCTCAGACCAACTGATCTGCATGAACAGAACTAGCTGGCACCCATGACCGATCCTCCAAACCATACCCGTGAACAAGATACTGCAAAGTACCATGCACCCACGTAGAATCCACAATGTGTCCCACCTCGTACTCCATGTGGCCATCAACAAGTACTGGGGGAGCCGCAGACAAAGACCCCTCATCCACAGTTCCAAAAAACTTCAAAAGAGATTTGTGAAACACATTGGAAATCTTAAAGGAGCCTAGGAGGTGCAACCTAAAGACAACTGGATTAACAATCTCAATAATTTCATATGGGCCAATAAACTTAGGACCCAGATTAGCAGAGGGAACCATAAGTTTAATGTTTTGAGTGGATAAACACACCTTCTGCCCAACCTGGAAAGTGGGACAAGACACTCGCTTCTTATCTGCAAAAAATTTGCACTTTTTCTGTGCCTTGGTAATGTTTTGTCGGACCTCGGTCCACAATTCCTTCAGACACTGCACAGCCCCCTCAGCCCCAGGACGGCCAGAGTCCAAACAAAAGAACTCCCCAAAATGTGGATTAAACCCATAATTGGCCAAAAAGGGGGACATGCCAGTGGCCTGGCTGACACGATTATTAAAAGCGAACTCAGCTAAAGGCAAAGTGTCGCACCTATCCTCTTGTCGAGTGGAGGCTAGACATCGTAAAATGTCGTACGTTCAATCTGGCCATTTGACTCTGGATGATATACAGAGGAAAAGGACAAAATTAACCCAACTTTTTACAAAACGCCCTCCAGAACTTAGCAACAAATCGGACACCTCTGTCAGATACCACATTCAATGGCATGCCCTGCAAACGCATCACGTGTTGCACAAACAACCTGGACAATGTCTCTGCAGAAGGTAGCGCAGATAAAGGTACAAAATGGGCTTGCTTAGAGAACCTGTCCACTACCACCCACACAATGGTATTACCCCTGAAAGGAGAGAGATTGGTGATAAAATCCATGGACAGATGAGTCCATGGTCTATCAGGAATTGGTAAAGTCACCAATTCCCCAGCTGGCTATGAGTTCTCTTAGTTCTGGCACAAGTTCCACACGCAGACACAAACTTTCTAACATCAGCCATCAGTGAGGGCCACCAAAAGACCCTAGTCATCACCCCACAAGAAGCCGACAACCCAGGAAGCCCACTCAAAACAGACTCATGGAACTCCCGAAGGAGCCTTAAACGGAATTGTTCAGGGACAAACAATTTGCCAACTGGTTTAGACCTAAGAGCAAGGAATTGGACCTCCATGATCTCCCATTCCAATTCAGATGAGATATCAGCCACAACTTCCCCAGGTTGAAGAATGGAGGATGGAGGCTCAGGAGGGGACACAAGGTCAAATCTTCAGGACAATGCATCAGCTTTAATGTTTTTAGAACCAGGACAAAATGTAATAGAAAACTGAAACTGGGAAAAAAAGGAACCACCGGGCCTGCCCAGGAGTCAATCTTTTGGCAGACTCGATGTAGGCTAAATTTTTATTATCAGTAATCACAGTGATGGGATGAGCTGCACCCTTCAAAAAATGCCTCCATTACTCAAAAGTCATCTTAGCTGCAAGAAGTTCCCTATTACCCACATCATAATTTCTCTCGGCTGGGGAGAACTTCTTGGAAAAGAAGGCGCATGGCTTAAGATTGGTAAGAGTGTTGGGACCCTGTGACAAGACTGTCCCCACTCCCACTTCAGAAACTTCAACCTCCAGGATAAAAGGTCTGGACGGATCCGGTTGCACCAGCACCGAAGCGAACATAAAACACTTTTTTAAGGTAAAAAAAGATTCCACAGCAGATATTGACCAGTATTTTACATCCGCACCCTTAAGTGTAATAGAAACAAAAACCTCAATAACATATTGTAATCATTACAATAGGGCCTAAAAATAGCCCATTCCAAAACAAAAGAAACAGCAAAGCAAACCAACTCCAAAATATATATATCACATGGAGAAAATAGGAGTCATTAGGTATAAAAATAGTAAATTTATTTGTACTTCAAAAAAATCTACATACTAAATCCATTACATCAAAAAACAAGTATCTGCAGGAAATTGAAACAGAAAAGAAGGAACCCTGCTGATTACCCCTGCCCACTCTGTGCAAAAATCGCATTAGATACGGTGCAAGTGCAGTAATATATTGCACATAGAAGGTAAGCAAAGAAAAAAAAAAAAAAAAGCTAGCCAGGATTCTAAGATCACTCTATCAGTATATCGGCCAGAGAGTAACAAAGTGCTTACCAAAGGCAGGGAGGTTCCAAACCCGGGCGTGGATGCCCAAAAAAACCCCGACGCACGTTTCGCGTGTCTATAACACCGCTTTCTCAAGGGAAATGTAGGTGTTCAGCAAACAGGAACTTTTATGATCCCATGATAAAACGTGGTACACAGCCAGCCAATCACAGTGGAAAGCAGGCGCGTGCGCTCCGCCCACCCCGGGTCCAGACCATGAAGCAGAGCGTCAGCATCGCCGCGCACGCTCGGGGAGAGATAGGACATAGGTCCCCACGCATGCAAACAAGGCACACAGACGCGCCGCTGCATGCCAGGAAGCCAGGGCCGAGGCGGGCACGCGCACACCACTGTGACGCCCTTGAAATATGTGTACACAAAACTGAAGTCCTGCACAAAAGACAACTGAGGTGAATAGACCGAAAACGGCCAGCACATTACAGATCAATAAATCCGGGTAGGCAAAACAGATATAAAACATGAATTCACCATTCATAAGTAATTGAAAACAATATCGGTATCTCAGATGACAATATTCCCCCCCTTGTCAGCTGCCTTAAACACGACGTCTGGTAACGCCTGAATTTGTGCAATTGCCTCTCTTTCATTCAAGGTAAGATTGTCAAAACGTCGTCTGGTAGAAAGCCCCTTAAATTCCTCAGTAACCAATTTTGTAAAGATATCAATTGCCGGGCTTAGTGACAAGGGGGGGATGCAGACAATTTCTGCATCATCTGGGTTAAATTGGCGACCTGTTCTGAGAGAGCACGCAGAGGATCCATAATAACTCGAGAGAAAAAAGAAAAACCCCAACCTTAACATAATGGGGAAAAAAAGGTTTTTTGCTTTTTTAAGTGCTAATGTAACAGACACACAGCTGGTGTCCAGGGAATGAATGCTAGGAGAAGTGAATGGGGAGACAGCAGTAATTAATAGAAGTGTATGGCTGCTACAGAGAGTGAGCTGCACTAACAGGACCTGAGACACGTAATCATGGGGAGTGGCTGGAGAAGGAGCTAAGCTTCGTGCAAGGGAGAAAGAGAGTGGTAAGACAAGCTGGGTTCAAAAGCCAGAGAGCAACGCAGTATCCAAGGGCACAGACTAAAAAATGGTCAAATACATGCCGAAGTCAGGAAAGCCAGACAGGAACGCAGTAACCAATGGCCCAGACAAGGAGGGCAGTCAGAGAGCAAGCCAGAGATCAGAACCAAAGAAACAGCAGAGGTACAAAATCAGAGTGCAGACACAAAACGAGGGACAAGCCGGATCATACACTAGACAAGCACACTGGAACAAATGGTATACACAGGTATAGCAAGATCAGCTGCTCAGCCAAGGACAGAACTATCACTGTCAAACCCCCCACAGGAGAGTGGGTTAATATAACCCTCCCCAATCCAAAAGGAGGCCAGCAAAGTTAACTCTGTACAGCCCAGGACGGGGAAAGGAATTCCCGTCCAGAACCATGACAGGCGTAGTATTTTACTAATGGTAATGTTTGAGACTGTGGTCCCAGCTCTCTTCAGATCATTGGCCAGGTTGTTATGATCCCAGTGGTAGAGGATCTCTGATATTCCGGCAAGATAGCAAAAACATAAATACTGCTCTAGGGAGGTGGAAACTGGGCTAACCGCATACCTGATCCTAACACACACAACTAGAAGCAGCCGGTGAACGTGCCTACGTTGGTTCTAGACATCTCGAGCCAGCCGGAGAACTGACTACCCCTAGAGGGAAAATAAGACCTCACTTGCCTCCAGAGAAATTGAACCCCAAAGATATAGAAAGCCCCCAACAAATAATAACGGTGAGGCAAGAGGAAAACACAAACGTAGAGATGAACTAGATTCAGCAAAGTGAGGCCCACTAGTCTAGATAGACAGAAAATAGATAGTGGACTATGCGGTCAGCAGAAAACCCTACAAAAACATCCACGCTGAACATTCAAGAACCCCCACACCGACTGACGGTGCGGAGGGAGAATATCAGCCCCCTAGAGCTTCCAGCGAGCCAGAAAATCAAATATTAAGCAAGCTGGACAAAGACACTGAAAAATGCAAACGATCCAAATTATACAAAACGGACTTAGCTTTTCTTGCATGAGACAGACTGAAAGGAATCCGGAGGAGACCATATAGGTCTGGATACAACGATGCCAGGCAAGAGACTGAGTCCGGAGGAGACTTAAATAGGGAACACCTGCTGCTTAACGACACAGCTGGAGCTCAGGCCTGCAACAAGACATGCCTAACACAATACCATTAGTGACCACCAGAGGGAGCCCAGAAACAGAGTTCACAACAGTACCCCCCCCTTGAGGAGGGGTCACCGAACCCTCACCAAGACCCCCAGGGCGATCAGGATGAGCAGCGTGAAAGGCATGAACCAAATCAGCCGCATGAACATCAGAGGCGACAACCCAGGAATTATCCTCCTGACCATAGCCTTTCCACTTAACTAAATACTGGAGTTTCCGTCTAGAGATACGAGAATCCAGAATCTTCTCCACCACGTACTCCAACTCGCCCTCAACCAAAACCGGGGCAGGAGGCTCAACAGCAGGAACCATAGGCACCACGTACCGCCGCAACAAGGACCTATGGAACACATTATGAATAGCAAATGACGCTGGAAGGTCCAAGCGAAAAGACACCGGGTTAAGGATTTCCAAAATCTTATAAGGACCGATAAAGCGAGGCTTGAACTTAGGAGAGGAGACTTTCAAAGGAACATGCCGAGAAGACAACCAAACCAAATCCCCAACACGAAGTCGGGGACCCACACCGCGGCGGCGGTTGGCAAAACGCTGGGCCTTGTCTTGTGACAATTTCAAATTGTCCACCACATGGTTCCAAATCCGCTGCAACCTATCCACCACAGAATCAACCCCAGGACAGTCAGAAGGTTCAACCTGGCCCGAGGAGAAACGAGGATGAAAACCAGAGTTGCAGAAAAAGGGTGAAACCAAAGTGGCAGAACTAGCCCGATTATTAAGGGCAAACTCGGCCAGTGGCAAAAAGGTAACCCAGTCGTCCTGATCAGCAGAAACAAAACATCTCAAATAAGTCTCCAACGTCTGATTAGTTCGCTCGGTCTGGCCATTAGTCTGAGGATGAAAAGCCGACGAAAAAGACAAATCAATACCCATCTTAGCACAAAAGGATCGCCAGAATCTGGACACAAACTGGGATCCTCTGTCAGATACAATATTCTCAGGGATGCCGTGCAAACGAACCACATTCTGAAAGAACAAAGGGACCAAATCAGAGGAGGAAGGCAACTTAGGCAAGGGCAACAAATGGACCATTTTAGAAAAACGATCGCACACCACCCAGATGACAGACATCTTCCGAGATACCGGAAGATCCGAAATGAAATCCATGGAAATGTGCGTCCAAGGCCTCTTCGGGATAGGCAAGGGCAAAAGCAACCCGCTGGCACGAGAACAGCAAGGCTTAGCCCGAGCACAAATCCCACAGGACTGCACAAAATAACGTACATCCCGCGACAAGGAAGGCCACCAAAAGGACCTAGCCACCAAATCTCTGGTACCGAAAATCCCAGGATGTCCCGCCAACACTGAAGAATGAACCTCAGAAATAACTCTGCTGGTCCATCTGTCAGGGACAAACAGTCTCTCTGGTGGGCAACGATCAGGCCTATCAGCCTGAAATCTCTGCAGCACTCGTCGCAAATCTGGGGAAATGGCAGACAAAATCACTCCCTCTCTGAGAATACCAGCCGGCTCCGAGACTCCCGGAGAGTCAGGCACAAAACTCCTAGAAAGTGCATCAGCCTTCACGTTCTTCGAACCAGGCAGGTACGAGACCACAAAGTCAAAACGGGAGAAAAACAATGACCAACGAGCCTGTCTAGGATTCAGGCGCTTGGCAGACTCGAGGTAAATCAGATTTTTATGATCAGTCAAGACCACCACACGATGTCTAGCTCCCTCGAGCCAATGTCGCCACTCCTCAAATGCCCACTTCATAGCCAACAACTCCCGATTACCAACATCATAGTTCCGCTCAGCAGGCGAAAATTTTCTTGAAAAGAAGGCGCATGGCTTCATCACGGAGCCATCAGAACTTTTTTGCGACAAAACAGCCCCTGCACCAATCTCAGAAGCATCAACTTCAACCTGGAAGGGAAGAGAGACATCCGGCTGGCACAAGACTGGCGCTGAAGTAAACCGACGCTTCAGCTCCCGAAAGGCCTCCACGGCCGCAGGAGACCAATTAGCAACATCAGAACCCTTCTTGGTCATATCCGTCAAAGGTTTAACCACGCTGGAAAAATTAGCGATAAAACGACGGTAAAAATTAGCAAAGCCCAAGAACTTCTGCAGGCTCTTAACAGACGTGGGCTGAGTCCAGTCATGAATGGCACGGACCTTGACTGGGTCCATCTCCACAGTAGAAGGGGAAAAAATAAAACCCAAAAAAGAAACCTTCTGTACCCCAAAGATACATTTTGAGCCCTTCACAAATAGAGCATTCTCCCGCAGAACCTGAAACACCATCCTAACCTTGTTCACATGGGACTCCCAATCATCAGAAAAAAACAAAATATCATCCAGATAAATAATCATAAATTTATCCAGATATTTCCGGAAGATGTCATGCATGAAGGACTGAAACACAGAAGGGGCATTCGATAATCCAAAAGGCATCACCAGGTACTCAAAATGACCCTCGGGCGTATTAAATGCCGTTTTCCATTCATCTCCCTGCTTTATGTGCACAAGGTTATACGCACCACAAAGATCTATCTTGGTGAACCAACAGGATCCCTTAATCCGAGCAAACAAATCAGACAACAATGGCAAAGGATACTGAAATTTAACCGTGATCTTATTCAGAAGACGATAATCTATACAAGGTCTCAAAGACCCGTCTTTCTTGCCCACAAAAAAGAATCCTGCACCAAGAGGAGAAGAGGATGGGCGAATATGTCCCTTCTCCAAAGACTCCTTTACATAACTCTGCATCGCGGCATGCTCTGGCACAGATAAATTAAAGAGTCGTCCCTTAGGAAACTTACTACCAGGAATCAAATCTATAGCACAATCACAGTCCCTATGAGGAGGAAGGGCACTGGACCTGGCCTCATTAAATACATCCTGAAAGTCTGACAAAAACTCAGGAATCTCAGAAGGAGTAGAAGAAGCAATAGACACCAATGGAGAATCGCCATGAATCCCCTGACACCCCCAACTAGACACAGTCATAGCTTTCCAATCCAAAACTGGATTATGGGCCTGTAACCATGGCAGACCCAAAACGACAACATCATGCATTTTATGCAGTACCAGAAAATGAATCACCTCCTGATGTACAGGAGTCATGCACATGGTCACTTGCGTCCAATACTGAGGTTTATTCTCTGCCAATGGCATAGAATCAATTCCTCTAAGAGGAATAGGATTTTCCAAAGGCTTCAGGACAAAACCGCAGCGCTTGGCAAACGACAAATCCATCAGACTTAAAGCAGCACCAGAATCCACAAAAGCCATAACTGAGTAAGAAGATAATGAACAAATTAAAGTCACAGACAAAATAAACTTAGGCTGAAAAGTACCAATGGCGACAGGATTAACAATTTTTTTTAAGCGTTTAGAGCATGCTGAGATAACATGTGTTGAATCACCACAGTAGAAACACAACCCATTTTGACGTCTATGATTTTGTCGCTCGACTCTGGTCAGAATTCTGTCACATTGCATAAAATCAGGTGACCGTTCAGACAGCACCGCCGAAGGATTAACAGATTTGCGCTCCCGCAAACGTCGATCAATATGAATGGCCAGAGCCATTGAATCATTCAGACCTGTAGGGATAGGAAACCCCACCATCACATCTTTAATGGCTTCAGAAAGACCATTTCTGAAATTTGCGGCCAGTGCACACTCATTCCATTGAGTAAGCACGGACCATTTCCAAAATTTTTGACAATATACCTCAGCTTCGTCCTGACCCTGAGAGATAGCCAGCAACATCTTTTCAGCCTGATTTTCAAGATTAGGCTCCTCATAAAGCAAACCAAGTGCCAGGAAAAATGCATCAACATTCACCAATGCAGGATCTCCTGGTGCCAGAGAGAAGGCCCAATCTTGAGGGTCGCCACGCAAGAAGGAAATAACAATCTTAACTTGCTGAGCGGAATCACCAGAGGAACGAGGTTTCAGAGACAGAAACAATTTGCAATTATTCCTAAAATTCAGGAACTTAGATCTATCTCCAAAAAACGGCTCAGGAATAGGTATTTTTGGTTCAGACATAGGGCTATGGATAACAAAATCCTGAATGCTTTGCACCCTAGCAGCAAGCTGATCCACACTAGAAGTCAGAGTCTGGACATTCATATCTGCAGCAGAGATCCAGCCACTCAGAGAAAAAGGGGATGGAAGAAGCTAGGCAAACTGCAGCAACAAAAAAAAAAATAAAACTCAGAACTTCTTTTTAATCCCGCTTCTGCGATGCAATAAACATTTTCTTTTGGCCTGGCATACTGTTATGATCCCAGTGGTAGAGGATCTCTGATATTCCGGCAAGATAGCAAAAACATAAATACTGCTCTAGGGAGGTGGAAACTGGGCTAACCGCATACCTGATCCTAACACACACAACTAGAAGCAGCCGGTGAACGTGCCTACGTTGGTTCTAGATGTCTCGAGTCAGCCGGAGAACTGACTACCCCTAGAGGGAAAATAAGACCTCACTTGCCTCCAGAGAAATTGAACCCCAAAGATATAGAAAGCCCCCAACAAATAATAACGGTGAGGCAAGAGGAAAACACAAACGTAGAGATGAACTAGATTCAGCAAAGTGAGGCCTGTTATGACCCCAATGGCGAGGGTCTCAGAGGAACAAGTAAGTCTGCGAAGTACAAAAATCCAGCTCATAGGGCAGTGGTAACTGGGTTGACCATATATCTACTCCTAACGCCAACACTAGAAGTAGCCGGGGAACATGCCTACATTGGTCGCTAGATGTCTCGCGCCAGCTGGAGGACTAACTACCCCTAGAAGAGGAAAACAAAGACCTCTCTTGCCTCCAGAGAATAGACCCCAAAAGCAGGATACAAGCCCCCCACAAATAATAACGGTGAGGTAAGAGGAAATAACAAACACAGAGATGAACTAGGTTTAGCAAAGAGAGGCCCACTTACTAATAGCAGAATGTAGTAAGATAACTTATATGGTCAACAAAAACCCTATCAAAAATCCACACTGGAGATTCAAGAACCCCCGAACCGTCTAACGGCCCGGGGGGAGAACTCCAGCCTCCCTAGAGCTTCCAGCAAGGTTAGGATACAGATTATGTACAAGCTGGACAAAAATGCAAACAAAAACAAATAGCAAAAAACAAGAAAGCAGACTTAGCTTAATTTAGCAGGAACCAGGATCAGTAGACAAGAGCACAACAGATTAGCTCTGATTACAACGTTGCCAGGCATTGAACTGAAGGTCCAGGGAGCTTATATAGCAACACCCCTGACCTAACGACCCAGGTGAGCATACAAGGGATGACAGACATTCCCAGAGTCAAATCACTAGTAACCACTAGAGGGAGCCAAAAAGGTAAATTCACAACAGTACCCCCCCCTTAGTGAGGGGTCACCGAACCCTCACCAAGACCACCAGGGCGATCAGGATGAGCGGTGTGAAAGGCACGAACCAAATCGGCCGCATGCACATCAGAGGCGACCACCCAGGAATTATCCTCCTGACCATAGCCCTTCCACTTGACCAAGTACTGAAGCCTCCGCCTGGAGAGACGAGAATCTAAGATCTTCTCCACCACGTACTCCAACTCGCCCTCAACCAACACCGGAGCAGGAGGCTCAGCAGAAGGAACCACAGGCACAACGTACCGCCGCAACAAGGACCTATGAAATACGTTGTGAATGGCAAACGACACCGGAAGATCCAGGCGAAAGGATACCGGATTAAGGATTTCCAAAATCTTGTAAGGACCAATGAAGCGAGGCTTAAATTTGGGAGAGGAGACCTACATAGGAACAAATCGAGAAGACAGCCATACCAAATCCCCAACGCGAAGTCGGGGACCCACACCGCGGCGGCGGTTGGCAAAACGCTGAGCCTTCTCCTGTGACAACTTCAAGTTGTCCACCACATGACTCCAGATCCGCTGCAACCTATCCACCATGGAATCCGGAGGAAAAACGAGGATGGAAACCAGAGTTGCAGAAAAATGGCGAAACCAAGGTGGCGGAACTAGCCCGATTATTAAGGGCAAATTCAGCCAACGGCAAGAAGGTCACCCAATCATCCTGATCAGAAGAGACAAAACACCTCAAATAAGCTTCCAGAGTCTGATTAGTTCGCTCCGTTTGTCCGTTAGTCTGGGGATGGAAAGCGGATGAAAACGACAACTCAATGCCCATCCTACCACAAAAGGATCGCCAGAACCTGGAAACAAACTGGGATCCTCTGTCCGACACAATATTCTCAGGAATGCCGTGCAAACGAACCACGTTCTGGAAGAACACAGGAACCAGATCAGAAGAGGAGGGCAGCTTAGGCAAAGGAACCAAATGGACCATCTTGGAGAAACGATCACATATCACCCAGATGACAGACATGCCCTGAGACACCGGAAGATCAGAAATGAAATCCATAGAGATGTGTGTCCAAGGTCTCTTCGGGACAGGCAAGGGCAAGAGCAACCCGCTGGCACGAGAACAGCAAGGCTTAGCTCGAGCACAAGTACCACAGGACTGCACAAATGACCGCACATCCCTTGACAAGGAAGGCCACCAAAAGGACCTGGCCACCAGATCTCTGGTGCCAAAAATTCCCGGGTGCCCTGCCAACACCGAGGAATGAACCTCGGAAATGACTCTGCTGGTCCATCTAGCAGGCACAAACAATCTGTCAGGTGGACAAGAGTCAGGCCTACCAGCCTGAAATCTCTGTAACACACGTCGCAGATCTGGAGAAATAGCTGACACGATAACTCCTTCCTTAAGAATACCCACAGGTTCAGCGACTCCAGGAGCATCAGGCACAAAGCTCCTAGACAGAGCATCGGCCTTCACATTCTTAGAACCTGGTAAATACGAGACCACAAAGTCAAAACGGGAGAAAAACAATGACCAGCGGGCCTGTCTAGGATTCAGGCGTTTAGCAGACTCGAGATACATCAGATTTTTGTGATCAGTCAAGACCACCACACGATGCTTAGCACCCTCGAGCCAATGACGCCACTCCTCAAATGCCCACTTCATTGCCAACAACTCCCGATTGCCCACATCATAATTTCGCTCTGCCGGCGAAAACTTCCTAGAGAAAAAGGCACAAGGTCTCATAGTAGAGCAACCAGGGCCTCTCTGCGACAAAACGGCCCCTGCCCCAATCTCCGAAGCATCCACCTCAACCTGAAAGGGAAGTGAGACGTCAGGCTGGCACAAAACAGGCGCCGAAGTAAACCGGCGTTTCAACTCCTGGAAAGCCTCCACGGCAGCAGGAGCCCAGTTAGCTACATCAGAGCCTTTCTTGGTCATATCCGTCAGCGGTTTAACAACGCTAGAGAAATTTGCGATAAAACGACGGTAGAAGTTAGCAAAACCCAAGAACTTCTGAAGACTCTTAACTGACGAGGGTTGAGTCCAATCATGAATAGCTCGGACCTTGACTGGATCCATCTCCACAGCAGAAGGGGAAAAAATGAACCCCAAAAAGGGAACCTTCTGTACACCAAAGAGACACTTTGAGCCTTTTACAAACAAAGAATTTTCACGCAAAATCTCAAAAACCATCCTGACCTGCTCCACATGCGAGTCCCAATCATCAGAAAAAAACAGAATATCATCCAGATAAACAATCAAAAATTTATCCAGATACTTCCGGAAAATGTCATGCATGAAGGACTGAAAAACTGAAGGTGCATTAGAGAGCCCAAATGGCATCACCAAGTACTCAAAATGACCTTCGGGCGTATTGAATGCGGTTTTCCATTCATCGCCCTGCCTAATGCGCACAAGGTTGTACGCACCACGAAGGTCTATCTTGGTGAACCACTTGGCACCTTTAATCCGGGCAAACAAATCTGACAACAGCGGCAAAGGATACTGAAATTTGACAGTGATCTTATTTAAAAGCTGATAGTCAATACAAGGCCTCAAAGATCCGTCCTTTTTGGCCACAAAAAAGAATCCCGCACCAAGAGGGGAAGAAGAAGGACGGATATGCCCCTTCTCAAGAGACTCCTTGATACAGTGGGGCAAAAAAGTATTTAGTCAGTCAGCAATAGTGCAAGTTCCACCACTTAAAAAGATGAGAGGCGTCTGTAATTTACATCATAGGTAGACCTCAACTATGGGAGACAAACTGAGAAAAAAAATTCCAGAAAATCACATTGTCTGTTTTTTTATCATTTTATTTGCATATTATGGTGGAAAATAAGTATTTGGTCAGAAACAAACAATCAAGATTTCTGGCTCTCACAGACCTGTAACTTCTTCTTTAAGAGTCTCCTCTTTCCTCCACTCATTACCTGTAGTAATGGCACCTGTTTAAACTTGCTATCAGTATAAAAAGACACCTGTGCACACCCTCAAACAGTCTGACTCCAAACTCCACTATGGTGAAGACCAAAGAGCTGTCAAAGGACACCAGAAACAAAATTGTAGCCCTGCACCAGGCTGGGAAGACTGAATCTGCAATAGCCAACCAGCTTGGAGTGAAGAAATCAACAGTGGGAGCAATAATTAGAAAATGGAAGACATTCAAGACCACTGATAATCTCCCTCGATCTGGGGCTCCACGCAAAATCCCACCCCGTGGGGTCAGAATGATCACAAGAACGGTGAGTAAAAATCCCAGAACCACGCGGGGGGACCTAGTGAATGAACTGCAGAGAGCTGGGACCAATGTAACAAGGCCTACCATAAGTAACACACTACGCCACCATGGACTCAGATCCTGCAGTGCCAGACGTGTCCCACTGCTTAAGCCAGTACATGTCCGGGCCCGTCTGAAGTTTGCTAGAGAGCATTTGGATGATCCAGAGGAGTTTTGGGAGAATGTCCTATGGTCTGATGAAACCAAACTGGAACTGTTTGGTAGAAACACAACTTGTCGTGTTTGGAGGAAAAAGAATACTGAGTTGCATCCATCAAACACCATACCTACTGTAAAGCATGGTGGTGGAAACATCATGCTTTGGGGCTGTTTCTCTGCAAAGGGGCCAGGACGACTGATCCGGGTACATGAAAGAATGAATGGGGCCATGTATCGTGAGATTTTGAGTGCAAACCTCCTTCCATCAGCAAGGGCATTGAAGATGAAACGTGGCTGGGTCTTTCAACATGACAATGATCCAAAGCACACCACCAGGGCAACGAAGGAGTGGCTTCATAAGAAGCATTTCAAGGTCCTGGAGTGGCCTAGCCAGTCTCCAGATCTCAACCCTATAGAAAACCTTTGGAGGGAGTTGAAAGTCCGTGTTGCCAAGCGAAAAGCCAAAAACATCACTGCTCTAGAGGAGATCTGCATGGAGGAATGGGCCAACATACCAACAACAGTGTGTGGCAACCTTGTGAAGACTTACAGAAAACGTTTGACCTCTGTCATTGCCAACAAAGGATATATTACAAAGTATTGAGATGAAATTTTGTTTCTGACCAAATACTTATTTTCCACCATAATATGCAAATAAAATGATAAAAAAACAGACAATGTGATTTTCTGGATTTTTTTGTCTCAGTTTGTCTCCCATAGTTGAGGTCTACCTATGATGTAAATTACAGACGCCTCTCATCTTTTTAAGTGGTGGAACTTGCACTATTGCTGACTGACTAAATACTTTTTTGCCCCACTGTATATGAACGCATCGCGGTATGTTCAGGTACCGACAGATTAAACAGTCTCCCCTTAGGAAACTTACTGCCAGGAATCAAATCTATTGCACAGTCACATTCCCTATGAGGAGGCAGTGCACTGGACTTAGACTCGCTGAAGACATCCTGATAATCAGACAAATACGCCGGAACTTCCGAAGGCGTAGAAGAAGCAATAGACAAGGGCAGGGAATCTCCATGAATTCCATGGCAGCCCCAACTTGACACTGACATAGCCTTCCAGTCCAAGACTGGATTATGGGTCTGTAACCATGGCAAACCCAAAATAACCAAATCATGCATTTTATGCAGAACAAGAAAACGTATTACCTCCCGATGTTCGGGAGTCATGCACATGGTAACCTGTGTCCAAAACTGCGGTTTATTTTTTGCCAATGGCGTAGAATCAATACCCCTAAGAGGGATAGGATTTTCCAATGGCTCAAGAACAAATCCGCAGCGCTTGGCAAATGACAGATCCATAAGGCTCAGGGCAGCACCTGAGTCCACAAACGCCATGACAGGATACGATGACAGTGAGCAAATCAAAGTTACAGATAGAATAAATTTAGGTTGCAAATTACCAATGGCAACCGGACTAACAACCTTAGTAAGACGTTTAGAGCATGCTGAGATAACATGTGTAGAATCACCACAGTAGTAACACAAGCCATTCTGGCGTCTATGAATTTTCCGCTCATTTCTAGTCAGGATTCTATCACATTGCATTAAATCAGGTGCCTGTTCAGACAACACCATGAGGGAATTTGCGGTTTTGCGCTCCCGCAACCGCCGGTCGATTTGAATAGCCAGGGCCATAGAATCATTCAGACCTGTGGGAATGGGAAAACCCACCATCACATTCTTAATGGCTTCAGAAAGGCCATTTCTAAAATTTGCAGCCAATGCACACTCGTTCCACTGGGTCAGCACGGACCATTTCCGAAATTTTTGGCAATACACTTCAGCCTCGTCCTGGCCCTGAGACATAGCCAGCAAGGCTTTTTCTGCCTGAATCTCAAGATTGAGTTCCTCATAAAGCAAACCGAGCGCCAGAAAAAACGCATCAATGTCAGCCAATGCCGGATCTCCTGGCGCCAGCGAGAAGGCCCGATCCTGAGGGTCGCCCCGTAAAAAAGAAATAACAATTTTTACTTGCTGAGCGGAGTCTCCAGATGAACAGGGTCTCAGAGACAAGAACAATTTACAATTATTCCTGAAATTTCTAAATTTAAATCGGTCTCCGGAAAACAGTTCAGGAATCGGTATCTTAGGTTCTGACATAGGATTTCTGGTAACATAATCTTGTATGCCCTGCACACGAGCAGCAAGCTGGTCCACACTTGTAATCAAGGTCTGGACATTCATGTCTGCAGCAAACACAAGCCACTCAGAGGTAAAGGGGAAAAGAAAAAAAAAATGAGAGAGAGAAAAAAAAAAACTCAGAATTTTCTTTCTTATAATCCCGCTTCTGCAATGCATTTAACATTTAATACTGGCCTGGCAAACTGTTATGACCCCAATGGCGAGGGTCTCAGAGGAACAAGTAAGTCTGCGAAGTACAAAAATCCAGCTCATAGGGCAGTGGTAACTGGGTTGACCATATATCTACTCCTAACGCCAACACTAGAAGTAGCCGGGGAACATGCCTACGTTGGTCGCTAGATGTCTCGCGCCAGCCGGAGGACTAACTACCCCTAGAAGAGGAAAACAAAGACCTCTCTTGCCTCCAGAGAATAGACCCCAAAAGCAGGATACAAGCCCCCCACAAATAATAACGGTGAGGTAAGAGGAAATAACAAACACAGAGATGAACTAGGTTTAGCAAAGAGAGGCCCACTTACTAATAGCAGAATGTAGTAAGATAACTTATATGGTCAACAAAAACCCTATCAAAAATCCACACTGGAGATTCAAGAACCCCCGAACCGTCTAACGGCCCGGGGGGAGAACTCCAGCCTCCCTAGATCTTCCAGCAAGGTTAGGATACAGATTATGTACAAGCTGGACAAAAATGCAAACAAAAACAAATAGCAAAAAACAAGAAAGCAGACTTAGCTTAATTTAGCAGGAACCAGGATCAGTAGACAAGAGCACAACAGATTAGCTCTGATTACAACGTTGCCAGGCATTGAACTGAAGGTCCAGGGAGCTTATATAGCAACACCCCTGACCTAACGACCCAGGTGAGCATACAAGGGATGACAGACATTCCCAGAGTCAAATCACTAGTAACCACTAGAGGGAGCCAAAAAGGTAAATTCACAACAGAGGCCCACTAGTCTAGATAGACAGAAAATAGATAGTGGACTATGCGGTCAGCAGAAAACCCTACAAAAACATCCACGCTGAACATTCAAGAACCCCCACACCGACTGATGGTGCGGAGGGAGAATATCAGCCCCCTAGAGCTTCCAGCGAGCCAGAAAATCAAATATTAAGCAAGCTGGACAAAGGCACTGAAAAATGCAAACGATCCAAATTATACAAAACGGACTTAGCTTTTCTTGCATGAGACAGACTGAAAGGAATCCGGAGGAGACCATATAGGTCTGGATACAACGATGCCAGGCAAGAGACTGAGTCCGGAGGAGACTTAAATAGGGAACACCCGCTGCTTAACGACACAGCTGGAGCTCAGGCCTGCAACAAGACATGCCTAACACAATACCGTTAGTGACCACCAGAGGGAGCCCAGAAACACAGTTCACAACACCAGGTCCTCCCGTGAAGTTCTGGACTGATTCCTTACCTTTCTCAGAATTTTCCTTATTCCACAAGGCAATATCTCACTTGGAGCCCCAGAATGAGGAAGCTTGATAGTCATCTTGTGCTTCTTCCATTTTCTAATAATTGTGCCAACAGTTGTTGCCTTCTCACCAAGTTGCTTGCCTATTGTCCTGTAGTCCATCCCAGCCTTGTGCTAATCTACAATTTTGTCCCCAGTGTCCTTAGACAGCTCATTGATCTTGGCCATGGTGGAGTGATTGTGTGTGGAAAGGTGTTTTTTAAAGAGGTAACAAGTTCAAACAGGATCAATTAATAAAGGTAATGACTGCAGAATAGGAGGGCTTCTTCAAGAAAAACAAACAGGACTGTGAGAGCCAGAATTATTGCTGGTTGGTAGGCAATCATTTGATTTGAGCACTTGCTCACCTACCAACCTTTCTCCTCCCTCAACATGGCAAGTGTTCTCACACAGAAGCCAGCCCTTGTTTGCGCAGTTGTGGTTAAGTAAAAGATTGCTTCCTTCCACACATGGCAAAGCTAAGAGCTTGAACTTCACCATCTCCAATCTACCAATAATCTTTCTTTATATAGCGCAAACAAAAGTCAGCAGTTCACATAAAACAGTCATAAGTTACAAAGTAAATGATAATCCAATAATTAAAGCAAAAATAATGACAACCCTGCCCTTCAGAGTTTACAATCTACAAGGAGGTGGGGGTGACGCAAAGTACAGGTGCTTATTTATAATGATAATTCAGCCATCTTGAGGAAATGGGGGAGAGATAAAGGCTGGCTGAGAGTGTAACCAGTAAATATTTATAGTGCTTTTGAGTACGGTGGAGTTTGTTGGCAAATTATATTTAGAGATGTAGAAAATGAGCTATATACAGTACAGACCAAAAGTTTGGACACACCTTCTCATTTAAAGATTTTTCTGTAGTTTCATAACTATGAAAATTGTACATTCACAATGAAGGCATCAAAACTATCAATTAACACATGTGGAATTCTATACTTAACAAAAAAGTGTGAAGCAACTGAAAATATGTCTTATATTCTAGGTTCTTCAAAGTAGCCACCTTTTGCTTTGATGACTGCTTTGCACACTCTTGGCATTCTCTTGATGAGCTTCAAGAGAAAGTTACCGGGAATGGTCTTCCAGCAATCTTGAAGGAGTTCCCAGAGATGCTTAGCACTTGTTGGCCCTTTTGCCTTCACTCTGCGGTCCAGCTCACTCCAAACCATCTCGATTGGGTTCAGGTCTGGTGACTGTGGAGGCCAGGTCATCTGGAGTAGCACCCCATAACTCTCCTTCTTGTTCAAATAGCCCTTACACAGCCTGGAGGTGTGTTTGGGGTAATTGTCCTGTTGAAAAATAAATGATGGTCCAACTAAACACAAACCGGATGGAATAGCATGCCGCTGCAAGATGCTGTGGTAGCCATGCTGGTTCAGTATGCCTTCAATTTTGAAAAATCCCCAACAGTGTCACCAGCAAAGCACCCCCACACCATCAAACCTCCTCCTCCATGCTTCACGGTGGGAACCAGGCATGTAGAGTCTATCCGTTCACCTTTTCTGCATCGCACAAAGACACGGTGGTTGGAACCAAATATCTTAAATTTGGACTCATCAGACCAAAGCACAGATTTGAAAAATTCAGAAAAATCTTTAAATGGGAAGGTGTGTCCAAACTTTTGGTCTGTATTGTTTAATAAGGATTTTGCTTAGTGAACGTGATAGATGTGTTTAGGGAGCTCCTAAAACTGTGCAAGTTGTGATTAGTCCTAATTTCTTGGGGCAGAGATGGGAAGAGGTGAGTTAACTACTTAGGAGATTGAACAGAGCCAAACAAAAAACAGTTCTAAGGTGTTACCGTTTTTTGTGTGTCTTAGAGGTTGAAAGTTGTGAGAGGATAAGAGAAGTGGTTAGAGATACAAGCTGAGATGCAGTAATGGGGGTGGGGCTGTTTATGGGGATGTTGAAATCTCCCAGAATAAGGGTTGGCAATTCTGAGGACATGATGTGCGGCAGCCAAGCACAAAAGTGGTCAAGGAAATGGGTGGATGAGCCTGGGGGACGGTATATGACCGCTACTCTGAAAGAGAGAGGATGAAGAGCCTGATGGTGTGGACCTAAAAAGAAGAATGTTGTCCAATCAGTCTGTATTTATTTGTAGTAAAAAAAAAATTGGTGGTGGCAGCGAGTAGTGTGGGGTTATCGTTGAGTTAGCAGTGATCGTACGACAGTATATCCACAAATTCCGTAAGCTCACTGTTAGTTTACCGATAACTATTGGCAACAGCCTGCGGCCTCCTCGTTTGATTATTGGCCAACTGTAGAATTGTCTGGAGCCAGCTGAGAGCTGTTTGCTCCAATGATTCTGTGGATACTTCTGCGTGGCTACTGGCCTGTGATCAAAAAACAAATGTAAATATTAGACAAAGATAGCAGAAAATGCAGTTGTTAAATTAAGGTCTATATTAAGGGAAAAGTAAATCCAAACCTACAGGGTCCTGTGTGAAAAAGTGATTGCTCCAAAGCCCTGAAAACATAAATTAACTGTGGTTTATAACATCTTTAAAAAGCTGAGTTCAATTTCTATGGCAACACATAGGCCTGATTACTGCCACACCTGTTCTCAATCAAGTCCACTTAAATAGGACCTGCCTAACAAAGTGAAGATCCTCAAAAGCTAGACATCATGCTGCTATCCAAAGAAATTCAGGAACAAAGGTTATAAAGCCAGTTCTAAAGCTTTTGGACTCCAATAAACCACAGCATTATCCACAAATAGCAAAAACACAGAACAGTGGTGAACCTTCCCAGAAGTGGCAAGCCAACCAAAGTTACTCCAAGAGCGCAGCAATGACTCATCCAAGAGGTCACAAAAAACCCCACACTAACATCCAAAGAATTATAGTCTTCCCTTGCCTCAGGTAAGGTCAGTGAAAAAAACACAAAAATTGAGCTTGATTTGAGTTGGTATACATGCAGCACAAAACGCATGTTCACATTAGCCATAAAACATACAAAACCAACAAGAAACAAAATGAGCAAAAACCCTGCTGTACCTAAATAAGCAAAAAGCAAAAGTGCGTTTAAATAACTCAGAGTTCTTAATAATACTGTTTTTGATCAAAAATAGCATAAAAGTCATCCCACCATTGACAAGGTGACTGTGATCGGGACAGTCCTACGCCGTCTAATATTAAAAACCTTACCATGTGTCAGAATTGACCTCCATGTGTGAATAAGGGCAGACAAGAGGACGGGGACCCAACCTGTGGACACCAGTCTGGGGAAGCCTTTAAATGTAATTTCCAGCTCAGGAGAGGGAGGCCACACCCTGGTTGGCACATAATGCAAACATACAAAGAAAAAACACAAAAATTGAGCTTGGTTTGAGTTGGTGTACATGCAGCACATAAACGCATGTTCACATTAGCTATAAAACATACAAAACCTACAAGAAACAAAATGAGCAAAAACCCTGCTGTAACTAAATAAGTAAAAAGCAAAAGTGCATTTAAGTAACACAGAGTTCTTAGTAATACTGTTTTTGATCAAAAATAGCAGTAAAAGCCATCACACTAAAGAACTGAAGGCCTCACTTTCCTCAGGTAAGGTCAGTGTTCATGACTCCACCATAAGAGACTGGGAAAAAATAGCATGCATGGCAGAGTTCCAAGATGAAAACAACTGTTGAGCAAAAAGTACATAAAGGTTCAACTCAGATTTGCCATAAAACATCGTGATGATCGCCAAGACTTTTAAGAGAATACACTGTGAACTGACGAGACAAAAGTTGAACTTTTTGGAACGTGAATGTCATATTAAATCTGGCATAGAAGTAGCACAGCATTTCAGAAAAGGAACATCATAACAACAGTAAAATATGATGGTGGTAGTGTGATGATCTAGGACTGTTTTTCTGCTTCAGGACCTGGAAGACTTGCTGTGGTAAATAGAACCATGAATTCTGCTCTCTACCAAAATCTTGTAGGAAAATGTTCAGCCATCTGTTTGTGACCTGAAGTTGAAACGCGCTTGGGTTATGCAGCATTACATTGATCCAAAACACACTAGCAAGTCCAACTAAGAATGGCTTAAGAAAAACAAAAGTAAGACTTTGGAGTGGCCTAGTCAAAATCCTGACCTAAATTTAATGGAAATGCTGTCGCATGACCTTAAAAATGTTGTTCAGGCTTGAAAACCCTCCAATGTGACTGAATTACAACAATTTTGCAAAGATGAGTGGGCCAAAATTCCTCCAGAGCATTGTAAAAGACTCATTGCTAGTTATTACAAATACTTGACTAATGGGAATGGTGGAACCACTGTGCATGGTCAGAGGAGAGCCTGGAGGGGCATAACTAGGTTATCACCTGACTATTCACTAGAATCCCTGATGATGAAGTTAGACTTGGCTCCCAATGAACACCAGGAGCTACTCCAGAACAGAACCATAGATGCATGGCAGCTGACCTCCAAGGGAATGGTAGCAGAAATGACCCAGATGAAGGGACAGCAGATACAGGCAGGCACTATAGGAACACGGACCACCAATACAGACGAGTCCATCTGGTATACAGATAAGCATTGGGTAATATACCGAAGAGCACTGGCAGGTGCGGACTGGACCAGCTGTTATACAGCTGAGCACTGGCAGTTGTGGAATGGATCGACTGTTGTACAGATAAGTGCTAGCATTTGCAGACTGGACAGACTGATGTACAGATTAGCACTGGCAGGTGTGGACTGGACCAGCTGAAGTATAGATGAGCAACAGCAGGTACGAACTGGACCGGCTGTTGTACAGATGAACACTGGCAGGCGAGGACTAGACCAGCGGATGTACAGATTTGCAAATACTAGGATTTCATCAGCTCACCCAACCAGATGTATTAGAGTCTCAATAGACATGTGCAGTGCACGGATCACCACCAAGTTCCTGCCGGCCGACTCCTAGGTGAAAATGCAAATCACTCACTTTCAGACTTACATTCTTCAGGATAATGCGGAAGAGACAGGAGATCGGGGTGCTGCAGCACTGGTGGTGGTGAGGCGGCAGCTCAGGTGGTTGGTGAATCGGCAGCTTGGGTGGTTGGTGAGGCAGTAGCTTTGGCGGTGGCGACGCGGCAGCTCGGGTGGTTGATGAAGTGGCAGCAGTTTGGGTAGTTGGTGGGGCGGCAGCTCGGATGGTTGGTGAGGTGGCAGCTCGGGTGGTTGATGAGGCTGCAGTTCGGGTGGTAGGTGAGGCGGCAGCTCGGGTGGTTGGTGAAGTGGCAGCAGTTCGGGTGGTTGGTGGGGCGGCAGCTCGGGTGGTTGGTGAGGTGGCAGCTTGGGTGGTTGATGAGGCTGCAGTTCGGGTGGTGGGTGAGGCGGCAGCTCGGGTGGTTGTAAGAAAATGCCTAATTTGATTTCCTTGGCTTATCTTTAGGAGGCATAACACTTCCCACCCTCCTGCACAAATGTCCTACTGTAGCATTCTTTAAATGCTGTGCTTTTTTCTTACTAATCTACCGTATATACTTGAGTAAAAGCCGAGATTTTGAGCCCAGATTTTTGGACTGAAAGTCCCCCTCTCGGCTTATACTCGAGTCATACCCAGGGGTCATTAGTAGGGTTGAGCGACTTTCATTTTTTTAAGATTGAGTCGGGTTTTGCGAAACCCGACTTTGTCCAAAGTCGAGTCAAGTGCAGTCGGCCGATTATCGCTAAAAGTCGGGGATCAACCGAAACACGAAACCCAATGCAAGTCAATGGGGAAGCATAGTCGGCAGTGAGTGGAGGCCAGGAAAACACCTACAGTGCCCATTTTAATGCCAAAAACATCCATTCTTGTTTCTGAAGCTTGTCAATCTTAATTAACTTTATAATAATAGTTGGGCATTGGAAATTGGGGGTCATTTGGCAAAAGTTGTGGGGGGTAGGGCTGGTTCAAGGTTTTAGTGGGCCCAGGAAACGTGGACTACGTCACGGCGGTGGAGCAGTGAGAGGTAAGTATTTCAACTTTGCAAGTGCTGTGATCCTGAGCAAGCAGGGAAGCCCACTCGTTCGCATTGGCACTGGCAAAGGGCCCCTCAAAGTACAGCGGTGTGTTTGCACGGCGGGGGCGCCTCCCACCAGCAGCGACACTTTTGCGTACTCTGAGGGTCCCTGTGCCAGTGACGTCGCCAACGAGTATGCCCCCCCACCTGATGAAGGAACCTGCACTTTCATCTGCACCTTCCTCCTTGTCCCTGTGTAAGGTGGTATAACATGCGGGAAGGGGAACCTTACTTTCAGCAGGGTCAGATTCTGGCTGTGTAGAGTGCAAGGGGAATGTAGTGGTCTAGGTCAATGTACCAGCAGACTCATCTAGCAGTGGCTGGGCAATGGGCAGGATGAGGAGGAAACACAGATATAGGGCCAAAGAATAAAGTAGGCTAAATGCAGTTTAAAATTGGTAACAGGACTAAACAGGCGGCATTGCTTTGTTCAGTGGAGTAGCAAACCCAGGAGCAGCAGACACTGTTTTAAGGGCCCAACCACACTAGTAGGCCAAATGCAGTTTAATATCTGCTACTATAGGCCAAAAGCCTAAAGACTGAAGCTCAGCTTTATACAGTGGAGGACAACACCAGGGAGCGGCAGACACCGTTAGTAGGCCGTAACCACCAATTTTTTGTTAAAAAAGCACTTAATGAGAGCCAGAAGGTTGAAGCTCAGACAAGGCAACCTGGAGGAGAACACGAAGGAGGAGGAGAACACTCATGAGGAGGACAACACCCAGGAGCGGCAGACACCGTTAGTAGGCCCTAACCACCAATTTTTTTTAAAAAGCACTTAATGAGAGCCAGAAGGTTGAAGCTCAGATTTAGACAGTGGAGGACAGCACCAGGGAGCGGCAGACACCGTTAGTAGGCCGTAACCACCAATTTTTTAAAAAAACAGCACTTAATGAGAGCCAGAAGGTTGAAGCTCAGCTTTATACAGTGGAGGACAACACCAGGGAGCGGCAGACACCATTAGTAGGCCCTAACCACCAATTTTTTTTAAAAAGCACTTAATGAGAGCCAGAAGGTTGAAGCTCAGATTTAGACAGTGGAGGACAGCACCAGGGAGCGGCAGACACCGTTAGTAGGCCGTAACCACCAATTTTTTAAAAAACAGCACTTAATGAGAGCCAGAAGGTTGAAGCTCAGATTTAGACAGTGGAGGACAACACCAGGGAGCGGCAGACACCGTTAGTAGGCCGTAACCACCAATTTTTTTAAAAACAGCACTTAATGAGAGCCAAAAGGTTGAAGCTCAGATTTAGACAGTGGAGGACAACACCAGGGAGCGGCAGACACCGTTAGTAGGCCGTAACCACCAATTTTTTAAAAAAACAGCACTTAATGAGAGCCAGAAGGTTGAAGCTCAGATTTAGACAGTGGAGGACAACACCAGGGAGCGGCAGACACCATTAGTAGGCCGTAACCACCAATTTTTTAAAAAACAGCACTTAATGAGAGCCAGAAGGTTGAAGCTCAGATTTAGACAGTGGAGGACAGCACCAGGGAGCGGCAGACACCGTTAGTAGGCCCTAACCACCAATTTTTTTTAAAAAGCACTTAATGAGAGCCAGAAGGTTGAAGCTCAGATTTAGACAGTGGAGGACAACACCAGGGAGCGGCAGACACCGTTAGTAGGCCGTAACCACCAATTTTTTAAAAAAACAGCACTTAATGAGAGCCAGAAGGTTGAAGCTCAGATTTAGACAGTGGAGGACAACACCAGGGAGCGGCAGACACCATTAGTAGGCCGTAACCACCAATTTTTTTAAAAAACAGCACTTAATGAGAGCCAGAAGGTTGAAGCTCAGATTTAGACAGTGGAGGACAACACCAGGGAGCGGCAGACACCGTTAGTAGGCCGTAACCACCAATTTTTTTAAAAAACAGCACTTAATGAGAGCCAGAAGGTTGAAGCTCAGATTTAGACAGTGGAGGACAATTTGAATTAGGGACTGCAGACAGACTTAGTAGGCTGTCCCCTGTGGACCCTGCATCCACCACATTAACCCATTGCGCCGTAATGGACACGTAACCTTCCGTGGCCATGACTACAGGTCCATGCGTCTGTTGTCAGGTGCACCTTTGTACTCACAGATTGCCAGAGTGCATGGACAATGCGGTCTTTTACATGCTGGTGGAGGGTTGGGATGGCTTTTCTCGCAAAAGAAGTGTCGACTGGTTAGCTTGTAGCGTGGTACAGCGTAGTCCATCATGGCTTTATTAATATTAAATAAAATATATAAATAGGCTCTATGAACTTTTAAATAGGTTCCAGGGGTACACGGGTAGCATTGGTGTGGTCAGTGGAGGAGGATTGCAAGGAGGGACCGCAGACAGGCTTACTAGGCCTAACATAACTAAAAATAGGCTCTATGCAGCTTTAAATAGGTTACATGGATACACAGGCAGCATTGTGGTCAGTGGAGGAGGATTGCACGGAGGGACCTCAGACAGGCTTACTAGGCCTAAAATAACTAAAAATAGGCTCTATGCAGTTTTATATAGGTTACATGGATACACAGGCAGCATTGTGGTCAGTGGAGGAGGATTGCACGGAGGGACCGCAGACAGGCTTACTAGGCCTAAAAAAACTAAAAATAGGCTCTATGCAGTTTTAAATAGGTTACATGGATACACAGGCAGCATTGTGGTCAGTGGAGGAGGATTGCAAAGAGTGTCTGACACAGTTAGTACTCACAAAAAATAAATAGATGTTAATGTCTCGCAAAACAACAAAAAAAAAAAAGTGTGGCATACTTAGGTACAGGGGTGGGCTCATCTGCTGAGTTTCTGACATAGTAATTTGGCAGTAAGTATTTACTGGTGTCAATATAGGACACTGACCCAGACTACTTTAACTAGCATCATAGATGTCAACAAATTAGTATTGTCAGTGCCAGGCATTGAATGATGTCAGCGCATAGACTAAACATTGGTGGAGCTGTGAGAGATAATTTTGCACGTGGTAGAGCACAGTTTGAGCTGGGGGGGGGTGAACTTTCTTGTGGCCGGCGGTACCGTCCCAGGGCCCCTCATGTTACAACGGTGTGTCTGACATTGGATGCGCGCCACCACTGCCAGAGACACTTTATTGTACTATGAGGGACCCAGTGGCAGTGCCGTCGACCTAAAGCGGGCACACCCACCTCTTCAGACAACTGGCACGCTAACGGGTGCTTGCGCCAAGTGGCGAGACCACGGCCCCGTGGGGGGAGTTTTCCCATTGAGGGAGGTGTAAACATGTCGTATGCTGGACAAACAGCTGCTGCAAATTAAGAGATTGGAACACTCAGTAAGACCAGTCCACAAGCAAGACCTTTTTACAGGAAAGCTAGGTGTCAGCCGGAAAAGGTGGGGCAAAATAATTTGAAATCCAGGAGTGGTTCATTTTAATGAAGGTTAGATCATCCACATTTTGGGTAGTCAGACGAGTCCTCTTTTTCGATTAATATTGAACCAGCAGCACTGAATACTCTTTCTGATAGCACACTAGCTGCTGGGCAAGCAAGCTCCTGCAATGCATATTCAGCCAATTCAGGCCAGGTGTCTAATTTGGATGCCCAGTAATCAAATGGGAATGACGGTTGAGGGAGAACATCGATAAGGGATGAAAAATAGTTAGTAACCATACTGGACAAATGTTGTCTCCTGTCACTTTGAATAGATGCTGCAGTACCTGTCCTGTCTGCGGTCATTGCGAAATCACTCCACAACCTGGTCAGAAAACCCCTCTGTCCAACGCCACTTCTGATTTGTGTACCTCTAACACCTCTGCCCTGTAGCCCCCTGCAGCTCGTGTGAGAACCATCACCGGCGCTGTGTGCTGGGAATGCCTGAATCAAACGGTCTACAAGAGTAGCTTGTTTGGTTGCTAATATTTGTTCGAGGTTCTCATGTGGCATAATATTTTGCAATTTGCCTTTATAGCGAGGGTCAAGAATGCAGGCCAACCAGTAATCGTCATCGCTCATCATTTTAATAATGCGTGGGTCCCTTTTGAGGATACGTAAGGCATAATCCGCCATGTGGGCCAAAGTTCCAGTTGTCAAATCTGCGGTTGTGCTGGTTTGAGGGGCAGTTACAGGCAAATCTACGTCACTTGTCTCCCTTAAAAAAACAGAACCCGGCCTTGCAACGCCACTAATTTCTGTTGGCCCAGGAGAAGCTTCCTCATTAAAAAAGTACTCATCCCCAACATCCTCCTCGTCCTCCTCCTCCTCTTCGCCCGCTACCGCGTCCTCTACACGGCCCTGACCAGACAATGGCTGACTGTCATCAAGGCTTTCCTCTTCTTCGGCTGAAGACGCCTGCTCCGTTATGTGCGTCAAACTTTGCATCAGCAGACGCATTAGGGGGATGCTCATGCTTATTATGGTGTTGTCTGCACTAACCAGCCATGTGCATTCCTCAAAACACTGAAGGACTTGACACAGGTCTTGTAGCTACGACCACTGCACACCTGACAACTCCATGTCTGCCATCCAACTGCCTGCCCGTGTATCCTCCCACAAATACATAACAGCACGCCTCTGTTCGCACAGTCTGCAAGAACTCGGACAGAACTTCCGCGGTGTGTCTGTTGTCGCCCAAACACTTCATTGCCAATACAGCCTGCTGACGCTTGCCACTAGCTGTCCCATAATGGCACACCTGCTGTGCAACAGTGGCAGCTGCGGATGGAGTGGATGTGCGACTGCGGTCTGTGGACGAGCTCTCGCTTCTGCAGGAGGATGAGGAAGAGGAGGAGGGGGGGGCCAACGCCTACAGCCAACTCTTTCCTTGACCGTGGGCTAGGCAGAACTGTCCCAATATTGCTGTCCCCTGTGGACCCTGCATCCACCACATTCACCCAGTGTGCCGTGATGGACACGTAACGTCCCTGGCCATGCCTACTGGTCCATGCATCTGTTGTCAGGTGCACCTTTGTAGTCACAGACTGCCTGAGCGCATGGACGATGCGGTCTTTAACATGCTGTTGGAGGGCTGGGATGGCTTTTCTAGAAAAGAAGTGTCGACTGGGTAGCTCGTAGCATGGTACAGCGTAGTCCATCAGCGCTTTGAAAGCATCGCTTTCAACTAACCGGTAGGGCATCATCTCCAATGAGATTAGTCTAGCAATGTGGGCGTTCAAACCCTGTGTACGCGGATGCGAGGATGAGTACTTCCTTTTCCTAACAAGAGTCTCATGTAGGGTGGGCTGGACTGGAGAGCTGGAGATCGTGGAACTAGCGGTGGTGCCGGTGGACATGGCAGACTGAGAGAGGGTTGGAGATGGTATTCTTGCCGGTGCCCTACATGCAGTGTTTCCTACTACGAACCTGGTGATTCCCTGACTGCTTTGGCCTGGCGACAAAAGCTGCACAGATACTGCAGGTGGTGCGGGAAATGGTGGGCTTACAGTAAGGGAAGGGATGTAGCATTGCTGACTAGCTTCATTGGCCGAGGGTGCTGCAACCTTTAGGCACGTTTGGTAGTTAGTCCAGGCTTGCAAATGCATGGTGGATAAATGTCTATGCATGCAACTTGTATTTAGACTTTTAAGATTCTGACCTCTGCTTAAGGTAGTTGAACATTTTTGACAGATGACTTTGCGCTGATCATTTGGATGTTGTTTAAAAAAATGCCAGACTGCACTCTTTCTACTATCGGATACCTTTTCAGGCATTGCAGACTGAGCTTCTTTAACCGGATGGCCACGCTGTCCTCCAACTGGTTTTGGTTTTGCCACGCGTTTTTGGCCAGATACAGGCCCGGCAGATGGAACCTGTTGTGATGTTGATGCCTGCTGCGGCTCCTCCTCCTCCTCCACTTCAGAACTACTGCCGCCTGCACCCTGTTCCCCCAATGGCTGCCAATCGGGGTCAACAACTGGGTCATCTATGACCTCCTCTTCTATCTCGTGTGCAACTTCGTCTGTGTCACCGTGTAAGCCGGTGGTAGAGCGTTCGTGACGGGGCACCATAGTCTTAGCTGGGTTTGATTCTGGCTCAGTACACTGCGAGGGCAATGTTCTGGTCTGAGTCAAAGGAACAGCATAGTAATCTTGCTGTGGCTGTGCATCAGTGCACTCCATGTCCGATTCAACTTCTAATGGGCATGGCCTGTTAACTGTTTCACTGTCTAACCCAGGAACGGTATGTGGACAGAGCTCCATGGAGTAACCCGTTGTGTCTCCTGACGCATCCTTCTCTCTTGTTCTGGGTGAAGAAAACAAGGAAGCGACTTGTCCCTGACCGTCAACATCCACTAACGATGCGCTGCTTTTACATTTTGCACTTTCAGAAGAGAAGGCAAAAGAGCTAGAGGCTGAGTCAGCAAGGAAAGCAAAAAATTGTTCTTGCTGCTCCGGCTTTAAAAGCGGTTTTCCTACTCCCAGAAAAGGGAGCGTTCGAGGCCTTGTGTAGCCAGACGACGAACCTGGCTCAACAACTCGAGACTTAGGTGCTGTACTTCTTTTACCACGACCACCTGATGCTCCACCACCACTACCATCATTACCAGCTGACAATGACCACCCACGGCCACGACCTCTTCCACAAGACTTCCTCATTGTTTGCAAAACGTAACCAAAGTAACGGTATTTGTTACTGTAAAACAACTTATAAGGTGAACCCTAACTTCTGTAGGATTTATATACACCTTTATAGGTGGCTGACACTGAAAGGAAAACCAGGCCCAATGTTACACACTAGGTTTTCTGTGCCCCAATAATTTGAGACAGATGGCGCACACACACGACCGGCACTCAAGCAGAAATGCCAATCTTAATCTTCCACTATTTATTTTTTTCAGGGAGAATTAAAAAAAAAAAAAAAAAAGGCCCAGTATTACACACTGGTTTTCGGTGGCACATAATGAGAGACAGATGCCACACACAGCACTGGCACAGAGGCAGACTTGCCAATCTTTATCTCCCACTATTTAATTTTTTTTTTTTTAGGGACAATAAAAAAAAATAAAAATTATGGCCCAGTATTACACACTGGTTTTCGGTGGCACACAATGAGAGACAGATGCCACACACAGCAATGGCACAGAGGCAGACTTGCCAATCTTTATCTCCCACTATTTAATTTTTTTTTCAGGGACAATAAGAAAAAAAAAATTATGGCCCAGTATTACACACTGGTTTTTGGTGGCACACAATGAGAGACAGATGCCACACACAGCAATGGCACAGAGGCAGACTTGCCAATCTTTATCTCCCACTATTTATTTATTTTTTTACAGGGAGAATTTACAAAAAAAATATTATGGCCCAGTATTACACACTGGTTTTTGGTGGCACACAATGAGAGACAGATGCCACACACAGCAATGGCACAGAGGCAGACTTGCCAATCTTTATCTCCCACTATTTATTTATTTTTTTACAGGGAGAATTTACAAAAAAAATATTATGGCCCAGTATTACACACTGGTTTTTGGTGGCACACAATGAGAGACAGATGCCACACACAGCAATGGCACAGAGGCAGACTTGCCAATCTTTATCTCCCACTATTTAATTTTTTTTTTTCAGGGACAATAAAAAAAATAAAAATAAATAAAGGACCAGTATTACACACTGGTTTTCGGTGGCACACAATGAGAGACAGATGCCACACACAGCAATGGCACAGAGGCAGACTTGCCAATCTTTATCTCCCACTATTTATTTATTTTTTTTCAGGGAGAATTAAAAAAAAATTATGGCCCAGTATTACACACTGGTTTTTGGTGGCACACAATGAGAGACAGATGCCACACACAGCACTGGCACAGAGGCAGACTTGCCAATCTTTATCTCCCTGCAGTAATCTCAGAAAAGTATGGCAGGCAGCTATAAAAAGGACTGCTGCACACAAAAGTGTGGACAAACAAACAAGATAGCTGTGCAGAAAGGAAGGAACAACAGGATTTGTGCTTTGAAAAAAGCAGTTGGTTTGCACAGCGGCATACACACACAGCAACGCAGCTATCAGGGAGCCTTCTAGGGCAGCCCAATGAGCTACAGCACTGAGGGAAAAAAAATGTAGCTTCCACTGTCCCTGCAAACAAAAGGTGGTGTTGGACAGTGGAAATCGCTACAGCACAAGCGGTTTGGGGGTGAATGTACCCTGCAAAACACTATCCCTGCTTCTGACGAAGCGGCACCTCTCCCTACGCTCAGATCAGCAGCAGTAAGATGGTGGTCGGCGGGAACGCCCCTTTATAGCCCCTGTGAAGTGGCAGAAAGCAAGCCAATCACTGCAATGCCCTTCTCTAAGATGGTGGGGACTGAGATCTATGTCATCACGCTGCCCACACTCTGCATCCACCTTCATTGGCTGAGAAATCGCGCTTTTAGCATCATTGAAATGCGACTTTGGCGCGAAATTCGCGTACCGCATGGCTGACCCCACACAGGGATCGGGTCGGGTTTCATGAGACGCCGACTTTGCCAAAAGTCGGCGACTTATGAAAATGAACGATCCGTTTCGCTCAACCCTAGTCATTAGGGGAGGGGGAGCGGCAGGCCTGGATTTAGGGGTGGGTCCAAGGGGCCCGGGCCCTGGGCAACCCAACAAGCAGGGGCCTCCCACCAATATAGGGATAAATATCTCAAAACATGTAAAATACACGTCTCTTTGCTGTGAACCATTTCTAATGATAAGGAACATTTAACAAAAGAGAAACTATTGAAAGTGTAGGAACCTGGCTACGGTCCTACATCTCAGTGGCTGGCGCAGAGCGGCAGAGTCATGGCACCTGACCTGCGTCAGCATCCACTGACCTGGCTTGCCTAGCCAGACTTCCTTAGTACCCTCCCTGTACCTAATGCATAGCTTATGGCATGCGGCAGCCTTCTCCGATCCCAACAGAAGCTTTTAGGTGCTACCTATTCAGCTATATGATCGCTCCCTCGGATTAGATCAGATGAGAGTTTGTTCAGCTACCTTCGAGGAAAGAGGCGGAGCCACGATGTCGGCGCGAGAAGAGGATTCTCCACCGCGGAGCACGGCAGGACTTCACTCTGGTTCTTCAGTCACTGAAGATCCAGAGGTGAAGTGGGTCAGTCTTCACAGTGTCGCGGTGGGTGAGTATGATCTCTGTCTGTCCGTGTGTGCGTCTGTGTGTGTCTGTCTGTCTTTCTTGCAGCTCCCGTCCTACACAGTACCATACTATATATATATATATACCACACTATATCCTGCATTACAGTCTGTCTGTGTATACTGTATGTATATAGTGTGGACCTGTTTACAGTATAGTGCTGTGTATACACTTTATACAGCCCCTCAGCCTCTATTCTATATACAGCCAGCACAGCAACAGCCTCTGATATATACCGCCCAGCAGCAACCCCTTGTATATATACAGCCCAACAGCAGCTTCTAATATATACAGCCCAGCAGCAGCCCCTCATATATATATATACATATATATATATATACAGCTCAGCAGAAGCCGCTCATACATATACAGCCCAGCAGAAGCCTCTCATACACATACAGCCAGCACAGCAACAGCCTCTGATATATACAGGTAAACAGCATCTGATATATATAGCCCGGCAGCAGCCCCTTATATATATATATATATATATATATATATATATATATATATATATATATATATATATATATATATATATATACACTCACCGGCCACTTTATTAGGTACACCTGTCCAACTTCTTGTTAACACTTAATTTCTAATCAGCCAATCACATGGCGGCAACTCAGTGCATTTAGGCATGTAGACATGGTCAAGACAATCTCCTGCAGTTCAATCCGAGCATCAGTATGGGGAAGAAAGGTGATTTGAGTGCCTTTGAACGTGGCATGGTTGTTGGTGCCAGAAGGGCTGGTCTGAGTATTTCAGAAACTGCTGATCTACTGGGATTTTCACGCACAACCATCTCTAGGGTTTACAGAGAATGGTCCGAAAAAGAAAAAAAATCCAGTGAGCGGCAGTTCTGTGGGCGGAAATGCCTTGTTGATGCCAGAGGTCAGAGGAGAATGGGCAGACTGGTTCGAGCTGATAGAAAGGCAACAGTGACTCAAATCGCCACCCGTTACAACCAAGGTAGGCCTAAGAGCATCTCTGAACGCACAGTGCGTCGAACTTTGAGGCAGATGGGCTACAGCAGCAGAAGACCACACCGGGTACCACTCCTTTCAGCTAAGAACAGGAAACTGAGGCTACAATTTGTACAAGCTCATCGAAATTGGACAGTAGAAGATTGGAAAAACGTTGCTTGGTCTGATGAGTCTCGATTTCTGCTGCGACATTCGGATGGTAGGGTCAGAATTTGGCGTAAACAACATGAAAGCATGGATCCATCCTGCCTTGTATGGAGCATCTTTGGGATGTGCAGCCGACAAATCTGCGGCAACTGTGTGATGCCATCATGTCAATATGGACCAAAATCTCTGAGGAATGCTTCCAGCACCTTGTTGAATCTATGCCACGAAGAATTGAGGCAGTTCTGAAGGCAAAAGGGGGTCCAACCCGTTACTAGCATGGTGTACCTAATAAAGTGGCCGGTGAGTGTATATATACAGCCCAGCAGAAACCCCTCATATATATATATACAGCTCAGCAGAAGCCCCTCATATATATATATATACAGCCCAGCAGAAGCCCCTCATATATATACAGCCCAGCAGAAGCCTCTCATACATATACAGCCCAGCAGAAGCCTCTCATACATTTACAGCCCAGCAGAAGCCTCTCATACATATACAGCCCAGCAGAAGACTCTGACATATAGAGCCCAGCAGAAGCCCCTCATATATCTACAGCCCAGCATAAGCCTCTCATACATATAGAGCCCAGCAGAAGCCTCTCATGCATATAGAGCCCAGTAGAAGCCTCTGACATATAGAGCCCAGCAGAAGCCTCTCATACATATACAGCCCAGCAGAAGCCTCTCATACATATACAGCCCAGCAGAAGCCTCTCATACATATACAGCCCAGTAGAATCCTCTCATACATATACAGCCCAGCAGAAGCTCCTCATATATATACAGCCCAGCAAAAGCCTCTCATACATATACAGGCCAGTAGAATCCTCTCATACATAAACGCACAGCAAAAAGCCCCTCGTATATATACAACCCAGCAGAAGCCTCATACATATACAGCCCAGCAGAAGCCCCTCATATATACAGCCCAGCAGAAACCTCTCATACATATACCACATATACAGCCCAGCAGAAGCCTCTCATACATATACAGCCCAGCAGAAGCCTCTGACATATAGAGCCCAGCAGAAGCCCCTCATATATATACAGCCCAGCAGAAGCCTCTCATACATATACAGCCCAGCAGAAGCCTCTCATACATATACAGCCCAGTAGAATTCTCTCATACATATACAGCCCAGCAGAAGCCCCTCATATATATAAAGCCCGAAACCTCTCATACATATACAGCCCAGCAGAAGCCTCTCATACATATACAGCCCAGCAGAAGCCCCTCATATATACAGCCCAGCAGAAACCTCTCATACATATACTACATATACAGCCCAGCAGAAGCCTCTGACATGTAGAGCCCAGCAGAAGCCTCTGACATAGAGCCCAGCAGAAGCCCCTCATATATATACAGCCCAGCAGAAGCTTCTCATACATATACGGCCCAGCAGAAGCCCCTCATATATTTAAAGCCCAGCAGAAGCCTCTCATACATATTCAGCCAAGCAGAAGCCTCTCATACATATACAGCCCAGCAGAAGCCCCTCATATATATACAGCCCAGCAGAAGCCTCTCATACATATACAGCCCAGCAGAAGCCTCTCATACATTTACAGCCCAGCAGAAGCCTCTCATACATATACAGCCCAGCAGAAGCCTCTGACATATAGAGCCCAGCAGAAGCCCCTCATATATATACAACCCAGCATAAGCCTCTCATACATATAGAGCCCAGCAGAAGCCTCTCATACATATAGAGCCCAGCAGAAGCCTCTCATACATATACAGCCCAGCAGAAGCCTCTCATACATATACAGCCCAGCAGAAGCCTCTAATACATATACAGCCCAGTAGAATGCTCTCATACATATACAGCCCAGCAGAAGCCCCTCATATATATACAGCCCAGCAGAAGCCTCTCGTACATATACAGCCCAGCAGAAGCCTCTCATACATATACAGCCCAGCAGAAGTCCCTCATATATATACAGCCCAGCAGAAGCCTCTCATACATATACAGCCCAGTAGAATCCTCTCATACCTATACAGCCCAGCAGAAGCTCCTCATATGTATACAGCCCAGCAGAAGCCTCTCATACATATACAGCCCAGCAGAAGCCCCTCATATATATACAGCCCAGCAGAAGCCTCTGCTACATAAAGCCCAGCAGAAGCCTCTCATACATATACAGCCCAGTAGAAGCCCCTCATATATATACAGCCCAGCAGAAGACTCTGACATATAGAGCCCAGCAGAAGCCCCTCATATACAGCCCAGCAGAAGCCTCTCATACACATTCAGCCCAACAGAAGCCTCTGAAATATAGAGCTCAGCAGATATTTATATAGACAGACCAAATTTCTAAAATATACATACATACATATGTACATATTTTAATCTTTAATGCCCTTTCAGGACTTCAAGGGTTGACAAGGTCAGATATACTGTGTGAATTGGACTTTAGTGACATCATTAGTGATTTTGCAGCACACAAATCAAGGAAAGTGCCTGGATTGTAAAAAATGAATGATTTTACGTAAATTACTCTGCATAAATGATTTTTGTAAATAAACTTGCGTTCGTTTCATTTTGTGTTTTTGCATTGCATATTGCAGCGCGTTGAAAAATCGTCCTCCCTCCAAAATGGGCCCCGGGCCACCAACCTCTTAAATCCGGCCCTGGGGAGCGGGGGCTGTCTAATTATACTCACCTGCTCCTGGCGCGGTCCCTGCAGGTCCCTGGTTCCCCGGCGCCGCAGCTTTTTCTTGTACTGAGCGGTCACATGGTACCGCTCATTACAGTAATTAATACAGTTATATGAAAAAGTTTGGGCACCCCTATTAATCTTAAGCTTAATGTTTTATAAAAATTGTTTTTTTTGCAACAGCTATTTCAGTTTCGTATATCCAATAACTGTTGGACACAGTAATGTTTCTGCCTTGAAATGAGGTTTATTGTACTAACAGAAAATGTGCAATCTGCATTCAAACAAAATTTGACAGGTGCATAAGTATGGGCACCTCACCAGAAAAGTTACATTAATATTTAGTAGATCCTCCTTTTGCAAAAATAACAGCCTCTAGTCGCTTCCTGTAGCTTTCAATGAGTTCCTGGATCCTGGATGAAGGTATTTTTGACCATTCCTCTTTACAAAACAATTCCAGTTCAGTTAAGTTTGATGGTCGCCGAGCATGGACAACCCTCTTCAAATGATCCCACAGATGTTCAATGATATTCAGGTCTGGGGACTGGGATGGCCATTCCAGAACAGTGTAATTGTTCCTCTGCATGAATGCCTGAGTAGATTTGGAGCGGTGTTTTATATCATTGTCTTGCTGAAAGATCCATCCCCTGCGTAATTTCAACTTTGTCACTGATTCATGAACATTATTGTCAAGAAGCTGCTGATACTGAGAGGAATCCATGCGTCCCTCAACTTTAACAAGATTCCCGGTGCCGGCATTGGCCACACAGCCCCAAAGCATGATGGAACCTCCACCAAATTTTACTGTGGGTAGCAAGTGTTTTTCTTGGAATGCTGTGTTTTTTTTGCCGCCATGCATAACGCCTTTTTGTATGACCAAATAACTCAATCTTGGTTTCATCAGTCCACAGGACCTTCTTCCAAAAAGAAATTGGCTTCTCCAAATGTGCTTTTCGATACCTCAGCCGACTCTGTTTGTAGCATGCTTGCAGAAACGGCTTCTTTCGCATCATTCTCCCATACAGCTTCTCCTTGTGCAAAGTGCATTGTATAGTTGACCGATGCACAGTGACACCATCTGCAGCAAGTTGATGCTGCAGCTCTCTGGAGGTGGTCTGAGGATTGTCCTTTACTGATCTCACCATTCTTCTTCTCTGCCTTTCTGATGTTTTTTTTGGCCTGCCACTTCTGGCCTTAACAAGAACTGTACCTGTGTTCTTCCATTTCCTTACTATGTTCCTCACACTGGAAATTGACAGGTTAAATCTCTTAGACAGCTTTTTGTATCCTTCCCCTGAACAACTATGTTGAATAATCTTTGTTTTCAGATCATTTGACAGTTGTTTTGAGGAGCCCATAATGCCACTCTTCAGAGGAGATTCAAACAGAAGAACAACTTGCAAGTGGCCACTTTAAGTAGCTTTTCTCATGATTGCATACACCTGGCTATGAAGTTCAGAGCTCAATGAGGTTACAAAATCAAAAAATGTGCTTTAGTAAGTCAGTAAAAAGTAGGTAGGAGTATTTAAAACAAGAAAATGATAAGGGTGCCCATACTTATGCACCTGTCAAATTTTGTTTGAATGCAGATTGCACATTTTCTGTTAGTACAATAAACCACATTTCAAGGCAGAAACAATACTGTGTCCAACAGTTATTAGATATATGAAACTGAAATAGCTGTTGCAAAAAAAAAATTTTTATAAAACATTAAGCTTAAGATTAATAGGGGTTCCCAAACTTTTTCATATAACTGTATGCGGCTCCACCTCCCATAGGGGTGGAGCTGCATATTAATTACTGTAATGAGCGGTAACGGTGACCGCTTAATACAGGAAGAAGCTGCGGCATCGGGGAACCAGGGACCGCGCCAGGAGCAGGTGAGTATAATGGGGTGGGGGAGAGCTGCGCAATCGTCACCTCCTCCTCGTTCCAGGCGCCAGTCTGTCTTCAGCGTCTTCTGCAGTGACGCTCAGGTCAGAGGGCGCGATGACATGGTTAGTGCGCGCCCTCTGCCTGAACGTCAGTGGAGAAGACGCTGAAGACGGAGGGGCACCGGAACAAGGAAGGTGAATATTGCAAGTGTCAGGGGCCTGAGCGACAAGAGGTGAGTATGTGATTTTTTTTTTATCGCAGCAACAGCAAATGGGGCAAGTGTCTGTATGGAGCATCTTATGGGGCCATAATTAACATTTGTACAGCATTATATGGGGCAAGTGTCTATATGGAGTATCTTATGGGGCCATAATTAAAGAAGTTGTCCACTACAATGAATTTATCTTTTTTTTTCATAAATCTTGCTATTATGTGCCACTGAAAACATCCACTTTGTTTATTTTAGCAATATTACCTTTTATCATGCTGTAGCAGCACATCTTCAGTGCTGGATCCAGCTCTCATGGGGTTAATCAACACAACTTCCTTTCTCCTGCGTTATTGTGCTCTAATGCTACAAGTTCCATGATGCATTGCACTGGCCACTAAGCACGAACCTACCACACCCACTCCAAAACACACCCAAACCCCTCCCTCCTCTAGCTTCAAAAAGATTTGTGATGTCATTTCTGTCCAACCTCCTCTTTTACATTTGACCAACCCACACTCCATTACACACAGATAGATAGATAGATAGATAGATAGATAGATAGATAGATAGATAGATAGATAGATATGGGATGGATAGATAGATATGGGATGGATAGATAGATAGATAGATAGATAGATAGATAGATAGATAGATAGATAGATGCAGAGATATGTCTACTGTATATATCTATGTCTATTTACATAGATATGTCCATATCCATGTTTCTAAACCTCTTCACCCCTGCAGCTTTTTTTGTTTATCGCTCCCTTTCTTTCCAGAGCCATAATTTTTCCGTCAATATGGCCACATGGGGGCTTATCTTTTGTGGGACAAGTTCTACTTTTGAACGACACCATTGGTTTTACCATGTCGTGTAACAGAAAATGTGAAAAAAATTCAAAGTGCGATGAAATTGCAAAAAAGTGCAATCCCACACTTGTTTTTTGCTTGGCTTTTTTGCTAGGTTCACTAAATGCTAAGGCTGTGTGCACACGTTGCGGATTTGATTGCAGATCCGCAGGGTTTTTTGCTGCACAGAATTGCATCACATCCGCAGTGTAGTGCACAACCAATGTAAGTCTATGGGAGCCGTAGACTTGTGCACATGCTGCGGAAAAAGCCGCACCGAAACGCAGCTTTTTTTTCCGCAGCATGTCACTACTTTTGTACTGCAGTGTTTCTCCACCCATAGGCAGGGATCACACACAGTGAGATACGGCTGAGTCTCGCAGGTTAAAACCAAGCTCTGGCACTGGCACTCCAGAGTGGAGCATGCAGCCGCATAGCAATACATGGAGCTGCACGCTCCGCTCCGGAGTGCCGGTGCCAGAGCTTGTTTTTAGCCTGCGAGACTCGGCCGTATGTCGCTGTAGTGTGACTCGGGCCTTAGACTTTCATTGAGTCGGGCACATCCGCAGCAAAACCGCAGATGTAAAAAAGATCTGCAGCTTTGCTGCGGATGTGGGTCCGAGAAACGCTGCAGTTCGGGAGGAGGGAAGTGTGTGGGCGGTGACTGTGTGCATGTATGTGTATGCGGGTGGGGTCTGCAGGCAGTTCGGATGTGTGCGGGACTGTTCGGGCGTGTGTGGGGCTGTGCGGGGGGTCTTTAGGGGTGTGTGTGCAGGCATCATCCGATGGGACTACAATTACGCAACATCCAATCTGCAGCTAATTAAGATGTAAGGCTACTTTCACACTTCCGTTGGTACGGGGCCATCGCAAACCGTCGGCCCGACGTACCGATGGACGTTGTGCTAAATTTAGCACAACGTGGGCAGCGGATGCAGTTTTACAACGCATCCGCTGCCCATTGTGATGAGCGGGGAGGAGAGGGCGGACTTCCAGCCGCGCATGCGCGGTCGGAAATGGCAGACACGTCGCACAAAAAACCGTCACATTGAACTTTTTTGTGCATCGCGTCCGCCAAAACACGACGGATTTGTCGCACGACGGATGCGACGTGTGCCCATCTGTCGTGATCCGTCGCTAATACAAGTCTATGGGGAAAAAACGCATCCTGCAAGCACATTTGCAGGATCCGTTTTTTGCCCATAACGATGGATTGTGACGGAGCCCAGAAGACGGAAGTGTGAAAGTAGCCTAATCCGGACAGTGGACACACACCCTACACTATCCATACATCTATCAATAGATACATCTATCCAGATATATCTATAGATAGATATATGAATAGATAGATGTATGCATCTATTGATCTATCTATATGTAGATCTGTCTATCCATTTCATCTATCATCTATCTGTCTATCTGTGTGTAATTGAGTGTGGGTTGGACAAATGTAAAAGAGGAGGTTGGACAATAATGACATCACAAATCTTTCTTTTATGTTCAATAATATATCTTTATTTAGCTTTCAAAAACGCATACAAAAACGCACAAAAACTGTGCAAAAACAGCACCAAAAAAAATAAAAAAATGCATCAAAACCGTGCAAAAAATACACCAAAACGCATCAAAACTGCATCAAAAACGCATCAAAACTGCACCAAAAACTGCATCAAAACTGCACCAAGAACTGCATCAAAACCGCAGCAAAAACTGCATCAAAACCGCAGCAAAAACCGCATCAAAACCGCACCAAAAACTGCATCAAAACCGCACCAAATACTGCATCAAAAACACAAAAAAAACTGCACCAAAAACAGAATCAAAACCGCACCAAAAACTGCATCAAAACTGCACCAAAAACTGCATCAAAACTGCATGAAAACCGCACTAAAAACTGCATCAAAACTGCACCAAAAACACATCAAAACTGCATCAAAAACACATGAAAACCGCAACAAAAACTGAATCAAAACTGCATGAAAACCACACTAAAAACTGCATCAAAAATGCATCAAAACTGCATCAAAACCACTCGAAGAACTGTATCAAAAACTGCATCAAAACCGCACCAAAAACTGCATCAAAACCGCACCAAAAACTGCATCAAAACCGCACCAAAAACGCATCAAAACTACACCAAAAACTGCATCAAAACTTCACCAAAACTGCATAAAAAAGCATAAAAAACTGAATCAAAACCAAGCAAAAAACGCACCGAAAACCGCGCCAAGCACTGCATCAAAACCGCACAAAAAAACAGCATAAAACCATGAAAAATACGTGAAAAAAATGCATGAAAAATGCAGCTGCATTTTCTGCAAGGAGATGCAGATTTTGTGCAGAAAATTCTGCACCCAAATCTGCAATGTGTGCACACAGCATAGAACTGACCTGCCATTATGATTCTCCAGGTCATTATGAGTTCATAGACACCAAACACGGCTAGGTTATTTTTTATCTAAGTGGTGAAAAAAAATTCCAAACTTTGCTAAAAAAAAATAAAATAATTGCGCCATTTTCTGATACCCGTAGCGTCTATATTTTTTGAGATATCGGGTCAGGTGAGGGCTAATTTTTTGCGTGCCGAGCTGACGTTTTTAATGATACCACTTTTGTGCAGATATGTTCTTTTAATCGCCCATTATTGTATTTTAATGCAATGTTGCGGCGACCAAAAAAACATAATTTTGGCTTTTGATTTTTTTTTCTTGCTACGCCGTTTAGCGATCATGTAAATTTTTTTGTTGTATTGAAAACAGCTGACATGTTGCGGCTTTGAAGTGGGCTCACCGCCGAAGCCCACCTCAAAGCGGGGGATACTGCCAGCTGACGTACTATTCCGTTAGCTGGCAGGAAGGGGTTAATGAACAATATGTTGCATGTTGTCACATGCCGCATGTCATTGCATGTTGCATGCCATCGCATGTTGCATGTCGTATGTTGCATGTCACATGATGTCGCATGTTGCATTTCATCACATGTCGCATGGTGCATGATGCATGTTGTCGCATGTTGCATGGCATCGCATGTCACATGTTGTCACATGTCACATGTTGCATGTCATTGCATGTTGCATGTCATCGCATGATGCATGTCGTATGTTGCATGTCGCATGTTGTCACATGTTGCATGTCGTATGTTGTGTGTATGTGTATACTGTATATGTGTGTATGTGTTTTTGTTTTAAATTCAACGCATTAGCCGGATGATGGGACTACTACTGTCCCATCATTGGCTAATGTGTCACTCACTGTCACTGTAGCAGGCAGAGCCCGATGGGACTTGTAGTCCCATTGGAGGATGCCTGCACACAGAGACACACACCAATGACCCCCCCGCAGCAGACCCCAGCACGGCCAGCAGACCCACCGCAGACCCCAGCACCACCCGCACATCCCGTCGCCGGCCCACACATCCCGGCGCTGGCCCGCACATCCCAGTGCCGGCATGCAGACTCCAGGCACCCGCACATGCCAGCGCCGGCACACAGACCCTCAGCGCCCGCACATCTCGGCGCCGGCACGCAGACCCCCGGCACCGGCATGCAGACCCCCGGCGCCCGCACATCTCGGCGCCAGCACGCAGACCCCCGGTTCCGGCATGCAGACTCCCGGCACCCGCACATACCAGCACCGGCATGCCTGGGGGTCAAGTGACCCTGACTCAGCCACCAGTATAGCGCCGCTCACAGGTGAAAATGGCAACGGAAGGTATTTACACAATTCATTAGGGGCCCCGGGGGGATACTGTTATGTTTGGCTGGTGGTTAGGAGCACTAGAAATGACCAGATGAGCAAACTAGCAATACGGGACGAGCTCTGGGAAGTGGGAGCTCTGTTGACCGCAACCCCCAATCCTATCACAACAACTAGAAATAGCCGTGGAGCGTTCCTGACTCTGCCCAGATGCCTCTTCACAGCCTAAGAGCTAACTACCCCCAAAGATAGAAAATACAGCCTACCTTGCCTCAGAGAAATTCCCCAAAGAAATAGGCAGCCCCCACACATATTGACTGTGAGTTAAGATGGAAGTCACAAACACAGGAATGAAATAGATTTCAGCATAGGAGGCCAGACTAACTAAACAGACAGAGGATAGAAAAGGTATCTTTGTGGTCAGCATAAAAAACTAACAAAAAAACACGCAGAGTGTGCAAAAGAAACCACCGCACCAACTCACGGCGCGGTGGTGCCACTCTGCATCCCAGAGCTTCCAGCTAACAAGATTAAATCACAATAGCAAGCTGGACAAAAACACAGTGGTAACAAATAAGCTAGCAGGGACTTAGCTTTTGCTGAAATAGACAGGTCATCTGAAAGATCCAAGAGAACTGAACCAGTACTAGGACATTGACAGCTGGCATCAAGTAAAGCTCTGAGTGGAGTTAAATAGAGCAGCCAGCCAAGGCCTGAACGAGATCAGCTGGAGAAGGAATCTCAGAACCAGCAGCTCCACTCACAGCCACCAGAGGGAGTCCATGAACAGAACTCACTGAAGTACCATTCATAACCACAGGAGGGAGCTCGAGAACAGAATTCACAACAGGATACATTGGGGGGTTAATTGAAAGTAGTTGACAACCCCTTTAACGTTTGTGCAGCATTATATGGTGCAAGTGTCTATAAGGAGCATCTTATGGGGCCATAATTAACGTTTGTGCAGCACTGTATGGGGCAAGTGTCTATATGGTGTATCTTATGGGTCCATAATTAACGTTTGTGCAGCATTATATGGGGCAAGTGTCTATATGGAGCATCTTATGGAGCCATAATTAACGTTTGTGCAGCACTGTATGGGGCAAGTGTCTATATGGTGTATCTTATGGGGCCATAATTAACGTTTGTGCAGCATTATATGGGGCAAGTGTCTGTATGGAGCATCTTATGGGGCCATAATCAACGTTTGTGAAGCACTATATGGGGCAAATGTGTCTATGGATCATCTTATGGGGCTATTATTAACCTTTATGCAGGATTATATGGGGCATATTTTAATATGGAGCATCTTATGGGGCCCATCATAAACTTTATGGAGCATTATATGGGGCTCTTGATTCAATATCAATATTTAAAAACACTTAACCTACTGATGTCACAATTAATTTTACTTTTATTGGTATCTATTTTTACTTTTGACATTTACTGGTAGCTGCTGCATTTCCCACCCTAGGCTTATACTCGAGTCATTAAGTTTTTCCATTTTTTTGTGGCAAAATTAGGGGTGTCGACTTATACTCGGGTCGGCTTATACTTGAGTATTTACGGTATTGGTAATCTTGCCTGAAGAAGGAGCCACTGTGCTCTGAAAGCTTGCAAACATATTATTTTCTGGTTAGCCAATAAAGGTATCACTCCTAGAATACTTTTGTCATCATTGGGCTGAAAAGTATTCACATCGATTTATGTGTTTTGGGAATACAATGAAATATTGGTATTTTAGGATCATATACCCACACATATTCTTTTTCTTTAGCCGACATGATATTGCATTCCACCAAATCCAACAGCAGACTTTTCAATTCAGCCTGATATTTTGCAGTTGGATTACCACTCAATATTTGATATTTTATATTGTATTTACATGTGTGTATATATATATTGGCAAAGAGTATTGTTGCACTCTTACAATTTGTGCTTGCAATATTGTATGTAGACTTAGTTGCTATAACATTTGTATAACACTCAGGTTGGGCAGGGTGTGTGTCTTTGTCCAATGGGTACTCAGGTGTTTGATATATGGTTAATTGACATGTATTGTGATTGGATGTAGACGTTTGTTATGTGCCTTTATATATTGTGTTGCAATGTGTTTTTATTATGCTATGACTAAGGGCAGTACTGCCTGAAACACGTCAGCTTGTTTTTATGATGCACTTATAAAGGACAAGATTTTATTCTATTTTCATCTCCTCCATTCAATATTTGCATGAGCTGGAGAAGTGAGTGATGTGCAGATGAGCACATGCAGGTACAGACTGGACAGACTGTTCTACAGATCAGCATTGGCAGGAGCGGACTTGACCGGCTGAAACTGAGATAGACAAGCAAGTGAGGGTAGACAGGTACACAACAGGTAGACTAACTGATGGGTACTGGGTACCTGACAAATAGCAAGCATGTTAAGGGCTAACTAATCATATTACTCAGACACCTCCATGCTGGAGGAGATGCCTTAAATAGAAGGTGTCACATAGTTATTGGCTGGGGACACTTTAGGATGGCACACATCGCCCCTTTAAAAAAGAGGGAATGCGTGCCCCAAGCGCACCTGGGCAGCAGCAGACATGCAAGAAAGAGAAAATGTGGGATGGGGGCTGCGGTGGTGAATAAGTTGGCGTACCTTCCAGGGAAGAGAGGCAGCATGCAGGGATGCTGGCGCTATAATACCTCCCTTATGCCCCCCCTTCTTCAAATCCACAAGAAATCTCTCCAGGAGGAGAGGGGCATGGGTGTTCTCCCTGGGCTCCCAGGACCTCTCCTCAGGACCAAACCCCTTCCAATCCATCAGAAAAAAAGGATTTTCCTCTTACCCTCTTGGTGGCTAGAATGTTCTCTACCTCAAAAAGTCTTCAATGCTGACAGCAGCAGGAATGATACCAGGATCTTCAGAAAAAGGACTAAGGAAGACAGGCTTGAGGAGAGACACCTGAAAAGAATTGGGGATCATTGAAAAGCCAGGGAGTTTTACCTTGTAGGCCACCGGATTAATCTGTTAAACCTCAAAGGGAGTGATGACGTGAGGACCCAGTTTATACGAGGGTACCTTGAGACGAACACACTTGAGCAACAGCCAGACCTTGTACCCAGGACGAAACAGAGGCAGATCTAGACGTCTCTAGTCTGCAGGTATTTTGATCCGCTCAGAAGACTTCAATAATGTGGACTTGGTGTCCTCCCAGATTTCAGAAAAACTCTTCTCAAGGGATTCCGCAGCAGGAATATCGGAGGCAGTAGAGACAGGGAATGGAATATTGGGATGCTGACTGTAAACCACAAAGAATATATGAGAACTCGACCCAAGGCGGGAGTTCAGCCCAGTCATTGTGTCTGTACAATGCAGCACAGGAGCAGAGGAGAAGGTGTGTTTTAAAGACACAAAGGCACTTTCGACCTCTAAAATTCATATCTTAGCATTGGCCCCCTTGTGGGTCGCGGCAGAGATAGCAGCAGTTCAGGAGGAGAAATGGGGACTCAACTTGTGGTAGTAATTTGCGAATCCGAGAAACCGCTGGATGGCTTTCAAACCATCCAGTCTTGGAGATAATGTATCCAAGAAGCATAAGAAAAGTCTGCTCAAAAACACACTTTTCTTATTTGGAGTACAGATGGTTCTTCCTTAACCTCTGCAGAACCTGAGGTACATCTCTTCGGTGTGAAGGCAGAACAGGGGAAAACATTAAGATATCATCCAAGTACACTACTACACACATGTAGAGAAGATCTTGGAAGATGTCATTCACCGCTTCTTGAAAGACTGCCGCTGTGTTACAGAGTCCAAATGGAGCGCCCCCAGACGCAGGGCCGCGGGGTACTCAGTACCGGGCCTCTCTGTCTCAGTTCTGGGGTTGTCACGGTGGCTAGACCCAGTCCGTGACCCTGCTAAGGGGCGTCCAATGAAAGGCGTGATGGTGATGCGTGGTGCAAGGCGCAATGAATAACGAGGACACAGGGTTGCAGTCTCTTTACCTCTACTGAAGGCTTCAGGATCCACAATCCAGAGCACTGCTAACAGGGCTTGCTGAGACCAGCCGGTCAGAAGGCACATCCAGAGTTCCCTTTGCAGGTGGAAATCAGTGCCTACCTTCTAGCGCCTGTGTGTTGTAGTACCTCCCTGCTAAGCACCACGGGTTAGTCCTCACAACTGTTGTGTCCGTTTCTGATGTTCTCTTCTCTGTCCCCCAGATAATATGGATAGGACGCACCCGTATGACGGAGTAGGCCTGGAGTTATTCTGGGACCCTAGAGACGCCCCTCTCCCGCAATTGCCTCCTTTGTCTTCGTTAGGTGATTTAGGTGAGACAGCCAACCTATAGTTAACTGTCCTGCCGCTGTTTGAAGTAGTACGTAGAGTCTCTTACTATATTGGTGCTCCGGCCACTGGCTACGCGCCTCAGAAGGATGTTGCCACGGTCTTAAGGGCACGACTCCTTCTGGTTCTATCTCCTCTGAGCTGTGATCTCGCTTCCCACTTCTCCGCAATATACTCCGCTTTCGTATCCTCTCTAAGGAGCCTGCCGCTATACCTTACAGGCACGGCTCCGTAACGATCTGTCCTTTTTGCTAGGCCGCTGTCAGGATCCCACCCCTGACAGGTCCTCTCCCGAACTCTCCCGGGCTCTTTCTCCCTAACTTCCTGTCCAACCCCCAGTTTTACCAAAGTGTGAGGAGTGGCCTAATAGATAGAACCACCCCCCCTGGTGGCCGGAGTGTGGAGTGGAGTGTGTGTCTGTGATACCTGGTCAGGTGAACTTCTTTAGTGCAATCAGACGTAACATCACTCCCCTTAGTGGCAGAGCGACATTACTGCAACGACCAGGACTCTGGGGCGCTGCACTCCCACCCGGTTAAATCCAGTACTCCCGGACTGGGAAAAGAAGAACAACATTACATGTTATTAGAAAACACACAAAATTTTGAAACACTATAAACAATGCTATGAACAAGTGAATATATAACAGTGCTTCCCTTTATGGGAGGTGAGGACGCTTGAACGTTGCAAAAGTTTGGTCATGCACAGTTCATGACTCCCAGTTCAGTAGGTGCAACCTTGAACAGCAGGGGCCCCGGGTAAACAAAGGGGTCCCCGTGAAAGTTTTGGAGCAATTCACTGTCCATCACTCCATTGTCAATTTTTTTTTTTAAACCTGTAAGAAGAAACTTACATAAACATTTTCAACCAAATAGTAGCTATTGTTAGTATCTCCAAGTTTTGTAGCGAAGTGGAGTTTGATTCTTGGTGCTACGTGTAGACCTCCGCAGTGCAGGAGTGGCTATTGACCTAACAGGGCCCGCTAGGCTGGCTACCGCTGGTGTAGTGCACTGTCTCCTAGCTACACTTCTAGTGAGTCTGGGTAGCACTGCTGGCAGGCTGGGGCTCTCAGGACTGCTGCCACGACTGATGGGCATGGCAGATTCACCGATAGCAGAGGGAGGACTGACCGGTTCAACGGTTGGCATGGCATCCTCCAGTGGGGTCCGCTGTGGTTGCAGGTCGGGGGGACCTGGCTCCACATTTAGTTCTGGCGGCGTCAGTTGACGAAACATTAGGACAGGTACCACAATGGCCTGGTTTATTTGAGTCCAAGACTGGGGGAAATCGCCAAGAACAGTGTGTATCATCTTCTCCTCTTCCATGGGCGGAGGCGTCCCGGGGTCTGTTTCCCCATTTCTCAGCTTATCAGGGCATATCTTAAGGTGGTCTCTGGATATTGCCGTTGAGGTTTCCCCTCCATCCTTGCTGATGAGACAGACCTTGATATTGTCGAAATCAGATGGCAGGATGGTATATGGTTCCACTTCCCATTGATCATCAAGCTTGTGTAGTCTCCGCTTTCGCTTGAGTACCTGCTCCCCGGGTGACAAGGGAGTCGCAGGAGCATGCTGGTTGTAATCCCTTTCTTGTTTTTGTCGGGCTTGGGCGAGACTTCTTTCCACACATTCTTGTACTTTGCGGTACCTTTGCTGCCTCTCGGTATCCCAGTCCGCATCTGGCGAGATATCCTCGGGGGTCAGAACTCCCATATCCAGATCAACAGGTAACTTGCTAGACCTCCCTCGCATCAGGTACGCTGAAGTGCAGTTGGTGGAATTCACAGGGATGTGGTTGTACATATCCACCAAGTCGGGTAACTTTGTGGGTCACAAGTTCCGTTCCTCTACAGGTAAGGTCTTCAGTAAGTCGATCACCACCTGGTTCATCTTCTCACACATCCCGTTGGTTTGTGGATGGTATGGCGTGGTTATGATCTTCTTACATCCATACAGATTGCAGAACTCCTGGAACACTTCCGCTTCAAATGCTGGCCCCTGATCAGTCAGTACCTTCTCCGGGTACCCATGAGGTCGACAGAAGTACTGCTGGAAGGTTTTAGCGGCCGTTCTAGCCGTTAGGTCTTTGACCAGCACGAATACTAGGAATCTGGAGTAGTGGTCCACGATGGTGAGAGCATAGGTATAGCCTGACCGGCTAGGTGTTAGCTTCATGTGATCCAGCACGACCAGCTCAAGCGGTCGTTTAGTGATGATGGGCTGCAAGGGAGCCCGCTGGCTGTCATGATCCTTCTGGCGTAGGCTGCATGGGCCACACTCTCGGCACCACTTCTCGATGGTTTTCTTCATACCAACCCAGTAGAACCTCCCTCGGAGCAGCTTCTCTAGCTTCCTCCATCCGAAGTGTCCTGCCCCATCGTGGTACGCTCCCAGGACCATTGGCACATCTTGTCTTGGGACCACAATCTGCCATACCAATTCGTGGGTGCGTGGGTCAAAGCTCCTCCGGCATAGCTTGCCATCGTGAATAAACAGTCTGCCCCTCTCCTTCCACAACTATAATGCCTCCGGTGGATCTTCCGGGCCGGGATGCAAACCCGCCTGCGTCAGGAGCTCTTTCACCCGATGGACCGCAGGGTCGCCATCCTGGTTCTCTGCCCACCCGTGGTGGGGCAGGGGATTCAACGGGGCACTTTGCTTATTCCTGCGCCTGGCCTCCACCTGATGGGAACACTGGATGGCCTTGGGGCGATGGAAAGCGGGCAGCTCTACCTCTTTAAATGCTTCTGCATCCTCCTCCGTCTCAGGCAAATGAGGCATTCGGGACAATGCATCGGCATTCGCACTCTTGTGCCCCGCCCGGTACTTGATGGTGAAATCGTAATTGGATAACCGGGCCATCCACCACTGCTCCAAGGCGCCGAGTTTTGCTGTGTCCAAGTGCGTTAGTGGATTATTATCTGTGAAGACGGTGAATTTTGCTGAAGCCAGGTAGTGCTTGAACCTCTCCGTCACGGCCCAAACGACGGTGAGAAACTCCAGCTTAAAGGAACTATAGTTGTCAGGGTTCCTTTCGGTGGGGCGAAGTTTCCTGCTGGCGTAAGCGATTACCCTTTCCTTGCCTTTCTGGACCTGGGACAGCACAGCTCCCAGCCCCACGTTGCTGGCATCCGTATAAAATACGAACGGTTGGTCATATTCAGGGTAAGCCAGTACCTCTTCTCCCGTCAGCGCTGATTTTAAGCAGATGAACTACCTTTCCAGTCCATCGTTCCAATCAAATGGGGTATTCTTACCCTTGGGTTTCTTGGATTGGCCCACCAACAGGTCTTGCAACAGCGCGGCTTTCTTGGTGAAGTCCGTAATGAACCTCCGGTAGTAGCCCACCAACCCAAGGAATTGCCGGACTTCATGGAGGTTACCGGGCTTCGGCCAGTCCTTGATCACCGTGACCTTGTCGGGGTCTGAGGCCACTCCTTCGGCACTCACCACATGGCCCAGGTACTGCGCCTTGGGTTTTAGTAGGTGGCATTTGGACGGTTTCACCTTTAAGCCAAAGTTGGACAGAGCTTCAAACACCTCGGCCCCCAGTTTTACCAGATTGTGAGGAGTGGCCTAATACATAGCACCCTTAGCTACCCCTGGAGGCCAGACTGTGAAGTGTATTGGTGTCTGTGATACCTGGTCAGGTGAACTCCTTCAGTGCCATCAGACATTCCATAGCCCCCCTTAGTGGCGGAGCAACAGTACTGCAACGACCAGGACTCTGGGGCGCTGCACCTATAATCCACACACATCCTCATGGTGCCATCTTTCTTCCTAACAAAGACTAATGGAGCTGCCCAGGGGCTACAACTGTCTCTCACTACCCCAGCCTCCTTCATCTCTCGTAACATGTCCTTGGCACACTGATAATGAGCTGGGGGTACAGGACGGTATCTCTCTTTGATGGGTGGGTGATCTCCCGTGGGGATATGTGTTATGACCTGGTGGTTACGGAGTGGTACTGAGATGACCTGGTGGGTAAAACCAATCATGGACAAACTTAGAGGAGGTAGCAGCTCCACAGACAGTAATCACTGATATGACCTAGTGAATACGGAGCAGCACTGAAATGACCTGGTGGATAAAACAAATAATATACTAGCTCTGAGGAGGTGGTAACTCTACTGACCGCAATCCCTACTCTTAACACCAACACTAGAAATAGCCGTGGAGCGTACCTAACTCTGCCTAGACGCCTCTGCACAGCCTAAGAACTAGCTACCCCTGAAGATGGAAACGGAAAACTATCTCGCCTCAGAGAAACCCCCAAAGGAAGACAGCCCCCCACAAATATTGACGGTGAGTGGAGAGGGAAATGACAAACTCAGAAATGAAACTAGATTTTTTTAGCAAAGGAGGCCAATACTATCTAAATAGACAGAGATAGGAAAGTGTTATGACCCCAATGGCAGAGGGTCTCAGAAATAAATACCAAGTCTGCAAACACAAAAAACCAGCTCATAGGGCAGTGGTAACTGGGCTGACCGTATATCTAATCCTAGCACCACAAATAGCAGCAGCCGGGGAACGTGCCTACGTTGGTTCTAGACGTCTCGCGCCAGCCGGAGAACTAACTAACCCTAGAAGGGAAAAGATAGACCTTTCTTGCCTCCAGAGAAAAGACCCCAAAAGTTGGATACAAGCCCCCAACAAATAATAACGGTGAGGTAAGAAGAAAAGACAAACGTAAGAATGAACTAGGTATTTAGCAAAGAGAGGCCCACTGACTAATAGCAGAATATAGTAAGATGACTTATACGGTCAGCAAAAACCCTATCAAAAATATCCACGCTGGATATTCAAGAACCCCTGAACCGTCTAACGGCCCGGGGGGAGAATACCAGCCCCCTAGAGCTTCCAGCAAAATCAGGAATCACATTTAGTACAAGCTGGACAAAAATAAGAGCAATACAAATAACCAAAAAACAAGGAAGCAGGACTTAGCTTAATTTTGCAAGAACCAGGACCAGCAGACAGGAGCAAACAGAAAGGACTGATTACAACGATGCCAGGCACCAGACTGAGAATTCAGGAAGTTCATATAGCAACACCCCTGGACTAACGACCCAGGTGGGTGCCAAACTAAGGAAAGACAATCCCAGAGTCATATCACTAGTGACCACAAGAGGGAGCCAAAAAGTCTAATTCACAACAGGAAAGCCTACTGTGTGGTCAGTATAAAAACTAAAAAGTCCACACAGAGTTTACAAAGAATAACCACGACACCGACTCACGGTGTGGAGAGGCAAATCTGCGACCCCAGAGCTTCCAACTAGCCGGAATATTTCATAATGACAAGCTGGACAAAGAGACAAAATTAAACTGAACAGAAGGTCATAAGCAGGGAAACACCCCAAAACTAGCAGACTTATCTTAAGCTGAAAATGGACTGGCCAACAGAGAACTTCCAGGAAAGAACTGAATCCACAGGAAATACATTGACAGCTGGCATCCACTACAGCCAAAAGCCCAGTTAAATAACAAAGGCCAGGGAACCGATTAGTGAACGCAGCTGCTAAGTTCCACTTGAAACCACCAGAGGGAGCCCAAGAGCAGAACTCCCAAAAATACCATTCGCAACCACAGGATGGAGTCCAAGAACGGAATTCACAACAGTACCCCCCCCCCTTGAGGAGGGGTCACCGAACCCTCACCAGAGCCCCCAGGCCGATCGGGACGAGCCAAATGAAAAGCACGTACCAAATCGGCAGCATGGACATCGGAGGCAAAAACCCAAGAGTTATCCTCCTGGCCATAACCCTTCCACTTGACCAGATACTGAAATTTCCGCCTTGAAAGACGAGAATCCAAAATCTTCTCCACCACATATTCCAGCTCCCCCTCAACCAACACCGGAGCAGGAGGGTCAACGGAGCGAACCATGGGCACCACATATCTCCGCAACAAAGATCTATGGAACACATTATGAATAGAAAACAAAGCTGGAAGGGCCAAACGAAAAGACACCGGATTGATAATTTCCGAAATCCTATAAGGACCAATAAAACGAGGTTTGAACTTAGGGGAAGAGACCTTCATAGGAACATGACGAGAAGACAACCAAACCAAATCCCCAACCCGAAGCCGGGGACCAACGCACCGACGGCGGTTAGCAAAACGTTGAGCCTTTTCCTGAGACAATGTTAAATTATCCACCACATGAGTCCAAATCTGCTGCAACCTGTCCACCACAGAATCTACCCCAGGACAGTCCGAAGGCTCAACCTACCCTGAAGAAAAACGAGGATGAAAACCGAAATTACAAAAAAAGGCGAAACCAAAGTAGCCGAACTAGCCCGATTATTAAGGGCAAACTTGGCCAACGGCAAGAAGGTAACCCAATCATCCTGATCAGCAGACACAAAGCATCTCAAATAGGTTTCCAAGGTCTGATTGGTTCGCTCCGTCTGTCCATTTGTCTGAGGGTGAAATGCCGAAGAAAAAGACAAATTAATGCCCATTCTACCACAAAAGGACCGCCAAAACCTAGAAACAAACTGGGTACCTCTGTCAGACACAATATTCTCCGGAATACCATGCAAACGGACCACATGCTGGAAAAACAAAGGAACCAAATCAGAGGAGAAAGGCAACTTAGGCAAAGGTACCAAGTGGACCATTTTAGAAAACCGGTCACAAACCACCCAGATGACAGACATCTTCTGAGAAACAGGAAGATCAGAAATAAAATCCATGGAAATATGCGTCCAGGGCCTCTCAGGGATAGGCAAAGGCAAAAGCAACCCACTAGCACGAGAACAGCAGGGCTTAGCCCGGGCACAAATCCCACAGGACTGCACGAAGGAGCGCACATCCCGTGACAAAGAAGGCCACTAAAAGGACCTGGCAACCAAATCTCTGGTTCCAAAGATCCCAGGATGACCAGCCAACACCGAACAGTGAATCTCAGAAATCACCTTACTAGTCCATCTATCAGGAACAAACAATTTCCCCACAGGACAGCGGTCGGGTCTATCAGCCTGAAACTCCTGAAGCACCTGCCGCAAATCAGGGGAGATAGCAGAAAGAATCACCCCCTCCTTGAGAATACCAGCCAGCTCACGGACTCCAGGAGAATCAGGCAAAAAACTCCTAGACAAGGCATTAGCCTTCACATTCTTAGATCCCGGAAGATACGAGACCACAAAATCAAAACGGGAGAAAAACAAAGACCACCGAGCCTGTCTAGGATTCAACCGCTTGGCCGACTCAAGGTAAATCAGATTCTTAAGGTCGGTCAAGACCACAACACGATGCTTGGCTCCCTCAAGCCAATGTCGCCACTCCTCGAATGCCCACTTCATAGCCAATAACTCCCGATTGCCGACATCATAATTACGCTCAGCAGGCGAAAACTTTCTGGAGAAGAAAGCACACGGCTTCAACACAGAGCCATCAGAACCTCTCTGAAACAGAACAGCTCCTGCCCCAATCTCAGAAGCGTCAACCTCAACCTGAAAAGGGAGAGAAACATCTGGCTGACGCAACACAGGGGCAGAAGTAAAACGACGCTTAAGCTCCTGAAAGGCCTCCACAGCCGCAGAGGACCAATTCACCACATCTGCACCTTTCTTGGTCAAATCGGTCAAAGGTTTAACCACAGTAGAAAAATTAGCAATGAAGCGGCGATAAAAATTAGCAAAGCCCAAAAATTTCTGAAGGCTCTTCACAGATGTGGGCTGAGTCCAATCATAAATAGCCTGGACCTTAACAGGGTCCATTTCAATAGCCGAGGGAGAAAAAATGAACCCCAGAAAAGAAACCTTCTGAACTCCAAAAAGGCACTTAGACCCCTTCACAAACAGTGTATTAGCACAAAGAATCTGAAATACCATCCTGACCTGCTTCACATGAGACTCCCAATCATCAGAAAAAAACAAAATATCATCCAAATATACAATCATAAATTTATCCAAATACTCCCGGAAAATATCATGCATAAAGGACTGAAACACAGATGGAGCATTAGAGAGCCCGAAAGGCATCACAAGATATTCAAAATGGCCTTCGGGCGTATTAAATGCTGTTTTCCATTCATCACCCTGTTTGATGCGGACCAGATTATACGCCCCTCGAAGGTCAATCTTGGTAAACCAGCTAGCCCCTTTAATCCAAGCAAATAAATCAGAGAGCAAAGGCAAAGGGTACTGGAATTTGACCGTGATCTTATTGAGAAGGCGATAATCTATACAGGGCCTCAAGGAGCCATCCTTCTTGGCAACAAAAAAGAACCCCGCTCCCAACGGTGACGAAGACGGGCGAATATACCCCTTCTCCAAGGACTCCTTTACATAAGTCCGCATAGCAGCATGCTCTGGCACAGACAAATTGAAAAGTTGACCCTTAGGGAACTTACAGCCAGGAATCAAGTTAATAGCGCAATCCACAGTCCCTATGAGGAGGCAGAGGACTGGATTTAGGCTCCTCAAATATATCCTGGAAATCCGACAAAAACTCAGGAACTTCAGAAGAAGGGGACAAGGAAATTGACATCAGAGGAATGTCACTATGTATCCCCTGACAACCCCAACTAGTCACGGACATAGATTTCCAATCCAGCACTGGATTATGTACCTGTAACCATGGAAACCCCAGCACAACCACATCATGCAAATTATGCAACACCAAAAAGCGAATATTTTCTTGATGTGCTGGAGCCATGTTCATGGCTAACTGTGTCCAGTGCTGAGGTTTATTCTTGGCCAATGGCGTAGCGTCAATCCCCCTCAAGGGAATCGGACTCTGCAAAGGCTCCAAGGAAAAACCACAGCGCTTGGCAAATTCTAGGTCCATTAAGTTCAGGGCAGCGCCAGAATCCACAAATGCCATTACAGAAAAGGACGACAATGAGCAAATCAGGGTAATAGACAAGAGAAACTTAGGCTGTACAGTACTGATGGTAACCGACCTAGCAACCCTCTTAGTTCGCTTCGGGCAGTCAGAGATAGCATGAGTTGCATCACCACAGTAAAAACACAGCCCATTCTGATGTCTGAACTCCTGCCGTTCTGCTCTTGTCAAAACTCTATTACATTGCATAGGCTCAGAACTCTGCCCAGAGGACACCGCCATATGGCGCATCACCTTACGTTCACGTAGGCGCCGATCAATCTGTATGGCCAGAGACATTGATTCGTTCAAACCAGCAGGCGTAGGAAACCCCACCATAACATCTTTAAGAGCTTCAGAAAGACCCTTTCTGAAAATAGCCGCCAGGGCATCCTCATTCCATTTTGTAAGCACAGACCACTTTCTAAATTTCTGACAATGTATCTCTGCCGCTTCCTGACCCTGACACAGAGCCAGCAAAATTTTTTCTGCCTGATCCACAGAATTGGGTTCATCATAAAGCAGTCCAAGTGCTTGAAAAAATGAATCTACATTGAGCAATGCAGGATTCCCTGGTTCAAGGGAGAATGCCCAGTCCTGCAGGTCGCCATGCAGCAGAGAAATAACAATCTTCACCTGCTGAATGGGGTCACCAGAGGAACGGGGTCTCAGAGCAAAAAATAATCTGCAATTATTTTTGAAGTTCAAAAACCTAGATCTATCCCCAGAAAACAAATCAGGAATAGGAATTCTAGGCTCAAAAACAGGAGTTTGGACAACATAGTCTTGGATACTCTGTACCCTAGCAGCGAGATGATCAACACGCGCAGACAGACCCTGAACCTCCATATCAGTACCAAGCTCCTGCACCATCCAAAAATCAAGGGGAAAAGAAAGGACGAAACAAGCAACAAGAAAAAAAAAACAATGACTCAGAACTTTCTCTTCCCTCTTTTGCGATGCATTTAACACATTGTGGGCCAGCTGTACTGTTATGACCTGGTGGTTACGGAGCGGTACTGAGATGACCTGGTGGGTAAAACCAATCATGGACAAACTTAGAGGAGGTAGCAGCTCCACAGACAGTAATCACTGATATGACCTAGTGAATACGGAGCAGCACTGAAATGACCTGGTGGGTAAAACAAATAATGTACTAGCTCTGAGGAGGTGGTAACTCTACTGACCGCAATACCTACTCCTAACACCAACACTAGAAATAGCCGTGGAGCGTACCTAACTCTGCCTAGACGCCTCTGCACAGCCTAAGAACTAGCTACCCCTGAAGATGGAAATGGAAAACTATCTCGCCTCAGAGAAACCCCCAAAGGAAGACAGCCCCCCACAAATATTGACGGTGAGTGGAGAGGGAAATGACAAACTCAGAAATGAAACTAGATTTTTTTAGCAAAGGAGGCCAATACTATCTAAATAGACAGAGATAGGAAAGGCTACTGTGCGGTCAGTATAAAAACTAAAAAGTCCACGCAGAGTTTACAAAGAATAACCACGACACCGACTCACGGTGTGGAGAGGCAAATCTGTGACCCCAGAGCTTCCAACTAGCCGGAATATTTCATAATGACAAGCTGGACAAAGAGACAAAATTAAACTGAACAGAAGGTCATAAGCAGGGAAACACCCCAAAACTAGCAGACTTATCTTAAGCTGAAAATGGACTGGCCAACAGAGAACTTCCAGGAAAGAACAGAATCCACAGGAAATACATTGACAGCTGGCATCCACTACAGCCAAAAGCCCAGCTAAATAACAAAGGCCAGGGAACCATAGTGAACGCAGCTGCTAAGTTCCACTTGAAACCACCAGAGGGAGCCCAAGAGCAGAACTCCCAAAAATACCATTCGCAACCACAGGATGGAGCCCAAGAACGGAATTCACAACAGATATGATGCTGAATCCCTTTCACCTGCCCGAAATCTAGGGGGTGTTTGCTGAATACCCGCTCATAGTCATGAACCACCCTGTAAGCCCCCTGTGTCTGGTGAGATGGGGTAGAATCAGTGCCCACATGCAATTCCCAACACCAATCTTTCATTTGCCCTGCAGAGCCGTTGTCCTCCGCCGGGCTGGACGGAACCAAGGGCCCAGGTGCCTGTATCACACTATTATTAACAGTAAACAGCTTGGCAAGCGTGACATATTTGGTTAGGTGGACTTCTTCCTCCCCACAGTTAAGAACACGTACTGGCACCCTCCCCTTACGGACATCAACCACCCCTCTGGCTGTCAGGAGGGTAGGCCTATTATCTGACTACACAGGTTCTACCAGGGCCTGATAGTCTTTACCCCTAAGGCCTATGGCTGCCCGACACCATATCAACATTTCGCTCCTGGGGGGTATCACAGTGGGGTTTGAATCACTCACTGTGACCCGGCCAATCTGACCACCAGTCAACTCCACTTGCTGTCTCTGCATTAGAGCTCTGATTTCTTTCTGTAAGGCACGTTGTTCACTGTAACCCACTGTTTCGGCGACCTGCTGCAACAAGACAATAACTTCTGCAAGACAATTTTCTATGACATTAGTAACGATGGTCATCATGGGGTTACATTCACGTTGGTCAATATCAACAATAACAATTCCCTGGGCCTCCAATTCTACCCGCCCCACCTTAATGGTGACCTCTTTATAACCCCACTTGTGGCAGTGGCTGACCATTACTAGCTATTATGGAGAAATCATTATCAGGGACACGGGTAATGTCAGTGTCCTCCCAATAACGTCTATAAAGGATGTAAGGCATAGTCGTCACCTGGGAACCCGTGTCCAGCAAAGCATTCATGGGGAGGACCGGTCGCCCTCCGATGTACTTGGCTCTCCAATTCTGCGGGCCTGACCATCCTACTCCTGGGGGTTGGCCCTTTGCCCCAGGGGTTGCTCATTTAAAGGACAGTACCTTGCAAGATGGCCCACCTGGTGGCAGCGGCGGCAGATAGGTCGTCCATCCCAATGGAAGCAATCGTCGTCCCTGCCTCTGGTCGGCGGAGCCCTCCTCTGTCGCTGCCAGGGGACATCTTCCGGTCCAGAAGCCAGCTGGATCTTTTCCTTGGGGGCCTCCTGGAGGGACTGGACGGTCCGAGCTAGGGCAGCAACGCTCTTGGTCAGCTCTTGCATCTGGAGGCGTAGTCCTGCAGGGGAGTTGTCTTCTAGGATCTGGGCATCGGCCTCGGCGGAGACGGGTGCTTCCGGCGCCACCTCCTGGTGGTACGTGAGGGCTTGACGCCTGGGAAGTACAGCACGGCTGGGCTGTCGCTCTGGTAGTGCTTGGATGGCTTTATCTTTAAATTGCACAAAAGTCAGGTCGGGATTCTGCATGGCTAGGAAGTGTAGCTGGGCCCTTTGGTGACTGCACAGGATTCCCTCGATGAACCGCTCTTTTAGGAGTTTATCTTCATCTTGCATACCGCTTGGATCACTCTGCTTAATGGCCCTCAGTGCCTCCTGCAGATTAAGGGCATAGTCCCGTAAGCTATCCTGCGGCCTTTGCTTGCATCCATAAAATGTCAATTTAATTTCTGTAGCAGTGCGGGTGTCAAAGGTGGTTTTAAGCTTTGCAAAGATCCGTTGCGCAGTCTTCTTATCTGCGGCGGGCCAGGACTTCACTTCTCTCAAGGCCGCTCCAAAGAGTAAGTTCGTTATCATATGAACTTTCTGAGGCTCTGTCAAGGGATAAAACTCGAGCAGGCTACAAATCCCCTCTTTAAAGTCAGTTAACGTATGGGACTCTCCAGAGTATCGCGGGAGCCAAGCGGCTCCGGGTAGGTACGGCATGGAAAAGGGCATTATGGCTGTCGTAGCTGCGGCAGTGTCCGGCTGGTCGATGGGGGCGGCAAGCCCCGCGGTATCTGGTGGTGGTACAAGGCCTGCGGCTGCGTCTACTACAGGGCCTGGAGGTGCCCCCGCATCCGCGGCTGCGACCGTCGCCTCCACCCCTCCGGAGTCCGACATGGCCGTTCCTTCCCCCTGATAACCTGCCGGAGCCGGGGTTCCTCTTCCGGAGTCGGCACCTCCCCGCGGTTTCTCGTTCCGCGCTCTTTTCGTCCGGCTCCGCCCATGAAACTATGGCTCCTCCCTCCGTGCTCCGCTCAGCGCAGCAATGGCAGATTTTTGGCGGCAAACAGCGATACACAGTCTTTGCAATAAATCACTGTTCAAGCACAATTCAACACAGTTCCAAGGCACACATGACCTGATTCTTCAGGCTTAAGTAAATGCTGTTCGTGACGCCAAGTTGGAGCGCCCCCAGACGCAGGGCCACGGGGTACTCAGTACCGGGCCTCTCTGTCTCAGTTCTGGGGTTGTCACGGTGGCTAGACCCAGTCCGTGACCCTGCTAAGGGGCGTCCAATGAAAGGTGTGATGGTGTTGCGTGGTGCAAGGCGCAATGAATAACGAGGACACAGGGTTGCAGTCTCTTTACCTCTATACTGAAGGCTTCAGGATCCACAATCCAGAGCACTGCTAACAGAGCTGGCTGAGACCGGCCGGTCCGAAGGCACATCCAGAGTTCCCTTTGCAGGTGGAAATCAGTGCCTACCTTCTAGCGCCTGTGTGTTGTAGTACCTCCCTGCTAAGCACCACGGGTTAGTCCTCACAACTGTTGTGTCCGTTTCTGATGTTCTCTTCTCCATCCCCCAGATAATATGGATAGGACGCACCCGTATGACGGGGTAGGCCTGGAGTTATTCTGGGACCCTAGAGACGCCCCTCTCCCTCAATTTCCTACTTTGTCTTCGTTAGGTGATTTAGGTGAGACAGCCAACCTATAGTTAACTGTCCTGCCGCTGTTTGAAGTAGTACGTAGAGTCTCTTACTTCCTCGGTGCTCCGGCCACCGGCTATGCGCCTCAGAAGGATGTTGCCATGGTCTTAAGGGCACGACTCATTCTGGTTCTATCTCCTCTGCGCTGTGATCTCGCTTCCCACTTTTCTGCAATATACTCCGCTTTCGTATCCTCTCTAAGGAGCCTGCCGCTATACCTTACAGGCACGGCTCCGTAACGATTTGTCCTTTTTGCTAGGCCGCTGTCAGGATCCCACCCCTGACAGGTCCTCTCCCGAACTCTCCCGGGCTCTTTCTCCCTAACTTCCTGTCCAACCCCCAGTTTTACCAAAGTGTGAGGAGTGGCCTAATAGATAGAACCACCCCCCCTGGTGGCTGGAGTGTGGAGTGTAGTGTGTGTCTGTGATACCTGGTCAGGTGAACTCCTTTAGTGCAATCAGACGTAACATCACTCCCCTTAGTGGCAGAACGACATTACTGCAACGACCAGGACTCTGGGGCGCTGCACTAACGTCATAACCCGAATCTCATAATGGCTATCCCGGATATTAAAGGCTGTTTTACATTCATCTTCCTGGTGATTCTAGTTCTGGTTGTATGCCCACCAAAGGTCAGAGGTCTAGTTTCTTGAAGAATTTGGAACCTTTAGGAGGATTGAACAGCTCAGAGATGAGGTGCAAGGGATGTTTGTTTTTTATTGTTATTTGATTGAGTCCCCTATAGTCAATACAGGGTCAAAGTGAACTTTTTGGTAGAGCATTGAACAGCAAGGTGGATTGTTGCTGAGGGGGAAAAAAAAATCTTTAAATCTTCAGCTTAGCGAGTGTGAACGAGCTGAGTGTGACCTGAGCGTAAGTGTGAACGGCGGTAAGTGTGTCTTGTGATTCAGTGAAGAGGTATTTGGAAGACCTTTAACAAATACCTGTGTGAATTGGTGTGAGTTGCTGAATTGGGAGTAGCTATATTCACAAGGGGTTAACTTAGGGTGGGGGCTCATAATTAAGGGGTTATAAGGGGCAGCTGTTTGGGACTCAAGTCCTTTTTGGTAGAGCATTGAACAGCAAGGTGGATTGTTGCTGAGGGAAAAAAAAATCTTTAAATCTTCAGCTTAGCGAGTGTGAGCGAGCTGAGTGTGACCTGAGTGTAAGTGTGAACGGCGGTAAGTGGGACTTGTGATTCAGTGACTTTGGAATCAGGGAGTTTCCAAGGGAGGAATTGCTGTCTGTTTTTTATTAATACTTTGTATTTATTTTTATTTAACGTTTCTGTCTGGTGCAATCCCCATTAGGAAATGTGCTCCACTATTGTTAATGCCATCCAGTGCACATCTTGCCACATGTATGCAGTCCTTGATCAGCCGGTCGAGGGTGCATACTGCTGTGCGAGATGTGAGCAAGTTGAGCATTTGGAGACCCAGATTCTGGATCTAAATGTGCAGCTGGCAACACTGAGATCCATAGACAATATGGAGAGGAGTCTTCTGCTCACTGAGCAGATGCTCAATGGGATAGATGAGGGGGGGATGGTAGGATGGAGCTGCAGGACAGTGAAGTAGCTAGCTGGGTGACATTCAGAAAGCGGGGTAGAGGGAAGAGTGCCAGGGAGGCTAGTCCTGATCTGGCACACCCCAATAAGTTTGCTAAGTTGGCAGATGAGGGGGGTGCCAGTACAGGGGTAGCACTGCTGCAGCCAGGCATGTCCTCTGAAAGCCGGAGGAGTGACTGCTACAGTAAGGAGGGAAATAGGAGAGCAGGGCAGGCCAGACAGGTGTGGGTAGTGGGGGACTCAATTATTAGGGGAACAGATAGGGCAATCTGTCACAAAGACAGGGATCGTCGGACGGTGTGCTGCCTACCTGGCGCTCGAGTCCGACACATCGCTGATCGGGTGGACAGATTACTGGGAGGGGCTAGTGAGGACCCAGCGGTCATGGTGCACATTGGCACAAATGACAAAGTTAGAGGTAGGTGGAAGGTCCTTAAAGATGATTTCAGGGAATTAGGCTACAAGCTGAAAGCAAGGACCTTCAACGTGGTATTTTCCGAAATACTGCCTGTACCACGTGCCACGCCAGAGAGGCAACGGGAGATTAGGGAGGTTAATAAGTGGCTCAAGAATTGGTGTAGGAAGGAGGGGTTTGGGTTCCTGCTGAACTGGGCCGACTTCTCAGTAGGCTACAGGCTCTACGCTAGGGACGGTCTGCACCTCAATGGGGAAGGTGCAGCTGTGCTGGGGGAGAAAATGGCTAGAAGGTTGGAGGAGTGTTTAAATTAGGGATTGGGGGGAGGGTATTCAATTTATAGGAGGGGAAGATAGGGCAGATAGAGACCTGGGCACAAATAAGGAAGTTGGGGGTGGCAGTGGCATGGGGGGTGGGGTTAGAAGAGTTAATAATTTAAGAAAGAATAGAGGTACAGAGAGGAACATCAAGTGCATGTATACTAATGCCAGAAGCCTCGCCAACAAAATGGACGAATTAGAATTAATGTTGTTGGAGCATAATTATGACATGGTGGGGATATCTGAAACATGGCTGGATGAGAGCCATGACTGGGCTGTTAACTTCCAGGGCTATAGTCTGTTCAGAAATGACCGCACAGATAAGCGAGGGGGTGGGGTATGTCTATATGTAAAATCATCCTTAAAACCCATCCGGCGTGATAATATAGGTGAATTTAATGAAAATGTATAGTCCCTGTGGGTGGAGATAAGGGGAGAGGGAAAAAATAATAAATTACTGATAGGGGTTTGTTATAAATCTCCAAAAATAATGGAAGCAATGGAGAATATCCTCGTAAAGGAAATAGATGAAGCTGCGACTCAAGGAGAAGTCATTATTATGGGGGACTTCAACTACCCTGAAATAGATTGGGGAACAGAAACCTGCAGTTCCAGCAAAGGTAATCGGTTTTTGACAACTATGAGAGACAATTACCTTTCACAACTGGTTCAGGACCCAACAAGAAGGGGGGCACTGCTAGACCTAATATTAACAAACAGGCCAGACCGCATATCAAATATAAGGGTTGGGGGTCACTTGGGGAATAGTGATCACAAAATAATAAGTTTTCGTGTATCCTTTAATAAGATGTGTAGTAGAGGGGTGACAAGGACACTAAACTTCAGGAGGGCAAATTTCCAACGGATGAGAGATGATCTTGGAGCAATTAACTGGGACAATATCCTGAGACATAAAAATACACAAAGAAAATGGGAGACGTTTATTAGCATCCTGGATAGGACCTGTGCACAGTATATACCGTATGGGAATAAACATACTAGAAATAGGAGGAAACCAATATGGCTAAATAGAGCTGTAAGGGGCGCAATAAGTGACAAAAAGAAAGCATTTAGAGAATTAAAGGAAGTAGGTAGTGATGAGGCATTAAATAAATACAGAAAATTAAATAAATTCTGTAAAAAGCAAATCAAGGCAGCAAAAATTGAGACAGAGAGACTCATTGCCAGAGAGAGTAAAAATAATCCCAAAATATTCTTTAACTACATAAATAGTAAGAAACTAAAAAATGAAAGTGTTGGCCCCCTTAAAAATAGTTTGGGGAAAATGGTGGATGAGGATGAGGAAAAAGCCAATATGCTAAATGACTTTTTTTCATCAGTATTTACACAAGAAAATCCCATGGCAGACAATATGATCAGTGATAACAAAAATTCCCCATTAAGTGTCACCTGCTTAACCCAGCAGGAAGTACGGCGACGTCTAAAAATCACTAAAATTGACAAATCTCCGAGCCCGGATGGGATACACCCCCGAGTACTGCAGGAATTAAGTACAGTCATTGATAGACCATTATTTTTAATCTTTAAAGAGTCCATAATAACAGGGTCTGTACCACAGGACTGGCGTATAGCAAATGTGGTGCCAATATTCAAAAAGGGGACAAAAACTGAACTCGGAAATTATAGGCCAGTAAGCTTAACCTCTACTGTGGGTAAAATCCTGGAGGGCATTCTAAGGGATGCTATACTGGAGTATCTGAAGAGGAATAACCTCATGACCCAATATCAGCACGGGTTTACTAGGGACCATTCATGTCAGACTAATTTGATCAGCTTCTATGAAGAGGTAAGTTCCGGACTGGACCAAGGGAACCCAGTAGATGTAGTGTATATGGACTTTTCAAAAGCTTTTGATACGGTGCCACACAAAAGGTTGATACATAAAATGAGAATAATGGGGATAGGGGAAAATATGTGTAAGTGGGTTGAGAGCTGGCTCAGGGATAGGAAACAAAGGGTGGTTATTAATGGAGCACACTCGGACTGGGTCGCGGTTAGCAGTGGGGTACCACAGGGGTCAGTATTGGGCCCTCTTTTTTTTAACATATTTATTAATGACCTTGTAGGGGGCATTCAGAGTAGAATTTCAATATTTGCAGATGACACTAAACTCTGCAGGGTAATCAATACAGGGGAGGACAATTTTATATTACAGGATGATTTATGTAAACTAGAAGCTTGGGCTGATAAATGGCACATGAGCTTTAATGGGGATAAATGTAAGGTCATGCACTTGGGTAGAAGTAATAAGATGTATAACTATGTGCTTATTTCTAAAACTCTGGGCATAACCGTCAATGAAAAAGACCTGGGTGTATGGGTGGATGACAAACTCATATTCAGTGGCCAGTGTCAGGCAGCTGCTACAAAGGCAAATAAAATAATGGCATGTATTAAAAGAGGCATAGATGCTCATGAGGAGAACATAATTTTACCTCTATACAAGTCACTAGTTCGACCACACTTAGAATACTGTGCACAGTTCTGGTCTCCGGTGTATAAGAAAGACATAGCTGAACTAGAGCGGGTGCAGAGAAGAGCGACCAAGGTTATTGGAGGACTGGGGGGTCTGCAATACCAAGATAGGTTATTACACATGGGGCTGTTTAGTTTGGAAAAACGAAGACTAAGGTGTGATCTTATTTTAATGTATAAATATATGAGGGGACAGTACAAAGACCTTTCTGATGATCTTTTTAATCATAGACCTGAGACAGGGACAAGGGGGCATCCTCTACGTCTGGAGGAAAGAAGGTTTAAGCATAATAACAGACACAGATTCTTTACTGTAAGAACAGTGAGACTATGGAACTCTCTGCCGTAAGATGTTGTAATGAGTGATTCATTACTTAAATTTAAGAGGGGACTGGATGCCTTTCTTGAAAAGTATAATGTTACAGGGTATATACACTAGATTCCTTGATAAGGCGTTGATCCAGGGAACTAGTCTGACTGCCGTATGTGGAGTCGGGAAGGAATTTTTTTCCCCAATGTGGAGCTTACTCTTTGCCACATGGGTTTTTTTTGCCTTCCTCTGGATCAACATGTTAGGGCATGTTAGGTTAGGCTATGGGTTGAACTAGATGGACTTAAAGTCTTCCTTCAACCTTAATAACTATGTAACTGTTCTTCTTTACAAAGAAGAATCCTGCTCCAGCCAGGAGGAAGATTTGCGGATAAATCCCTGAGCAAGATTCTCCTTAACATATTTGGTCATGGCTCAGGTCTCAGCCTGCGACAGGGGATAAATTTGACCTCGTGGAGGAGATGCGCCTGGAAGGGGATCAATAGAACAGTCATATGGCCTATGAGGTGGTAACGTCTCAGCTTCCTTCATGTCAAAGACATCGGCGTCCCCCCAATATAAAGCAGGCAAGCCAGGTATGGAATAGCTGGAGGTCGAGGAGGACGAATGGGAAGTAGACAAGTCTCCAGTCCAAGACAGATTCATGTCTCCGCAGCCATGGCAAACGTAGTAGCAGAGGGTGAGACATAGCAGACAGCACGTAGAGCGGAATCTTCTCCAAGTGTAGCATTCCTACCTGAAGTACCATGGGCTCAGGAATGAACAGGATGGACTCGGAAAGAGGTCTCTCATTCACTGAAGGAAACCACCAACGGGTCCTGTAGACGTTGGATCTGGATATTATACCGCTGCACAAAGGTCTTTTGGATGAGATTACCTGCGGATCCTGAGTCCAGGTAGGCCAACTTGAGAAAACAGATGTTGCCGCAGGAGACGGACACTGCCAGAGTCAGTGAGGGAGAGGAGTGTCTCCTGCCCATGGTAGTCTCTCCAACTGACCTTCGGCTCTGGAGTTTCCCGGTCTCTATGGGCAGGATCGAATAAGATGTTCAGTGCTGCCACAATAGAAGCATTTTCACTCTGCATGGTAAGCCTTCTTCTGATGCTTAGCCATCTTCAACTGATCAGTCTACATGGACTTTAGGGGAGGTGTCAAAGTTGAGGCTTGCTATACGACTGCCTTTGGAAGGTTGGAGCTAGGCGCACAGTTCTTCTTTCAAGGATTACCTCTTTGGATCGCTCCTGAAACCTGAACTCTATCCAAATTGTCGTCGACACCAGGTCATCCAGCTAAGTGGGTGTATCAGGACAGACCAGCTCATCTTTAATTCACTTAGAAATGCCCTCCCAGTAGGTAGCCACCAGAATCTCATTATTCCAGGTGAGTTTTGATGACAGTGTGAAAGCGAACAGCGTACTTGCCCACTGTTAGTTTACCCTGTCACAGCCTGAGTAGAGATGCTGCTGCAAAGGAAGCATGGCCGGGCTTGTCAAAGACCTTCTGTAAGGCATCAAGAAGGGACTGGAGGTTTGACACAAGAGGGTCCCCTTTATCCCATAGGGAATGAGCCATGCCAAAGCTTTGACCAGTGATATTAGACATGATGAAAGCCATTTTGGCCTGGTTGGGTCACAGATGAGGTGGTTGCAGCATGGATAGGTGCAGGCTCTGCCAAAGTTGCCAACGTATCAAGACGGGAGGTTACTGTCCACCAGTAGGCGAGTATTTTATCCTGCTGCTCCTTCTGGCAGGAGAGCTCCTTGTACAGATCTGAGAAAGGGTAGGCCAGAGAGTCAGCAGATTCCAAGGCTTCAGCAAACTGTAACGGGAATGGTGGAACCACTGTGCCGTGGTCTGAGGAGAGCCTGGAGAGGCGTAACTAGAGCACCTGATGGTGGGGTTAGGCTTGGATCCCAATGAACACCAAGTGCTGCTCCAGGACAGACCAAGGACTCATGGCAGCTGACCCTCAAGGGACTGGTAGGGAGAACAGCAGATGCAGGAATGGACGGAAGGAAAACAGGCACCACGGATACAGATGGATCCTGCTGGTGTACAAATAGGCACTGGCTGGTGCAGGCTGGTCCGGCTGATATACAGATAAGCACTGGCAGGTGTGGACTGGACCGGCTGATATACAGTACATGTAAGCAGGTTGGGGGATGCAGTGATGGACAGGAGGCAGAGCAAGGGTTAACAAGTTTAATAACACGGGAATACTCCACGTAGGGAGGTAAAGAGTTAAACAGTATAATGGGAAATGGATGTTGGGAGGTAAAGGGATAAACAGGGGATTCAACAGTTTAGATGGCAAAGGATATTGTAAGTAGGAGAACAACGGTTCAGATAATGGCAGTTCTTGTGAAGCACTTGTGTCAGGAGTTCTGCCAACTGTAACTCCTGCTGAGAACTCAATGGCGCCAGCAACGGCTGGCGTGGTGTATTTTCCAAAAAACTCCTGTGGGCATCAATGCCCCATCTTCTAGCGACAGTGGTCAGTCTCCAGTACCTTCCACTGCCCCTAGTCCATATGCTGCAGTGGCTAACAAGGGTACAAGCCACAATACTGTATGAGCCCAACATGTCTCTGCAAACTTATTCCAGGTGAAGTCAGGTCACAAGTGTCTGGGCAAATATTCGCTATCAATGTCATGGTGCAAGCGTCAGTTGTTATGAGCTGGTGGTTTAGGAGCAACATGGGACGTGCTCTGGAGGAGGTGGTACCTGTACTGACCGCAGTTCCTGAGCTTAACACAACACTAGAAGTAGCAGTGGGATGTTCCTGTCACTCCCTAGACACCTCATCACAGCCAGAGGACTAACTACCCCTAAAGATAGAAACAGGAAAGCTATCTTGCCTCAGAGAAAATCCCCAAAGGATAGGACAGCCCCCCACAAATATTGACTGTGAGTGGAGAGGAAAATGACATACGCAGAATGAAACCAGGATGTAGCAAAGGAGGCCAGTCTAACTAGATAAATAGAACAGGAAAGAATACTGTGCGGTCAGTATAAAAAACTAGAAAAATCCACCACAGAGTTTACAAAAATCTCCACACCTGACTAAAGGTGTGGAGGGTAAATCTGCTTCCCAGAGCTTCCAGCTTAACTGAATAAATCCATACTGACAAGCTGGACTAGAAAAAACATAGAAAGTGCAGAAAGATTAAGTCCACAACAAGTGGACTGCAAAAGAACAAAGCAAGGACTTATCTTTGCTGAACTGGTAGAATATCAGGGAAATCCAAGCAGAGATGTGAATCCAACCAGGAACCATTGACAACTGGCACAGGCTGAAGGATAGAACCAGGCTAAATAGTCGAGCCAGAAAGACAATCAGTGGAAGCAGCTGCTGACTACTAAATCCAAGGAGCAGCAGTACCACTTAAAACCACCGTAGGGAGCCCAAGAGCAGAACTCGCAAAAATGCCACTTACAACCACCGGAGGGAGCCCAAGAGCGGAATTCACCCTCACCAGAGCCCCCAGGCCGATCAGGACGAGCCAAGTGAAAAGCACGAACCAAATCGGCGGCATGGAAATCGGAGGCAACAACCCAAGAATTATCCTCCTGGCCATAACCCTTCCACTTGACAAGATACTGAAGCCTCCGCCTCGAAAAACGAGAATCCAAAATTTTCTCCACCACATATTCCAACTCCCCATCAACCAACACCGGGGCAGGAGGATCAACAGAGGGAACAACGGGCACCACATATCTCCGCAACAAAGATCTATGGAAAACATTATGGATGGCAAAAGAGGCTGGAAGGGCCAAACGAAAAGATACCGGATTGATAATCTCAGAAATCTTATCAGGACCAATAAACCGAGGCTTGAACTTAGGGGAAGAAACCTTCATAGGAACATGACGAGAAGATAACCAGACTAAATCCCCCACCCGAAGCAGGGGACCAACACACCGACGGCGGTTAGCAAAACGTTGAGCCTTTTCCTGAGACAACGTCAAATTGTCTATCACATGAGTCCAAATCTGCTGTAACCTTTCCATTACAGAATCCACACCAGGACAATCAGACGGCTCAACTTGCCCCGAAGAAAAACGAGGATGAAAACCAAAATTACAAAAGAAAGGCGAAACCAAAGTAGCCGAACTAGCCCAATTATTAAGGGCAAACTCGGCCAACGGCAAGAAAGCCACCCAATCATCCTGGTCAGCAGACACAAAGCATCTCAAATAGGTTTCCAAGGTATGATTAGTTCGCTCAGTTTGGCCATTTGTCTGAGGATGAAATGCCGAAGAAAAAGACAAATCAATGCCCATCCTAGCACAAAAGGCCCGCCAAAACCTAGAAACAAACTGTCAGACACAATATTCTCCGGAATGCCATGCAAACGAACCACATGCTGAAAAAACAATGGAACCAAGTCAGAGGTGGAAGGCAATTTAGGCAAAGGTACCAAATGGACCATTTTAGAGAACCGGTCACAAACCACCCAGATAACAGACATCTTCTGGGAAACAGGAAGATCCGAAATAAAATCCATGGAAATATGCGTCCAGGGCCTCTCAGGGACCGGCAAAGGCAAAAGCAACCCACTAGCGCGGGAACAGGAAGGCTTGGCCCGGGCACAAGTCCCACAGGACTGCACAAAAGAACGCACATCCCGCAACAAGGAAGGCCACCAAAAGGACCTAGCAACCAAATCTCTGGTACCAAAAATCCCAGGATGACCAGCCAACACCGAACAATGAACCTCAGAAATTACCTTACTTGTCCATCTATCAGGAACAAACAGCTTCCCCACAGGACAGCGGTCAGGTTTATCAGCCTGAAATTCCTGAAGCACCCGCCGTAAATCAGGGGAGATGGCAGAAAGAATCACCCCTTCCTTAAGAATGCCAACCGGCTCAAGGACTCCAGGAGAATCAGGCAAAAAACTCCTAGAGAGGGCATCAGCCTTAACATTCTTAGATCCCGGAAGATATGAGACCACAAAATCAAAACGGGAGAAAAACAGGGACCATCGAGCCTGTCTAGGGTTCAGCCGCTTGGCCGACTCGAGGTAAATCAGATTCTTATGATCGGTCAAGACCACAACGCGGTGCTTGGCTCCCTCAAGCCAATGTCGCCACTCCTCAAATGCCCACTTCATGGCCAACAACTCCCGATTGCCGACATCATAATTGCGCTCCGCAGGCGAAAACTTTCTGGAAAAAAAGGCACACGGTTTCATCAAAGAACCATCAGAACTCCTCTGAGACAAAACGGCCCCTGCCCCAATCTCAGAAGCGTCAACCTCAACCTGAAAAGGAAGAGAAACATCCGGCTGACGCAACACAGGGGCAGAAGTAAATCGGCGTTTAAGCTCCTGAAAGGCCTCAACAGCCGCAGAGGACCAATTCGTCACATCAGCACCTTTCTTCGTCAAATCGGTCAGGGGCTTAACCACACTGGAAAAGTTGGCAATGAAACGGCGATAAAAATTAGCAAAGCCCAAAAATTTCTGAAGACTCTTCACAGATGTGGGTTGAATCCAGTCATGAATGGCTTGGACCTTAACAGGATCCATTTCTATAGACGAGGGAGAAAAAATAAAACCCAAAAAAGAGACCTTCTGAACTCCAAATAGGCACTTAGACCCCTTCACAAATAAAGCATTATCCCGAAGGATCTGGAATACCATCCTGACCTGCTTCACATGAGACTCCCAATCATCGGAAAAAATCAAAATATCATCCAAATACACAATCATGAATTTATCAAGATAATTGCGGAAAATATCATGCATGAAGGACTGAAATACAGAAGGAGCATTAGAGAGCCCGAAAGGCATCACAAGGTATTCAAAATGGCCTTCGGGCGTATTAAATGCAGTTTTCCATTCGTCACCCTGTTTAATACGAACAAGATTATATGCCCCTCGAAGGTCAATCTTAGTAAACCAACTAGCCCCCTTGATCCGAGCAAACAAATCAGAAAGCAAAGGTAAAGGGTATTGGAATTTGACCGTGATCTTATTAAGAAGGCGATAATCAATACAGGGTCTCAAGGAGCCATCCTTCTTGGCAACAAAAAAGAATCCCGCTCCCAATGGTGACGAAGACGGCCGAATATGCCCCTTCTCTAAAGACTCCTTAACATAACTCCGCATAGCGGCATGCTCTGGCACAGACAGATTGAAAAGTCGGCCCTTAGGGAACTTACAGCCAGGAATCAAGTTAATAGCACAATCACAGTCCCTATGTGGAGGAAGGGAACTGGACTTGGGCTCATCAAATACATCCTGGAAATCCGACAAAATCTCAGGAACTTCCGAAGAGGGGGAAGAGGAAATTGACATCAAAGGAACGTCACTATGTACTCCTTGACAACCCCAACTAGTCACAGAAATAGATTTCCAATCCAGCACAGGATTATGTCCCTGTAACCATGGAAAACCCAGTACAACAACATCATGCAAATTATGCATTACCAGAAAATGGCAATCTTCCTGATGTGCTGGAGCCATGCACATGGTCAGCTGTTATGGACCTGGTGGTTAGGAGAACCCGGAATGACCTGATAAGTAAACTAGTAATCGGAACAAGCTCTGGGAAAGTGGGAACTCTGCTGACCGCAAACCCTACTCCTATCACACACACTAGAAATAGCCGTGGAGCGTACCTAACTCTCCCTAGTCGCCTCTTCACAGCCTAAGAGCTAACTACCCCTAAAGATAGAAATAGAAGCCTAACCTTGCCTCAGAGAAATTCCCCAAAGGTAAAGGCAGCCCCCCACATATATTGACTGTGAGTTAAGAGGAATGTCACAAACACAGGAATGAAACAGGTTTTAGCAAAGGAGGCCAGACTTCACTAAATAGTCAGAGGAAAGAAAAGGAAACTATGCGGTCAGCACAAAAAACTACAAAAAACACGCAGAGTATTCAAAAAGACCCCCACACCGACTCACGGTGTGGAGGTGCAACACTGCACCCCCAGAGCTTCCAGCTAGCAAGGAAATATCATGATAGCAAGCTGGACTAGAATTTAGCAGGACTAAGAAATATATTCAGGCAGCAGTAACAACAAATGAACTAGCAGGGACTTAGCTTCTGCTGGAGTAGACAGGTCCTCAGAGAAGTCCAAGAGAGATCTGAACCAATACTGAAACATTGACAGCTGGCATGAAGTAACGATCTGAGTAGAGTTAAATAGGGAAGCAAGCATAACAATAAACGAGGGCAGCTGAGAAAGCAAACCTCAGAGACCAGCAGTTCCGCTCAAAGCCACCAGAGGGAGTCCAAGAGCAGAACTAACCAAAGTACCATTCATGACCACAGGAGGGAGTCCGAGAAATGGAATTCACAACAGTACCCCCCCTTGAGGAGGGGTCACCGAACCCTCACCAGGGCCCCCAGGCCGATCAGGACGAGCCAAATGAAAGGCACGAACTAAATCGGCAGCATGGACATCTGAGGCAACAACCCAGGAATTATCCTCCTGACCATAGCCCTTCCACTTAACCAGGTACTGGAGCTTCCGTCTCGAAATACGAGAATCCAAAATTTTTTCCACCACATACTCCAACTCCCCCTCAACCAACACCGGAGCAGGAGGATCAACGGAGGGAACCATAGGCGCCACATACCTCCGCAACAACGACCTATGGAACACATTATGGATGGCAAAGGAAGCTAGAAGGACCAAACGAAATGACACAGGGTTGAGAATTTCAGAAATCTTATAAGGACCAATGAAACGAGGCTTAAACTTAGGAGAAGAAACCTTCATAGGAACATAACGAGAAGATAACCAAACCAAATCCCCAACACGAAGTCGAGGACCAACACAACGACGGCGGTTAGCGAAACGTTGAGCCTTCTCCTGGGACAACGTCAGATTGTCCACTACGTGAGTCCAAATTTGCTGCAATCTGTCCACCACAGAATCCACACCAGGACAGTCAGAAGGCTCAACCTGCCCTGAAGAAAAACGAGGATGAAAACCAGAATTGCAAAAAAAAGGCGAAACCAAAGTAGCCGAACTAGCCCGATTATTAAGGGCGAACTCAGCCAATGGCAAAAAGGTCACCCAATCATCCTGATCAGCAGAAACAAAGCATCTCAGATAGGCCTCCAAAGTCTGGTTGGTTTGTTCGGTTTGGCCATTTGTCTGAGGATGGAAAGCCGAAGAAAAAGACAAATCAATGCCCATCTTAGCACAAAAGGACCGCCAAAACCTAGAGACAAACTGGGACCCTGTGTCCGACACAATGTTCTCCGGAATGCCATGCAAACGAACCACATGCTGAAAGAATAATGGCACCAAATCAGAGGAGGAAGGTAATTTAGGCAAGGGTACCAAATGGACCATCTTAGAAAAGCGATCACAAACCACCCAGATGACAGACATCCTTTGAGAGACAGGAAGATCTGAAATAAAATCCATGGAAACATGCGTCCAAGGCCTTTTCGGGACCGGCAAGGGCAAAAGCAACCCACTGGCACGAGAACAGCAGGGCTTGGCCCGAGCACAAGTCCCACAAGACTGCACAAAAGAACGCACATCCCGTGACAAGGAAGGCCACCAAAAGGACCTAGCCACCAAATCCCTGGTACCAAAAATCCCAGGATGACCAGCCAACACCGAGCAATGAACCTCAGAAATAACTTTGCTAGTCCATCTATCAGGGACAAACAGTTTCTCCGCTGGACAACGGTCAGGTCTATCAGCCTGAAACTCCTGCAGCACCCGCCGCAAATCAGGGGAGATGGCAGACAGAATTACCCCCTCTTTGAGAATACCAGCCGGCTCAGGGACTCCCGGAGAATCAGGCACAAAACTCCTAGAAAGGGCATCAGCCTTCACATTCTTAGAACCCGGAAGGTATGAAACCACAAAATCGAAACGGGAGAAAAACAGTGACCATCGAGCCTGTCTAGGATTCAACCGCTTGGCAGACTCGAGATAAGTCAAATTCTTGTGATCCGTCAAGACCACCACGCGGTGCTTGGCTCCCTCAAGCCAATGTCGCCACTCCTCGAATGCCCACTTCATAGCCAGCAGCTCCCGATTGCCAACATCATAATTACGCTCAGCAGGCGAAAAATTTCTAGAAAAGAAGGCACATGGCTTCATCACAGAGCCATCAGAACTTCTTTGAGACAAAACAGCCTCTGCTCCAATCTCAGAAGCATCAACCTCAACCTGAAAAAGGAGTGAAACATCTGGCTGACGCAACACAGGGGCCGAAGAAAAATGACGTTTCAGCTCCTGAAAAGCCTCCACGGCCGCAGAGGACCAATTCACCACATCAGCACCTTTCTTTGTCAAATCAGTCAAAGGTTTAACCACACTAGAAAAATTAGCGATGAAGCGACGGTAAAAATTAGCAAAGCCCAGGAATTTCTGAAGACTCTTCACAGATGTAGGTTGAGTCCAATCATAAATGGCCTGAACTTTAACAGGATCCATCTCGATAGTAGAAGGGGAAAAAATGAAGCCCAAAAAGAAAACCTTCTGTACTCCGAAGAGACATTTAGACCCCTTCACAAACAAGGAATTAGCACGAAGGACCTGGAATACCATTCTGACCTGCTTCACATGAGACTCCCAATCATCTGAAAAGACCAAAATATCATCTAAATATACAATCATGAATCTATCCAGATACTTTCGGAAGATGTCATGCATAAAGGACTGAAAGACAGATGGAGCGTTAGAAAGCCCGAATGGCATCACCAGGTACTCAAAATGGCCCTCGGGCATATTAAATGCTGTTTTCCATTCATCGCCCTGTTTAATACGCACAAGGTTATATGCCCCTCCAAGATCTATCTTGGTGAACCAACTAGCCCCCTTAATCCGAGCAAACAAATCAGACAGCAGAGGCAAAGGGTACTGAAATTTGACCGTGATTTTATTGAGAAGGCGGTAGTCTATACAGGGTCTCAGAGAACCATCCTTCTTGGCCACAAAAAAGAACCCTGCTCCCAACGGTGATGAACACGGGCGAATATGCCCTTTCTCCAAGGACTCCTTTATATAACTCCGCATAGCGGTGTGTTCTGGCACGGATAAATTGAAAAGTCGGCCCTTAGGAAACTTACTACCAGGGATCAAATTTATAGCACAATCACAATCACTATGAGGGGGTAGGATACTGGATTTGGGCTCATCAAATACATCCCGGTAATCCGACAGAAACTCAGGGACATCAGAAGGAATGGATGAAGAAATTGACATCATCGGAACATCGCCATGTACCCCTTGACAACCCCAACTAGACACAGACATTGATTTCCAATCCAATACTGGATTATGAACCTGTAGCCATGGCAAACCCAACACGACCACATCATGCAAATTATGCAACACCAGAAAGCGAATATCTTCCTGATGTGCAGGAGCCATGCACATGGTCAACTGAGTCCAGTACTGAGGTTTATTCCTGGCCAAAGGCGTAGCATCAATTCCCCTTAATGGAATAGGATACTGCAAAGGCTCCAGGAAAAAACCACAACGCCTGGCAAACTCCAAGTCCATCAAATTCAGGGCAGCGCCCGAATCCACAAATGCCATAACCGAGTAGGACGACAGAGAGCAAATCAAAGTAACAGACAAAAGAAATTTAGGCTGTACAGTAGCAATGGTGACAGACCTAGCGAACCGCTTAGTGCGCTTAGGACAATCAGAGATAGCATGAGTAGGGTCACCACAGTAAAAACACAGCCGATTCTGACGTTTGTGTTCTTGCCGTTCAGTTCTGGTCAAACCTCTATCACATTGCATAAGCTCAGGCCTCTGCTCAGAGGACACCGCCAAATGGTGCACAACTTTGCGCTCGCGCAAACGCCGATCAATTTGAATGGCCAAGGACATTGATTCATTCAGACCAGCAGGCGTGGGGAAGCCCACCATAACATCCTTAAGGGCCTCAGAGAGACCCTTTCTAAAAATTGCTGCCAGGGCACACTCATTCCATTGAGTAAGCACAGACCACTTTCTAAACTTCTGACAATATACCTCCGCTTCATCCTGACCCTGACACAAAGCCAGCAAGGTTTTCTCTGCCTGATCCACTGAATTCGGTTCGTCATAAAGCAATCCAAGCGCCAGAAAAAACGCATCTACATTAAGCAATGCAGGATCTCCTGGCGCAAGGGAGAATGCCCAGTCTTGAGGGTCGCCACGTAACAAATAAATAATAATTTTTACTTGCTGAATGGGGTCACCAGAGGAGCGGGGTCTCAAAGCAAGAAACAGTCTACAATTATTTTTGAAATTCAGAAACTTAGATCTATCCCCAGAAAACAAATCAGGAATTGGAATTCTAGGCTCTAACATCGGATTCTGAACTACATAATCTTGAATGCTTTGGACCCTTGCAGCGAGTTGATCCACACAAGAGGACAGACCTTGAATATCCAAATCTACACCTGAGTCCTGAACCACCCAGAGATTAAGGGGAAAAGAGAGACAAAACACACTGCAAAGAAAAAAAAAATGGGTTCAGAACTTCTCTTATCCCTCTTTTGAGATGCATTAACACTTTGTCGGCCAGCTGTACTGTTATGGACCTGGTGGTTAGGAGCACCCGGAATTACCTGATGAGTAAACTAGTAATCGGAACAAGCTCTGGGAAAGTGGGAACTCTGCTGACCGCAAACCCTACTCCTATCACACACACTAGAAATAGCCGTGGAGCGTACCTAACTCTCCCTAGATGCCTCTTCACAGCCTAAGAGCTAACTACCCCTAAAGATAGAAATAGAAGCCTAACCTTGCCTCAGAGAAATTCCCCAAAGGTAAAGGCAGCCCCCCACATATATTGACTGTGAGTTAAGAGGAAAGTCACAAACACAGGAATGAAACAGGTTTTAGCAAAGGAGACCAGACTTCACTAAATAGTCAGAGGAAAGAAAAGGAAACTATGCGGTCAGCACAAAAAACTACAAAAAACCACGCAGAGTATGCAAAAAGACCCCCACACCGGCTCACGGTGTGGAGGTGCAACACTGCACCCCCAGAGCTTCCAGCTAGCAAGGAAATATCATGATAGCAAGCTGGACTAGAATTTAGCAGTACTAAGAAATATATTCAGGCAGCAGTAACAACAAATGAACTAACAGGGACTTAGCTTCTGCTGGAGTAGACAGGTCCTCAGAGAAGTCCAAGAGAGATCTGAACCACTACTGAAACATTGACAGCTGGCATGAAGTAACGATCTGAGTAGAGTTAAATAGGGAAACAAGCATAACAATAAACGAGGGAAGCTGAGAAAGCAAACCTCAGAGACCAGCAGTTCCGCTCAAAGCCACCAGAGGGAGTCCAAGAGCAGAACTAACCAAAGTACCATTCATGACCACAGGAGGGAGTCCGAGAAATGGAATTCACAACAGTCAGCTGAGTCCAATACTGAGGTTTATCCTTGGCCAACGGCGTAGCATCAATGCCCGTCAAAGGAATAGGGCTCTGCAAAGGCTGCAAGGAAAAACCACAGCGCCTGGCGAATTCCAAGTCCATCAAGTTCAGAGCAGCGCCTGAATCCACAAATGCCATAACAGAAAAGGACGATAATGAGCAAATCAAGGTCACAGATAAGAGAAATTTAGGCTGTACAGTACTGATGGTAACAGACCTAGCGACCCTCAGTACGCTTAGGGCAATCAGAAATAACATGAGCAGAATCACCACAGTAAAAACACAGCCTATTCTGGCGTCTGAATCCCTGCCGTTCTGCTCTAGTCAAAATCCTATCACATTGCATAGGCTCAGGACTCTGCTCGGAGGACACTGCCATATGGTGCACAACTTTGCGCTCGCGCAGGCGCCGATCAATCTGAATGGCTAGAGACATAGATTCGCTCAAACCAGCAGGCGTGGGGAACCCCACCATAACATCTTTAAGGGCTTCAGAAAGACCCTTTCTGAAAATTGCTGCCAGAGCCTCCTCATTCCATTTAGTGAGCACAGACCATTTTCTAAATTTCTGGCAGTATACTTCTGCCGCTTCCTGACCCTGACACAGGGCCAACAAGGTCTTTTCTGCATGATCCACAGAATTAGGTTCGTCATACAATAATCCGAGCGCTTGAAAAAATGCGTCTACATTAAGCAATGCCGGATCCCCTGATTCAAGGGAGAATGCCCAGTCCTGAGGGTCACCACGCAGCAGAGAGATGACAATTTTAACCTGCTGAATGGAATCACGAGAGGAACGGGGTTTCAAGGCAAAAAACAATTTGCAGTTATTTTTATAGTTCAAAAACTTGGATCTGTCCCCAAAAAAACAAATCAGGGGTTGGAATTCTAGGCTCTAAAGCCGGAGTCTGGACAACATAATCTTGGATACTCTGTATTCTTGCAGCAAGTTGATCCACACGAGAAAACAAACCCTGAACATCCATGCCAGCGCCAAAATCCTGAACCACCCAGAGATTAAGAGGAAAAATAAGACAAAACAGACTGCAGAAAAAAAAAGGCTCAGAACTTCCTTTTCCTTCTTTTGAGATGCATTTAATTCATTTTTGGCCAGTTGTACTGTTATGAGCTGGTGGTTCAGGAGCAACATGGGACGTGCTCTGGAGGAGGTGGTACCTGTACTGACCGCAGTTCCTGAGCTTAACACAACACTAGAGTAGCCGTGGGATGTTCCTGTCACTCCCTAGACACCTCATCACAGCCAGAGGACTAACTACCCCTAAAGATAGAAACAGGAAAGCTATCTTGCCTCAGAGAAAATCCCCAAAGGATAGGACAGCCCCCCACAAATATTGACTGTGAGTGGAGAGGGAAATGACATACGCAGAATGAAACCAGGATGTAGCAAAGGAGGCCAGTCTAACTAGATAAATAGAACAGGAAAGAATACTGTGCGGTCAGTATAAAAAACTAGAAAAATCCACCACAGAGTTTACAAAAATCTCCACACCTGACTAAAGGTGTGGAGGGTAAATCTGCTTCCCAGAGCTTCCAGCTTAACTGAATAAATCCATACTGACAAGCTGGACTAGAAAAAACATAGAAAGTGCAGAAAGATTAAGTCCACAACAAGTGGACTGCAAAAGAACAAAGCAAGGACTTATCTTTGCTGAACTGGTAGAATATCAGGGAAATCCAAGCAGAGATGTGAATCCAACCAGGAACCATTGACAACTGGCACAGGCTGAAGGATAGAACCAGGCTAAATAGTCGAACCAGAAAGACAATCAGTGGAAGCAGCTGCTGACTACTAAATCCAAGGAGCAGCAGTACCACTTAAAACCACCGGAGGGAGCCCAAGAGCAGAACTCGCAAAAATGCCACTTACAACCACCGGAGGGAGCCCAAGAGCGGAATTCACAACAGTCAGTCTTGTATGCGGTCCCTCTTATGTGGTGCGTGTGCAGTTCTCACAGACACTTAGCATGCGGCGCCTTTTTTCTGATTAGCCACCGGACATACACTGCATGTCCCTCTCGCTCTCTGGTCCACACTGTTGTCGGCGGGGCTGCTGTATGGATGCAGGCCTGTGTGATGCTGATGAGCACTTCTCTTACTGGTTGCTGCTGCTCACCCCTGGCTCTCTACACTCTGCAGCGGTCCCTGTCTCTTGATTGCTGCTGGACACACTGCTTCTCACCACGCAGCAGTCCCTGTCCTTCTAGCCTGCTGCAGCATGGCCTGTCGCTGCGCCGGTACTCTATGTCGAGACGGGGAGCAGAGCGCACCACTCACCTGACTGCGTGCTGCCCTCAGTTTGCGCCAAATTGCTCTGCTGCGCACGCTTCTATTTCCTCTTCCTCCACCCTCTCGGTCAGCAGGAAGGAAGGAAGGTCACCTGGTCCCCTTTACATAGAAGTTGGTTGTCACATCTGTTGCGGAACGGGGTCTTCACGTTGTAACTGGTAAAGAAGACTTCAGTCGGCAGTCCCGGTTCCTGTATAGAGCCCCAACCCCGTTTCGGGTGAAAAGGTAGTACAGTCCCCTGTTTTACCAAGTTTTTCTTACCGCGTTCAGTCTTTGGTTCTTGTACTTTCGGTGGGTCACTTTGTTCTGTCTCTTTTCGCTTTTTCCAGTGTAAAATTAGGCATTGTTTATATTGTTCCCAGGTGAGCACAGTAATGCTGAGGCCCTCCTGCCTGGCCCTGTCTGTTCCAATCCTCGGGGTATCCCATTGGAAGATCACCCCCTCTGAGCTCACATCTAGTGGTTCTCCCATAGTTGTCGGTAACAGAGGCACCAGCTTCTCCATAGTGCCGGGGGTTATCACTACCAGCTCAGCGGCGGGGAATCGGTCATTGTCGGGATGGGGAGCGGTCACGGGAGCAGGATCGGTTGGTAGAGCAGGGGCGCTTTCCATACCTGCGTCTGATGTGGTTCCACCGATGCTGGTCCGTTCCATTGACGAGGACACTGGAGTCGGCAGCGGCTCGGACCGCGGTTCTTCCAATGCGACCCTCTGGGACAGCTCCAACTTCCATTGCTTCACATCTGCTGGCTCCGCATTCGGGATAGGTTGACTCGGCTCCAGCGGCGGTGGGTTCGGGTCCACCTCTGGTCGGTGGGGACAGTCTGGGATCACTTCGTCGTCGTTCAGGTACTCGCTGGTCATCCTCGCTGTTTCGCGGTCGGCAGCTGCACACACATGGTTCCGCCATTTTCTGAGGGTAGAGCTCCTTCTCCCCTTGGTTCCTGCCGTTGCAAATCAGGGGGCGGTTCTCCTGTACTTCGGGGCACGTCGTCTTCTTGCAGCAGTAGTCCGAGAGGGCGGTCGTCACTTTTGGCTCCGCTTTGGTAGTCTCCTCCCATAGCACGCCCTTTTTCTTCTCCTGCACTCCTCGTTGCGCTGTAATGGCAGCGGTTTTGGTGGGAATTTTTGGCGGCAAATAGCAATACGCAGTCTTTGCAATAAATCACGATTCAAGCACAATTCAGTCACAGTTCCAAGGCACACATGACCTGATTTTCAGGCTTAAGTAGATTCTGTTTGTGATGCCAAGTTTGGAGCGGCCCCCAAACGCAGGGCAGCGGGGTACTCGGTACCGGGTCCCTCGGTCTCGGTTCTGGGGATGTCACGGTGGCCCGACCCGGTCCGTGGCCCTGCTAAGGGGCGCCCAATTAAAGGTGATGAAAGTCTGTCAAGTGTTCGTGACGCCACCTGTGGTATTCGGTCAGAGTGACCGACGCTGCTAGGGGTCCACTGGGGTGATGGAATGGCAGCTAGATGGTGTAACTTCCCACAGGTGAAGTATGTCCCCAGGGCTTCCCTTGATGAGTAGATGGTGATGGTGTAGGTCACAGTAAATGACGAGGACACAGGGTTGCAGTCTCTTTACCTTTTTACTGAAGGCTTCGGCATCCACAATCCAGAGCACTGCTAACAGGGATGGCTGAGACCGGCCGGTCCGAAGGCACATCCAGAGTTCCCTTTGCAGGTGGAAATCAGTAGCCTTCCTACTAGCGCCTGTGTGTTGTAGTACCTCCCTGCTGAGCACCACGGGATAGTCCTCACAACTGTCGTGTATGTTTCTGTTCTCTCTCTCCGTCCCCCAGATGATATGGATAGGACGCACCCGTATGACGGGGTAGGCCTGGAGTTATTATATAGGGACCCTAGAGACGCCCCTCTCCCACAATTGCCTCCGTTGTCTTCATTAGGTGTAAAGGTGAGACAGCCAACCTAGAGTTAACTGCCCTGCCGTAGTTCAAAGTAATGCGTAGAGCCTATTACTTCCTCGGCGTTCCGGCCGCCGGCCACGCACCTCAGAAGGATGTTGCTGATCTTGGGGCACGACTCCTCCTGGTTCTATCTCCTTTGTGCTGTGATCTCGTTTCTCACTTCTCCAATATACTTCGCTTCATGTCCTTTCTTAGGATGCCGCCGCAATGAGGTGCAGGCACGGCTCCGTAACGATCTGTCCCGTGCTAGGCCACTGTCAGGATCCCACCCCTGACAGGGACCTCCCTGAGTCTTCCCAAGCAACGCTCTCTCTCACTAGATGTTACCTGGGCAAAACCCAGTCAGCTTCTCCCTAACTTCCTATCCGACTCCCAGTTTTACCAGAGTGTGAGGAGTGGCCTAATACATAGAACCCTTTTGCTCCCCCTGGTGGCCGGAGTGTGAAGTGTAGTGTGTGACTGTGATACCTGGTCAGGTGAACTCCTTTAGCGCCATCAGACGTACCATCACTCCCCTTAGCGGCAGAGTGACGTTACTGCAACGACCAGGACTCTGGGACGCTGCACTGGCATCCCTCCTGGAATGCAGGAATGCCAGCGCTACAGCCTGATTGCAGCTGTTGCTGCTAAGGGTGGCCCAAATAGTTATTAGGTTTAGGGGCAATCACTTTTTCACACAGGGCGATGTAGGATTGGATTTTTTCCCTTAATAATAAAGACCTTCATTTAAAAACTGCATTTTATGTTTACTTGTATTATCTTTGTCTAATATTTTAATTTGTTCTGAGATCCGAAACATATAAGTGTAACAAACATGCAAAAGAATAGGAAATCAGGAAGGGGGCCAACACTTTTTCACACCATTGTATGTGTACCATTTATAGTTTGCATAGGTCTGTCTTTGCAAATGCAGTATTTGTTATGATGTGCCATTTACTCCATTGCCCATTCAGTAGAGAACTTGCTAAAAATTTAAATCCTACTCCCCTAAACATTCAAAACTAATTTTCCATTGACATTCACCTTGATGTGGGCATTTTTATCGTTAGAATTACTGTCTTATGCCAAATGCAAAAGCACTGCAATGACTAAAGATGGAAATACTTGAATATGTTGAATGTTAAGATACAGTATTACAAATATGTGAATTATTTTTGTGACATAAAAACTAATATCAATTATTTCCATGATGTTTCTCATGAAAAGCATTTAAATCTTTAAAATAGAATCCACTGTTGCATGTCATGAAATAATACAGGAATCAGTGCATCAAAGGAAACTGCTTGAGCTTTGGCTTGGCCTTTGCTCTGCTTCCCTGGCATGGCATGTATATTAATGTTCTCCAGTCACAGTGATTAACTTGGACCTTGGCCTATTTCTACACATTTCCAGGCATCCTGCTAATTAAGTGGATACTATTTTCTGGTCCATGTCTCTTACAACTTCATTTCGCTCTTCTTCAGAATTGTTATGATTGCCCTGTTCCCATTAATGTACTTCATTAATTCCCCTCAACAGGTGATCTTACTCATTAACTTTTTGAGAGAGATGGGACATATAGTTTCCCAGAGCAGGAGCTCCTGTACCAAACATTCTCAGGCTTTTACAGACTTTAACAGTATACAGTAGGGGGACGGTTCACACGAATGTTATTTCCTTTGTATCTTATCGGATTCACTCAGTTAGTCGAAACATAAAAAAAGGATTAATGATACCTGAATAGGACTAAACTGAATTGATGAAATATAATATTTAAATACCGTACATTAAAAAGTTTAAAAATTATGCCTTCGTTCTGCTTTTGCCTTAGTGGATATAAAACTGGTACCTGTAGTTTATTAACTGAAAACTAATAAATCCATCCTCATTAATGTAAGTTAGTACTTTAGGATCAATGCTGGATTAGTATACTAATTAGTTCATTGTGTCTTTACACCCAAATGGATTCTTTTTTCTATCAAATTGTTTTAATTGTGTAAAAGCGACAAAATATGTTAAAAAATTATATAAATGTGTTATCGCTGTAGTCATATTGACTTGCAGAATAAAGGTGTCTTATCAGTTTTGCCACATGGGGAATGGCATAAAAAATTAAATCAATACTTGAATTGCTGGTTTTAGTTCATTTTGCATTTCAAAAATTGGAATAGAAAGCGGTTACAAAATGTTATGTGCCCAAGAATAGTACCAATAAAAAAGTCAACACTTCCAACAAAAAAACAAACTGTAACATGACTCTGTAGGTAGAAATATAAGAATATTATAGCTCTCAAAATTTGGCAATGCAAAAACTTTTTTTTGTAAAAACAATGTAGCTTTTACAGTGTGACAGTAGCCAAGCATAAAAAAATTATACAAATGTGTTATACGTGTAATAGCACTAACTCAGAGAATAAAACTGTCTTATCACTTATACCGCACAGTGAATGGCATAAAAAATAAGTAAGATCAAATCTTTACCTCCTGTTAATGTGTTTATTTTTCCTCCCAAAGGTCGCAGTAAGGTGCATTTATCCTGCGCTCTGCACTGAGCGCTTACAACATGTTTTCTGCGTAAATCTGAAATACGTGATTCAGATGGAACCCTGATAGAAAATTCTCTGTAATGAAGCATATGGAGACAACACTTTGGACTCTTTCTGGCCTATGATCTGCCTGCCCTATGGTCCCAAAACACCGATGGAGTCAAAATCACCACTACACTTGAAGATAAATTTCCAAATGGGGTAATTTAACCCCTTAATCCCATATGACGTACTATCCCGTCGAGGTGACCTGGGACTTAATTCCCAGTGACGGGATAGTACGTCATTTGCAATCGGCCGTGCTCACAGGGGGAGCGCGGCCGATCACGCCCGGGTGTCAGCTGACTATCGCACATTAACCCCCGGCACACTGCGATCAAACATGATCGCAGTGTTCCGGCGGTACAGGGAAGCACCACGCAGGGAGGGGGCTCCCTGCGTGCTTCCCTGAGACCCCCGCAGCAACGCGATGTGATCGTGTTGCTCCGAGCGTCTCTTACCTCCTATCCCTGCAGGCCCCGGTTCCAAAATGGCCGTGGGGCTGCATCCGAGTCCTGCAGGGATTACTTCCAGGTCCAGTGCAGGTGCTGGTAAGCCTGCAGCGCTGTCAGTCAGATCGCTGATCTGACAGAGTGCTGTGCAAACTGTCAGATCAGCAATCTGTGATGTCCCCCGCGGGACAAAGTAAAAAAGTTTAAAAAAAAAATTCCACATGTGTAAAAAAAAAAAAAAAAAATTCCTAAATAGAGAAAAAAAAAATACATTATTCCCATAAATACATTTCTTTATCTAAATTAAAAAAAAAACAATAAAAGTACACATATTTAGTATCGCCGCGTCCGTAACGACCCAACCTATAAAACTGTCCCACTGGTTAACCCCTTCAGTGAACACCGTAAAAAAAAAAAAAAACGAGCCAAAAAACAACGCTTTATTATTAGGGTTGAGCGAAACGGATCGTTCATTCATAAAAGCGCCATTTCCCAGCCAATGAAGGTGGACGCAGAGTGTGGGCAGCGTGATGACATAGATCTCAGTCCCCACCATCTTAGAGAAGGGCATTGCAGTGATTGGCTTGCTTTCTGCCGCGTCACAGGGGCTATAAAGGGGCGTTCCCGCTGACCGCCATCTTACTGCTGCTGATCTGAGCGTAGGGAAAAGTTGCTGCCGCTTCTTCAGAAGCAGGGATAGTGATAGGCAGGGTACATAAAGCCACAAACCGCTTGTGCTGTAGCGATTTCCACTGTCCAACACCACCTTTTGTTTGCAGGGACAGTGGAAGCTACATTTTTTTCCTCAGCGCTGTAGCTCATTGGGCTGCCCTAGAAGGCTCCCTGATAGCTGCGTTGCTGTGTGTGTACGCCGCTGTGCAAACCAACTGCTTTTTTCAAAGTACAAATCCTGTTGTTCCTTCCTTTCTGCACAGCTATCTTGTGTGTTTGTCCCCACTTTTGTGTGCAGCAGTCCTTTTTATAGCTGCCTGCCATACTTTCCTGAGATTACTGCAGGGAGATAAAGATTGGCAAGTCTGCCTCTGTGCCAGTCCTGTGTGTGGCATCTGTCTCTCATTGTGTGCCACCGAAAACCACTGTGTAATACTTGGCCATTTATTTTTTGGGGGTAAATTCTCCCTTTTAAAAAAAAAATAATTAGTGGGAGATAAAGATTGGCAAGTCTGCCTCTGTGCCAGTCCTGTGTGTGGCATCTGTCTCTCATTGTGTGCCACCGAAAACCACTGTGTAATACTTGGCCATTTATTTTTTGGGGGTAAATTCTCCCTGTAAAAAAAAAAATAATTAGTGGGAGATAAAGATTGGCAAGTCTGCCTCTGTGCCAGTCCTGTGTGTGGCATCTGTCTCTCATTGTGTGCCACAGAAAACCTAGTGTGTAATATTGTTTTTTTTTTCTAAATTCTCCCTTTTAAAAAAAAAATAATTAGTGGGAGATAAAGATTGGCAAGTCTGCCTCTGTGCCAGTCCTGTGTGTGGCATCTGTCTCTCATTGTGTGCCACCAAAAACCACTGTGTAATACTTGCCCATTTATTTTTTTTGGGTAAATTCTCCCTGTAAAAAAAAAAATAATTAGTGGGAGATAAAGATTGGCAAGTCTGCCTCTGTGCCAGTCCTGTGTGTGGCATCTGTCTCTCATTGTGTGCCACAGAAAACCTAGTGTGTAATATTGTTTTTTTGTTTTTTTTTAAATTCTCCCAGAAAAAAAAAATAAAATAGTGGGAGATTAAGATTGGCATTTCTGCTTGAGTGCTGGTCCTGTGTGTGCCATCTGTCTCAAATTATTGGGGCACAGAAAACCTAGTGTGTAACATTGGGCCTGATTTTCCTTTCAGTGTCAGGCACCTATAAAGGTATATATAAATCCTACAGAAGTTTGAGTTCACCTTATAAGTTGTTTTACAGTAACAAATACCGTTACTTTGGTTACGTTTTGCAAACAATGAGGAAGTCTAGTGGAAGAGGTCGTGGCCGTGGGCGGTCATTGTCAGCTGGTAATGATGGTAGTGGTGGTGGAGCATCAGGTGGTCGTGGTAAAAGCAGTACAGCACCTAAGTCTCGAGTTGTTGAGCCAGGTTCGTTGTCTGGCTACACAAGGCCTCGAACGCTCTCTTTTCTGGGAGTAGGAAAACCACTTTTGAAGCCGGAGCAGGAGGAACAAGTATTGGCTTTCATTGCTGATTCTGCCTCTAGCTCTTTCGCCTCCTCCTCGGAAAGTGCCAAATGTCAGAGCAGTGCATCGTCAGTGGATGCTCCCGGTCAGGAACAAGTCGCTTCCTTGTGTCCTTCACCCAGAACAACAGTGAAGGATGCGTCAGTCGACAGAACAGGTTACTCCATGGAGCTCTTTACACATACCGTTCCTGGGTTAGACAGTGAAACAGTTAACAGGCCATGCCCATTCGAAGTTGAATCGGACATGGAGTGCACAGATGCACAGCCACAGCCAGATTACTATGCTGTTCCTTTGACTCAGACCAGAACATTGCCCTCGCAGTGTACTGAGGCAGAATCAAACCCAGCGGAGACTATGGTGCCCCGTCACGAACGCTCTACCACCGGCTTACACGGTGACACAGACAAAGTTGCACACGACATAGAAGAGGAGGTCATAGATGACTCATTTGTTGACCCCGATTGGCAGCCATTGGTGGAACAGGGTGCAGGCGGCAGTAGTTCTGAAGCGGAGGAGGAGGAGCCGCAGCAGGCATCAACATCACAACAGGTTCCATCTGCCGGGCCCGTATCTGGCCAACAACGCGTGGCAAAACCAAAACCAATTGGAGGACAGCGTGGCCATCCGGTTAAAGAAGCTCAGTCTGCAATGCCTGAAAAGGTATCCGATAGTAGAAAGAGTGCAGCCTGGCATTTTTTTTAACAACATCCAAATGATCAGCGCAAAGTCATCTGTCAAAAATGTTCAACTACCTTAAGCAGAGGTCAGAATCTTAAAAGTCTAAATACAAGTTGCATGCATAGACATTTATCCACCATGCATTTGCAAGCCTGGACTAACTACCAAACGTCCCTAAAGGTTGCAGCACGCTCGGCCAATGAAGCTAGTCAGCAACGCTACATCCCTTCCCTCCCTGTAAGCCCACCATTTCCCGCGCCACCTGCAGTATCTGTGCACCTTTCGTTGCCAGGCCAAAGCAGTCAGGGAATCACCAGGTTAGTAGTAGGAAACACTGCATGTAGTGCACCGGCAAGAATACCATCTCCAACCCTCTCTCAGTCACCCATGTCCATCGGCACCACCGCTAGTTCCACGATCTCCAGCTCTCCAGTCCAGCTCACCCTACATGAGACTCTTGTTAGGAAAAGGAAGTACTCATCCTCGCATCCGCGTACACAGGGTTTGAACGCCCACATTGCTAGACTAATCGCATTAGAGATGATGCCCTACCGGTTAGTTGAAAGCGAAGCTTTTAAAGCGCTGATGGACTACGCCGTACCATGCTACGAGCTACCCAGTCGGCACTTCTTTTCTAGAAAAGCCATCCCAGCCCTCCAACAGCATGTTAAAGACCGCATCGTCCATGCACTCAGGCAGTCTGTGACTACAAAGGTGCACCTGACAACAGATGCATGGACCAGTAGGCATGGCCAGGGACGTTACGTGTCCATCACGGCACACTGGGTGAATGTGGTGGATGCAGGGTCCACAGGGGACAGCAATATTGGGACAGTTCTGCCTAGCCCACGGTCAAGGAAAGAGTTGGCTGTAGGCGTTCGCCCCCCCTCCTCCTCTTCCTCCTCCTCCTGCAGAAGCGAGAGCTCGTCCACAGACCGCAGTCGCACATCCACTCCATCCGTAGCTGCCACTGTTGCACACCAGGTGTGCCATTATGGGACAGCTAGTGGCAAGCGTCAGCAGGCTGTATTGGCAATGAAGTGTTTGGGCGACAACAGACACACCGCGGAAGTTCTGTCCGAGTTCTTGCAGAAAGAAACTCAGTCATGGCTGGACACTGTACATCTTGAGGCAGGCAAGGTAGTGAGTGATAACGGAAGGAATTTCATGGCTGCCATAGCCCTTTCCCAACTGAAACACATTCCTTGCCTGGCTCACACCTTAAACCTGGTGGTGCAGTGCTTCCTGAAAAGATATCCGGGGTTACCCGACCTGCTCCTCAAAGTGCGAAGACTTTGCTCGCATATCCGCCGTTCGCCCGTACACTCCAGCCGTATGCAGAACTATCAGCGTTATTTGAACCTTCCTCAGCATTGCCTAATCATCGATGTTGCAACAAGGTGGAACTCCACACTGCACATGCTTCAGAGAGTGTGCGAACAGAGGCGTGCTGTTATGTATTTGTGGGAGGATACACGGGCAGGCAGTTGGATGGCAGACATGGAGTTGTCAGGTGTGCAGTGGTCGAAGCTACAAGACCTGTGTCAAGTCCTTCAGTGTTTTGAGGAATGCACACGGCTGGTTAGTGCAGACAACGCCATAATAAGCATGAGCATCCCCCTAATGCGTCTGCTGATGCAAAGTTTGACGTACATAAAGGAGCAGGCGTCTGCAGCCGAGGAAGAGGAAAGCCTTGATGACAGTCAGCCATTGTCTGGTCAGGGCCGTGTAGAGGACGCGGTAGCGGGCGAAGAGGAGGAGGAGGACGAGGAGGATGATGGGGATGAGTACTTTTTTAATGAGGAAGCTTCTCCTGGGCCAACAGAAATTAGTGGCGTTGCAAGGCCGGGTTCTGTTTCTTTAAGGGAGACAAGTGACGTAGATTTGCCTGTAACTGCCCCTCAAACCAGCACAACCGCAGATTTGACAACTGGAACTTTGGCCGACATGGCGGATTATGCCTTACGTATCCTCAAAAGGGACCCACGCATTATTAAAATGATGAGCGATGACGATTACTGGTTGGCCTGCATCCTTGACCCTCGCTATAAAGGCAAATTGCAAAATATTATGCCACATGAGAACCTCAAACAAATATTAACAACCAAACAAGCTACTCTTGTAGACCGTTTGATTCAGGCATTCCCAGCACACAGCGCCGGTGATGGTTCTCACACAAGCTGCAGGGGGCTACAGGGCAGAGGTGTTAGAGGTGCACAGATCAGAAGTGGCGTTGGACAGAGGGGTTTTCTGACCAGGCTGTGGAGTGATTTCGCAATGACCGCAGACACGACAGGTACTGCAGCATCTATTCAAAGTGACAGGAGACAACATTTGTCCAGTATGGTTACTAACTATTTTTCATCCCTTATCGATGTTCTCCCTCAACCGTCATTCCCATTTGATTACTGGGCATCCAAATTAGACACCTGGCCTGAATTGGCAGAATATGCATTGCAGGAGCTTGCTTGCCCAGCAGCTAGTGTGCTATCAGAAAGAGTATTCAGTGCTGCTGGTTCAATATTAACCAAAAAAAGGACTCGTCTGGCTACCGAAAATGTGGATGATCTCACCTTCATTAAAATGAACCACTCCTGGATTTCAAATTATTTTGCCCCACCTTTCCCGGCTGACACCTAGCTTTCCTATAAAAAGGTCTTGCTTGTGGACTGGTCTTACTGAGTGTTCCAATCTCTTAATTTGCAGCAGCTGTTTGTCCAGCATACGACATGTTTAAACCTCCCTCAATGGGAAAATTCCCCCCACGGGGCCGTGGTCTCGCCACTTGGCGCAAGCACCCGTTACAGTGCTGTTTGTCTGAAGAGGTGGGTGTGCCCACTTTTGGTCGACGGCACTGCCACTGGGTCCCTCATAGTACAATGAAGTGTCTCTGGCGGTGGTGGTGCGCACCCAACGTCAGACACACCGTTGTAACATGAGGGGCCCTGGGACGGTACTGCCGGCCACAAGAGAGTTCCCCCCCCCAGCTCAAACTGTGCTCTACCACGTGCAAAATTATCTCGCACAGCTCCACCAATGTTTAGTCTATGCGCTGACATCATTCAATGCCTGGCACTGACAATACCAATTTGTTGACATCTATGATGCTAGTTAAAGTAGTCTGGGTCAGTGTCCTATATTGACACCAGTAAATACTGCCAAATTACTTTGTCAGAAACTCAGCAGATGAGCCCACCCCTGTACCCAAGTATGCCACACTTTTTTTTTTGTTGTTTTGCGAGACATTAACATCTATTTATTTTTTGTGAGTACTAACTGTGTCAGACACTCCTTGCAATCCTCCTCCGCTGACCACAATGCTGACTGTGTATCCATGTAACCGATTTAAAACTGCCTTGAGCCTATTTTTTGTTATTTTAGGCCTTCGTTAGCCTGTCTGCGGTCCCTCCTTGCAATACTCCTCCACTGACCACAATGCTGCCTGTGTATCCATGTAACCGATTTAAAACTGCCTTGAGCCTATTTTTTGTTATTTTAGGCCTTCGTTAGCCTGTCTGCGGTCCCTCCTTGCAATACTCCTCCACTGACCACAATGCTGCCTGTGTATCCATGTAACCGATTTAAAACTGCCTTGAGCCTATTTTTTGTTATTTTAGGCCTTCGTTAGCCTGTCTGCGGTCCCTCCTTGCAATACTCCTCCACTGATCACAATGCTGCCTGTGTATCCATGTAACCGATTTAAAACTGCCTTGAGCCTATTTTTTGTTATTTTAGGCCTTCGTTAGCCTGTCTGCGGTCCCTCCTTGCAATACTCCTCCACTGAACACAATGCTGCCTGTGTATCCATGTAACCGATTTAAAACTGCCTTGAGCCTATTTTTTGTTATTTTAGGCCTTCGTTAGCCTGTCTGCGGTCCCTCCTTGCAATACTCCTCCACTGACCACAATGCTGCCTGTGTATCCATGTAACCGATTTAAAACTGCCATGAGCCTATTTTTTGTTATTTTAGGCCTTCATTAGCCTGTCTCTGGGCCTTCATTAGCCTGTCTGCGGTCCCTCCTTGCAATACTCCTCCACTAACCACAATGCTGCCTGTGTATCCATGTAACCGATTTAAAACTGCCTTGAGCCTATTTTTTGTTATTTTAGGCCTTCGTTAGCCTGTCTGCGGTCCCTCCTTGCAATACTCCTCCACTGACCACAATGCTGCCTGTGTATCCATGTAACCGATTTAAAAGTGCCATGAGCCTATTTTTTGTTATTTTAGGCCTTCATTAGCCTGTCTGCAGGCCTTCATTAGCCTCTCTGTGGTCCCTCCTTGCAATACTCCTCCACTGACCACAATGCTGCCTGTGTATCCATGTAACCAATTTAAAACTGCCTTGAGCCTATTTTTTGTTATTTTAGGCCTTCATTAGCCTGTCTGCGGGCCTTCATTAGCCTGTCTGCGGTCCCTCCTTGCAATACTCCTCCACTGACCACAATGCTGCCTGTGTATCCATGTAACCGATTTAAAACTGCCTTGAGCCTATTTTTTGTTATTTTAGGCCTTCATTAGCCTGTCTGCGGGCCTTCGTTAGCCTGTCTGCGGTCCCTCCTTGCAATACTCCTCCACAGACCACAATGCTGCCTGTGTATCCATGTAACCGATTTAAAACTGCCTTGAGCCTATTTTTTGTTATTTTAGGCCTTCGTTAGCCTGTCTGCGGTCCCTCCTTGCAATACTCCTCCACTGACCACAATGCTGCCTGTGTATTCATGTAACCGATTTAAAACTGCTTGGAGCCTATTTTTTGTTATTTTAGGCCTTTGTTAGCCTGTCTGCGGTCCCTACTTGCAATACTCCTCCACTGACCACAATGCTGCCTGTGTATCCATGTAACTGATTTAAAACTACCTTGAGCCTATTTTTTTGTTATTTTAGGCCTTCGTTAGCCTGTCTGCGGTCCCTCCTTGCAATACTCCTCCACTGACCACAATGCTGCCTGTGTATCCATGTAACCGATTTCAAACTGCCATGAGCCTATTTTTTGTTATTTTAGGCCTTCAATAGCCTGTCTGCGGGCCTTCATTAGCCTGTCTGCGGTCCCTCCTTGCAATACTCCTCCACTGACCACAATGCTGCCTGTGTATCCATGTAACCGATTTAAAACTGCCTTGAGCCTATTTTTTGTTATTTTAGGCCGTCGTTAGCCTGTCTGCGGTCCCTCCTTGCAATACTCCTCCACTGACCACAATGCTGCCTGTGTATCCATGTAACCGATTTAAAACTGCCTTGAGCCTATTTTTTGTTATTTTAGGCCTTCGTTAGCCTGTCTGCGGTCCCTCCTTGCAATACTCCTCCACTGACCACAATGCTGCCTGTGTATCCATGTAACTGATTTAAAACTGCCTTGAGCCTATTTTTTGTTATTTTAGGCCTTCGTTAGCCTGTCTGCGGTCCCTCCTTGCAATACTCCTCCACTGACCACAATGCTGCCTGTGTTTCCATGTAACCGATTTAAAACTGCCATGAGCCTATTTTTTGTTATTTTAGGCCTTCAATAGCCTGTCTGCGGGCCTTCATTAGCCTGTCTGCGGTCCCTCCTTGCAATACTCCTCCACTGACCACAATGCTGCCTGTGTATCCATGTAACCGATTTAAAACTGCCTTGAGCCTATTTTTTGTTATTTTAGGCCTTCATTAGCCTGTCTGCAGGCCTTCATTAGCCTCTCTGTGGTCCCTCCTTGCAATACTCCTCCACTGACCACAATGCTGCCTGTGTATCCATGTAACCAATTTAAAACTGCCTTGAGCCTATTTTTTGTTATTTTAGGCCTTCATTAGCCTGTCTGCGGGCCTTCATTAGCCTGTCTGCGGTCCCTCCTTGCAATACTCCTCCACTGACCACAATGCTGCCTGTGTATCCATGTAACCGATTTAAAACTGCCTTGAGCCTATTTTTTGTTATTTTAGGCCTTCATTAGCCTGTCTGCGGGCCTTCGTTAGCCTGTCTGCGGTCCCTCCTTGCAATACTCCTCTGTCATGATTCTCAATGGCGAGAGAACATAGCCCAGCATATATGAGAACTAGCTCTTGGAAGATGGAAACTATACTGACCATGAACTAAACCTGCCGCACAACTAGAAGTGGCCGGGTAGCATGCCTACGTTTTTTTATCCCTAGATGCCCAGCGCCAGCCGGAGAACTACCTAATCCTAGCAGAGGAAAAGACAGTCCTGGCTCACCTCTAGAGAAATTTTCCCAAAAGGCAGACAGAGGCCCCCACATATATTGGCGGTGATTTTAGATGAAATGACAAACGTAGTATGAAAATAGGTTTAGCAAAATCGAGGTCCGCTTACTAGATAGCAGGAAGACAGAAAGGGCACTTTCATGGTCAGCAGAAAACCCTATCAAAACACCATCCAGAAATTACTTTAAGACTCTAGCATTAACTCATAACACCAGAGTGGCAATTTCCGATCACAAGAGCTTTCCAGACACAGTAACGAAACAGCAGCTGTGAACAGGAACAAAATGCAAAAACACACAAGGACAAAAGTCCAACTTAGCTGGGGGTTGTCTAGTAGCAGGAACAAGCACAGAAGGCTTCTGATTACATTGTTGACCGGCATGAAACTGACAGAGGAGCAAGGTTATATAGCGACTCCCACATCCTGATAGGAGCAGGTGAACAGAGGGGATGATGCACACAAGTTCAATTCCACAAGTGGCCACCGGGGGAGCCCAGAATCCAATTTCACAACAGTACCCCCCCCCTCAAGGAGGGGGCACCGAACCCTCACCAGAACCACCAGGGCAATCAGGATGAGCCCTATGAAAGGCACGGACAAGATCGGAGGCATGAACATCAGAGGCAGTGACCCAAGAATTATCCTCCTGACCGTATCCCTTCGATTTGACCAGATACTGGAGTTTCCGTCTGGAAACACGAGAGTCTAAGATCTTTTCCACAACGTACTCCAACTCGCCCTCAACCAACACCGGAGCAGGAGGCTCAACGGAAGGCACAGCCGGTACCTCATACCTGCGCAACAATGACCGATGAAAAACATTATGAATCGAAAAGGATGCAGGGAGGTCCAAACGGAAGGACACAGGGTTAAGAATCTCCAATATCTTGTACGGGCCGATGAACCGAGGTTTAAATTTAGGAGAAGAAACCCTCATAGGGACAAAACGAGAAGACAACCACACCAAGTCCCCAACACAAAGCTGAGGACCAACACGACGACGGCGGTTGGCAAAAAGCTGAGTCTTCTCCTGGGACAACTTCAAATTGTCCACCACCTGCCCCCAAATCTGATGCAACCTCTCCACCACAGCATCCACTCCAGGAGAATCCAAAGATTCCACTTGACCGGAGGAAAATCGAGGATGAAACCCCGAATTACAGAAAAACGGGGACACCAAGGTGGCAGAGCTGGCCCGATTATTGAGGGCGAACTCCGCCAAAGGCAAAAAAGCAACCCAATCATCCTGATCTGCAGACACAAAACACCTCAAATATGTCTCCAAGGTCTGATTAGTCCGCTCGGTCTGGCCATTAGTCTGAGGATGGAAAGCAGACGAAAAAGACAAATCTATGCCCATCCTAGCACAGAATGCCCGCCAAAATCTAGACACGAATTGGGTCCCTCTGTCAGAAACGATATTCTCCGGAATACCATGCAAACGAACAACATTTTGAAAAAACAGAGGAACCAACTCGGAAGAAGAAGGCAACTTAGGCAAGGGAACCAGATGGACCATCTTAGAGAAACGGTCACACACCACCCAGATGACAGACATCTTCTGAGAAACAGGCAGATCCGAAATAAAATCCATCGAGATGTGCGTCCAAGGCCTCTTCGGGATAGGCAAGGGTAACAACAATCCACTGGCCCGAGAGCAACAAGGCTTGGCCCGAGCACAAACGTCACAAGACTGCACAAAGCCTCGCACATCTCGTGACAGGGAAGGCCACCAGAAGGACCTTGCCACCAAATCCCTGGTACCAAAGATTCCAGGATGACCTGCCAACGCAGAAGAATGAACCTCAGAGATGACTCTACTGGTCCAATCATCAGGAACAAACAGTCTACCAGGTGGGCAACGATCAGGTCTATCCGCCTGAAACTCCTGCAAGGCCCGCCGCAGGTCTGGAGAAACGGCAGACAATATCACTCCATCCTTAAGGATACCTGTGGGCTCAGAATTACCAGGGGAGTCAGGCTCAAAACTCCTAGAAAGGGCATCCGCCTTAACATTCTTAGAACCCGGTAGGTAAGACACCACAAAATTAAACCGAGAGAAAAACAACGACCAGCGCGCCTGTCTAGGATTCAGGCGCCTGGCAGACTCAAGGTAAATTAAATTTTTGTGGTCAGTCAATACCACCACCTGATGTCTGGCCCCCTCAAGCCAGTGACGCCACTCCTCAAAAGCCCACTTCATGGCCAAAAGCTCCCGATTCCCAATATCATAATTCCGCTCGGCGGGCGAAAATTTACGGGAAAAAAAAGCACAAGGTCTCATCACGGAGCAGTCGGAACTTCTCTGCGACAACACCGCCCCAGCTCCGATTTGAGAAGCGTCGACCTCAACCTGAAAAGGAAGAGCAACATCAGGCTGACGCAACACTGGGGCGGAAGAAAAGCGGCGCTTGAGCTCCCGAAAGGCCTCCACAGCATCAGGGGACCAATCAGCAACATCAGCACCCTTCTTAGTCAAATCAGTCAATGGTTTTACAACATCAGAAAAACCAGCAATAAATCGACGATAAAAGTTAGCAAAGCCCAAAAATTTCTGAAGACTCTTAAGAGAAGAGGGTTGCGTCCAATCACCAATAGCCTGAACCTTGACAGGATCCATCTCGATGGAAGAGGGGGAAAAAATGTATCCCAAGAAGGAAATCTTCTGAACCTCAAAAACACACTTAGAACCCTTCACACACAAGGAATTAGACCGCAAAACCTGAAAAACCCTCCTGACCTGCTGGACATGAGAGTCCCAGTCATCCGAAAAAATCAGAATATCATCCAGATACACAATCATAAATTTATCCAAATAATCGCGGAAAATGTCATGCATAAAGGACTGGAAGACTGAAGGGGCATTTGAAAGACCAAAAGGCATCACCAAATACTCAAAATGGCCCTCGGGCGTATTAAATGCGGTTTTCCACTCATCCCCCTGCTTGATTCGCACCAAATTATACGCCCCACGGAGATCAATCTTAGAGAACCACTTGGCCCCCTTTATACGAGCAAACAAATCAGTAAGCAGTGGTAACGGATATTGATATTTAACCGTGATTTTATTCAAAAGTCGATAATCAATACACGGCCTCAAAGAGCCGTCTTTCTTAGACACAAAGAAAAAACCGGCTCCTAAGGGAGATGACGAAGGACGAATATGTCCCTTTTCCAAGGACTCCTTTATATATTCTCGCATAGCAGCGTGTTCAGGCACAGACAGATTAAATAAACGCCCCTTAGGGTATTTACTACCCGGAATCAAGTCTATGGCACAATCGCACTCCCGGTGCGGAGGTAGTGAACCAACCTTGGGTTCTTCAAAAACGTCACGAAAGTCAGACAAGAATTCAGGAATCTCAGAGGGAATAGATGATGAAATGGAAACCAAAGGTACGTCCCCATGAGTTCCTTTACATCCCCAGCTTAACACAGACATAGCTCTCCAGTCGAGGACTGGGTTATGAGATTGCAGCCATGGCAATCCCAGCACCAAAACATCATGTAGATTATACAGCACCAGAAAGCGAATAACCTCCTGGTGATCCGGATTAACACGCATAGTTACTTGTGTCCAGTATTGTAGTTTATTACTAGCCAATGGGGTGGAGTCAATCCCTTTCAGAGGTATCGGAGCCTCCAATGGCTCCAAATCATACCCACAGCGTTTGGCAAAGGACCAATCCATAAGACTCAAAGCAGCGCCAGAGTCGACATAGGCGTCCGCGGTAATAGATGACAAAGAACAAATCAGGGTCACAGATAGAATAAACTTAGACTGTAAAGTGCTAATTGAAACAGACTTGTCAGGCTTCTTAGTACGCTTAAAGCATGCTGATATAACATGAGTTGAATCACCACAATAGAAGCACAACCCATTTTTTCGTCTAAAATTCTGCCGCTCGCTTCTGGACAGAATTCTATCACATTGCATATTTTCTGGCGTTTTCTCAGTAGACACCGCCAAATGGTGCACAGGTTTGCGCTCCCGCAGACGCCTATCGATCTGAATAGCCATCGTCATGGACTCATTCAGACTTGCAGGCACAGGGAACCCCACCATAACATCCTTAATGGCATCAGAGAGACCTTCTCTGAAAATCGCCGCCAGGGCGCACTCATTCCACTGAGTAAGCACAGACCATTTGCGGAATTTTTGGCAGTATATTTCAGCTTCATCTTGCCCCTGAGACAAGGACATCAAGGCCTTTTCCGCCTGAAGTTCTAAATGAGGTTCCTCATAAAGCAACCCCAAGGCCAGAAAAAACGCATCCACATTGAGCAACGCAGGATCCCCTGGTGCCAATGCAAAAGCCCAGTCTTGAGGGTCGCCCCGGAGCAAGGAAATTACAATCCTGACCTGCTGTGCAGGGTCTCCGGCAGAGCGAGACTTCAGGGACAAAAACAATTTGCAATTATTTTTAAAATTTTGAAAGTGAGATCTATTCCCCGAGAAGAACTCAGGCAAAGGAATTCTAGGCTCAGACATAGGTGCATGAACAACAAAATCTTGCAAATTTTGTACCTTTGTGGCGAGATTATTCAAACCTGTAGCTACACTCTGAAGATCCATTTGAAACAGGTGAACACAGAGCCATTCAAGGATTAGAAGGAGAGAAAGAGAGGAAGGCTGCAGTATAGGCAGACTAGCAAGTGATTCAATTAAGAGCACACTCAGAACTAGAGGAAAAAAAAAAAAAAATTGTAGCAGACTTCTTTTTTCTCTCCTTTCTCAGCCAGTAATTTAACCCTTTTTTGGGCCGGTCAAACTGTCATGATTCTCAATGGCGAGAGAACATAGCCCAGCATATATGAGAACTAGCTCTTGGAAGATGGAAACTATACTGACCATGAACTAAACCTGCCGCACAACTAGAAGTGGCCGGGTAGCATGCCTACGTTTTTTTATCCCTAGATGCCCAGCGCCAGCCGGAGAACTACCTAATCCTAGCAGAGGAAAAGACAGTCCTGGCTCACCTCTAGAGAAATTTTCCCAAAAGGCAGACAGAGGCCCCCACATATATTGGCGGTGATTTTAGATGAAATGACAAACGTAGTATGAAAATAGGTTTAGCAAAATCGAGGTCCGCTTACTAGATAGCAGGAAGACAGAAAGGGCACTTTCATGGTCAGCAGAAAACCCTATCAAAACACCATCCAGAAATTACTTTAAGACTCTAGCATTAACTCATAACACCAGAGTGGCAATTTCCGATCACAAGAGCTTTCCAGACACAGTAACGAAACAGCAGCTGTGAACAGGAACAAAATGCAAAAACACACAAGGACAAAAGTCCAACTTAGCTGGGGGTTGTCTAGTAGCAGGAACAAGCACAGAAGGCTTCTGATTACATTGTTGACCGGCATGAAACTGACAGAGGAGCAAGGTTATATAGCGACTCCCACATCCTGATAGGAGCAGGTGAACAGAGGGGATGATGCACACAAGTTCAATTCCACAAGTGGCCACCGGGGGAGCCCAGAATCCAATTTCACAACACTCCTCCACAGACCACAATGCTGCCTGTGTATCCATGTAACCGATTTAAAACTGCCTTGAGCCTATTTTTTGTTATTTTAGGCCTTCGTTAGCCTGTCTGCGGTCCCTCCTTGCAATACTCCTCCACTGACCACAATGCTGCCTGTGTATCCATGTAACCGATTTAAAACTGCCTTGAGCCTATTTTTTGTTATTTTAGGCCTTTGTTAGCCTGTCTGCGGTCCCTACTTGCAATACTCCTCCACTGACCACAATGCTGCCTGTGTATCCATGTAACCGATTTAAAACTGCCTTGAGCCTATTTTTTGTTATTTTAGGCCTTCGTTAGCCTGTCTGCGGTCCCTCCTTGCAATACTCCTCCACTGACCACAATGCTGCCTGTGTATCCATGTAACCGATTTAAAACTGCCTTGAGCCTATTTTTTGTTATTTTAGGCCTTCGTTAGCCTGTCTGCGGTCCCTCCTTGCAATACTCCTCCACTGACCACAATGCTGCCTGTGTATCCATGTAACTGATTTAAAACTGCCTTGAGCCTATTTTTTGTTATTTTAGGCCTTCGTTAGCCTGTCTGCGGTCCCTTCTTGCAATACTCCTCCACTGACCACAATGCTGCCTGTGTTTCCATGTAACCGATTTAAAACTGCCATGAGCCTATTTTTTGTTATTTTAGGCCTTCAATAGCCTGTCTGCGGGCCTTCATTAGCCTGTCTGCGGTCCCTCCTTGCAATTCTCCTCCACTGACCACAATGCTGCCTGTGTATCCATGTAACCGATTTAAAACTGCCTTGAGCCTATTTTTTGTTATTTTAGGCCTTCATTAGCCTGTCTGCGGGCCTTCGTTAGCCTGTCTGCGGTCCCTCCTTGCAATACTCCTCCACTGACCACAATGCTGCCTGTGTATCCATGTAACCGATTTAAAACTGCCTTGAGCCTATTTTTTGTTATTTTAGGCCTTCGTTAGCCTGTCTGCGGTCCCTCCTTGCAATACTCCTCCACTGACCACAATGCTGCCTGTGTATCCATGTAACCGATTTAAAACTGCCTTGAGCCTATTTTTTGTTATTTTAGGCCTTCGTTAGCCTGTCTGCGGTCCCTCCTTGCAATACTCCTCCACTGACCACAATGCTGCCTGTGTATCCATGTAACCGATTTAAAACTGCCTTGAGCCTATTTTTTGTTATTTTAGGCCTTCGTTAGCCTGTCTGCGGTCCCTCCTTGCAATACTCCTCCACTGACCACAATGCTGCCTGTGTATCCATGTAACCGATTTAAAACTGCCTTGAGCCTATTTTTTGGTATTTTAGGCCTTCATTAGCCTGTCTGCGGGCCTTCATTAGCCTGTCTGCGGTCCCTCCTTGCAATACTCCTCCACTGACCACAATGCTGCCTGTGTATCCATGTAACCTATTTAAAACTGCCATGAGCCTATTTTTTGTTATTTAGGCCTTCGTTAGCCTGTCTGCGGACCCTCCTTGCAATACTCCTCCACTGACCACAATGCTGCCTGTGTATCCATGTAACCGATTTAAAACTGCCTTGAGCCTATTTTTTGGTATTTTAGGCCTTCATTAGCCTGTCTGCGGGCCTTCATTAGCCTGTCTGCGGTCCCTCCTTGCAATACTCCTCCACTGACCACAATGCTGCCTGTGTATCCATGTAACCTATTTAAAACTGCCATGAGCCTATTTTTTGTTATTTTAGGCCTTCAATAGCCTGTCTGCGGGCCTTCATTAGCCTGTCTGCGGTCCCTCCTTGCAATTCTCCTCCACTGACCACAATGCTGCCTGTGTATCCATGTAACCTATTTAAAACTGCCATGAGCCTATTTTTTGTTATTTAGGCCTTCGTTAGCCTGTCTGCGGACCCTCCTTGCAATACTCCTCCACTGACCACAATGCTGCCTGTGTATCCATGTAACCGATTTAAAACTGCCTTGAGCCTATTTTTTGGTATTTTAGGCCTTCATTAGCCTGTCTGCGGGCCTTCATTAGCCTGTCTGCGGTCCCTCCTTGCAATACTCCTCCACTGACCACAATGCTGCCTGTGTATCCATGTAACCGATTTAAAACTGCCATGAGCCTATTTTTTGTTATTTTAGGCCTTCAATAGCCTGTCTGCGGGCCTTCATTAGCCTGTCTGCGGTCCCTCCTTGCAATTCTCCTCCACTGACCACAATGCTGCCTGTGTATCCATGTAACCGATTTAAAACTGCCTTGAGCCTATTTTTTGTTATTTTAGGCCTTCATTAGCCTGTCTGCGGGCCTTCGTTAGCCTGTCTGCGGTCCCTCCTTGCAATACTCCTCCACTGACCACAATGCTGCCTGTGTATCCATGTAACCGATTTAAAACTGCCTTGAGCCTATTTTTTGTTATTTTAGGCCTTCGTTAGCCTGTCTGCGGTCCCTCCTTGCAATACTCCTCCACTGACCACAATGCTGCCTGTGTATCCATGTAACCGATTTAAAACTGCCTTGAGCCTATTTTTTGTTATTTTAGGCCTTCGTTAGCCTGTCTGCGGTCCCTCCTTGCAATACTCCTCCACTGACCACAATGCTGCCTGTGTATCCATGTAACCGATTTAAAACTGCCTTGAGCCTATTTTTTGTTATTTTAGGCCTTCGTTAGCCTGTCTGCGGTCCCTCCTTGCAATACTCCTCCACTGACCACAATGCTGCCTGTGTATCCATGTAACCGATTTAAAACTGCCTTGAGCCTATTTTTTGGTATTTTAGGCCTTCATTAGCCTGTCTGCGGGCCTTCATTAGCCTGTCTGCGGTCCCTCCTTGCAATACTCCTCCACTGACCACAATGCTGCCTGTGTATCCATGTAACCTATTTAAAACTGCCATGAGCCTATTTTTTGTTATTTAGGCCTTCGTTAGCCTGTCTGCGGACCCTCCTTGCAATACTCCTCCACTGACCACAATGCTGCCTGTGTATCCATGTAACCGATTTAAAACTGCCTTGAGCCTATTTTTTGGTATTTTAGGCCTTCATTAGCCTGTCTGCGGGCCTTCATTAGCCTGTCTGCGGTCCCTCCTTGCAATACTCCTCCACTGACCACAATGCTGCCTGTGTATCCATGTAACCTATTTAAAACTGCCATGAGCCTATTTTTTGTTATTTAGGCCTTCGTTAGCCTGTCTGCGGACCCTCCTTGCAATACTCCTCCACTGACCACAATGTTGCCTGTGTATCCATGTAACCGATTTAAAACTGCCTTGAGCCTAATTTTTGTTATTTTAGGCCTTCGTTAGCCTGTCTGCGGTCCCTCTTTGCAATACTCCTCCACTGACCACAATGCTGCCTGTGTATCCATATAACCGATTTAAAACTGCCATGAGCCTATTTTTTGTTATTTTAGGCCTTCGTTAGCCTGTCTGCGGTCCCTCCTTGCAATACTCCTCCACTGACCACAATGCTGCCTGTGTATCCATGTAACCGATTTAAAACTGCCATGAGCCTATTTTTTGTTATTTTAGGCCTTCATTAGCCTGTCTGCGGGCCTTCATTAGCCTGTCTGCGGTCCCTCCTTGCAATACTCCTCCACTGACCACAATGCTGCCTGTGTATCCATGTAACCTATTTAAAACTGCCATGAGCCTATTTTTTGTTATTTTAGGCCTTCGTTAGCCTGTCTGCGGTCCCTCCTTGCAATCCTCCTCCGCTGACCACACCAATGCTGCCCGTGTACCCCTGGAACCTATTTAAAAGTTCATAGAGCCTATTTATATATTTTATTTAATATTAATAAAGCCATGATGGACTACGCTGTACCACCCTACAAGCTAACCAGTCGACACTTCTTTTGCGAGAAAAGCCATCCCAACCCTCCACCAGCATGTAAAAGATCGCATTGTCCATGCACTCTGGCAATCTGTGAGTACAAATGTGCACCTGACAACAGACGCATGGACCTGTAGGCATGGCCACGGAAGATTACGTGTCCATTACGGCGCAATGGGTTAATGTGGTGGATGCATGGTCCACAGGGGACAGCCTACTAAGGCTGTCTGCAGTCCCTAATTCAAATTGTCCTCCACTGTCTAAATCTGAGCTTCAACCTTCTGGCTCTCCTTAAGTGCTTTTTTTAAAAAAATTGGTGATTGGGGCCTAATAACTCTGTCTGCCGCTCCCTGGTGTTGACCTCAACTGAATAAATCTGAGCTTCAACCTTCTGGCTCTCATTTTTTTTTTTTTTTTTTTAAATTGGTGGTTGGGGCCTAATACCTCTGTTTGCCGCTCCCTGGTGTTCTCCTCAACTGAATAAATCTGAGCTTTAACCTTCTGGCTCTCATTAACTGCTTTTTTTAAAAAAAAATTGGTGTTTGGGGCCTAATACCTCTGTTTGCCGCTCACTGTTGTTTGTCCTCAACTGTATAAAGCTGAGCTTCAACCTTCTGGCTTTCGGCCTATAGTATCAGATATTAAACAGCATTTGGCCTTCAACTTTGGTTGTGGCCTACTAACGGTGTCTGCCGCTCCCTGGTGTTTGTCCTCAACTGTATAAAGCTGAGCTTCAACCTTCTGGCTCTCATTAAGTGCTGTTTTTTTAAAAATTGGTGGTTAGGGCCTACTAACGGTGTCTGCCGCTCCTGGTGTTGTCCTCCTCCTGAGTGTTCTCCTCCTCCTTGGTGTACTCCTCCAGGTTGCCTTGTCTGAGCTTCAACCTTCTGGCTCTCATTAAGTGCTTTTTTAACAAAAAATTGGTGGTTAGGGCCTACTAACGGTGTCTGCCGCTCCCTGGTGTTTGTCCTCAACTGTATAAAGCTGAGCTTCAACCTTCTGGCTCTCATTAAGTGCTGTTTTTTAAAAAATTGGTGGTTAGGGCCTACTAACGGTGTCTGCCGCTCCCTGGTGTTTGTCCTCAACTGTATAAAGCTGAGCTTCAACCTTCTGGCTTTCGGCCTATAGTATCAGATATTAAACTGCATTTGGCCTTCAACTTTGGTTACGGCCTACTAACGGTGTCTGCCGCTCCCTGGTGTTTGTCCTCAACTGTATAAAGCTGAGCTTCAACCTTCTGGCTCTCATTAAGTGCTGTTTTTTAAAAAATTGGTGGTTAGGGCCTACTAACAGTGTCTGCTGCTCCCTGGTGTTTGTCCTCAACTGTATAAAGCTGAGCTTCAACCTTCTGGTTCTCATTAAGTGCTGTTTTTTAAAAAATTGGTGGTTAGGGCCTACTAACGGTGTCTGCCGCTCCCTGGTGTTTGTCCTCAACTGTATAAAGCTGAGCTTCAACCTTCTGGCTCTCCTTAAGTGCTTTTTTTAAAAAAAATTGGTGGTTGGGGCCTAATAACTCTGTCTGCCACTCCCTGGTGTTTGTCCTCAACTGTATAAAGCTGAGCTTCAACCTTCTGGCTTTCGGCCTATAGTATCAGATATTAAACTGCATTTGGCCTTCAACTTTGGTTACGGCCTACTAACGGTGTCTGCCGCTCCCTGGTGTTTGTCCTCAACTGTATAAAGCTGAGCTTCAACCTTCTGGCTCTCATTAAGTGCTGTTTTTTAAAAAATTGGTGGTAAGGGCCTACTAACGGTGTCTGCTGCTCCCTGGTGTTTGTCCTCAACTGTATAAAGCTGAGCTTCAACCTTCTGGCTCTCATTAAGTGCTGTTTTTTAAAAAATTGGTGGTCAGGGCCTACTAACGGTGTCTGCTGCTCCCTGGTGTTTGTCCTCAACTGTATAAAGCTGAGCTTCAACCTTCTGGCTCTCATTAAGTGCTGTTTTTTAAAAAATTGGTGGTCAGGGCCTACTAACGGTGTCTGCTGCTCCCTGGTGTTTGTCCTCAACTGTATAAAGCTGAGCTTCAACCTTCTGGCTCTCATTAAGTGCTGTTTTTTTAAAAATTGGTGATTAGGGCCTACTAACGGTGTCTGCCACTCCCTGGTGTTGTCCTCCTCCTGAGTGTTCTCCTCCTCCTTGGTGTTCTCCTCCAGGTTGCCTTGTCTGAGCTTCAACCTTCTGGCTCTCATTAAGTGCTTTTTTAACAAAAAATTGGTGGTTAGGGCCTACTAACGGTGTCTGCCGCTCCATGGTGTTGTCCTCCACTGTATAAAGCTGAGCTTCAGTCTTTAGGCTTTTGGCCTATAGTAGCAAATATTAAACTGCATTTGGCCTACTAGTGTGGTTGGGCCCTTAAAACAGTGTCTGCTGCTCCTGGGTTTGCTACTCCACTGAACAAAGCAATGCCGCCTGTTTAGTCCTGTTACCAATTTTGACCTGCATTTAGCCTAATTTATTCTTTGGCCCTATATCTGTGTTTCCTCCTCATCCTGCCCATTGCCCAGCCACTGCTAGATGAGTCTGCTGGTACATTGACCTAGACCACTACATTCCCCTTGCACTCTACACAGCCAGAATCTGACCCTGCTGAAAGTAAGGTTCCCCTTCCCGCATGTTATACCACCTTACACAGGGACAAAGAGAAAGGTGCAGATGAAAGTGCAGGTTCCTTCATCAGGTGGGGGGGCATACTCGTTGGCGACGTCACTGGCACAGGGCCCCTCAGAGTACGCAAAAGTGTCGCTGCTGGTGAGAGGCGCCCCCGCCGTGCAAACACACCGCTGTACTTTGAGGGGCCCTGTGCCAGTGCCAATGCCAACGAGTGGGCCCCCCTGCTTGCTTAGGATCACAGCACTTGCAAACTTGACATTCTTACCTCTCACTGCTCCACCGCCGTGACGTAGTCCACGTTTCCTGGGCCCACTAAAACCTTGAACCAGCCCTACCCCCCACAACTTTTGCCAAATGACCCCCAATTTCCAATGCCCAACTATTATTATAAAGTTAATTAAGATTGACAAGCTTCAGAAACAAGAATGGATGTTTTTGGCATTAACCCCTTCCCGACCTTTGACGCATACGCTGCGTCATGAAAGTCTGTGCCAATCCGACCTATGACGCAGCGTATGCGTCATGGAATGATCGCGTCCCTGCAGATCGGGTGAAGGGGTTAACTCCCATTTTACCCGATCTGCAGAGACAGGGGGAGTGGTGCTTCAGCCCAGGGGGGTGGCTTCACCCCCCCGTGGCTACGATCGCTCTGATTGGCTGTTGAAAGTGAAACTGCCAATCAGAGCGATTTGTAATATTTCACCTAAAAAAATGGTGAAATATTACATTCCAGCCATGGCCGATGCTGCAATATCATCGGCCGTGGCTGGAAATACTTAAGTGACCCCCCCCACACCCACCGATCGCCCCCCCAGTCCTCCGTTATGGGGTCCGGTCCCCTCCGTCCGTCTGCCGGCTCCCCCGTCCTCCTGTCCGCTCCCTCCTTGTTTGAATTCACCCCCCCTGTGGTCCGATCACCCCCCCTGTGCTCCAATCCACCCCCCACCACCCCTTCATACTTACCGATCCTCCCGGTGTCCGTACGTCTCCTCGCTGGGCGCCGCCATCTTCCAATATGGCGGGCGCATGCTCAGTGCGCCCGCCGAATCTGCCAGCCGGCAGATTCCTTACAAGTACATTTTGATCGCTGTGGTAGGTTCTATCACAGCGATCAAAATAAAAAAAATAATAAATACCCCCCCCCCCCTTTATCACCCCCATAGGTAGGGAGAATAATAAAATAAAGAAAATATTTTTTTATTTTTTTTTTCGTTTTCCACTAGGGTTAGGGTTAGAACTAGGGTTAGGGTTAGAACTAGGGGTAGGGTTAGGGGTAGGGTTAGGGTTACGGGTAGGGTTAGGGTTAGGGTTAGGGTTATGGCATGTGCGGATTTGGCTGCGGATCCGCAGCGGATTGGCCGCGGATCCGCAGCGGATTGGCCGTGGATCCGCAGCGGATTGGCCGCTGCGAATTCGTTGCAGTTTTACATCAGGTTTACAGTACCATGTACACCTATGGGAAAACAAAATCCACTGTGCCCATGGTGCGGAAAATTCCGTGCAGAAACGCTGCGTTGTATTTACTGCAGCATGTCAATTCTTTGTGCGGATTCCACAGCGTTTTACACCTGTTCCTCAATAGGAATCCGCAGGTGAAATCCGCACAAAAAAACACTGGAAATCTGCTGTAAATCTGCAGGTAAAACGCAGTGCCTTTTACCTGCGGATTTTTCAAAAATCGTGCAGAAAAATCTCACACGAATCCGCAACGTGGGCACATAGCCTTAGGGTTAGGGTTGGAATTAGAGTTAGGGTACCGTCTCACAGTGGCACTTTGATCGCTACGACGGTACGATCCGTGACGTTCCAGCGATATCCATACGATATCGCTGTGTCTGACATGCAGCAGCGATCAGGGACCCTGCTGAGAATCGTACGTCGTAGCAGATCGTTTGGAACTTTCTTTCGTCGCTGGATCTCCCGCTGTCATCGCTGGATCGTTGTGACAGCGTTCCAGTGATGCGTTCGCTTGTAACCAGGATAAACATCGGGTTACTAAGCGCAGGGCCGCGCTTAGTAACCCGATGTTTACCGTGGTTACCAGCGTAAAAGTAAAAAAAATAAAACCGTACATACTCACATTTCGGTGTCCTTCAGGTCCCTTGCCGTCTGCTTCCCGCTCTAACTGTCTGCCGGCCGGAAAGTGAGAGCACAGCACAGCAGTGACGTCACCGCTGCGCTCTGCTCTCACTGTACGGCGGCACTCAGTCAGAGCGGGAAGCAGACGGCAAGGGACCTGAAGGACACCGAAATGTGAGTATGTACGGTTTTTTTTTTTTACTTTTACGCCGGTAACCACGGTAAACATCGGGTTACTAAGCGCGGCCCTGCGCTTAGTAACCCGATGTTTACCCTGGTTACCCGGGACCTTGGCATCGTTGGTCGCTGGAGAGCGGTCTGTGTGACAGCTCCCCAGCGACCACACAACGACTTTCCAACGATCACGGCCAGGTCGTATCGCTGGTCGTGAACGTTGGTAAATCGTTATGTGAGACGGTACCCTTAGGGTTGGAATTAGGGCTAGGGTTGGAAATAGGGTTAAGATTAGGCTTGTGATTAGGGTTAAGGATAGGGTTAGGGTTGTGTTGGGGTTACAGTTGTGGGTAGGGTTGGGATTAGGGTTAGGATTAGGGTTAGGGTTGGATTTAGGGTTACGGGTGTGTTGGGGTTAGGGTTGTGGTTAGGGGTGTGTTGGGGTTAGGGTTGTGATTAGGGTTATGGCTACAGTTGGGATTAGGGTTAGGGGTGTGTTGGGGTTAGTGTTGAAGTTAGAATTGAGGGGTTTCCACTGTTTAGGCACATCAGGGGTCTCCAAACGCAACATGGCGCCACCATTGATTCCAGCCAATCTTGCGTTCAAAAAGTCAAATGGTGCGCCCTCCCTTCCAAGCCCCGACGTGCGCCCAAACAGTGGTTTACCCCCACATATGGGATACCAGCGTACTCAGGACAAACTGGGCAACAACTATTGGGGTCCAATTTCTCTTGTTACCCTTGCAAAAATAAAAAATTACTTGCTAAAACATAATTTTTGAGGAAAGAACAATTATTTTTTATTTTCATGGCTCTACGTTATAAACTTATGTGAAGCACTTGGGGGTTGAAAGTGCTCACCACACATCTAGATAAGATCCTTTTGGGGTCTAGTTTCCAAAATGGGGTCACTTGTGGGGTGTTTCTACTGTTTAGGCACATCAGGGGCTCTGCAAATGCAACGTGACGCCCGCAGACCATTCCATCAAAGTCTGCATTTCAAATGTCACTACTTCCCTTCCAAGCCCTGACGTGCGCCCAAACAGTGGTTTACCCCCACATATGGGGTACCAGCATACTCACAACAAACTGGGCAACAAATATTGGGGTCCAATTTCTCCTGCTACCCTTGTGAAAAAAAAATTGCTTGCTAAAACATCTTTTTTGAGGACAGAAAAATGATTTTTAATTTTCACGGCTCTGCGTTGTAAACTTCTGTGAAGCACTTGGGGGTTGAACGTGCTCACCACACATCTAGATAAGTTCTTTGGGGGGTCTAGTTTCCAAAATGGGGTCACTTAGGGGGGGTTTCTACTGTTTAGGCACATCAGGGGCTCTGCAAATGCAACGTGACGCCCGCAGACCATTCCATCAAAGTCTGCATTTCAAATGTCACTACTTCCCTTCCGAGCCCTGACGTGCGCCCAAACAGTGGTTTACCCCCACATATGAGGTATCAGCGTACTCACAGCAAACTTGGCAACAAATATTGGGGTCCAATTTCTCCTGTTACCCTTGTGAAAATAAACAATTGCTTGCTAAAACATCTTTTTTGAGGAAAGAAAAATTATTTTTTTATTTTCACGGCTCTGCGTTGTAAACTTCTGTGAAGCACTTGGGGGTTGAACGTGCTCACCACACATCTAGATAAGTTCCTTGGGGGGTCTAGTTTCCAAAATGGGGTCACTTGTGGGGGGTTTCTACTGTTTAGGCACATCAGGGGCTCTGCAAACGTAACATGATTCCCGCAGACCATTCCATCAAAGTCTGCATTCCAAATCGTCACTACTTCCCTTCCGAGCCCCGGCATGTGCCCAAACAGTGGTTTACCCCCACATATGGGGTATCAGCGTACTCAGGAGAAACTGGACAACAACTTTTGGGGTCCAATTGCTCCTGTTACCCTTGGGAAAATAAAAAATTGTGGGTTAAAAAATCATTTTTGAGGAAAGAAAAATAATTTTTTATTTTCATGGCTCTGCGTTATAAACTTCTGTGAAGCACTTGGGGGTTCAAAGTGCTCACCACACATCTAGATTAGTTCCTTGGGAGGTCTAGTTTCCAAAATGGGGTCACTTGTGCAGGAGCTCCAATGTTTAGGCACACAGGGGCTCTCCAAACGCGACATGGTGTCCGCTAATGATTGAAGCTAATTTTCCATTCAAAAAGCCAAATGGCGTGCCTTCCCTTCCGAGCCCTGCCGTGCGCCCAAACAGTGGTTTACCCCCACATATGGGGTATCATCGTACTCAGGACAAACTGGACAACAACATTTGGGGTCCAATTTCTCCTATTATCCTTGGGAAAATAAAAAACTCCGGGCTAAAAATCATTTTTGAGGAAAGAAAAATAATTTTTTTATTTTCATGGCTCTGCGTTATAAACTTCTGTGAAGCACCTGGGGGTTTTAAGTGCTCACTATGCATCTAGATTAGTTTCTTGGGGGGTCTAGTTTCCAAAATGGGGTCACTTGTAGGGGAGCTCCAATGTTTAGGCACACAGGGGCTCTCCAAACGCGACATGGTGTCCACTAACGATTGGAGCTAATTTTCCATTCAAAAAGTCAAATGGCGCGCCTTCCCTTCCGAGCCTTGCTGTGCACCCAAACAGTGGTTTACCCCCACATATGAGGTATTGGCGTACTCAGGAGAAATTGGCCAACAAATTTTAGGATCCATTTTATCCTGTTGCCCATGTGAAAATGAAAAAATTGAGGCTAAAAGAAATTTTGTGTGAAAAAAAAGTACTTTTTCATTTTTACGGATCAATTTGTGAAGCACCTGAGGGTTTAAAGTGCTCACTATGCATCTAGATAAGTTCCTTGGGGGGTCTAGTTTCCAAAATGGGGTCATTTGTGGGGGAGCTCCAATGTTTAGGCACACAGGGCCTCTCCAAACCCGACATGGTGTCCGCTAACTATGGAGATAATTTTTCATTCAAAAAGTCAAATGGCGCTCCTTCCCTTCCGAGCCTTACCATGTGCCCAAACAGTAGTTTACCCCCACATATGAGGTATTGGCGTACTCAGGAGAAATTGCCCAACCAATTTTAGGATCCATTTTATCCTGTTGCCCATGTGAAAATGAAAAAATTGAGGCTAAAAGAAATTTTGTGTGAAAAAAAAGTACTTTTTCATTTTTACGGATTAATTTGTGAAGCACCTGGGGGTTTAAAGTGCTCACTATGCTTCTAGATAAGTTCCTTGGGGGGTCTAGTTTCCAAAATGGGGTCACTTGTGGGGGAGCTCCAATGTTTAGGCACACGGGGGCTCTCCAAACGCGACATGGTGTCCGCTAAAGATTGGAGCCAATTTTTCATTCAAAAAGTCAAATGGCGCTCCTTCCATTCCAAGCCCTGCCGTGCGCCCAAACAGTGGTTTACCCCCACATATGAGGTATCAGCGTACTCAGGACAAATTGGACAACAACATTCGTGGTCCAGTTTCTCCTTTTACCCTTGGGAAAATAAAAAAATTGTTGCGAAAAGATCATTTTTGTGACTAAAAAGTTAAATGTTAATTTTTCCCCTCCATGTTGCTTCTGCTGCTGTGAAACACCTGAAGGGTTAATAAACTTCTTGAATGTGGTTTTGAGCACCTTGAGGGGTGCAGTTTTTAGAATGGTGTCACTTTTGGGTATTTTCAGCCATATAGAACCCTCAAACTGACTTCAAATGTGAGGTGGTCCCTAAAAAAAATGGTTTTGTAAATTTTGTTGTAAAAATGAGAAATCACTGGTCAAATTTTAACCCTTATAACTTCCTAGCAAAATAAAAATTTGTTTCCAAAATTGTGCTGATGTAAAGTAGACATGTGGGAAATGTTATGTATTAACTATTTTGTGTCACATAACTCTCTGGTTTAACAGAATAAAAATTCAAAATGTGAAAATTGCAAAATTTTCAAATTTTTCGCCAAATTTCCGTTTTTTTCACAAATAAACTCAGAAATTATCGACCTAAATTTACCACTAACATGAAGCCCAATATGTCACGAAAAAACAATCTCAGAACCGCTAGGATCCGTTGAAGCGTTCCTGAGTTATTACCTCATAAAGGGACACTGGTCAGAATTGCAAAAAATGGCAAGGTCATTAAGGCCAAAATAGGCTGGGTCATGAAGGGGTTAAAATGGGCACTGTAGGTGTTTTCCTGGCCTCCACTCACTGTCGACTATGCTTCCCCATTGACTTGCATTAGGTTTCGTGTTTCGGTCGATCCCCGACTTTTAGCGATAATCGGCCGACTGCACTCGACTCGACTCTGGACAAAGTCGGGTTTCGCAAAACCCGACTCGATCTTAAAAAAATGAAAGTTGCTCAACCCTATTTATTATCATACCGCTCAACAAAAAGTGGAATAACACGCAATCAAAAAGATGGTTATAAATAACCATGGTACCGCTGAAAACGTAATCTTGTCCTGCAAAAAACAAGCCGCCACACAGCATCATAAGCAAAAAAAAAAGTTATAGTCCTCAGAATAAAGTGATGCCAAAATAATTATTGTTTCTATAAAATAGCTTTTATCGTATAAAAGCGCCAAAACATAAAAAAATGATATAAATGAGATATCGCTGTAATCATACTGACCCGACGAATAAAACTGCTTTATCAATTTTACCAAAGGTCGAACGGTATAAACGCCTCCCCCAAAAGAAATTCATGAATAGCTGGTTTTTGGTCATTCTGCCTCACAAAAATCAGAATAAAAAGCGATAAAAAAATGTCATGTGCCCGAAAATGTTAACAATAAAAATGTCAACTCGTCCCGCAAAAAACAAGACCTCATATGACTCTGTGGACCAAAATATGGAAAAAACTTTTTTGCTATAAAAAGCGTCTTTTAGTGTGTGATAGCTGCCAATCATAAAAATCCGATTAAAAAAACGCTATAAAAGTAAATCAAACCCCCCTTCATCACCCCCTTAGTTAAAATAATAACATTAAAAAAATGTATTTATTTCCATTTTCCCATTAGGATTAGGGCTAAGATTAGGGTTAGGGCTAGGGTTATGGTTAGGGCTAGGGTTAGGTCTAGGGTTAGGGATAGGGTTAGGTTTAGGGCTAGGGTTAGGGCTAGGGTTAGGGTTAGGGCTAGGGTTAGGGCTAGGGCTAGGGTTAGGGTTGGGGCTAGGGTTGGAGCTAAAGTTAGGGTTAGGGTTGGGGCTAAAGTTAGGGTTAGGGTTTGGATTACATTTACGGTTGGGATTAGGGTTAGGGGTGTGTCAGGGTTAGGGGTGTGGTTAGGGTTATCGTTGGGATTAGGGTTAGGGGTGTGTTTGGATTAGGGTTTCAGGTAGATTTGGGGAGTTTACACTGTTCAGGCACATCAGGGGCTCTCCAAACGTGACATGGCATCAGATCTCAATTCCAGCTAATTCTGCGTTGAAAAAGTAAAACAGTGCTCCTTCCCTTCCGAGCTCTCCCGTGCGCCCAAACAGGGGTTTACCCCAACATATGGGGTATCAGCGTACTCTGGACAAATTGGACAACAACTTTTGGGGTCCAAGTTCTCTTGTTATCCTTGGAAAAATAAAAATTTGGGGGGCTAAAAATCATTTTTAAAGATTTTTTATTTTCACGGCTCTGCATTGTAAACTGTAGTGAAACACTTGAGGGTTCAAAGTTATCAAAACATATCTAGATAAGTTCCTTGGGAGGTCTAGTTTCCAATATGGGGTCACTTCTTGGGGGTTTCTACTGTTTGGGTACATCAGGGGCTCTGCAAATGCAACGTGATGCCTGCAGACCAATCCATCTAAGTCTGCATTCCAGATGGTGCTCCTTCCCTTACGAGCTCTGCCATGCGCCCAAACAGTGGTTCCCCCCACATACGGGGTATCAGCATACTCAGGACAAATTGGACAACAACTTTTGGGGTCCAATTTCTCCTGTTACTCTTGGGAAAATACAAAACTAGGGGCTAATAAATCATTTTTGTGAAAAAAAATTTTTTTATTTTCACGGCTCTGCGTTATAAACTGTAGTGAAACACTTGGGGGTTCAAAGCTCTCAAATCACATCTAGATAAGTTCATTAGGGGGTCTACTTTCCAAAATGGTGTCACTTGTGGGGGGTTTTAATGTTTAGGCACATCAGGGGCTCTCCAAACGCGACATGGTGTCCCATCTCAATTCCAGTCAATTTTGCTTTGAAAAGTCAAACGACACTCCTTCCCTTCCGAGCTCTGACATGCGCCCAAACAGTCGTTTACCCCCACATATCGGGTATCAGCATACTCAGGACAAATTGCACAACAACTTTTGGGGTCCAATTTCTTCTCTTACCCTTGGGAAAATAAAAAATTGGGGGCGAAAAAATCATTTTTGTGAAAAAATATGATTTTTTATTTTTATGGCTCTGCATTATAAACTTCTGTGTAGCAATTGGTGGGTAAAAGTGCTCACCACACATCTAGATAAGTTCCTTAAGGGGTCTACTTTCCAAAATGGTGTCACTTGTGGGGGTTTTCAATGTTTAGGCACATCAGGGGCTCTCCAAACGCAACATGGCGTCCCATCTTAATTCCAGTCAATTTTGCATTGAAAAGTAAAATGGCGCTCCTTCCCTTCCGAGCTCTGCTATGCGCCCAAACAGTGGTTTACCCCCACATATGGGGTATCGTCATACTTATGACAAATTGCACAACAACTTTTGTGGTCTAATTTCTCCTCTTACCCTTGGGAAAATAAAAAATTGGGGGTGAAAAGATCATTTTTGTGAAAAAATATTATTTTTTATTTTTACGGCTCTGCATTATAAACTTCTGTGAAGCACTTGTTGGGTCAAAGTGCTCACCACTAGAGTTGAGCGACTTTTGCTTTTTTAGGATCGAGTCGGGTTTCGCGAAACCCGACTTTGGCAAAAGTCGGTTCGGATGAAATCGTCCGATTATTGCGAAAAGTCCGGGATACGACCAAAACACGAAACCCAATGCAAGTCAATGGGGAATCAAAGTCGGCAGTGAGTGGAGGACAGGAAAACACCTACAGTGCCCATTTTAATGCCAAAAACATCAATTCTTGTTACTGAAGCTTGTCAATCTTAATTTACCTTATAACAATAGTTAGGCATTGGAAATTGAGGGTCATTTGGCTAAATTTTTCGTGGGCCCAAGAAACGGGGACTACGTCACGGCGGTGGAGCAGGGAGAGGTAAGTATTTCAACTTTGCAAGTGCTGTGATCCTGATCAAGCAGGGGGGCCCACTCCTTCGCATTGGCACTGGCACAGGGCCCCTCAAAGTACGGCGGTGTGTTTGCACGGCGGGGGCGCCTCCCACCGGCAGCGACACTTTTGCGTACTCTGAGGGGCCCTGTGCCAGTGACGTCGCCAACGAGTATGCCCCCCCACCTGAAGAAGGAACCTGCACTTTCATCTGCACATTCCTCTTTGTCACCGTGTAAGGTGGTATAGTAAGCGGGAAGGGGAACCTGACTTTCAGCAGGGTCAGATTGTGGCTGTGTAGCGTGCAAGGGGAATGTAGTGGTCTGGGTCAATGTGCCAGCAGACTCATCTAGCAGTGGCTGGGCAATGGGCAGGATGAGGAGGACACACAGATATAGGCCCAAATAATAAAGTGGGCTAAATGCAGTTCAAAATTGGTAACAGGACTAACCAGGCGGCATTGCTTTGTTCACTGGAGTAGAAAACCCAGGAGCAGCAGACACCGTTAGTAGGGCCCAACCACACTAGTAGGCCAAATACAGTTTAATATTAAAAATATAGGCCGAAAGCCTGAAGATTGAAGCCCAGGAAAACAAAACAGGAGAAAACCCAGGAGCGGCAGACACCGTTTTAAGGGCCCAACCAGACAAGTAGGCCCAATGCAGTTTAATATTAAAAATATAGGCCGAAAGCTTGAAGATTGAAGCTCAGGAAAATAACACAGGACAACACCAAGGTGCGGCAGACACCGTTTTAAGGGCCCAACCAGACTAGTAGGCCCAATGCAGTTTAATATTAAAAATATATGCCGAAAGCCTGAAGATTGAAGCTCAGGAAAACAAAACAGGAGAAAACCCAGAAGCGGCAGACACCATTTTAAGGGCCCAACCAGACTAGTAGGCCCAATGCAGTTTAATATTAAAAATATAGGCCGAAAGCCTGAAGATTGAAGCTCAGGAAAATAACACAGGACAACACCAAGGTGCGGCAGACACCGTTTTAAGGGCCCAACCAGACTAGTAGGCCCAATGCAGTTTAATATTAAAAATATAGGCCAAAAGCCTGAAGATTGAAGCTCAGGAAAATAACACAGGACAACACCAAGGTGCGGCAGACACCGTTTTAAGGGCCCAACCAGACTAGTAGGCCCAATGCAGTTTAATATTTAAAATGTAGGCCGAAAGCCTGAAGATTGAAGCTCAGGAAAATAACTCAGGAGAAAACTCAGGTGCGGCAGACACCATTTTAAGGGCCCAACCACACTAGTAGGCCCAAATGCAGTTTAATATTAAAAATATAGGCCGAAAGCCTGAAGATTGAAGCTCAGGAAAATAACACAGGACAACACCAAGGTGCGGCAGACACCGTTTTAAGAGCCCAACCAGACTAGTAGGCCCAATACAGTTTAATATTAAAAATATAGGCCGAAAGCCTGAAGATTGAAGCTCAGCTATATTAAGTGGAGGAGAACACCAAGGAGCAACAGACACCGTTACTAGGGCCCAACCAAACAAGTAGGCCAAATGCAGTTTAAAAATTCCTTTAGGCCGAAAGCCTGAAGATTGAAGCTCAGCTATATTCAGTGGAGGAGAACACCAAGGAGCAACAGATACAGTTACTAGGGCCCAACCAAACTAGTAGGCCAAATGCAGTTTAATATCTGATAATATAGGCCGAAAGCCAGAAGATTGAAGCTCAGCTTTGTTCAGTGGAGGACAACACCAGGGAGCGGCAGACACTGTTAGTAGGCCCAACCCAACTAGTAGGCCAAATGCAGTTTAATATCTGATAATATAGGCCGAAAGCCTGAAGAGTGAAGCTCAGCTTTGTTCAGTGGAGGACAACACCAGGGAGCGGCAGACACCGTTAGTAGGCCCAACCCAACTAGTATCCCAAATGCAGTTTCATATTAAAAATATAGGCCGAAAGCCTGAAGATTGAAGCTCAGCTTTGTTCAGTGGAGAACACCAAGGAGCGGCAGACACCGTTAGTAGGGCCCAACCAAACTAGTAGGCCAAATGCAGTTTAATATCTGATAATATAGCCGAAAGCCTGAAGATGGAAGCTCAGCTTTGTTCAGTGGAGGACAACACCAGGGAGTGGCAGACACCGTTAGTAGGGCCCAACCAAACTAGTAGGCCAAATGCAGTTTAATATCTGATAATATAGGCCGAAAGCCTGAAGATTGAAGCTCAGCTTTGTTCAGTGGAGGACAACACCAGGGAGCGGCAGACACCGTTAGTAGGCCCAACCCAACTAGTATCCCAAATGCAGTTTAATATTAAAAATATAGGCCGAAAGCCTGAAGATTGAAGCTCAGGAAAACAAAACAGGAGAAAACCCAGGAGTGGCAGACAACGTTTTAAGGGCCCAACCAGGCTAGTAGGCCCAACGCAGTTTAATATTAAAAATATAGGCCGAAAGCCTGAAGATTGAAGCTCAGGAAAACAAAACAGGAGAAAACCCAGGAGTGGCAGACACCGTTTTAAGGGCCCAACCAGACTAGTAGGCCCAATGCAGTTTAATATTAAAAATATAGGCCGAAAGCCTGAAGATTGAAGCTCAGGAAAACAAAACAGGACAACACCAAGGTGCGGCAGACACCGTTTTAAGGGCCCAACCAGACTAGTAGGCCCAATGCAGTTTAATATTAAAAATATAGGCCGAAAGCCTGAAGATTGAAGCTCAGGACAACAAAACAGGAGAAAACCCAGGAGCGGCAGACACCGTTTTAAGGGCCCAACCAGACTAGTAGGCCCAATGCAGTTTAATATTAAAAATATAGGCCGAAAGCCTGAAGATTGAAGCTCAGGAAAATAACACAGGACAACACCAAGGTGTGGCAGACACTGATACTAGGCCCAACCAAATTAGTAGGCCAAATGCAGTTTAATATTTAAAATGTAGGCTGAAAGCCTGAAGATTGAAGCTCAGGAAAACAAAACAGGAGAAAACCCAGGAGCGGCAGACACCATTTTAAGGGCCCAACCACACTAGTAGGCCCAAATGCAGTTTAATATTAAAAATATAGGCCGAAAGCCTGAAGATTGAAGCTCAGGAAAATAACACAGGACAACACCAAGGTGCCGCAGACACCGTTACTAGGCCCAACCAAAGTAGTAGGCCAAATGCAGTTTAATATTTAAAATGTAGGCTGAAAGCCTGAAGATTGAAGCTCAGGAAAACAAAACAGGAGAAAACCCAGAAGCGGCAGACACCGTTTTAACAACCCAACCACCCTAGTAGGCCCAAATGCAGTTTAATATTAAAAATATAGGCCGAAAGCCTGAAGATTGAAGCTCAGGAAAATAACACAGGACAACACCAAGGTGCGGCAGACACCGTTACTAGGCCCAACCAAAGTAGTAGGTCAAATGCAGTTTAATATTTAAAATGTAGGCGGAAAGCCTGAAGATTGAAGCTCAGGAAAACCAAACAAGAGAAAACCCAGGAGTGGCAGACACTGTTTTAAGGGCCCAACCACACTACTAGGCCCAATGCAGTTTAATATTAAAAATATAGGCCGAAAGCCCGAAGATGGAAGCTCAAGAAAAAAAACCTGGAGAACACCAAGGAGCGGCAGACACCGTTAGTAGGCCCAACCCAAGTAGTAGCCCCAATGCAGTTTTCAAATTCCTATAGGCTGAAAACCTGACAATTGAAGCTCAGCTTTTTTCTGAGGAGGACAGCTGTATTGAGTGGCGCAGACAGACACAGGTAGTAGGCCTTAAACCAAAAAGTTGGCTCATTGCAGTTTAAAAAAGGTTACAGGGGTACACAGGCAGCATTGGTGTGTTCAGCGGAGGACGATTGGAAGGAGTGGCGCAGACTTACTAGGCCTAAAATAAAAAAAAGTAGGCTCTATGCAGTTTTAAATAGGTTACAGGGGTACACAGGCAGCATTGGTGTGGTCAGCGGAGGACGATTGCAAGGAGGGACCGCAGACAGACTTACTAGGCCTAAAATAAAAAAGCAGGCTCTATGCAGGTTTAAATAGGTTACAGGGGTACACAGGCAGCATTGGTGTGGTCAGCGGAGGACGATTGCACTGAGGGGCAGACACAGTTAGTAGGGCCAAAAAAGTAATAGACAAAATGCAGTTAAAAATAGGTTACAGGAGTACGCAGGCGGCCTAGCTTTGTTCAGTGGAGGACAACTGTAAGGAGTGTCTGACACAGTTAGTAGGCCAAAATAATATAGTGAGGTTAATGTCTTGCAAAAAAAATTTCACAAATAAACAGGTGGCATACCTAGGTACAGGGGTGGGCTCCTCTGCTGACTTGCAGACAGTGGTAGTTGGCGCAAAGTATTAACTGGTGTAAATGTAGGACAGGGCCCCTGAATATTTTTACTAGCAACAATCATGTCAACAAATTGGTATTGGCAGCGCCATTGAAGGATTTAATAGCACAGACTAAATAGTGGTGGAGCAGTGAGAGGTAATTTTGCAAGTGGTAGAACACTGTTTGAGCTGGGGGGGAACACTCTCTCGTGGGCGGCGGTACTGGCCCAGGGCCCCTCATGTTACGACGGTGTGTCTGACGTTGGGTGTGCACCACCACCGCCAGAGACACGTCATTGTACTATGAGGAACCCTGTGCCAGTGCCGTCGCCCAAAAGTGGGCACACCCACCTGTCCAGGCAAACGGCACTCGCACGGGTGCTTGCGCAAAGTGGTGACCACGGCCCCGTGGGGGGAGTCAGGCCATTTAGGGAGGTGTTAAAATGGCCTATGATGGACATACTGCAGCTGCAAAAGGAGAAATTGGATCAGTCACTAAGAGGAGTCCAAAAGCAAAACCTTTTTACAGGAAAGCTACGTGTTAGCAGGGGAAGGTGGGGCAAAATAATTTGAAATCCATGATTGGTTCATTTTAATGAAGGTTAGATCATCAACATTTCGGGTAGCCAGACAAGTCCTTTTTTCGGTCAGTATTGAACCAGCAGCACTGAAGACTCTTTCTGATAGCACACTAGCAGCTGGGCAAGCGAGCTCCTGTAATGCATATTCTGCCAATTCAGACCAGGTGTCTATTTTAGATGCCCAGTAATCAAAGGGGAATGACGTGTGAGGGAGAACATCGATAAGGGAGGAAAAATAGTTAGCAACCATACTGGACAAATGTTGTCTCCTGTCACTTTGAATCGATGCAGCAGTACCTGTCGTGTTTGCAGTCATTGCGAAATCACTCCACAACCTGGTCATAAAACCCCTCTGTCCAACGCCACTTCTGATTTGTGCCCCTCTAACACCTCTTGCATGTTGCCCCCTGCAGCTCGTGTGAGAACCATCACCGCCGCTGTGTGCTGGGAATGCCTGAACCAAACGGTCTACAAGAGTTGCTTGTTTGGTAGCCAATATTTGCTCAAGGTTCTCATGTGGCATGATATTTTGCAATTTCCCTTTATAGCGTGGATCCAGGAGGCAGGCCAACCAGTAATCGTCATCGGTCATCATTTTGATAATGCGGGGGTCCCTTTTTAGGATACGCAAGGCATAATCAGCCATGTGGGCCAATGTTCCAGGTGTCAAATCAATGCTTGTGCTGGGTTGAGGAGCACTTTCTGCCAAATCCACATCACTTGTCTCCCGCAAAAAACCTGTACCTGACCTTGCACCACCAACAGTTTCTATTCCCCCCTGAGAAGCTTCCTCCTCCCATAAATAATCATCCCCATCTTCCTCCTCCTCCTCCTCTTCGTCCGCAACCTCATCCCCGAGACTTCCCTGAGCAGACAATGGTTGACTGTCATCAAGGCTTCCCTCCTCCTCGGCTGCAGACGCCTGCTCCTTAATGTGCGTCAAACTTTGCATCAGCAGACGCATTAGTGGGATGCTCATGCTTATGATGGCGTCGTCCGCACTGACCAGCCGTGTGCATTCCTCAAAACACTGAAGGACTTGACAGAGGTCTTGGAGCTTCGACCACTGCACACCAGACAACTCCATGTCTGCCATCCAACTGCCTGCCCGTGTATGTGTATCCTCCCACACATACATGACAGCACGCCTCTCTTCGCACAGCCTCTGAAGCATGTGCAGTGTAGAGTTCCACCTTGTTGCAACATCGATTATTAGGCGGTGCTGGGGAAGCTTCAACGATCGCTGATGGTTCTGCATACGGCTGGAGTGTACGGGCGAACGGCGGATGTGAGAGCAAAGTCGCCGCACCTTGAGGAGCAGGGCTGGTAACCCCGGATAACTTTTCAGGAAGCACTGCACCACCAGGTTCAAGGTGTGAGCCAGGCAAGGTATGTATTTCAGTTCTGAAAGGGCTATGGCAGCCATAAAATTCCTCCCGTTATCACTGACTACCTTGCCTGCCTCAAGATGTACACTGCCCAGCCATGACTGAGTTTCTAGCTGCAAGAACTCGGCCAGAACTTCTGTTGTCGCCCAAGCACTTCATTTCCAACACAGCCTGCCGACGCTTACCACTAGCTGGTCCATAATGGGACACCTCGTGTGCAACACTGGCAGCTGCGGATGGAGTGGTCGTGCGACTGCGCTCTGTGGATGAGCTTTCGCTTCGGCTGGAAGAGGAGGAGGAGGAGGAGTGGTGAACGCCTACAGCCAACTGTTTCCTAGACCGTGGGCTAAGCAGAACTGTCCCACTGTGGCTGTCCCCTGTGGACGCTGCATCCACCACATTAACCCAGTGTGCCGTGATGGACACGTAACGTCCCTAACCATGCCTTCTGGTCCATGCATCAGTTGTGAGGTGCACCTTTCTACTGACTGATTGCCTCAGTGCATGGAGAATGCGGTCTTTGACATGCTGGTGGAGGGCTGGGATGGCTTTTCTTGAAAAGAAGTGTCGACTGGGTAGCTCATAGCATGGTACTGCGTAGGCCATCAAGGCTTTGAAAGCTTCGCTTTCAACCAACCGGTAGGGCATCATCTCTAACGATATAAGTCTAGCAATGTGGGTGTTCAAACCCTGTGTACGCGGATGATAGGGTGAGTACTTTTTTTTCCTAATGAGAGTCTCTTGGAGGGTGAGCTGGACTGGCGAGGTGCATATGGTGGGACTTGCAGTGGTGGTGGTGGTGGACATGGCGGATTGAGAGAGGGTTGGTGATGGTATTCTCGTTGTAGGCCTACATGCTTTGTTTCCTACCAATAAACTTGCGATTCCCAGAGTGCTTTGCCCTAGCGACGACACCTCCACATTTGCTGCTGTTGTTCTAACCGGTGGGCTTACAGTGGGGGAAGCGATGTAGCGTTGCTGACTACCTGGATTCTGAGCAGGTGCACCAACGGTAGGGGATGTTTGGGAGTTATTCCAGGCTTGCAAGTGCATGCTGGTTACATGTCTGAGCATGCACGTTGTATTTAAATTGTGGGGATTCTTCCCTCTGCTAAATGTTTTTGAGCATTTCTTATAGATAACTTTGCACTCATCATTCGGATCTTGGGTAAAAAATTGCCACACTACACTCTTTCTACTATGGAATACCTTTTCAGGCATTGCACGCTGTGTTACTTTCAGCGGATGGCCACGCTGTCCTAAAACTGGTTTTGGTTTTGCCAAACTTTTTTGGCCAGAGACGGGTCTGCCAGATGAAAGCAAATGTGATGTAGATGGCTGCTGCCGATCCTCCTCCTCCGCTTCTGAGCTACTGCCAGCGGCACCCTCTTCCCCCAATGGCTGCCAATCTGGATCAACAACTGGGTCATCTATCACCTCCTCTTTAATCTCATGTTCAGCTATCTCTGTGTCACCGTGTAAGGTGCTATAACGTTTGGGAATGGGCACCATTGTCTCATCAGGGTCAGTTTCTGGCTCAGTACACTGCGAGGGCAATGTAGTGATGTGAGTCAATTAATCTCCCTTTTTTTTGGGGGGGGAGACTAGTGAATAAATCAGGCCCACTGTATTACAGTAGAGTTTCTGTGGCAGAAAATGACTGACAGAGATACCAGAGACAGGACTGGCACAGATGCACAGATTTGGCAATATTAATCTCCCTTTTTTTTGTTTTTGGGAGACTAGTGAATAAATCAGGCCCACTGTATTACAGTATAGTTTCTGTGGCAGAAAATGACTGACAGAGATACCACAGACAGGACTGGCGCAGATGCACTGATTGGCAATATAAATCTCCCTTTTTTTTGGGGGGGGAGACTAGTGAATAAATCAGGCCAACTGTATTACATCACAGTTTCTATGTCAGAAAATGACTGACAGAGATACCACAGACAGGACTGGCGCAGATGCACAGATTAGGCAATATTAAACTCCCTTTTTTCTTTTTGTTACTGGGAGACTAGTGAATAAATCAGGCCCACTGTATTATAGTATAGTTTCTGTGGCAGAAAATGACAGACTGAGATACCACAGACAGGACTGGCACAGATGCACAGATTTGGCAATATTAAACTCCCTTTTTTTTGTTTTTGGGAGACTAGTGAATAAATCTGGCCCACTGTACTATAGCATAGTTTCTGTGGCAGAAAATGACAGACTGAGATACCACAGACAGGACTGGCACAGATGCACAGATTTGGCAATATTAATCTCCCTTTTTTGGGGGGGGGGAGACTAGTGACTAAATCAGGCCCACCGTATTACAGTATAGTTTCTGTGGCAGAAAGTGACTGACAGAGATACCACAGACAGGACTGGCACAGATGCACAGATTTGGCAATATTAATCTCCCTTTTTTTTGGGGGGGGAGACTAGTGAATAAATCAGGCCAACTGTATTACACCACAGTTTCTATGTCAGAAAATGACTGACAGAGATACAACAGACAGGACTGGCGCAGATGCACTGATTGGCAATAGTAATCACCCTTTTTATGTGTGGGAGACTAGTGAATAAATCAGGCTCATTGTATTACAGTATACTTTCAGTAGCAGAAAAAGACTGGCAGAGATACCACAGACAGGACTGGCGCAGATGCACTGATTGGCAATATTAATCTCCCTTTTTTTTTGTGGGAGACTAGTGAATAAATCAGGCCCACTGTATTACAGTATAGTTTCTGTGGCAGAAAATGACAGACTGAGATACCACAGACAGGACTGGCACAGATGCACTGATTTGGCAATATTAATCTCCCTTTTTTTTTGTTTTTGAGAGACTAGTGAATAAATCAGGCCCACTGTATTACAGTATAGTTTCTGTGGCAGAGAATGACTGACAGAGATACCACAGACAGGACTGGCGCAGATGCACTGATTGGCAATATAAATCTCCCTTTTTTTTGGGGGGGGGAGACTAGTGAATAAATAAGGCCAACTGTATAACATCACAGTTTCTATGTCAGAAAATGACTGACAGAGATACCACAGACAGGACTGGCGCAGATGCACAGATTTGGCAATATTAATCTCTCTTTTTTTTTTTTTTTTGGGGGGGAGACTAGTGAATAAATCAGGCCAACTGTATTACACCACAGTTTCTATGTCAGAAAATGACTGACAGAGATACCACAGACAGGACAGGCGCAGATGCACTGATTTGCAATATTAATCTCCCTTTTTATGTGTGGGAGACTAGTGAATAAATCAGGCCCATTGTATTACAATATACTTTCAGTGGCAGAAAAAGACTGGCAGAGATACCACAGACAGGACTGGCGCAGATGCACTGATTGGCAATATTAATCTCCTTTTTTTGTGTGGGAGACTAGTGAATAAATTAGGCCCACTGTATTACAGTATAGTTTGTGTGGCAGAAAATGACAGACTGAGATACCACAGACAGGACTGGCACAGATGCACTGATTTGGCAATATTAATCTCCCTTTTTTTTGGGGGGGGGGGGGAGACTAGTGAATAAATCAGGCCAACTGTATTACACCACAGTTTCTATGTCAGAAAATGACTGACAGAGATACCACAGACAGGACTTGCGCAGATGCACAGATTTGGCAATATTAATCTCCCTTTTTTTGTTTTTGGGAGACTAGTGAATAAATCTGGCCCACTGTATTACAGTATAGTTTATGTGGCAGAAAATGACTGACAGAGATACCACAGACAGGACTGGCATAGATGCACAGATTTGGCAATATTAATCTACCTTTTTTGGGGGGTAGACTAGTGAATAAATCAGGCCCACTGTATTACAGTATAGTTTCTGTGGCAGAAAATGATTGACAGAGATACCACAGACAGGACTGGCGCAGATGCACAGATTTGTCAATAATAAACGCCCTTTTTTGTTTTTGGGAGACTAGTGAATAAATCAGGCCAACTGTATTACACCACAGTTTCTATGTCAGAAAATGACTGACAGAGATACCACAGACAGGACTGGCGCAGATGCACTGATTGGCAATATAAATCTCCCTTTTTTTTTGGGGGGGGAGACTAGTGAATAAATCAGGCCAACTGTATTACATCACAGTTTCTATGTCAGAAAATGACTGACAGAGATACCACAGACAGGACTGGCGCAGATGCACAGATTTGGCAATATTAAACTCCCTTTTTTCTTTTTGTTTCTGGGAGACTAGTGAATAAATCAGGCCCACTGTATTACAGTATAGTTTCTGTGGCAGAAAATGACTGACAGAGATACCACAGACAGGACTGGCACAGATGGACAGATTTGGCAATATTAATCTCCCTTTTTTTGTTTTTGGGAGACTAGTAAATAAATCTGGCCCACTGTATTACAGTATAGTTTCTGTGGCAGAAAATGACTGACAGATACCACAGACAGGACTGGCGCAGATGCACTGATTGGCAATATAAATCTCCCTTTTTAGGTGTGGGACAGTGCAGAAAAATACAGGCCTACTGTTTTACACTACACAGTTTCAGGGGCAGAAAGTGGCTGGAAGATATATATATATATATATATATATATATATATATAAAGGGTCTGTACTACAATTACTATCTCCCTACAATAATCTCAGAAAAGTATGGCAGGCAGCAATAAAAAGGACTGCTGCACACAAAAGTGTGGACAAACAAACAAGATAGCTGTGCAGAAAGGAAGGAGCAACAGGATTTGTGCTTTTAAAAAAGCAGTTGGTTTGCACAGCGGTGTACAAACAGCAATGCAGCTATCAGGGAGCCTTCTAGGGCAGCCCAATAAGCTACAGAGCTGATGAAGAAAAATCTAGCCTCCACTGTCCCTGCAAAGAAAAGGTGGTGTTGGACAGTGGAAATCGCTACAGCACAAGCGGTTTGGGGGTTAATGTACCCTGCCTAACGCTATCCCTGCTTTTGACGAAGCGGCAGAAACCTCTCCCTATGCTCAGATCAGCAGCAGTAAGATGGCGATCGGCGTGCACGCCCCTTTATAGCCCCTGTGACACCGCAGAGAGCAAGCCAATCACTGCCATGCCCTTCTTTAAGATGGTGGGGACCGAGACCCATGTCATCACGCTGCCCACACTCTGCGTCCACCTTCATTGGCTGAGAAAAGGCGCTGAAAGAGTCATACGAAACGTGACTTTGGCGCGAAGATCGCCGACCGCGTGGCCGACCCCACACTAGGATCGGGTCGGGTTTCACGAAACCCGACTTTGCCAAAAGTCGGCGATTTATGAAAATGGCCGATCCGTTTCGCTCAACCCTACTCACCACACCTCTAGATAAGTTCCTTATGGGGTCTACTTTCCAAAATGGTGTCACTTGTGGGGGGTTTCAATGTTTAGGCACATCAGGGGCTCTCCGAACGCAACATGGCGTCCCATCTCAATTCCAATCAATTTTGCATTGAAAAGTCAAATGGCGCTCCTTCCCTTCCGAGCTCTGCCATGCGCCCAAACAATGGTTTACACCCACATATGGGGTATCAGAGTACTCAGGACAAATTGCACAACAATTTTTGGGTTCCAATTTCTTCTCTTACCCTTGGGAAAATAAAAAATTGGGGGAGAAAAGGTCATTTTTGTGAAAAAATATGATTTTTTATTTTTACGGCTCTGCATTATAAACTTCTGTGAAGCACTTGGTGGGTCAAAGTGCTCACCACACATCTAGATAAGTTCCTTCGGGGGTCTACTTTCCAAAATGGTGTCACTTGTGGGGGGTTTCAATGTTTACGCACATCAGGGGCTCTCCAAACGCAACATGGCGTCCCATCTCAATTCCAGTCAATTTTGCATTGAAAAGTAAAATGGAGCTCCTTTCCTTTCCAAGCTCTGCCATGCGCCCAAACAGTGGTTTACCCCCACATATGGGGTATCAGCGTACTCAGGACAAATTGTACAACAACTTTTGGGGTCCTTTTTCTCCTGTTACCCTTGGTAAAATAAAACAAATTGGAGCTGAAATAAATTTTGTGTGAAAAAAAGTTAAATGTTCATTTTTATTTAAACATTCCAAAAATTCCGGTGAAACACCTGAAGGGTTAATAAACTTCTTGAATGTGGCTTTGAGCACCTTGAGGGGTGCAGTTTTTAGAATGGTGTCACACTTGGGTATTTTATGTCATATAGACCCCTCAAAATGACTTCAAATGAGATGTGGTCCCTTAAAAAAATTGGTGTTGTAAAAATGAGAAATTGCTGGTCAAATTTTAACCCTTATAACTCCCTAACAAAAAAAAATTTTGGTTCCAAAATTGTGCTGATGTAAAGTAGACATGTGGGAAATGTTACTTATTAAGTATTTTGTGTGACATATCTCTGTGATTTAAGGGCATAAAAATTCAAAGTTGGAAAATTGCAAAATTTTCAAAATTTTCGCCAAATTTCCATTTTTTTCACAAATAAACGCAAGTTATATCAAATAAGTTTTACCACTATCATAAAGTACAATATGTCACGAGAAAACAGTGTCAGAATCGCCAAGATCCGTTGAAGCGTTCCAGAGTTATAACCTCATAAAGAGACAGTGGTCAGAATTGTAAAAATTGGCCCGGTCATTAACGTGCAAACCACCCTCGGGGCTTAAGGGGTTAAGGTTGGATCCTGCTCTTCTGCCTCTTAAGGGTTCTGTATGGACTCCACAAACTATTCTACGAAAATGTGTTCTCCAAGAATCAAATAGCATTCTGTCCCTCCTCTCACTGTGTGGCTAGCTTTACTGTAAAACCACATATGGAGTATTGCCACGTTTATCAGAAAATGTGCGGTATAAAATTCTGTGACACACCTGTGGTGTCAATATGATCATTGCACAGCAAACTATGAGGTCAGTTTTTTCCTATTAGCCATTATAAAAGCTACAAACGTGGGGCTAAAACAATATTTTAGTGGTAACAATGTACCGTAATTATTCTTTCTTTACCACCCAGTGGAATAAAAATTTGCGAGGCACCTGTGGTGTCAACAAGCTCTCTGCACTCCTAGATGAATTCATTGAAGGGTGTAGTTTGTAAAGTAGCATTTTGCTTTTCTGGCATGTTGGGCGCTTTGCCAGTATGACATGGCATCATCAAACCATTCCAGCAAAATCAAAACTCCAATATGATGTTTGTTGCCTTCTGAGGGTATCATTTTCTACAATTACCCTTTTTGAAAATTAAAAGCTTGGGACCAAAGCAACATTTTATTGAAAAAGCATGGTAATTTTTCATTTGCTCAGCCCAATGTTATGGATTGTGCTGAGTAACCTACTGATAGTGTCAGGTTGGCACCGTTATATTGATTAAAATGATACCTTGGTTGTTGAAATCTGTCTTGTGGTTGTTGTTTAATCTTGACAAGTCACTGATCCCACAGTGTCCTGCCCTCTATTTTACATGCTAAATAATATGTGTATAGAAAAAAAATCACATTCAGCGGATCGCCAATAGATGCTCCTGCGCAGGTGCAGTGGGCGCCGTTTTGAGACAGAATTTTTTTTTTTTCAAAATAAATTTCTATTAGCAAATAAAGTAATTTAATGCGCATTATACATCCGATCATGCTGCAGCTGTGATTTTTTTTTAAACACATAATATTTAGTATGTAAAATAGGGGGCAGGTCACTGAGGGATCAGTGACCTGTCATAAGCCATCTATATGAATAGCTAAGCAAAGCACCACATAAAGACCCACACACACACAAGGCTGCCCCAAAGCAAGAGAATCTCATTAACCGAAAAATGAAAATAAAGATTAAACAGCAACCATAAGATGGATTTCATCAACCCAGGTATCATTTTACTCAGTGTAGCAGCGCTTATCTGAGACTGTCTGTAGGTTACTCAGCACAATCCTGCTGACAGGTTCCCTTTAAACTAGAACGTTATGTTACACAAAATAGTTAATAAATAACATTTCTCATATGTTTACTTTACATGTTTTTTAAACATATTTTTTATTGTTAGGAAGTTTAAGTTATAAAGGTCAAAAGTTGATCAGTAATTTCACATTTTTCAAACAAAATTTACAAAACCATTTCTTTAGGGACGACCTCACATTTGAAATGACTTTGGTTGGCCTGTGTGATAGAAAATACCAAAAATTGACACCATTCTAAAAACTCACCTCTCAAAACCACATTCAAAAAGTTTATTAAAGGGGTTGTCCACTACTTTCAATTAACCCCCCAATGTATCCCCCCGGGGCCCCTGATGAATTGTGTAAATACCTTCCGTTGCCGTTTTCGCCTGTGAGCAGCGCTATGCTGGCAGCTGAGTCACGTGACCCCCAGGCTGCAGCCACCACTTATTTCCGCCGACGTCACGTCAATTTCTAGACTCTGGAAATTGACGTGACGTCATGAGCAGGCGTGACCCAGCCTCCACAGACAGCAGTCACTCATCAAGAGTGACTGGGCTGTGGGTGGCGCTGGGGGCTGCAGGGCTGTGCTGGGGGTGGGCGGGGCTAGGCAGGGATGATTGTGCAGGCACCGGGGGTCTGCGTGCCGGCGCCGGTATGTTCGGGGGTCTGCGTACCGGCACCAGTATGTGCGGGCCAGCGCCGGTATGTGCTGGGGGCTGCGTGCCGGCGCCGGGGGTCTGCTTGCCGGCACCGGTATGTGCGGGCGGTGCTGGGGTCTGCTGGCCATGCTGGGGTCTGCTGCGGGACTGTGCAGTGGTGGTGGCGGCGGGGGTGTCTCTGTTTGCAGGCTTTGTCCGATGGGACTACAAGTCCCATCGGGCTCTGCCTGCTACAGTGACAGTAAGTGACACATTAGCCAATGATGGGACAGTAGTAGTCCCATCATCCGGCTAATGTGTTGAATGTAAAAAAAAAAAAACACATACACATATACAGTACATACATACATACAACACACCCCATGTAACAACATGCAACATATGACATGCAATGACATGTGACAACATGCGATGACATGCACCATGCGATATGCGATGACATGCAGCATGCAACATGCGATGACATGCAACATGTAACATGCACCATGCGGCATGCACCATGCGACAACATGCGACATGCAACATACGACATGCAACATGCGACGACATGCAACATGTGACATGCACCATGCGATGACATGCGACATGTGACAACATGCACCATGCGACATGCATCGTGCGACGACATGCGGCAACATACAATGACATGCACCATGCGACATGCACCATGAAACATGCACAATGCGGCGACATGCACCATGCGACATGTACCATTCAACGACATGCTGCAACATGCGATGACATGCACCATGCGACAACATGCGGTGACATGCACCATGCGACATGCACCATGCGACAACATGCACCATGCGACGACATGCACCATGCGACGACATGCACCATGCGACATGCACCATGCGATGACATGCAACATGCACCGTGCAATGACATGTGGCAACATGCAACATGCACCATGCAATAACATGCACCATGCGACGACATGCAATATGCGACATGCAACATATGACATGCAACATATGACATGCAACATGCGACGACATGCAACATGCGACGACATGCAACATGTGACGACATGCAACATGTGACGATATGCACCATGCGACGACATGCACCATGCGACTACATGTGGCAACATGCGACGACATTCACCATGCGACATGCACCATGCAATAACATGCACCATGCGACGACATGCAATATGCGACATGCAACATATGACATGCAACATGCGACGACATGCAACATGCGATGACATGCAGCATGCGACATGCAATGACATGCGATGACATGCAACATGCAACGACATGCAACATACAACATGCAACATGCCACATACAGTGCATACATACAGTACATACATATAGACATACAGTACATAAAACATAGAGTACATACTCACCATCACTTGTCACCTTGATCCCTGAAGCCAGTGTCATCTGTAAAAAATATTAAAATAATAAACAAACACTTTACTCCCTGATCAGCAGAAATCCAATTAAAACGAGTGTCCCTCGACGATCTCCCGTGGAGAGCAGCAGCATTAACTGATGCGACCGCTCTCCTGGGGCTCCAGGAATACAATGATGGAAGGTATCCTTCCCCAATGTATTCCTCACAATGTATTCCTACGCCCGTGAGAAAATAGTCCCTAGTCTCACTTTATGCCATTGCTATGTGAGAAATTTTCCCAGGCAGCATTTGCCATAAAGTGAGACTTTGTCCTAAGGTAACCTCTCAGTGATGCACTGCAGGAGCCATTGTCTCCTGTCAGTGTGTCACTGAAGGTCCTATAGAGCAGTGACATCACCCAATGTCACTGTTCTATAGGGGAGATCGTCTTGGGACACTCGTTATTAATTGGACTACGGCGGACAGGTAGTATATGGTTTATTATTTTACTTTTTTGCAGGCGCTGGAGTATGGTAAGTATGCTTAAATGAAGAATATTAAAATACTTTTTTCCTAATGTGTGTGTGTTTTATTAACCCTTTATTACTATTGGATTAATAATGGATAGGCGTCTTATTGACGCCTCTCCGTTATTAACCCGGCTTAATGTCATCTTACAATAGCAAGGTGACATTAACCCCTTATTACCCCATATCCCACCGCTACACCGGAGTGGGAAGAGAGGGGCTAAGTGCCGGATTTGGCGCATCTTACAGATGCGTCATTTCTGGGGCAGCTGCGGACTGGTATTTGTAGCCGGGGGGACCAATATCCATGGCCCCTCTCTAGGCTATGAATATCAGCCCGCAGCTCTCTGCGTAGCCTTTCTGGCTATAAAATATAGGGGATCCCCCACATCATTTTTTTTGGGGGTCCCCCTATTTTAATAGCCAGTAAAGGCTACGCAGACAGCTGCGGGCTGATATTCATAGCAGGCTATAAATATTGGCCCCCGGCCGTCGGCTTTCCCCCTCTGGTGCAGAAAATTGTGCGGGAGCCCAGGCCATTTTTTTACATTTTTTTTTATTAAATTAAACGTTCATTAAGGCCTTTTTCACACTTGCGTAGGTACGGGTCCGTCGCTATGCGTTGGGCCTACATACTGACGCACGTTGTGAAATTTGTGCACGACGTGGGCAGTGGATGCAGTTTTTCAATGCATCCGCTGCCCATTCTGAAGTCTTTAGGGACGACCTCACATTTGAAATGACTTTGGTTGGCCTGTGTAATAGAAAATACCAAAAATTGACACCATTCTAAAAACTCACCTCTCAAAACCACATTCAAAAAGTTTATTAAAGGGGTTGCCCACTACTTTCAATTAACCCCCCAATGTATCCCCCCGGGGCCCCTGATGAATTGTGTAAATACCTTCCGTTGCCGTTTTCGCCTGTGAGCAGCGCTATGCTGGCAGCTGAGTCACGTGACCCCCAGGCTGCAGCCACCACTTATTTCCGCCGACGTCACGTCAATTTCTAGACTCTGGAAATTGACGTGACGTCATGAGCAGGCCTGACCCAGCCTCCACAGACAGCAGTCACTCATCAAGAGTGACTGGGCTGTGGGTGGCGCTGGGGGCTGCAGGGCTGTGCTGGGGGTGGGCGGGGCTAGGCAGGGATGATTGTGCGGGCACCGGGGGTCTGCGTGCCGGCACCGGTATGTTCGGGGGTCTGCGTACCGGCGCCAGTATGTGCGGGCCAGCGCCGGTATGTGCTGGGGTCTGCGTGCCGGCGCCGGTATGTGCGGGGGTCTGCGTGCCGGCGCCGGGGGTCTGTGTGGCGGCGCCGGGATGTGCGGGCGGTGCTGGGGTCTGCTGGCCGTGCTGGGGTCTGCTGCGGGGCTGTGCGGTGGTGGTGGCGGCAGGGGTGTCTCTGTTTGCAGACTTTGTCCGATGGGACTACAAGTCCCATCGGGCTCTGCCTGCTACAGTGACAGTAAGTGACACATTAGCCAATGATGGGACAGTAGTAGTCCCATCATCCGGCTAATGTGTTGAATGTAAAAAAAAAAACACATACACATATACAGTACATACATACATACAACACACCCCATGTAACATGTGACAACATGCAACATATGACATGCAATGACATGTGACAACATGCGATGACATGCACCATGCGATATGCGATGACATGCAGCATGCAACATGCGATGACATGCAACATGTAACATGCACCATGCGGCATGTACCATGCAACAACATGCGACATGCAACATACGACATGCAACATGCGACGACATGCAACATGTGACATGCACCATGCAATGACATGCGACATGTGACAACATGCGACATGCATCGTGCGACGACATGCGGCAACATACAACGACATGCACCATGCGACATGCACCATGAAACATGCACAATGCGATGACATGCACCATGCGACATGCACCATGCGACAACATGCGGTGACATGCACCATGCGACATGCACATGCGACAACATGCACCATGCGACATGCACCATGCACCGTGCAATGACATGTGGCAACATGCAACATGCACCATGCAATAACATGCACCATGCGACGACATGCAATATGCGACATGCAACATATGACATGCAACATATGACATGCAACATGCGACGACATGCAACATGCACCATGCGGCGACATGCAACATGTGACGATATGCACCATGCGATGACATGCACCATGCGACTACATGCGGCAACATGCGACGACATTCACCATGCGACATGCACCATGCAATAACATGCACCATGCGACGACATGCAATATGCGACATGCAACATATGACATGCAACATGCGACGACATGCAACATGCGATGATATGCAGCATGTGACATGCAATGACATGCGATGACATGCAACATGCAACATACGACATGCAACATGCCACATACAGTGCATACATACAGTACATACATATAGACATACAGTACATAAAACATAGAGTACATACTCACCATCACTTGTCACCTTGATCCCTGAAGCCAGTGTCATCTGTAAAAAATATTAAAATAATAAACAAACACTTTACTCCCTGATCAGCAGAAATCCAATTAAAATGAGTGTCCCTCGACGATCTCCCGTGGAGAGCAGCAGCATCAGCTGATGCGACCGCTCTCCAGGGGCTCCAGGAATACAATGATGGAAGGTATCCTTCCCCAATGTATTCCTCACAATGTATTCCTACGCCCCTGTGAGAAAATAGTCCCTAGTCTCACTTTATGCCATTGCTATGTGAGAAATTTTCCCAGGCAGCATTTGCCATAAAGTGAGACTTTGTCCTAAGGTAACCTCTCAGTGATGCACTGCAGGAGCCATTGTCTCCTGTCAGTGTGTCACTGAAGGTCCTATAGAGCAGTGACATCACCCGATGTCACTGTTCTATAGGGCAGATCGTCTTGGGACACTCGTTATTAATTGGACTACGGCGGACAGGTAGTATATGGTTTATTATTTTACTTTTTTGCAGGCGCTGGAGTATGGTAAGTATGCTTAAATGAAGAATATTAAAATACTTTTTTCCTAATGTGTGTGTGTTTTATTAACCCTTTATTACTATTGGATTAATAATGGATAGGCGTCTTATTGACGCCTCTCCGTTATTAACCCGGCTTAATGTCATCTTACAATAGCAAGGTGACATTAACCCCTTATTACCCCATATCTCACCGCTACACCGGAGTGGGAAGAGAGGGGCTAAGTGCCGGATTTGGCGCATCTTACAGATGCGTCATTTCTAGGGCAGCTGCGGACTGGTATTTGTAGCCGGGGGGACCAATATCCATGGCCCCTCTCTAGGCTATGAATATCAGCCCGCAGCTGTCTGCGTAGCCTTTCTGGCTATAAAATATAGGGGATCCCCCACATCATTTTTTTGGGGGGTCCCCCTATTTTAATAGCCAGTAAAAGCTACGCAGACAGCTGCGGGCTGATATTCATAGCAGGCTATAAATATTGGCCCCCGGCCGTCGGCTTTCCCCCTCTGGTGCAGAAAATTGTGTGGGAGCCCAGGCCGTTTTTTTACATTTTTTTTAATTAAATTAAACGCTCATTAAGGCCTTTTTCACACTTGCGTCGGTACGGGTCCGTCGCTATGCGTTGGGCCTACATACTGACGCATGTTGTGAAATTTGTGCACGACGTGGGCAGTGGATGCAGTTTTTCAACGCATCCGCTGCCCATTCTGAAGTCCGGGGAGGAGGGGGCGGAGTTTTGGCCGCGCATGCGCGGTAGAAAATGGCGGACACGTCGGACAATAAAAGTTCACTTGAATGTTATTTCGTGCCAACGGTCCGCCAAAACACGACGGATGCGTTGCACGACGGATGCGACGTGTGGCCATCCGTCGTGATCCGTCGCTAATACAAGTCTATGGGTAAAAAACGCATCCTGCGAGCACATTTGCAGGATCCGTTTTTTTCCCAAAAAGACGGATTGCTAAAAACACAAGTGTGAAAGTAGCCTTAGAAACATCGGCCTTTCTTTTATATATCTATATATAGATCTATATATCAATCTATAGCTATATTTATAGATATATATATATATATATCTATAGATACATAGATGTATCTATCCATATATCTGGCTGCTTTCACACATCAGATTTTTGCCGTCAGGCACAATCCGGCGAGTTTTGTAAAAAACGGATCCATTTTTTTTCGCCGGATCCGTTGTTTTCTCATAGAGTTGTATTAGAGCCGGATTGCGCCTGATGGCCACACGTTTCATCCGTTTTTTGCCGGATCCGTCAAAAAAGCTGTTTCCGCCAGACGGAAAACACATACAGAGGAACGTTTTTTCTGTCCAGCAAAATAACGCACAGCGACGGATCCGGCAAAAACCGTATGAAACTGAGATGTGAAATGATGAATCCGGCCTCCGAATCTGTTTTTTCATGCATGTTTCCATTCAAATCATGCACATTTTCCGTTTATTTATTTGTTTCCAAAAACTGCATCAAAACCGCGTGTTCTGTCTTCATACACGTTGATACGGTGTGTGATCCAACATACAGCATAAACCACTTCTGTCTTCCAAATAAGCAGACTGTTCTCTGTAGTCTAACTTGTTTATTGGTAACAGGTATTGAAATGCGGTAAAACTATAAGAATATAAATGATACGTATAAGTATTGAGCCAAATAACAATACAGCTGATACTTTACAACTAATAGAAAAGTATACAGGATGATGCAACTTCTACATATAACTACATACAGCAAGTGACTGGTAATAGATTTCCTAAGTACTAGCTGCTATGCAATAATCTCATTAGTAGAACACTATATTGCAAGAACAGAGATAACAATCTTACCGGATAAACTTAACCCGGGTGGCAAGTAAGTGAAGTAGTTCCAACACAGCAGATTAACACGAGCGTACAGGAAAATACACAGAGAAAATGGGGGATTCCCCTATCCCATGATGCTTTGGTGCAATCCCATAATGCAACACTCTAATAATTACTAAGAAAAACACAGGTAATAAATTTATCCACCACTGGGTGGTGCTATAACACAGCAAAACCAAAACTATGATAATAGTTAACCTTTTAATGCTTGAAACGAACCCCTGTCCTGTTAGAAGGACAGAACACTCCCCGCTTGGCATCAACCGATGCCACACACAGCTCTTTTGGCGAAAACAGTAAGACAAGTTCCGCAACTGGTCTGAGGAATTAAACGAACGAGGGCACGAACAAGCAAATTCCAAGTTGAGAACCTGCTGAAACGGTGGGATTTGAGGTGATTGTCTTTAGTCACCGTACGTAGAATGGATACCTGAGGGCGGATTTCCTCATCTGCCTCTGGATGTACCAGTTCAAAGATGTTTGACTCGTCCACGTATGGCGTCGAACGGTATAAGAATGTAGGGCCAGTAAACCAGGTTGTGTCCTTAAGGTGTCTTGCTTCAACGGATCTGGTTGCGTGGTCCGCCGGATTGTGGTGCGTGGACACATAGTGCCACTGTTTAGGGTCAGTGGATCTCCTGATCCTTAGCACCCGATTGCTTACATAGACATAAAAGTGACGAGTTTCATTGCAAATGTACCCCAGCACTACCTTGCTGTCAGTGTAGAACTTGACTTCTTTGACTTCCAGGTCCATTTCTGTAGAGATAAGCTCAGCTAATTCTACTGCTAGCACAGCTGCACAGAGTTCCAGTCTGGGTACTGTGTGTTCACGAAGTGGGGCCAGTTTTGTCCGGCTCATAACAAGCCTTACGTGGCACTGTTCGTTGATGTCAGTAGTTTTCAAATACGCCACTGCTGCAATTGCTTTGGTTGAGGCATCGCAGAAGATACAAAGCCTGTGCATCTTGATTTCTGTTGATGGCACAGAAGCATATGGTCGTGCCACGTAGACACTTGACAAGGCTTCTAAAGAGTTCTTCCATCTTACCCACAAGTCTCTTTTCTCGCTGGGAAGCGGACCATCCCAATCGGATGTCTCTTGGGTGAAGTCTCGCAACATCATTTTACCTTGGATAGTTACAGGGGTTACAAATCCCAGAGGATCGTACAAGCTGTTCACAATGGACAGGACGCCTCTACGCGTGAAGGGTTTCTCTTCTTCGCTGATCTGGAAGGTGAATGCATCCTTTTTCAAATCCCAGAGTAAACCCAGGCTCCGCTGCATAGGAAGGGAGTCCGTGCTTAAATCCAAGTCTTTTAAATCGGTTGAGTAATCTTGAGAGGGAAAGGCTGCCATTAGTTTTTGGCTGTTGGAAGCAATTTTGTGCAACCTCAAATTGGATGAAGCGAGCATTTCTTGTGCCCTTTTCAGGAGACTGACTGCCGACTCATCTGTGGGTGTGGATTTCAGGCAGTCATCTACGTAGAAATCATTTTCCACAAACGATCTTACATCCGATCCATACTTTGCTTCACCCTCTCTGGCTGAATGTCTAAGGCCATAGATAGCGACAGCAGGGGAAGGGCTGTTCCCGAAGATGTGTACCTTCATACGATATTCCACGATGTCCTTGTAGGGGTCATTATCGCGGTACCAGAAGAACCTCAAGTAGTTTCTGTGTTCTTCTTTAACAAGGAAGCAGTGAAACATCTGTTGTATGTCGGCCATAAATGCTACTGCATCTTTGCGGAAACGAAGAAGTACTCCCAGAAGTCTGTTGTTGAGGTCTGGACAAGACAGGAAGACATCGTTTAAAGAGACACCTTCGTATCTGGCACTTGAGTCAAATACCACTCTTATCTGACCTGGTTTCTTCGGATGATACACGCCGAAAATAGGTAAGTACCAACATTCCTCGGAATCTTGAAGTACAGGTGCAATTTCCGCGTGGCCACTCTGGAATATTCTCTCCATGAAGGTAAAGAAGTGTTCTTTTGTTTCTGGTGCCTTCTGCAGTTTGCGTGTAAGGGAGACAAATCGACTGTAGACAAGTTCTCTGTTGTTGGGTAAGCGTTGCCTCCGTGGTTTGAATGGCAAAGGTGCCACCCAACTCTTTGATTCATCTCTTACTATCTCTCGCTCCATGATGTCCAAGAACAGTCTGTCCTCTATGAACGTTGCTATCTGGTTGTCTTCTCTTGTCCTGTGGAAAACTGTGCACCCTATATGACCTTGCTCACCGTCGCATGCATGGTCTTCACTGGAAGGATCAGCTAATGGACAAGGTGGAGGGGTGTGGTGTGGCAATTCTTTAATCAGGAAACTGCTCTCGCATAGCTGGAAGAGAGACGGATGTCCATTCTCTAGGGTATTGGTGAGCATGCTGTTGACTGATGTCGGCCTGTGTGCTCCAGCCAAACAGACGTCTCCCACAATGACCCATCCTAGGTCAAGTCTCTGAGCATATGGGGCATTTTGTGGGCCGTTAATCTGTCCTCTAGCCTTGTGGACCCGTAGTATGTCTCTTCCGAGGAGTAAGACGATAGGGGCTCCTTGGTCAAGCTCCGGTATTAGGTGAGCTATACCTCTCAAGTGGGTGTGATGAGCTGCTACCTCTGGTGTAGGTATCTCAGACCTGTTGTCGGGAATCTGGTTGCACTCCAGTATTGATGGCAAGGATAAGCAGGTTTGACCGTCTATAGACTCTACTTTGAATCCGGTCGCTTATCTCTCCGCTGTCTCGACAGTACCTGCACATGTCTTCAAGGAGTACGGAGAGCCGGGACCAGCAATGTTGAAGGTGTCGAAGAGAAAGGACTTAGCTAGAGACCTGTTGCTCTGATCGTCCAAGATTGCATATACCTTGATTGCCTTATCCCGTTGGCTCGCTGGGAATACTCTGACAAGACAGATCTTCGAGCAGGATCTTCCTGCTACGAGTTCCTTGCAGATCTCTGTACACTGAGAAGTGACCACTGGGGTGTCCATGTCAGTGTCCATCTGTTTTTCGGCAGACTCTTCTACTCGTGACGGTACCCCTGAGGGTGGTCCAGGATGTAAGGCCGTGTTGTGCTCCACACTACTACATTCTGTGCATTTCACACTGGTTTCACAGTTCTTGGCGAAGTGTGAGGTCGTCGCGCAGCATCTGAAGCATATCTTGTTTTCCTTTAGGAAACTCTTACTGTCTTCTAGAGACTTCTCCCTGAAGGCTCTACATTTTAGCAGAGGATGAGGATTCTTGTGTAGGGGGCAGTATTTGCTGAGATCCTGCAGTTTGTCCTCTTCTGGAGAGGACTTACTTGCCCTGTAAGGAAAACCTGTGGAGGCAACATTAGTTTTGAAGACTGCCACTGGTGTTTTACTGGGTTTTACACCGGAGGCAGTGGTACATGACATAGTGAAATCGAAACTGTGGTCATTTCTAACTTTAGCTTGCTGAGCAACAAAGTCTACAAACACCCTGAAAGGAGGAAATGGTACCTTATGAGCCTGTTTGTAACGGGACCCATGACTGACCCACTTCTCTTGTAAGTTGTAAGGGAGCTTTTGGACAATCGGGTTGACACCTCTGGCAGTGTCCAGGAATGCCAACCCTGGTAGGTCACCTTCTGCCTGAGCAGCATGTACCTCCATTAACAAGTCGCTCAGTTCCCTGAGCTTTTGATAACCCTTATTTGCTATCTTGGGGAAATCATCAATTCTTTTATACAAAGCGTTTTCTATAGCTTCTATTGACCCATAACATTCTTCGAGTCTCTCCCACACCATGCGAAGTCCTGTGTGTGGGTACTTTATGTTAATGTTCCTGATTCTTTTGGCGTGTTCAGCTGACTCGCTCCCAAGCCACTTAACCAGTAGATCTAACTCTTCACTACTGGAAAGATGCAAGTCTCTGATGGCATTCTGGAAAGAGGCTCGCCATGCTCTGTAGCTTTCAGCTCGATCAGTGAACTTAACAAGTCCCTTGGTCACCAGCTCCCGGCGGGTAAAGAACCTTGCAAAGTTCATAGTGGCTGAGTCAGTGCCAACGTGAGCTGGTGTGCTGTTGTCATGCGGTGTGTGTGGTGCATCCTCATACTTGGTAGGAGCTTCTGGCTTAGGAAAGTCTGTATAAAACCGTTCCGAAGCGAAGGGTGTCCCTGTCAGTCTGGGAGGAGGCCGTACCTTCTGTTCTGTAGGATGGTATTGGTGGTCGACGTTGTTTCGCAGTATACCTTCCTGCTTCCAGTACGGTATTTGGAGGAAAGATCTCTGGTAATCTGTATAGGCTGGTTGGTGTAACGGATCAGAGTTGTCTTCTATTCTGGGATGTTGGTGGACGTATTCTGAGACGCGTTGAGCTGGGTCCTGTTGATCAAGGTCTGGTCCACGTACATCGCTGCCTCCCTCGGATTCAGGAAACTCCATGGCTTCTAAGAACTCAGCTTTGGCTATTGCGGCTGCTGCTTCTTTTTCAGCGGAAAGCCTTTCTAAGGTCGCTCACAGGCGTGCTGTATCTGCGTCTCTATCGGCTTGCAGGCGAGCTCTTTCTGCTTCTTGCTTTGCTTGCAGGCGGGCTCTTTCTGCTTCTTGGCGGGCTCTTTCTGTTTCTTGCTCTGCTTGCAGGTGGGCTCTTTTTGCTTCTTGGCAGGCTCTTTCTGCTTCTCTATCTGCTTGCAGGCGGGCGCTTTCTGCTCCTTGCTCTGCTTGTCTTAACTTTAACTGCATCTCTTGTGCAGCGAAGGAGGATCTTACTTTCGCCGCCTCGGCTTCTGCTCGGGTGAGGGTGACAGACCTTTTCGAGGAAGACTTGCTAGAGCGGCTTGTTTGGGACCTCGTCCTGAGTGAAGATGCTCGACTTGCAGACATTTTGTGTCCATTTGCAGGCTGTAGGACGTCTCAGAGCGGGCAGGAATGACTTCAGCGTGGACTGAGACGTGTCGTGCTTGGTGGGCTGCACTCTCGGTACTTGTAACTGTATGGCGGCCGCTGTGGTATCTGCAGGCAGTGCGGTGTGGTACAAGCGGCTGCGTAAGTGGTATTTGCTATCGCTGGCATCTAGCCTCCTTTACTGTCATCACCGGTGTCTAGCATCCGTTTTACTGTTCTGTCTTCATACACGTTGATACGGTGTGTGATCCAACATACAGCATAAACCACTTCTGTCTTCCAAATAAGCAGACTGTTCTCTGTAGTCTAACTTGTTTATTGGTAACAGGTATTGAAATGCGGTAAAACTATAAGAATATAAATGATACGTATAAGTATTGAGCCAAATAACAATACAGCTGATACTTTACAACTAATAGAAAAGTATACAGGATGATGCAACTTCTACATATAACTACATACAGCAAGTGACTGGTAATAGATTTCCTAAGTACTAGCTGCTATGCAATAATCTCATTAGTAGAACACTATATTGCAAGAACAGAGATAACAATCTTACCGGATAAACTTAACCCGGGTGGCAAGTAAGTGAAGTAGTTCCAACACAGCAGATTAACACGAGCGTACAGGAAAATACACAGAGAGAAAATGGGGGATTCCCCTATCCCATGATGCTTTGGTGCAATCCCATAATGCAACACTCTAATAATTACTAAGAAAAACACAGGTAATAAATTTATCCACCACTGGGTGGTGCTATAACACAGCAAAACCAAAACTATGATAATAGTTAACCTTTTAATGCTTGAAACGAACCCCTGTCCTGTTAGAAGGACAGAACACCGCGCAAAAAACGCACCAAAAACAGCATCAAAACTGCACCAAAAACTGCATAAAAACTGCATAGAGAATCATTGGGCCGTGTGTTATGCGGATTTTATGGACGTATTTTCTGCGCTCATACGTCCGTAAAACTCACTAGTGTGACGCCGGCCTAAGGGTGCAGAAACGCTGCATTTGCGCACAAAAGAAGTGACATGCTGCGAGAAAAAAAAGCTGCATTTCATCAGTGCAGCTTTTTCCGCAGCATGTGCACAAGTCTGCGGCTCCCATAGACTTACATTGGTTGTGTACTACACTGCGGATTTGATGCAATTCTGTGCAGCAAAAAACCCTGCGGATCTGCAATCAAATCCGCAACGTGTGCACATAGCCTTACCATTTAGTAAACCTAGCAAAAAAGCCAAGCAAAAAACAAGTGTGGGATTGCACTTTATTTGCAATTTTATTGCACTTTGAATTTTTTTCACATTTTCTGTTACACGACATGCTAAAACCAATGGTGTCGTTCAAACGTAGAACTTGTCCTGCAAAAAATAAGCCCTCACATGGCCATATTGATGGAAAAATTATGGCTCTGGAAAGAAGGGGAGCGATAAACGAAAACATAAAAGCTCCAGGGGTGAAGGGGTTTAGAAACATCGATATGGACATATATATGGAAATAGACATAGATATATAGATATATCTGTATGTATTCATCTATCTATCTATTTGTTATCTATCTATCTCTCTATCTCTCTATCTATCTATCTATCTATCCATCTATCTGTGTGTAATGGAGTGTGAGTTGGACAAATGTATAAGAGGAGGTTGGACAGAAATGACATCACAAATCTTTTTGAAGATAGAGGGGGGAGAGGAGGGAGGGGTGTGCTAAGTGCAGAGTTACAGGCGAGTGCAATGCATCATGGAACTTGTAGTATTAGAGCACAAAAAGGCCTCTTTCACACTAGCGTCGTGCACTGCACGTCGCTATGCGTCGTTCTGTAGAAAAAAACGCAACCTGCAAAATTGCTTGCAGGATGCGTTTTTCTCCATAGACTTGAATTAGCGACGCATTGCCACACGTCGCAACCGTCGTGCGACGGTTGCGTCGTGTTGCGTCGGACCGTCGGCACAAAAAAAGTTGCATGTAACTTTTTTTGTGCATCGATAGCGTCTTTTCCAACCACGCATGCACGGCTGGAACTCCGCCCCCGCCTCCCCGCACCTCACAATGGGGCAGGGGATGCGATGTAAAACAGCATCCGCTGCCCCCGTTGTGCGGCGCTTCCACACTATGCGTCGGTGCACTGCAACGTCGCATAGCGACGTGCAGTGCACGACGCTAGTGTGAAAGTAGCCTAACTCAGGAGAAAGGAAGTTGTCGATTAACCCCATGAGAGCTGGAGCCAGCACTAAAGATGTGCTGCTACAGCATGATAAAAGGTAATATTGCTAAAATAAACACAGTAGATGTTTTCAGTGGCACATAATAGCAGGATTTATGAAAAAAAAAAGTTATAGTAGTGGACAACTTCTTTAACTCTTCTGTTGCTTCACAGGCTCTAGACTAAGCAACGTGGAAGGAAAAAATGAACATTTAACTTTTTTTCACAAAAATGTTACTTTAGCTCCAAATTTGTTTTTTTCACAAGGGTAACAGGAGGAAATGGAACCTAAAATTTGTTACACATTTTCTACTGAGTATGCCGATACCATATATGTGGGGGAATGCTGCTATTATCAAGTATGGCAGGGCTTGAAAGAGAAGGAGCACCGTTTGAGTTTCTGAACGCAGAAACAGCTGGAATCGAGAGCGGACGCCATGTTGCGTTTGGAGAGCCTCTGATGTGCCTAAACAGAGGAAGCACCCCACAAGTGACACCATTTTTTAAATTAAACCCCTCAAGGAAATTATCTAGCTATGTCACTACCACCTTGAACCCTTAGGTGCTTCACCTAAATTTATAACGTAGATCTGTGAAAATAAAAAAAATTCACATTTTACCCACTAAAATGAACTGTTAGCCACTTTTTTTTTGTTTTCTCAAGGATAACGGCTGAAAATGGACCCCAAAATTTGTTGTGCATTTTCTACTGAGTACACCGATACCCCTTTACTCCATATGTGGGGGAATACTACTATTTGTTTGAAAAACAGAGGGAAATATGGGGAACAAGAATAGCCAGCCCACCAAACTTTGATTAGCAGACTTCATCTTTTAGGTAGAGCATGGAGCCGTTACGGACTACATATTTTTTATCTTTTTGGCTACTGCTGGAAGATATTCTTTCTAATTTCTTTTAATACTACTATTTGGGTACAGCATAAGCTATCTCTGACTATGTTTGTCAGACAGGACCTAGATTTTTTTAGGGAATACGAGTGGATAAACATGTTCCGCTAAGAGCCCAGACTCCCAGAGCTCCCAACATGGCTGATTAACCCCTGTACTGACAAAAGAAATTTGCACCATTTAAAGGGAACCTGTCACCAGGTTTGGCCGATATGAGTTGCAGCCACTGCCTGTCAGAGCTTATATACAGCATTCTGTAATGCTGTAGATAAGCCCCAACCAGACCTGCAAGAGAAGAAAAATAACTTTTATCATACTCACCTGCGGGGCGGTCCGGTCAGAGTGTTGTCATTCTTCTTGGTCCGGAGCCTCCCATCTTCTTGCGATGCTGTCCTCATTCTTGGTTAGTGTATATGACGCGTCCCTGCATCATACACACAGGCTCCTCATCATTGCGCAGGCGAACTTATCTGCCCTGTTAAGGGCAGAGCAAAGTCCTGCAGTGCACAGGCGCTGGGCCTCTGTGACCTTTCCTGGCGCCTGCATACCACCTAACAGGTGAGTATAATAAAAGTTACTTTTCTTGTCTTACAGGTCGGATCGGGGGCTTATCTACAACATTATAGAATGCTGTATATCAGCCCTGAAAGGTGGTGGCCGTAACTCGAATAGGCCAAACCTGTTAACAGGTTACCTTTAAAAAGAAGGCTGAGTGCTTCTTTTCAGCGCAGGAGTAGGAGCAATCAGGTGCTGCGGTCTTCTAGCTCAGCTCTGTTGCGGTAACCCCGTGACAGTAATAGGAGAAAATGGACCCAAAAATTTGTTGTGCAATTTGTCCTGAGTACACCCATACCCCATATGTGGCCCCAAATGTGGAGTAAAACCACTGTTTCTGCCCGTATCAGTGCACGGAAAGAAAGGAGTGATGTTTTAGAATGTAGACTTTGATGGAATGGTCTGCGGGCATCATGTCGCTTTTAGATAGCCCTTGAAATGCCTAGACAGTGAAAAAAAACACAAATGACCCAATTTTGTAAAATACACCCCTCATGGATTTTATCTAGGGGTATAATGAGCATTTTGATCCCACAGGCACTACACAGAATTTGATAAAATTTGATCATCATATTGAACATTTTCATTATTTTCACAAAAATGTTGTTTTAGCCCCAAATTTGCAATTTTCACAATGGCTAATAGGAGAAAACGGACCCCATATTTTCTGACACAATTTGTCCCGAAAGCGACCATATCCCACATGTGGTCAAAAACTTGGCACATAGCAGGGCTAGGAAAGGAAAAAGTGTTATTTGCCTGGAATAGATTGTGAATGTTATGTCGCATTTGAAGAGCCCTTGACATGTGAAAACAGCAGAAACCCCCCATATGTCACCCCATTTGGAAAGCAGACCTCTCAAATAATTAATCTAGGGGTGTAGTAAATATTTTGAACCCATAGGTGCCTCACAAAATTTTATAAAATTGAGATGTGGAAATATGACATTTCAGTGGTAAAATGTCATTTTTGAATTTGCGGCAAATTTGGCAGGTACACAATGGTAAATAGGTGAAACTAGACCCCACGATTTTGCTAGAATAGTTGCAGGCAACATTTGCGAAGCCCCAAAGATGCCAGAACAGCCGAAAAACCCCAATTGTAGAAACAGTGACCCCATTGTAGAAACTGCACCACTAAATGAATTCATCTATGACTGCAATTACTATTTTGTAACATCCATGCCAGACTTTTTTTTTCTGGAGTATCGCAAATCTGCCAGTGCAGTACTCAAACATTGTGCCCCCAAATAGTGTAGAGCTCTAATATATTGTTGTAACCCCAAACATTGTGCCCAGCTTGTGCTTCTGGTTATACGCACTCGTAAATTAAGTCCTTCTCTCCATTACAATAAGGCCAACCATGTGACCCCTTAGGCCGGCATCACACTCAGCATAGGGAAATACGGTCCGTACTTTACGGCCGTAATACGCATCTAAAATTCAGAAATGGTGATCCGTATGCAATCCGTTGGCAAGGTGTAGTCGCGTATTTTGCGCATGTAATGTTGCGTATATAAGCCGTATGACATCCGTAATGCGTTTTTTCCACGCAAGCTGACAAAATGGACATTTAACGGTTTTTGAGGCTGAAATTAATTTAAATCACCATCAGCAACCCTATTTAAGGCCTCTACAACAGGTGGCACCCTCCCATATGGCCATTTTGTGGTTGTGCATCTGTTGGTGTGTTGTGGTAACGTTTGCACCATGTCTGACCTACTGCACTTCACCCCAACTCAGCGGGTTTTGTTTAACTGGGTCTTGTTGCGTCGGTTTGGGCAGCCATACCCTGTGATTGTAGATCCGCGAAGGAGGAGAAGAAGAATGTGGGTGCATCCTGATAAGTTTTACCTATACTGTCGAATGACCATACCAACATTTGATATCTTGTTGGAGACAGTACGTCCAGGACTCACGTATCAGGACGCCAGGATGCGAAAAAGCATATCTGCAGAGGAGCGTCTTCTCCTTACCTTACGGTATGTATTCAACATCCTCACATACTGTATGTTGATGATGTTTTTTTTTTCAGGGTTGTATGCGGTCCACTATTTTAAAAAATATTTGCTACTTAGGAGCAAACCACAAGATAAAGATATATTTTTATTGTTCTACGTATGTACACTAGGTAAATATTGATACATTTCATTGATATTCCAGTGCTTTTTCATAAACAACATACTTGCGCTTTATCATGTTTACTCAACACTATTGTTACATAACTAATATGGGTTTTTTTTGTCCTTTCAGCTTCCCATCAACTGGCTTGTCATATGCGGGACTACACCTGGAGTTTCTCATTGCTCGCTCCACGATTTCTGGCATTGTGCGCTCAACATGTATTGAAATATGGGAGAAACTACATGAACTGGTCATGCCTGAGCCAAAAATGGCTGATTGGCTAAAAATAGCCCGTGGTTTCAAGGACACTTGTGACTTCCCAAACTGCATTGGAGCCCTGGATGGGAAACATATCAGGGTGCGTAAGCCACCGAACTCTGGGCCCCAATTCTTCAATTATAAGCAGTTTTTCTCTGTAGTTCTGTTAGCTGTAGTTGACAATAACTACAGGATTATAATTGTAGACATTGGGGCCTATGGGTGAACAGGAGACTCAAGAGTCTTCAATTCCTCCATTATGGGTCGGCGGCTATGTGAAAACCAGTTAGACCTCCCACCACCACAACAACTCCCAGGCTCCAATGCTCAACCAGTTCCATATGTTCTTGTGGGAGATGAGGCGTTCCAATTGACAAGAAATGTCATGAGGCCTTATCCCATTCGAAACCTGGATCACCGGCGGCGTGTTTTTAATTTGAGGCTCTCCAGGGCGCGTAGACTGGTAAAGTGTGCCTTTGGGATTCTGTGTGCCAAATGGTGTCTCCTCCAGTCTGCCATTCAGCTGAGTGAGGCTACTATTAATGAAGTTATAAAAGCGTGTGTTGTTTTGCACAATTTTACAAGACTTCATGATTGTCCGTCATCTGTTGTTGGTGAAGAAATGTTGCCCAATGCGAGTAGCCCTACACCACATGGCCCTCCCCCGCGCCGTCCCCTTTCTGGAATCAAAGTGAGAGATATTGTCACAAACTATTTTGTTTCTCCTCAGGGTGCTACTCCCTGGCAAGATTATGCTGTTTCTCAGTTGTGATTTCCTTATTTTCCAAACATATTTGTACCATATAAATTTGGTTTCATACAGAAACTGTACTCTGTGTGTTGTATTTACTTAATTACCAGATGCTTATGAACAGAGCATATGTGTGAGATGTAAGAGTGATTGTCCCACAAACGTCAATTGGCTTTTGACAACATTTTTAACTTAGAGCAAAAACCTTTTGTTGTAAACTTTCAACCATATTTGTTTCATATGGGTTTTTTTTTTTTTTTAAACCACAAAAGAACAAACTGCAATTACAGCACAAAGGTAACCAAAACATGGTTACATGTAACAAATAAAACCCCAAAAAATTTTGGTTACAGATTTCTGTAAGTTGGTGGAGGTGATGGCGGCAGCTCAAGGTCCTGCTCAGGTGGCCTTTGTTGGGCCAATTGTCCTTCAGCCTGTCTGGATGCTGTGTGTGGCGGATCAAAATACAGGCCTTGATCATATTGGCCAGTTGGGTATTGGCCATAAGGGATTTTTCTCTGTCCCTCATGCTGAGGAACATATTGGCTGGACTCATACCCACCCCCAAAATGGCCATGTCGTCCAAACCCAGATTGGGACCAGCCTACAGCACTGGGTCTGGATAAGTGGCCATATTGGGAAGGTTGGTTGTAGGCTGCCATATGGTACAGTGCTGGCCTTGGTTGATTTTGGGTTGGGATGGGTTAAGGTGTAGGCACACATGGAGGAGGTGCTTGAAATCCTGATTGACCATGCACCTGTTGATTTCGTGGAAGGCGCATGAGGTTATGTGGTGAAAGCTGCCTTCTCTCAATAAATTAAAAAACCTCATAGGGGTCATTTGGGGCGGTGCTTAAATCAATCAGGATTTGAATACACCCTCTCACACATAGCCTTACCTCACAGGGAATGGGACGAAGGTACCGGGCCAGGCTGCGAGCAAAGGCCCCCTCACCATCATCCGTGGCTGCCCTTGCCAAATAATTGAGGACCCCAGTGTCCACTTCCCTCTTAGTGGCTTGCAGCTCTCTCATTCTGCGGCCTCTGCGTAAAGGCCCAGATGCCTGTGGGGAGGACACCAGTGGTACAGTAGGGCTGCTGCGTCCATGCTCATCTTCCTGGCTTACAGGATCAGGTGCTGCTGATGTTGTTGGTGCTGCATCTTGGATACTTGTTCCTGTTTCTTGTGATGCAGAAGCCGATGTCCCAGGAAGGATGGAGGTAGAAGAGGACAAAGATGGGACTGCCACATCTTCATCAACAGCAACCGGATCTATAACAACCTCCGAGTCCGACCCGGTCTCCCTCTCAGTGAGGTTGGACTGTGTTCTGGTATGAAAAAATATATATATAGTTGAGTAATTTTCTAACATAAGTTTATTAGACATCTGTGACCTCGTCTCCCGGTAATTACCTACACACAACCTACGATCCTCGCAAGATCTCCTTCTCTACTACCCTGTTATCTCCTCATCACACAATTGTATACAAGATTTATCTTGTGCATCACCCCTACTCTGGAACCCTCTACCACAACACATCAGACTCTTGCCTACCATTGAAAGCTTCAAAAAGAGCCAGAAGACCCACCTCTTCCGACTAGCATATAACCTGCATTCACCAACAATCGAACAAACCACTGCATGACCATCTCTACCTTTGCGTACTGTATTCTGACCCATCCCTTGTAGATTGTGTGGCTTTGCGGGCAGGGTCCTCTCTCCTCCTGTACCAGTTCTGACTTAGATTGGTTAAGATTATTTACCTTTTTTGGATTCTGTATACCCCTCCTTACATGTAAAGCACCATGGAAGAAATGGTGCTATAACAATAAAATATAATAATAATAGTAATAATAAGAATAATAATTGTGTTGTGAGGTTTTTACTTACTGTCTTAGATCCATACTGGAATCCAAAAATGAAAGTCGATTGTAGTATATGTACTTTCTTTTTTTGGTTGTTGCTGCTGAGCCACTTCTTGCCCGCTGCTGCCTTTCCCACCGATATTGGTCCCTGATGCTGCGCCATCATGTCATAACATCATCCACTGCAATAACACGGTAACAAATATTCTATAAGGTCATTCTGCACATTGCTTAAAACAGTTGGCATTGATTGATAATATTTTAACGATGCTAATAAAATGCCTTCTTAAATGATTTCCTTAAAGTTATAATTGCTTACAACAACAAATACATTATACACAATAAAATTAAACAACACAAGGACAGGGTTCACTCCCCTCTGTACCAGTCTGGCGTTAACCAAAATAGGACCCAACGCAACATCTATATTATCTATGTACGTAAAACATTTCTCATGTTCATGATCTTTGTTTAAGAACAAAAATTCCAAAAACTAAATCCACATTATGAAAAAATAAAAAATCCCAGAAACCATGTAGGTAAAGCATTTTTCAAGGTTAATTAATGTCGCAACATGAGTGTACTTACAAAGTTGTGTCTGCTCCGCACGTGGCCGTTGGGCATAATCTGGGAATAGGATCCCACAGATGGTCCTCCAAGCTGCCTCTTTCCTGGCCCGGTTGGAATAATTTTGATCCCGCTGGTCTCAGATTTCAGGCCTCTCTTGGACCAGGATGAGGAGCATATTGACGTTGATGATGCTTGTCATGCTGCTTGCAACTCCGTGGAGGCGAGCGCCAGACTTCCGGGATGTCTGTGTGGCTTTTTGAGCTAATTAGCATGTCTGAGCTTCCTGATTGAGGGTTTGACACATTTCCTGGCACCTGGAGATGTCTGGCATATTTCTCACAAGTTACACTGCTGGTCCATGTGTAATCCGTATTTTTCTCACCCCCATAGACTTTCATTGGTGTATTTTTTGCGCAATACGCTGACAAACGCAGCATGCTGCGATTTCTACGGCCATACAAGACCGTATAATACGGATGCGTAAAATACGTCAGATAGGAGCTGGCCCATAGAGAATCATTGTACTGTGTGTGTGCAATCCGTATTTTCTGCGCCTCTCATACATCCGTAAAACATGCTAGTGTGACGCCGGCCTTACTGTTGTTTACACATAGTGGGGCTCTGAAGGAGGAGGCATTTGGATTTGGGAGTGCACAATTCGCTGGATTTTATTTGAGAGGGCGGGAGACATGTTGCTTTTCCATTGTCTCTGTTCTAGCAGTAAAGTGGGAACTCCCTATAGTTCCAGTGATAGATGATGGACCTGAGTGGGGGCTGGTTTTGTGTGGGATAAATTATGGTTTATTATTGGTAACATTTTGGAGTACATAATATTTTTCGATCGCTTCCAGAATAAGGCTGGGATCATATTCATGTGTTCTACGCTGAGCACTTACGTGGGGGTTTCCATGTAAATCCCACAAAAATGCGACTCAGATGAAACCCCCAATGGGACCACCCACCATGTGGCAGATGGAGACACTTCGTACTCCAGTACTCCATTTGGCGTCTTCTCCGATGGTATGCTTCTTTTTAGTCGTGTACAGATCTGTGATTGCCCACACTTATGCTCTAATTAGATGCCTAGAAAGATGGGACACTGCTGGAAAGTCCAAAGTGACTCTATCTGCATCATAAGTGAGTGGTTCCATCCGGGTTTTATCTGAATTGTGGTTTTGTGAAATTTACACAGAAACCCCAATGTAAGCGATGATCAGAGAGCACAGGGTAAATGTGAGCAGAGCCTTAGGGTATGTGTCCACGTTCAGGAAACGCTGCGTTTTTGATGCAGCGCTGAGCCGCATCGTCAAAAACGCAGCGTCCAGATGTTACAGCATAGTGGAGGGGATTTAATGAAATCCTGTCTCCACTGTGCATAAAAAAACACATGCGTTTTTCCCGCAAAAAGGCACATGCGGTGCATTTTTTCAGAACGCAGCATGTTGCTACAATGAGCAAAACACGCAGGAACACCGCAGGTGACCTCAGGTGCATTTTTGGTCAGGATTTTACCTGCATAAGATCCTGACCAAAGCCTGAAGCAAACCTGAACGTGGACACATACCCTTATTCTGATTTTTGGGAGGTTCTTGAAGAATGAACAAATAGACAGCAGTACAAGAGTAGTTCTTATTTTTATTTTTATGCAGTTCACCGTGCGATATAATTGATATGGTGGATTTATTCTTCAGGTCGGTGTCATTTCATCAATACCAGATATATATAGTTGTTTTTTTTTAGGTTTTGCCAATATCACACAGTAAAAATACTTTTTAACAAAAAGTAGTTTTTTTGTTGTCATATTCTGAGAGCTGTAACTTTTTTATTTTTTAGAGTACAGAGCTGTATGAGGGCTTATTTTTATTCAAGACAAGTTACAGATTTTTTTGGTATCATTTTGGGGCACATAATATTTTTTGATCGCTTTTTATTCCGATTTTTCAGACACAGAATTAACAAAACCCAGCAATTTACAGTAGTTATTGTTTTTATTTATTTTTTCTTGCACCTTTCACTGTGCGGTCAAAGTGATAAGATTGATTTGTTCATCGGGTCATTACGATTGCAGCGATACCAGATTTATCTTTTTTTTAACCTTTGCACTTTTTACAAACTAAAAACAATATTTTAGCAAAATTAATTTGTTTTTGCATCGTCATATTCTGAGAGCTGTAACTTTTTCATTTTTTGCCAAATGAGCCATATTAGGGTTTTTTTTGTGGGATGGTTTGGCATTATTTGACTTTTTGATTGCTTTCTATTTACTTTTTTGTGAGTCATTATGATGAAAAAGCAACAACGGCATTCGCCACACGTAATAAATAATGTGTCAGCATTATAGAGTGGGTGGTTCCGTACGCAACGATACTAATTATGTGTACTTTTTTGTTTATTTTTGTTTCATCACAAATCCTGAGTTTTGAGTGGCGTAACGGATTTTAGTGATTTATGCACACTTTTTTTGTGTTTTTTTTTATTGTTTTACATGTTTTATTTTACTTTTTTTTCACTTTTCACTTTTTAACTTAGTCCCACTGTGAGACATGTATATTGTTTTTTATCACTGGTCTCATACACTGTTGTTCTCATGTACAGTAGTGTATCATACTGTCAGTGACTCACTGACTGGCGCCTGTGAGACTCAGCTTATTGCTGGATCTCATAGGCCACCATACCCTTGATTTCATCACATGAACTCAGGGTACCATGGTAACCATTCGGACCCACGATTTTCATTGCGGGAGTCTGATGGTAACTAAGGGGGTCTTGTGACCCCCTTTCAGCAACATAAATCGCTGTTGTGATTGACAGTGGTATTTAAGGGGTTAATCGGCCCCAATCAGTAGCAAAACTGGCCGGGACCGATACCCAGTTGACACCAGCAGGAATCGCCACTAATAAATTGTATTCCTCAGTGCCATTAAAAAGAAGCCCTGAGGAATAAGGCCCCTTAACCACCGCCGTAATATGGTGTATCGGCAGTCGTTAATGGGTTAAAACACACAGTCAGCGTTGAAAAAAATAAAAAAATAAATTATCTCTTACTTAGGAAAAATTTAAATGTTCACTTTTTGCCTTCTGCCATAAAATAATTACTTGATGACCCTTTTGGGGTCAAAATGTTCACTATAACTCTTGCCTGCAGCGGTATTATTATTATTTATTTATATAGCACCATTGATTCCATGGTGCTGTACACGAGAAGGGGTTACATCAAAATACAAATATCACTAACAGTAAACAAACTAACAATGACAGACTGGTACAGAGGGAAGAGGACCCTTCACTTGCGGATTTACATTCTACAGGATTATGGGGAAGGAGACAGTACATCGGGGGTTGCAGTAGCTCCGATGGTGTTGAGTTGGCCACGCGGTCATTGCAAGTTGTAAGCTTTTTTGAAGTGATGAGTTTTCAGGTTCCATCTGAAAGATCCAAATGTGGTGGATAACCGGACATGTTGGGGCACAAAATTCCAGAGGATGGGTGATATTCTGTAGAAATGTTGGAGGCGACTGGGTGAGGAGCGCATCAGCGTGGAGAAGAGAAGGAGGTCTTGGGAGGACCGGAGATTAGGTGAAGGAAGATATTGGGAGATTAGTTCAAAAATATACACAGGAGAAATGTTATGGATAGTTTTGTAGGTCAGTGTTAGTAGTTTAAACTGAATACGCAGGGAAATTGGGAGCCAGTGAAGGGATTTGCAAAGAGGAGAAGCAGGAGCGTAGCGAGGAGAGAGATTAATTAGTCGGGCAGCAGAGTTAATGATGGACTGGAGGGGTGCAAAAGTGTTAGAAGGTAGGCCACATAGGAGGATGCTGTAGTAGTCGAGGCGGGAGATGATTAGGGCATGCACGAGTATTTCCGTAGAGTGAGGGTTGAGGAAAGGACGGATCCTGAAAATATTTTTGAGCTGGAGGCAAGAGCTTGGATGTGCAGTTTGATGGACAGGGCAGTGTCAAGGGTTACTCCGAGGCAGCGGCTTTCTGGGACAGGGGAAAGTGTGATTTCATTTATTGTGATAGATAGATCAGGTAGGGAAGATATGCGAGATGGAGGAAAGATAATTAGTTCAGATTTGTCCACATTGAGCTTGAAGAAGCGAGAGGAGAAGAAGGAGGACATGGCTGATAGAGACTCTTGGATTCTGGACAGCAGAGAGGTGATATCTGAGCCAGAGAGGTAGATCTGAGTGTCATCAGCATATAGATGGTACTGGAAGCCATAGGACTTTATGAGGTATTAACAAATTGGGGTCACTACTGGGAGGTTTTCCACTGCTCCTCAGAGGGTTCCAAAATGGGACATGGCGTCCAAAAGCATTCTGACCCATATTGTGCATCCAAACAGTAGTTTCCGACCATATAGAGACATTAGTGCTCTATTCAGGAGAAATAGTGTAATAAAATACTTTTTCTCATATTACATCTTGGGGAAAGAAAAAATATAATAAAATAAAATATTTTTTGAAGAATATAATTTTTCATTTTCACAGCTGAGTGCTATAAAAATCTATGAAAAATATTTAGAATTGAGGGTCTTCAGTGGTTGATACCTTTTAATGGCTAGCTGAAAAGATTGTAACAAACTGCAAGCTTTCGAGACAACTCAGGTCTCTTCATCAGGCATAGATATGTTCACATATTTATGCACAACACAGCTCAGAAATATGTCTCATCTATTTCATTATTTCTGTGCTGTGTTGTGCATAAATACACATGTGGTCAAAAGTGTTGGTACCCCTCGTTTAATGACAGAAAAACCCACAATGGTCACAGAAATAATTAGAATCTGACAAAAGTAATAATAAATAAATGATCTACAAAAATGAACAAATGAAAGTCAGACATTGCTTTTCAACCATGCTTCCACAGAATTAAAAAAATAAAATAAAACTCATGAAATAGGCCTGGACAGAAATGAGGGTACCCCTGAAAATAATGTGACAAAAGGGACATGTTAAATCAAGATGTGTCCACAAACTAGCATCACAGGAGTCTACAATCTTGGAATCAGTGAGTGGGCCTGTGTATAGGGCTACAGATGCTCACTGTGCTGTTTGATGACATGGTGTGTATCACACTCAACATGGACCAGAGGAAGCGAAAGAAAGAGTTGTCTCAGGAGATTAGAAAGAAGATTCTAGACAAACATGTTAAAGGTAAAAGTTATAAGACCATCTGCAAGCAGCTTGATGTTTCTGTGACTACATTTGAACATCGTATTCAGAAATTTAAGATCCATGGGACTGTAACCAACCTCCCTGGACATGGCCGCAGGAGGAAAATTGATAACAAATCAAAGAGATGGATAATACGAATGGTAATAAAGGAGCCCAGAAAAACTTCTAAACAAATTAACCCGGGAGCTTTTTTCGGTTTTGCGTGTTCGTTTTTCACTCCCCCTCCTTCCCAGAGCCATAACTTTTTTATTTTTCTGTCAATATGGCAATGTCAGGGTTTATTTTTTGCGGGACGAGTTGTACTTTTGAACGACATCATTGGTTTTACCATGCCGTGTACTAGAAAACAGGCAAAACATTTCAAGTGTGGTGAAATTGCAAAAAAAGTGCCCTTGTTTTTTGTTTGGCTTTTTTCTGGGTTCACTAAATGCTAAAACTGACCTGCCATTATGATTCTCCAGGTCATTACGAGTTCATAGACACCAAACATGTCTATGTTCTATTTATCTAAGTGGTGAAAAAAACGTCAAACTTTGC